>NC_137736.1:71926537-73126537 GCF_963264785.1 Psittacula echo
ATTATAAGCACAGTGCATTAAATATTGAATGACACGAGGGAAAAAAAAAAAAAAGAGCTTGTCGAGGGGCACTCAGCCTTAAAGTCTTTCTTCAACTTTGTCTTCAGTGCCTGTTGGACTATTTAAGATGGTGTTAATTAAGGGCTGCATCTGATTCCACTAGCCCCCAGCTTTGTCTCTTCGCAGTGCTCCCCTCAATAGCCTCCCCCCTGCCTCAGTCGGCAGCTCTCCCCACACGTTGGTTTAGTGCTGCATGTGTCACTTCTTATTTAGAGGCTGAAGAGAAACCCCGGATCGTGCGTTAAGGGAGACGGGGAGATAGTAATCAAGTGGTGTTGTAGGGCCAGGAGGCGACGGCGGAGCAGGAGGAGGAGAAGAAGGAGGAAGAGGAGGAGGGTTCGGCAGGCAGGGCTGGAGCCGGGCGGTGGGGAGCGGAGCAGGGGCACGGCGCCTGGGTGAAAGCCTGTTTGCACATTGCCAACAGCCTGTTTGGCAAACAAGAGGCGGGCGAGCTTAATTTGTTTCAAATTAATCGTTTTCCACGGGGAAAAAAGGAAAGGGAAAAAAAAAAAAGACAGAAAAAAGCAGCCCTCCCCAAAATCCTGTAGGGAAACGGGAGGAGCACACGGGTGGGAAGTCGCGGCGTGTGCCCGGCTGCACCCCTGCCACAGGCAAGCAACTGCTGGCGCTTGCGGGCGCCCCTAAACCTGGGAGGACACTCACTCCCTACGGGCACGTCGGGCAGTGGGGCAGGAGAAGGCAGAGCCTCCGGTAGCTATGGGGACACACAGAGGTTTGGCGACCTTGCCCCCGCCCGCATTTACCTTTCCCTAGTTAGGGAGCGGCTGCCCGCCCCCCCCTCCCTCCCCGAGAGGCACCTCTCATTTTGGGTAGAAGCCGCTCCCTGACCCCGTCCCTGTGTCCTTGTCCCGGCCGAGCTCCGGTGGGGCGGCTCTGGTATCCAGCCCCCGGAGACCCCTGAAAGCGCTGGAGGCCAAGCGGGTTTTGCCCATGGGGGGCATCGCCTCCGCGCTCAGCAAAGGCCAACGGCGGGGCCACAAATTGGGGGGCGGCTCTGCTTTTTTCCCCGACTCGTTTGCGACCTGCTAAAGGCACCGGGTGTTAAATGCGAGGGGGACAGAGAGGTTCTTTGGCAGGTGGAGGGGGGGATGCGAATGCCACCCATTCCCCACGGGAGTCAGCGGGAACCCACTGCCTCCAAAGGGCGCTCAGAGCTAGAGCCATGTTAGGGGCCCTCCAAAATGGAGGGGGGGGGGAGCGAGGAGCGAGGAGTGGGGGGCAGAGCTGAGCGTGGGGCTGGGAAATCCAATAGCCGGATTTTCTTCTTTCCTTTTTTTTCCCCCTTAATGTCTGTGTTCCCCTTCTCCTCCTCCTCCTCCTCCTTTCACACGGCGAGCCCGTCTAAAGCGCTCCAAATGGCCTTTCAAACAAGAAAACCCTTCAAGGAAAAATAGGCACACATCCCCTTCCAGGCACCTTGCCAAAATCTCCCAAGCACCCTACCTGGCATCCTAGCTTAAGTTTCTTCAAGAAGTGTGTGTGAGTGAGCGGGGGGGTTGTGGGGTGGGTGGAAGAGGGGGGTCGGGGCCGGAGGGGGGGGTTGGAATTACAGCCGCCCTGTAGTGGTAGACACAAGTTCAGAGCTCCACTTCCCCCCTCTTTAATTAGGCTGGGGAGAGCCGCGGAGGCGCCTGGTTGAGGTGCAGGCGAGGCGGCCGGGCCGAGCAAGTGAGTACCCAGCGCAGCCCCGACGGGACGGGGATGGGCGCCCGGGGAGGAAGCGGGGGGCACGCCGCACCAGGGGACTCCGGGCTGCTGATGAGGGGAGAGAGAGAGGATGCGGGGGGGTGGTGGGGGTGGTGGTGAGCAGGGGTGTGCCTGGGGGACTCAACTCCCCAGACTTGCGGTGCGGGCCGCTGGGCGAGTATGGGGAGGGCAGTGCCGGCCGGTGCTGCAAAAAGTCAGCCCGAACCAGCTGTGACTTCACCTATTAGCCCCGATGTCTTTCTGAGGAGATTGGCGGAGTTAAACATCCCACAATGGGCGCTCTGGGGCGTCTCCAGCCTGACCTCTACCCGGTTTTAATAGTTTCATAGGAACTTCATTAAATCAATTACTTAGTGAGCACATCATCATTTATTTGTAATTAGCACTGAAGAGCTTGATTTTTGCAGCAGCCCGCAGCCCGGTTCCCAGCGGGGTTGGCCATGTACTACAAGCACTTTTGTTTGCTGTGTGTGTTGACTCGTGGTATTATTCGGCCGCCACAATAAAAGTGTAATCTTCACGTCTTAATCTAGAGTTCAGGGGGGAAAGGAAAACAAACACGGTGCGGAAGAGGCGCCGGTTCCCCGTTCCCGTGTGTGTCCCCCACCCATCTCCATCCCTCCCAGGCCCGCAGAGGCTCCCGGGGCGTGAGGCCGGGAGGAGGGTGGAAGGACGGGAGGGTGGGACGGAGGCCGGGAAGGGGGTAGGGGGCAAACGGGAGGAAAAGGGACATCCGCAGCCTGGATGGCTTGGCAGGGCATAAAATACGGGCCCCCGGAGCCGGGCTGGAAGTAGGGGTGCATGAATGTCCGTGAGGACTCTGGGAGGGGGGAGGGTGGTAAGGAACAGCGGGGCTCTGCGCTGCAGGAGGCGGGGAGGGGCAGCAAGGAGGCTTTCGTTTTGGGGGGTTCGAAGCAGGAAAAGGAATGGGTAAGGGGCAGGGAAAGCCTTGAGCGCGGGTGAACGCGACCGCCGGAGGGGGTGGAAAAGGAATAATACCCCCCCAACCAATCAGGCCTCCTCGCTTCGCCCCGCAGCCAACGCATTGTCATCGCCTTGCCCCCACGGGGAGGCAGCTCCACGCGTGGGGCGCCCCACGGCTGCCCCCAGGCGACAGCCCCAGCCTCTTTCTCCCGCCGCCGAGGCGGCCGCAGCGCCGCGCACAGAGGCTGGGCCAGACGGCGCGGTGAGGGGTAGTACCCCGAGCAGCCCCAGGGGGAGAGGGTCGTTGCAGCTCTCCACGGGCTGGGCTGGATCCCGCGAAGTTTGGGGAGCGAGGACAGTTTTGGGGGATCTGTCAGCCGCCCGCTCCCCTCCTTCCCAGGGCTTGTTGGGGGGGGTTGAAATTCTGTTAGAAGTGGCCGCACACCTGCAAGCTCCATGCAGCGCCAGTCGCGGGTGGCCACCGGGATAGGGACCCACGGGAAAAACCCAAGGCCGAGAAGGCGGGTAGGGATGTATATGAGGAGAGTGCCGTGCCTCGGCCCTGGCGACACCCTCATTCCTGATCCTCACGCGCTGCCCACATTCCAGTTGTTCATCTGCAAAGATGCTTCCCCTGCCCTACAGCTGGACCAGCCTTTCCCCACGGAAATCAGCAGAGGGGAACGGGGCGAACAGCCCCGCCGGTACTTGCCGGAGCCGGCTCCTCCCGGCTGGCGTGTGGGGCAGGGGGCGACTTAATTTCCATCGCGGCAAAATCCCCGACCCGGGGCAAGGCAGGTGCAGGGGAGAGTGCAGATGTCACCCGCCGCGGAGCCGCCCTTCGCCGTGCTGTCTGGCATCTTGGGCCTCCCGTCGGCCCAGGGTCGGAGAGTGGGGGAGTGGGGGAAGGAGACCCAGAGATAGTGGGGGGGTTGCCGCACATCTACTGTCACCCCGGAGCTGTGGCACGGCTGCGGGGCCGTTCGGACACGGGTGATAAAACACGCGAGGGGGGTGTGTGATGTGTGTGTGTAAAACCCGGAAAACACCGCTCGGGAATCGTGCAAGTGCCGGGGATTTCCGGAGGTTCCCGAATTCACACGAATAGCGGGAAAAAAATGGTATCTGTATATCCGCTGGGACTCGCAGAGGGGAAGAAGAGCCTTACTTGCGCGGAGCGGTCGGGACGCGGCGTGGGTTTAATTGCTACGTATTTTTAATATTAAAACTCTTAAGCGAGTATATCGAACATATCCAATCTCTCCTGGTCGAGAAGTAGAGCTGAGCGGGCTTGGCGACGCAGTTGGGATAACCGGAACTTCTCCCGCGGCAGCACCGGGGAGGCGGCGAGCGTGGCTGCGCGGCCGCGGGGCTTGCGCGGCGGCGCAGAGCGGGTCCAGCTCGGCAACTCGCTTCTCAGCGGGCAGGAGAAAGTGAGCAGAGCCCAAACCCAAACCGTTGAAATAAAGAGGGATTTTTCGGGAGGGGGGGGGAGGGGAGGGAGAGCTCTCTTCCCCTCTCTGCCCTGGGAGGAGCGGCCAAACCTGGGACGCTCCTGCCCGACCCCGTCCCGGAGAGTCTTCGTCCCAGGGGCCACGCAGGGCAGCGGGGCCGAAGCATTTTGTAGGTGCTGTTTTTAGAGCGTTGGGATGGAAATTGGGAGGGGGGGGGGGCAGGTGCAGGGGAGAAGGCAGCGCTAAGTGCAGGCCGGGGGAATCAGCACGTCGGTCCCGGGGGGGCCGGAGAAAGAAAAAAAGACTCCCCGGCACCCTCCCAACCCAACCCAGAGCCTGGATTTGCCGGACAGCCGCCTGGTGAGAGCTCCAGGTGTGCGCGGCCCCGAGGAACGGAGGTGGCACCAGCACCGTGTCCTGCCCCTGCCCATAGCTGTGGTGTTCAGTGGAACTGGGGGCAGGTTCCCAGACCGGACGTGTTTTATTACCCAAATCCCGTTTGGACGGATGGGGGTCAGGTGTTCTCGTGAGTGCCCCCCCATGGCCCGGCCTGCCCGGCTACGGCTGCTCCTGCCCATGCTTGTCTGTGCTTGTTCGACCTGCCCGTGCCTGCCCTGCTTGTTCTTGCTTCTCCTGCCTGTCCCTGCCTGCCTGCCTGTACCTGCCCTCTCAGACTAGCAACCTGTCGGGCTCTGAAGCAGATGCTGTTAATCATAGAATCATAGAATAGTTAGGGTTGGAAAGGACCTTAAGATCATCTAGTTCCAACCCCCCTGCCATAGGCAGGGACACCCCACACTAAACCATGTCACCCAAGGCCTCATCCAACCTGGCCTTGAACACCGCCAAGGATGGAGCATTCACAACCTCCCTGGGCAACCCATTCCAGTGCCTCACCACCCTCTCAGTAAAGAATTTCTTCCTTAGATCCAATCTAAACTTCCCCTGTTTAAGTTTGAACCCGTTACCCCTTGTCCTGTCACTACAGTCCCTGATGAATAGTCCCTCCCCAGCATCCTTGTAGGCTCCCTTCAGATACTGGAAGGATGCTATGAGGTCTGCACGCAGCCTTCTTTTCTCCAGGCTGAACAGCCCCAGCTTTCTCAGCCTATCTTCATACGGGAGGTGCTCCAGTCCCCTGATCCCTGACAGGGAGTTAATATTCATTTACTGGGGGCTGCACCCCCTCGCAACCAACCCTTTCATCTTTAATAAGCTGCCTCCTGCGGGAATTAGTGAGAAAAGGAGGTTCAACAGGGCAAATTCAGTCAGCTCTTCCCTTTCCCAAATCTGGAAGGGGCTCCCTAGGCACCCACTGTCACCAGCTTGGGCAGCAGATAGTGTTTGAAAGTTGGGGCCATGCTACCAAATGTTTTACAGTAGCTGTTTAACATTTCCCTACTCAGTTATTAAACAGGAATGGGAGTAAATTAAAATGGCAAAGTAAATAAAAGCCCTCTTTTCATTCTGCTAAGAGACAACACCTAATTATGGAATATTTGAATCCCACAAGAAATGCAGACTCTCCATAGTGACATAAAATTTCTCTTTGAAAACCACAACCAAACACAAACTGACCCAATCCAGCCCAGGCTTAGGCACAGCCTTGGTGCCAGCCTTGGTCCCTGGCTTGACGAGGGCCAGGGCAGACCAAAGGTAAGGGTTCCTGCCTTGACTCTATCGCAGCCCAGATTCCCTCTCAGGGGGGCTTCCTTTTGGCTTTTATGTTCTCATTTTTGCAAGGCAGGGAGGCAGGCTCGGCTCAGAGCAGCTCTTCAGGTTCCAAGTTAGCTGGTGGTGAGCCAGGGCAGCATCAGCTGCTGGCTTCAACAGCCAGGCCCCAGTGCCTAACTGTTGGGGACAACCCTTGAATCTTATTTTCGCTTTCCTCTAGCACAGGAAAAGTCTCCCTTGATACTGTGTATTCCGCAGACTCTGGGAATCTTGGCTTATTTTATGCTGTGCCACCACTCAACCAAGGGCTCAGGGCAAGCAGCCCAGGATTTTGTGAACACATTTCCCCTGACCATTTACTTCATCAGGACTTTGGTTTCTGTTCTCTAGTTGGCAACATTTGTATGCCAGATATTTTTGCCATTTAGTGCATTCTGCAGAGGTTAGAGAAATCTAACCCAGGACTGAGTTTAACCCTAACCCTTGTCAAACTTGTGGCGTTTGGTGCTTGCAGGTGGCAGCTGGGATTTTCTGAGGGATAAGAGCCTGCCAGGCAGTGCTCAGAGGTGAAGCTTTGGGCTTGGTGCATACAATCTTGCACCAGACTACTCTTACATAGAAATCGGAGGGAATGGCAAGATGTTAAACCCAAATACAAAAAGGAACTGTGGGTGCAGAGCTCTTCCACTGTGGTAGCAAAACAGGGAGGTCACTAGCTCCAGTTCCCCAAGATGTTCATGAGCTGGCAAGCTAAGGATTTAGCAGCATTTTATAGCCGCATAAATTCATTGTTTTGTAAGCCACTGTAAACCGTGAGTTTATCTGCCTCTTGGCTGCTCCTGTTCTGCTTTGTGTTCTCCCCAAAGAAAGACCGTCTCTGCAATCGCAACTAAAAACCTGCCAGACACAGATAACACGTGCATTTACACACACCTGGTTCCCGACCCTTCCCTCCACACCAACACTGATCTCATCCGAATACCCTCAGATTATGCTCCTTAGGAGAGTAAAATCCACAGGGATTTTTCCAGGATATAGGGAAAGGAAAAACAACTTTGAAAGGAAGGCGATGCTGTTGGCATTCAGTAGCCTTCTCCCTTGAGCTCTTCAAGGACACAGCCAACCCCTTATGACCTCACAGAGCCTAGGACACAAGAGTGACAACAAGGTTCCCTTTAATGGCAGATACAGCCTTATACAAGTGGCCTGTTTTGTGGTATTTGGTTTATTTTAATTGTCACCTAAGAAGCAGAGTCCCAAGTTTCCTAGGAGTTAAGGCATTGCTTCCACCCTTTCCTGGCTGCCCATCTGTTGAGGAACTAAGAAATTCACATTGCCCATGTTTTGAATCTAAATAAAATTAAAAGTGGGGAGTGGAGGATTTTATTAAAAAAATATTGCTCTGAGCTTCAGAAAAGATGGGTCTGAATCATAGAGTCATAGAATCAGCTAGGTTGGAAAGGGCCTTTAAGATCATGAAGTCCAACCATTCCCCCAGCACTGCCAAGTCTAGCACTAAACCATGTCACTAAGGGCCTCATCTACATGGTTTTTTAGGGATGGTGATTCCACCACTTCCCTGTGAAGCCTGTTCCAATACCTGACCACTCTTTTGGTGAAGAAATTTTTCCTAATATCCAAATCATGCTCTCCTGCCCAGGTCAAGCCTATCTTATCTGCTGCCCTGCTGGAAGCATCACTTGCAGCATCCTTTCTCCCCAGAGGACCCTTGGGCCTGACAAGCCATCAGGGACAGGGGTGGGAAGGAACATGTTTCCCATTCTCTGGTCGTCCAGGGACAGAGACAGCCCAGATGTGGGGCTGGAAAGGGCAATGCTGAAAGGCTATGAATGTGCAAAGAGCCCTTGCTGGTCCTCAGGCATCCCTTGTGACCTCCCTAGGGGAGAGGGACGTGCCTCTTTTGTATATCACCTTCTGCCTGCTCCTCTGAGGAGAGCCACCTTCACCTCCCACAAAAAGGACCCCACCTCTACCCTTGCACTGCTCCGACATGGCAGGACACCTTCCATCTCGGGGTGCCCCTCACCAACACCAAGTTCCTGACTCGTGGAGGGCAGCAGTATCATTTGCTGGGCTGGCACAGGGCCCTGGTGCTCCCCTATGACAAAAGGGATAGATTTGTGTGCTGACAGTGACATGGATGTGCAGGCTTGTCTGTGGCTGCCAGCTCTGGGGGCAAGCATAGATCAGCACTGACAAAGGGTACTTGATTGATGACTGGGTATTATGGGGGCCTGTGGTAGATGTATCATGCCAGCTTCAGTGTTCCAGGTCCAGAAAACCAGGGATTATATCAAAATGGCAGCTTACAACCACGCCTAAATAAAGGTGCTTGCTTATGAGCGCAGTGAACCCAGCCATTTCATAATGCCAGCCCTAGATTTGCTTTCCACATTTGCATCTGTGTCTTGTCTGAGCTCTGCATGTCAGGGAATTTAAAAACAATCATTTGTACTTTTTTCCTTGTTTCTGAACGAACCAGGCTCCTGCAGAAAAATAGCAGGGGGGAATATATTTCTGTTTGGGGATATAGCATTCTAGTCAAGGCATTTGGAGAGTAAAAGCATAAATGTATAAAGCTGCGAAGAGATAATACACAGGGAAATGATTTTTAAAATACAGAGGTAAAACCAGGATTACACTTTTCCAGAAGCAATTTGTAGGCAATGTGGAAATAAAAATCGGCACGGCAAGTGCAAAACTTGGATGTACACACATAGATGCTATAGGGATCCATTTAAAACAAACTATTAAGGTCACAACATGACAGTGTACAAACATTAAAGTGTTCATACATGCATACGCACATACACAGACATGTATGTGCATGCACACATGTCTTTACAACCAGTGCTGCGTGAGTCTTCTTTTGCTTTCAGAAGGTTTTGAGATTTTGAAGCACTCTGATAATTTACACTTACCTACAGTTGGGGTGGCACCTGGTTCACAGCTTGGCGATGCTGGTGTCAATAATTTATTTAAATGACCAGAGGGAACGTGTTATGCATTAATGATTACTTATGCGCTCTATACATATGCAGATTTTGACTCCTGAGACTGTGCAGGTTTAGTTTGCCAAGAGATGCTGCTGTCTCTCCAGCAGGTGTTAACTGAGGCGGCGTTAAAGCAGCAAGCAGGGCCACGGGAGAGCATCTCCCTCCCACAGCAGAGAAAGGCCAGGAGCAGATCGTATACTAAAATTCGGTAAAGCTGAAATACACTCAGGATGTTATCCTGCAATCAAAGATTAGTTAAATCTCAAGTCCGCCTTTGAGTGCAGAGATTATAATGGGATCTACTCCATTTCAGAGTCAAATCTCTGTTGTTAGGTTATAAACTCACATTGCTGTCATGGTCTAGTCTATTCGCTGCTGGCTAGCCATCTCCTCAGCACTGCATTCTTAAAGGATGGTTTGGGAGATGTGGGACATGAGAGGGGCCAGGGAAGCCAGGGAGTCAGTCTGGTTCAGAACTGACTTTCTGTAGCAGGAAGGTGCCAGGAGGGAGTGCCAGGCCCAAAGTGTCATCACCTCAGTGGGGGTGAGGGTAGCATGGACAGAACTACTGACACGACAAACTTGTTTTCCCTTGTAAGAGGTGAGATGCCTCTTCAAAGAACGAAGGAGGGAGAATAACTGGCAGGTGGGACTCTGCTTGTGCATGCAGAGATTTTCTCCTCTCCCACCTCCTTTCCCAAGGCCTCATTTTCGTTGTCGTGGCTGCCTTTGAAAGGCAGTAATGAGGTAGGAAATGTTCATGCTCCTCCTGACGTTGAAGGTGTTCAGAGCAGGACTGATGCTGGATACCCAGAAAAAGAAAGTCTGAAACAAGAGCAGTATTTGGAGGGAGTGTAGACTAAAGCGTGTTTTTTTTGGTTGTACACCTGTAAATCGCTTGTTATATGTGCCTATATGCCATGGGCTGAAAGCAGAGGATCATTTAAAGGACTTCCTCCTAAATGGTGTTTCTTGTTGCAAACATGGCTATTCTTGCTTGAGAAAGACTATTTTTTTTGGGTCTCTTTGGGACGATAATAAATTTCAATTGACAATACTAATTCCTAACTTGGTTAATCCTAGCAAAACTTGGTTAAACAGTCCCCTTAAGACAAATCAACATGGCATTGGTAGGAAGAAATAATTCCCTTAGTGCAAGTGGAAGGTGTTCTTTTTCTCTCTTCTGTGTCAGAGAAATAAAAATCTTCCCCAAAATCTGTTCCAAGAGGCATGGTCTATGCACGTGGCTGAGAGCTGGGACCCATAACCACTAATTCCAGCTCTGACATGCCCTGGGTGGCAAATCTCCCCAACCTCCCGTTCAACACCTGCAAAATGGAGATAATGAGAACGATGTCCTTCCTTCCTCGGGGTTCGATGCATTACTAACACGTGGCGAGCTGTCGGAGGATGGTCCTGCAGGCATGCCTGTGTACAACCAGCTCGCCCCGATCGACGCGCTGGTATTTTGCTGCCATTTGGTTGGCATAAATATCCCACAACAGCGCAGTGCTCCAGACTATCATGGGCAGGCATGTAGCAGTCATCCTTTGTTTTCTTTCATGATTTTAAGCACCAAATAGCATCTCTTTTCCTGGAGCTGCAGGCAGACCATTTGGCCTCCTGGCAAACAGCTTTCCTAGTCCTTGTGAGCAGGCTGCCATTTGCTGAGTAGACTCGTGTTACGTTTTCTGCCCCTTCCTCTCAAAATGTTTCTTTCCAGAGGGGCAGGGAAAGATGCTCTCATTTTCTTTTATTTCATCTTCCGAGCCCCAGAGCTGGCAGAAAACAGCAACCTCTGAACAATCATGCTGGTATAGAGCAATGGCCATGGTGAGGATGCTTCCCAACTGCGTGGGCTGGGAGCTTGTCTCATTTAAGATCAGCCTTGGAAAGAAAACGGCGCTTTTAGAGGCTTTTTCATAAAGCACCCAACAGACCCCAGCATGAAGTGACACGAGATCTGGGAAACATCTAATGGCACTCAAAGGAGCATTGTTTTGTCCTTGGAGAGATTTTTTAAAAACTCTTCTAGATTGACAACTGTCAAAGAGTGAGCACGAGAAACATGGTTCTGATTTTTCAGGCTGAAGCACAGCACAACGTCTCATGCTATAGCCGTAATAGAGGCAGGCAATTTAGAAAAGAAAAGGGAAAAGACATCATTGCTTGGCTTCTACCTCCACACATTTAGCAGCATGTCTGTGACCTGATCAAGCTGCTACAGTGGCCTGCAGTGTCGTGGGGAAACTGTCCAGCAGTAGACACCGTGGCCATGGCCACTGATCACCAGCCCTGGCCACCCAGGACAACCCGCACGGCTGGTTCCCCCCAATGCCGAGCGGAGCCACCCTAATTGTAACAATCCACTCTCCTCATTGCACCAGTAAAGTACCTTTTTTTCCTCTTGCCTTCCTTAGGAAAGCCATGTATGAAATAGTAGCAAAGAGGGCTGAGGCCACACAGAGGAATGGAATTTAAGAGAGGTGAATCCTACATGCATATTCTGTCCTGTTAATCTAGCTTGGAGAAATCACACTGCCTCTCTCCCTCTTTCGTCTCTCCTGTCTTTTTAGGTCAGGCTTGTTTTTGCTGTTTGTACCATGGGTAGAACCGAGGGGGCTCCCAATTCACTGTGGTAGTAGTAGTAGCAGTAGTAGTAAAAATAGTAATTATAATTATATTAAGAGACTGGTCTGTAGCCAAAACAAAATCCCTTTTCACACATTTCTATTTAGATGTAATACATAAAACTGCATTTTTATGTCAACACATTGGCAACGCAATAACGCTGTAGTAGGGGCTGGAATAGGCATAGGCATAGTTATATGCATATTTATTTTACATCAGCTCATTTTTACATGAGTGTGTGTGTAATTACATGGCACGTAAGAATTTATTCTCTTGTGTTCACTGGGATATGCATACATAGCAGAGTGCCATTTACACAGCAAACGTTAAATGACTTCAGTTTATCATTCTGGGTGCTGCACAAGTAACAGCCTAACCTGTTTTGACCAGCTGGTCTAACTCTTTAATGGCACCAGAGGGGATCACCAGGATTATAACTTCACAGAGACAAGGAATTGGCCCTTGCCACTTGTAGCTCCAAAAAAAAAAAAGAAAATAAAAAGAAAAAACCAGCCTAATTGCACGAGGTGCTACCACTTCCCTCCTCTGATCTGGCATCTCCCCTAGCAGCAGATTGTCTCTCTGGCTCGTCCAACCCTGGAGTCAGGCGGTTGTCAAGAACTGACTTTTTCCCCTCTGGTATTTTGGCTCCAGGTCTCTGGGTTGGAGGCCACAGTTTTCAGCACCTGCTAATAATTTTTTTAACAGATGCTAGAAAGGAAAATTTCCAAATACAGCAGATACAATCTGCTGTAGCCTGGATCAAGCTTGGACCACAGGGTTCATTTGCCCTAGAGATGGGGGGCTAATGATGCCCATCGTTTTAGCAAAATTCTTGTCTTCCTTGAAGATGATGGTCAATGTAGCACCTTTGATGCTTGCTGTGTGCAAGCTCTCCTCTTTCTGCTGTGACCAGTTCCTCCATCAGCACAGGTAAGAGAATTCACACTGCCAAGAACTGTCATTTGCACTTTTTTCAAACAAACTTCTATTTAAAATCCAAAGGAAACACTGAACTGATTCAATATATGCAGGTTCATGTTGCAATACCACCATGGGAAGAATTCAGAAGCTGTGTTCCTTGCAGAGATCAAGTCTCAAATGAGTCTTGACATAAAACTCCGCTTCAATATTTCTGGCAGCTCTCTGTCCCATGACTTCCACCACTCTTTGCTAAGCAAGTCCCCTGCCCCTTTCCCTCTGTTTTTCTTGTGTTAGTGTGTGTATTTTAATCCACTAGATAACTATTTGTTCTCATAGCTTTCCCTGGTCAGCAGGAAGTAATGGGACCATCGAATGGCTCTTGAGAGGCAAGGGAAATAAATAAAAGACAAGGAAATTGAAACAATAACAACGAGCATACCATCCAGGGCAGGTTTCCATTAGGCTCAGGAGGCAAATGACAACAGGCGTGGAAGGCTGTACATCAGACAAAATGTCTCATAAGCTTTTGTCACTCTCTCACGGCACTAGCTAGACATAAATACACCTTTTTATCTTTCTCCTGGGTCCTAAGCTGACACAAGGCTTAAACCAGGAGAAATGTAGAAGGATGAACATTTGCAGAGTGCTACAGCTGGGGCTTCTTACACTGCCTTTTCCTGGTATATACGTATATAAGTTGCCATATATATCTGTAACATCAGCCAGGTCTCTGTGCTGGTAAGTGCTATGGGTGAGCTGCATTGCCTTCCTCTGAGGAGTCCTTGCTCATCCCCATCCCAGCCTACAGGCAATGGGTGCACCTGCTTTTTCCCTATTCTGTGTTCAAAAGTTACCTTTAGGGTCTCTTTCACAACTAAATTAGTTTCAAACATACCCATCATAGGGTCAGAGCCTGAAGGTGAAATCAGAGAGTCCAGGTGAATGTTATTCCTATCCTCCTCCCTCTGCCCCCTCCTTTTTTTTTTTCCTTCCTGCTTGCAATACTCCCTTTTGAAATTTGGAAATTAAAGTTATTTTCCTGCCAATGTTTTCTGCTTCCATGTGGCAAACATTTCCCTTTCCAGTGGAGCAGGAGCCAACATGGCTGCCTCAGGCATGCGTCGGTTTTGTGTATCCTGACAACTCTTTCCTAGACAAAGTGAACAGTCCTGAGATCTGTTGTGCCTCCCCCTAAACCACTTGTGTGTCACCCCTGGTTTAGTACATTGTGCATGAACCGAGGCAAAGTACTGCCTGGTTTTCTTCCTCATAAATACATTTTTGAGGACATGGTTCATTTTATACTAACTGAAACCTTTTCCCACTCTTCTCTGCACTTTTCAAGCCCAGATATACTGAAAAACATGACTTAACATCCAAAGCACTGATTTCCACATGGTTGGGTTGTGTCTCATCTTATTTGCTTGGGTAATAAGTAAATGGGTAGTTGTCCTGATTGTCAGTTTTGCACACTTTTTGTAAGGGCTTTGGTCCTTACAAAATAAAGATGACTGTTGGTGCAGGGTCTGAGGCGGTGCAATGAGCTGGGGCATCTCACTGTCCCTTACAGACTGAGGAGGAGAGTGGGCTGTAGAGGTGCATTGGAAGTGTCAGTGCATGCTCTTATCGTTTTCATTGGGCATCCAGCACATGCACCCTTGGAGACAGGATTCCTGGCTTGGTGGCCATTATCCATCCTGAACTACAGCTGTTCTTAAATAAGAAAAGCATAAAACATAAGGGAAAAGAGATAAAGACTAGCAACCATTTTTTGTCAGTGGACCTTAAATATTCCTGTCAGTTCTTGCTACATTCGTATTCTTTCCTATATGTACATATAGGAAATCAACAAGTACAGTAGTTGTATCTGATTTTTAATATATAGGTCTATGCACCATTTCAGGATAAAATCCGTGGTTGTGATCCATCTTATCTTGAAACGTGTATTCTGTCCCTTTTCTGTGGAGAAGTCCCAATCCATGGGACTTTGGGTAATGAACTGGAGATTAATTCGTGATGTCTGTCATACTTCTCCTTGCATCTCTTAAGGGGCCTGCTTACGGAGTCAGCAGCTCTGGGTCTTAAGGAAGAGTGTCAGATTCTTCTGCTCTCCCTTTCACTTTGCTTTTATATTTTGCACTCTGGAGAAGAACGAGTCTAATATTGACAATGCACCTTTCCTTTTTCACATAGTATGAGCATTGCAGCCTCTGCTGAACAGTCTGTAGCTATTTCTTAGGATGCAGAAAAAAACCCTCTTTGCCTCACATGAATACATTTTGGAAAACTAAACCTTAAATATGGTTTGTGTTTTTCAAGCATTGGTTCAGGTGACTACAGGTGGATTTTTGCATGCTAAGTTAAAATAGATATAAAATGAAACAGAATTTCAGCTCATAGCATAGGCTAAGTGCCAGCTTTGAAAACCTGTATTTCAGGGTATGTTTTATGTTTTGCTTCAGTCTTCATGATATCATTGTTTACTGTGTTATCAACAGACTTTTGCTTCTGCTATACTTCTGCCCTTAGGATACGTGTATTGATGACTGCTTAACTCTTGCCAGAGCATGTCTCCCATATTGTGAATAAACTGCAGCTTGAAGTTGCCACTTTTTGCTCTTATTAGGAAATCATGCATTTGTGTATTATGGTGTTGTTATGGTTCTGCCATTATGGACTTTGAGTATGATTCTGTTACTACTAGCAAGTATGTGAAAAAATGAGGGTGTCTTGTGCTCTGATCTGCCACCTACAAATCAAGGTGTGTGATTTGACATTTAGCTAGTCAGATAATTGCTGAAGACATATGCCAGCTGGGTCAAGCCCAAAGTGATGTTGAAAAATAGCTGACAAACCCATGGTTAAGCATATCACTCAGGACAGAATGTGCCCCTGCATCTCAAATAAATCCAATAATGCCTCCAAAAGTGGCTGCTGCTTCCCATCTGCCCTCTTCCTTCAGGGCTACGATTTTCTCTATCACTGTATCAGACACCATCACCTAGCCTTGGTTCCTAGAACTGCAGAGGTTCCTGCTGTGGCCAGTTGGAGTCTTGGATCAGTGGCACTGCAGCTTTCCGTGAGCATGAGGGCAAAGGCTGGGACTGATGGTGATGATCTGAGAGCTTTTATTTTTGCAGCAGCTTGCTGGGAAAGGATGAGACAATGTGGGGAGTGAAAGGAAGGGCAAAGACCAGACAGCCTGGGTGTCTCTTCCAGACCTTTCAGCAAATAGCGTGGGAAGCACACCTGGGCAGCTAGCTGGAGCCAAGTAGCTTAGAAAAGTCTACCAAGACGGACAGGAGTGAGTGCAAGCAGTCCTACACTACTGACCTTGGGCTCTGACTGAAGCCAGGTGGCTGTTTCTGCAGTCTTTACTCAAGGCAGACTCTCCTTGGACCTGTAAGACTTTGGTCTCTGCATGGGCTGCAGATTTTGAGCTCTAACATACCCTGCAGTGGCAGGTTTCGGCAGAAAACTGCTCCCTCAAGGCCATGGCTAGGGCCTTCACCAGGAGAGAGCAAGCACGGGGGGAAGGGATGTTTCCAAATGAGAAATAGATTTTTTTTTTTTCTATAAACGAGTGGTTTGCTGGCTTCAGGCAAATGGCAGAAGGTTTTACTGAAAAGGCTTCTTTATAGGATTGTGGTTTTGCTTGGAGTTGCTGAGAGAAGTCTGTAAACCCCAGGAGCTCAAGGAGTTTGACAGGTTTGACAGGCCTTCCTGCTACTGATGAACAGGAGGCTGGAGTGAGTGTTCCTGAGATCACATCCCTGTTTTCCGTCAAAGCATGCTGGCAAGCCAGAGGAAGAGAGAAGCTGTTTTCTTCCCTCATTTTATTTTCTTATTTAAACACATTCTTAGAATCTGCATTTCTGAATCTTTTAAACTTTGTGTTTAGAATTCCTGTCAGCCTTTCTAGGCTTTGGATTAGATCCTCCCAAAGAGCCTTGAGCACCTTGAAATTGTTATGGTAATAATTGCTAGTGACAATAGGAGATTCACGTAAAAGATTTGTGTAAATCACCTCTAAAGAACATGCCAGCTTTAAAGGGCAACACTTTCAACTGGACCACAATACCACTGTCATCCCTTCTTGTGTCCACTTACTCTACCACACTCTACATGCTGCCCTGGTCCAGAGTGAGAGGCAGATGAGAAAATAATGGAAATGGGAAGTGGAAATGGAAATGGAATTGACTGTAGACCTACATTTGTGTCGTGTGAAGTAACAGTAAGGGCTGCAGCTCTTGGTGCTGACAGGGAGAAGAGTCCTCTTTATCCTCCCTGGGTCAACCTATGCCTACACACCACCCCTGCTTTTACTCAGTAAAGGGAGTGAGTGCTTCTAATTAACATCACAGGCTTCCCAAGTTTGCAAAGTGAAGGGCTTGGATTTCTGCTATAGCAGCAGTGGCTGCTACAACACTTAAACTGTCGCTGGTCACAGAGCTGTTGCAGTGCCTGAGATGGGGGTCACTGCCCTGAGCATGTGGCAAAGGGAAAGCCTGGAAAGAATCAGTAATACATGAAAAATGTACACATAAAGAGGAATTTCCTATTTCTTTGACTGATGGTAATTTAATTTAAAAGGGAATCCAGTGACAACTTCCTAGGAAATAAATGCCTTTTTGTAAATCTCTGTGGTGAAAAGGTGCTTAGCTGAAAATCAGCTGAATCCTTCTTACTCTGGTTTCTAATCATGCCTTAGATCCTAACCCAGCCTAAAGCTTGAGAAACTGCAATGAGCTCTGACAATATGAACAGGCTGCTTAGGAATGAACAAACCCAAGAGATTAAGTTAAACTTGCCAGCTGAAGCTTCTGAGCTTTATCAAAAATGCAAGCTGGAGAAAACTCTGGAGCTGAGATGTGATCCTGCTAATATCTGAACCCACTAAATCTTCCAGCGTCAAGGAGCTCCTCAGACCTAGGGAAGTCTCCTACCTCCCGAAGAGAAGGCACAGCTTAGCTCCAGAGGCCAGCCTTGTAATTCCTTAGCCTTATCCCTGGCAGCACCTGACCAGCCCATCTTATCCAGTTGTCCCAGTCTGGAGACTCATGGGCAAACCACTTTATTCAGTGCCAGCTTAAAAATTAAAATGAAAATCTCATAGGCAAAGCACCATAGAAGGCTGCTTGGACTGAAGAAAGGAAAGCAAGTGCTTCAACTCTGTTCAGAAGAGAGCCCTCTGCCTCTCTTCTACTTTTTTTTTTCAGTGTTATTGAGGTCTTTTAACACAAATGATATATTTCAGCCATTTCTTTCTCATATAAGGCCATTTCCTAGTTCTCTGGACTCACCATGATGAACTATGTCCTACCACTTGCAAGTATTTTCATGGAATAGGTATTTCTCTCACAGTCTTATGGAGAAGAAACTTTAGGACTTCCTCAATGTTCCATAGCTACTTAGCTGGTTTCTTTGTGCAAGTTGATGACGAAGCCACGTCCTTTGTATATTGCTATTCAATTAGGATAATGAATGCAAGACCCAAATGACTATGCTAGGACTGTGCAAACATGGTGGTGACCTGTGTACCAGAATGCATCACCTAGACAGAACAGAGGAATTACTAATGTTTCAGCTGTGTAAGAAGGAACTGAGATGCACCAAAATTTAAAAGACATTTCCGTGCAGAAAGTGTATGCTAGAAGCACAACTTCTATTTGACTATTTGATCCTACCTAGTGCTTTGCCACCTTGTGGTTCTCTCTCTGACTAGTTTGTCCCTCTGTGGGATTAAATGCTGCCTCCCGAGTTTCATCCTTGTAGGTGCAGATCAGCAAGGGGGACTTAGAAGAGTTCTCATCACAATTCACAGATTTCTCACGGTGAGTTCAGACCCGATGGTGTAAGTGCTCTGAACTGCACCTAGCTCCAGGCTCTCCCCCTCTGCATAATCATCTGCATCACATCCTACAAATGAAAACCAGAGCATCCTTCAGATACCTAAGTCATTAAACAGTTGGTTACAACCATATGAAATCCTTCAGGAGCTGCAGGAATTCCCCTATAGTCCGAAGTCTGGGATTTGGGGTGTTCCTCCCCCTGTAGTCCTCACTTCCAAAGCATCCCTGCACCAGTGTCTACTCTTTTCTTGAATACGGGATGTCCAACACAGCCTTTTGATTTGAACTCAGCTCCCACTCCACAAGTCATTTTTATTTTACTGGGATACCAGTGAAGCTGTAGCTCAGTAACTGACATTAAGAGGAACTTTTAACACCTCAACAGCAAATAGAGGAGAGTGTTTCCCATTAGCGGCTGAGGAAGTAGTGCTCCTGTAACTTCAGCCTTGAAAGCTAATGAAGCTCAGATTGTGGCCGTGGCCTTTGATGTAAAGATGCCTGAGGTCAGTGCAGCTTTCAGAGGTGCCAGTGCTATGCTATGTCACCGTGTTCGTCTGGGTGAAGGTCCAATAACTCTAATCCTGTAATCATGTTTCTGTAAGCAACAGCGTTTATTGTGCAGATAGTGGGGGATAGTTGCAGTGGTAACTACATCAGGGATACGCTATAGAGGAGAAGCTAATCCAGCCCTGTAATACCATTTGCAGCAGAGGAAGTTACAGCCAACCACGTCAGTAAATGAGTAGCAAAATATTGGAATCAGTTTAGGGAGTGAGTGTGGGAATACAAATGCCTTGCTTGGCCATCTAATCCAAATCCCTGCCAGTACCCTCATTCTGTTAGGGGAGTGATGTTAACACACTGGCAAAAGTCAGGGAATTCAAAGCTGTGCCTTGACACTCCATCTTTGGCTCCCACTAATACGCAGTGGGGTAAAAGCACTTGCTGATGAGTTTGGCACCGTTAGTTTTGAATTTAATTCCTTCTCTTAGGTTGTTTCACAACCTCAGGCCACATGCTATGTATTTTATGTCTTCTAACGTAGGCTGTTGTCTTCCAGGTATATGTGTATTGTTAGAAAAACACGATAGCTTATTCCACTCTAGTGGGGGAAAATACACATACACGTGTAAATATGGTTCATCCAGGAGATGAGGAGAGCATCTAACAAGCTGTTCTGCTGTATTAATGAATATGTGCATAGACATTCCTGTTATTTTATTTTGTACTCAACCCTGTCATAGATAAATCTCTTTTTATGTGTATCTTACTAAACAGAACTCTTTTATATTATAGAAGTACTAGGTATTAAAACAAACTCCCTCACTATTTTAAGAAGGAGAAACGAACGGGAGCACTTTATGCCCCTTTTCTATGTGGATATCTCCAGCTTTGGTGGGGGTTCTGTGTGCAAAATTAGTCATGAAGAATCAGCTCTATATTTCAAGGAATAAAAACAATGTTTGTTTAAAGAAAATCTAATGGCAAGCTGTGGACTTCAGTTGTACTACACACAAATGCACACAAACACACATATAGACAAATGTGTAACATGTATGCATGCATACATATTAAAAAAAAAAATACACAGAAACGTATTTCCTTTAGCTCAGTGCCTGAAAGTTCATTTGTGGGCATCCTGTTTCTTGATATATTATTTGTAAACAGAGGGCCAGGGGACTGGAGTATTTTCTTGACTTCAATGGATGATGAGGCCTCAAGCTGTGAACTCAGATTGGGACCTCTAAGTATCCTGCTGCTACCTAACAGCTTGCTGAAAAATGACATAATTTGTGACATCAGCAATATGCTGCTTTAATAGAGGTTTGTAAAATGGTTTCCACCCTTGTGTGTCAAGACAAAAGCATCTATCCTTACAAAACCCGAGGTGGCCCCCTCCTGTATTCCTCACACACCTCGCAGCCTTTGTACTTCTTAGGTATATATTGCCATAAAGTCCTGATAACTCGAAGAGTGGTAGGAAATCGGTAATATCCACACGCGAACTCCTGCCCCATCGATGCCAGGGAAGATGTCAGTTTTCCGAAGAACGGTGGCTGCCAGCGGGAGGCTCAGCAATGCAGATTTTAATGCGGAGATTTAATTTCAAATACAATTCACAGTTTGTACACGGCTGAAAAATGTTTATTGCCACCTGGATGTCCAGGACACTTTTGGATGAAATAAATTTCAATTTGGACAATGCCTCATCATTTCAATTGATGCCTTTAAAATGTTTCACAGCTCTGTAAACAAGATGTTTCAGACTATTCAACTATAACAGCAGAGAATGCACCACTTTAAAAATCACCCAAAATACTACCAAAACCACCCCAACAGCCTCGGATAACAGGACACTAGTCTGAAATTGGTTCAAATGTGAGAATTGCAATGATTTTTGCAAATGTTCTCTTCTATAATACAATGAGAAAAATTATTTGCCTCTTGGAACTGATATTGCATCTGGGGGAAATTTATTTTAAAATAAGATGCACGCTTTAAAAAAAAAATGGTTTTAAAGGATATAAACCTTGTCAGAACCCGAGCAGCAGCAGGAGTAGTGTGCCTTAACATGACAGAGCTGGTTCTCTGGATTCATTGCTGTGCCTCTGATACATGAAACTAAATCAGTACCTGTTAGGAAACATACCTTGGGAGTCACAACTGCTCAGTTACACCTTTAGCATCTACTGGGCTTTCTGGCTGGAATAGGGGTTGACGCACCTATGGGAGAAGGCTCTTTACACACAGCTTCTTATAAATGATAGGGGAGAGTGCCTCAGGAGACAGATCGTCTCTGCAAGTGAATGCATGGCGGATGAAGGAGGGTACCTCTCTGTTCAGAAGACCATCCCCCCTGGTTTTCCAGCCCACCATAATTGGGTATCTTTGCTTCCTGAGGCAAAGGTGCACTAAGTTAAGAAGAACATGGAAGAAGTCAGGAAGGCTCCATGAAAATATAAAGACTTTTTCATCTCTCTAAATAGCAGTGTTGCAAGCCTTCCTGATGGGGGGGGATAGGGGGAGTGAGTTTCCTATTCTTTGCTTGTTCCTCTTTCTCCCCTTTTTTGTTGCATCTCTGTACATTTTATAGCATTAAAAAAATGCTGTAGCATAAAAAAATGACTAGAAAAGACATCAGGGTTCACCTAGACTACCCCCCTCATGAAGGCCCTGTAGCAGATGCTTACCTAGCCTGCTCTAAAGAAACCTCATCTTTTTCCTTTAGACTTATCTCATGGTGCAATTAGATACCTGTTTTGTTTTACAAAATAATGAAGATGTTCACAC
Organism: Psittacula echo; assembly: GCF_963264785.1. NCBI lineage: Eukaryota > Metazoa > Chordata > Aves > Psittaciformes > Psittacidae > Psittacula > Psittacula echo. The sequence goes on from NC_137736.1 coordinate 71,948,093, forward strand.
TTCCCTTTGCTGCAAATTAAACTGATTTCCGCCTTTCCTTTTGCCTACGAATGCCAAGAAGAATGGGTGACTCCACTGCAGAATATGAGAGGATGGGCATGCATCTGCCCTCTCTATCCCCATCCCTCAGTCATTTCTCAGCCAGACTCCACCATTACTTCCCTACCTCTCAGGCTGCATCTCTGCTAACATTTGCTCTGCAACTTCTGGTCCATGCCTGTCTACTTCTTATAGTTGTCTCTTCGTTCAGGTTGGTGACTGGATGCACCAGAGAAGTAGCATTAGGGCTTCCACATACAGCTCCAGAGAAAAATCACCTTACATGAGCTTTTACTATGGAAGAGATGGTTATCAGATATTCTAAAGCCAAATGGGAGATGTGCATTGAGGGGAAGCTGTAGAGGCAGAACTCAGTGGGTTTTGACAGCTCCTCCCCAAATGTCATCGGGAACCTCAGGGATGCGAAGATGATCACATTGAACCAGCAGTGCAGTTGGTGGGCTTCAGCCCTGTCTTTATGTTTGTGGTAACAGAAACAAAATACGTTGTAGAAGCACAAAACAATTTCTGCTTTTGCCCGTAACAGTGACTAATAACTAACTTCAGATCTTGTGATTTCTGGCCCCACTTTCTGTGCACTGGCTGTGGCAGGAGGGAAAGCCATGGCTTCTATTTTCATACTTGGTTCTCACATGAAATAGTGGGGGGAGGAGAAGAGGAGGGGGAAAGATGCAGCTGCAAAAACAGTCAGTGAAACATAAAAATCCCCATTGTTTTGTTGTAGTTCTCAGTGCCCTTCAACTTCTGGGCACAGACAAGGCCTCCTCCTGCTCAGGTTCAATACGCAGGGGAGCCTTGGGGCTCAGAGCTCCCTCACTACTTTCCCTAAGCCTCGCTGTCAATTGTGCTTTTGTTCATGGAAAGAAAAATAGCCCAATGCATACTAATTTATAGCCAGGGAAGCAATTAAAAAAAAGTTTATTATCCTTTCCCCCCCGCCTCTCAAATGGAGTGTTACAGCAGCAGGGATTTTTGGTAAACTTGACACAAACTGATGTCAGTAATGGAGGTGCAAGGCCAGGAACCAAGCATAGATCTTTACATCTCCCCTCCACGTGAAATGGGACAGCCTTCCAATTTTCTCTGTCTGCCTATAGTCGGGAACATGCGTGCTTCAGGAGAAGCTAGGCACAAAGACACACTTATTTTCCTTGGCTTTGATAGCAGACGTGCACTGTACACATTGCCCTCACATACTCACTCTTACAAATGCTAGTTAATCATTAAAGAAATAAATGTCTAATAGAGCTACAATGTAGAGACAAATTTAAGTTTATTACTGAACTTACTGCGTGCCTTTTTCTTTAAATCTGGCATATCCTTAGTATCAGAGTATTAGACACCAAATAATCCGTATGAAGTCAGCTAATCCAGTTCACCTCTGGATTTTGTAACTCCTTGGAAAATCTTAGACCTGCACCAGTAGATATTTCGCCTTTAGTACAGGACTGGCCTTTTCTTTCAGGAGGAGCTGTTTTTTCAAAACTGACTCTGAAGGAAGTAATAGATGTCTCTAGCTACTATGTATTTTAAGTAGTCTCTGAGTAAAGTGTCATGATGCAGAGCTGAAAGTGCCTGAATGCTTTCAAAGGAACAGGTAGGCTTCTGTGAGTACCCCAGCAGTCGTGCAAGTGCTGAGGTCGAGACGTGACAGTGACAGGCAGCCTCTGCAGGGTGAGCTCCTTCTGGGGCATCTCATGGGCAGAAAGCACAGCTCTTCCATGCACTCTGAGTACCACAGACCTGGGGGACCTTCTTTCAGCACTTTAAAGTAAAACACAAGCCCTCCCCCGGCAGCCGAAATGTTGATGATTGAAGAGGATAGCAGTGATTTTGTTCACTGTACAGCTCTTGCACATCTTCTGCTGCTGGTTTCTCCCTCACTGGCAAGTACTTAATTCTGTATTATCCAACCACAGGCCTCTGGGTGGCAAAACTGGAGACAGAGCTGTTAGTGATGGTCAGATTTGCAGCAACACATGTACTACCGACTGCGTGAGCTGTATTTTTACACAGGGCAGGACATGCAGGTTAACATAAAGCATTTCCAGTGACATCCCACAGTGTACCAGACCTGCATAAACACTGTTGAATATCAGGGACTACTGACTACTGTAAAAGCAATCCAGGAATGAAGCCAGGTATCAGGAAGTCTAGACCAGGTCTTTCCAGCAGCATAAACGTGTGTCCCATAAATTCTAGGCTATTGCAGGCATGTCTCACACAGGGACAAGGTTTGAATCTTTAGCAAGCTTCACTTTGGAAAATTCCTAATTGATGCATGTGCTTGATACCACAATAACATTAGCAATGGTAGCAGAAATGGGAATAAAATTATAAGCTATGTGGAGTCACACTTTAAATTAAAGCATTCCAAGAAGGTAGCAGAGGCATTTAGCACTCTTCCTTCTCACCAGGATGATCAGGTTCAAATGATGCCAGCAGGCAGTGAGCACCTACAACATCTTTAGGAATAAGGCTTCCTGCATTTCTGAAGACAGCACCTTATGGTGCTATTGGCTTTGTTGTTACAGATTCAGGAGCTTCAGATTCAATTTGTGAAGAAATAACTCCAGACATAGTGAGGATATCTGATCTCTCTCCTGCTTGTTGTATGGCTACATGCAGGACATTTCCACTTTGCATCCCATTTACTGCACCCCTGGCGGGGGGAGGCAGGGGGGGAAGCCTCACCTCCTGTTCCCAGTGAGGGAAACTCACTGCCAGTATCAGAGAGGCCTGGGATGCATTGAGGGGACAAGGAGACCCAGTTGAGACCGTGAAGGGGAAGGAAGTGTGATGGAAACGGAAGGCACTGATTTCTTTGCCGGTCCTTGCAGGCACCACTGATGCCAGGCTGATGTCTGTGTGCCTTTGCAGGTGGCCTTTCCACAGGTTCCGGCTGAAAGGGTGCTCTGTGGGCATGGGGGCAGCTGGAGGAGACCATTCTGGTGGTCGAGTAAGGTCTGTGATTAAGGCACTCTTTCCTCCTTTTCCCTTCTCTCTTCCTCCTTCCCCGTGGTGCTCAGGACTCCTGGCAGCAGCCCAAGAAGGCAAGGGGTTGTCCTGGTCCCTGAGGTGACAAGGGGTGCCCTCCATTCACCGATCTATCCACCCATCAAGTCCCCGTGGTGGTGTGGGGCACTGGGGAGTCCCCTCCTGCTACTCTGGGAACTGCTGGCAGCTTGGCAGCTTCTCCACTCCAAGAGAGGGTGACCCTCCTCTCCCATCAGTCAAACGCCAGCACCCCAAAACGGCCCACAGCCCTCCCTGACCCGGGACTCCCCTCTGCGGGGTTGCACAGGGAAAAATAGAAAATAATACGCTGCCCTCAGGGGCGGTTATTCCCTTCTCCTCCTCTTCTTTATCTTTAAAATAGCAGTTAAAAAATAGCTGTGTCCCGGGACTTTGCCAGTCCCTGAACCTGAGGGAAATGAAGGTGGGAGAAGAGGGTTGGGGCGATGGGACGGTTGAAATGTGGTAAAAAAATAAGTTTTCTTTCTTTCTTCTTTTTTTTTTTTTTTTTAATTTTAATTCTCTCCCCCCCCCCCCCCCAATTTGAAATCAGAAATCACTGCCTGAGGAGCAGATATTCCGTTTTATTGGCTCGCAAAAGGGGGAAAAAAAAAAAAAAAAAAGAAGTTTTCAAAGCTTAATTTCCACCAGGTACATTTATTTTCCGTTGAAAGCAGAATTAAAACAATACGCGCGAGTAGGTACCTATTAAACCTAAGCCACCTTTGGCTGTTAATCACGGGAGAAAAGGATTAGGAACGTCAGCAAAGGAGCACTGCGTTTTGAACGTCGAACCCCAGATTTCAGGAAGAGTCAGCTCGGGGGTGGACTGAAGCAGCCCAAGAAACAAGGAGGGATCCTTAATAAGAGTTAAAATTCAGTGTCGGGTTACTTCTCGATATTGCAGGGAACATGCCGTTCCTGGGAGGGATTTGTGGTTGTGAAATGCATCCCTTTGCTAAAATACCGTTTGATGTTTGTATCGGAGAGGAAACCAAACAATCTTTTCCTTTCAAGCCCCGATTTCAAAACAAAACCAAAAGAAAAAGAAACGGAAAAAAAGCTTCACAAACCCCAACAACAACCAAAAATCCCTCTACATTTCAAACTGCAGCTTTGAACAGCTTTCCTGGCGGTATTTTCTTCCAATCTCACATGCGGAGCGTCCCTGTGTTCCCGAGTTCTCCCTGCCCTCCCTTCCCCCGTTTCTGCTGCTTGGATGGTAGGTTCAGAAGCAAACGCTCTGCTAAATAATTGCTAGAATTTTGGAGGGAAAAAAAAAAAAAAAAAAAGAAAAAGAAAAAAAAAGGGAGAGAGGGCAGAAAAAAAAAAAAAAAGAAAAAAAAAAAAAGAAGACGAGAAAATTCGCACCAGCATTCAGGTGCTAACCTACTTATTTGAAAGTAATTTCTTTTCCATTTTGCCCGTTTTCCGCCTCTAAAACAGAACGCTGAAAGAAAGAATAAGTGCTTTAGCATTTCAGTGTTGTGCTCTGGTAATTACTTTTTTCACTTTTCCCCTAAGTTCCACGGTGAAAACCTCACAGGGGGGTCTTTGCTGTGGCAGGGCTACAGTTCCCAATCCCGAGCGCAAGATCTGCAATTACAAACCCATTCGGTGCCCTTCCCTATCATTAATATGCACAAAATCCTGCTGCTAATCTTATAATCTGTTTTGTTTCATCAATTGCTTGCCTAGCACCAGGCGGGAAAGGAAAAGAAGGGAAGAAAGAGAAAGAAAGAGAAAGAAAGAGGTGAAGAATAAAGCCGTGGGGGGAAAAAAAAAAGAAAAAAAAAAAAAAGGAAAAAAAAAAAAAAAGAAAAAGGAAAGCTTCCTAAAGTAAACGAAAAAAACAAATAAATTGGATTTTAATTTTTATAAAGCAGAAATCTGTACACGGAAGCAGGACTTTTCGCTGGGGGAGGGGGTATCAGGGAAATCTAGGGAGAAATCCGAATATATCCAACATTTTCTTTGCATATTCGATTTCCCCGCGGCCGGGTCACAAAGTTCCCCGCGCAGCTCCGCAGACTGCGGAGGTTGCGCGTCAGCACCTCGGGAGAGCTCATTCATGTCACTGCTGTTTCTCGGACGGTTTAAGGAGGGAAAGGAGGCGCCGGGCGGGGTTCGGGCTCCTCCGCCGCCTCCCGCGCTGCCCTCCGCTGCCGCGCAGCTCCCGCGCGCTTCTCACGCGTGGGCATGCAGACTGCAGTGCGGCAATGAAGACATTCATTTCACTGAAATCCTCTCCTTCTTCTTCCTCCCATACCCCCGGGGCTGTATTAAGGGAATAAACCAATCTACGCCACACGGGTTCCTATTGAGATTAATGACAAAATTATGCAATAAAACCAAAATAAATTAAAAAAATCCAACCCCAAAATCTCATATATCTTCTTCTCCGTGCCCTGCGCCAGGCCTCGCCTCCTCCTTGCCTCGCACCTGATGATTTATTAACGCAATCTGTGGGGATAAGTACACATGTGCCCCACTCCGGCTTGTCCCAGCTCATCTTCTAAAGTAATTGTTTCTCATTAGTTCTGATAATGTTTTAATAGCGTTACCCATAATTTACTCAGCCAAGAATTAATAACGGAGGGTGCACGGGGAGGGGTGGGAGTGGGGGAAGGGGCAATAGAACCAGGTAGTCTTTAATCAGATTAGCCTGGAGGTCCCCGCGCTGGAAGGGATCACCCGGCGGGGCGCCCTCGGACAGGACCCTTTGGCGGGGGGGCGATTCGGGGTGTTGGGAGGTGTCGGTCCGCGCCGCTCACCCCCAAAACCCCGCGGAGGGTCCATGGTGTGCTGGCGGGGGGTGCTCTGCAGCTGCTCCATCGGTACTGTCCTCTCTGGGCGGCCCCGGGAGCACTCTCCCCTTCACCCCGGGGCTTCCCCTCCACCTTTCCCCGGGCTCCCTCTCCTTGGTGCTTCCTGGTCGGTGGTTTGGGTGCTCCCCCCACCCGCCCGCCTCTTCTTCCCTTTCTCCTTCTTTCCTCTCTTCTTAATTAAACCCAAAATAACCCAAAAATGTTTAAAAGTGCTGCTCGGAGATGGAGGTGAAACACGCTAAGCGAGCAGATGGGAGGAATGAGCCACTCTGACTCCCTACATAAAATGGCCATGGAGGCGGTAAAAAATGAAACTAAAAAACAACTGTTTTCTATTTACAAATTTAAATAAACAGAACAGCCTTCCCCGCGGTGTTTGTCTAAGTGCAGCAGCGTTGCTGCTGTGTAGGTCATGAAAAGGTTGGTGCATAGTTTAAAACTTCCCATTCTGTTAATTTCTTAAAGAACAGTCGTTCATGGTCTGAGTACAAAAGCTCATGATTTAATGAGGAACAGAAACAAAATCTCTGATTGTTGGTGTTTCAAACTTCATTGGAGTCCTCTGGCAACCACAAGTTGATCCTCTGCAGCTTCAATACCCTTTAGCCCTCCATATAAGAGTACATGCTGAATAGAGGACAATGCCTGGTTGTTATGTTTATTTACCCTTACTACAAGCTGGGTTAACCTCTTCAAAACAGCTTTACTAAGCCCGTTAACCACACGGCCCACATGATCTGTAGCCGTATCCCTAATGTGATGTAAATCTGACTAGAGACCATATGCACAAGTTCTGCTGCATTGTGTTTCCGAAAACTACAAGTTTATTGCTGTCCAACCCTTCCCAGGCTGGACGCTTCCAGGAGGAAACGCTTTGAATAGCAACCACTTAAAAAAAGGGAAGAAAGTCAAGAGTCCCGTGTTGTCGGAGCAGTATTTTTAATGGGTGTTGAACATTTACAGAAGGGGGGGAGGAGAGGGAAGGGAAGGGATGCGAAGCCTGCAGAGAGTAATGATTTTCATCTAGATTATTTCAACCAGTCCGTAATTATTCAAAGCTTTGCCCTTTCTGCCAGGAGTTCTGCGCTGGAGCGGGAAGAATTGTACATACAAATAGAAGTGATTGACCCGGTTTTCGTCTGCTTTTTTTCAACAGAGCTCATAGCTTATGTTTTGCCTTTCTCCTTCAGTGAAGTCATTGTCCCATATTTGTAGTAATTATCATGATGTCATACAGTTGGTGATGCAACTTCGTTGTAGGTTATGAGTAGTACATGGGCTGTGCAGAAGTGAGCAGTGGTTTGAGTTGAGAAAACAGTTTTAGCAATTAGCAGTTCTGGCAAGCAGACTATGACAGATCTGCAAAATGGAAATGAATTTCTGCTTAAGCTTGACATCTTTAATTTTTTTTTACCCCCCCCAAGTATTATGTTCATCTTTTAAAACAGCTACTGGGGCCCCATGGCGAGAGCTTCATTTACCAGCTCATTTTTTCTTGATGGCTGTGGCAAGCGTAACAATGTTCTGTGCCTGCTTCAGTAATGGCATGTCGATCATGCTTCCGTGGAAAGTAAATGCTCCCTGGAAAAGAGAGAATGTAAACTTCCTGAGAGGACCTCTAGAAATTGTAGGTGGCTTGTCTTTTTCTTTAAAAACACATTTGTTCGCCAAGACACATCAGCTCCCACAGGAATCCTGAACAAGTTTTACAGGACAAACTAACCGAGATGGGCCAAATGCATTTAAAGAAATGCAGTGGGCACCGAGTGCTCCACAGAGGAGGAAAAAGAGGGAGAAAAGAGAAGCCCAGTGTGCAGCCTGCTTGTTTTGGCCTCTCTAGCTGGCAGACATCAAGAGGCAGCGAGGCCATGCATGCCAGCTGAAAGTCTGGCAGACCTTGCGCCTGGGGCTTAGCTCTGCTCCCCACATCTAGTATGACCACCCTCCAGTGCTAGGGCTGTGCTTCTGAGAGGTGGAAGGAAGACTTCCTGACTTGGGGATGGGCTGAGTCTCCGTCAGGTCTCTGGTGCTAAAGACAAGCTGGGCCTGTGCTTAGAGACAGTGGCTGGGGTGAAAGCTGGAAAAACCTAAGTGGCTGGTGTGATAATATTGCCCAAATCTGCTCTGGAGCCAAGGTAAAGCACACCTGAGCACTGTATATAGGGTATCTCCTCAAGTGGATGCAAAACTAGCCAGTGTGGCTTAGTGGTGGCTATCTGAGAGCCAGGGCAGGTTTCAGAAATCACTTGGTATTTCTGGGGATTTTGTGTTAGCACCATGGTAAGAAGCTTAAAATAATTAACTATGAATCACAGCTAAATCTTAAACAGAAGACACATGTTCTAGAAAGGGCTGAACCTGGCTTGTTCTTTTGGATGCTTTAATCCACACCTATGTTGCTGAGGTAGGATTCTGAAGTTTAAAACTGCGCATCAAGACATGCCAAAGTTCAGTGGGCAGAAAAATATCCCAACATCTTATTTGTAATTCTGACAGTACTGGACTCAGAATTGAAAGCTTGGCCGCAGTGTTGCTGAGGGTGTCTGTGAAGCACTGTGCACCCTTTTAATGTCCTGCTGCAATTGATACAGGATCACAGGCTGGCCTTAGATTTGACAGTGAGCAAGGCCAACCAAGAACAGGGTAAAAGCGATAGTGGCATGTGTGACCACGTATGCATAGCGAGAGAAATGCAGAGGAGAGCAAGACGTTTCTTGTTTACTGGTTTTCATTTAAGGCTCAATAATCATTAGAGGATTCCAGTGAGTAAAGTGAAAATAAAACCCAAATTTACAACAATATTTAGGAAATGTGTTGCTCCAGTGACATATCTCGCTTGACTGAAGCAGTATTAATTAAATACTAAATCACACTCTAGAACGGTTAAGACAAAAATCCACCTTAAACAGTAATCTAGTACAAATCAATATTGCTGCATCTAAGAACATGCTGTATTAAAGCCATTAAAAACCTCATAGTTAAAACTATTATTTTATTCGAAGTAGGATTTCCTACTACAGCTCACACTATTTTAGGTGGGTTTGGGAATAACGGACTGGCAGATACTCAAGGGTAGATGCTTCAACTCAAATTTCTTGTTTACAGAGCAACCAATCAACCCTACATTATTACCCAACAACAACATTAATACAATTATTACTATTATTATTCATAATAATACACCAGTTTTTATCTTAGCTACATCTCACCCATTTTCGCCTATACTTTTAAACCTTTAAAGAAAATGCAGCCACAAGCGATGCAATTCATTAGCTATTGTGAAAATAAATTTGGACATAAGTAAACATTTTATGACATGGGACTTCTTCAGACTAATTCAGGTCTATGCAGTGATCTCAAAGAGCAAGATTCATTTTTTTCACTGTAAGAAAAGCATGTTTTAATTGTGCCTATTTTTCTATAGGCATTCAGTCAAATAACAGCTATTGCTTGAAAGAGAAATTTGCATGTGGGGTGACAGTGATAGCAGAGATATGTTAGGGTCTGGAATTATCCTTCCTAGGTCTGTGATATGGCTGATTTAGGAGCACAGTTGTCCTAAGTACCTGCAATAGTTTGCAGAAAGAGCTGGGTGCTGAGCAATGGCAATTCTCATTGCTGGTGGTCTGAATCATGACTGGGAGGGTCTTATCGCTCCTACTGACTGTATACGGGATGCTCTAAAGTCAGGTACCTCTGCAGGTGCCTAAATTGGAGCATGATGAATCTAGGTCAGAATGTCTTTTTAGAAAGCAGGAGTTAATTAAGCAGCATGCCTGTCCTCTCTTCATTAAAATAACATGTTCAGAAAGGAAACCAGGATAATAGTACTATGTGTTAGTGTGTGTGTGGACACACGAGCACTGAACCACTTGAGATCTGTCATATGTTCTCTTCTTGTCAGCATGCAGCTGTAGTTTGGGTTGCTAGGAATCTGAATTCTTGAAGGAAAAAATGCTTTTTTGTTTCCTAACACCAAAGAGCAACACGAAGAAGTTGGCTTCTCTGCCTGTTCACTCTGAGGCTTATTTTCTCCCTGCTAATTTGCAGCGTTGAGCTAAAGTCCAGAAAAAGAAATGGATTTTAATGCCATTGAATATACTTTATTCACTGCCTCTCTTTCCACCCACAGGTTCCAACAGATAGGAAATACCAGTAATTATAGCTTTGTCCTCATGCTCTTTTTTTGAATTCTGCTAGATGAAATTTGCCTTTAACATTCTTTGGATTTTTCTCACATGAATATAAAGAAAACAGGACTTTCTATAAACACCATTTGCTTTGATAGCATTAATCTGGGGATTAATTTAGTCATAGACCTAAATTTTCTTTTTGGCTAATTTTCTCAATAATCTCATGCTTCCAGCCTATACTTGGACTTCCAGTAGTTCAGCTATGGGACTGGGGCTCTGTTCCTAAGGATGATTGCAGTGTGGGTTTGCATCCATTGTTTTTGGTGGCTGTGGTTCTCACTCACCATGTAACCATATAAATCATTCAGAGGGAGCCTTTTCAGAAACCTGTAAAAGGACCTGAGCTCCAGGTGAGTCAAATGAGTCAGACCTGCCCTGGGAAGAGACAGATCTTCCAGGTAAAGGCTGATGGAGTTGCTGGGGGAAGCAGCAGCCAGGGGTCAGAACCGCAGCTGATGGGTGCAGCCTTTGGGAGATGATGCACGGGTGCAAAATCTCAGCTGGGATGAGAAGTGAGGGAATAGAGGACAACTGTGGCATTTACAGAACACAGGGGTTTGTATTTGCACGGCCTTTGGCTTCCCTCAGCCTGATGGCTGTATGCCGCTGTCAGGGAGCAATCAAGGAAGAAAGTGAACAGGCAGCATTTCCCATTTGGGTCATCATGCAGACTAGCTAAGAGTCCTTCCCAGTTGACTGACGAGGAAAGACTCAAAGGTGTTTTCTTCTGGAAAGCTCTGTGAGAGCAGAGCAACAAGAGGAACATAGACCCATCCAGCTTCTCTTCTCTCTGCCTGGTTATTGCAGCTGCCCACAAAGCTCACCAAGTAATTATTTCCCCATCTCCATCTCTTGTATCAGACCACCTTCTCTAGGCTGAATGGTGCAGGACCAGTACTGTGCAATTTGATGCATCCCCCAGGAACCATGTAGTACGTGAACGCGACAAATCCACAATGACATTTAATGTTCTGTTAAAAGAGTAGTAACATTTTAAAAAACATAACAGCTATTTATGCAAGATGCAGGCCATGCTGGGTAAAGTCTTAACAGCTCTACTTTGAATTTCAATATATCCTAAAGTGCTTTGAGAACGGAACAGAGAAGGCTTTTGGCAAATAAAGAAAACAGCTGGAAGGGAATTAAAATTATAGAAAACTGCTAGGATTTTTTTGTGGGTTTTGGGGTTCTTTTTTTTTTATTTTTTTTTAATTTTTTTTCCACAAGGGAATGGTAAAAAATTATAGCAACGGAAAAAAGAAAATTGAGCATGGTCAGCCCTGAGTGATAGACAGATCTAGCCTACAGACAGGAGATACTGTAAGGCAGAGTTGATAGAAAATAGTGATTTTCACAGGCCAGCAGCTGAAGACATAAGCTGATGAAAAAGAGGGCAAATGGTGTTGTGCAGTAAGAATAACTAATGCAGTGAATTTCCAGGTAGCTGTGGAGAGACCAAAGAGGTACAGAACTAAACTTTGTAACACATCAGTTTGGCACATCTTATGCTTGTACCTTATGAACCTTCTTTTGGCTAAACGCAGACACTACCAAAACCAATGCAGATTTAGCCAAGTTCAACATGTAATCGAGGGCTCTTCTTTGATAACTTAGAACACAACTCTGGCCATGTGTTGCCATAGATCTTGAACACGGCTCTTGTCATCTCTATATATCATCCTTAAAGATTTCCTTTACCTATAAGAAACACATGTATCAAGTTGCAGAAAGAGTCTAAGTGTTGGTCTATTATTTGCCATGGCCGAAACATGAACATGTTAATGCAGTGTTCCCAGGAACATGAAGACCTCCTCTTTTTGTGTGTGTCTATGCGTGGCAGCACCCAGGAACATTTGATCTGTGAAACTTTTGGGAGTAGTTAAGAACTTGGTAAATCTATTTGATCGTCTCATAAACCGAGAGTATACACACACATACACACATACACACACATATATATATATATATTTTCTTTTTTTTTCTCCTGGCAAACATTATTTTACCTTTCTAGAAGTTAAATGGATGGGATTCAGTGTCCATAATTTCTATGTCATCTGAGGATTGATATGTTCTGGTGGAACCAGGAAAGAGGAAGAAATGATACAGGCAATTCTCTTGCTAGTGTTTCTCATGTGTGGTAAAATTGTATTCGTTTTAACTACAACAGGAGATGGACAGGATCACAGATGAGGTACCCTTTATGTTTTTACAGATCAGGGAAAGTAAATTTTCACACTTCTTCATCTGTCCTGAAACCCTTTTATATAATATACAATGTTATGTGGGGTTTTACTCCCATCAGCTTTTGTCTCCATATGTACCACTGGGTTAACAAGAGAAACAAGCTATCATGATACAGAATGTTTAGGCACCTCATAGTTATGTGACACAATTCTCTCTGAGCTGTGGATTAAAGGATATGAGTTAATTAAAGTAAATAATAATTGTTCTGGGACATGTGGGACAGTGATCAGATGAGCTAGTCCCCTTGGGCTGACAAGATGGAAGAATTGGATGTATTCTTGCATCTGGGAATGCTTGCGGCTTTTTCCTCAACATTTGCTCCATCTGTGGTTATCTGTGCCTCTATCTGCATCCATACTAATGACTGCAATGAACTCTCTAAGAGGGCTACTGAAGACCCTTAGTTCTCTAGACCACAGAAATCTATTAATCACCTGCATTGGTACTGAATGTGAGGATTTGCTTTCCTAAGGCGTAGCAAGTATATGCATTTTGAAGTACCAGTTAAGTCCTGTAAATTCCAAAAAGCCTACCTGCTTCCTGTTTGAAGGCAGATGTGATTCCAAACATGAGCACTGGTTGTGAGAACTCTGTGCTCTGTTTTGGGAACCAATGCTGTCATTATTAATTACCTCAATCATTGGCAAGCCCTTGTTAATAAACCTTTGATTTGATGCCCTATGATGTTCTATGAGATCTCATCGTACATGTAGCCAAAAACTTTCAACTCCCACGTGACAGTGGCCAGGATTTTCATAAAAATATATTTATAAAGATTACATTAACCCTATGGCTTGTCTACAATAGAAAGAAAAACATAATTTGTCTTGCATCAGATGAAAGAACATAGCCAATAGCGCTATCTTCATTTGTTGTGCGTGTCAACGGATAGGCTGTCCTGGGCCACTACATAGGGACACCCAAATTTTTCAAAAGCAGTTCACTTTGGAAATCTAGTCAGGAAATTCAGATGGCAGGCTTGGAGGTGCAAGGGTGAGTAGGTAAGGCTTTGGCATGGGGTACCTGGGGCAGTGAGAGAAAAGGAAAAGCAAGCTAAGGTCATGTGCCCTGAAACTGCAACAAGGACAAGAAAGCACCTGTTACTGAATTTTGAACAAAGTACAGGCCTAAGATAAGGGTTATCTAATGTTTATGGAATTGCCAAAAACTCTCTGGCACTAGTTAGATGATTGTTGCTCAGAAGACAAGCAAACTCATGAGTGAGGACAGGTCCTTAGATGGCACTCTGTAGTCACAGGGTTAGACATACTGCCCTGCTGATGAAGACCTGGTTTTCTTCAGTTACTTCTCTGAACAGTTTAGCCAGCAATACTTTCATTTGCAAACCAAATCCCTGCAATGAGTGTGTGGCAGTCTGGTTATTTCCTTCTCCTACTTCTGCGAGAATGTGCATCTAGGACCTAGGGGAAATGGTCATAGAGGCACCAGTGAGGCTGCCACCCGTCTCCACCTCCTTCATCATTAGGAGATTTCATGAATGAAACAGAGCTCCCACACTGCTCTGATAACGCAGGCCAGTGGCTGTGTGTGAATACAGCCATTGTCTAAATAAATAATTATGTAAGAAACTCCCTTCCAACCCCTGTGATCTGTACTAGCATCCACAGGCAGATGCCAGGCTAAAAGGACACAAGCAAAATCGGTAATGCCAGTTAGCCAATGCAAACTTTGTGTACCTTCCAAAGGGGAAACACAGAACCCATATAGACAAGCATCTTCAAGTTCAAGGATGCAAGAAATCTTTGATCCAGAGTTGCCCGAGAAACATTAATTCTTTCTAATGGTAATTCAGTGGCTCACCCACTTCTAAAGCCCAAAGGTCTAGTTATGACTTTTTGGAGACCACAAAAATATGTTGAATAAACCCACTAAAATCTGCTTAAGTCTGAGAATATTATCTCTAATCCTGCACAATATTAACTGTTACAAGCAAATAAGAGTGTTGTGTTCTGGAGGAAGGACAGATTTGCTCTTCTGAAGAGGGAAGGAAGCAGGTGGATAGCAAAGGGGCCCCCTAAAACGCGTGGCATTCAGGCAGATAATTCCCCTTGGATTAATGAAAACACTCATTGTTTAAGAGACCCCCTGCAGAGGAAATTTGGAAATCTTTGCCTTGGGCCTTAAAAAGAAAGCTTGGATTTGCTTACAGGTAATGAACAAAACAGGAGAGAGTCCTGGTCGCAGCAAATGGCATTGGGTCTGTGCCTGGGGAAGGAGTAATTATCCTGACTACAAAGGAATGACTTTCTCTTGAAACAGAAGGTTGAAGCCATATTTTTTGGGAAGTCAAGAGTAGGAAATAAGCTGGCAGCTGTGATGGTGCTGAATGCAGGTTTAATTATTTTTTTTCTTCTGCAAGTTGTAGCCAAAGTGCCGTCATAAAGAGCTGGGTCATGATTCCACCTTTTAGTGATGAACTTCCAAAGGTTAGTGAGCTGCTAGGAGATGTTCGATGATATCTGCGTCAACTGAGCACATTTTTCAGGCTATGACAAAATAATGTCTCACTATCTTCTCTGCTCAGGCCTGTCCCGCCTCCAGCTCAGGTTGACACACAACTGTGGCCTTCTTTTACATCTCTGCAGTATGTAGGAAATGCCCAAATAACTAATGCAGTCACATATGACAGACTAAAGACTTCATAGAGAGCAAGTTACACGAATAGAGCTTTCTGGGTTACGTATTTCTGTACCTTCTCCTTTGAACCTGTTGACAATCGCCACTCTTCTGTAGCAACATTATGGGAGGAAAGACAGTTATATACAAAATCTTTGGGGAAAATAAATTATCCTTGAAAAGGTTTTTCAAAAAATGTATTTTTGGTAAGAGGAGATGCTCTTGTGGGTCTCTGTGATCTGTTGAAAGAAGGGATTGATGGGAGTGAATTCTGTAAATTATCAATACCAGGAAGCTTCTGAAGCCATTTTGTTGATATGAAGAAAACATTAAGTATCACTATCTTTTGTTTCTTTCCACCACTGTAAACTTCCACCAGAGTAGAAATAGTTAGTGCAGAGGATAAATCAGTTTGTAATGCCAGAAGCAGGCCTATTTCTATGAGGCAGGCTTCTACCTCTAGGAGCGGATAGAAGGACACAAACAGTCAAGAACGAAAGAGCAACAACCTCATGAAAAAGAGATTAATTTTTACCTCAAATAACTCCCTAGCAGCAGTGCAAGAACTCTGACAGAAAAAGACACTTTCTAAAGCTCAACAGGTAGGAAGGACTTTGTGATCCCTCAAGTCCACAGTGGGGCAGGAAAGACGAAGAACAAGGACCTACAAGGTCCTTTACTTCTCCTCACCTGACATTATAATCCCCAGCCCATGGATAAGGGTCCTGCCCTGCTATGTGAGCTAAAAAAGCTGTTTTTACCTTTTACAGCCCCCCAAGCTGCCTGAACCACTAGGCACAGCCATTTTGGCAGGGATGGGCCCAGGGATCCTGTGTGGTCCAGCTTCAGAAACTCCTTCAGGACACCAAAGTCTCTACCACCTCTCACTGAGCAACCAACCTTTATAAGAGCCCTGAATGAAGAGCAGACATGAGGGTTTTTTACTGCTGTCTTTACATTTTCTTTATTTTCCTTCTCATTGTGGTTGTTGCCTTCCTGTGCACTCCTTTAGAAAAGGAAAGAATTAAATTAAAGAAAATGGAGAAAGTCCTAGAAATCAGGAATATTCTTTATTGGTTTCCATCCTCTGTCTCATAATGTATTGGGAACGGAAGAATCCTAGAGAGCACACTTGCTGCTGCCAAGCAAATCTTTATTTTATAGCACAAAAGCAGCTTCCTGGACAAACATCCTATCCAACCATGCATTTTTTTCCCCCTAGTGAGCATCATGGTTATTATATGGAAAAATGAAAAGTAACTAATATTAAGATTTCAGTATCCTCAGACGCCCTTAATTAAGTCATTTAGAATTAACTTGGGGCTTATAGTCATGGAAGCAATTTGTTAAATATAGACTAGAAAATTTCATCTGGAAGTAAATGACTACAGGAGACACAAAAGGCATTTGACACTGTAAAATACAACAGAGGAGAGAAAAGTAATAACAGTGAAACTCGTTCTGTCAACAAGGATGGAATTGCCAGTATTTTTGTATTTTGTATTACTTCTAATTTCAGATTCATTTTCTGAATAGGATTGAACAGCCATTTTTTACTGCGATTCTCTATTTCAGCTGACAGAGCTTTAGCAGAGAGCTTCTCCATGTCCCTGAAAAAGCCAGCCAGCACAGAGAGGAGTGAAAAGGCAGCAAAACCGCTGCTACTTAAATTAACTGAAACAGTATTTTGGGTGTACAGGCTTCTGAATTCCCTCAGTAAGCCTTAAAAAGAGCCATCTGGTTAGAACATTACATCTCTGTTTAGATCCTGCTTTGGAAATTGAAACGAGGCTCTTGAGCACTTGTTAATGCTTTTTAAAGGGGGATTTGGAAGGTGAGTAGTTGCCTTGATGGGTTGCTTTGTGTGGAGCAGGTTTTGGCAGGACAGTGGGCAGGCAGGTGTCTGCAGCAATGGGTCTCCCCACCCCATGCTTGCAAAAAAGCATTGCTTGCATTGGGAGCATGCTGGCACGGCATGGCCCTTCCAAAAACAAGGGCATTCACCCTGTCTTAGCCAATCCCTGCATGCACCTCTGTGAGCCGACAAGGATAAGGGGGTTGTACCTTGCTGAGGAGAAACCCAGAGAGGTGCCAACCCACACCTGTGCAGGGCCCATGTCCCCTGGGTCAGGAGCTGCCTCCTCCAGAAGCTACTTCCAGGTGGAAAGGCTATGGAGGGGCACAGCATCCATCCTTCTGCTCCCAGCTCACGGAGAAGCTTCTCCCAGTGGGAAATGTCAAAGCTCCATCCAAGTCCTTCTCCCCCTGAGTTTTGAACACAGGTCTTTAATGAGTGGAGGAAAACAGATTAAGAGCCACCAAAAGCCTGCTGGGGAGTGGAAGAGGGGAGTTGGCAAGAAAATGTTTTGTGTGAGTTTCTGCCCTGCTTAGGAGCTTTTGCAGTCCCGCATAGTGAAATCTGTCTCCTTCTCTCCCCACCTGGCATAACTCCCTCAGGACTGATTGCACCAGCGTAGGAACCAGTATAGCACAAGCAATTAGCTATTACAGCCCCTTCTGCTCTGTTGTAAAGGTTCGAAATTTGCCCCCAGATGGATCTTTCTAACAGAAAAGCCAACTGTGACACAAACCACATTTCTAAAATATTTTTCAAATACTAAAATTCTACAGAGAAACTTTAAAGTACCAATATAAGCTCCTTTGATCTCCATTTATTCATCAGTTTTCACATTAAAATTTCACTTGGGCACTTTTTAAAAAGATAAATAACATAATATGGCCCACATGTTATGTTGTTTATATCTCACCAGCCCTCTCCATCTTGGCAGAGAGATGCACCTGAGCCTATACTTCTTAAGGCCGAAGCTTATAAAAGGTGGCTTTGTTATAAAGGTTATTTGTTATAAATAAAAAAAATATATTAATATATTATATTATATATAATTAATAATTAATATATATTATAAATAAAAAATATATATATATATAAAAAAAAGGTTATTTGTTATAAACTTTATAACAAATCCCTGAATCCCCCATTCTGCAGCATGAGGAATATACATTGCTTAATTAACATAAATGACAGCTAATGCCCTGCATCCTCAGAGTGAGGGCTGACAGTGCTGCAGCCCAGGGTGCACAGAGGTACCCTGTACTGCTGGCTGATGGTTTGTAGCACCTCAGATCTCTGTCTGCAGTCTGTCCTGGGCAATGGGAGAAGGGAACTGAGCTGCTCCCTCACCCACAGGTCCGTGTAAAGTCCTGATATATAATGTCCTATAAAGCATGATATAATCCCTGCAGGTTGTTGGGGTCCCACACCGCCTGATGTCAGAAGGATGCTCCAGTGCATCCATACCAGGAGGCAGCCCAGAGAAGCCTGCTGCCCTCAGAAAACAGTCGTGCCCTCCCAGCACCCATGGGCTGGATTGAGATGGGATAGATCCCTTGTGGCTGGCGTTGTACATGGAGAGCCTTTCTGGAGGCTGTGGCACTGCTGGGAGAGGGAGGGCAGCGGGGAGAGACCTCCCCAGGTGGTAGTGGGAGCTGGATCTGGCCCAAGCACGAGGGCGCATCGTTTCCAAGATACAGTGTCTTGGGGTAGCTTTTCCTAAACAAAGAGCACTGTAAGGGAGCCACTGCTGGAAATTTCCATTCCTTTGTTGGGTAGATGCTGTGTAAATAAATGCATTCCTGAGATTTTTCATAATCCTGGAAAGGTCTATAAACCAAACGGTATAGTTTGTCAAATCACTGGAGTTCATATATATTATCCCTCAGCTGCTGGGAACATGATGTACAATGGCACAGAATATAAGGCAAGAAACATATGTTAAAGGTCTTCTTAGAAGCACTCTGTGCATTCATACGTGGCATGTACAGATATTGCTTCTATTTTGCCCCGTGTGATCTAAAATATCCAACCCATATTTGCAGCTTGGGTTTGTGAATTACTTACCTTAACTCTCAATAATCTTTACCTGACTGGCAACTTTGGTGGCAGCATTTAGCTATTCCCTGGTTCAATGTGCAGGTGCTTTGAAAGTATTTATAAATTAGCACATAAGATAAATGTGTAAGCAACCTCTTACTTTACTCTTCTGCTTTTCTTTCTGTCTGAATTTTACTTAAAGACCAGACAATTCAGCAAGATCCTATCACAATAATTATATTGTGCCTGATGTATTTACAAGTGCAAGGGCTCAGAAATGTGTTTTCAATGTCTTACTGTCTTGTCATATATAAACACTAACTATATATAGAAGAAATTATATTCCTGTATCCAGTGTATTTGTAATGTAAATGGAGGAGTCACTTATAAAGACTATTGTACCTTCACTGATAAAAGTCAGATGTTTTCCTTGAAATAATCTAGTAACTTTTTCTTTAAACTGCCCTTTACACTACCAGAACAATGTTTATTACCCTTCTTTTTAATTTTGAACACATTCAG
This sequence comes from Psittacula echo, assembly GCF_963264785.1. Taxonomy (NCBI): domain Eukaryota; kingdom Metazoa; phylum Chordata; class Aves; order Psittaciformes; family Psittacidae; genus Psittacula; species Psittacula echo. The sequence continues at coordinate 71,967,484 of NC_137736.1, forward strand.
ACACTCGTCTTCTATTTAGACTTTCCCAACAGCTATGCTTGCTTTCTTTAGGCTGATTTTTTAAATTAAAAAATCATACCCCCAGCAATAAAATTCCATTGGAAAAAATATTGAAATGATATGGAAATAATACTCTCCTTTTTTTAGATCTCAAAGTTTTAGACAAAAGAGCACTTAATAAACAATTGCATAGAATACAAAATGTACTTTTTCAACATTTGCCTTCTAATTGTCCAAAATACGAGGATGTGATTTATTTCCTAGATATGCTATTTTTCAGTCAGATTAGAAGTACTAAAAGAATCCCCCAACCCTACGACCAAAACAACCTAGAAGCCAAACTAAAACAATCCCTCAAACAGGACTATCTCTATGAGGTAACACCAAATACTTTTGGCTAGCTGGTTGGTTCTCTAATTTCCTTTTGTTTGGAGACTGCCACAGCATCTCCAATTCAGCAACGCTTATTTGAGATCCTAATTTTTCCTGACCTTGGTGCTCACATTTGGGGGCTACTATGTCAAAGCATTTCAGCCTCCAGAATGAAGCCTTCTCTCAAAGAAAGATCATTACAGGAATTGTAGCTCTCAAACTGGAATAGATTATAAAAGCCTATTACTGTATTTTAATATAAAATATTGTTGAGCAAGGGCATCAAACTTTAAACCCAATTAAAAACAAACGATGATGCTAGAGACTGCAGACCAGTAACTTATCTACCACACAAACAGCTGCACAAATCCCTCACATTTATTTTTTCCAGGCTTTCAACTCTGATTAATAAAATGGCAAACCCATGCAAGTCTCAACCATATTAACCACAGCTATATTTTTAGTCTTACTGACATGAAAGCTTTAATATAATAAAAGTAAAAGGAAAACAGAGGAGGTGTTTCATTAGGACACGAGGATTACTAAAGCTGCTGTGTGGAGTATTTGTCAGGAGGTGGTAAGGGAAGAGTTATTACTTACATTTTAGCATGTCGCTAGGATGTGGAGCAAGAGGATCCCTCAGTGAGATGTTTGCTTTGGAAAAAACCTGAGTAATCAGGCTGTCCAAGCTCTTCTTACTGACACATTTATAATACCAAATTGCAAACTTGGTTAAGAAGTTTGCAGTGCTACACAGAAATGTGTTTTTCCAATTTTCTTATGAAGCCCAGCAACATGTCAGTGGTACAAGATCCACAAGTTCATGTATTAACCTGCCAGTCCTTTTTGTTGATAGATGACTATATGCAAAAATATATGAAGCATGCAACCTGGTTGGTTAAAAAAAAATAGCCTAAGCCATAGACCCTCAGCAGATCTTGCAGCTTATTACAGAAACTCGTACCTTATTTTAGAAGCTTTTATTAATAAAAAAAAAAAATCCCCAACCCCAAACAACCCCCCCCCAAATGGCTGATATATGCAAGAAACCAGGATTATATCAGTAAAATAATAACTTCAAAACAAGTCCAAAGACTAATGCTTGCCTAATACAGAATTATTTAATTTTTAATGTGTTTGGCTTCATGATTGTGTGAAGTGGGAGTAGAATTAAATTTAGTCCGGTCTCTTCATCGATTGTTTGTATGACAGGGGTATTCCTTAGCTGAGTTTCTGAAACTAAATTCAGTTGAATGAATAGCATTATACACATCATGAAAATAAGCAATATTTGGCTGTGTATGTTGTTTGACTTTTCTTTCTGCACTTATCTGCCTACACATTTGCACAAGCAGTATTATAACAATGTGTTTTGTAAGACAGCCAAGCTTTGTAAATCGGAATAATGGGCAAAACCATTCATACATTTTCTGTTCCTAAATTCTTTGTATGAAGACAGCTGCATTTCAAACTCAAGGTAACAGATACAGGCACACAGCATCCTAATAGTGACACTGAAATAACTGCTCAGGACAGTACCCAAATACCGTAGTCATGGATGTATTGGAAACACTCAGGTACTACAGAGGGGGTGCAATAGGCTAGCAAAGAGAAGGGCAGAGTAATAACAAATATCTTCTCACACTTTTACCCTGAGATTAAAGCACCATTTTTGCTTTGACCTTTTCAGTGTTTTTAATGCATAACATCTGCAGTATCAAACATACAGGGGAACAGGGAAGGCACACACCCCAATGTATTTCTACCCACCAGAAAGTGAAGAAATGCACAGAAAACCTTTATACGGCATCAGAGAAAATGAGACCCTATGCACAGCCTTATATATGAACTTCAGTACCAAAGAGATTTGTCTCTTGCTTGAATGTCACACGAGCGCATGTGAACCATTCCCGCTCATCTGTACTGACACTGGGATTTGCTTTTAACTAGCCCAGGCTTGGCTGCTACTAAGATAAACATATTTAGCTGCAACTTTTTTCCTTTCAAAAAGAGGCAAACTGGATTATAGCAAATAACCTTTAAGATAATTAACTGACAATGCTGCAACTAACATAAAATCTTCCTTCAGGCGACCCCTAATTTAAGTATTACTGGCACAAAGTGGAGACAGATTGTGCATCACCACCGCAATATTTACATAGCAGAAACCCACAGAGCAGGAAACGTGAGACTCAATGATGCACTAAATTAGGAACAATCATATTCTAGTGTTAATTTGCTTTCTCCTCTATCCAAATTTCAGGTCCAGCAATTGGTACAAATGCACATAAAACATTCCCATTTTTAATGATTAAGAAGCACGGTCTGCAAGCAGCTCTGCTCGAAATTAAATTCACTCACTACTAGGGATGTTTGCAGGATCAAACTCCCAAAAGTGAAACAGGCTTACCAACACAGAGATTTTTTAGAAAACCAGTACTTCCTAATATGTTTATTTCTTTCCATAAATGATGTCTGCACAAGCAGTCTGAGTTGTCTGCCAGGCTACCTGCCTTTTGATTGCGAATAATTTCCTATGACAGTAACACCGTGATTCTGAGGGATAATGGAGAAGCGGTTTTAATTCACTGATGCTGTAGATATATGCAGGTACTCAAAAGGCTGTGTAATCAAAGAATGAAAGTTAAAATGGAAGGGGAAAGAAAAAGATAGCTGGTCTATTTGTAAGTATATTGGGAAGTGACATATTTATAATAAATATACACACTATAATCTATCGAGACAGATTTCACGAGCGCTATTCTCAGTTACAGCATACTTCATGAGACAAATGCAAAGAACCATCACCAATCTTTCTAAATCTTAAATATTATTCAAATTTGGATTCCATTATGGCAAATTAACAAAATATTTACCTTGCCTAATCGCTGATGTTCTTCAAAAGCAGAAATCAGTTCTTGTGCCCACTTTATTTTTTCAGGGCTTGGAGAGAACTGTTCCTGGACAACAGCAATTTGGTTGGGGTGAATCACCTGCTTACCTACAAAGAAGATTAATAACACCAGAATCATGCATCAACAAACAGATGTTCAAGCAAAATGTTCCAACCACTTGAGGCTCTCATATGCCTCGCAGACTTTCTTGCTTTTTAACTAATTATTTTACCTGGTTTCTTTTATTTTTTAAACTGGACAACAGGCAGATAGCCTTTAGTCAGATTGTTTTAAGAATAAAAATATCTTGAGCTATGCTTGCATTCAATGTAGTTTGAAAGAACCGACAATTCTTTCTCCTCCCTCCCCATTTCAATTTATACATCTTCTCTTAGTCGTTTCAGGTGCAATTTTTTTTGTTCAGGGCAGTCAATAACACTTAAGTATAATGCATCTCTGAATATAACTATATAAATAACAGCTCCAGACACTCTTAAATAAATTGTATTAAAATGTGTTCAGAAAATGAGATCTGAAGAAGATGGTAAGAGATTTGTAGGACTGAAAAGTTACCAGTCACCTAAGTATAATGCTCTAAATTCTCAGTATTGGCTTAGCATCATAAAATCCTCAGTGTTGTTTAAATTGTTGTAATAGTTAGCAGTTGCAGGCAGATTGCAATATTTATTTAGTCACTGGTATATTAAACAACTACTAGTGATGCCCTGAGGTTTTATGAAGTATTTTTATTTAATCCTTTTTTGTATAAACATGCATTAAGAAAATAAAAATAGATGTTCCATTTTTTTTACTAGAGATTTTCAAATGTGAATAGAAAGCCACATAATCCGTTTTAATCTGTTTTTGTATTTAGCTGCCTTAAAACAAATATAGATCTAATTTGTTTGACAGTTTTAAAAGTGTAACATTTGACATTATTAGCTCATTTCTATGGGAATTTCACAGACGTGTGTGATTTCTGGACTTTGGTTTCAAAGTGTTTCAATAAAGAGAAGCTACTGTAATTCCCAGCTTTCTGTAGAACAAATGATTCTGTGCCAGATAACAAAACTAGTTAGATGGATGAGCCCGATCCTGCAAACCTGCCACCAAGTGAGCAGTCCCCTTCACGTGGAGGGTCCCACAGCCACCCATCCCATCTCATCCCACTGCACGCTGCAGCCTCTCACAGGAGTGAGATTTTTGCATGCAAGGAGAAGTTGCAGCATGAGGACCTAGGGAGGCTTCCTGGCACAGCGGGGTCTGCTCCCATGTTCTTACTGCCATTAAGCCAGCTGTACATTAGAAATCAGCCCATCACTTGGTCGAAGAAGTTTTACGTATAACTGCAGAGATACACCTATTTTAAATGAAATGACCACTGAAGAAAACCCTGGGATTATTTTTATCAGACTGCAGTGGGTCTGAGTGATAACCTGGAGTACAAACAAAACCTGGGGATGCAGCATCATAACATACTTAATTTAACGAGTAAAGAAATAGTGATTATTTTGGTGTTGCGCGTTTCTCAGCTAAAAAGCCATAAGTAGCTCAATTTTATTATATTTCCTATTATACAACCTGTAGTTTATGATCTTATGGGCATACAAATATTCAATTTGACATTTCAATGTCATGACTATTTAAAAAAATTGCTTAAAAATAGGTAAAAGCTTTAAACTCAGTAAGAACTATATTTTTTAAAAGAAATTACATGGAAACAAATTTTCTTAACTAATGTGTTTTACATTAGGTCTAATCAAAGGTTTTTTTAGTCAATTTAATCAAATTCACCATTAATAAGATTATGATGTTACTTGTTTGTAATACAACAAATTCTCCCTAGCTAAACTGCTCATTCTAAAACTGAAGGAATAATTCCTGCAAAATCCTAAGGATCTTAACTTTCTGGGAAAAATGTAGAATATATTTTAAATCATATTTAAGGTCATTCTATAATTATAATGAAATTAAAAATATTTATCCACAATTTTTTAAAGTGTAAAATATTTATCTAAAAATATCTGCTTTTGATAGAGATGTCTGTAGTAGTAAGCTATACTTTCTGTTATTAGAACACTGCTGCACAATTTACAAAGAATATAATGCAATTTTTGATTCATAGCACTCTGTTGATTTTTGTCACAGCTTATGTATCCAAATTATCTGTATAATAGACATAATGCCATGCAGGAATGAAACAAATATTTTTAACAGAATTGTTGTTATTGACACGTTCCTGAGAGAGTGCAAAATTGGAAGACATTAAAATTTATGACCATGAAATCCTTTTTACAGTACCACTTGATATATTGTGCTTTAAATCAATACCTGTCAAGTCTTTTAGGTAACTGTATGATGGTGTCGTTTCAGTCTTCTACAAAAGACTGCAAAAAGAGAGGAAACCTATAGTGTTTCATATTTATATCTGGCTTCTCAGCATGTAGCGCAGGACTTTCTATAATGACTAAGTCAGCTGTTGAAGCTTATGGCAAGGTTTACTTAATTTTTTACATAAATATTCCTAAAACTGATGACCATTTATGTAGGCAACACACTAAGTAAGTCTCTTGGTTCTGGTATAGTAAAACATCATGCTGGGTGTGTATGCATGTGTGTCTATATACATATATCCCCCCAATATATATATATATAAAAATGTATTTTTATATATATAAAAATATATAAATATACATATAAAAGATCTATTAATCTGGCTAAATTACATTTGAAAACACTTTATTTTATGTAAACACACTCACTGAAGGGAAAACAGGTTGCTTCTAAAATAACTGGAAAAGAAAACTGACTACAATAAGCAATGAGGGTTACAATAGTAACTAAATAGCTGGTAAATTTTTTGTTAAGTTACTTTGCTTGTTTCACCTTGACTATTTGATTACATTAGGCAAGTTCCATTGGTCTAAATCTGAATACGGAGAAATCTAGGGACATCGAACTTCGCTGAGTATTTTGTATTTGCATTAGTTTTGAGGGTGGTGAATTTGGTCCTAGGTGTGCAAATAGATGTGCGTTCTCCAGCTAAGAGAGCAATTGGCAATACTCATTGTGTTTTAGTCCTGTTGATTTCAGTGATTTTGATTCTTTGTGAAAAAGAAGTAGGAAGAGATCTTAAATATTTTAAAATAACAAGAATCACGTGTTTTGAATGTGTTATTAAAACACTATTTCAGTATTTTACTCTCATGATACCAGAGCACTGTCAGTGGCAAATATGTTCTGCAGAGTTCTGCTTTATTCAAGGTTAAGGATTAATCTGAGACCCATTTGTGATTTTATGTGATTAATATTAAATTGGAAATGTTAAAATGTTTCATTTATATGCTTTTGGAACTAAAACTTTTTGCTTTCAGTTTTGAAATGACATTTTATTTTAATCAAAACAAATAAGAAAATTATAAAAGCATTAGATAAATTGAAAGCAGAAGAAGCAAAAGAACAAGTAAAACATTTTGGACTGACTTCAAACCTTTTTTTTGTATTTTTATGAAAAATATGGAAAATGCTGTTTTGTTTTGACTTAAACATTTTTCTTTTATTTTTTTTTTTTTTTTTTTGGCCACCAGATCAGAAAAGTCAATATTGTCCCACCTCTAATTATGGTTGGACTGGTTGTCAGGATGTTTGTGGGATTTTGGAAATGTGTTAATGATAGTTGTGGAAAGGCAGGAGGCAAAGAGCAAGAGCTGAAGAGTTCACCTTAATGAAGTCTGTACCTTTTACAGAGCTTTACTCCTCATACGGAAAGGCAAGGAACCTTTATGGCTGAGTTAAAAATTCCATTTACATCCTAAACTGCTACATATGACTTTTTAATTTGTCTCCTATCTGGACCCTATCCTGATGTCAGACAACTTCCACTGTAAGTCAGTGGAGTCCAAACCACCATCAACATTGTTTATGCTGAGGATTTCTAAATTTCCTAAATTGTCAGCCCAATTTAAGTATTTAAATACACATTAAGTGTTCAGCAAGACTGCTCTCAAAGGTGGTAGGCATCTGCAACTCCATCTTTTGTCAACAGGAGGTTCAGATGTTTCATTTTTTTCAAAAATCGAGCTTTTCCTTAAGCTAGGAAATATTGGTCAAGATTAGGTAGCCATCAGCAGGTGCTACTATTCAGGAGACCTATTATTTTCCCAACTTCAATCACAGACAAATGAAGGGTGGAAGTCCACATGGATGTGGATAATGTAGCTGTGAGGAGCTAAATGGTTTGCCTCTGAAACAAGATCTAGTTTTGCAAATGTTGAAGCTCAACAAGCAGTAAGGCAGAGTTTGAACTGAAGAGCATTGATTGCTATTCTTTCACTGGCATTCAGAGATCGCTTAAAAGAACACTTGGTTTTTTGCTTGGTGTATTAAACTATCATATACCATTAACTGTAAAATATAGATTGCTATATGGCATTGCCAGGACCCATGCTTTTGGTAAAAAACCCTAAAAGTTGTACTCTTACCATACATATATCCTGACTGACCATCTGAGACAAATAATGTAAAATGTTCATCCTATATGCTAGAATTCTTTAATGCACATGTCAAATGTCTGATTTCTATTGCAAAACCCCAAGCTTTGGTGGCTGCACTGGGGTGTCCGAGTGGTCTAGTACACTAGTCAGAGGGTAACAGGCTGCATCACAGGACTCCGGGGCAAGGAGTGTGCTGCTCTTGCTGTCTGCCAATACCCTTAGGTGTCACAAGCACTTACTAGGAGGGGAGCCAGGAGGTGAAAAACAAATCAAAGAAAATAATAAGAAAATAACTTTCCCCTAGCAATTAGCATACGAGATTTGCTTCTCAACTCCCTCGCCTAAAAAGTATTTTTTAACAACTTCTGCTTAAAAAAAATAGGAGAAAGGGATCCAAATGTTTTAAAAAGCAATCATGGAGTGGCCACCGCAGAGTACAGTACTGCCTTGCCCGTGCTCCATGATGGGACAGATCACTGCACAGCCCCTACCCCAACTTCTCTTCAAAAACAGTCACACGCTTCATGGGATGTGGTTTTAAAAAGCAGCCTGTGACTTTTCAGGCAAAATTTCCAGCCACAATTTTTAAGGTGGTAATAAACATAGAAGACTCAGGTGTTACTGATTTTTTTCAGGAACACCTAAATGACCTGAAATAGAAAACAAATTATTGGTTTAAGTGACAGTAAATGTAGCAACATATTTAAATTGAAGAAGATATGCATTATTTTGAGACATCATCAGAAAGCCATACCAGTGAATCCCATTGAGGCAGCTTCCCTTGATTGCCTGCGGAGCCCATCTTCATCTCGGAAATCGATGTAAACAAGGTCTATTGCTTGAAGGCCAAATGCCTTTGCTGTGACTACTATTTTTTGTCTGGCATATAGAATATCATGAGTTTCCTTACTGCTTGTTGCACCTATGAAAATAATTCAAAACAAAGAAAAGCTGATGAGTATTTTTGGCCTTTCTGTTTTAAATATTTCTTATGTAAAAAAAGGGAAGTTTGAGTTTTCATTTAACCATTTTAGAAAGCAAAATGGGGGTGTGAGGCTATATTGTCAAAATAATACTCTTCTGAGAAAAAAAAGATGTTTTAGAAAAAAAATAATCTCTTTAAACTCTGGCTTATAAAATTCATGTTTTGATTTAGTTCAAACCAGAAGTTATAAGCCTGAAGTCAGTGGAAACTGGCTGGTAAGGACTTCTGCTTTAGGACTAACGAACTAATTAATTGATTATATTATTTACTGTATGTACAGTGAGAAGCATTAGAGTAAGAGAAGCTTTACACAAATTGATATACTGGATACAACTAAATGGCTAAAAAATTCACACTGAGAATAGAATTGAACTTTCCTTGGTTCCGATTCTTGTCACAACTGATGTCCTAAGCTGAATATTTAAGCTTTAGTATTTGGACGAAAAAATAATGGTAGCTGACTTCTGAGAAGAAACAAAAGTATTCACGAGATTTTATGTGCACACAGGGCACCAGCTAAGCACCACGCACATGTGAAGGCTGGTGTGAAATTAATAATAATAATAATAATAATAATAATAATAATAATAATAATAATATCCCTTTCCTTAGCATCACTATTTAGACACAGATTTCCAGTAGTAAGGCAATGCTAATTTTTACATTAATGTCCTTATTTTTAATTTAAATGTTGATAGCTCTGCACTTTTATGTTTAAACTGAATTAGATCAGTAAGAAGCTAAGCAGCTGCTTATAAAAGAAATAGTGAAATATATTTTATTTTTGAGGAAGGCTAATAGTGCTTTCACATGACTACGTGGCTGTATTGACATGGGACATATTCAAAGTAAATTTATTAAGGCAAATTTGTCAGGAGAGTATTTGTGCACGATGTCAGAAGCCTGCCTGATAATTGTCGGTAAAATCATGACAAAGAAGCCACGAGAATTTTAGGACTTTAAACGTAGTTCTTAAACGCACATACGTGTTTATTATGGATAACATATTTTAAAATCATTTCAGTTATTCAACAGGTTTGTTTGTTTCTTTTGTGTTTTTTTTTTTTTTTTAATTATTATTATTTTCATTAATTTTTGGTACTGTATAGCAAGAAGGACAAGAAAGTGTCAGTGCCCTGGGACATACAGGGACCACATTTTAATTTGCCAGTGATACGTTCTGCATTGAAAAAAATCAAGGAGAAAAGTCCAAATGTAAAATGCAGAATCAAGTGTTGTCATTACTTTAATTATTGCTGTCCAAAAAGGGATGGCCATAAATCACACGTGGCTTCTCCAATGCAAATGGAATACATTAACATTTCTAGTAAACACACAGGTAACAACCTATGCTGGCACGGAAATCCTCTCCTCCAAAGACGACTGCATCCAAATGAAAGCCAACCTGGGATCCTCTTCTCAGTGCTTCTTCACAGACAGCCTTCAAATGAAAACAGAGTATTAATTTCTACAGAAATGCAGGATGCAGAGCGACCACAGAGGTTATTACAGCAACTCGGTGTTATCAAAATCCTTCAGCTAAAATCGCTTCTATTAAATAGCAAAGCTACTGTAGGTGCTCGACTATGCACAATGCCTTAAAATGACTCAGCAAAAGAGAAAACATTATTTTTCCCTAAGCACCTGTATGCCTAGGCTGTGTAAATATAGGACCTTATAGCACATTCCCTACCTTCTGGTTGACATAATGCCCTGGGTACTACTGTGATCCCTACTGCAGATATTAAATAACAATATGAAACACAACATTTGTCAAATACTCCTTAAAAGCAAACAAAAAGTATTGAATTTGATTAGTTTGACACGTAAGACAGAAAGACAGATCAGAATATCTTTTATTAAAAAAATAATATGAGCAATTTAAAATGGTTGTAAGACTACTTATAGGATATAAGGATTCCTTGTAGGACTGACAATTTAAGGTCTTCTGCTACATATAACTAAATTTAGCTAAGGAAGTTAAAAATGCAACAAGTGCTGCAGAAAAGCATTAAAATAAAAGCATGAAAAATTTTGCTGCTGTAGCTATTATATGAAAAAGTGCATTTCCTAAATATGGCTGTTTTATGTCAGTGTTTGGTGTATACTGATATTTTTTAAGGCTAAGGTACGTGGAGAGAGATGGATGTAATTCCCAGCTGTACTAACGCGTGTTCTTCTAGATCAGCTGGTGGGACAAGAAATTATTTTTTAACAGAGCGTTTTAAAAGGCAGCTCTCCTGCCAACATCAGGAACTGCAATATTAAAAAGCCAGTATAAAATACTGTAGGTGAAGAAAAACCCCAGCCAGTTTAAAATATGATGTAATTCTGCATATGCACACAGGACAGGAGCATGTCTATTTGGTTACTGCTTTATTATGTTCCCAGATACGTTAGCGTGTGCTGTAAGGTAAATGGCTGTATCAAATGAGCAGGCTGCCCGTGAGGGCTGCCAGTACTTCTGGAGGTTCTTCTGATGTGTGTCCCCTCAGCTGGACCGAAACTTTCCCTTAGAGCTTGGGAGGGGAAGGCTGAATTGCTGGTGCATGCATGAGATCTTCCATTTCATTACTACACTGCCTTGCCTTTCTGAAAAACCTGGGCTTGACAGTAAAAGTTCGGGAGTAATTTATATTAAAATGCACTTTAAAAATAAGATTTGGTCTTAAATTACCCTGAAAAAGGCGCATGTTCTTTGGATATTTCCTATTTTCAAAGTTAAGTATACTTCTAATCTTAGCATTAAACACTCAGAAAACAATGACACGAAATTTTGTTCTAACCTTGTTAGTAGAAACCATGATAAAGATGCCAGTTTTTAGAAACAGTGAAATGATGATTAATTCTTTTTTCAAAAGTTAAATGTTACAAAAGTCGAGTTTGATAGATATTAAATAGCTAAGTGCATTGCAACACTGTGAGTATTCCAAATCTTTGGAGAAGTCCAGTCCAAGTGTGTTAAAAATAACAGTGATGTAGAGAGGTTTTGTTATTTGACATGGACTATCTGAACTGCTCTGTCACTGAAATATTTTGAATTTATGAAGGCCTTTACATTACAAACATGAGAGTTCAATGTACAAATGTTTTAGGGGATTGAACAATACCTTTAGTATTTTTTGACCTCTTTGATGAAATTAGGAGGTGACTGAGGACTATTTTGCTTATCCTAGTTTGCTGAGATGGCAAAATATGAATGCTTCAAGACCTGCTTACCTTAAAATTGAGCAAGCCCACTGCAGTTTCCACAAAGGGGATAAAATTCATTGGTTCTACAAGTGTTCGGCCTTTTAGGTGATGTAAGAATTTGTCTGAAAACTAAAATTAGACAGTGTGAGCTATCAGACAGAGAGAAAAAACCCCAAACCCCAGAACAGTCTACATTTATATATAACATGTTAAATTTTCACCTGCCTGCAACTACACCCCTCCCCACCCCAAAACCTTGTAATTAAAAGAATGAAACCAGCTTTTAACGAGGCCTGTGATTTGAAACCGCAGCATTCCCATACATTTCTGTGTTTGGAGGCTGGTTTGCAAGAAAAAAAAAAAAAATCCAGGCTTAGCACCTCTCACCCTGGCTTAGTGAAATGCAAATCCGCGGGCCCTGGAAAACAATGAAGTGCTGCTGTACCTGAGGTCTGGTTTTGTTTCAGGTCCAGCACTGCCATCACTGGAAGCGCTCCCCAGCCTTCTAAGTGGCATCCGTATTATTCATTACGGCACCGTTACCCTTTTGTTCACTAGGCTTTTCTTCATAATTTTTTAGCTTACCTAGGAAGGCCTTAAAAAGGAAGTTTAATTCTTTGAAGACCAAAGCTTGCCAATTTTTTCCATGAGACCAGTTCACAGCTAGCTCTGAGCTGCCAGTGGGGTAGCCCAAATTCCAAAATCTATCATCTGGAAACATACAAAAGCTCTTGCACAGATTTTTCCCCTTTCAAAAGGGAAAAAAAAAAAAGAAAAAGAAAAAAAAAAGAGGGGAAAAAACCCTCAGCCCTATATTGTAAATCTATTATGTCTGTCCAGATCGAGTAATTTGTGCAGAGATAAACATATCACAGGTACGGTGAAAATATGTTAGTAAATAAAGACAAAAATAACATCTGCATATATTTTAAATTTAAGGAATATTCAACTATTAATGGATATCAAAGGAAAGGGAATTTTAATCATCTCTCCATTCAGTCTCAGTTGGGTAAATCATATCTAAGAGATTTGCATAAATATAAACCATCAAAGACTTTTCATCTTCAAAGGGGGTTTCAAGACCCTATAAGCTTTGTACTGTAATCATCGCAGGTCACAACCCTGCAGGAATAAGGCTGCTATGGCAACATAAAAAAACTAATGCTTAAGGCTTAGCATAATATTCTGACTAATAGAAAGGAAACTCATTTTAAAAGCTGGCAGCCTATTTACCAGAAGCTGGATTAGAGGTGTTATTTCCCCTTTTAGCTTCCCCCAACTGCCCCTCCCCAAAAGAAGGAAAATCTAATCACCCAGATCTCGAAAAAAAGCTTTCCATCAATTTGCAGTAACTTTACAATTAGGCCAAAATAAATCACAGCTTTCTTCGATGAAGAATGATGCCCTTCCCATCCCTGCTTTGCATCGTCACTGTGGCTGTCTCAGTAACTTTTCTTTGGAGAAGAGAATTGCACCCAAAAATGTGCAAGAATGATAAAATAATAATCAATGCAATTCACACGTGCAAGTGTACAGTATGGCAGGTACTATAGGGACAGAAAACAGTAAACTTCATCCAGGCAACTGCAGAAAATGAGGTAATATAACGGCATCAGCATATATTCTTAAGACTCCTATCTGATTTTTATTTTTTAAGGGGAAAAAAAGAAGTAAAAAGCTCCACTGTGTTCATCTTTCAGGTGCAAGTTAAAGCAGTAGAGCTCTTATTTTATTTGAAAATATTTTAAAATTCACACTCCTGGGATTTTTCTTATCTTTTGTTTTGAAAGTAAATGGAAAAAAAAAAAAAAAAAAAGGCAGTTTAATTAAATATCGTCTCCCTTCCTCTTTCTTTCAAAAAATTGCAAGAAGCACCAATACAAAAGGTAACGAGTGGAGAAGTTTCAATTAATTTTTTTTTGTCAAAAGGAGACGATTAAATGTTTCCGGCCCGGTAAAGTGTTCATTTCAGGGAGAAAGGGAGGGAAAAAAAAGAAGGCGGAGGGAAAAAAAAACCCCACAAAGCTTGGGGAGGGGATGAAGTAGCAAGGCCTCAGCAATTCTTTCAATTCCAGTGCACACCCAATAGTGTGTCGGGAAGAATGCACACTGGTCGGGATTTGTGGGAGAATTGTCCTGCCACAAAGGAGGGAGAGTTACGCTTGTTATAGTCCAATAAGCCATGCCAGTCAAACAAGTACCCACACTAGGGACAAAAGGAAAGCAAGAGATTCTCACACAAAAGAAAACAAGTAAGCCCATCTTTTAGTTGTGCATCAGCCTCCAGGTTTTCTGCTGCACATAAATAAAAATGAAAGGGGAGGGGGGGGAGTGGGTATATGTGGGGGGAAATAAACAGATTCTGGGAGGCTCAAAAACCCTGTTGAGGTGAATTTTGGGAGGATTTGGAAAACGTGGCAGTGGCGTTAAGCAGAGCGCACTCTTTGTGAGTAAAGGTTGGGCAAAGTGAAAGGGAAGCAAAAGGTAGACAATGAGGCAGAAGTTGTTGGGGCTGGCTTGTTTTCCACTATGGAAATCAAAGTTAGAGAGAGGGAAGGTGGAAAAGGATGAGGGGACAAAAAGCTCGTGCAATCCCACCTCCCTGGAAAACCTGCCTGGTGTCAGCACGGGCTCTGCCATTTTGGAAGCATGAATATTCATTACTGACAAGTTATGTCTAACACTTACATGGCTGTAAACCCTGAGAGGTATACCCTGGTTAATTTAATTAAATGTTGGTGGAAGGGGACGGTGTGCCTTCCATCATGAGCAGTGGAGGCCAGAGAAGCAGTGCCACTGGATGGACAGGGCTCATCACGTACCCAACATATTTGCTCAGTTGTAGGCTCACACCCAGTCTCAATGGTTTGATCATGGTTAGATGCTGAGATTAAAATAGATCCTAATACATCTGCCTGCCTTTCATCACAGCTTGCACGCGTGCTAGTTGCTCAGCTAGCGGTTTGCAAAAATATAGAAGTGAATAATTAAGCATTATTCCTTTACTGGCATGTTACAGGAATAATGCTATATCTAAGCAAATGCCCCCTTTCTTGACAATTAAAACAATTATAGCATAATTAGGCCTATTTCAAAGTTTTCTTAAGTAATTTGACATGCCAACCATTTACATTTCAGGTTTTTATTGGCTGAAAAGTCAGTCATGAAACACAAACACACCTGTCAGCAATTAAAAAGGAAGAAATAGAGAACTGCTCAGGAAATAATATCTGTGCTAATTAAAAACACTGGTTAAAAGCTTCCTGTTTGTTCCTCCAGTTGCCCCAAGGAGTGACCTTCTCCCCCAACTCATTTTTTCGTATGTTGCTAACATGGTTCCCCCATCTCCTGCTTGCAATGCATGTAACTAAGACTCATGCACAGACAGTCATTTTGCTTGTTAGGGCAGTTAGAGAAGATACTTCTATTTTAGTATTATACTCTGACATCAATATTGGTTCTTTATTGACTGTGAGAGAAAAAACACTGGTTTTATCTATAAATGCAAGGTGTTCTACGTATGCCTTTTATACAGCACATCTTACCTTTAAGTGGATGCATTTCCCAATTACTTTAGCCAAGCAACAACATCATATGGTATTTGGAGCCTTCCTTATAACTCAAGAGTCATTCATCCCTATGCCTGTTTGAACTTGGCCTAACAGCTTCTGTCAAAAACTACTGTGCTGTTGGTACTCACCCATCTTATTTCTTCAACATTTTCAACCTTTGGCAGCATCATGCTTGAAGGAAGGGTCTTGGACTGCAAAAGCACCTCTAGATCTTCTTCTGCAAGACCACTGGAGACGGAGTTTATCCTAACACACTTTTCAGCATGGCCAAAGTCAAACTTTTCCAGGGTTTTCACAATGGTCAGCCTTGCTTCTTTCTATAATATATATGAGTTTAGAGCACAAGAAAAGAAAAAGAATGCATGTTTTCTATTGACAGAAAAGTGCACTGAGCAGAAGACTTTTTGAAATGACATGGGGAAAACTAGACAGCCAATATACTGGAGTGCCCAAAACCTCTGTCACTCTTGGACTTTTACTGAAGCAGTCATCATCAGCACCTCGCAATTTTACCTTCCTTGTTTCTTTATAACTGGTGAATAAAATGCTCTGGTTTTATGTGTAAGTACTTCTATACCACCACTTGTAAAAAACAATACCTTTTTGTTCACTAGAGCTGAATATGTCTAACAAACACAAACCTTTATACTAACTACAATGCGTTGCACTAACTGCACTCACAAAAATGGCATGTCTCTAAATTCATATAAAATAATTCGTTTTTTAAATTAATCTCTGTATTGCTTGGATGTCAGAAAACACACATGTACATATATTTCTTTGATTTTGCTACATAGATCTTCCTTTTCTCCATGTATCCAAAGTGTAGTAAAGCCCATGGTAAAGTTCACAATTCACATGTGATAACACCAAAATAATTTGCAGATTTTTCTTCAACCACATAAACAGCTATTCTCCTGTTGGCACAAAATAAAAACTCCAAAGACATGTGTTTCCCATGGCCATTTGCTACTTTTGTGAATGTAAATTTGCAAATCTGTTTAATAGTTGATTTTCACGAAGAATATTTGCATGCTTTTCTGAAATGAAACACATTTCTTGGCCTGGAGAAGAAGGGAGGGGGAAAAGGAGGGTGCTGGGCTCCCTGCTTCCTGCCAACTGGAGTTTAAACCCCAAATTCCTTCCACTCACCAACAGCCCCTAACAAATTTGCATTGTCAAAATGCACACTTATCAAAAGTAATTTCATTTGTGAAGAGTTTTTATGGGGCTAATAAAACCTTAAAGTTCCTGACTCACAGAGGTACGGGAACAACTTTAACAATATGCAGTTGCTGAATAGGGAAGCTTTTCAAGAGAATAGACAAACTTAAGGCAGGGAAAAGTAATCAAAGTTAATATTCAGGCTAATACCAATCAGCAAGACAGCACATGACAGTAGATTTAAACCAGACGGATGCAGATCTCTGCCAGTGAGAGGGGCAGAGGTGGTTTCCCAATGTGGTCTGAGTTAAACAGTGTGAGGGAACAGTAGCTTACAGTTGTCAGGTCCGATCAGAACAGGGTCTCCCAGGCCAGTTTAAGACAGCTTTGCAGTGTACTGATTTACAGGTCTGGAACCCCTGATAATTAGAGTAAGTTTAGAGAAAGGCAAGTGATGGCTCTAACTGGTTAAAGGAAGGAATAATGAAGCAGAAAGTTAATGAAATCTGAAGCAAACAGCCTTCAGCTTGGGGCTACTAGCCGTGCTTCTCCGAAGGTTGGGAGCATATGCCCGTTAATCAGACAGACGGGAACAAGGCACACATGTACGCATCCCTGTGCTGCGATCAAGGGGTACGTTCAGAGGTAATCTCTGGAAAATACAACCCAAAATGTTCAAACTGCTGTGAACGGACTCTGACTGGGGCCATTAGGAAAGCCACACAAAGATGCATGCAGTTTACTGCAAACACGTCCAGCTGGAAGACAGCTCCAGCACACAGCCGCCTGAAATGGTTCTTCTGAATTAGGTAAACTGAACCATATGATGCCAATACTGGGTAATACAAATCCCCTATGTTTTCTTTCTCTGACCAGCGGTAATGGGTTTCTAGGGCTGGGCTGAAAGTTTCTCAATATGATGCAGAAGGGTAGCTTAAAAACATGCTCCAAACCAATTTATGCTTTTAATTAAAGTCAGATTATCACCGTTTCAGCACACACTGATCCAATTTGCAAAAGAAAGATCTCCCCAAATTACCCACCAAGGCAGCATCCAATTCCGACTGAAGGCACATTTCTAGCAAACTTACAGCCTAATTTATGATTTTTTTTTTTCCCAGATTATAATAATGAGCAGTAGACCATCTCATTAGCTATTTTTCTCCTCAGGCTGCAACTCCCTTCCCAAAAAAGACAGATCGTGTCTTTCTAGGTATATTTCCATACAAAGCACTTATTAACAGGCTGTTGCTGTTATCAATTTACATAAACTAAATGTGCAGCCCTCTGGTACATGTCCCAAAAATAACCAACAACTTCACTGAATTTATACCAACCAACAAACATGGGGAGGGGGTTGTTGTTTCTTCCCATATTTTAACAGAAAATATGTTGCTATGTTAGTTAACACACCCATGCCATCTGTTGGGTTGAAAATTGATGCAGTTTTTTAGAACCACTATGTTTCAGATCTGTCTGCCTAGATACCCCAGGAATGGAAATGTTTCCCTTCCATGACAAAATACTTCTAGTCACTATAGTCCCCACATTAGGACTCTTTTTTTGCATGCGGCCATCCAGCCAGTTCTTTATCCACCAAGTGGTCCACCTATCAAATTGATGTTTCTCCAATTTAGAGACAAGGATGTCTCTAAATGAGGCCTTGGGTGGCATGGTTTAGTGTGAAGTGTCCCTGCCCATGGCAGAGGCATTGGAACTAGATGATCTTAAGGTCCTTTCCAACCCTAACTATTCTATGATTCTAGGACTCAATTTATGTTTTTCATTGTGGGACAAACTGAGAGGACCTGGCTGCCAAAGTCAGAGCTCGTGAAGGTACTGACTCTGTGCCTACCTTTCCTACAACTGAGAAAATCCCATTGATGTTAGTGAGGTACATCAGGTCCCCAAGCAGGCTTCCAATAAAACATTTCATGGGTAAATAAAAAATTGTACTGAAACCTCGGACTAAATGTACTAAAAACATGCAGGAAAGGGAGTGCCCTTTCTGCCTCATTACGCAGGGAAATGTTGATGCTATTCTTATTGAAGGATCCATGCGAAAGCTAAAATTTTAAGCTAGGTAAACTACCTAGCCTGTAACAGTAGAGTAAATAACGTAACACGTTGTAACTAATTAGCTTATAACAGTGGAGTAAATAGTAATTGTTGACAAATGTCTTTATGGATGCAAGAATAAACGGGCTTTCCAAACACTGTAAAGTCCCTGCCAAGAATGGTCGAAGCAGAATTTTTAAGGAACGGTGGAAAAATTATTTACCCTGTTCTTCACCCGAGAACTACAACATTGGGTAATACTGTCATGAATGAATAGCTGATAAAGAAATAAACGTGATCATGAAGTAAATTATTCCATCCCCAGGTACCCTTGGGATGGTGGTATCCCCATTGACTCCTGTGTGGATTGGGTTTTATCAAACTGAACAAGACAGAAAGACAACAGAGCTTCATGGTAAACAGAGATACTACTAAAATATGCTAAATTTGCAACCCTGCTGGAAAACCCACTGGGAAAAACCCCCCATTGGTCAGGGTGGCTACTGCAGCACCCCTTCTGTGTGACTCAGAGGAGGACACTGGAAGAAGTTCATTATCATGCTCAGTTATGCCACCTGGAGAAGCTAAAGGTTTCAGTGACACAGCACTGTAGACAAATCCACCGCGACCCAGAAACACAGGCACTGAAATTAAAGATGGGAATACGCATGTTGCTGGCTCGATTGGCACCCATCAAACCTAATAGCTAACCATCCTCACGAGTTCCTAGTTCTGAATTATCAAATCTGCAAAGAAAACAACATCCGTCCACTTTTACACTCCAGTGGAAGAGGTGGTCCCTCGCGGCGGGGCTGCGTAGTCTCGCCATCTGGAGAATAAATCGAGTGTGAAGTACAGTATAGTTTGGGAGCAAGCTCCGTGGCGGCAGCCCAGCAGTTAGTTCATTAGTCCCAAACTTGCGGGGATTAGTGCGGTATCAGCTCTACTGTCGGATGGGATCAGGCAGGCAGAGCGCGAGACTCTGGGAAGGGGGTGGCGGCAAAGAAGGAGCCCCTCAGGCTTATTTATAAAACTACACAGTATAAGCCCACCTAAATAGGTGCTTTTGGTAACAGTAGTATCATAGTCTTCTACCAGCTGAATTGGTACCTTTCCTTCTTTTCTTTATTTCTTTCCCCCTTTTTTTTTCCCTCAAGTTATATGTCAAGACATAGACATTTCCGCTTTGAAACAGAAGGAATGCCATAGAGCTGGAAGCTCAGCCACCCACTCACCCTGGACACAGCGTTAATACAGCAATTACGAAGAAAACATGGTCAGATTAACAGAATTCTAGGGACAGCAACAGCAGACAGAAAAAATTACATTTTCTTCTTTCTTTTCAAACTGGTCTGATACCCCACAAGCCAGTTTTCCAGCATCGTGATTTCTAGACCTGCCCGATTTTGGGGACAAAATCTATGTTTTGCTTTATCTTTCTTACCTAGTTTTAGCCCCCCCACCCCCTTTTGTTTTCCTCAAGACCTTCAGGTCTTAATGTAAAGATAGTGGGTATACTTAAAGCTATGTTTATGTATAGATCTCGCCCTATTAACATCTTTAGTAATAGTTCTTCATATGGAAATGTACATACATGATGGCCAGAATCTACCATCCTCATTGCCATAATAAGTTTGCATGTTTCAAACGGCAGAGGAAAAATTAATTACTATAATCACAATTCTAGTTATTTTTTGTGACGGGTCCGACATGGTAAAAACATACAATTATGTGTTAATGTTACCTCCCTAAAGTGGTTTGTTTACAGGACTTGACATTGCTGAATCTTTTGTCACTTAGTGCATACCCTATGGATGCATCTCTCAAATAATACACTGCAGAAGCACACTCATATATATACACACTCATATATACACCCACAATGGGTTTGGGGCAAAATTGAGTTTCTGGAGCAGAAAACCTGAAATTTCTTACATGCTTAGCTCTCCATCAGTGAAGTGATACCATACAGGACAATACTTCACTTAGTTCAAATCCACAGATGAGACTGGCCAGAGAAAAGAAAAATTGCATTGTTTTTAAGGAAACAAAGAGAACCATAACTGCGGAGCAGAGTGTTTCTGAGAACAGGAGGTGCTTGTTTCACAAGACCTGCTTTCTGCGTTACATGCACCAGGTACTTCTGAGAAGGTATCTTTGAAATGTCAAATATGTATTTCTATTTAGTCTTGTTAGAATCAAAACCTGCTGTAAAATACACATACATTGCAAAGCCTTCAGGAAGCTGTTATTAAATCTTTTCTTATCAGCCAGATAATCAGTTGAGGAGTTTTTAAAGACTTAGGAAGTTCTAAACCACATTTTCTTTTGGTTCAATAGGGAACATGTTATATCCACCACATAATCCTAAAGGAAAGAAGAGGCAGGAGTGAGGAGAGGGAGGTAGAATAGTCTCCATCACTTATGTTGGTGCTTCTCTGCGATTCAGGCAAATGCACATCTTAGAGCACTGAAAATTCTGATTTTTCCGCTATTCTTTCTTGAAATCTTCAAATTCTTTAATAATTATTTGGTTTATTCAGGCCTTTTCTTTTTTTATACCAACCATTTCACTTTCCTGAAAGAAATTCTTCATGACATAATGAGTCATCTAACTCTGTGCATCTCCAGCATCTGCTGCTTTTCTCTCTGCTCTGCTAATTGTCTTTACATGCAGTACATGCTCTAGCAACACCAAAATGAAGCAGACTTCGGTGGTCAGCACTATGAAATAAGCTGCAATTTAATTATGCTCCGCTGAGGGATCTTAATTTCATTGCCCATTTTCCTATTAGTTTCATTTAAGGTCTATGAATGAATCGGTGCACCTATCAACAATATTTATCCTGTAGTTTTAAAGGACAAGATCTCTTAAAGCTGTTTATGCATAGCTGGGAGCTGCTTGCTGCCATGTAAGCTTACCAAGCTTCTCCCCCCTCTACCAGAGTGAGCAATGTGGATCCTGAGGATATTAGGTGCGGCTCATCCAACATCATCGAAGTTGGGCAATTTCCATACGTGATGATCAGGCAGTGGCCTGTCTTGAGATGCTGTGAACATGGGGAACCAGAGAACAAGAACCCAAGGTCCAGCCAGCCAGCAGTCCCGGATCCAGGCTCATGAATACCCATAAAGGTTTTGGGGTGCTCAGCTATGTAAGCACGACACTTCTGCTGAGCTGCATCTGAGGATGTGTATATTACTGCAAGAGCAAGACATTTTTACAAGGCATGTGTAAGATATTTTTCAATTTTCATGTAACTCATAGAAATTTAAACAGAGGCCAGGAGGATGCTAGAATGAGTTGGCACATAGAAATATTACTGTAACATGAGGAGTTAGCGTAAGTGTATAAGTAGCAAAAATAATACAGCATGGTGTGTGTGCGTACATAAATATAGCAAGAGGCTTATACCTTAAGACTATGTGTACAGAAATATTTCAGAAGGGTTTTTTTAATGACAGCACTATATACAACAGCTTCGATAAAAGAAGATTTTGTTCACATACGTAGGCAGCTATTTTTCTGTCTGCCAATTTTTATAAACACTTACAAAAGAGATGTAAACAACCTTTCAATTAAGACAAATCAAGCTAACACTAATTTAAGCTGGCTGCAAGATGTATTCTTTTTACTTTTTTCCCTGGCTTTCTGAGGATGCTTTTGGTTTTCTGACAGATCAGAATCACAAATGAAAAGTCTTTAGAAGCATTAGTGCTAATTAGCCTTCCTGGACAGTCCAAATGAACTGCTGCATGATGAAATAACATCACAAAATACTCAATTTGATGTATCAATAAAAAAATAAAGGCTATACATTCCTTTCATCTGGCATCACGTGAGCTTAACTGTATTTTATGCTTATTTTTGATTTTATAATATTCTAGTTTAAGATATATTTACTTGGCATGGTGTAATAAATTACTATGGAAAATGTATACACTTAGGCATCCATTTTTAATTGTTATAAATGTATCTTTTTGATAATGCTGACAATGAAATAAATTGCTGCCTGTCAAAAGTACATCTGCTTTAGCAAACTGTCAATCCCTGTTCAGCAGCTGATTTCAGGTGTGGTGATTCTAAGTGAGATATGGATCAAACATTTTGAAAATCAGCAAGTGGGTGCAATCAGGAGCATTGTTTAATTACTGCCTCATTAAGAAAAATCATGTCAGCTGTGCCATGGATGGCTTCCTTCATCTTCCTCCGGAAGAAATTTTTCCCAATCCACCTGCAGTCTCAACAAAATAGGTTTTTCAAAGAGTAAACTTGGTTTTTGGTATTGTGCAAGTACTGATTAAGAGCTCTTGTCTCAGTTTTCATAGCATGTTTTATCTGCATTGGTAAATTAACAAATTAATATTCTGTAATGTAATAAAAATCCCACAGAATTCCCTAAGCCCAAGTGTTTATAGGTCATGTCCATAGTAAAGTCATACTTGTGCAAAAAAACCTCTCATCTCTTCATTTTCAACTTATATCTTAAAGTTACACGATGTTACCACGAAGATGCATGTGTTTCCATGCAATGGCTTTAGATCTGTGACACTAACTGGTCACTCAGGTGTCTCATGCTAAGCAAGGAACCCCAGGAAGTCCTCCCACCAGGTGAGTTCTTGCGCTAGCTGGAAGAGGACTTCTTAAACATCCTCCCCTCGCAGGCAGCCTTTTAAAGCAGATATTATCTTATATAATCCTTTGTGCCTTTGTAGGAACATATCATTCGTATCAACATCTGTTTATAGACCCTCTGAGGAAATCTATACCATCAGGTAACTTAGCTCCCTGTTTCATCTGAAGGTCTTGAGCCCCAACTGCCCACAAGACACAACTGCTCATTTATATCCAGACTCTCCTTTGGGAGAGTGAATCTATTTCCTCCAAACCAAAGCCCAGGTGTGGTTTTGGAGACGAATCTCTCCAGGCATCACACCTATACAGCAGTGTATGGTCAAGACTGGGCCAAGTTTAGCTGCCTCCACCCTGCTCCAGCAAGGACTGTGCTGGGGCATTTATACCCTCACAGGTACCATTTTGCCATGTCCAGGGCATGCAACACATGTCGTTAGCTAATGGATAAAACCCCCCACATTGATATGGCATGCTGCTCATATTATTTTAGCTGATGGAACTGAAGAAAAACCACCCAGGAAAACAAACATACTGTAGGTCCATCAAAGCCCCTCTCTGTGTCACAGGGAGCCCCAGACCCATATGCTGTGTATCTGTCACTGCAGTCAGTCTGCTTTAGAGGTTTGCCCCTATACAATGTGGATATGAGCCCTTCCACCCCACTAGGCAAGGGCACCAGGGATCTCTTCTTGGATCTGATGCATTTAGCATTGTAGAAGTAGCCTGTAATTGAAGTAATTACTTCCAAGAGAGAATAATGTTAGATGTTCAGCACAGAAATCTCTGATCTAGGAAGCTTCATACTAAATTGATATAACTCTTGCATACTCACAAAGCAAACCTGTTTTATAAATGTATTTCTCAGCCAGTGCTTACCTTAACAAATACGCACCTCACTACACTGGATTTTGCCAGATATCCTTCTTTTGCTGCACGAAGGGCTTCCTTCTCATAGAGATCCCACTTGGATGGGTGCCTGGGGTGAGTCAAGGAACCGACATACCACTCCACCCCAAGTGAAGGTTTAGCACCTCCTGGAGGCAACTTTTTCTCAGATGCTCCTGATGACGTGAGGAAGCCTGTTACAACTAGCTATTCACTTTTGGCAGAGTCCCTGCAGGATGGGCAGAGATACAAAAGCAACAGCATCCCCTTCTTTACACCTCCACATCCCCAAAATAGGAGAGGGTAAACAGTACCGAATGCCATGTTCCACATGTCTCTGCATCGGCAGTGACTAGCTGAGGAAGAGGCTGAGCCCTCATATAAAATTACATTAACTCCATGACTCATGTGTTCATGGCAAGGAGTAAGGACCTTTTTAGAAATTACTTCACTTATTTTCTGTGGTCTAAACCAAACCTGGCAATGTGAATTTCTCCCTGCCTAGACCTATGATTGGTGTTAATAGAACTGAGATTTTTCTCCAGTTTGAAAGTGTGACCTGAGGAGGTGGTTATTTTCTAGGTCAGACCACTCTTGTGTCACTCCTGTGTTGCAGTACGGTATTTGTACACCATTGTACATTGCACATTTATACATAGATGTCCTGTACTGGTACAATATAAAACATTCTTTATAGACATGTAGAGAAAAAAATCTTAATTGTTTCTTGGTTTTTTTCAAAACCTTTTTAAGTTTCACATTCAGATATTCCTGATTGCAGTGGAAGAAATGACAGGAACTTGTGACATTTCTTTCCCTAGGCTTTTCTTCAACTGTTTTTTGTTTTTCCTGATGAAATAAATTATTTTTAAATGCTAGCCTGAGTGAGAAGGTGCTCCTTAGTGGGGCTTCTGGAATATCTGTGAAATTTACAGTAAGGTTGCTGCATATTCTCCAATAAAAGGGTAAGATAAATCAATGTATATTTATTTCTGCAAGATTCAAGCAGTTCCAACAGAACCGTTCCTAGTGCCAACACGCAAACTGGATCACCAAAGCAATCACATCAGAAAAGCTCAGGTTCCTTTTATATCTGGGTTGGCGAGTAGGTTTTTTTTCACCCCAGACCATTTCAGCAGACCCATTACAGCATGGCCATACAAACAGTTGCATCACTGCATACAAGGGGGTTGCAAACAACAACAATAAGCAGCTAGGAAGGGCAATGTGGTAAGAGGAACTTCTTGAGCTGTTTTTGTTGTTTTCCACCAGAGCCAACCAGCTAAGCACCCATCATTTCACTTGTCTTGTGCTAATGAGGAGAGTAGCAGGTAGTTAGTACTTGAGCAAATGCCTGCATCCCATAACAACCATCCCTATGAGCCCCCATTTTATATCCATATATATTTACATAACGTTATCTCAGCATAATTGACCAGGACATCTGGAAGCAGGGCACCTGCGCTGAGGTTGCTCCTTCCGTAACATTTTTCCAGGCCTCAACATGTAGCCTCCTTCATCTGTGTTTTTGTTATCTACTCTTACATCTGTCCAAGTCCAAATGTGACATGGATTTCACTCGCTTCAAGCAGTCTGCAGCCTTTGAGCTCTAACTCTTTATGTCTGGCTTATCAGGTGTTTTCTCTCATGTTTTGGGCAAATGCAATTTCGATAAAAGACTATTAAGAAGAGTTCAGCTTTGGACCATTTCTTAACACATACAGCAAATGCTGGGGCCATCCTGGATGCTGCTCTTCGTACTGGTTTAACTACTTAAAATTCAGTTGCCACCAATAACATTAAATTGATGCAAAGCTTTGGCATGCATCTGTTCACCAAAATGCTGCTAGCAGTATAATTTATTTTCCTGTGTGAATGAACTTCATGGACAATCAGGATTTTACAGCAGTATAATTGCATTCATACAGTACTGCTGCTTTGTTTTTATGATATTGATTTTAAAACGGTGATAAAATGGAATTCAGTATTCACAAGTTTGACACCCATTAAATTGCGATTTTTGCTCACTTTTTTTTTTTTCTCACATTTTTGCCCAACTTGCTTCATTGTTGTGTAACTGTCTGGACTATTTAGCAATTCTTTTGCCCCTTTGACTTGACATGAACCTTCTTCTCGATCTGAATTAAAGACGGCCAAAAGAGATTCATGAAAATGTGTCCAACTTACCTAACAGATACTTTTTAAGGGAGCTGTTCTGCTTTACGTGCTAAACCTGTTTTCACTTTTTGATTGCCTCGGTAATAATGTGTTTCATATTGAGAACAGAAGGCACTTTTACCCCAAAGTGCTCAGAGGTGTCTCCTCCAGCCAGAATCCTCACTCCCATGACCTGCATCAGGTGCAGGTTACTCCTGGTGAGACTCAGGTGATGCTCCCTTCCCTTTCTTAGCAGTGGTTGCTCCCTTCGCTGCCAGCCTGTCACCGAGCATTGTGTCTGTCTGACAACCGTGCCTGCCATCTCTGGAAGCTCCCTGGCTCCATTTTCTCATTCCAGCTGGGCACTGAGGTGCTGTCCCCACCAGTGTGCACTTGCTCTGTAGTTATGCTGCTGGATACAGCAGGTTGTTCAGGTCCTTTCCTAGTTGAGGTGGTCCTCAAAGTGCTTGTCAAAGCTCTGCTCTACATCTAGAGAACTTCATTTACTATCTGAGGGCAAACTACACAGTGATGTTTGGCTTTATCTTCAGCGAGTTCCCTGTTTCTTTCCCAGTCTGTCATTTAGCACGCAATCATCAATAAATTTCCTAGGAAGTATCCTCTTTAGAGTCAGTAGGTTTCTGCAGCAAAGGTGCAGGAACAAATTGTTGTTCCTCTTGAACCCACTGGACTAATCCAGTGTCTGAGGGTGCTGTACAACGGTATCAGAAAACTGTTGTAAAGCATTGCATCTTATCAAAGTCTCTTTTCCTGGTTCCTCATTCAATCTATTACCTTCCCCAATGGACTTCAGGGTCACAGAATCACAGGATGTCTGAGGTTGGAAGGCACCTCTGAAGCTCATCTGGTCCAATCCCTCTGCTCAAGCAGGGCCACCCAGAGATGGTTGCCAGCATCATGTTCAGGCTGCTTTTGGCTGTCTCTAAGGATGGAGACTCCACAGTCTCTCCGGGCAGCCTGTGCTTGGTCACCCTCACAATGAAAAAGTGTTTCCTGATATTCAGAGGGAATCTCCTGTGTTTCAAGTTGTGCACATTACCTGTCCTGTCACTGGGCACCACTGAGCAGGGCCTGGTTGTGTCCTCTCTGCACCCTCCCTTTAGGTATTTATGTACATTGATAGATCCCCCTGAGCCTTCTCTTCGCCAGGCTGAACAGTACCAGCTCTCTCAGCCTCTCATCACAGGAGAGCTTCTTCAGACCCTTCATCATCTTTGCAGTCCCTCCCTGGGGTCTCTCCGGTATGTCCACAGATCTCATGTTCTAAGACCTCTGGCATTCTTTCCCAAATGATTCACAAGGCTTAGAAATCCTCTTTGCTATTTGTCAGAAATCTTTGAGCATATTAAAACTGTCTGTTTACTTCTTTATTTTTTAAAGATGTTAAGGTACATGAGAAAAACCTAGAAAGCAATTACTGGTATTCAGTACTCCAGATTATTTAGCATTATTATTTTTTTTTTAATTCCTATGTCCTTTCATGCTCTTGGCATCACCTTTTCCAGTACAATTCTTGTTTCCAACTGAGTGATTTGATCTTTGCTTTAAGATAATTTTTCATCTGTTGCTTATTTGGCTTTATTTCTTCTTGACCAGGTTTCACAGCTTCAGATTCTGTTGGCAGTTTCTTGGCCAGTTTTCCTTTCCTGTTGACCAGATATAATCTCTGCCAGTATGGACGCTAAGTCCTCTGTTGCCGGCCAGCAAGAATCAATCATGCTGAATCTTACTAATATAAATCTACACCTACCACAAATGTAATCCTCTGGGGAATTATCATTCACCCTAACATAAACTTTGACACATTTTATGAATGCTTATGAATATTAATTAATTATTCTAACCCACTTACATGCATGCTTGTAAATAGACAGCTATCAGGATAATTAAAATAGCAAGACAAGAGTAGCAAAATGGCTTCAGTCTAACAGGTATATGAATGCATATACTTAAGAACACTCCTTCTGCCTGTGTTTCTCAGGACACGTCGTTGTTTGACTCCATACGCATGTAGACCTACTTTCCAGCTATTCTAGTTTCACATCTATATTGCAGGATCGCTGTAGAGCCACAGGCAGGTTGAACCCCATTGTCCTCTAGACCATTCAAGCTTAGCATAAATGCACGATCTAGCGACAAGAGCTTTCACTCAGCCAATTCTGCGTGCCCAGAAGTTCAGCTCAGCTTTTTCATCCTGAACAATGGGGAAGCAAGGGGGATAGTCTAATATTTTATCCTCTGTTTTGCCTACATAGTCTTTGTCCACCAGCGGTTTGCAGCATTAAAGGCGAACCTCTTGCATGTAACAGCTTTCAAAAAGCCTTCCTCCTGTAGATGAGGCAATGATGAGTTAGAGTCACTGTTTGCTGTTATCCTATCTGTTTTTCAAGTGAAGATGGCCTTTTCTATCGCCTGTGTAACTCATTCTGCTCTTTCTGTGTCTTCTCATGCTGTGACCCGCTCTCTTGGTTGAATACAGGACAAAAATCTGAAAATCATGTTTTCTTCTGCTGTCCTGTTTCCCAAGGATCACCCCCTCCCTTCAAGCATTGCTTGTACATTTTTGCTGCTCCCAGTCAAACAAGTTATTGAAATGTTGTTGTTTGTTTTTTGCCGTTTCCCTCCCTCACCTTCAGTCGATGTTTGTAAAGCATTTAACACTACACCAGGCGGGTTAATTTACTGCACTGGTAAAACACGCTATTTGGAGTGTCTTGTAACACTGACATGTTTTCAGCTTGAAAATCAGATGTCTCCATCCCAAAGGAAAGAACTCTTGCCAAAGCTTTGTTTATATCGATGCCAGGTGCAATCTGGCCCAACAGTGGTAATGACATATGAACACTAAACACTTTGTAAAAAGCATGCTTCAAAATGAAATCTGAATCCTATGTATAAAGACCCAGGTAAGAGTCTTACTAGGAATTTGCCTAGTGTAGGGAAGTATTTCTTTGTAGAAACATTAATTTGGCTTCTGGGCTCCTTTTAGTGTTATTAGTGGCTTCTGATATCAATTTTTTCATTACAGATTGTTTTTCTTTTGCTTCTGGTGGAGTTTTCAAAGCCACAGGTTTATTGTGTAGAAATATTTCAACAAAAATTACTGTAATTACTGTATTTAAGACTTTATTTTGTACACGTTCTTGCATGTACGATTAACAATAGAAATCTTTCCTCTTTTTGCTTCTCAGGAGCAACCCTGATTTGGTAAAAATGAGAAATACTGTGATGCAGTGCATACTGCAGGACCTTTTGAAAGGCAGTGGCCAGAATTGAAATACATCCCCTTCTTCTTAAACAAATTCAAAATAGGCTTTCATCTCTAAAACAGATTTTTTTCAGTTCCTGTTGGCTACACCATGCAGTAAACAGAGCCTGAGTAAACTCAGGCTACACCAGAGCAGAAAATGTTAAACCTGTGTGAGAGTCCTGATCCTTAGATTAACTCCCTGCCCATAATCTGAAAGCATCAGAAACCCTGGACGGCTGCAACTTGCATGTGTTTGTCTGAGCTCTGTGATTACTGTATCCCCAGCATCACTTTGCAAACTTAAGATAAAATTGTGGAACACAACAGTGGGTTGACACACAGGGGTTTTTTAAATGTGCCCAGATTTTGCTTGCAAATCTGTATTAAACTGACACTCCTACTCACTCAGTGGCCATTTAAATGAAGATCTGTCCCTTAAAAATCAATTACATTTATGCAGTGATTAGATTCTGATCTCTTCAGAGGGTAAACATTAAAATGAAATACCCATCGCTGCAGTAAGGAAGGTGCTCAGTGTGATCTACAT
This sequence comes from Psittacula echo, assembly GCF_963264785.1. Taxonomy (NCBI): domain Eukaryota; kingdom Metazoa; phylum Chordata; class Aves; order Psittaciformes; family Psittacidae; genus Psittacula; species Psittacula echo. Next base: position 71,997,710 of record NC_137736.1, read on the forward strand.
ATCATATAGGCATAGAGCAAGTAATTTCCCCATAGAGTAAACCAAACAAAAGCTGTGAGAACAACAGCAATAAGAGACTATTTGACAAAAAAGCTATTCATGTGTGCAACCCATTACCTCACCGCATACCTAAGTGAGAGCCAGTGGCTTTGGGTTTTGTCTTCAGGAGAACTCTGAGGGAAATTTTCAGGATGCCTTTCTCATGTGTTTGAAGTCAAATTATGAGATCAGTATGCCTTTAAAATGAGAGATAAACCACTTAATACTTTAACTCAAACTTCACAAATCATGATTTTTGAATCAGTGCCTCAGCAGAAAAGGGAAGACTCAGATTTGCAGATGGCAAGTTGCTTGCTGCAATCTGAAAGGGTCTATACTATAATGGCAAAAAATATGACTATATACACTTTCTTCCTCTGTCCATCTGCCACTTTTACAGTCTACTGTGGGGGTGATTTTGTTTAAATTTGGACTGTTTGCAGGCTGATTTCTCATTTCTGCGATCATTTGGTTTGTCACAGATAGAGTAAACAGATTAAAAAAACCCCAAACTAACAACTGCTGCCTTGGTGCTGTGTGACTTAAATAGTGAAATCATTGCAATAGACTCCTACTGAAGAAATCTACATACATCTGCTGCTGGTCTGCATGGTATCTCATCCAGTGATTGTGTATGTACATCTGTACATGGAGGGGTTGGGAAACTTCACAATGCTTGTAAGTATTTTCTGAAATGGAAGATGCAGAATAGTGGTAATGACCAAACAGACCGAGAATGAAAGAAGAGAACTACAATAATAATAGAAAATGAGTAATGCAAATGGATATTTAATTTATTAATAATTAAAGGTCATAGGAAGAGTCATCTTGGTTTATTCACTTATTATACACCTTCATCCAGGGAAATTGTTCACTAGCTTGCTGTGGGTTTCCCGGCACGTATTTTGTAAGAAAAAATATCAGTGGGCAGAGGAATGTATTTATCAAGACACAGAGACATTAAAAAGCTGTCAGGAGCCATGCCTGCAAACACGAAATCTTTCACCTTTCTCCTTGCTCAACACTTGTCAAGAATAAGACATACAAATGGGTCATTTTGTTTTTCAGATGGACTGGATTTACCTAGAAGTAGCTTTTGTGCCTTCTGTCATCAGACCCTCATCCTTTCAGGGACCTGCCTCCTGGAGTGGTGGTCCTCATGGACAAATCCCCCAGCACAGGCTGGTCCCTGTGCTATCATCATGCCTTTGGGCTCCAGGCAGCACTGATGCACGAAGGAGTTGTCCCCACCAATCTGCAGAGTCACCCCCCCAGTACACCCCACTCCCAGAAAGCAAGCTGGTGACTGCAGGGAATGGGAGCAGCTGGCTAAAGCTGCCAGCTCTGCTAGGCTGACTGCAAAGGAATTGCAGAAAATAATGGAAATTGGCTCCTTAACATGCTATGTTTTTAAAATGGCCTGCAATGTTACAGGATGCTTACAGTGCTTGTAGGTCATTTGCTCTGGGGCTTTGAAAAATTAATATCTGAAGGCAGACCTTTAAAGGGTTCACTTTACACAGTTTATTTTGTGAAAATGAGAAAACATCAAACTAAAATTATTAGAGGATGTTAATTCTCTTTTGCACTTTGGAAGGAGTGTCAGTGTGCAAGCCGGAAACTAAAGCTCATTGGGACAGTAAAGATTCCGGATCCATGTTTTGTGCAAGCTGGAAGAAAGAGTGCAGCTGCCAATAAGTTTCATCCTGCTTTGAGTTTCGTGGTAACTCCATGAGTGAAGGGGGAAGACAAGTTTGGTCCATTGCTTGGCAGCACCTTGCAAGGTATACATCTAGGTATAAGTCATCTGCCCCATGTAAATACTAACAGAGTCTAGCTACCTTCTGGATCTTTTTTCTTCTTATTCCTTTAAAATTTAAATAGAACTTTGATTTTGTTATCATTTGTGTTCAATAATGCCTCCATCAAAATGGTATTGATATAATATAGAATACATGTTGTTCTAAAGTCACTGAAAACAGTGTGACAGACCACACAAGAGCATTATTTGCTGTGTATCTAAAAATATATAAACATTAACATAGTTCTTTAAGAAAATGAACAGGCAGGAGACATTTTGTTGCACAGTTCTGAAATTATGATCTTTGTGTAAAGCTGATGCAAAAAAAAAGGGTTTTAAGCTAGATAAGATTCAAACTATCTAGCATCTTTGCCACATATTCCATGTCAAATGGGTACAGACTGCAGCAATCCTGATAAGGAGGCTTTTCACATTCACTTCTACCAGTAGTAACTCAAGATGCGGAGGGGGGTGTGGGGTGTGTGAAGAACAAGGGTCATATTTATAATCTGGAATACTGCAAAATGTATCTCTTCAAGTTTTCAGCTAAACTGAGATATTTATCTTAACAAGATCTAATTAGACCTAATTTCCATAGCATATCAATTATTTTCCTCATTAGAGTAGCTAATGCCATGTTCAGATATCATGGCAATCAAGCTTGCGATTTCTGGAAAAACTGGTTAGAAGGCTTAGTATTAAGTGTGTTTCCAACTGTGAAATTTATCCTTCCGAGCAATGCCTCCCAGTTTACTCACTTTGTTCCAGGATTCTCCGCAGCATATGGCCACTGGAACCCATTAAATAACATGAAGTAAGACAAAGTCAGCGATGAGTCAAAAATAGCTGCACTAGTGAATCGCCTTTCAGACAGAATTTTTTCTGTCTCTAACAAGAAAAATAATGAAGAATAAGACTTGCAATTAGAAGAAATTAAGGTCAATTTTCAAGCCGGGTTGCCTACGTGGTGGTTTCAAAATCCATGTTAGGCACCTCAAATAAAAGCAGTCTGATTGAACACCTGCAGCTTTTGGCAATGCACTCGCGCTCATAAGGGAGCCAGGCAATTCTTGTACACAAAGTCCCTACCTCTCGGTTTTATTTTCCCCATTACCTAAACCTCCTAAAACTCCAGGTCCTAATAGCTAGGTTTAACATGTTCCTTTCTCCTCCTAAGGAAGATAACCTAGTGTTTCCAGTGTGCAGCTATATGTGTGCTGTATATTTGTTGGACAAGTCCCATTTGCTCAGTGTAAGAGTGAAGGCACTTTTTTAAGTACAGGAGCTTGCCACAATGTATTCGGCCAAATATATTGTCACAATATATTTGGATTCCTCACATTCAGCCTAAGTTATCTGAAAATTAGGTGTCTGCTTTACAATTTTCCTAGAGTTTTTTACAGTAAATAGTGTGAGGTTGGTGTATCTGGAGAGAGATTTATCTTCTCCTAGACTAGCTGCCGAAAGCATAGAGATGATTTGTTCTTTGGAGGCACGCACCTCCCTTGGCTGAATGTGCAAGGAGCCTCAGCATCTAGTTGAGATGAAGCACCTTCTTAGAGAGCTACAACAGGCAAAGTGAGACTCATCTTGATGGTTTTGAGCCTGGTGGCTCCTGTCCCAAATGAGACACATGACATTTTGCTAACATGAAAGGTCTAACTATAGACCTTTGCTGCTAGAAGAATACCACACTGAGAGTGGATCTTCAGGATGAGCTCAATGTGTGGTTACACTGACAAGTTGCATGATTTACAGCAGGGAGATGCTTTCATTCACAGCTACACCTTAACTAAATACTAGACAACTATGTTTATTTACTCACACTTAAAATACATCCAGTGCTCTGGATGACTGCATCTCAAATGAGGCATAGGAAACATGCAAGTTTCTGAATAAAAGGAATTCAGAATTTGATGCGTTTTGAAGCTTTGCTTCAGAATAAGTTATTATTATTTGGTTACTTTTGCATCCATCTCCCTTCATTTGCAAGTAAAAAGATGCTTCACCTGGCCATCCAAATAGTATATTCAAACAAAATATCCCAGGACATAAACAACTGTGCTCTTCTGACCTGTGTTTATGAACAATAAAAAGTTATGTAGAGTGCACAGGCTGTGTATAACTGTGTCTGTACCCTTATATCTAAGCATGTCTATAGATTTAATGGGCATATTCAGGTATAATGCAGATCAGAACCCAGTCACATAACTCTTAATTGATTTAAAATTATATGGATGGTAACAGTGCCAGAAGACAATTTAGTTTGCTCTCTTTCATACTGAGCTGAAGTTGTTTGGTTTTCTTAAAAGAAATAGAACTGATAATTGTCACTACAGTAAGTAAATATGCCTGAATACATGCAGAAAGCAGATCTATTGGGTAAGAAGGTTACAGAATCTCATTTTGTGGTCCATCTGCTCCCTCTTTGCTTCCCAAGCCAACAGACACTAATCTGGGATGAAGAAACTGACAGGACATGGGGGAGGAGTAGACGGTCACGATTCTAACTCATTGCAGCTTTTTGATATATGTGCTTATGCCACTGTGATATAATAGAAGGAAAATAATGCAGTGGAGTCAGGAGGACAACTCAAACAATTATGTATTACAGCAGCATTTTACTATTCAAGACTTTTCATGATTTCAGTGCAATTTATATATTTTACCCCTGAGATCGGAGAGCTCAAAATCAATGTTCAAAGGGAAAAAGATGCATTGCTGGAAAAGACTGTTAAGACGATCATAAGCTGAAATAAACAGTAAAATAATAAGATCGAGCTAAGAAAAGTGTCCAGGGTACTCCTATTGGCTTTTTTCTTTTTTTCCTAATTTGCATCTATGCTGATGGTCTTGAAGAAAATGTGAACATAATCCCAATAAAAATGTTCTAGCAACCTTAACATGAATAAACGATCAAAAGCAGTGCAAGAAGATGAAAACTAAACACAAAAGAGCTAAGGATAAAAACAAAAATCAAAGCCACAGACCATCAGTGAGAAAGACAAAGCCGAAGTGGCAGTGTGGCTAACCACGGATGGCAAATGAGAAAGGCATGTGCTGTGTGACTGTGCAGTAGTGCAAATACAGCCAATGGAGCTATATCATGTCACTTCCATCTCTAAGCAGCTTGGCAACAACAGGACTGCCAGTCCTGATTTCTAATTCTGGGCACCTTGTCATCAGAAAGACCATCATAAATAGAAATAGGTTTGTACAAGAAGCAAGAAGGAGTAAATTAAAAAAGAGATGAAAAGAGATAAATGTGTACTGCTTGGCTTAACTATACAAGGATGCAAGACACGTATAAATAATTTACGCATGCTAACACTCCACTGTAAGTGGTAAGTTCTTCAGGGCAGTAAAAGAGAAGTATCACTATCATTCTGGGTAAGTACTATGAAGAAGTTAGAAAAAATAAAGCTGTTGTCAGTGGGAAAGTGTGTCTCATGATTAAAGCACCTAACCCAAGAATTTTAAATCCTTTTGACCACACGATGTGAAGCACTGACACAGCGTAAGGCCCCTCTGCTATGTGAAAGCTGTTCATACTTTCTGAAAGGGTAACTTTAGATCACATCGGAGGTTGTGGAGGTGCATAAAAATGCCTGGACTTCTCTCATCTAACCATGGACTCTTCATGGGTCCTTTCTTATCCCCTTTCCACTACCAAAAGCTACCTGGTTGTCCCTTGGGTGTGGTTGCCTCCCTTATGTGCAGAGCCAGCTGACTCAATTACTTACAATTGCAATCCAAGTCAACCACACCAACCTGTAGCACAGTGCTGCCAACCATCAGTGTCAGGCTGAGTGCACATGCCTTGTTGGTAGTTTAGGATACTGGAGCAGTAGACAGTCAAGGGAAAGTTTGGAGCCTATGAAATGGTCAAGGGCAATGGCAGAAGTTCAAGGTCAGCATTACAAGAAGCTTGCCTGCATCCGAACAAGGACACAAATGCAACTTCAAACACAAAAGGAAGTTCCCTGAAGAAAGAAGTCCTTTGACTGAGGACAACTTGGCTCTTTCCAGAAGAGGCTAATGAGCACACCATAGATGGAGAAGAGATGACTGGAGGGAACCTCTTTGAAGCATTGGTTTCCCAAGATATCCAGAAATTGGCTTGACTTCCATGTCCCTCAGTGTGAAAGCAATGTTTGGAGGCCCTTTGTTTTGCATTTTTTTCTGTACATGCTGAGAAGCACTGGGCAAAAAGGTAACTTTTTGCATCTTTGTTCTCCCTCACACACATATATAGCTGTCTCAACCTTGCATACTCCCAAACAGCCCTTGCCCTGGAACAGGATCTAAACTTTCCAGTGTCTAAGCCCTTTCTCTTTATGGGCTTGCCCTCCCTAGGATTAACGGTCATGAATCACATGGTATTGACTTTGTGAGAGCCAAGAATTTCATAGCAAAGCCCATACATAATTACAGATCATCCTCTGAACTTCATCTAATGCATCAGAATTTATAAAAATCAAACCTGAACTTGAGACAACACAAGGGATTCCCAGCACAGCAAGCTTTTCCAGAGAAACCTGCGCAGGTATCTGCTCTTAAGGTTTAATGCACTACAGGCACAGTATGCAACTGCAGAATAAGGGTATGCTTGGCATGAGCAAAGATGCACTTTCATAAGCCTAGAATAGCATGGATCCAAGTCACATCCTCCGATCCGTGTGGTGCCTTCAAGTGGTCAGTGATCACCAAAAAGTAAATCTAAGCTTACTCTCCTCTCTCTCTTGTACCTTGGAAGCTGGTCTTGATCCATTCATATCCTACTGAAGCTGTCAGTAATTCTCTGTTCCTAGCAGTAGGAAGAAAATAACTTCCCCCTTCTATCTACCCTGGATCAGGAATTCCTGGAATGGGAAGCAGTGTCTTTGTGTTGGATTTTTTCAAAAATGGATTGGATTCTTTCATCAATATGCTCCGTTGCTTTTTGGATTGATGTTCATTTCCACACTATCGAGAGGAAAAAACACCTAACTATGCATTGTGTGAAACCAAGCTGCTTTTCGATTTGCTTGGAATGTGCCGCTTGATAATTTTTCTTGTTTGAAGCATCTTGGCATCCGCAGCCAAAGCCAGACAACTCAAGGACACAGCTGGTCCTACAGACTCTAGAGAAAGCCTGGGAACAAAACCAGGGCTACCAGGGCTGCAGTGGTCAAAGAAGACTCAACAGAGTGAACGCGCAAAATCAGACTTAGCGGAGACAGCTGCCAAGTGTGGAGCACAGCTAGGCTTCAGTGGATGCCTCAGTGGAAAACTTAAGGGCCTTAAGTTTAGAGGTTAGCTAATGAATAATACAGGAACAACACTTTCTCCTCTTCAAAATCCCATGTCCAGCCTTTAGATCTTGGCCTTCCTTAGAAGTGAGGGCCAAGAGCTTTGCTGACTTTCACTTTGCAGCCCTGAATGTTGGTAGCGTAGCAGGGAAAGCTGAGCAATCACCAGCTTCCAGGTGGCCACGGTAGTGTTTTTGTTCGCTCTTTGCAAGGGAGTTCATCAGCTATGAACATGGTCGCTCTCATCCTCCAGCTCTTGCTCTGCTGCTGAACCCTCACTATGCTGCTGCAGGACCTCCTGTTGACAGGCATTGTAGTGCTCTGTAAGCCCAGTTCCACCTGTAGCCTCTCCCAGTGCATGGTCTGGACAGCACAGTGGATGGTACTTGAGGCTGGGGACTTGATCACAGACCTTTTCCCACCTGTAGGGTCTTTGCTGTTTCCTGGTATGTGCTTCTGCAGCTTGTGAGATGCTGAAAAGCAAATGGCATCCTGAAAACAGGACAGAGTTTCTCTGGCAGGTTATCTGACGTGGTGGCGAGTGCCTCATATTGCAGCGGGTGGGCAAGCCAAACGCAACGGGGCAGGGGAAGCTGTGCACCAGGGCCATGTCCGATTCTGGCAAAATACCTGCTCAGCGGATGTGCCTGATCCAGAGCTGCATCCACTGACTCAGCAGTGATCCTGCAGTGCCAGCCTGGGAGTCATTGGCTTGGGAAGGAGTTGGCTACCGGAGTGGTGAGACCTGACAGGTGGCATGCAGATGGAAAGGAATTAAAGCTCTATTGTTTGCTGCTCTTTGATTCACGCAAATTCCTTTATGGGGAAGTTAAAAAATATGATGTCTTCTCCTAGATCAAAGATCTGGGTTTGGAAGATCATGAAGTACTTCAGTATTTCAGCTTATAGTGACTTCAGCTTGTAATAATACCTCAGCTTATAGGGACTGAAAGACTAAACAAAACCAAAAGTTTTGGAAAAATTCAAATTTTACTCCTCCGAACATCCATCTTGGGACCCACCTTTTGATACAGCCAAGGACTGGAACTATCAGGTGATTTGTCTTAGCTGGTTGCTCTTTTCTTTTATCTTCACACAGCCATTTACTACTGCATATTTTGGTTCAAGTCCAAGTACCTGTCCTGAAAACAGGATGCATGACACCTAAAATCCAGGCAAGTCAAAGCACTGGAAGGATTTACTGCTCTTGGTAAATTACCAGATGCAGTAACTTCTCAAGAAGGAAGCAATGCCAGCCAAAATAACATAGGTGGATGGGGTGAAGGAGCTAAGTAATCCATCCTAACTGGGCAGACCTAGAAGGAACTGCTGCCAACCATACATGTAAAAGAAACTAGTTCTTGTTGTGAAATGTACCCTGAAGACAGTTATAAACAGAAATAACATGAAAATATGGATGTCCAGATTAATGAAATAAAAGCAATTTTGATTGGTTCATTTTTTATTTTTTTTTTTTCTGCAGGCAGATCAAAATACAGTGTTTTTAAAGGAGAACCCAAATAAACCTATATGCTTTAGGTCCAACATATTTAGCAATAGCCTAATTTAAGAGATTTAAATGGAGCTTTACACAAGTGTTGGAGAAGAACCCAGCCCCCTTGGTTCAGCCCCCATGGGGGCTAGTGCCCTCCTCTGCCCAGCACCGGACTCCCACCCTGCCCACCAAAATAACGCTTGCTTGCTAATAGCTCTTTCTCCAAGAGGTGTAAACGGGCCCTCGTTTGAGCTCCTCACAGATTCAGCTTTATTCTTTTATCTTCAGTGATTTGGAGATTTTTTCCCCTGCACATAGTTTCTATGTTCCACTCGCTGCTATTTGCTAGAGAAAGACTCTTGGGCTTTTTGCCCTTTGTATTTCCTCTCTTCTTTCATGTGGAGAAGACTGCCAATGTGGGATTTGAAAACTGCTGCCAATATGGGATTTGTGCTGCTGCGGCTGCCAATCTTTAATTTAGCATATGTATAAAGCTAATTTTTGGACACGATGCTAGTGCCTGGCATCTCTGCAGGAGTCAGCCAGGTTGTAATGTTTGTATTGTACTGCACTATAAAAAACAATAAAAAGAAAATATAAAGGAAAAAGCCTTTTATCTCTGGCTTTATAGCTACAGATATGGTCTAAATAGTTGTATTCTCTCTCTGCATCTAAAATTCGCTTCCTTCTTTCTGTGCTGTAACCTTTCTTTTAGATTTGCAGTTTGTATTGCCTGCAGTAGGAGCCAATGATAGACTCCTGCTCCCTACTGAGCATATCTTCATATTAAAATGTATAAATGCAACTCTTTAGCTGAAGAAAAAAGACTAGTTTCTCTTTAATTATATTTAAACTACAGTCATATGCACAAAGTAATACTTTCTCCCTTTTTTTTAACATTTTAATACAGAGAGTTGGAGGAAAAAAAAAATCTATTCATTCAGGAAACATCTTTCTTACAGAAAACATAAGCTTGACTACCCTTCTTTGGCAAGGACATCTGCTGTTCGGGAGGAGGTTCCTGCCATGAATCCTCTAAAATACGTCAGTGCCGTTTCAGCTCCAGCGCAGGAGAGTGAGCGAGCTGAATGCTGCATCCAGAAGCCCCCATTACAGAGGACCCTGCGCAGCCCTGGGGAGCTCCTCGGTCATGCCCCAAGAGCAGGAAAAGGAGAAAGCTGCCAGGGAAGCTGGAGCTGCTGGGTGGGCAGAGGAGAGCAGCTTTATGCTGTCCCATGATGGTGGCTATAGCAGGACAAAGGTTATAATAGGGTGGTATGGTTCCCAGTGGTCCTAGATGGATTTATAGGAAGAGAGATTCATAGCGAGAGCCTCCAGTGACAGCTCACAGCCCTTCCTTACAGAGGGGATTTACTAAACCTTTACCTAAACCTATTCCAGCCCTTGTACTTGAAGGGTGGATGCTCAACAGAAGAAGTATAGGCACGAAGGAAACTCCAGAGAACGGGCTATGGCTTGAAGAGCATGACAAAGCAGAACAGTGGCAAACTGAGCCGGTGACTTCAAGTACGGCCTGCTGAATGCATCCAGTCTAAGCATCTTTCCCCAAATGCAGGAGAAAAATCAGTAGACAAACACAGAGAAATACAAGGGATTTGTAAGCTTGCTTTTTACAAATACTTAGTATTCCTGTGGTCTGCAGAATATATTTTGATTGGTTTATTTCTTATCAACAGACATTTTTGCAATTTCTTGTTCCATGATACGTATTAGACAGAGGAAAATGGTACTGCAGTGTCCTGGCATCATTTTATCATTTTAATTACTGAGCTCTAAATTACCCCATCTACAGAAGTCCACAATATAGTGTTGACTACCCAGTAATAGAAGGTAGTTTTTCCGCACGGCTAGACTGGTATTTTCTAAGAAGGAGATCTGCTAGCTTGCCTACTTTCACAGCGGCAGCGCCATGTGCTGTAATGAGACAGGATTATTGTTGCAACTACTCTTGAAGGCTGCTCTCCCCAGGCAGCTGAAGAATGACTGAGTCATGCAGGTGATGCATTCATTGTAATGAGATGGACAAAACCCCCAAACTCACATCCAGGCCTTCGCTTGGCAGAGAACAATCCCTCATATACCCACGCCTCTGGCAGAGGGAGAGGGGATGGGGATGGAGGGTGAGAAGAAACCCACCAATGCTGGGAAAAAAACAAACAGAAAATATTACTATAAAAAAAAGGAGGGGGGGGGTCCTAATGCTAATGCACCCTGCACAGTCATGCAGAAAACCTGGAGTTTTATTTCTAATCCCAGCCTCTTATTCCCCTGGCTGGCAGGGAGCACACATGGAGTGAAAGGAGGTGCCGTGCATCATTCAGTGGCAGCCCCTCCGGCTCCCTAATGAAAGGGGTTGACAGGCTCTTGTGGGAGACCCATCCAGCCCTCTTTGGCTGGAAGGATGATGGCCTTGGCACGGAGCATCGCACCACAGGGGGGGACTTTTTCCCGGCTTTATAAACCCCATCCCTGAGGCCCTGTGTTGCTGCCAACTTCTTCTGCCCAACGCAGGACTGTCTAGGACTCCCTCTGGGGCTCATCCGCTGGTTGGAGAGACTGTTATTGAGAAACACAGGATACACTCTCGCACAGCGTGCTGAGCCTGGACCACCCTCACTGAGCTTCCCACACCTGCTGGCTGGGAGACCAAGCATCAGGACTGGGGATGGTCACAAGAATAGTACCATTGATAGGAAGCAGAAGCACAAAACAATTACTTATCTTGTGCTAGGAGTCTGCGAGGAGGGCATCGTGTGGAGCCCTCTGTAAGCTGGAAATCGGCTCTATTCCCAGAGCATCGGCGCATCAGAAAACCCTACTGACAGGCACCTCAGAAATACAGAAAGGATTAGCACTCTGAATGCCAGGATGCTGTTGTCAATGTGGTGCTCAAGTTAGCAGCCGTGCTCTGAGCCTCCGTATCCTAACGGAAGACCGTCATGGGGGAGGCAGAGGAAATGCTGTTATCTTTTCAGTGTCAAGTATAACCGGACACACGTGGGACAAACTCTATTTTATAGACCTCCACATAGCTTTAGGATTACAAAGCAAATGCTAATTTCCAATCTGTAGTGAAGGGGGAAGGTTTTCTGCACCCTTGCATTGCTTTGCAAACTCCCCTCCTGGGTGGCAGTGGATGCTGTTGGCGGCTTGGGGAACCGTTCCTGGCAACTAAGGTCTCATTTCCACCGTGAGTACCTGCCATGCTTTGGATCCGTCATTTGATTTCATAGCACATGGGGCTGCCCTCTGCTATGAGCCAGTAGCATCTGAAGCTACTGGAGAAGCAAAGCAACAAGTTAAGGATGTTTCAGGCCTGTCTACCAAGATAAAACCTACCACAGGTGGTGTTTTGCCTGTGTCTGGCCCTTCCCTTCTGATTAAATCCCATGATTTATTAGGATTGCTTGATGCAAGCAGAGCTGAGGTGCCCTGATTTCCCTAACAAGGTATCATACAAGCTCATGCAAGCATTGTTGAGCCCCAAGACAAAGATATAATCCCTGGACTGAAAGCACAGGCCAGTGTCTGCATCCAACCACTGGTGACTCTGCTAAACCTGCCAGAAAAGGGACTGCCACTGAGTATTGTTGCTGTCAGAGAGTTAAAATCTTTGACAGCACCAACCAGGAATAAATCTGAACCGAGGGACAAGTAGTTAAACTGCATGCTGCATCACGTAAAACCTATTCAGAAGCCTACACAAAACCTAACCCAACCAAAACAACAACAAAGAGCTTTTCGGGAGGTCTTGTTATGACCTCATCATTGACCTGCTGATTCACCATTCAGTTGGGCAAAGGATTCATATGACACTAGTCTTTCCCAATCATGTGAGAAGGGTACCAAGTAAAATGGAGTCACTGGTGTGAAACATGAAATTATCCTCTCACATTTCATCTGTCAATTATTTCACATCAGCAGTCAGGGAAAACAGATGTAATGAACAGCTCATCATTCAAAACAATCACCCACTAAACCCAATTCCCTTGCTAAATGTATTCAGAGGAAGATCAGCAATGGCTGGATTTACACACGATATGAATCCTGTTCAGTGGCTTGTTTTTTACCCTGGGTCACACCAGCCCATCTGTACCCCACACCTCTGTGGGTCCGGGCAGCTGCTTGTTCCCAACCTGTGCCCCCTCACTGTACAACAGCATATCCAAAGGCAACTGCGGTTAGAAGCACAGGATTTAACATCACTTGATATTCTGGGCATCTACCTCTCCTGGCGTACCAGTGCACAAGAAAAGCTATCTGTGCAGGACAATAAAATATCCAAGGGAGGAAATAAACACAGTACCATCATTATGTCGAAGGTAGATCGCAATCAACAGTGAAAGGGAGGGCGCATCAAACATGAATGATAGAGCTTAATTTAAAAAATTACTGATGTTCCTAAAACCAATCCAAATCCAAAAATACATGTTTAAAAGGCAGGAAGACCCGCCAAATTTTTTCCAGTGATTTTCTTCAAGTCTTAGCTCTTTACAATGCCTGCCATCTTCCCTACATTATGACTTTAGGACTACTGAAGCCTGAACACTGCTGACAGTACCTCAGTGTAAGAAATACCTTAGAAATTGCACAGATGAGAAAATTATCATTGCAGATATTTAAAAATGCTTTTTAAAAACATGTTGCTACTACTAATCAGGGAAGAAAAAGGGTATTTTTTATTTCTCGAAGTATGACACACACCCCTATGACACAACAATTAAATGAGGAGTTTTTACACGCAGACCTTTGCTGACGTGAGTATGAGAAACGGATGCTGTAGGGTCAATGGAGCACTGCTGAAGCATGGGCAGTCACACAAGAGTGGCGGTTCCTATCTAGTCACACAAACATGCCAGCAAACCACGGCACCTCGGTGGTCTGGTTCCTCCCTGATATTTCAGTTGTTCAGCTGCCACAGCTACAGGGTTTGAATTAAACACTAGTCCTCGGCAATGCTGACGCTCGCAGTCAAGCATATCTTGATGAAATTAGAGATGCAGAAAACATTTTTTGACAGAGTGTATGAGCAAAACCAGCCAGAAGTGCAGCCAGTTCTGTAGGAATGGCTCGTGCAGAGAGAGAGACCAAGGAGATGTTGAAAATTGGACTCTCTGATTTTGGCAGGAAGAGGCGAATTTTATTAGTGATCTCTGCCGCAAACATAACTTTCCAACTATTAACAGTTTTTAGTTGCCAAAAGAAAATCACAATTTCTAATTGCTTCTCATGTCTTACATTTTATAATGGAAAACAAAAAAGAGAAAGGCAAGCAAACTTACATCTCCACTACATAAAATAGTAGGTAAGTGGAGAATACAGGAATATTCCAGTTTAACAAAATCTTCACAAATGTAAACACTTTACAATCTTCTGCCCAAACCTGGGCACCTGTAATTCCACAACAATTTTGCACACACGTATTAAAAATGTGCAGGAAAATTTTGCAAAGCATTGCAAATCAAAAGCAATTGGTAAAAATAAGGCTGGGTATTCTTAAGATTGCTATTTCTTGCTTAGTGTGCAGGGTCTTAAAAGTCTAAGGACGCTTTGTTTCCTTGAAGAAACATGTTGTGTTCTGATTTTCCCTTGAATTCAATAGAATGCAAATTTTAAATTAATAGTGCAAGAGATAGCAGGATTACTCCCAATCCGGAAAGCACCAAACCCCACCTGTTTTACTGTATTTCTTCCTAGGCCAGAAGAAAAATACAGCCTTTCTGGCTTTGTGAGTACCACTATTGTCAACAAGCAGAGGAAATTGCTATGGAACAACATTTTCAGTGTCTCTGACTTAGAGGTTTGGATGGGCTAAATGAGACTTTTAAAGCAGTGTGTCTAAACTCCATTGAAAATATCCTCAGCTTTTTAGAAGGTCCCCAAAGTTTCACTAAGACACAGCATGTAAAAATTAGTCGCTAGCTCCTTTGTAGAGAAAGGCTGGCAGGCTTGGCGGGGAAATACCCTTTAGTCACAGCACGGAGAGTGGCCCTTGGGGAAGGGCCCAGACTGACTTGGCTCCCATGGTCAGCTACATTGCCCAGGCAGAAACACACTGTTTGCCACTAAAACCAAACCAGCTCTTCTCAGCCACAAAGATATATATCTGTTACTTGCGAATGTGTCTTTCTCCAGTGCTCTGACCATGCCAGCTAAGAAGATCACACATGTAAGCTTTTCAGTTGCATTAGAAAAGCATTGATTAGCTGCTCCATGAGATGAGTGGGGACATTTCCTACCCAGCCTTGCCAGAACAAGGCTAGCATATGTACTAACTTGCAGAGGATGTGGCCTTGAAAATAGAATACAAATTCTTCTACATGTCCTCACTGGGGTCCCCAGTCTTGGAGAGAAGATAATAGAGAGCTGAGAGTGCCAGATGTGTGGTGGTTTGAAACTCATGCTGATGGCAAAGCTAAAGGAGCAACGCTGTGTTGCCCCTTATCCTGCACAAGGCAGGAAGGCACGGCTTGACTACGAGCTACCTGGTCTACAAAGCGCCAGTTAAAGCACACAGCTGCAGACAGCCAAGCTTTCTTGGCTGTCTCTGTGGCTGGGCGTATGTGTCAGCAGAGGCTCATCCTGAGACCTTTCAGGGCCCCAAAGGCTGCCTGCAGCATTGCTACGTGGTAACCTTGGGTCACGGTGCTCTCTTTCCTCTCCTTAAAATACTTCCAAACCAGAAGGGAAATGCAGCTCACTTGAAACAGTTGGCTCTGTCCAGCCTGGCCTTGAATATTGACAAGAGATGGTGCATTCACCACTTCTCTGGGCAACCCATTCCAGTCCCTCACCACCCTCACAGTAAAGAACTTCTTCCTTATATCTAACTTGAACTTCCCCTTTTTAAGTTTAAATCCATTACCCCTTGTCCCATCGCTACAGTCCCTGATGAAGAGGCCCTCCCCAGCATCCTTATAGGCCACCTTCAGATACTGGAAGGCTGCTTTGAGGTCTCCACACAGCCTTCTCCAGGATGAACAGCCCCAGTGAAACCCAACCTTTCTTCCTTCCTTCTCTGAGACACAGGGCAGCCCCTGCATGTGCTTGAGTGCATTTTGAAGCCAGCCCCTGGGAGATGCAGCAACCATGACAGCCTTTGCACGATGTGCCCCGCCAGGCACCCGCTGGGCCAGCGTGGCTCTGCACCCACCCCTACTGCTAGCCCCTCGCAGTGCAACAATTTACCCTTGAATAAATTAGCAATAACTGGAAATCCACTTCACTGGACCTTACGCAGCATGACTAATGTGACTCACTTTTTAGCTCTGTTCCTTTTGTGTGACTACTCAGCAAAGAGGGTGTCTTAGAAAAGAGAAGAACCAGTAAACTTTATGCTGTGGAAAAAGAAATGACAGTCTCTGAAGAGTGATATAAAGGTTTAATGGGTGCTTTGGATGCACAAGAAGCAAGTGTTTTAAGACTACCGTGGGGCACAATGCTTCTCCTGATGGCTTTTTTGCCTTTGTATCCTTGTCTTTACCTTTTAGTCAGCGCATGTTAATTTTGGTGGCACAGGGACAAGGCTCAGAATAGTACAATGCTGCAACAAAGGGAATACAAATCTGCAGAGCACAAATAATTTCGTGAAAAACAACAGACTTGTACTATTTATCAGAAACATTGCAACGGTTGGGTGGGCTGAGGGTAAGCTGAATCTCAGCCTTTGTCTTTGCCTAGATCTCTTATGAGAATGTGGTTAAGCCATTTAAAGCCCTCCTTCACAGAAACAAAATAATACTAAAGGATATTTAGAATGGAAACACAGTCAAATTACAGCATAAAAAGCTAACAAGCCAGAAATGCAATTTTTAAAAAGTGAGAGTATAAACATTGTAATTCTGGGGTGTCACATACATCAGCGTTCTTTCATGACCCTATTCAAGCTCATTGTATTGAGCTAATTGCCAGGCCATTTTTTTCCCCCAAAATAAAAGGAGGAATATTCAGCACATAAATGACCACATAAGCCCTGCAATATAGCACAGCTACAATGTTCAAACAATTTGGCAAACTCTGTGCACTCACAGTAACTTGCAACCTGGTATGTGAAGTAAGCACCATGAATTGCAATATAGCATTTGTGGCATAATCGGTGTGGGTTTATAAATGTCATATGCAAACGCAGTGTTTAAATATTTATCTTCTGGTACCTGCCAACAGGCATTTTCCATTCTAGGGGGAGTGCTTTTCTCTTGACTTATGCACATAATTCCTATAACATGAAGCTCAGATACGCATGCAGAAGGAGAGAAAAATACATCCCTGCAGCTACGATTTTTTCTAAGGTATTAGTAAGACAAGTGTTTCACAATTTCTGTGCAGGATCCTTAAGCAGAAATTGTGGTGCATGAAACAATCCCAATTTCCAAGGAAAAAATTATAGCCTTTCATTCTCATAGCAGCATGTAACTAAGGTTTAGATGAGTGAACAGATGCATGCAAAAATCAGCCATGAGAATGGAAAACATTCATTTTCACAATCTGCTAAATCTGCTAGGTATGCATGAAATGGAGCCAAAGAGATCTCCAGCAGAACGCAATGTCACAGTCTTGGCACAACGGGGAACTTTCTCAGATGCTGCTTGTGCCAGCACTGGCACTGGTACTGTACAGCTGTGTTTAGAGATCACCGAAATACAGTGGAATCTCAAAGGGTTAATAGTATGACTGCTATTAAAATATATTCTCCCTACTTGTCCAGGAAATTAGATGTGATTCTTTTTTATTATTGCAGCTACTGCTTTACATGAAGTAACAAGTTCAATAGAGAGATTTTCCAAGGGCCTTCCAGTTTCCTTCTGTAACAATGTAAGTCCCTTATCAAACCCTTTCAAATGAAAACTCCATGGTGTTGCCTTCACAGTACTTACATGACCCAAGCTTAGTGACCCCATACAATGCTGAGAAAGATCCCAAATTTTGTATGATTTTTTATATTATTACTGTTCTTCTAAACTGCAGTAGAAATGAGCATATAATTAGACTGGGTAGATTAGATTGAATTAAAGAGTATAGTCAAATCTTCTCTTAAGTAGCAGTTTCTCAGAAATAAGGCTTCTGACTTTTCAGCAGTGAATTATATGTCTTATTCTGTTGAAATGTAGATCTTATCAATTTAACTTCACAGCTGGTGCCCGTCCTCCAAAAGCCTGACTCTCTAAAGCCCAAAGAAAGCAACTGGATTGAGTACCACCCTGTCTCATTTTAGCACGTCGAAAACAAGGGCCGTGGGCAAGAAAGGATATACAGAAAAGCAAGAAGGGAGGAGACCGTTCCCTTGAGCAGCAGGCTTCTTCTGACAGCTCCTTTCTGCCTCCTCTTGGCGTGGGAGGCTCAGGCTCTCCTGTTCCTAAAGAAGGCACCTTTAATCTCTTTTCCCTTAAATAAAATTGCTTGGAAGCACTTGGTTTTAGCAGCACCTTCAGGATGAAGACATTCTTCTGAAGTGACAGGAGAAGTTTTCTGCAGAGGTAGCATTGCTTTCTGGACTTCAGAAGGGATTCTTTCCTTTTGGAAATCTGGCAGCTTCACACATCAGGGGAATTTCATAGCTTGTCTTTTGGGATCTTGGATCAATTTTAATGGGAAAAAGCATTAAAGGAACTTGTCACATGGCTCCTGGAACCACATGGAGAGTCAAGGATGCAACCGTGCTCCAAGGCTGCTGCTCAAGCATTTACATTCATATTGCTTGGCAAAACCACATTTATGTACTCACTCGATTTCCAGAACAGGGTGAAAACCAGATGCCCTTCTTTGTACCACGCAGCTTACTCCATGGGATGCCTACATGAAAGATACTGTGCTGATGGGGTTTATTTTAAGGAGGTGGTTGATTGGTAGCCTAAAGTGTTGCCCTTTTCATGCCACACTCTGGAAGGGAAAAAATATAACTATGAAAGGAGGTGTGCTTGAGCCAAGGCACTCTATGAAGTATACCTTCCCTCTGATCTATGACCTGGAATTGGTCCCCAGAGGCAGGGAGGTAGATGCTGCCAGGATGACCCTCGGACTGCTTACAAAACTCGGCTGGAGTCCTGACATGAGGAGGAGGAAAATGAAAGGAATAGTTTAGAAAAAAACACTTTTGTTTAGGCCAGATCTGTGACCTGTGAAGCTGTCTCAAAAGGGGTACGCAGCCTCTATCCTTCTTTCAGAGGCTCCATCAAAAGGAATGCCTGGAATCTGCAGCTCCGTGCAGTGCAATGTTTCACTGCATACTCTTTCATCTTTGTTTAGCTCCAGAAGTGTCCATTATGATTTTGTACCTTCAGTGATTTATTTATCCTATTCTGATACATCTCTCTTCCTGTTTAAGTAATTTCCAGTGTAATTACTCAGCACCAGAAGAATGGAGAAGTTACTTGTATAAGTGAGATGCAACACCAGCATCCACCTCTCTGGCTTGGCCATAGTGATTTTTAACAGTGCTTTGTGGAACAAGTACCCTACATTTAGGGAATCCCAGCAAAGCTTGCAAGTTTTTCAACACTGTAATGAAAACATAGTGCCTATTTTCCTGCTGTGGTGCAAAATCACATTTTTGGAGTTCTAAGACGCTGTGTCATGGGTTACAGAGATGCCTCACACAAGCGAAAACCATGTAATTCCCATTCTGTGACAGCCTACTGCAGCCACTTGGAAAAACAAAAAGCAATGAAAAAAATTGAACCAGTTCACTGTGGTTACTGCAAAGTGAGCTCTTTACTGTACGTGCTGTGAGGCTACCTTGATATGCTACTATAGGTTGCTACTATGAGACCGACAAATGCTGAGGAACCCATTTGCATGGTTCAGTGAGTCCATAGGAGAGAATACGGTGAGCAACCTTGGCAAGCGTTGAGAGCACGAGCAACGTGTAAAGTGCCAAAAGGGAACCGGCAGAACATTACACTTGTATGAAATGGGAGTAATCTCATTACCAGAGGTGATAACCATTGCACCCCTGATGGAAATGCATAATTACTGAAAACAGCTAATCAACTGCAAGAGCAGCAGGGTAGCCAGAAGCTCCTATCTGTACCATCTACTGTGCTTAACCCAGTTGGAGATGCTCCTCCTCCTCCACCTTTACAAAAGGATAGGTAAAAGATGCTGCACGTTCAGACATGTGGGTCAGTGCAGCTAAGTGATACAGTGCTTTGCATTTTTAATCAGAAATAAAGCATGTTGTGAAGTCACAAATGAAACACATGTTCTGTGAAGTTTCCGTCCTAGTTCTATAGGATGCTCAAGCATGCCACACTTCCAGCTGTTCATTTCATAACTATATCTGTAGATAAACGTGGTTTAGAACAATAGTTTAATACCCAACTCCTACTGAAAAAAACAATGACAGTTTCTTACCATTAATCTCTGACTTCAAGAAACCTTGCCTTTAATTTCCTAACAATATATACGGCTATGACCAATAAGAAGTGGTAATTCTCAGGCTAATGGTAAGGTAAGTTGAACTGTTAATGGGATCTGGGGCCAGCTACAGGAGTGCTCTGGTGTGTGTTTAATGAAAAGAAGTCTGACTAACAGCAACTACAGTAGGGCCATGAACCTCCATGCTTCACAGATCCAGGGGACAGAAACCAAGGAGACCGGGGATATGTGGCCAGCTACAGGATATACTGACCATCTAAGACTAGATGTGGCTGGTCTATATTATGCATGTATAGAGACATATATTATACAGACTGTGTGTATATGCATACTACTATACAGAGAGAGCGTATGCAGGACTGGGAACAGCATTTGCCCATCATGCTGTCCATGTTTACGTGACACTGGTTTACGTGGCACTGGGTTTACGCAAGTGCTGCTTAGCACTTGCTAAAGTCACTAGTTTCTGACTGGAACTGAGTGGCTGGCCATTCAGTTTATTTAGCACAGCAAGGAAGTATGTGTATATATACATATATACACACATATAAGTAAATACATGTACTTATGTGCCTATTTAGAACACTTGCTCAGCCTCACTGATGGTGAACTGCATGTAACAGGCTGCTGGATTCAGCAACCTCTCACACATAGTTTTTCTTGTCCTGATCCTTACAGGCTGTCTCCAGGCACCTCCAATAAAAGGAGGAACTGCCTTAAATTGTTTTTCAAACTGCAACAGGTGAAGGAAGAGTACAGAGGGAGAAGCACAATAGCTGTCAGCAGTTATAAGTAAAATATATAATTTTCCACTTACAACGAGAAAAGCAGTGAAAACTACATGAATTGTTTCAAGGTTTTAAACAAAAAGAGCTGCTCATGGAGGTGGCGGGCTGTTAAGAAAGAGCATAAATGAAGATTTCCCTGGTAGTACAGCGGTACCTTCTATGGTACCAGTTTCATGAATCCTGCCGAGGATCTGATTTCTTGATTAGATTAGTAAACTAGGACTAGAACCACACAGGGACACATGCATCGTGATGTCTGAAGAAAAGCCATAGGCTAAAATGTATATGCTGTCCCTGGAGCACAGATAGAAATCCAGGTCTCTCTTCTCTTAGGTTGATGCCCTAATCACTGAGCTAGAAAGTCAGCTCCAGGACTAGATCCAGTCTCTGGCCCAGTTAATATCTACTTATTTAAATCAAGGTGGAGGATGTCTCTACCACAGAGATATGTGCATACGGATAGTGTATCAGAGTTTTAGTTAGCAAGCAGGGTGCTGTTGTTACTTCAGCTAAGGACAAATAGACCACTGCTCCTGGCTTCCTGGGCAAGTTTTCTAACCACTAGTGATGACCAGGGGCCTGAGAGCAGACTCTGACTGTAAAGCCTGAGGCAAAGAAAGTATTGAACATCTTGGCCTGATTGATGTTCTGCAAGCAGAGGCCGCCACTCAGTAGTAGACCCATTTTTCCTGATCTTTCATATGTTGCTGATAAAGGTGTTGAAAACTTTGTGGTTGCCCTAGGTCCCTCACCAGTTTTGACTCCAGGTTTCGACCTTCCCCACTCTGCCCGTACATGCCCAGGTAATATTTCTCTATTCCTCCTTGACAGTTCATTTCTGCATCTATTTCCAGTATGGTTCCTTTCTGTGTTTGAGTTAAATCAGGAGTTTCCTGTTCAGCAAGCTGGCCTCCTGCCTGCCTGCTCTCCTGCCCTTCAGATGATATTCTTGCATTTTGTGCAGGTTGTCATTGAAGTCTGACTGGCCCTTATGAGCTCCCTTACCTTCAGGGGCAGCCTAACATGGAATCAGTCCTGCCTACCAGCTGAAGTCTTGTGTCCTTGCCTTTCTCACTGCCTTCGGGATTGTGAAATCCAGCATTTGACAGCTCCTGCAGTCAAGGCTGCTATTGACTGACAGTTCATTTTCATTCAGGAGTTCAGCAAAGCATCTTCCCTAGTTAGCTTGTTCAGCACTTGCATCAAAAAAAATTGACTTCCATGCACTTCAGATATCTGTCTTGCTTGCAACCCATCACACTGTCTTCTCAGTAGATACTAGCATGGTTAAAACCCTCCATGAGAGTCAGAAAGAATTTGAGATACTTCTTTCAGTGTAAAGAAATCATTGTCCACAGTCTCTCCTTGATCAGGCACTACCATGACATTTCCCCATTCTGGCTTCCCCTCTGACCCTGATCCATGAGCTCACAGTGAGCCTGTTACTGATGCCACCATGGACACAAACCATTATTTCTTCTTTCCTATCCTATCCATTTTTAAATAAAAAGGCCATGGCTTCTGTGCTTTGTATGTGTCTCCTGTCAGAGTCTGATAGGCAAATTCAGATCCCATCTGCTCAAGGGCCTTAGACAGAAAATACACTTCTGATAGCCTAGGCATGAGAGAGACAAGCTGCCAGAAGAGGACAGAAACATGTCGGAGTATGTACAAAAGCAGACTTTCAAGCACTGAAGAGCACACACAGAGATTAGCAGTGTGGCTAGGAATCACATTCTTAGATGTGGGTGTCTGAATTCAACTCAAAGCAACTAAAATTTTAATGCTCAGAAAGTATAGTTTACTCCAGTGCTAAGGACACTTCAAAGTACATGACACTGTGAAGCTCTGTGATGAAGTACGAGTCTTGTTTGTTAGGTCTACTGATTCTAACTAGGTAAAGAGGAAAAGAGGATAAAGCAGGTTGCAATCAAGATATCACAATACCCACAGACAACGAAGTGAGGGAAGATGAATAAGTACGTGTGGGTTGGAGATAGGAGGACATCTCTGCCTGACCAATTTGATGGCTTTTTATGACAAAATGATTAGGTCCATGGACAAAGAGAGCAGCAGACGTAATACACCGTGACTTCAGAGGGCATAGCATGTTCATCTGGAAGCTGAGAAAATATGAGCTAGAAGAGTTGACTATTAGATTGAAAACTGGCTGGACAGCTGAGTTTGAAGGACTGCCTAGTTGACAGTTGGTAACAAGTAGAGAACCCCAGGCTTTGATACTGGGGTCAGTTTTATCTAGCATCTTCCATGGGAACTTCAGTGACGACACAGAATGAACCCTCAGCAAATCTTCCAGTGACACGAAACTACTGGGATATGAGATTCAGTCCAGAGGCACCATGAGAAACTTCAGGACCGAGACAACAGGAGGACCAGAGTTCAGCAAGGAGAAGCAAGAAGTTGTACAGCAGGGGCAGGATAACTCTACATGTGTGCCTGGCCAGAGGTGACAGGCTGCTGAAAGGGGCCTGGGGCTTTGGTGGATGGCAACCTGAATGAGAGACAGAGAAGGAACAGTGTGCTCTCACTGCAAACAAGGCAAACTGCACACTGGACTAGATTAGGAGGAGTATGGCCAGAAGACTAGGGAGGTTACTATCCTCTTTTACTCTGCACTGGTGAAGCTGCACCTGGAGTGTAATCTCTAGGTTTGGCCACCTGCTTCAAGAGAGGTGTTGAGAAACTGTGGAGGGCAGTCAAGATGTGAGAAAGCTTTTAACACTGCTGCTCATAATGACCTCAAAGGAAACGTGCTAATGTGGAAACCTACCCTCACAAAGTAACAGCCAGTATTCAACCGAGCATCCTTCCCAGGGAGTAGAGGGCATAATTTCAGTATTTTCATTAGCAACTTGGTTAGTGCAAGAGAGATTAGACTTTTGATATTTTCAGCAACCTGTAATTTGGAGGGAGATGCAAACACATTCTCAGAATGGATAGACAGTAAAAAATGAAAAAGATAGAACTATACTATATATGAGATAGAGACATAAGAGGCAGAAACAAAGCCGAAAATGCACTAAGAGTAGTAGGTTGAAGTGAATAAGTGCCACCAATGTAGTGTTATTACAAAAAAAGACAAAGCCAATTCTGGAAATATATTATCAGGAATACCATATATAATAAAATAGGAAGCAATTGCACTGTTTTATGTTGCATTTATACGAGATCGGTTGAAATACCCAGTTTTGGGGACCAGAAATGAAAAAAGATCGGAAGGGGTTCACAAACTTACAGGAAGACTGGGAAGATGTTCCTGCATCTGCTGTTGAAAAAATGCTGATGGATATGCAGAAACTGAAAAAGAGACCTCAAAGGGCTTTGGTAATGGGTAAAAGAGACTTACACATGCTTTAAAGTACTAGGCTTATGGACTGTTCATACTTCTACATACATAAAAATAACAATAAAAAAAAAAGCATTTGGAGGACAGATATTTGAAAAAGAGCCACAACAAAAGCAACTATTTACAATTCCCAGTAGTGTTCAGTATTGTTGGTGCAACACACACACGACAGGGGATAAATCTTAGTCCTGTTGATTCCAAATGGTGTGAGTTTTCCCACTGACATGATGGTGCCAATGGTACTAACTTCAGAGGAGGGCAAATTGGAAACTTAAAAATTTCACACTCTTTCCACAGTTTAGACGTTGTTATATACTGTACAAGGTACAGTCTATGCTACACATCCATGATTTAATAAAATTCTTAAGGCAGTTGCTGCCACACCTTTGGTAATGGATTTAACCACAGCAATGATTACTACACACACATGCTCTGGCAGAAATGATGCTCAATAAAAATGTAAGCCAGTAAGTAATAATGGTTAAAGTAGGAGTAGGAGGAAAAATGCAGTACTTCAAAAGGACCAAACCAAGAATCAACCTGTGAAGCCAGGTATTAAGTTTGCAAAGCCACAATTAAATCTCTGATAACAAAACCCCAGTCTGACAGTGACTCAGATCTAGTTCTGCTTCACTCAAATCAAGAAACTGGGAAGTTGGAAGGCAAAGTTAGAACAAATTGTTTCAGTTTAGCTTTCATTAGTAATTAATGAAATTCTTTATTTGATAAGAAGGAAGAAATTTGTGAGACAAGATGGCAGCCAACAGATACTGTTGCAGTAAAATCTGTATTGGGTCAACACTGAACATGATATTGCAAAATCTGGAAGAATTTGTTTAGCATGTTTTTGTGACTGATCAGTTTATCAAATGGATTCCTCTTAACCCTCCACACAACAAAATACTACTTCTGTTATTTCAATGCTGCGGCTATGAATAGGGCTCAGATTCTAAACACAGAGCTGTTAAAATAATTTTTATGAGATATACACTTCACAAGCTTAAGCACTAAAAGGTTTTCTCTCTAACTGTGATGGGGACAAAAGTTTTTTAATTGAAATATGACATGGTATATACACTTACAGTTATTTAGACTATCAATGCCTAGAATAAGATATTGCAAGAAAGTAAGTT
Organism: Psittacula echo; assembly: GCF_963264785.1. Lineage (NCBI taxonomy): Eukaryota > Metazoa > Chordata > Aves > Psittaciformes > Psittacidae > Psittacula > Psittacula echo. The sequence goes on from NC_137736.1 coordinate 72,023,018, forward strand.
CAATGACCCACTGATCTCCTGTACCACTGCCTACAGCAGTTGTCCCATAACTGTCCTTCAAGATAAACAAGGAGAACTTCATCAGGGTCTTTGTGGAATGGTTTTACAGGCCTGTTCAGTAAATAAACAAGTGTTTCTTCTGCAGTGCTGCCAGCCCTTGGCTCCTACAGCATCCAGCTGGAATATGAAGGCCTCAGATCTAGGACACGAGAAGGCATCTGTGGCTATCCCATACTCATGTTGGATAACTGTGAATTACTCACAAGGCACATATAAATCAACTTGTGGGTTAATATATGAATTACCAATTGTGGAGCGTTTTTATACCTGGAATATTTTTTTTTTGTACTTGTGGCAGACCATAGCCACTCCCAGATTTCATCTCATGCATATTTCACCCCATTTTTCCTTCCTGCAGTATTTGTGCTATATATCTTGTCCTATATTCACTTCCCTTTTTTCCTGCTTTTGGGAATAGCATCTAATATGCCTGTAGCATTAGTTTTTCATTGTTAATGTCAAAAAATGTTAATCCGTGAAGACTTGCTTCCTAGATAATGTTAATTCAGCTGCCAGTTTTATAATAGGATTATGCTTTCCAGGATTTAAAAATCCCACTTGTTAGGTACAAAACAGACTTCCACTAACAGCTATAAAATCTAATTTAATCCCTATTGGCATTAACTAAATAGCTGAGGTATAATTTCTGTCTAGCTACACTTAACACCCTGCTATTGCCATAAATATACAAAATTCCCTTTGAAGTTATAGAAGAAACAGGGTCTCGTGAGTCCAATCATATGCTATCTCCAAGGCACAACAAATGTTGTTTACATATTGTAAGGATTTTGCGGACAGTTTATTTAAATAGATTCACCCATGTTTACATGCATTAATTTGCCCTTTTTCTCAAGAAAATGTATAATAAATTATGATCTATAATTATTCGATTTAAAAATAATTGGTTAACAAGTAGAAGGTTTGTCCGTGCGGAATCAAAGTTTAAAACGTAACCAAAGAAGAAAATACCACTTTGCTCAACACGCCCCTTTTTAACACTCAATTGTATTGTGAAACCTTAGAAGATGAAGTTGTCCCAAGCCTGGCACAAGCACAGATATTTTGAGGCAATCTAGTAAAAGACTGTAACAAGTAAGGAGGAAAGAATGAGCAAGCCACAGTTTATTATCATCCTAAAATGAACAGCATAAGGATCTTTAACAAAGATCAAACACAGGATCTTTACAACCATTTACTCCCAAATGAGGAACAACACAAGGATTTATGGTCTTCTGGGTCTCAGTGATCGGAAATGAAGAAAAACATTTATAATTCTTTTCTCCCAAACTTGAAATAACTGGCACATACATTGTTCTGGAGAGGGCAGGCCTAAAGCACTTCAGTGAAAGAAGGATAGCAAAAACAGCTATTACAAGGATCCACAGTAGACAGCACGATGTTATGTTGCCATTCGGGAGTTGAAACAGCAATCTCAGAGCAACCAAGCTGCTTTAAAGCTAGAAATTGTAGTCAGACTCAGAAAACACTAAGATTTTATTTATTCTTTCAGAGAAGATGCAAAGTGATAATCAGACTCCACAGTCAGCTTATCAATTTTCTTACTGAGAAACAAGAAGACAGATCATCATCTCCGTCATGACAGTCATAGTCAAAAGAAAAGATGGGCAACCTCAGCAGATCAGCTTATATCAACTTCTGAATCTGTAATATGCTGCATTTGTAGATGTGTGCATTTGTTTTTGGTCAGACATACAACAGGACAAGGGGGAATGGCTTTAAATTGAAAGACAGTAGATTTAGATTAGATATTAGGAAGAAGTTCTTCACTATAAGGGTGGTGAGACACTGGCACAGAGAAGCTGTGGCTGCCCCATCCCAGGAAGTGTTCAAGGCCAGGCTGGATGGGGCTCTGAGCAGTCTGGTCTAGTGGAAGGTGTCCCTGCCCATGGCAAGGGAATGGAACCAGATGAGCTTTAATGTCCCTTCCAACCCAAAACATTCTATGATGCTATGAATATACTTCTGTCAATGCATTTAGATGTGCTAAAAACTGCACATGCTGCATATATACATAAACCCCACTACAAACCCAGTAACTTTCATATGTAGCTAAATGTTTTGACATACCCAAAATGAAGAAATAAAAAAAAAAAAAAAAAGGGGGGAAAAAAAAGGGCGCAATTTTTCCATCTTTACAAAAGAATTCCTTGATTGGAAGCCCAAACTCTGGGCATGGCAATGTGTAACCTGGGGAACATTAAGAGCTTTTGTGCCCCTGGAGCCTGCTGCAGGCATAGCAAAGCTATGCAGTTTTGGATGTGAGTAAACAAATGCATGTAGTTTCTAGTGCTCTGTTCCTATTTTTTATGGCTTTTATAGGGACTAGAAAAATTACAAGAGTTGTGAATTGTGGTCTATTCTGGGACGTGAGTGCACAATGAATTCATGGCTCTGAGTGCTCTCCAGTTTCAGTACGCCAGAGATGTGGTTTTGTAAATATTTTGGGTACCAGCCTATTCCATTAAAGCGTATTCTTTTGGTGTATAAAGCACTTTTTAACATACAGTCTTTTCACTATTCAGAGAAGAAAGCAATTTACAGAATATGTAAAACCCAAGGGTTTAGGCAATCGTAATCCATGTACTTTGTCTTCTGTTGAACAGAGATAAATTACTCCACTCTAAATTCAAGGAACATCATGGCATGGGCTTAGTTCATGGTGGAAATAAAAGATTGGGTTTAGATGGTTCTGTGCTTACCTTGGGAATGGTATGTCCTGCAACTAGCACAGCACACATGCCTTCAATATATGTAGTATATACAGGAGAAAGAAGCTTAAACTCCTGAAGGGCTTAATCCTGAATTACTCATTTAGACACAAATGTCCTTCCTTCATTCTGAAATGTCATCTGAATAAGGACTGCAGAATCTGCAGCATTGTTAAGTACTGTGGGCTCCTGTTAGCTGCTGTTAGCAGGAGCCCACAGTGGAAGGAAACAAGCCCTCCACATAGGTATTGGTGGTTTAATTTCCACCACTCCATGCTAGGATCCTTTTCTCTTGTCTCCAGAAGAGTAATACGTGAAACCAAAGGTACAGAGGTTAAATATTATGCTTTCAGCTGACACCTGCCAAGGTTCCCAAACATAGCCCTGACCACACACATACTCACCCTCATCTGCAACTTCCATTTATATGGCTATTCTGTTCCTTCATCAGACATCAGAAATTCTTTTCTCTTATCCAGCATCCTTACGCTTCCCTGTTTTGCTACCTGTAACTACTACTAAACCCCTGGTAAACAGGTGATGTTTAAACAGTTTGGTAAAATAAACCACAGATTTTGCCCATAATCTTCTAAGTATCTCAGGTTTCCCTGACTTCTCACCATCCTGGGACAGGTCCAGCTTTCAGGGCATCAATGCACTGGGAAAAGCACCATGTGTTTCCACCTTCCCTTACCTACATATCTTACCTAAACCAAACCAAAGGTTCACTAGACCACTACCTTGACTGTGACTGTATAGATACCTTGTAGAAAAGTTTATCAAAAAGAGTGTAAGTGCTGTATTCTATGTGTGTCCTACCACTTTCTCATCCATGTCCCTGTTAATGGGGTCCATGGGTTTCCTTGTGCTTGGCCTGTTTTCAAAATGTGGCCCTTGCAATGTGGGAGAATAAGTAGGGTGGACTACTGGTTACAAGCACAGTGGAGTCTTAGGCTCAAGACTAGGTTTCAAGACTAACTGCAATAGAAATTTGGACATACAAACATACTCCTCTGCCTGCTCATGGCCAACAAAAAAGCAAAGGAGTCCTGGAGCAAATAGTGTTGAGTGCTGAGAACCACTGTGATGGCAATCTAGGCAGTACCTTTATGTTTTTCTCATCCTCAGTACCACTGCAGCTCTGACAACATAATCCAACACATGGCTCTGCAGACAAACAAAAGTCTGCCCAAATTTGATTCAACAGAGTGTTTCTAAGCTACACATGTACTCTGAACTTCTTGTATTGGCTTGATTTTTTGTATCTCCCTTGAAACTCAACTGCTCCCTTCAAACTAAGTGTTAGATGCTCAATGGCTGTGCAGCCAGGTCTTTTTTTGCTACAAAACCAGATGAAATACTGAAAACTGGTCCAGAAATGTGTAGCAATACATGACTTCTAGTCCTGCAATTAGTCTCCAGTACCCAGGTGGGCTGATGTGCCTGTGGACAGTGGACTACACATGAAGAGCTGAAGTGCTGTGAATTCCGAGTCCATGCAAACATTAACTGTATGTTTTAAAATATTTTCCCAGGTCTATTAATGTATTCCTACCTGAAATCTCTGTTAAAACTGAGCTAAGACATTTTTCCTAAGTTTCTAGACACTATTCTGTCAGCAGTAATAGTTACATCAGAATATGTCCAAGTCAAACTTAATTGGATACATCTGAATCAGTGGAAAAGAAATAACTGTCAATTCAAAGGCTCTGCTCAAAGAGACACATGCATTACTGAGCTCATTAAGAAGAAAATTGCTGAATATTGCAATCGTCCTTATGAATCCTCAAATCTTTCTGTAAGGAAGATGATTGGCTTGTAGAGTAAAACAATAGGAACAAAACCTGTTATTGTCACAGTTACCACTCAGGAGTGGCAGTTCTTCCAGGACCATGGTGGGATTAATAAGGAAATGAAAACACTTTACAACTTTCATAAAAATGTATATTCATCAGAACTCTTTAAGGATCAAAAAGGCCTTGCAGAGTTTCACTGTACAGTTCAGCTTCCCTACAATAAACCAGAGAGACTTCTGGACTCCCCAGTTCTTACAGAAGAATTTCCCATGCTACTGAGACTTTTAATAACGGCAAGCCACTGGGGAAAGCAGCATTCCCATTTTAATTTTGTGCATCTTTTGAAGAGAAGTCACCCTACTATGTGCCTGTGTACACTTAATCATTCTCTACACACTTTATCAGCAAGCCTTCTCCCTGTAGGAGGAATACAATTAGGTACAGTACTAATTTATTATAAATACAGCAAAGACCTGGTAAAATAACCTAGTTATCAATGTTTCATGCAACTGTGCCTGTGAAGTACTAGCTAACATTCTCACTATGAGCCTAGAGAAATACCTGTGGCATTGATAAATCCTAACCAACTTGGCCTTATTAAAAAAAAAAAAAAAAGAAGATTATCATCACATAACACAGGAAAACTGTTGATTTTAATTGAAACAGCTAGAGGTTTATGGAAGCCGACTGCAGCCTTTTTCCACTGATACTGTAAAAGCCTTCAATTTTAGTAAGATCAGTAAGGAAATGCATTTCAGTAAGGAAAGGATTTTTTTTCTATAGCATGCTGACCCATTTTATGTATTTATCTCCACCCCCAAATTTAGTTGAACTGTTATTTTACATGCAAGAGCCTCTTCTCGTCAGTGATAAGGAATAAAAAGGTCAGAAGGTCTCAGATTAGGGGAAAAATGGAAGGCAAGGATGCTCTGTTGCCGGCATGCTGTTTGTTCTGACCCCAGGATCAGATCACTAGAGAGATGGAGAAGGCATTCTCATAGGGAGAAAATCTCCATAAAATCAGCATGTATGCGGATGATCTGCTCTTAACTGTAATGAACCCAGAGTCATCTCTTACATATGCGTTATTCATAATGGAACAGTTTGAAAAGTGGTCAGGCTTTAATCCTATTTTTAAAAACAGACAATTCAAAAAAATTAATTGATTTTTTTTTTTTTTTTATTTTTTTTTTTTTTTAGGCACAGCACAGCAATGATCTTCTAAGTGGCTACAAGACATTAAGTAGGAACAAATTTATGCTATGACCCTATGAGGCCATGCTGCGGATAAGCAAAATAGGTTCTTCCCTATCCATCCTCTCAGCCCAACTGAACTTGCCCTCGCTGCTGAGGGGAGCAGGGAGAACAGAAGAGGCTCAGGAGCTGCTGTTTCCTCTCCTGAGGAAGGGATGTGAGGAAAGTACAGAGCTGAGGTTCCTCTTCCCCAGCTTCTCTTGCTCGAGTGCTGGAGGAGAGAACAACTTCTTTCTAGAAGCAACAAAGTGATACAATCACGATTTGCAGAAAAAAAGGCTTAGGAACTTAAATCCTAATTGGTCCTACGTCATTTTACAGTGCTGTCCTGAATATCAATAACTTTTGCTGGATGAATGAGATCTATTTAGTTTCACAGGAATAACAATAAGATTTCCTATTTTTAAGTGTTTTGTGTCAAAGGACCACACAGATGTTTCCCAGTCATATGTACACTCCAAGGGATTGCTTTTACACCTCTGATACAAAAAACATGAGGACGGGCAACATGGGGTTTTATTTTGAGTCTTAATTATAACACTGGCTTTCCCCATGGAAAGAAAAGGCTGAAACCTAAACGCTTCAAAATTTGCCTGAGATAATTTTCACAGGTCATCCTTGGCAGAAGGGACTGTGCCCTGCCTGGCCTGATGGCACACTAAAGACAGCTACAGAGAAAGGCACTGTATATCCCAATTATTCAAAATCATCCTAATGACCTCAGTGAAGATAAAACCACTAATAGCAGCGGTTTGGAAGCATTAAAAAGCTCTGAAACTCTTGTCAAGGACTCAGAAAGAGGCATAAACACTGCAGTATCAGCTCAAATCTGGTCTCTTGCTAGGCTGACCTGGCAGCGAACACCTGGATGCTCTGAAGAACAGCAGCACTGAAGACAGGATCCTGCTGGAAAAAATGCTGTTCTAGAAAGCTCTCTTGTGAGGGTGGTAACCTTACAAGACCCATGGGAACCAACTGTGAAATCTTAGCCCACTCTGCCTTTGGAAAATGAAAGTACTGGCATAGAAATCTTTAATCCAGCAGGAGGAGGAGACTTTTCCACCTGGTAGTAGGTTCACCTGGCATGGAAGTACAGTAACTGATGCAACTCTACAGAGAAAGCTACACCAGGGAGTGCTGGCTTCGCTGACAGCCCTCAAGGTGACAGCTCAGCTTTTACACAGAGAGCTCTCAGTGGTATAACGTGCTATCGAGCTTTCTGGCTTACATGTTCAAGTGTGTTGGTGCAGCCATATTTTTTATCTTTTTCTTTTCTACAATTAAAATGAATGGATATTCAGGCCTTCACCTGTGAAAACAGGCACAGGGTATTTTTGCAGGATTTCACAAAAAGTCTCTAGAGTGTGATGCATTTGAAACATATCAGCAGTGCAATCTATTTCTAGTTTTATAGTTTCTTTCTAGTATTTTATTTCTAGTTTTATATTTCTAGTTTTATTGTTTTAGAATTCCTATTTCAACTGCTCACTTAAAAATATCACCAAGTGAGACATTCTGAGTAATTTCTTTAAAACGTATGGCAACACTGGAGAAACTTTACACGTACATCAGTGGGGTATTGCTCCTACCTTCATCTGTGAATAGCAGCTCAGGGAAAGTAATTTCCCTTGAGCAGTATTCAATTCTCCCTCCAACCAAAACCTAAATTTCTGTTGTAGAAATTCCCAATGTCTTACAGAATCGGACACCTGGAAAGGCAGCTGGCAGTCCACTCCATGTGACACCATGCATTTGAACCTCTAAAAACAGCGTGTGGAGCTCCAACCAGGATTTGCAGTTTGTGAACATATCCTGTATATGACTAGCAGGGTAAGTTCAGCAAGACTAATGCTAGCTTTGTAAAAGATGGCTCAAGTTTTCAGCAATACTGGGACATCTTCCTATCTGAATTCCTATTCTGAATTTCTGAAGACTTCCTACAGCTCTGTCTCATCCCAGAGGGGTTGAAAAAGCCCCATGTGTCCCACTCTCACACTAGTATCAGCTCTCACCCTACTTGCAGGCTAGTATTCAGCTTACTATAACTTTGCTTTTTAACTGTTTCTTCCCATTGGTTTCCCTCAGAAAATTTGCTGAGAAATTTTCTCCCTGTGAACTTCTTGCTGCAAGGTTATTTTTTTTTTCCTGATTTAGTCAAAATATCAACTAGAAAAATGATTGAAAAAAAGGAGTCCATAGATGATACCTGAATGATACCTGAAATCATAGTCAGTGCTGTAGCTCCTGAAGCTAAGAAATGCGGGCACCAAAATGATATGCAGTTTGGAGTACGGGTATGGCCTCACCTGTTCTGGTGCTCTCAGTGAGCCATTACAAACCATAATTGTGGGAGGATGATATCTTAAGAAATTTCATTGAGAGAAAATATTGTTTAGACAATAAAGATTTTTAATTTATAACTGCAGCTTCAAAACCAGCTACAACAGCAAATGCAGTTTTGCAATTGTAATCAGTTTCAGTCACAGGAAGCTCTTTTTTCCCTCTAAATGAGCAACCAAATGGAGCTGCCAATATTTCAGATTCTTGATCTCTCCAAATCTAACTTAATCTTGATACAAAACACAGAGCATCTTGTTAAAATAAATTTGTTAACACATGTTTCAAACTTGCTGCTTGGACTTGATGCAAGTGAAGGCCTTCTGTAGACAGACAAGTTTGACCCAAGGCACTGTGAACCTTCAACCAGGTCCTGATTTTCCCTAAACCCAACATTTCTGCAGCACTTTCAAGAAAATCCAGAAGTATAATTTTTAGTGATATAAAAGAGTCAAATTCATCAGTACTATTTGTTTTAGAATAATGACTAAAGGACAGGCTCAGTGTTGCTGTGTTTCCCAGTGTTCTCTTTTTTTTTCCTCAGTTTGAAAATCAAGGGCACAGGTCTCAAAACAACTCATAAACACCATTAAAATTAAGCTGTGAGAGCAATAATAATTTTAGCTTCATATTCATAGAACTTAAGACTCAAAGGCTTCCTGAGTATCTGTGGCAGATATAAAAATTAATTCAATCTTCCAGTCACTTTGAATTAAACTTTGGTACTCGATCATGCAATCACACAGTCTAATTCAGGTTGGAAGGGACCTCAGGAAACCACCTTGCTCATCTGTCTCCTCAAAGCAGAGATAACTATCACTCCACACCAGGTTGATCAGATCAGGGCCTCACCTAGCCAAGGCTGGAATACCTGCCTGGAGGGAGGATGCACCACCTCTCTGGACAACCTCTTTCAGTGTCTGATCACCTGCATAGGAAAGACTTTTTTTCCTTGTCTTCAGTCAGCAAAACCTCCACTACAGGCCCCTCCCTCGTTTCCTCTCCAGGCTGAACAAGTCCAGCTCCTCAGCCTCTTCTCCATGCCATGACCACATTGGTGGCCTTGCTTGGGCCCCCTCCTGTTAGAAATTACTACTGTCGACTTTGTTACTTGATCATAAAATTTTGTTTTGCTGTCATCCACTGTTACAAATAGCTGCTTCTGCTACACATTATTTGTTTGATATAATTAAGCTGCACCTAAAAATACTAGAGTTTAATACACAATTGTGTCTTATGTCATCTTACAGCAGCAGCCCCCCAAATATAACCTAAACAATACTAATTTGCTGTGACAGCAGATATAATCTTAGTCTTTCACATAGAATTTTAGCAGCAGGAAAACGTTTTCCAACTGTCTTCAGCAGTATACATGAACATCCAGAAATGGTATTGTCACTTTTCAGAACTAAAATACATATACACAGACTCTGTAAACTTTGTTCTTTCCAATATACCTGTAAAGGGCTGAAGGTTAAAGAGAGCACTGTCCAAGAAAGTCCTTCTGGAAAGCATTAATTCCCAAGAAACAAAACAGAATAATCCACATTTGTGAGATGACATGGTAAAAATTTCAAGCCTATTTTCATAACTTCCTGGACAACACAGTCATATGGAAACCTAAACACTGTTTGCTGTAGTTTGAAGCACTGTAACACAGATAGGAAAACTGACACATACGAAAATAATGTGATACAAGCTTATGTTCCTGTTCAGACACAGTTTTCACTAGGAAACATTTATGCCAGTTTCTCCTATGCGTTGTTTAAGCTGGTGGACTTGGCAGTGTTAGGTTTACGGTTAGACTCGATGATCTTAAAGGTCTTTTCCAACCTATGTGATTCTCAGATGTGAAACATTTTAAAATGGTTATTTTCATATACTTAAATTTGCTTGCAAGTAAACCTGAATGCGTGCCACATCATTCTCTCTTCTTTCCCAGGTCAATGTCAGTGAAAACTCGGCACTAGTACTTGACATATCTCACGTCTATCTCCCTGCTTTCTTGCAGCTCCTTCAGTCTAAACTGTTCTTCAAACCTTGTACACTCAGGTTCTAACTTCTCTTTCTTTCAGAAACATCTCTAACAGCATTTCTTCCAGGAAGCTCAGGAAGAAAATCTTTCTAAACACCCTAAGACTCAAACCCAAACTCACGCTGTTTTGATCACAATCTGAAGATTATTTCATTTCAGCAGCAAACCCCCCACCTAGTGATTCTGAACTAACTCTTCCTTTCCTGCTCCTCTTCTCTCACACCATTTCTTCCTCTTCCCTAAGAAACATGCAGCAGTAACAGCGTCTCCCACTCTTCTGTGATGAAAGCTTACACCCAGCTCTGTACTCCTTCAGAACTCCCTCCTCATTTACTTACGTGGGATGTCTTTCAGTCCTGGGCAAGCAGATTTTCCCAACACCTTCACAAAGCCTATCAGCCTTACGCTACTTCGTAGATCTTAAGATTTAACCTTGTCTCTGGTTGTTGGTTTCCCAAGGCAAAGGTGACATTTTTCCACAAGTTCTCTTCAACACTGATTATATCACACAGATAATTTTTAATTACCTTTCTGTTCAGAGCCACACCATCTTCACAGTCCAGCACCGCGCAATCTACGTTTAGTGATGGGATTTTTTGTATCTTCCTTTCATCATCCGCAGGTACGTACAGCACAGCTCGCCTGGGAATGTACTTGTGAGATGATGCAAAGCGGTAACTAAGCTTAGTAACACCAGCTGTCAGAGGAGAATCCACCCTGCAAAAGACATTTTTGAAATTAGACTCTTGGCTACAATGCTGTAAAGAATAGTTGACTGTATTTTAAAAGAGAAACATTCCTACGTAAACAGTGGCTGGTTTGGGGTTATCTGTGTATTCTTTCTTCTTTAGGAAGAATCAAAGTGGGGAAGTATCAGTATTACAGCTAATTACAGTATAAAACTCCAAAACTACTATGTTCAACAGAACTTGCAAACTTAAACACTGAGAATGAAGAACTATCAGGGCTGAGATTATCTGTGCAGCCTTAATCACGCTGCCCGCTCTGTGCGCTATAGCAAGTACTAAATACAGAAGGGTGGTGGCTGGTTTTTCCCCTAGTCATAGGTCTCCTCCATAGGATGGAGGCTGTGCTGGGAACAGATCAAGACTGCTTTAGGCAAGAGGCTGCTATCTGCTGTGTTTGCTCCAGGAGCGTGATGGCATGCTGCAAATGAAGCAGGGACGTTGGTTAAAACAAACACGGGCTTGCAAAGTTGATTTTGCAACCTTGGTGTTATACCAACAAACACATTTGCATGCAAATTTTAAATAAGCAAAATGGATGGAGGGGGAAATGAGGAAAACAGGAATGAAAACCCCATGTAATATGGAACCTCCCAAATCCAAACATGTCCTCTCAGAAGCCTGCAGACCTTCAGATCCACAGCACAGACTTCCATCAACAGAGCTTAGAAACCCATCACCAGGCTGCTGACTGCGGTGCCTTTTAAAGCTTATAAATGCTTTGTGCAGCACCCTCCAGTGCAGGTGTGAGCCTGTGGTGCCCCATGGCTTGAGTAGGTGGCATCTGCATGGGCTGGAGGCGTCAGGTTTCTGGCAGTCTCCACCCTGTGTTGGTATTCCTGGTGAGGGACCATCTAACCCACCCTAGGCATGAGCCGGGTTGGTGCACTTGGAGGCAGTGGGACTGCCAGGGGAAGCTGCCCTGAGTGCGGTAGGAAGCTTGCTTTGCTCCATAATTATAAGCACAGAGAAATAAATTGCAGAGGGTGCCTCTGTGTTCCACGGCCCTCCAAAAAAATCCCCTTGCCTGCTCCTGTTCCTTCCCATTTCACACTGTACTCCCCAGGCCCATTCATACATGAAAAATGAGGACAAAGTAATACAATTTGCCTTATTCAAGAGCAAAAGTCACTTATTCCACAAAATAATCCTACCATATAACATCATTATGCATTATCATGTATATTATTCAGCACTTTGAGTAATGCAAAGCTTTTCTAGCACCATGCTGAACATGTCATTATCGCATCATGTCAGGGACCCATGCATTTTCCTGTGCCCCTCTTAATAATGCTTCCCAAGTTGCTACACTTGGATGATGTATGGTTACATGAGTACATGGGTTTTCTTCGATGTGAACATGACTAACCCTCTCAAAATGCTTGGAGTTCAGTCAATCTAAACCACAGCCAGCATGGTGTGAGGCTGACAGACCACTACAGTACTTGCCTTTCTAAGCTAACCCCATAGAAGAACCTTCTCTTCCCCTAGGGTGTGCCTCCTAAAAGCTGAATGTAAGTCATAGATTGAAAAGATGAAGAAAGCTTCTATTACATGTTATCTCAGTAAACTAAATTGAAAAGGACAACTATTCCACCACCTCCTCTGCTGTGTCTCTGCATGTCTTGGGTGGACCTACTTTACAAGCCCACAAAAACCCACTGCCAGACTCTTCCTTGTAATATGCCTAGTAATGCTTAATTCAGCCTAAGAAAGGCTTTGCTGTCAAAAAGAAATGGCATATTGTTTTATTCCAAGTGCTAGTACTACCCTTGCTAATAAATCTTCTTCATCAACAGCTTCCAGACTCAGGTGGTGGAGGTCCGGACAACACCTGCAGACATGCAACTGAGATCCACTGAGTTTCTCCTAAGTACCCTCTTTGCCCCTCTTCCACAAACCACTTCATGTCCCCTGCTTCATGTTGAAGTGGGGATGGTAACACAACTTGTGGCAACTCAAGTGGCTGCTAGTTAAATCCACTTAATCCTATTTTCTTCCAGTAGTACACTTTGGGAGAGCAAGGAGGAGGTAGAAGAGTGGTTTATCTCAAATAGAAATAGGAGCGGTTTGTTTCAGTGTGACACAGAGGTCGGTAAAGAATTCTGCAGTCCTCCACTGAACATATATGAGGGGACAAAAGTGATTAGCTTCTATTCTCTTTCTCTGATGGCTTCAGCCCTGTAGTTCCCAAAGGCACAAAAGAGTCAAAGAGCTCAGACCATCAATAGTTAACTCCAGCCTAGAGCCAAGCAGCCCCTGAAGCACCCTTAATGACTGCCTCTCACCAATCCTCCAACTCCAGAAACCTGACAAGACATGGCTAACACCATAATCCAGAGTGTGCTGAGATGAGATGCATCTCCAGTCACACATTTCCCAGGATTTCTTCTGGGCTGTTGTCGAACCAAAATATATTTGACCAGCTGGTTTCCCTCTCACTGCTGCAAGCCCTATAAAGGCAGCTCTGCTTAGCGCGCACAATGGTGGGTAGTATCTTGTAGGTAAACCTGCTGTTACCTCCAGGCCAGATTTAGTCAGGAGTCACCACTGAGGTCTATGAACTTTCCTTTAGATGGGAGACCAATGACTTTCCCAGCAAACCACCTGACTCCAAACAAATGGCAGATTTAATCCATTAAAATATCAACAGCTGATATGTTTAATGTTAGAAATACTGTCACCTGCTGACTATCAGTATCTCCTCCTCAGCTAATCAATATTGTAGCCACATGGGCCTAAACCACAGGTTTCTCAGGACACAGGTTATTATAAAAATATACTGTTAATGTGTCAATTGGTTAGTCCTATGGAACATTTTAGCAAGTTGAAGAAGCAATAATCTTTTCAAGAGGTATGGCCAGAAACAAAGCTGTACAGGAGGAGCTGGTGTCAGTGGACCAACACAGCATTCTTCTCCTTTCAAAACAAACAGCTCTAGAAAGGTACATGTAAAATAGGAGTTTTCAATACATATGCTTAGATGGGACTACAGTAAATGTTTCATACGCTATTATTTTGACATGTATTCCTAAAAAATCATCTTCTTACTCTGCATTTTCCTTCCGTAGTCATCTTTCATGTTCTACAACAAAATGAAATGTAGAGGAATATGGGAATTTATTAAAAAACCCATTTGCTTATAAACCTTTTTAAAACAGCAGCAAGGCCCAGGGTGCTATGCATATAAGCAGTTAGCTACTGTGGTAGGAAACACTATCCTGATTATCTCAACTTCTGTTATTTTGATAGAATAAAAACATCCCTAGTGGTTACTCTTTTTAGGACAAAAAAACTCACACAGCACTGCAATCTCAATTATATTGTTAACTGCATGCTGTAAAGAGGAAGAAAATCTTACATATGTTTCCTGACTGCAAGTATTTTAATGATTCAAACTAAGCTTAACTATGCTTTAAACTAAACACATGGACATAAGCCAAGAGAATTTGCTAAGACAATGTTTCTTCCTTTAAGCACTGTAAGTTAAAACAAGGACTAGGCTATTGGGTAATGCTCATTAAATTGTTTTACAGCAGCATATTTTCATCCATAGCATCTAGCAGCAAACTGAATGCTCTTGGGTCTTGGAAATGAAACTAAATTTCTTCAGCAAACATAACACTCTACTGAAGTCTTCATCAAATATGCAAAAGTAGCTGGCGAGTTAAAGTTACTCGTGATCCTCTGAGAACTGTTTCACCCAAGAGCAAATAGTTCATCCTCAGGAAGGAGGAAAGAAAACCTTTTTGATTACTAAGAGACATTGCACTTCGCAATGGCAGCCATACAGCGTGACTGCAACCGGTGAAATTACCCCAAATTATACACATTTCCCTGCTGTAAACTGCATTTTCACATTCCAGTGTTGCTCATACTCACACATATACTTAACTGCACACACCTGTGCAGTCTCATTGAAGCCAACAACATACAGCTCACGAAGTAAAGTACTCCCACAAGTGATTTTCAGGATCAGCACTTTAGCCTGTGCCTCTGTTCCCTGTTTATTTCCTAGATGAAAGCATTCCTGGAAGAGACACTACACCATGATCTACCTGAAGCATGGAAAAATATCTATTACTTAATAGGCCAAATCTCTCCTTCTACAATCTTTGGCATAGTGTTGGCAAAGTGTTTTCAAAGAGCATTTTTCAGCATTTCACTAAAACCATTTAAAAAGATGGATAATTTCCACAATGTGTATTTCTGACCTGTATGCACATAACTGCATACCAACCACAATCCTGGATATCTGTGGTGCTCTGGCAGAAGGACAGAAGTGAACCAAGACCACTGAACATGAAACAATTAATGTGGCAAAATCTCCTACAAATTATTTCTCTAATAGGAGCAGAAAACCTCAACCCAGAGTAAATACAGTGGTTTTCCTATGCTGAATTTTCTAGGGAGTAGCTCACAACCGCACACAAATAACCCACCAAAGACAAAGGAAACTACTTCGAAATTACAAAGCCCTGCAATTTGCATAGTAATTCTTTCTAACTAAGAAAAGAAGATATAAGTTGTTTGTTATAAATATCAGCAGGCCCTGTGCAAATAGGAAGGGCTCACAGCCGAGCTGAGTATTTGTCGAATCAAAGCGACTCACCAGAGTTTTATTGGTACAGCTGCGGCGCATGCATTTTATCACACATGCTAATAATCCTGGTTATGGCACTAACATTTTAATCATTTGTTCTGTGGGCTTGTTTCTCAAACAATTAGCACTAATGAATGGCCAAAATACCTCAGATCATATATGTCTAATTGCAGTCAAGAGCGGTTATTGTCCGCACGTACATTTCAATTCACCTCTGGGGATAATGTTTGTTAATTGTATTTCTTTATATAGCAAGTGAAAAAAGGCTGTTCACTCAAAAAGGGACTAAGTGTTCTCTTCTTTCCCTTTGTTCCCACAAGAAGCTAAAGTCACTTCAAGAGGCACTTAATCCCATCATCCATGGTTACAATTGCCTTACAGCATCAATCAAAAAGAATCTGAAGTAAAATGATGCAGCTATATTGTGCAATTAAAAGCAATTCAGGTAGTTATTGCTTGGGGCATTTTCCAGGTCCAAATACTTAAAATGGCACTGCGGGGATGCTAAATACTGTAGTGTTTTAAATTTGGTCAACTACAATATCTCACAGACAAAGGGGAGGAATATGCAAAAAAAAAAAAAAATCTCCTAGTGTGTATTGTAAAGCGAAAGAAAAGAGGAGGAACAGCTAACGTTTGAAGTGACAAAATCTACAAGTCTCCATATAAAAGGGAAATAAAAATATCAAGAAGCGAGAAAAGGGGGGGAGAAAGAAAAGGACAGCATTTTTTAAGGAAAAAGAAATTCCCTGCAATTGTTAAAAAGTTAACATGTGAAAAAATGCTAATGTTTCCTCCTCGTATGGAAAACAAAAGCTCACGTCACAAGCGTTACCATCAGAATACAGGTCCTGTCCTCTGCGCCTTCCCAGTGGAAATAAATCCAAAGCAAACTGAGTGGTTCTTCTTTGGGGGAAGGAAGTCAAAAAAAGAAAAGAAAAAGACTTATGTTAAAAGTGAAGAGCTACGATATTTACTTTTGAATAAAGCCAAAAGTTCGAGAAGGTACTTTACCTAACAACTGCCACTAACTCTGATCCAATTAGGCTAAAATTAAAACTGGGGGGTTATCAACATATCAAACACTCAGCTTTGCATTTTCATTTCTTCCTTTGTTCCAGACCCACTACGGTCATTTCCCTGACCCTCTGAAAACTAATTAAGAACCCCCAAACCTAACCCCTTGCCAGGACAGGCAGAAGCCACCAGCTCTCGTGGTTTGAGATCTTCTGACAAGCAGCTTTCCTTACCAGTCAAAGCGCTCTGGAAGAGGCTTTGTCTGATTTTAAACTTCCCCCGTAAGATTAATACTATCTTGTACCGACGTAACGTGGAGATCTAATTCCCCTGAAGGTGATGGGAGTAAAATCTGGGTGTAAAATCCGTCCCCCCATCCCTCAAGTTGGAAGAAGGTGAAAGAATAAGTCACCGTATCCTTAGGGAGATAGGCAGTCTGCACCCAGCCGCAGGGACTGAGCGCAGTGGGCTGAAGAAGTGCTTCCAAGAACTCAGCGAATTAAGAAATTTAACCCCCCTAACAACCTCCTTTGGATATCAAAAGGGACAGATTGGAGGGGGTCGCTCCCAGCAGCGGTTGCCTGCTGGAAAAACTGTAGCAGGGAGAAATGAAAAGAGGGCTTCCAAGTGACCTTTCACAAGTGCTTGCTCCAACTGACCAGGACACATCGCATTATACCCAAAAATAGAGAGGCGAACCAAATGGGGCAAGAGGGAGAGCCCCTCTGGTAAAAAACATGACGATGCAGACGTGAGTGGAAGAAAGCAATTTAGGGTTTAAATGGAAACTGGGTACTAAATCCAAAGTTACGGACTAGTAATTTTATGAAAAATATGTGCCTTCGGCTGCTATACATAATTTTTTCCTATCTGCAGTAAATTGATGTAAGTCATATAACTGGACACTAGAGAAAAGATCGACTACAAACCACAAACTTACTGACAAAGGCTTAAAATCACGGACCCGTAAGCCATAAAATGATAAAAGGCTATCACAGGTTAAATAGTTAACCAAACTTTCTCCTCCCACCAACACTAAACGTAAAGAAAAAAAAAGGACCTTTTATTTACCCCACCATGTTCTTTTAACTACATTTGACCCTGTTGTTTTGGTTCACTCTGAGCTCCACCATGCCTTGAATTGCTTTGACTGAAGATCAGGGTTTCTTTTTTTCTTCTCAGTTCAAAATGTCCAAATTAGACAGCAAGGATAAAAATAAAAGGACCACTGATGTCTCACATTACTAACATCTGCTGTTTTCACTGCAGCAAAACCAGTCTGTTTGTGAGGAAGAGGAGAGTGCTACTCTTCTGTGACTTAATAAGGGAATTTTTGAAGAGATTTAAATAATGGCTCAGGGTGACAAGGGCTGCTGCTTCCTGCTAATGGCAACAGGCTGCTTCTCTCGGGCAGCCTGTGTGTGTGTGTTTGCTAACATCCAAGGTTAATTGGTGTCCTGTCTTGGGGAGCTTTAACATATGTGACATACAGTCGAGGGTTCACTCCCTTCCTTACAGTGTGGATGACTCCGAATGCCTCCTTATGCCCACAAAGTATTCCTGAGCTGAGATGTGCCTTGCTTTGCTTTAATCATTAGCAAAGTTTACGGCTCCTTGGGATGCTTTCTGCTCCTCAGTCAAACCCACACCACTGCAGGGCAATGGGAAAGTACTCTGTTTGTCTGTGATACATTCATTTCAACACATTTAAGCAAAGGAAGGTGTAGCTAAGATAAAAATTAATTTCCCTGTTTTCCAAAGATATATTATGTATGAAGATACATAAACACTAAATATAAATAGTTTTGAACTTTTAATTTCTATAAGTAAGTTTTAAGTGCTTTCATTTATTTGACTGATGTTGTTTCTATGTTGCAGTTTTTTAATCTACAACACTGCAAACAGATGTTGTAAAATTTTGTTTTCCCAACAAAAGCTCTCGCACTACGTATTTTTTACAGAATTGCAACAGCTGAGACAGAACATTACAACACATTTGAAATAGCGAAAGCATCCCACAATAAAGATGAAGATTCAATACCATACCAAGAGGTTTAGAAAGGAGTACACATAAAATCAGCCTTTTCCAAGATGTGCATTGAGAAGTAAGAAGAGATTACTCTGGATGTATGACATCAGTGTATGATCTGCTTTGATTTATCACTGTTGCGTACAAACCAAGACACACCAAGTGTGCTCAGGGCTGTGGAACAAGAAGGAAAAAACATGGTTTCTGCGGTCAAGCATCTTCCAGTTCAGGAGGAGGATTAGGATGCTCCAGGATTAGCAAGCTGTCCTGGAGTATCCAATGCCAAACTCTGTCTTGGAAAGTGAATTTATAAACCCCACAAATCTGCGTTGGTTACACTGTTATAAAGTCAGAACCATGTTAGTGGCCTCTGCAGAAAAACTGAACTTTGAAGAGATTCTTTATGTCACTTGCCTCCTCCAGTTCTCCCCTCCAGCTCACTGCTGGGTACTTCCCTTCCTACTAATTCTGCCCTAATGTTTTTGCGCACCCTGACCCTGTACTCATCATGGCTCTATGTACACATACGGAAAAATTGATAACAAGGTTTGGACAGAACTTGTTTTCCCACTGAACATGCTTTTCCCCTCTTTTCTTTCCTACTCCCCCCTCTTCCTTCTGTGCTGGTGCCAACACGAGGATACAGAGAGCATCTCCACCACTGAGCTCTCACAACTGGTCCAGCTGTGTGTGCACTGGTTAAATGCTGCAAGGTCAAGATAGAGACCAGGATTCGAAAATTCAGTGCTAATCACCTTCATTACAGTCTGCGTCCCAAACAGCCAGAGCCTTCCGAGCAGTTTAGGAGAAGGCTGTTAATGACTTATATGTAAAATAAGAAACAGGCACTTGATAAAGTCAGAATCAATAAACTGCCCTTCCTGCCTGTTAAATGACTGCTGTAACACAGAGCCACTATGTTCACCAAAGCCTATACAGGTTAGATATCCATATCTGCCCAGCATGAGAGAAAGGGAAAACAGTACAGTCCTTAAAATCAGTTCTGATTTACATCTGAGTTAAACCAAAATTACTCTAAAGACGTGCCTGAAAATATTTAGCAGAAGGAAACGAATTGAGTCAATATGCTGGTGCTGCAGAAGTCATAAGAAAGAAGAAATCTGTCACCCACTTTGGGTCTTTCAAACTTTCTGATTTTTTTTATGACAAAATGTGGTCTTTGTAATTTCGGCTGGGGGGGGGGGTATTTTATAAACTGGGGTTCCCTTCACACTTCTGAGAATTTTTCACTAAACAGGCAATATTTTACCTTGATTTGCAATTTACAGCAGTCTACACTTAGCCGAAGCACAAACAGCTTGATGATTCCTGTACTTAGAAATGTATGTAAATTATGCTACTAAATAAAGCACAGACATTTTTACTACTTAGAAAAAACCAAATAATATTGCAGTCTTCTCTGCACTTTGAGAATGCTCCTGCAAACTCACTCAAGCATGTGCTTAGCCCAGAGAAATCAAAAGGACTAGTCAAAACACTTAAAATTAACCATGTGCCTGCAGGATTGGGGATTAATTTTGGATTATGAAACTGTTCCATTTCCATGTGTTCTTAGACTATATGTGAGCCAACCTGCTATTTTCAGGTTTTGGCACAGAGACTTGTGCAAAATTGAGACTTAGATGCATGCAGATGCAATCCAGCTGGTGAATATCTTTTAAACAATATAGAGATGCTCAACCTCAGCTGGGGTGGGGGGGGAAACCTGCATGATATTTTCAGAGTAAGATTAAAAGCAAAAATATGATTTATGTTTAGCCAAGCGTTATTTTGTATAACAATTATGATGATGCACAAGAATAATTTTGTATTAAACTGATCTTATTCAGAATGGTTTCTGTGCCAAACAACTGAGCAGTGAAGAACAATTTAGCAAACAATTAGTAAATATGAAACTGCTGTAGAACAGAACTGAAATGTGCCACAATTACATCAAAAAAATAAAATGCTGCAATTACATCAAAACTGATGCAATATGACAGAAAAAAGGACGAATGCACAATACCATTAGTCCAACAGCAAGTGTAGCGACACTAATTGAAAACCAACCGCTCTCTGCTTTTGAATACAAGCCTGGTGGAAATTTTAAAATACTTCCTAAATGGACAATAAAGAAGAACACTTGGAAATCCTGCAGGGCTCCAGGCAATGCTTAACTTTAGAAATGTCTACAGGCAGAAATACTACCCTGCAGTACGGCTCAGGATGGCACAAACAAGCATCTGTGTTTATTTTTTAACTAGTCAGATTTATAAGAGCAATGAAATCCCTACATAGGCATTTTATATTGACCTGATATGGACTTACTGTTTTAACCAGCTTTTTAACTAACTCCACAAGTTAATAAAGGCAACTACATGAATCCTTACTGCCTATACATTAAGATAAGAAAAACATTCATTAAGCAATATCCAGACTGTTTTAATTACAGGAATATCACTCTTATTTGTAGTATAATGTTCGTTAAGTACAGTATAACATTTTCTTAAAATGCCCCAGAGGCAGTTAAACTCTTGATTAGCTATAAAAAAAAAAATCTCCCTTAACTTCAATCACAGGAGTTAATGCCCACTGCAATGAAATTCCAGTACTTTTAATAATACAAAAAAGTCATATGTAAATCTTATTAACCATGAAAACATTATATAAGATCAAATGAATTTTCTATCACTACTCAGTGTTAGTAAAATGTAGGAATCTTCCTATGGCAGTTGTGGTAGTAACAGTAGTAAGCCCAGACCTATTTCCTGTGAGAATGAAATCAGCTGAAACCCAGATGTTATTTCATTAATATCAAAAGATAGCACGGAATGTCCCTAAATTCTGACATCTATATTTTAATCCCTTTAACCATGTCTCTGACCAATTATCCAAAGTTTAAACATACAAAACTAGTAGCAGTAGTAGGATTAAACAACCTTATGGAGACTGCAAAACATTCTTGATCTCCAGTAAATAAACACCTGGCAAAGCTTCATTATCCAATAGTATTTCCTTTTTCTTCTGCCTTATTCAGTATGTTACAAGAATTAACATTATTAATGCTTTTGTACAGATGACTATGAAACATATGCATTTTCTTCAGTATTTATCCTGTAGCAGCCCATTATTCCATACATTTCTTAAAAACCCCCCTAACTATTAATTTTTTGTTTGCTAACAGCACCAAGAATTCAAAAACTCATGAACAATGTGATGCATTAAAAATGGCAACATTTTTCAAGTGCCCATTGAAATACCATTTTCTGGTTCTTGTGTTCCTGGTTTTGTATTTTCAAGCTTTTCCTTGCAACAGTCAAAGCCAGAAATTTTCTTCAAAAGTAAGATAAAATAAAGGTGAGATTTTAGGAAGCCATGCTTAAAGGAAATACAAAATATTGTGAAACTAATGATAAAAAGATGACAATTGTCAATTCATTTTGACCTGCCACATAGGCAGCTGAAGGATGCTTCTATTACAGGGAAACAGGCTTGCTAATCCCTGTCTCAGCAGCGGCCCTCCAAAGTCATCTCCTTGGTCGGGTCAGTAAAATAAAAATGGTAAATTTAGTGCCCGCCAGCCTCTTTAGGCTGAGCAGCCCTCTAGCCACCAAGTTCCCCTTAGTGAGTGATAAGCCTTTGCATGGCACTACCCTGAAAGGAAGAAACCCCTCACACTGCTGAACTGATGGATCAGGTCCTGTCCCCTCCATGGGTGCATATTTGGAGTGCGTGGTCAAAGCCCAGGGTGCACCCTCCAGTGGGGGGAATTCAGCCATAACCTTCCTCTTCACTCAGGCACTTCATTAAGTTCCTTGAGGAGATGAGCATGCTTGGAGGAGATGAACCCCACTCAGGAGTGTCCACAGCAGGGAAATAATGTGAAGGGGCACACTGGTCCTATCACCACAGCCCATCTTACCAAGGACAAGCTTTGCTCTGTAAGCAAGCTCAAACACCTTAAAGGTGCTGGACCTACCAGGGCAGGTAAGACAAAGGTGTGATGGAGGAAAAATATTGGCCAAGGGACACATTTTAATCCTAAATGCAGCAGCCTGCTATAGAAAAACCCATTTCTAAGCTACCTTTGAAATTTAGTAATCTAAACATTTTCACAGAGTTCATCAGATTGGCTTTGCCACATCCCAGGACACTTAGAAACTGGTCATAAAACCATGGCTCACAGGTCCCCTTTGCAGATTCCCCCACTTAGTAAGACCCATCCCATTTGATGGTCAGTCAGTCACCGACATGGGCACTTCAAAATATCATCATCAAGAGTGGGAGAGAGACGGGGTGAAAATCAACTCCTCTGCCAATCAGAACGATTTTATTTTTGAAAAAAAGGTCAAATTATCAGCTAGCAGCCCCTTTTAGGGCACTGACAGCACCTGACAGGCCTTGCTCTGTGCAAGTGAGAGTGCAAGCTCTCTTATTACATGCTCTGTGGGAGTTTCTTATCTGTGTTTCCCAGGTGAGATTACTTGTATGGTTATGGCTTCTGCAGCATGAATTTACTGTGGGTGCTGAACACAGTGAAAAAGCCAACTGAAACACAGATAAAGCTCAAAGTTGCTCTTCTTGCCAACAGCCTTGTTTCACACGATGTCCCATTTCCACTCACGCCTCAGCTTTATCGAATGTGGATTTCCTACCTCACTGTCTCACAACACACATTGTCATCATCTGTCCTCCTCTCCCTTAGAACCAAAGGAGAAAGGGTCACCAAGCATACAGCTTGCTCAGGAGTGCTGTGAAGAAGAAATCCTTCCAGACTGAGTTTAGGAATGAGGACTTTTTTTCCTCTAAATTCTTCACACAGGCTGTTCAATCTTTGTTTAAAAATAAGTGAAAAACAGAAGTACACTGCCTTCCCTGCGACCTATGCAAATAAAGAAAATGTCTTTTAGTTCATGATATATAATGGATGAGCAGAAGTCCTGGATTGCATGAAAATACAGGATATAAGAGAAATATAAGGAGAAATATAAGGAGAAATAGGATTAGGTCTACTTCCATATAACAGTTTTTATGACATTTAAATGAGCAGCTGTGGTTCTCGAAGGAAGTGTTATAGCACTCTACATCTGTATAAAAACTGAACAACATACAGACTCTTTGAACTCACTGATATGTAACCTTGTGGGAAAAAACTCCCTGAGAAAATCTGTAAGGCATCACTTGGTTTTCCTTTAAAAATCTTCTTTAACAATGTCTGACATGAATACAGGTTCAGACTTAAGGAAATGAGATATTTAGATGACATATGTCTTTTATCCTGTACTGGATAAAGAGAAAAAATATTCCATTACTATATCTGCCTGCTTTTTTTTTTTTAGGTATCATTCTAGATACGCTTTAGTACAAAGATGAAATAATATCATTGAGGTACATTTTAATTCTACAGAACAAGTCAGTAATATGCACTAATATTAAGAAATAAAGTTGGGATTTTATATATGGAATTTGGATGGTTTGAGTGTCAGTTTTAGTCTCACACTGCTCCTTGTTCGTCATCATCTGCTTCTCTGCTGTTAAAAAGGATGAAATGGATGTGTCGATCTTTATCTTCCCAAATAACAGTTTAGGTGAGCTAGTGTGTATTAGTAATGGCAAGACTTGTTGTCAGAGACTAGCATCAGATGCTCCGGGAGAAAATAGTGGCATATCCACTGTCTTCTCCAGAACACATCCAGCAGGCAAAGTCTTTCCTCCTTTTTTGTGTCATTTGAGTTTAAAGGAGAAAATGCAAAATAATAACCTCACTAGCACAAGGTGCAAGCAAGAACAAAATGTGAGATGCTGGACAGACAGTTTAATATCCCTTTTCTTAAAGGTAAGGTTTTATTTTGGCTTGCAACCACAATAGTCAGAGGTGAACATTTATTCATGTGTGCATGCTTACATTTAAGTGTTTATGTGCCTGCATGTATATCTACATATATAAATTAGCTATTTAGGCACATATAAATGTGCATATATATATGTACGTGTGTGTATAAAAAGACACAGTGTGGCATAATACAACAATGGAAAGTGGCAAAAGGAATTATCTTCCATAAATCCAAGAAATAATCAAACTTGTTTTTCCACCACTTTCAGTCTCAAATATTTCTCATACTTTGCTAGTATAAATTGCCTTTTCCTGCATCTCCAGCAATGGCATTAGAGTGGGAATTCTCCAGTGAAATATGAAGTCTCCCGAGGACTGAATGTTGTTCCACCATTAGTTATTGGTGACAGTGCCTTGCTTTTGCAACACTTGTGGTCTTTTACCATCATCACACACTTTACATTCACACGCTGTGGGCATCCCACATGTCTTTCAAGTACAGGTGTGACCCTGCAGATTTACAGCTGCTGTAGACTGAAGACATGTTTCAGTGAGCCAAAGCAGCTCTGCCCTTAATATTACTGCATTCTGTCTTTGCCCAGTTCCTGCCAGAACAAAGAAAGCAATATGTTATTTCACACAAGTGAAACTCCTTCCATTTAATTTCTTGGAGCTCAACATTTTTAGCCATAAGAAAGTAAGAGAACAATCTCATACCCTCCTTTCCTTGCCCCTGCTCAGATTATCATTGAAGGGCAAGGAAGGACTTTAGGGTCTGTTTCACCAATACTCCACCAGTATACATTAATATATACACTGCTAGATGGGAAAAAAGACAACTTTTTAGCTAAAATAGCCATTTACAGTACTAGCCAGATGAACTAAAGTGCGCTTAAAAAGGTGAGGGGGGAACTAATTTCTTTCTTCCCTTCTGAAGAGCAGCAGGACATGGGTGGGCATTCCCAAACTATGATGATCCTAAGGGTATTTTCCAGCCTAAATGGTTCTATGAGCTGTCTCCACTCCACTCCTGAGACTGCATGGTTCCTGTGCCCATGCTGAGCTGCAAAAACCACAGCTGAGCCATTTGTAAAAGAGACTAAAGTCACCTGTGGGAACAGTGAAGAGAGACCTGTCCTTGGGAAGACTTCCATGCCCATCTTAGATACCTGAACGTAAATGGATATGCATTTAGGCTATTTTGCATAGCTTTGGAATAGCTGGAAGGTAATTGCCACCACTACTAGTGCTAGTACTGTGTTTAAATCATTTATTTCTCTATATATTACAACAATGACTTCTTCAGAGTAAACGTTCCATGGCTGGACGTTCCTGATGCTCTACAAGATAAGTCCCAGCATTCAGCACCCTCAAAGAGAAAAACACACCTGGTGCAATCTAGCCTGAAACCCTGCTTCTCCTTTCAACAAATAAAGTTGTGTTTTGGTGTCTTTTAAAGATATGTTGCCTCTGTTCCTGTCATAAGCAGATATAATGTAAAAACTGCTTTCCCATCATGATAACAGTCTTACCTGCTAACTTGAACATTTCAAGAATGTTGCTAGATTTTGATCCACAGAAAGGATATTATAAATATTAGTAGGTACAGTAGTAGGTACATTCATGCCTTAGGAGTTTGCATTAATTTGAAATATAAATAACCACTAGTTAAGTTTTATGTGATTTTAGATATAGCAGTCTTAAAGTACTTCATTTTATTATTTTCTAATCTCTGCAAAAATCCTGCCTATTAAGAAGAAAGCAAACAGAAGACATGTTTTAGACCAGGATGGACTGAATTTTGGAGAAGTGAAGGTACAAGAGCCTGGACAGACAAATAAAGCTTGAGGCAGCTGCAGCCTGTTACTCAACTAAACATGTGTACATCCTGATTCAAAATACGTTTTTATTACTCTATACACCTTTTAAATTGCTTGGAAAGCAACAAGCCAACATTTAACATAGCACAAGGAGTATTAGGGTGTCTTCAAATGCAGGGAAGATGCAGGACTTTGGTAAGACTGCTCGGGTTTGAGGGCCAGTAAGGAAGACTCTACAGAGGGAAGAGAATAAATGGGTAATTGTAGGGGGCAAGGAGCCAGGTCTGGTAGAAGGGTGAGGTGAGGAAAACCCAGGACCTGGGCAACGTAGACATGAAACCTGGAGCCAGCGTCATGCAATGGGCAAGT
The DNA here is from genome assembly GCF_963264785.1 of Psittacula echo. Classification (NCBI taxonomy): domain Eukaryota; kingdom Metazoa; phylum Chordata; class Aves; order Psittaciformes; family Psittacidae; genus Psittacula; species Psittacula echo. The sequence goes on from NC_137736.1 coordinate 72,049,646, forward strand.
CTACAGATGAGTTAAAGTAAGAGAGGTGATCCTGGACAGCAGCACCTACCAAGGCAGGGTGGCCCAGCTGGCCAGGAGAGGGGTGACGAATTCACAGGGTCTCGGTGAGGTGGCCCCTGATGGCCAAAGGGAGGAACGGGTTTTGTGCAAGTGGCAAGGCAGACAGTGCCAAGATGTGATTCTAACCAAGTCACCTACCACTGGAGAAGACCAGGGCAGACTGGGGAGGACTGCGGGGGACACACAAGGACAGAAGGTGATACTGTGAAGCAGAAACCAAACCACCAACCAGGGATGCAAAAAGGGAGCCATGGCAGGTATTCACTTACAAAGTCAAAAGAAAACAAAGCCAAAAGCAAGATTGAAAGAGTAAGGTGAAGATGTAATTAAAAAGAAAACAAAAAACCAAGAACTAACAAAAAAGAAGAGGGCAAGCTCAGTGGAGATTTTGGTGAGGCAAGCATCAAGGAAAAGCAGGGACCAAGGAATCTCTTGACATGGCATCAGAGACAGAAAAAATGTATTAACTCAGGGCCGCCAGCTGCATCACTTCAGGAAACCAAGAGTAGCCTGGCAGAAGTCTTTGAGGATGAAGCAGTGGAAAGGGGTTTCAAGGATGGGGAATACAGGGGAGGAGCAGGAAGCAAAAAGGAGACAGTGGGATCTTGATTTAAGCCAAGTAGCTAAGCACAATGTGAAGAGTCTGAGCACTCTAATAATATCACTTGACTAAGCACCTTCCTGAATCAGGGCTTGTTTCAGGAGCCTTCTAGTCAAAGACTGGAGAAGAAGTTGTGTAAACCTCATGGAACAAATGGAGGTTGAGCACAGAGAATGGAAATGAAATAAGAACTTCAATGCTGACCCCAGAAATTCTTCTGAAACCTTCTAACCATGACCTGTCACCTCCCTTCACGGAGAAAGCAGGAAAATGTTTTTACTTGCCCTACACTCTGATTTCCCACACACAAGTGATCATTTTCATTTAAGCATCAACATTGTTTTGCCAGCACTTCATGTTGCATAAAAAAAAGTAACTTCAGCTTCCTGCAATGCAGTGCAAGTGACTGAACTTCCCTTCAGTAGCCAGAAATGCATCCATTAAACGTGTGAAATGCTAAAGGTAACAGTGTCCAACAATAGAAAATGAGGCAAAAGGAATTTAGACCAACCTCAGGAACCAGTTTGCCAAAATGATGGGTGGATGCTAGGGGAAAAGGACAATTAATACAGGGACAGATGGCTAAGCGAAAACAAAAGCCATTATCTAAAACCTGGCTAAGGAAAGCTTAGCAACTGATTGTTTAACAGAAGCAATTAAAGAACTTGATTATATCAATAGTTCGGATTCTAAGAAATAAAAAAATGGAGGACTTGCTGCCATTTGTGGCAGCATTAAATACTTGCTGTGCTCATGTTAAATATTAAGATGTACACATTTTACACATAATGGGCATTTTTCATCCCTGTTAGAGGTTGGATTAGAAAATGCAAACAAACTCTAAACCGATAATAAAAGCTTTACTGACTTATTGAGCCTTAGAAACAGGGTAACAGGGTAGACTGTAACAGGGTTCTGAGATCAATCTGTTGCTCAGGAGACCCTGCTGAAGTACGACAGTGTTTCCCTCTCATCTTGATTCCTTCCCTAACACATGCACGCATATAGCTCTGGAAAACTGTACTGGGACAAGAAAGCCAGTGCTTTGTCTTGTGTCCCCACAGGGGTGAAGGGTTACTTCAGAACAGCAGCAGCATTTTCAGAAGGTGCCCAACCTGACTGATGGCCACCATGGAGCAAGACCTGGGGGAAAATCATGGGATGTGGCCTGAAAGCAGGCAAGGTGTTGCACAGTTAAGTCACTCTGCCCTGTACACCAGAGAATTAATTCCAAATAAATGTCTGAATCTCTACCTGCAGCCTCAGCACACACATTGCTCTCTCAAGACAGCACAGCATGAAAAGTTGCACAAGTCATGAAAATGTAGCCTTCCATCAGCTTTACACAGCACAAAATGACGGCTAAATGTATCTGCCATCACTGGCTCATAGGAACTGTTTGAACCAATAGGCCTTATTCATACAAGAAAGCAATCCTTAGTTCTTTTTCCGTACTTACCCGTACTTTAATTATTTTACTAACTAACTGACATCCATTGTTTCAACATATAGCGTCTCCATGGTGGCACCATCAGTTTGCAATAAAGGTTTCTTTAAGAACAGAAACAGCTTCTTAATTTTGTTATTAAGAAAAAGTTAATAATTACAGGAACACTGACAGTGTTGCTATAGTTACGACTATATCAGCCTTTCACTTACAACTCCCTGTTTTCAAGGGTCAACAACTCAGTTGTCAAAAATCCCACTGGGCAGAAGCCTGACACACATCCTAGACATACGTTAAACAAATGCATAAATAAAAATAGGCTGTTTCATGCTTGTGAACATTCTGACTTAGGCTAGTCTTTCCAGGTGATATTTTGGGGGTTTCTTTTATATATATATGTATATGTATATGTATACACTTTGTAGGTTGATAGCCTTTTAGGTGCCCCAGTGCTGCTGGCTGCTGCCAGAGGAAAAGGAAGAAGAGCCACTGCTTCTTCCTCCATCCATTTCAGCCCCCCCCCCACCAGAAAGGAAGCAATTCTGGATGTGCCTGCTACGCTCTCAACAAAACTTCCCAAGGATTTTTAGGCACAAAAGCTTCACGCGCATGTGCAGCAGCTGGATTACCACAAAGACCATAACGGCCCTAAGAGCCGTTACGGTATATCAAGTGAGTAAACCGAAAACTAAGAAGGATTTACACAATGACCATAGTGGCTCCCTGGGAGCCGTTACGGTCTATCAGGTCAAAAATCCACTTTTTAAAGAGCTCCTAAATATGTGTATACCCAACAGGGCCTTGAGTCTCCGGAGCGACTGTCACACACGCTTTCAAAATGAGCCAGGGAAGAGAAGAGAGATTACACCAGACAACGTAAATAGAGAAATTTTTTACAATGAATAAAAGTTATATCATGCAAATTCCGAAGTCCTGTATTTAAAGGGAAAAAAGTGCATGTTTAGTTGAGAAATAGGACACAGCGCTATTTCTTCATCGTCAAAACAGGTCCTTTTAGTTTGTTCGGGTATTTTAAAATGAGAATTAAATGAAAAAGGAAATTTCCCACCAAACCCAATTACTTTTTTAAATAAAAGTTAGGTTTCATGAGGTATAGAAATACTACCATTGCAGCTGGGATCTGAGTTGCAGTTCTGCTGCATTTCAAGTCTCCAGCCACTGTGCAAGTTAGTAACACAGTTCAGCTTTGCCTTTCTTTACTTCTCTCCCATTGTGTCAGAAAATGAACAAGTTACTCGAGACAGTAATTTTCTTCATAAAAGTCATCTCTATTTTTTCCAAAAGTAATTCTGCAATAAATCATAAGCCTACTTACTTTTTCTTCTTCCCCTTCCTTTACAGGCCATATTTGTTCCTGTAGCAAACCTGTAAGAGAACACTTTCTCTCTATGACCCAAGATAACGGTAATGTTGAAAGAATGGCCTCACTTGTCAAAGATTAGAGGGCTGTCTGCAGCCTACCCTCCTCTTTACTAGAGCCAAATAGGCCCAATAAATGCTAATACTCAGCATGACGCATCGAGAACGCTAAGCCTCAACACTGACTAAGAAGAAAGTATCACAAATTTACTGAAATTATCTATAGCACAATAGAGAAGAGAAGGAATTAATCAAAGTCTCTCTCTTAATGCAATGCTTGATTGAACTATCCCAATCCCTTTTTAAATAGGATAACCTAGTGGCAAGTGACCCCAATGACACATCCTAGAGAGGTACACAAGTACCACTTGTTCGATTTTTTTTCTTTTATGACCTCATTAAGAAGGATTTTGAAGATTGTTCCTGAATATAAGAACAAAGTGTCTGAAGATATCTCTAGCTTTTCATGTCTTTAGCCTTTTGCCATTGAAATGGCTTTTGAACAAGTGTTTATAAACTAAGTATGAGCGCAAGCAAAAAAAAAAGGTCCTTAAAATGAAATTGAGTAAAGCTACCTTTTCTCAAGTGCAAAGACCAGCTAAGTCTCCAAGAAACGAGAAAGTTTTGCCAAGACGAACTCATGATCGAATCTACCCCCCGCCCCGTTCTCCCTCTCTCTCCTTCCCTGCTATAGACCCCATTAATTAGATTTGGCGGCAATTTTCCCTTCCTTATCAGGGAAGACAGAGTCTGCCAAATCTGCTAGTGTGAAAATACTCCATCGCCAGTAACGTTTTTTCCTAAGTGTTTGTTGATTCCACGCTTGGATTTAATATCGAGGATTATATTTTATAACCAGAAACAAACAAACAGATTTATAACTGAAGACCGAAAGGCAAACAGCAAAAAAAAGCAAGCCAAGTACTGAACCTAAATGTAGCATTTTTATTGACTTCTTAGAAACCAAATAACCTGGCATATTAGTGTGTGCATTCTGCAACAGACATTCAGCCCCATTGTACTACTTAGAAGAGAATAAAAAGAAACCCTACTGTTTGAAATCCAGCGGAACATCCCCACAACAGAGCACAACTGTTCCCTCATGCATGAATGGGAAGGAGATGAAAGAAAAGATGGACTTCTGAGGTACAGCAAAAAACAAAGACAACAAAAGTGCTGATCATGAGGGAATGACACAACTCATTGCTGCAAAAAGGATGAGAGAAAGGAGCTCAAACAATGGTGCAGACAGCTAAGTGACATGTAGAAGAATTGAAAAATCTACAGAAGTGTCTTTTCTTTCCACACTTGACGAGAAACAATTAAATGTTGGTACATCTGCCATAAAAAAGATAACTGAAACCTGTTACCACCATTATAGACGGTAACTTAACTACCAAAACTGTAACTGTCCAATTAAATGTTGCCCCCTCTGTTATCTACACCACTTGCTATAATGAAAAAAAACCCTTTAATGCTTGTGATGATTTACTACCAGTGTAGCAGCTACAAGCCACAGAGCTGAACTGGCATGTTTTATAAGGTAGACATTTAGACTGTAGGGTACCTACATCTACTTGCACACACACAGATGGGGGAAAGCAGGCACACACGGGTGCATGCAGGCTCACATGCGTGAGCGCACGCATTCGCGCACGCTCTTGCACACCCACCAGCGAGGATGAATTCTGCAAGCAGATGAGGTTTTTGATAAGGAATCCAAAAAACCACGAATAATTGCCAGAAGCCTCACTAGGTGTTTACCTCCTGAATATCCACCAGCCTGCAAAAACAATGCCATGCTAAACTAATCCATCGACTGTTGCTACTTGCTTCGTAACAACGCAACATCCCACAAAACTGCAAAGCAGTTATTGACCCTGTCACAATACCTGATTAATGGATAAATGCTGTAATTGATTAGCAGAGAAGTGTGAATTAAAACAGAATACAGCATCAATAATGAGCCACTGACAAAAGGTAGCCGACATAAAATGTAAAATGGTAGCCTGCAGCCATAAAATGTAAAATGGTAGCCTGCAGCCATATCTCATCAAAGACATGCATTTCTTAAAAACAGAAGAAAACATCACCCCTGAAAAAAACCCCACAAGTGCAGTGTCCTGTTCTCTGCATTCTTTAGGCTTTTCACTTGGTAATGATTAAACTGCCAGCAAAATGTTATGTGAACTTCTCGTGAATCCACCTTCATGCATCAAGCCACGCAAGGCAGTTAAATGCCTCCATTATCCTCTGGGCTTCTCTACCCTTAAAGAAATGCGCTGCTCTCCATTTTATCCTGGGGAATCGTGATTTTGGAGCAGCGCCTGGGGCACTCAAGGCTGCCTTCAGCGGAGTGAGCAGGCAATCCCCCAGTTCATAGGTACACGAGGGAGCCCCACACTGGTGTAATGTCGAGGAGACAACTACAATCACCACATTGTTAAACTTGTTTTCCGTTCCCTTAAGGGCCTTAGGAGGCCAAATGATCCCACTTTTGTTCCTTTTTCTTTCTGATTTAATCCTACTGTAAGGCCCTACATTATGCCTGACATTATATGAAATAGATTATATAGATTTTATATAGCACCCGCAAACACACATGTGATGTTTCTCCACTGTGGGAATTCAAGTTTAATAACGCAGTGTGAGAAGCACTGAGTTGCCTCTTTTCATGGCACCTGTGTTGGTCTTCCCATTATTTAGGCACTGTGCATTATTAGTCTGTGCATTAGGCAATTTGACTCACCTAATGTAATGCCATCAGACATATCAAAGCTGTTCTGGTACAAGCAGAAAAAGAAAACATTAGCTTGAGTAGAGCACTTAATGCAATTACGTTGCTCTGACTTCCTGAGCTAGCTCACTCAGAAGTAATTTAAGCATTTCTACATGACATTGCATTGTATCCAGCAAACATAGCCTCTGCTCAAAACGCTTCTTGCTACAGGGTCTCTTGGAAGTCTTTGTGTTGTACTTTTCCCCCTTTAAGCTAAATACCAGAAGTTGTTAAACGAAAGATACCTGCTTGTCCTTTCTATAAGCAAGAATGGCATGACTATCTTGTAATAATTCTGTCCAAATTGTCTTTAATCTGATTTTGTCAATTTGATGACTTTTACATTCCTCTGCAAAATATAATATATTTTTGTAACAGTTCTACAAGCTCACAGATATGTATTGAGAGATATAACCACTTAGAAATCCACGCCTTTTGAGGTAATTCTTTCTTTTTTTTTGTCAGCTAACCATGAGATTTATTTTGGCTGCAGAATTGTTTTTCTGCTTCCCCTGCTGCTTCGGGACTGCTCCTTTTCAGTGTCACCATGACTTTTTCAGTTTAAATAATTTCCCAGTTCAGGAGTAGACTTCATCCCACCTCACACTAGTAACATAAAGCATTACTTGTGTAGGTCACCCCTACAATCAACCAAGAGAATCAGACATGTACAAAGAACAAGTCATCTAACAAGCAAGCTTGGTATTTTTGGGATAGAGCACCTGCCCTCCTGATGCGCCTCCCTCCCATTACTGACTGTAGAAGTTTCCTGAACCACTTGCACTTTCAAAGCTACAGCTACAGCTCCGTCTTAGCAATTTAAGATAATTGCAATTAAGAAAGCTTTTAACCCTTCTTACTGTACTGCAGTGCCCTCCATCCTCAGCAGCTCTTTATGAGGAACACGGATGAAGAAACAGTGTGCTTTGATGGGTCCCCACCCCACTGCAGAACATCTCCAGTCCAGCATGAGCCCCCTCACAGGTACTTCTTTGTCCTAAAACATGACTGGAGAAGAGGAGGGGCAGGTCACTGTGTATATGAGCATGTCCCAGGGAAGGGGAGCCCGGGTCCCCTCTATTGCCTATGCTGCCTGAGAGATCCTGCTCTCCAGGATACCAGCTGTTTTAAGGGAAAGCTGAGGCATAGGTAAATTCTGGTCATATAAGAAGCCATTGGTATTTCTTTCTTGCTCAGCTTCAACATGAGGAATATGGGATGCTCCACCAACACAGAAAATGGCCTGATGACTTGGGCCTTTTTGGAGTGGCATGTTTGAACATGCTTAGGGTGGTGGTGGGACTGAGGCCAGATCTCACTGCCTAGGCAGGTGGGGTGGCACTCATATATCAGAAAGCACTGATTTTTTAAGAATGAAACAAGGAGACCTACTAATAGCTCAGCTACTTCTTGGAATAATTGCTTTACTTACCTGGCTGCAGGGGGCCTGCTGGTGCTGGATCCTGAGTGCTGGGGGACAGCTGCCCATAGCCCTGATGCAGAAGCTTGCAAACAAGAATGGGAGAGCTCACACCATCTGCAACCATGTAGAAAACACCAACATCCTACTGCTTGTTATCAAACTCGTAACAGTTTGGGTTCCTTTTTTTTCAGGTATGAAATCTTGCTTCCTTTCCTCAGATGTTTTTATATTGTACTGTAAAATATGAAACCTGGTTTTAACCTAAAAGCATAACACATGCTCCCAGCAGCCCAAAAGAGGAGCCTACCAAAAAAAGTACTGAAAAGAGACAAAGTTTCATTAATTTCAATGGAAACAGGATTAGGCCCTTTAACGTACTTCTTTATTTCTTCTTTTTTTTTTTTTTTTTTTTTGGCAGGGAAGGGGAGAGCCGAAACTCTGGCAGCTGAAGGTTCAGCTTGATCCCCAGAACTTTTAAAGAAGACATTCTTCTCCACGGCTATTGTCAGAGCTGGGGACAAAACAAGCAGAGGCCCTTTCAGCTTCTGAACTTAGCCAAAAAGCCATTTGTAACTCCTGCAGAGCAGTGCTTTTATAGGTCAGGGCAAACTCCATAAAGATTTTCTCTCTTTTTCACTCTCTTTTGGAAGATCTAGTTAGGACTCAGAAAGTCAGCTCAGAAATTAGAAAAAACACTTCAGCATATTACAAAGCAGTGGTAGAAGGATCTCTAAGCACATTGTTTTAACCACAGTTTTCTGACTCAGAGTTATATTTTACTGGCCTCCACACACACCTACAGTGGTCATTGCTTCAGACATTGTTCTCCATGAATTTTTGGTTGTTTGGGTCTCTAGATATCTCAGTGTATGGGTCGTACAGCAGTTTTGGAGTCTAATTTTGTTTCTAGTCCCTTAAAATTACAGACCTGCAACACAGTTTTACAAAAAAAGCATCTTAATACCAATTAGTAGGTGCTAAATTTTTCTTCCTAATAAAATTCAATCAAATTGGCCAGATGAGAGGGGTGCAGGAAACTACAAAGGAAACGCCACGGTAACAGCCTTGCTCTGTTTTTGTATCCGACCGGTGGGGCAAACTCAGTTTCCCGGAGTATACATCTGAATGCACCGTAAGGGCTGTTTGAGTGTGAAGGCTTTAACTGAAATAGTGATTCTAGTACCTGGGGGACCAGATCCTCACCTAAAAATACTTGCCCTCCCCCAACAAACACAGCTGGAACTATTTTCTATGAACAAGAAAGGAATAAATCCTACAGAATGGAACAGTATAAAAGGACATGGAGTCAAATAGACAGAAAAAATGAGAGGTACAAAGAGTGATGGAAGGACACCTGAGCCATGTAATTAATGTCAGAGCAGAAAACAAAAATGAGCATTTTATCAATGGAGAACATTTTAGAACCCCCCACATCGACCATTCCTGATAAAACACAGCTCCCATAAAATCTCCATTATTGTCATGACTGAATAGGAAAAAAAAAACCAAAACAACAAAAAATTGCCATTAGCTAACTGCTGGTACACATTTAAAGAGAAGCATCTTGTTTAGATACATCTTCTACCTGTGAGAATGCATGGCAAAATCAATGACAATCACAAGGTTCTCAGACAATGGTGTATCCAAAGCCTGCTAAAACGGAACATAATCTCTAATGTGTGCAGGTGTTGAACAGTTACATTGGTAAGCAGAAGGATTGGCTGGCCTATATTCACGTTTACAGCAGTGGCGGATGAGTTACATTTGAGTAAGTTAGAATGTTTTCCTGGTACTTTTGCAAGGTGAAAATACATGCTTTGTTTCACCCCAAGAAGCATTCTGGCTTTTTAGCGTATTATTTTCTGTCAGTCCAAAGCATAATAGGTTGCCCTACAATTGATATATTCCATAATTTCTTTGAAGCACTTTGAATACTACCTAGAGACGTTGTCTCACATTAATTTACACTCACAACTGAGGACATGAAAAAATAGCTCCAGAGATAAGGAGAAGTCACACCATGTACAGCAGAAGGATGCTTCACAAACAATTTTGGAGTTGGCTGTTGTTCGGTTTTTATTACATGGATAAATTAGGGTAGATAAATCCTGCAAAATGGGGTCTGCTTCTTTTGAAAACATCCGAAGCTCTTAATTCACCAACTGAAGTCACATGGAAGTGAAGACAACCATTTGGAAACAGGATTTTCTGTTTCTACAAGGTTACTGTGGATTAAAACTTCTCACTGCGCCAAGGCAACCATCAGCCAGTTTAAGAAGCTGCTGGTGTGTGTGCACGAGTTAATCTAAAGTCATGCAACAGTGTTTTCTATGTAATACTAATAAAATACATTCCAAAGTTATAGACATATAACATGCATTTACAGGACTGAGGCTAAGTTGACATGTATGGTTACCTATAATGCTTAGCCCTTATACTGTAAATGTTTCATGTAGTATGCATCTTTTTAGCTTACCAGAGCTAAATGGAATCAGTAAAACGTATTTCTTTCCTACATTCAGCTCTCCCTCCACATTCAGGGTAAGTTGGTTCAAGAAAACACTTTTCTCCATTACACGCACACACAAAGATTTAACACCCCTGTTTCAAAGAACACGGACATTTGGCATAACCCAGGATAATGACCAGCATCTTTACAGATTTTGTATTATACAAATGAGATGGATTTCTGCCCAGTGGAGTTTATAGCAAAATCCTGTGCTGTAATTCCACCCTGGCAAATCTCTTTAGCATGTAGCTAGCAGTGTTATGAGATGCAGTAAGATAAGAGGTTTTTCCAGGGTCATTTTTTGTTTGGTTGTTGTTTCTTTTTTTAATACTGCGCCTTTTACTTGTGTACCGTAAGATTTATATCTGCATAAAGTCTACTCCCAAAACAAGAAATAGGAAACTTGGTGACTTTGTTCTAACCTCCTCCTCCCTGCTGCCAAGGAAAAAAAAGCTTCTAGATGAAGTCTTTCTCAATGGGTTACTTAGTTCACCGGTGTCAAATTCAGTTCACTTTTAATTACTGGCCTCTGAAAAAATGCCAGAGCAGGAAAAACAGTTCAAAAAGTCTTTATAATTAATACCCTGTTATTCAATTCTGCATTAGTGCAGTTCAAATGATTTTCATACTCTGCTTGCAAATTGGAAATTCCAATGTGAATGGTAACCGTTCAGTCCTCATGCAAACCCTTCTGCAGTCACAGAGCTAAGGCTGGATGGGTAGTCTCAAGAGGTGCCAAATATTCTTTAACCCAACGGTATTAGCTTTGTGGCATAATAAAGTGGGTTGCTCTTAGAGTCAGCCGCAAACTGGAAGTCTTTTTATATTCCATCTTCAGGTTAGCGTGCTCACCTTTTTTCATGACTTGTGGTGATCTATCTACTTTTCATATTTAATGTGAGTTCCACACGAGCAACATAAACCTTTTTTATGTTTCTGTAGATAAAATTAATCACACAGCACTCCATATAAAGTTTTGCTTTTTAAAGTCTTCCATCTTTTAGGATAAGACATAAAGATATCAAGTTGAAAAGAAGTACGAAGATCTTAGTCAAAACCACAGGGATTGCAGATTGTTTCCCCTAAAAATGGTGTGAAATTAGGATGCCTTCACTCCTTTAAAAATGTAACAACTTCAGATGCAGAAGTTAGGTTTTTTCCTAATATTCCTACCCGCTTCTAACCTGAGTGTGCCAGATTAGCACTATATACCACGTTACTCTCATTTGTACCAGACAGCTCTTGATTACTTCCAAACAGTTTTAGTCACACATACTCTGAACCTGACGCTTGCTTCCAATATTCCCGTAGGACTCATGCAGGCTCCCAGGCCCTGAAGCCACGCTCAGGGCAAGGAGGGAGCTGCAGCAGGCACAACCTGCCACCCTGAGAGATGCCGCTCGCCATTAGCCCTTTCTCCTCTTCAGCTCCCTGGGTGACAGCCCAAGGCTGAAGCAGAGCCCCAGAGACCCTGGCCGGCATCTCCCCCATCCGGCTGCTGTAGAGGGATGCTGAGGGGAGGCCAGCCTGGCGCCTCGGCACACTTATCTTCTTCCGCCCGCGTGTGCGGATGCCAACTCTGGCATCCATAAAACTGGGTTACATCAAACGGACCAACCGCCGTCATCTCCCCGTTATTACCCCGACACAAGCACTGACAAAAGGCCGCTGCCAAGGCCTCTGCTGACAGGCGGAACAATAGCGGCGACAAAGGCCTTTTCTGCCTGCGCAGATGACATAAATCTGATGCTATAACGCCGGCGCAACTTCAGCTTGCTCCTTATTTATTTATTTAATAAGCCACTGTCATCCATCTCGGGAAGGTGGCTTCCAAACTCCAAATTAATCAAGCCACTGAATGCGAATTTCCATATTGCTCTGCCAAAGGTCTTCTCCACATCAATTGCTGGGAGAAGGCCCCTGTTGTGCTTTGGTGTATTGTGCGCGGCGCTACTGCTGCTGCTAAAAGCCACTCTGTTTTTAATAAACATGCATTGTTCTTTTTGTAGTAAATCCAGGAAATAATACCCAACTGGGAATTTGGGTGCAGGCTCTTTTTGTAGTGTAAGTGGAGCGATGGATGCATTTTCATGTCTGTTAGTGCTCTGATGGCTCCATTTGTTACTGCTTGGCAGGTATTTCATTTTGCAAAAAAAAAAAAAAATTAAGCAAATATTGAGGTAATGTTTTCTTGTTTATCTTGGAAAACCCCAAGCTGTGGCCACTGATCCAGCATTTCTGTGTTGGTCACATCACTTCACCGAATGGGAGGTTCAGCTCAAGGTGCCCCGTGCTCAGCCATTTACCCGACTGCCACTGCATGATTTTCCGGAGCACTCTGGATGAATTACCTCAGCATTACTGAATTCAATGAGATAAAAAAGCCAGTGACTTAATGGAACCAGGATTTCACTTGTCTGCCTTTAAAAATCCTTCAGTTAACTAAATATCAGGTCTTAAGCCTACACGAGTTACCTGTTTCCTTTAGTCAGTCTGTGAAGAAAAGAGGCAGCTCCCCACAGGACAGCTCCTCACCACTGTCTCAGTGATGGGATGAAAATCATGATTTCTGAGGAAAATCATGATTTCTTCCTCTTTAATACACACCTACCACCCTGTGTTGTATGACCTGTACCACCTCGCCTGCTGACAGAGAGAGCAAGCAGGAGGGTGGCAGCCCCAAGACAGCAGGAGTCAAACAAGAAGCATGGCTCCTGGGTGAGGTGGTGACCAGAGGGACTTGCTGCACGTGTGACTGCACCATGGCCCCATGGATGAGTTTGATTCACAGTCCAGCCACTAGAAAAGTGCTCCTCAGTGGTGTAACAGGGAAGGAAAGCAAGAGGTGGGTCAACATCTACCTTCTATCATGAGAGTAGAAGGCAGGTGATAGGACTCTTCCATCTGTTCTACTTGAGCATATATTCAATGCTTTCCAGGTCTCACAGATGTAGGAACGGATCTTATCTCCCCCACAAGATGTTATTTCAATTCCTAAAGATGTGAAGAAGTCTCCTTTCACAAGTTATTTATTTAAAAATGTTTATAGGGAGTTTTCACTAGAAACTGAAGTTGAAGCTCCTCCATTTATTCATGATGAATGATCTTCTGGAAAGAAAGCATTTAAAAGGCTTTAAATAGTGCAATTAAAAATTCCTTCACCACTCAGCTAGTCAGCTTCCTCATTTGCACAAAATTTTAGTAGTGTTTTCAAGAATAAAAATGTGTCTGAATAGTTATATTGCTAGACAATGAAACAGAATACAGATGGCACTCATAATATGAATAGAGTTTGACTGACAATCATAGGCAAAATAAAATCTACCAGTGAAACAAGAGATATGATAATTAAAGAGATGTTCATTGTGTTTTAAACATTCCTATCCCATGAAAAAGCAAGGTAATTTGTCAACCACATATCCTTACTTGTCTAAACTTTTCACTCCAAAAATACTAGTTTCATTCAGAAAAGGCTGGAGTTGCAAACACTGAGAAAGAATACTAAGAGATGGCATGTTTTATATTGCAGTAACACCTTCTGTCTAAACCTCCCACCAAACCCAGTAGAAAATAGTAAGTTGAGCTTCACAACATATCTCCAATGAAAAGCAGTGTTTATCTAATGAGGGTTAATTGCTTTCTTTTGAAGCATAGGCGGTGCAGAATCTACCCAGACCCTGTCTTCCAAAATGAGAGCCGTGGTTCTCACGTGAGGCTCAGGCCTAGGGGGCTCAAATGTACAACAACCCACAGGAGGAACTTTTACAGCTAAGCAATAGCATACCCAGCGTTATCGCTGCAAACACGCCACTTGGTTTCCAAGAACAGAAAATAGGTAGGGACAGAAACTACAGAGAAGCCTGAATTTGTGAGAGTGAGCAGGGCTGGGAGAGAAAACATCTGGGTTCCAACCTGTTCTGTCAGGGCTGGTTTTGCTTTTTATTCTACGACACTTCTGCAGGAAGAAGCAACCCTTCTGTAAAAGCAGTGGGAATGGGAACTGCACTGCAACCTGTGAGAGCAGGCAATAAACAGCCATGCAGCAAGCCTGAACCTTGTGCCTAGTGGGAGCTTGCCCACCTCCAGGCAACTCCATGCAGGAGAAAACATCTGAGGTGGCAGATGAGATTGCAGGACTCGGAACAAAGTGAAATCTCCAAAATAAGGAGGGTATCTCCAGCACTGACTTGTACTTTTTAATATCATCCAACTATCTCAAGGCAGACAAATCAAAGTGTTAACAATGAGCAAGAGCAAAGCCCTCCGAACTGAAAAACACCTCCACAAAATGCTACTAAAGACGTTTTTTTCCCTGCTTCAGTGCCTAAGTATCTTTCTGACCAACAATTTAACATTCATTTTTTTAAACCATATTGAAGACCACCATAAAAAGACGTGCCAGAAAATACATTATAAATAGCTCTGGTCTTAAAATAATAACGCACCAAAATTAATAAGAAAAAAAGTTAATTAATACTGCTCACTGTGCTACAGCCTAACTGATGAAGGGAAATGCATTCAGTCTCCTAAAATGCCTGTCTCCAAGACCATCAGGGTTAGTTTCTGAGTGGCACGTTTTTAAAACATTTAATCAGTGATCTGAATACGTGTCAACACTTTCTGGTGGTGTGCTATAAAATGTGAACCTTGTCAACAGAAACATAAAAAGGTGACACACTTGGGACACGGAGCTTTTATGCTGACACACTGTAATCATATAATTTTAAAATTTATCATCTGTTTAGCCACAAGCAACAATTAATCTTTCTGACTAATCGCACAGTGCTTCAAATAACACCTCCGAAAGAAGAAGAAAAAGGTTCCATTTTTACTTTCATTGCCTTCCCAATCGTGCCGCCTTCAAATCCCTACGAAGCAACACACAATAAATTTTGCAGCGAGGATAAAAATGTTAGCGAATAATATGCTTCCCCCTCCTCAGTTAATAAAATTACTTAACACGGAGCCTGCGAGCGAAAAGAAAACCCCAGGAGTAACGCAAGCATCAGCGGGTTCAGTTCTGTCGCGTTTCTGTCGCACTAAGTGACATTTTATTCCCAGATCACTTAACCTTTGACTTTCATAACTAAACATATAGACCTTGAATTGTTAGTGTGGAGAGGACCAGTGAGTGACACCACTGCCAGGCACTGAAACCAAGCACCCTGCAGTACTGGATGCAGCTATGGGATGGAAATAATTTGGCTCATAAGAACCCGAGTTTCTGTACAAAACTTGCTGCATGGAAAAGGAGGCTAAAAGGGAAATGGGAGGAGGGGAGATGAGGCCTCATTTCTGCTAACGAACTCTCTGCTATATGGTACCAGCAGCAGCTCCCTAGGGGCCCCACGTAGGCGTTTTTGCAGTGTTCCCACCGGGGGTGCATGTGCCAGGCAAAGAAGGGGTTAATAATCAGGAAGAGGTGGGGAAAAAGCACTTTATAATTAAAGGCTAAACCCTGCTGAACCCAGCTGGAGCTGTACAAGGCGATAGGATGGGGGGAGCTGTCAGGTGCACCCTTCCATCTACCCTGCTTGAGGCTGTGCTGGGGATGGAAAGGGAAACCCAAAGGTTCTCAAGAGCAAAAGTGATGGTAACAATCACAGTCTTGTCACCGGTTTCTGAGTGAAATGAACAGCAGTTTTGTAACATGGGTGGAAGAGGGTTTTGGGGGAACTGCATTAAAAGTAACAAGGAGAAAAAAAAAGTGGCAAATGCCAACTGCCCCATAGCACCCTTGGGGGGGAGGTAGGGAGCCCTGCAGGGAGCTGCAGTATGGCTCACTGCAGGAATTCCTAGAAGCTATATTACTTGCCACTTTTACTACTGACAAGGCACCCAGAGGTAAGCCCTGGAGAAAAACCTTGAGTCAGACTTTTGCACTCAGAACATCCATGTTTTTTTCCAAAAAAATGCAGGAATGATGTCGAAGCATATAGATAAAAGCTTCACAGATACGTGTGTCAACGTAAGCATGTTTGCATTAATAACCACCAAAGGTGAAGGCATCTCTTGCTTCAACTCTTGAGATCCTCAGTGCCTCCTCCTGGGTACATGGAAGTGGGGAGACAACAACCATCTCACTGAACGTGACCCCATGGATGGACAAATACACTTGCATCTGAGAGATGCATTTGTCTTTGCAAGACTATTATGATGCCAGAGTCCTTTGAGTTGTATGTATAGCAACTAAGAACGTTTCTGATTAAAATACATAATTGCATAAATCACTTTCTTCTTCCTTGCCTACTCGCAGCTCTGCAGCTCTTGTCTACATTGCTGGTGTAACGTGTGCAGTCATGAGAAGGCAAGGGGAGGAACCTGACTGCCAAATTCAATACAGTACTGAGCTACTTGTGGCAGGATTTAGTTTCCAAGCATGGTCCTTGTAAACTTACTACTAATGATTTTTATTAAAAGGTAGAAAAACGAAAATCTTCTGTGCTAAATATGAACCAGTTCTCACCTACTTTAATCTTAAATGACAGTTTTATCTGCTTCTCCTAAGAGTATAATTCTAGGTATCCATCAACCATAGAACAGTGGACTCTAAACAGCCTGTGAAAATCATGCCAAACAAAAGTTAAGAAAATTATATATTAATTACTTATGATTGATGTCTCTTTAGAGGATGGATCACCTACACAAATAGCAAATATTTGGTCTAACACCAGGGGGGATTGCTCTGTGATTAGAGATTCTTCACACTCTGGCAGAAAGCATGTCAAAGTCCTATCTTGAATTAATGCCCAGTTTGGAAGTCTAAGATCCAGCAAAACACTCCTCAGTTGTACCCACCATTAGACAAGGTAATGATGGTAAGCCAAAGAAACTAACTCTTAAAATCTGTTTAACGAGCAGGAGCTTTGCATGGCATGGAACAAGGGCATAGGCTTCTTGCAAAGCACTTTTCAGTTTACAGCATGCTCTTAATTAATGGCAACACCATTCACAGGAGATGCATTTTAAAAGGCAGACATACAGGTAATGGCATCAGAAAATATGATGGCATAAGAACAGAAAACATGGCAAATATAAATGTGATGAATGACATGTAAACATAATTGTTGTGAGATATGGATGGATGGATGGATGGATGGACAGAGAATGACATTTATCCCCCTCATTTCATGGCTGGAGCACCAAAATATTACTGGAATCTGTTGTGATTGCAGATACCTCAACCCTCTCTGCTAGAAAAGATAGTGTTCAGCTGCAGCTGTGAAGACTATACAGGGGAAGTTGACCATTTGCAACAAATAACTGCAAGAGCGTTGGCCCCGGACCATAGGAAGTCATTTGTTCCTCATGCCAGATGACATTTTCCAGTTTACAAATCACAGAAGCATGGTAAGACTTCTGCAGAGCAGTGACTAATGTTAAAACAAATATAATTCTACTATGATAAGAAAGGTGTTCACAAACTGCAGGAAGCAGTTTAAAATAAATTGATGTAGGTTTTGAATTGTCCACAAGTTGGGTTTAGCTTCCTTCCATTTACCTTTTACTGCATTAACATTTCTTTTGTGATGGCTGCTGCTGGGAACCTATTGTAAGTTTGGGCAATTAGGATTTTTGTTCCATCTGTCCCTCCCCTCAGTCAATACTGTAGCATCAAAAGAAGCCAATTCAGTGTAGGCTGGCTCCGGCTCTAAAGCCAAGTAAAAGAGATGTTAGAATTCACCACTGCTCCGGGTGGAAAGGATGGGGGGAAAAAAAGCTATAATCATAAAAATGCTGTTTCAGGCTTGTTGAGTTCTTAAAATAATCTGACTTAAACCTCCTACACAATGCTCGCGAGTCAGAGCATGGTAATATACTTCAATGTAGGTTGCCTCTCTCTAAATCCAAACTAAAATAGATGTTAGAAATCATTACTGCACTATGTCAAATACAGACTAGGACTGTAATCAGAGGGCTGCGGCTTCAGGTTTCAACGGTTCTTAAAATAATCAGCCTTAAACCTTCTGCAGGAATCAAAGCCTGGTCATTTATATTTTTGTAAGGCTGAGGATTCCACCGCCTCAGGCTTCTCCCTGATAAAAAAGCGGCTTTTTTTCCTTTTTTTTTCCCCCACTGGAATAACTTGTGCATGGCAGATATTGGCAGGTAGAAAGACAGTGGAAACTAAGTACTTCATTTTTATCAGAAGGTTAACTCCATGCGGAGTCGGGGTATGACCTCAGATCAAAACCCAAGTGCCTTGTCTTCACTGTGTTTTTACCTGAGCACAGCAGATGTATATTAGCTACCTGAACTCAAAACTGCTTTGCAAAGTGAAGACAATCCTTATATCCCACTATGGAGCACAGTGTTAAAGCAGGCAGCTTTGCTGCTTTCCCAAAGTGTGAATTCCTAGTCTCCTATTCTCATGTATGCAATCCGTGGGTTAGCTGTTCAAATACAAACCAAAACAAAATAAGGAGAATGCATGTGATGGGGAGCTTACTTGTCCTCCACCCACCCAAAATCTCCTTCTGTGTGACCAATTAGTTCTTCCTCTCTCTAATCCCACCCTGCTTCTGCCTCTTTATTTAATACAGGTTTTCTGCAGGTGCAGATTAACCACAGCTTCAAGTGTAAGTACTCCTAACAGGGCACAGGTTACCTGTGATGCAGGCTATAGACATGAAAATAAGGTAATCTTCCTATTCTTTTGCAAATGTCCGGGAAAGAATATACTTAACATTGTGTAATAACATCCGGATGGGGCGGGCGGTGGGGGTGGGAAGGATGGGAAGAGGCAGGGAGAGCCTCTGATGCTCCTGGTACACTGATGCGTTCATTAAAGCTGAATCCAGCCCATGAAAAGAAAATGGGCACAAATAACCATCCTCATAGGGGCATTTGCCTCTTCTCGTTTTTGGCAACATTCAAGTATGCTAACTGTGCCCTTGGGATTTAACGGCATTATAAAATGTGGTATGCTGTCTTTTGTTCACACTTCCTTTCTGAGAGTCATAAACCTACATGATGATTTTTAAAAGAGGGCAAGCCTCAAGACGGGCTAATTGCAGAGGAAAGCCTGGAAATGTGGGGACCCCACAGTTCAAAACCAGAATACTCTTAGAATTATTATTACACATTTTAAAACCTTGCGGGTTTTAATGTTTCAGCTGGGTTTTCATTAAAACCTCATTCAAGAAGGAAATTAGAGGCTCAGGTGCTCCAGTAGGCACAACACTGAAGCACAGCAACTAAGCAGGGTTACAGCACCAGGTAGGACTAAGGGTCAGTGCCATGGGCAGCTAACAGCTCCAAGTAAACTTGCTCCCCAGCCAGGCTCGGTTTGTCATAGGCAGGTCTGGCTCAGCTGTTGCAAGGTCTTCTTCCACAGCCAAACACCAAGCCTGAAGGCACAGCAAGCCCCAAGAAGCTGAGCTGGAGAAAGACCAAGCTCCCTGGAAGTGGAGATGGCCAAGACAGCCCCACCACCTCTTGCGCTCAGAAAGGACTTGGGGAAAATTCACATCACATCTCCATTGCTCTAAGCAAAGCCACCTGGTCAGGACTAGTAAGTTTGCTCTCTTTCCCTCAATCCCTTCACTTTACTCCGTTTTCAGCTCTTGAGTTAATGATCAGCATATATGCATAGCGGAAGGTTGCATTAGGATAATGTTATTTATGGCACTGAAATACAGTGGTCTCCGGGAAGCCACTGAAATTGGAGGAGTGACCACAGTAGCAGTGGGAGAGGCTCCAGAGGATGTTTTTGAGGCGTTCAGGTTTGGCAGCACTCAGAAACAGCTGCAGGATTTTCCCCAAAGTATTGTGCCCCTTGGATGACAGGCCAACATGGTTGGATGGAGCTGGTACAAAGCTTTGGGATGGTCACAGGCTCACGATGAAATAAAGGGCTCACCAGACCCTGGGTTGTATTAGTGCAGCAGGAAACTGGGCGCCACAGGCCCAGGGTTGGGTGTATAACACATGAAACCATAGATTCAGCTTTAGAGAAAGTATCAGAAGAGGCTTGCCTTATGTATGGCAAGTGTGGTCGCTGGATAAAGGGGAAAGATGGTCCTGAGCCAGTGTGCAACACCATCATCTCCTGGATCAAGGTTAGGCTGCCAGTTTGAGAAGGAAAAGAAAGCTACTAAAGAGTTAATCCTAAACAAAATGTTTCAAGTGCAAGGGAAAAGTGGCCACTGGTTATCCAAGTGATCTAAAGGATATCTATGCACCATTAGTCTTGCAGGTATACATGTCACCTACTTTCAAAATAACTTCCTCGCAAAACAAGGTAGGCTTGTCTCAGTAAATTAAAAGGTTTTAAACTGCGAAACCTGGAGTTTTTCTGTATGAGAGAAGCAGGGGGAAGGATCGTGCAGAGTTAAGTAGCATCTACCCACATAAACCAAACAGGTCTGCACTGAAGAAATCATGCTATAAACCTTGGAATTTTACAAGCAAGTTTTATATTAATTCTTTAGAAACCCTTTCTGCTTATGGTTTCAGACAGAATATAAAAGTACCATATAAATATCAGCACAATACAGTGGGCGGCTGTTAGGTACTTTAACCATTCCCAATCAATTATAATAAACAGAACAAACACAGTGAATCACATCAGAGTGCCTTGCAGTAACCCTCCACCTTTGTCTTCTCCTTCCTGCCATGTAAAATTAAACTTGCAATAAATTACCTGCAAATGACAGAATGTGGAACATTCTGGAAGCTTTTTGGTAGGCTGGGATGGATAGAGAGATTAAACCCACTCTTTTTGACTAACAAACAACACTAATGACAATGAGAATCTCTTTTTTTTTTTTTTTTAACCAAGTGCAAAAGAGCAGAGGAATAAACTCAACTATTCCCATCACAGCAGAAGGGAACTTAAGATGTCGACGCTATGGAAACGCTGGGAAGCAGCGTAATCTTGCCTAGCAGATTTGGTGATTTGGTTTACAGCAGCCAGAGTAAAACGAAATTCAGCACTCAGGAGACTTGGGAGATGTAACTGGGTGTCAGCAAAGCCTTCCATTATGGCAGAGAAGGGGGCACAGCCACCAGGAACAGGCAGCACAGGTGCACAGAAGGAAGGAAAAGTGGGAGCCTCCTGGAAGACATGCACACGACTTATGAAATGGAAAATCACTTCTAGAACCGATAAACAGGCAATCAGCTTCTTACATGCAGATAACAACCACCTGCCTCCTTTGCTTTCCATTTCCACACCTTTAACTCCATCCAGTTGTATGTGCTGGTTGCTTTGGATGGGCATGTGGCAAACTCATGATCAGGATAAAGAAGCACAACCCTTTTATGTGTTTGCTAAACTGCTTTTATCCAAATATACAGTGCTATTCCAGCACTCAGAAAATCATCCAAATGATGCAAGACCCACGGGCAGTTCTTATCACTACAGCTCTCCTGGCACGCTGGATCTGGCTGTAGACATGGATGCTGATCAGTGGGGATCACTGATCCAGACCACTCCTGGGTCAGGCGTGTGGTGAATCCCACAGGCGTTGCTGAAATTATACTTTTATTTGCAGTATACTGTGATGTGTGAACTGGGGAGGATGAATCTGCTGTGCTTATTTACTGTTTCCAGCCCTCCCCCCCCCCTTACGTCTGGTGCTTTTTTACCACTTCAGCAGTCATGTCTCCTAAAACTGTATGAATTTGATTGAATATGGATTTGAATAGCCAGAGTTATTCTTAACAACCTACATTATTTTCTATGTAATTTCTAATAGTTTCTGAACTCTCCTAGAAAATGTGAAATAGTTTCACAAACTTTGTTTTCATACTGCAAAATTCTTCATTAAATAAAATATCTGGGAGCTCAAACTCCTGTCAGTCTGAGGAACAGTTTATGGATGTATTATAACAATGTCAGTTTAACCTTTAGCAAACTGACAAAAGAGACTACTTTTTAATTACCCTTCGTATTCATACTACCATTTAATATTATCTGTATCATCAAACAAGTTGAAACACATATATTCAAACTCATAAAAATATTTTTACTTACTGCAATAAGACCTCTAGACATACAAGTGATGACTGAATGTAGATATCATTCTATGCACAGGAGTACCTTACACTGGAAAGAAAGGATATCAAAGGGAGCCGTGGAAAAAAACATTTTCCTGTAGCTTCCCTCCCAACAGGCTGGCTTTCCTTTTGCACTGGTTTTTGGTTCCTCATACAAAGAGGACACTCCAGCAGAAGAGAAACCAGTAATGCACTGATATTTAAAGATCTAGAAATTTGACCTTCGATGACCCCAATTCAGCCAACGAGAAGCTGAGGAAAATGTATTTAGAAACAGAGGAAAATCCGTAACATAAGGTAGAGGTTAACATGGGTGATGACGATCAGAGCACTTTCAGGCCCCACCAGTACAGTAACTGCTGAGCCCTCTATTTCCATTTCAATGTGACAGGGTCAGAACATGGTACTCTTTCCTAAGGGACAGAATATGAGACAAAATTACATATTTTAGGGGACCAAATAATCTTTCTGGAGAACCTTCCCTACTCTGTCAGCAAGTCTGTCCTCTCCCACAGCAACAAAACACTATCTGTGAGATAGACCTCTGTTTTGGAGAATTATTTCTGACATGGTGAATCACGATATAAGCTTGAGTCAAACAGGCCATCCCAACAGATTTTCCTGCTAAATACTTGCCACAGGCTTGCATTCAACTCCTGAATTCAAATCAAGACTTCATGTTCAAAAAAATTACTGCTTGACATGCACCTAGCTGTGATATGTGTCTACCTTTGTATCTACCTGTTCTCTGAAACTGTGGTACATGCTTGGATCACATCCCTCTCAGGTACAGAGTTTATCAAATTTATGGAAGTAATAGTAGTGGATTTACCAGTAAGTTGCCTCTTTTCCCCATAATATCCTTCTAGAAGCTAGCAATATGGATGTCCCTTACCCACTGGCATTTTTTTTACAACACAGCAAACACAAACAACATAAAACCTTGTTTCATAAGGCAGCTGTAAAACGAGAGCTACAATAGAAAGGCTTAAATGACCTGTGATACTATTTAATTAGCATCTGAGTAGTAATATAAAGCAACAATGTATTTCCAAATCAGAGTGTTTTAATAAAGTTATAAAGTTAAATAGAGAAATAAAAGTCTGAGCTTTCTATGAAACTCCCAAAAGGCATTGAACACTCAGTGACAAATCTTTCTAGAAGCAAGCAAATTCTCATCCAGTAGAATTTACAGTTGACTTCTGGTAATACATACGTTTTACAACACACCAATCTCTCTGAGACATCTCTCTCTGACATCTCATTTTGTTGCCATTTTGCAACAGCAGAATACCTAAACCCCAAAATACTGCCAGAACATATGCAGCTAGTCTGTCACTCATATTTTGAAGACAACGTGAGATGAAAAGGTTCTACAGAGAATTTAAAACAGGGACAAGCTGAAACAGTGGTTTCTAGTTTTCAGTTACAAATAAAATTTTCTAAGAATATTTACTTTAAAGCAGCCTTAAATGAAAATCTATATAATTAAGAGAAAGACCATTGCTTCAAACAGATTGACTGTCTTCAACAAATTTCTCTCTTTCTAGCTACTCAGATATGCTATATTTCCTAATTATCACCTTTTAAGGGCCATCTGGGCCCCATTCCTCACCATCAGGGGGCAATTCCATTTGCATTGTTCATAGGCTTAGTCATGATCAAGTAGTCTGGTGGTAAAGTTCATTAGAAATTAGAAGAAAAGCATTAAACCTCACACAGTAAACCAAGTAGCTGATACCTACATACCCACAGGAGAGATAAGCATTTAATGCATATTCTCACACGACTTAACAAGTCTTCAATGAGCATTTTTTTCCCCCCAAACTGCTTAAAGAATCATTTAGCCTGGTCCCTGACCAGGTACCTAATGAAAATTCAATTCAGCCTCTGCACACTTCAAAATATTTATCAATTAGAGAAATAAATAATAAAATCATTATCTATTAAAAAAATCATCATCTATTTACATCTTTAAACTTGAAAAGTCTGATAAATCTCATGTAAAGGTACTATTATGTATTCTATTATTCAGATGTGTTTACTACGTATTACAAATCAAAGGCAAGAATTTTCTAGTAACTGAATTAAATATGCAAACAAAGATGTACACACATACACTGCCTTGTTAAAAATGACAGAAACTTCATTTTGGATTAACTGTATGAGAAAAGTTACTTTCTATTGTCATATAGCAATAAATATCACTTTACATTTCCCAACTTGTCAGTGTACATACGCATGGGGTAGCAGAAGAGGAAACCTGAGCAAGTCCTTGGCCTTGTGTCTGGATCTTTTAGTGTAGGTCAGTATTTCATAAATATGGACTTCTCAGAAGGTTTTAAACTGGTACTTAAAATCAAAGAAGCTCAGGAAATCTAATTCATATAAATTCTCTGTGCTTTGGGTCATTTTATATGCTGAAGCCTGTAGCTTCTGGAATCTATATGCCCATATTAGAGATGAATTACCATCCCTTTTCTCTGAAAACCCTGTCTAGCGCTTGGGCTCCTGGCAAACTGCTCTGAGACTCACTCACACAATAAAAATGTGGGGATTAAGGATATCTTAGTTCACGGACACTACCTGCCATCTCCCCATGTTACTTAATTCTGGAAATCTCTCAGTCAGCTAAAGAAAAACTGAAATGAGCATGTTAACGACAAAACACTTGATGCTATAAAACATAATATGCTATAACTTGAACACTATAAATTTACTTTTCTAGTTCCATAAACATTGCAGAATTGTTGAGGAAATGTGATGCATCCTTGCATCACACTGGCACTGGAATGGTTTGCCCAGGGAGGTTGTGAATGCTCCATCCTTGGTGGTGTTTAAGGCCAGGTTGGATGAGGCCTTGGGTGACATGGTTTAGTGTGGGGTGTCCCTGCCCATGGCAGGGGGGTTGGAACTAGATGATCTTAAGGTCCTTTCCAACCCAAACTATTCTATGATTCTATCATGCACATTTCACAGTTTTTGGGTGAAAATGTAAATGTCAGCATACCATTGGCCATATCGAGAACCTGTAATCAGATATCAGTGGCTAGGTTTATCTTTTGAGTATTGTAGTCTTCTTAGCATGTCATGTCAGAGATGATTTTGATTCTTCAGTGCTGCCTATAAAAGAGATACAATAGCTGGAAGTTTACTTCCTCAGCAACCTCAACTGCCTCAACAACTCAACAACAACTATAGTCACAACCTTTTGTGACAATACTCCTCATCGAGTATTGAATCCTTTTCTTGCAACTTGGAGGACTCCTCTCAGAAGCTACATCTGTGAGCTAACACTGCACTGAGGAGCAGGTCCCAACCAGCAACACTGGTAGACAGCTCTGGTTCTTGCTCAGGAAGACATGGGAGGCCCAGGCAGGGATGCCATTAAAAGGCCATTCAGATCATCAGATGGCTACTGGAAGCTGTTGGGAAATAAAAGATTTTGAGGCTTTAAATCCTCCTTTCTGATGAATAGAACAGCTGACATCTTACATTGGTGTAAGTTAAACTTCATAGACACTTAACAACTTGATTGTGTTGTGATTTTTTAAAGGATGTTTTGGTTTGAGGAAGAAGTAAATGTGCTGGTTCCAAATGTACTTCGAACTGGATAAAAGGCAATGTGGACAAAGCCCAAATTTAAGCAGATAAATTGAGCTCTGATTGTCAGCTCCTCTCAATGCTTGCTCTTCCTGTGAAGTAGTAGACAAAGAAAAGATGACCTTGGCAGGAAAATGTTGAATTGAGTTTTGCTTAAAGATTGTGATAGTCTTGTTTCCCAAGCATCTTTACTACTTCAGTGAATTATCAATTATTTCTAATTGGTCCCTGGTGTATGACAATCCTAAGAATTTCTGCATGCAGCTCCAGAGACAAAATAACTTGTAAGCATGGAAAAGGGCAATTATGTTTTATAATTGAGGATCAAGCCCCTGTGTAATTGTACGCTAGGACAAGACTGAATAGAGATACCATTGCATTTTTTCCTCCTTTAATATCATAAATCAGACTTCCCACACTCTTTCAGAAAACCGGATACAGAAACTTATCTGTATATCAAAAGGAAATTAATGAGCTGTCTGCAGAAGACACTGTCTTTTCACATTTCAGGCTACTTACTTAGTGTAAATTTGGCTGGACCAGAGCTGTGTGAAAAACAGCTGCTTTCAGTCAGACAGACACTATAGCTAGAAAGTAGCAAGAGCAACAGATCCAGAATGGCTGAGAGGTACTTAATGAGGATGACCAACACCTCTGATTTTATGGGTTGCCTTTGCTGGAAAAGATGTAGGACAGATAATCATGGTCAACACAAAATAATATATAGGTTTTGTACAGGGTAAAACTTACTGCAGTAGGGTTTGGAATATAATCAGAAGCTCATACAAAATACAACTGATGAAGATCTTTGACAGACAAACCCAAAAATTTTACTGCCATAAGCTGAATGTAAAGGCATGCTTCTGGAATCTGGTGGCAATGTTTGATTAAGATGTGCTGACAGATTTCTTTGGGACCTATCCAGCAGGGCAATCCCTAAATACAAATGGTTGGAGTTCCCATTGAAAGTCTCATCTCTCTGGTCCATAGGTGAAACAACAACAAATAAAACTACTTTGCCCTCTTAGAGGTTTCCACAACCCTGATATTACAAAAAATGCACCAAAACCTTCCAAACCCCAATCCCTCTGCCTTTGCTGATGTTCAAAGACTGAATGCTCATTTTGTAGATAAATTTGTCAAATGAAGAGGCATTTCAGATTGAAAGAAACTGTATTAATTAGATCAGGCTTATTTTGTGGATGGCTGCTTTGCCTGTCAGTACCTCTGGAAAGCACTGGCTCATCTTTTTCCTCGGACAGGGGCATGGCTGAGCTAAGAAATCCCCATCACCTGCCGGTGCCATTGTTCACTAGAGCTGATTCTGACCCTGGGCTGAGAGCATGGGAAGTATTTTCAGGGACCTCAAACAAATGCCTGCAGTACGACCAACATGCAGGTGATGAGCTTGGAGTTTGCAAAACTGATTTTGCCATTTTACTTTAAAAGTATATGTAAGCTGCCAGCTTTTCCCAACAGCTGTGCCTTTTACTAGAACAGCCTACACCTGCTTTTGAATATTCCTTTATTATTTTCACTGAACAGTAAAACTCCAGTAAAAAATACAAGCCTTGAGTGGATCTATAAAGCCAGCAAATGCAGTAAAATGTCACTGCCATGTCACAGAATTGCTTTACTACTTAACACTGCACAAGGAGTATGTTTTCATAGTTGTGTTGAGTTTTAGCTACCTGGCTCCTACTGACTTTAATGGGAATCACACAGCTAAAACTCCATGCACCACTTTGATACTTCAAAGCAATTTTTCAGTCCCCTGGTGAAGGTCATAGAAATATTAAAAACTAAAGCATTCTCCAAGGATGTCAGATTAAAGACTTGCATCAGACTTTATAAAAGTGATTGGTCAAATATATAATGTACTCTTAATGTTCTAGCTCCTGGTTTGTTTTCTTTAGAAAGAACCTTTGTGATGCTTTTCACAAAAGGCAATATAAAGCGTAAAGAATAGCACAGCAAGGCACAACATGAACAAGACATACGGAAGAGTTACTTGATACATTTTTACAGTAGTAAAGAATTACTTAAGTTTTTGAACATTATGAGCAAGTTCAGGGCAATTCTTAATTAAGACGTTGTTACAACCATTTGATTGCAATCAATACTGTAACACAAATATTTCTGTTCCCTTTGCTATGTTTCCTGTCTTCTTTTGTCCACACAATATGCAACTTGGCCAAAAGCTTACGTTCCCTTATTACTTTCCTAAAGTGGGTTAACATAACTTCTGTTTCAGACCGAAGCATGGACCTCTTTTCGTCTATAGTTGGTTACCAGAAATATATGACCTTCTTTGCTGTTCAGAGCTCTGACAGCTTCATAACCTCATTAGACTTGCCACATTGAAAGCAAACCTTGTGTATGGTATCAGCTGAACAGATAGGCAGTGAACAAAAGAGTTAAAAAAGATGATAAAGTAAATACGAATTCAGGAAATCCAGCAACAAGCAACAAACATCGTAACTGTTCGTATCAAAAATGGTATTTATATATAAAATCATCCACTAGTATGGTATGAACAGAATGTAAACAGTATAGTCTTGCCGAGGTCCTTTCTTTATACTGAACTAGACATCTCAAGTTTAAATTTTAAATCTGAAAAAAACCCCCAAAATTAGAAAGAAGCAAATGCACATTAAAAATAAGGATCATTCTAAACTCACAGCACGTGCATAGCATACAGCAATGAAAAATCTTCAGCCTTCTATCTGGAAGCAAACTGAGAAGCTCACTAGCCACACCAGTTCTCTCAAAATATTACATCCTGCATAAAAGCAGTCAGAGTATGTGGAATAAAACCATATTTATCACCAGACAGTCCCAGCTGTAATCTCAAAAAAGATGTGAATCAAAATAAATATAAGTATGTGTAAATAAACACTCACACTTTGGAGTGGGCAGGCATACCCCTCTAACACCTCCAAACTATCACATACATACATTTAAGGAGAAGCAGCGTATACCTATGCACAATCGGTTTCTGTAAACCCAGAGGTTTTTGCATTTCCATCATCCCTACACACAGCTGTCAAGCTACAGACCAATTAGGCTGAAATAACCTTCCACTAAAATCTTGAGCACAAACCAAAGCACCGGGATGAGGCGAAGTAAGTGTTACCATCGCAGCCAATTCGCATGGAAAATGACTGTGGCAATATCATCACACTATAGGTATCCTAAAACAAAACAGGTCACGTTCTGCTTTTTTTGTCACAGGAAAGGCAAATTGATGCATAATTAACAATTGGCCGATGCAAATTCTTTTACATCTTTTAATTGGTGTTAATTAGATTAGAAGTAAATTTTCTTTTATCTTGCCATTCTAATGCGAACTAATCTTCTCAGCAGCATGTCAAAGTTTCCCTTTTAATTAAACTTTTCAGCTGGGAACTTCGGCAGCGCTCAGGCAGCAAAAGATATAATTTAAGATGCATGAATTGTGCTGGGTTTTATGAATGGAACATCAAAAATTTAAAGCAATGATTAAAAAGGCTCATCAGAAGGTCAGAAATCTGAATGCCGTGGAGGCAACAGTGAGCTTTTAAAGCCACGCCGAGGATGTGAAGGCGGCACTCTCCAGCCACCCCTTCCACATAAAAATCCATCCTTTAACAAAGGAAAACTACCCCAAATGTAAAACATCTTCTGTGAATTAACTTCCCCCTTTCATACTGCTTCCCCCAAAATATTGCAGCTCCTCTAAAATTGTTAACATGCAGAATAAACCACAAAATACATTTAATATCTTTTATGGGAAGTTGACCTGAAATAAAATTTTATGTAGTTAAAGACTTTTGATAGTTCTTCATCCAACTTTTTTCTCTCTCTATGGGGCAACAGTGATTGAAACCTGATGTCTGCTGCACAAAAAGGCCATAAAATGTTTTACGCAGAAGTAAAACAGTAGCCATTAAGTTTGCTATGATGTTTGAGTAGATATGCAGCATGAAAACATGATAAAAGAGCCATAAACTGATTGTGATCAAATGCAATTACAGCGACTTCTCTCCAATGAATGACATGTACTAAATGCAGTTACAGTTCCTTGCAAAATTACTTTGGGCAAAGGACCAAGAAAACACTATATCCTCTTTACGAACGGCAGCTTGCCAGGGAAATCGCAAACACACAAGCTTTAACATCTAAGGCCAAAAAGCACTTGGGAACTCATTAGGAAAAGGTTAAAAAGACTCACTTGTGAAAAACAGCTTTCTTGTGATTAGAGCAGCATCCCTAAGAGTCCAGCATTTGGGGTGCTGGGAAGAAGTGCTCCCAGAGGAAGGAGAAAGGAGCCCTAGTGAGGGTGGGTGCCCTTTCTCCTCATCACATTTTGATTCCATGACTAAGGTAAGCTGCAGAAAAAAGCAACTTGTTCCAGTCTTTCCTACTAAAGTTTTATATCCTGTGTGACAAAGGACCAGTGAAAATGGGAACTGTAGCTTAAAACCACAGAAAATGTTCTAAGCTAAAGAGAGCATTTAAGTTAAAGTGATTAAGATACAAGCTGATAGATGAGATGAAGTGGTTTGTTTTTTAAAGGTGGATGGGAACCAGGATCTTGGGAGTCTCATCCTTTTGATTGTGTTTTGGTTTTTGATTAGACAACCTGGTTTAACTTTTACTCATCAGAAGAATTTCTGTATTCTGCGCAGTCAGATCAAACCCCTGGATTTCCTGAGGGGTAGGCTCCAAGGAGAGGATACCCTCAGGCATTTGAAGTGTCAAAAGGCGGTGAGCAGTACCAGGTCGTTCTCTGACTAACAAGATTTAAGGAAGACAGTGTAGATATGTTCCAACTCATTTCTGTGCCAGAACCAAACATACAATATTAATGTGTCAAAAGCAGTGAAACTGCCCTGAAGTATCATGAAAAGTGCAAACCCGATAGCATCATTTTCTATGTCTACCTGCAAATACACACAATCAGAACTAGGACTTTCCCATTGAATAGAAAGCATTTTGCTTTATATAGGAAGGACAAAACAGAGTTGAAGCCACAGATGTAAATTTGCCTGTATCTGTATTTAATTAAAGAGAGAGAAAAAAGCCCCCAAACTGTCACCTTTGTTGTCTATGAAATTCTGATTACTATGTTTAGAGGAACCTAGGAGG
Organism: Psittacula echo; assembly: GCF_963264785.1. Lineage (NCBI taxonomy): Eukaryota > Metazoa > Chordata > Aves > Psittaciformes > Psittacidae > Psittacula > Psittacula echo. The sequence goes on from NC_137736.1 coordinate 72,080,581, forward strand.
TGCAGAAGTAACTGTTGATGCTTAGTAGTCACATTTAATAGGTAACTGAAACTTAGGATTATGATACCCATGAGCAAGCTGAGGAGAGAACCGAACCTTCTTAGTGAAGGAATAAACTCTACCACACCACTGGGATCCACTTTAATGAAAACTTATGATACTTATTATTAACAGCTTATAGAGTTGCTACCAAACTGAATTACTTATCAAAGAAAAAACAAAATTTAAATTCTAACCAGGATTATTCTAATCTAATATTAACAATGCATAGCAGTTATTTTTTATAGTGAGCTCAGGCTAAGGGCTTATCAGTTCTTTTTATATAAACTTCAGGTTTATAATTCACATAAAAATTAAGGTAACACTTGGAGGCTATAGAAGGTGCCATCGAATGCACCTCTTAGTATATGGGAGAGTACAAACCAGAAAGGACAGAAAAAATCCTTCCCAACTAGCACTCTTAGCCTGTCCGAAACACGTCATGTGCGATACCAATATCACCAGTAAGAGAGTGAGGAAACACACAGTAACTCAAACTCCCTGGCCCAGAAAGCCAATAAAGCTCTCCTCTTAAAAACCAGAGCCCACTCAGCTTTCTCCTGTCTTATTAAACCATAAACCAAAAGCAAATGTCGAAGCACTGCTGCAACTTCATATAAGTACTCTAAGACCTCCTAGACTCTATTATAAGCAGGGAGGAAAATTTGAATGTAAAAGAGGCAATGTTCACTGCTCCAGAGGTGATGCTGGGACATAGCACTGGGCTTCGGTGCTGAGGCACCTCCCACCTCGAAAGAGCACTTCTGTTCTTTAATCCTGTACATTCGCTATTTAATATTAATTATCAGTTTTGCAGCAGTGACCGCCAGTCAGTAATTATTAACAGTAATTAAATTCAACTGGAAGCTAACAAGGGAAATGTCTGTACCAAGATGTAGTGCTCTCAGAATAAGCGCCTTCTATGGCAGTATGTTAAATAACAGAAACTACAGCGTATTTCAAAGTGGGAATGTTCAGACTGATTACACTCACACACACATATTTATCAATATTAATATAACACATTCACTTTATTATAGATGCAAATTCACTTTATACACGTATTTGTCTGAACTCTGTTTTTAAATACCTATATATTTAGTAGCAAAATCTCCAAGGGTATGCAGCTGGTAGGACACTTATTTTAAAGGAAACAATAAAATCTAGCTAAGTCTTTCCACTGTAGAAGTCACTCCTTCAAGCACTACACTTTGGCTCTTCAAGTCTTCGACTATTGCCTGTGTTTCACAGTCAGCACATTTTCATTTTAGTAGAGGAACTCCTTAAAACTTCCTACCATACATTTGGCCAGTGGTGTCTGATTATCTGACTACTTAACACTACTTAACACTTATCTGATTCTATGCAGATTCCAGGAAAGTGGGAGAAAAAAGAGATCTCTTTCCTAGAAGCAGATTTTCCTTTTAAGTGTGTTAATATGGTGAGGACTAGTTTCTTCTCTAGGTTTTTAAGAAGAACCAAAATTCATCACTACTAAACTTCTAACCCTCAGATAAGTGCAAATCAGTCTTGAGCAACTTGGGATTTTTTATTTCCCATGAACTGGTCCTTAGTGGTGGTGTGCATGGATGGATGAAACACAAAACAGTGGTGCTAACAATTAAGACTGTACAAGGTATAAAGACTGTCTGAAGACAGAGTGACACAGTCTGATGCTACCCAGTGTCCTTCAGTAATGGAAGGAGTTGGACATTTGCTTTGCCAGTATTTAAGATAGCACAAGCGCTACAATTACTTTGCAAAGGGGAGAGAAGCCCTAGAAACCCCAGTTGACTCCAGGCACGCCAGAGAAAGCTCCTGCTTCTTCTAGTTTTTTGAAAACGGCACTTCCACCTGCACCAAACCCATGTAACCAAATAAACAATATGCACTAACACCCAAAAATAACCTTCAGGTAGTTGTCTAATGGTGCTTGGTCAGGGAAACAGCAGCAGCAGCTCAAGGATTTTGACACGCTGCTGTTGTCTGCTGTGAAGTTGGAACTAGAGCTGCATGGATTGTGCAGCATTACTTCTTCCCTCATTTCCAGAAATCAAGTAATTGATTGCAGCCTGCTGCAAACATGAAAATTAATGCAAGTGTTGGATGTGCAAATAATATTTGAACTCTTACAGAAGAAGGACCACTTTGAAATGAAGAGTGAGGAGAAGCCACCAGAGAAACATCTGATTCTGAAGAATTACAGTGATTTCATTGCTTAGTTCTCAAAACCTCCGGAGCAACCTCTGCTTTTTGAAGAAAACCCTTCAACTTTCTCTTACTAAACACTTGGCTGTTATAAACCTGCCCATGCCACATCCTGAAAACACAATGTTGGTATTTGTCAGGCATCAAAAAATTCCCTTTTGATGGGAGAAAGAAGATTTGGTGAGACTGAAGCTTATATGGCAAGAGTGCAAATCCTCCCTGGAAGCTGTAAAATATCCATGTGCACCAAAATTCTGCTTTACTTACAGAAACTTTTTGATAAGACACCATTGTGAAGGATGATACCAGCAGCACCATGCTGCTACCTGCAATGTAAAGTTTGTGCTGGTGAGCTTCTTACCACCCGCTCAGCCCTTACCAAACTACCTACTCGAGAACGAAGTGATCTTTGGCACACACGAGTAAATTGCTGCAGCACAGACATATCTGGACAGTAATTAATCACTTTGAATGCTCAATGTGTTTGGATATAAAATTAAGAAAGTCGGGTTGTTAAAAAATGACAGATTTAAGCACCATCTGGGCTCTGTGGCCACGGTGGCGCGAATTCCAAAGGAAGGCTTAACAGTGCATGATCCGAGAATCCCATCTGTCTCAGCTGAGACGAAACAAATAAATAAATAAACCAGCAGCCTCATTTGCAAGGTTTTCCCAAGTTTCCCAATTTAAAAATCAGCTTGCAATAGGAGAGCATATAGAATTAGAGGCACTGCACCTTCAAAATGCATCTCGTGACTTTAATACATTACTGTATTATACCTTTATGGAAAAATCTCTCTATAGGTATACCTGTGTAGCTCAAATATTTTGAGATGGCATTTTCTAGTGTGAGTTCATAAAAAATATAATGCTAGTAAAGAATCAATGTGATATGACTCTTTGGCTGACTTGGGGATGCCAAAATGCCTTTCTGGCACCCACAACCTCCCTTAGTTCTTTCCCCAAACCACCACTCACCTGCATCTGCTCTATGGCAGCTCTGCCTGGGGATGAAATGCATCCTCCTTGTTTCCCAACAGACCTCCCTTTGGCCACCCTGCTGAACCTCCGTCCAAGGACAGAAGCCACTCAAACTAAAGTCACCTGCATCTAGTTAACCTGCAGGATGTCTTCAAAAAAACCTTCCTGGTACAGAAAAGGTAAACAAATCACCCGAGATAGATGAACACCATACGAACACAACTATTTGCCTTGGAAGAGCTTAGCCAGGTGGATTTTCAGTGTAGAAGTGAACCCCAGGAATACTCTGGCATTGTCCCCAGGAGTTTTTAAGTTTGGTCTGAGTGCTTCCCTCCACCTGGTTGAGCACCAGGCTGGCTGACGCATGGATGATGTCTGGTGCCCAAATGTCTTTGTGCCTCACCACTGAGGATGGTGCTTTCTGTGTCAAGGTGCCTCTTTTGCTTTGCAGGAAAGACGGGACTTCCCATCCTTGGCAACTTCTGCCCTCGACACATACCCCAATCTCCATGCTGGCCCAGCCCATATGCAGCTCTCCCGAAGGATCAGAAAGTCCCAAATCAAGACATGCCAAAGCCACACTCTCCTCCTGTCCCAAAGCCATGGGGTTGCTTTTCCTGCAGATGAGGGAAATGGACGTTCATAGGCCTTTTCCAAGGTCTTGAGGAAGGGGCTTCTCCAAAGGTTTTGCATCTGCCTTATCCTCTGCTTGGCCAACAAGTGACCACAGCCTCTCTTGCATAGCCGCTCTTCACTAAAACGGAGTCCTCCTTCCCATCCTGCCTTCCTCCAACAGCTGGAATAAGCTCCCAAGACATATCAGCAGGAAATATGCCCCCAAAGTACAAATTACTAGTTTTAGACTTAAATAAGATAGCATCATAGTGTATATCATAGCTTCTTTCAAACAGAGATGATTGTATCAAGGCATAGTCCCAAGAAAGATTTTTGGGTTTTTTTTTCAGTATCCTGATTTTACCTTCAAAAATCTCTTTGTTTTTGCAATATGGAATATGTGGGTACATTTTTCTGGCTTCATAATGTAACACTTCTTTGGCTCTGCTCTCACGTTTCAGTTTCTGCTGTACATTTTTGTAGGAGGATTATCTGGACCCAAATAGATGAGCAAATAGGTAACATATCCTCTTACTTAAAACTGCTTTTAAATCAGTGGCATTAAGTTTGCTTATTCTTTCCTTTTTTTAATTTGTTGTGTTGCTTCTGGGGCTCTCCTTTCAGAAAAATCATGCAACTCCTGCAGGCATTACCGAGAGCCCACCAAAAAGACAGTACATATAATGAATTTCCACATAGCTACATAGACAAAGCTGCCGTATGTTAAAAGCAAACAGACCACACTATTTTCCACGAAATAGATATGTTTCACAGAAATTTGCTACAAATTATAAAGAATAGAAATAAAAAGATGGAAATGTGATAATTAAATCTTCTTTCACTAGATGTCCAGCAGGAAGATGATCACTGCATAATCTCATAAATGAAAGTGTAGGTCATGGAATCTGGAAAACCAGCACACAGCTTTACAGCTTTACAGAGCAAGCCTCTAAATAAGAGTGACATCAGGGTCCGAAGTAGGCAAGCCACTGCTCCACCGAAGCCACTCTGCTGGGAAGGTCTCAGCACCTCCAGCGGTGAGGCTCTGAGGCCCCATAAAGGTAATCCAGGAGGACTGCCCTGCTACTCTGCACCCTTCAGACGCTGCCTCACTGCTGTCAATCCACTACTAAATAAAGGAGATTTACAGAAATAATAACAGAAGCACTATATATGTTATTGATGGGCTGGCTATATCCCAGGTGATGGGGATTGCTGATGGCAAGCGCAGCACCAGAGTGCAGAAGGCGACCAGCAGAGCTCGCCTCAGCATCCCTATACACCCTTCCTGGCAGGAATGCTTATTTTTGAGGTGCCCTATTTCTGGAAGATGACAACAAATGCAAAGTATTAACATAATTATAGCAACCCACAATTTCCATCAACAAAAAATATTTTCTCAACAAACATGACATCTATTTATGAACTTCCTTGTAGTCAGACAAAAGATGCGTTTGTTCTCTTAGTACGTGTTGCTTAAAAATGAATACACTTCCCCAAAATGGGCATTTCTTTTTTTTCTTTGTAAATAAACCAGCACCTGGTTACAAATTTTTCTTTGTTCATCAGTTTCATGAGATTTAAAACAAGATGAAAAGATATCTTTTTATCTGTAGAATTTTGAAGTCATGTGAAACCTTTGTAGTGTAAATAGGGACAGGACATTAAAAATAATCTGAATTACTAGAATACTGTTGGATGGCCTATTAAATACAGTATTTTCACAACATGGTAAAGTGAGCTATACTATAAATAACATAAATTTTATCCCTGTATAATTTAGCCTTTATCACCCTGTGGGTTTTTTTTATTATTAAGTCTAGATAAAGGTTTTTGTTTGTGCAAAACTGGCACAAGGTTCCCTGTGAGAAAGTTTTTGTACCAGTTAGGTAAGAAAATAATGAATTTAACTTAATCCTCATCACTAAACGCTTTCTTGGAGACACGATCCTCAGAAAGGGTAAACATTTTCATGTTATGGCACGGATGAGCCATGCTCAGTGTGCACCGGAGTGGAGTCAAGACAGGCTACTGATCAGTTTGCACTGCGTTTGGTATCATCTTCTCCACTTACAGAACAGCTGTGTAAATGGAAGGGCAGGGAGAGCAGCAGGGTTTTAGGCTGGGGTTTGAGAGGTGTGCACACATCAGAGGGGACCGAGGGAAGCAGGGCAAAGCAGCCCGTCTGCGGCTCCGCGGCTGGAAACCAAACATCCCTCTGCTATCCCCACAGAAAGCAAACGCAAAGCACCATGGGCTGCTGGATGCACGTGGGGCCACAGCAGGAACCAACACTAGGGATCATGAGGAAAGTGAGGGAAGAGTGTAGTCCAGCTCAGCCAAATTATTTCAGAGAGGGCACGGCACATGAGGCTGCCAGAGACAAAACTATGGCTCTGGATAGAAACATTTGGATATGGCGACTGCCTGTTCTGGAACATCGTAATGGGCATGCACATCTACAGTGGGGACCCTCCATGTTTCCAGGAGCTGGAGCAGGGTGGGAAGGGTGGTGCTGGAGCAGCGTATGGGGCCTGCCAGGCCTACTTCCACCTACAAAAGGGATGGCTTTCTCTATTTTGGGCTGGCAAGTGTTTTGCAGTCCTGGGACAAACTGCAACCTGCCTGTGTCTTGCAGTTTTCTGACCGATAAAAGGGCTTGAAATGCATGTCTGCTTGGTAGTGACGTGCCCTTCTAGGAGGAATTTTAAATACTTGGAGACTGTTGGATGAAAGGAGTAAAAATATCATTACCATAAAGCAAAACATATAAGCGTTTTCCTTATGGGGAATGCCTCTCGTTTTACATAAATTTTCTATGCAAATTAACCCGGGGTGATTCTAGCCACATGAAAAAAAATAGATCTCATTAAATGTTTGTTTTGCATTTAATGCCGAAATCAGCTGGGTGGCGTTTCTAAAGAGTTCGACTGCAAGAAGTAAACTTGAGGGAGTAAAAGGTGAAATAAAAGCTTTTCCTTAGTGCAGAACCCAAATTATGGTGAAATGGAGTCAAAGAACAGGATGTGCTGGTGCTGATTTCCACTTTCGGAGCCAAATCATTTCTGAAACACCCCAAACCCGCTGTAATTACCCAGCTGATGCTGGCTCATCACCAGGTGCAGCTCCATTTCGGCAATGAAGCTTTACAGAAGCAGCGATGCCACTGAAGTTATATGAAGATTAATAGAAATCTGAACTGTGCTACATCTTATATAAACAAATGCTTTTGTAGGCGTGCTGAAAGGCCCATAAAAGTAAACTACAACCTCGGTGAAGCCTTTTAAACTGACAAAACAGCACGGCAGAGGTCAGGGAGGCAGGCGGGTGGGTCAGCAGAGCCCTGCCTGCAGGTTTAGGGGTCGGTCCCTCTCTCCGCTTGCATAGGGGCCTCGCCGGGGCTGAGGAGGAACTCTGCCATCGCTCCTCCCTCCACCGGAGCAGGAACACTTGAACTGCCCTTCTGTCTCAACAAAACTTTAGTTTGCTGATTGGGCACGAAACAAAAGAAAGACAGCGGGACGCGATTTACAAGGGGGCAGGGTAGGCTGACATGCTATTGTACTCCAGAGGTATCCACAAGCTGTTAATTCCATTTTAACATTGTTAATAAGACTGTTAACACATCTGACTTTGTTTAGAGACTTTAAAAACATCAACAAACTAAAGAAAAATAAATAAAAATTCAAAAAAGCACCCATGCCAGAAGTAAAATATGATCTTTTCAAGCAGCATCAAACACACAAACGTGACGCTTCTGCCTGTCCAGACCTGGCAGCAAGGAAGAGGGACAGCAGGGAGGCTCAGAGACCCGCATCCACGAATGCTTCATCCTCTCCTTAGACTATATAGCTAGCCACATTTTCCAGGTTAAGTTTAAAGGACTCTTTTCTAGCACTGCTGCTGTTTTGAGAAGGAGAGGGAGCAAACCTGGGGTGCCCCCTCCGCGCACACCTCCTCTCCCTCACTCGCCCTCGCACGCAGGCAAATGTGCAGATTTAATCAGTGTGGAATGTTTTAAATGAATAATTGGGTCTGACAGATTTATTGCAGTTAATTTTGCAATAGAATGGAAAAATGTTTGGATCTCAGCCTTTAAAGTATTAGGAAAACAATTAATCCATCACATAACGGAAATTCCTGTATTACACCCTCATGTCCAATTAAATAATGTCAAGTAATCTTACATTGTAAAATGCTAAAAATTGAAGCTCGAGACAGTGAGGGAATATGCTTTAATTTTTTTCAGGAACCTCGAAACCAAAATCACATCAAATTAAAATCAGATGCTTCAATAAAAGGTTTTTTGGTTCAGATGCTTCAATAAAAGGTTTTTTTGTTTATTTTATTTGGAGGAGGAGACTGTTTTTAAAGTAAAAAAAAAAAAAAAAAATCCATCAAAGAAAAAAAACCCAGCCTTACTCAAAAAAACACTGCTTTCCCTTTTGCTCTGCAGCTTTTGGACTGAAAACGCTGTCTTAGCAAGGCAATCTCAAAGCAATCTCAAATCAAAAGCATTAGGATGAAGTGTGCGACCGCAGAAAAAAGCCTTTAAAAGGAGATACCCAGCACTTCTCTTTTCCAGCAGGCAGAGGGGCAGGTTCCAAGGTACTTACTCAGACACAACTCTCCGAGACTTCAAGCCATGTTTTGCTTGAATAACGTCCCATAGGATCGAGTCCCCAGTCTAGGACCAACTGACAGCAAACTTCTGAGACTGAAAGTAAGCGGGATTCGTTTGTCTTTGTTTACAGCCCAAAGCTGCTAATGCTGTAAAATTGCTTAATGTCACACTCCATCTCCTTTTTATTAAATGTAAGGAAATAGAAGAAAAAAAAAAAGAAAAAGAAAGGGGAAAAAGCCTGCAAATCAAAGAATCAAAGAACTTTGTCAGAATAACAAAAACACCGACTTACAAATGTCTTGCCTGCCCCTGAAATTTGAAACTTGGCAAATTCATCCCGTTCGGCTGCTGTACAAAAGGTCCCTGAAGCGTGTTACAGTAGGGACCTGCGAACTTCCCAAATACTTTGGCTGTTTCTAAACTAGGGGAGATGGGGCTGAAGTTTCAGGGCTCCCTCGGCTCAAGGGAAACGAAAGCAGTGATGAAACTTTAATATCACGAAGGTTTAAGAGGAGCACGTTCGGCTGTTTGGATGGGGGGATTGCAGGCAGTCCTGTGGCAGGAGAGGTAGGAAGCGCAGGGACAAAAAAGGATTGGAGCACGTGTCGCTAGAGAAAGGCAGCAAAAAAAAAACAAACCCCACAAAAGTTGGAGGCACTGAAGAAGGAGTGAATATAAAACATAAGGAAACATCCTTCTTCCAGTAAGTCAAAAGGAAAAAATAACAAACTGAGATCTCAGGTCACATTTAAGGGCAATAAATATTGCAGTGCCTTGCTGGCACCTTTGTTAAGGCACCATCAGCATGGCTGGACAGATGAAAATAGGGATTTTACTGAACAAAATAAGTATAAGACTTGGCCACCACCATTCAATTTGTTTTTCTAAATACAACACGGTGCTTATTTTGCTGGTTTTCTACAGCCCTGACATTCTGGATACTCACATTGCCACCTAACTATTTCTGTTGCCATAACAACATTGTCAGAAATTTGATCCTTGATATCCTTTTTAATAAAATCATTTTGGGACTTGGGACCTTTCAAAGGTGGGACAGTTTCTCAGTTTAGGCAGCTCACACCTTTCTCACAAGGAGCCTACTCGTTTCTATTTCTCTAAAAAAAAAAAATAAAATAACCTTCTAATTTGAAAATGATGCCTTCTCTCTCCTCCCCCCCCTTCTTGACATTGGAAATAGGCCTGTTGCTATAAACAGCTTTTTTGGCGGACTTGGGGTAGGATTTTCAAGGAATAGGCAACCTACAGCTGTTGGGGGACCACCTCCTAAGGCTTACAAAAAGGAGAGAAGTACTGTACATGCAGCACAGCATCTGAAATAACAGGCAAATCTTCTCCACCAACCCACCAGATGGTTTTTAACATCTTCAGAAATTAAATGCACAACCAAGATTGACTTAGAAAGTGCAATAACACTGTATATCTTGCATCTGGTCACTCGGGAGAGCCTCATCCCTCCCACAAGGCGAGTGGAGCTCTCTTTGGGAGCTACCCCTTGGCACAGTTAATATTTTTACTGCTTTCTCAGATCAGCTCAGAATTAGTAAAATAAAAAAGCCCCTAAACCACCAACCCCTGGCTCTTCACCATTAAATAAACTGGATTCCCAGCACAAACAGCAAAACAATGGCCAAGAGGATGTGACTAACAAACGCTGAGGGAAGAGTCAAGCTGCCCTCTCTTTGCATATGCAGTGAAACAGAAGTCATTGGGGTTGGGATTTCCCCCCCCCCCCCCCCCCATTTAACGTATCTGTGCATTTCAATAAGTTGAGAGAAACAATGCCCGGCTTTCAAAAGTTGCAAATTACAGGGAATACATTGCAAAATGTGGCTAGCCCATTACACTGGATGATGTTTAGAGTATTTATCTTTGGGTTTGGGGTTGGTTTTGTTATGGTTTGTTTTTCTTAAAGAAAATGAGAGAGAAAAATCATAATCCTTTGGGAAAATAATCCTGCATGGGGAAGAAACTGTATCCATGAGAGATCCAAGAAACTTCATGGGGAAAAAAGTGGTTTGAGTGTATAGCTTTTGAAAGAACAAATATCTGTTTATAGTCTTCTCACTCGCTGGTCAAAGCCAGAGAAGTTCCCTCTTTCAAGTGCATTGATGATCTTCAGCCAAATGTGAATATTTGTTGTCTTCACTGACAATGGCAGGCAGACTCTTCTACACCTACACCCTATACAAACCACACTTTGAAGGGGAAAAATTCCTTTTTTCACTGTTACCAGTGGTATTTCTATATTGCTAAAGGAGCGTGATGGGAATCGTGCCCTTTCCAAGCAGCTGGTTTTGCAGCTCACGTTGGAAAGCGCCTGCCACGCTCAGGAAGGAGGGGGCATCCTCCCCACGCGGGGAAAAAACTCGAGAACCCCCTCGGTAAAAACCCCAAACCCACCAACCACCCAAGCCTTTCAACCGTCTCCCAGGCTCGATGTGCCTGTTATCTTTTTCGGACACGACGTGAGGGCGGCCGGGCCGGGAAACCAGGGTCTCCAGTGACACCCACCGACCCCGCCGCGAAGTGCAGCCCCGGGCTGGCCGCCGAGCAGGGTGCGGGCAACGGGGCAGACGGAGAAGTGGGCAGGGGTGCAGGCAAGGGGAGGCGAGGGGTGCCGGCAGTGATGTGGATGGGGCAGGCAGGGATGTGGACGGGGGCAGGCGGGATGTGGATGGGGCAGGCAGAGATGTGGATGGAAGGCAGGCAGGGATGTGGGTAGGGTGTGGGAAGCGTGCTTGCATGGGGTAGTGAAGAGGTGGGCAGAGGTGTGGATGGGACAGGCAGAGGTGTGTGCAGGGGCAGAGAGAATGTGTGCAGGGGTGCAGGCAGGGAAGCAGGCAGGGGTGTGGGTGCAGGTAGAGGCAGGCAGGGATATGGGCAGGCAGGGGTGCAGGCAGGGGTGTAGGGGCAGGCAGGGATACGGGCAGGCAGGGGTGCAGGCAGGGGGCAGGCAGGAAAGCCATCAGCTCAGCATTCCTGCCTGGCTTTAGATCTCAGCAATTGTTTCCCCTTCCCTCCTGGCGGGGCGAGAGGAGGGAAGCAACCACTTCAAAGAGGAAACTTTCGGCATGAGGCAGATACAAGAGCTGCTGTCTCTCTGTTACCCAGACTATTATTATTATTATTAATATTTCAATACTCTCTTTTTTTTTTTTTTTTTTTTTTGTCAGCTTGCTAATGAAGCTGTTGTTATTCCTGGGAAAGGAGGAGGCCAGGCACAGCAAGGGAAGCGTGCGCACCGACAACTCCCTTCCCAATTTGTTTTCCCCTGAAGAAAACAGGGAATCTCTCTGCTGAAGGAATGGGCTAGCAGCTCCCTGGGCCCGCAGCTCCCATCCTCACCCCGCGGGGCTCTGAGGGCAGCCAGGCTCTGGGGTGAGCCTCTTCTGTGCCAGGCTGACCCGCAGCACCTTCTAGCACCTTCTGTTCGAGGGTTTTCAAAGGGCTGCACAAACACTAATTAATTACCCGTGCTCTATACCCATGCAAACGGAGACCAGGGATCCATTTTACAGATGGGGAACAGCTTTGCACCAGGAGGCCCAGTGACTCACCCCTATCTGTGCTCAAGACAGAAATTAAAATACTCATTTTCTCAACTTTAAATATAAACCCCACTGACTATTGCATAAAACCCACTTTTACCATTCCAGGGTTCCAGGAGACACAGGCTGAGGGTGAAATTAACTGCCCATCTTCTCACATTCAACCTAGAGACACACAAAACCTAACAGAGAGAAGGAACAGGGCACTCCTCTTGCATTCACACCCGTTTGCACCAAGAGTTTTAATCCCAAATTCTTTACACAGTGAAAACACCACCAAGAAAGAAATAAAAATCATCAGGAGGAGAGGGAAACTAATTTGAAAAATTTGGGCATGCTCATAGCTGCTCATCTGAGCCTTTAACCAGATGAAGAGCCAGTTTGGTAGATCGAAAGGAAAGGGATGTCCCTGGTGTTAGGAACTACAAAGGAGGAGACTCTGGCATCAACACAGGCTGGAGACGGAGACAAATACTGATGGGAGGAGGGGGGTCAAGGAGATAGATGGGGACCAGATTTTCCAGGGCAACTGAAGATGCAGACAGGCACCTGGCAGGATTTTCAAAAGCAACTGAACAAGATGGGTACCTAAATGCCACCGACTTCAGCGGATGGCAGGATGTCTAACCTGCTTATGCTCTTTTGAAAATCCCATTAAGTGCCAGCTGCATGTTTAGGAACCCAAACACATTTGAAAATTTATTGTAAGGCTCTAGATGGATAAACTCGATAAGCAAAGCACTGTTGTGCTGATGTCAAGAATTAAAAGCAGAGTCAGATTCCCTCCCTGCCCCAAAAAGGAGTCACGTGGCTAACAAGTAAGAGAATATTTCTTTCTAATTTAAGAAATAATTTTGCATTTGCACATCTAGCCTTCCTCATTTCTAGCTCCTCTCTTTGTCCTTCATAATAAACCAAATAGAGTGAGTACGGATTTCAGGCGGAAAAGCAATAACACTGCCAGGCTCCTGCCACAAGTGAGAGATTTGCAACGCTGTGGGGGGACAGAGAGAGACTAGGGGGACACAGGTAGGTGCTGGGTTATGCAGTGAGGCAGGGACATTGCTGGGACAGCAATGTGTGGCTGCAGACATGGGCAGGCAGGAGACAAGAGGCAGGCATAGGAGAGCAGCTTTGCCATCACTCTAAGATGCAAAACGATGTGACCGAGGACATCCGGCAACATCCCTGTACTTTCAGGAGGTGCACTGCGGCGACGCTGGAGAGGCAGCACGTTGTCATGAAATAGCTGTATATCACACGTACACCATTCAGAATCACAACATTATTAAGATAAGGATTATTTTTTCTTTGAATCAAGGTTATTTTGACAGCTTGGATTTTCCTGTAAATTTTGATGCCTTTACATCTTTTTTTTTCACAAAACCATTGAGGCAGGAGTGTTGAGGGAATGCCAGACTTTCCCATGAGCTCACTTTAAATATTTAGGTAGCATCTGTCTCTTGATCACTGATGAACTTCAAAATCCAGAGTAAAATCTCAACAAACAACTGTGTAAAGACACAGACTTTCTGAAAGGTTCTTCAAAAACCCCCACTATCTCTAAAGCATTTTAACGCCAACAGCTAAACTGACACAGCAAAGCCATTGTGTTTTGCACCAGTTTTGTTTTGCTCTATACAGCTGTGTTTTCACAGATGCAAAACCATGTGTCTTCAGCAAAAGGTCCTCTCTTCCCCTGAGATGTGAAGGAAGATCAAAGGTTCAAACACAGAAATACAAGCTCCTTTTCCCTTTGGAACACGTTTTTATTTTTTGCAGTGGCTCTAAACCAGGATTTCCATCTGTCGTCCTTATGCAATGTACAGGTTACCCTCAGCAGCCGGGTTTGTGATGTCGTTATCTCAACTGAGGAGTGCAGAGATGAATCACTCACACGCAGGCTCTGGCCATCTCACCAAGCAGCACAAGCAGGGCTGCCTCATTCCACCAGCCCTCATCTCACAGGGTTCACGGTTGAGGGGTCCCTGCCTTTCCAACAGAAAATTAGGCATTTCCTGAATACTTATGTGACTACTGTCACATTTAAAACTCTCCATCCCTACTCTCTGTTGTAATTAACCAGTGTAATTCCTCGGGATTAAGTGGCAGTGCTTCAGTTTACAGCATGAGAGATTTAGGCCTACAGCTTTTACACAGTATCACTTGACATTTTGTCCCTGCTTCTTCACCAAGCCGGCTGGCAGCAGTGTTGGTATCAATGTTTTCCTAGCTGGTTGTAAAAGGTACTAAGTTGTTGCTATTTATATGGCTAGCTGGGAACAATTTACCTGTGTTTCACAATAAAGGCTTTATAAAAAGTGAAGTATTCGTGGCAGTTATACCACAGAAAATAGCACTGAGGTGATGGAAGATGATTCTGGGACCACAGAAGGAATTAGCGGTACAGCTCTGTACTTTTAAGGGTGACACAATCGATAAACACGCACATAGCTGTGTATTGTATATAATTACACATCCCGTGTGGTACAGTCGCGGTGGGACAGGTCGCGTAGGGCCGCCCCTGAGCACGGCGACAGCTCCAGCGGTCGCAGTGCTGAGCAGCAGGACGCCCCGGTGGGTTCCCGGAGGGCGCAGCGGCCGAGAAGGCGAGGGCAGGCCGGTGCCCGCCTGCGGTGGCAGTCGGTGCTGTGAGCGGCAGCCGGAGCCCGCTCTGCCCGGCCCAGTGCCTGCCGCGGCCGCAGGTGCGCCACACCGCCTCGCACCGGCCAAGGCGCGGGGCGGCTTGAGGGGAGGGGGCCGCGGCCGCTCGAGCTTCCCTCCCTCACCACCCCCTCCCGGGCCACCCAACCGGCTGCCGCGCCCCCCCAAGCTCCGCCCCCCGCGCCGCTCCGCCGGGGCAGCACTGCCATCTAGCGGCGGGCGGGCGTGTGGAGGATAGCGGGCCGAGTTCCCCTCCTCGGGGCTGCTGGGCACGTCGGTATGGACGCGCCCGGCCGGCCGTGCCCCCCCCCGGCTTCGTGGAGCTGTACGCGAGTAGGCTGGAGCCCACGCGGAGGCCTGTCACCCCATGGAAACCCCCGAGTCTCCTTCTCCTACTGCCCCTGGCCCCACGGGCTCAGGTGGGCTTCCTCACACAGTGAAACACTAGCCCACTTGCCCGTGGGCTCACTGGGGGGTCCATGATCACCCCACTCACCAGTTGCCTACATGCATGGATGGACGGATGGACAGACAACATACTTTCCCTGACAAGAACAGCTGCTTGAAAGCCACTTCATGGAGGAAGAAAGCAAAGCAGTGCCATGGCTGACTGCTGGTGCTGAGAGCTGGTTCAGCCAGGCTGGGCACTGTCACCAGCGGGGCAAAGGGCCACTAGCCGGTCTCTGTGACCACCCACAGAAAACCGCCATCAGGACATGAGTTGTAAGATGACCACCCTGAAGGTGCAGGTGGGGTGCAGGATAGGGCACGTGCCCTGCCCTGTCGAGAGTGAGCCCACCACTGCTGGGGAGTGGCAAGAGCTGGGAGGAGCAGCCACCGGCCACCTCTGGCACCTGCACAGCTGCTTACAGTACTGCCATGTCCTGTTTCACACTTCTCCACGTGTGGGGCACATGTACGAGCCAAAAGAGGAACTGGCAGTGCAGCTGCCCACACGGAGGTCACTGGGGTGGACAATGGCAGTTGCAGCCCCTCTGTGCCCTTGGCAGTGCTCAGCCCGAGTGGCTCCACGTTGGCAGGAGAAGCCACAGTTGGCATTGCCCAGGTGTATGGCTTTGCCCATACACTGCATGTGCCACTCCTGAATTGTGCTGAGCTGGAGTCAGTGCAGGCAGCTGGATTGCTTGGCATGTACAACAGAACCATAGCCCACCTGAAGTGATGCCAGGACCATGATTTCACCCGCTGCAGAAGGACTCCACATGAGATAGAAATGTTGGGAGATGAGCAAGCACTGGGCCACCTTCTGTGGGCACAAGGAAAAGTGGGCACAAGGAAAAGAGCAGTATAGCATCACACCAGCTGTCTCTCATAGGACACTAGGACCAGTTGCAAGGCTTGGGCAGCCTGCTGGGATATGACAGTCATCGTCAGAGCCAGCCCATAGCTCCATTCATGGCCCTCCCAGGTAGGATTACTACCGGAGGATATATGCCTCTGACCACTGTGATGGGAATCTTCTCCAAACTTCCTTGGTACAGCGGCAGCTCCATGATTGCAGCATGCACACCAACCCCCTCTTCGCATAGCGTGCTTCCCCTGGAGCTGCCTGGCAAGTGCAAATCTGCACATTTTATAGGCCTGCATTGAAGGCCCATAAGGCTCTGGATTAGACCTGCTCAGTACTTTAATGAGTATGAAATTAGCTTTGGCAGGAAACTCCCAAAAGCATGCTATGCACATCACACTCTGAGAACAACACACGGCTATGTTGTCATTTGGAGAAACCAGCACAATCATGGAAGAATAGCTCATCAGTAACTCCTCCTTTGCAAAAAGCCTCCAATGGGCTCAGTAGGATAAGATAATAATCAACAATTAATAGCTTTTAGCATTGCCAAGTATAGCTTTTGCCAAGTTAAGCCTTTCTTGACTTCTCCAGCCTAAGTCCCTCTAAATATGCAGGGCAAAGGCAGCACCATGGCTCCAGAGCAGAACAAGAGGAAGCAAGTGTATAATGAGGAATCAGATGGACACCTTATTTTTGCCATGAGTTTTTCAAGGTTTTTGAAGTCCTTAAAGAAAGATTTATGTAAAAATCAGCATTTATCACCATTCACTAATTCAAATCAAATCCTTACAAGTCTATCAGAAAAGAGATTGCGAAAGGCATCATCTTCTCTTGCTCTGTACAGCTTCAGTTGCACTTGCTTCTCCTCCTTACAGAAAGAGCCAAAGTTGGTGATAACAGTAACTCCACATTGCATGGGGGGGGACAAGTTCAGCACTGTGTTTCCCTACGGCCTCTATGCAAAACAGAAGGATACAAGCCTACATATTGCCCTTATGGAATTTCATCACCACTTACTCCTGCTTACCAATAGCTACCAAGATTACTGTGAAGCCGTTACTCACTAGAGCTGGTTGAATTGTTTTTGCATGAAGAATGAGTTAATAAAAAACCCCAATGTCAAAGCTTTGACACATAGCTCCTTCAGTCAATTTGAAAGGCAAAGAACATGGGCACAGCCTGGTCTACCATTTTCATTTTACTGGCCCTCTATTTTCACAAAGGCAAATTAGAAAAAGGAAAAGAAGGAAAGGGTAAGAGAGACTGAGGAAAGAAAAAAAAATCAATGCTAATTTTTCTTTAAACAACATAAATAAAGAGGAAAAAAGTATAACTTTCCAAAACTCTGGATATTTTGTTTTACATTTTGCAGCCAGCTCCAATGTTATCTGAACAGGAGCTTAGTAGAGATGTAGCACATCAGCCAGTGGACAAATTTACTCTCCAAGGAGAATATAGAAAACCCCCACTTTTATTGAATTGATTAGATGTCTATTCTTATTGACTGAATACCACGTGGGAAGAAAGCCTATGCAGTTCAGCTAGGGAGAGGGAAAAGAGGAACATGAAATGCTTTCCAGGGAGCGCTGTGCTAAGCAGCAGCCATAAACCCTCTACCAACAGGACACCTACTGCTTTTGATGATTGAAGGCTGCAGGTAGATGTCCTCTTCTGAACCTAACCTGAGATGGCATCAACCTGGGCTGTTTGGGATCACCAAGACTGCCTTGCAGCTATGCTGGTGGGAAGGGGTTACACGAATGCCCCTGACCCTGCTCAAGGCACAACAAGCCACATTAGTGCCTATCGAACTTCTCTGAGGCAGACCTATGGGAGCAATGGCCTCTCCCACAGTGGCAGTGAGACAGGAGTGGTGCCATTCTCAACCGGCATGGCAGGCTCCAAAATGCACAGCTATGACCTAGCTACCAGCTGCTGGTAAGAACAAACACACAGAGCTGTTTCGGGACATCAGTTCTAGTTAACATGCTCAAGCTAAACAGTTCACTCCTGTGCCATGCTTTCACACAGCCCAAGCACATTTTTGCTTATTTTCTCTGCAATAATTAGAATTCAGCTGTGAATTTCCTTCCCTCACACTGATTAATTTTCATTTCAGTACCAATTAGTAAAGGCTAAACTTTAGGGCTCACACAAGGGAAACTGTTGCACAGCCCAGCACCAAAAAAAATCCTTCTATTTCTTCTATTTCAAACAGAAAGCTTTACTGCCTCTTTGTTGTGAGAGCAACCTAGATCAGAGAAGTGACAACTCATCTTCACAAAGACAATAATGCAAGCGCCCACTATCTGAACACAAGGTTGTAATTTAACACGATTAAACAGCCTTTTTGCTGTAGAAAGATGTAAACAATTGCTACAATCACAGGACCTGAGTTTTTCTGCAATTGCAGATTTCCTCTGTGCTAATTTGCTAGTCCAACACTTCTGGTGTTCCAATAGCAGGGGGTCTGTGTTAGCAACGTTGGTCTTTTTGTTAACAAAAACCTCAAACCTGCACATTTAGTTAGCTCTGCACCTGAGCACTGGAGGTGGATGTCTCCTTGTCTACAGCTTAGATTCATTCTTCCTTCTAAATTTCTGGAATTTGCAGCCTAGACTGTAAAAGTACCCATTTTTCTCCATGAAACCTACAGAAAGTTTTGTTTCTCCGTGAACACAGCAACATCATTCTCCACATTCAGCTTCCCTCATGGAAGTAGACTAACTACAGCAGGATCATGTTGTGGTCTATTACTAAGTTGCCAGATACTCATTTTTCAGTTGCACACAATTCCGCCAAGAGTAGGGACCAGAATTGTCCATACTGTGTGTCCACTACAGGCTGAAGTTCTGCGAACTTCACAGTAGTAACAGGTGCTTGCAAAGAGTGGGGTTCTTCTGCATATTAACATTACCAAGACCTTGTACAAAGTTCTTTTTCAAATTATTTCCAACTCAGTAAGGAGAACTGGGAGTCCTTTATATCTTACATATGTCTTTGTCATGCTCATTAGAAATCACCCAAATTTGGCAGAGTTAAAAACCACTGAAAAACTGCAATTTAACATAGGCAGGGAAGACTTGTTTCATTTCAGACGGTAATAATGTAAATGTTCTGCTATGCCTCTTCCACTTGCAGCCCTTGGTCAGACCAGACTGTGCAGCACCTGTCCCCTCAAGGAAGCTCCACAGCATGGCTCAGGTACACCCCAAACTCCTGCCCCATGATGGTGGCTACCAGCAGTTCTGGGAAAACATGGGAGGAAGGTGCTTTGCTTCTGCATTCCCCAAAACCTTCCCGCAAATGCTGAGTCTTAAGAGAAAAGGTAGGCCTGGTCTAGCAAGACAGCTGAAGTGAACAAGAACATTCGGAAGGGGAACGGGACTGAAACAACCCACTTAGGAACACAGGACAAGATGGAGCTGCTAGAGAAAGCAAAATGGTCCTTGATGCACATCGGTGTCTTTAGTTGCAGAGATTTCTCCCCTCAAAAAAACCCCAAAACCCCAGAAAAAATACTACCAACTATAATTCAGTTGTTAGAGAGTAAGTCAGTGGGGCTTTGGCAAGCTGCAGCTCCTATGATCTGCTCATACTGGGGGTTCATATTCATGTTCGGATGAAAGGCTGTGGCAGAAAGAGGCCCTAGGGGCACTACAGTCCCCGTTTTCCTTTCACTCCCCACAGCCCTGTTTTCTGACATCCCCCTTCCCACTCTTACAAGGCCAAGGCTCCTGTCTGCCTGCCCTGGCTCCATGCTAAGGAAGCATCACGGCCACTTCTCTGGGGACAAAGATGGCAAGGGCAGAGGCTCAGTGACACCAGGCCACACTGAGCAGGAGTAACGTATGTGCAGAGGACACTGATGTCATATCAGCACCTAATACCTTGGTGCCATGCACACATTGCTAAGTGCAGTACTGCAGTACTACAGTACTATCTGCATGTTGCCCACTGCAGCTTGGTGCTCTCCAGCTCACAAGCCATGCTGACAAACCACATGGGGTCCAGTATCATTTCAAGCTAAAACATCCTCTTAGCAATCTCTGAAAACCATGTTAGAACACTACTGCTAAGACTGTGAGACAAACTGACAGACAGGAAGGAAATAGCCAAGTTGATGATTCTATATAATCCAAATTCACCCTTCAGGGCACACAGCTTATGAAACTGTCTTCAATAATACATTCCCACAGAGATGCTTTATGGGACAGGCCTGAATCATGCATGACTGGATAAGGAAGATTATTGTCTGTAGGAACCTGAGAGGTTTTTGTTTGTTTGTTTGTGTGTTCATTTTAAACTTTTTTAAGGTCTTGCCCTTACCTGGGGACATACTGCAGAAGCAGTGCTATCTGGCATACAGCTCATGTTCACTGGATCAGAGCGAGATGATATAAACAAGCCTAAGCATGACCTTTGAGGCCAGTCTATGAAGACTCATCTAAAAACTACTTTCTTACTTTAACCAATACTTGATTAATATGAATTACTTGGATAACTAACTGAAACAAGGACAGGGTCTGCCCTCTACCAACTGAATGCCTCTACCTATTCATCTATAAAGTAATAGTTTAACCCATTACTAGTTAAAGCAGTGTTTTGGAAATGTAGGCTTGATTCATCTCAAAATAAGAATAAACATGCCATTGCTCCTCATCACAGATCAATTTCTAAAGTAAGAGGACACTCCTGTCAACATTGTTGTTTCTACACTGTCTAGAAGGGTCCCACCTAATTAATCAAGTTTCGAAATGTTTTTGGAAGCAAGAGCTTAGTGACTCAAATAAAGGGCTAAGAGCTCTGAATCTTCAGTGGAAGAAAGTACTTTCCTGAAACTCACAGTAAGGATACTAAATCTATGAAAAGGCTGTGATTTAAGGAATGGCTTTCTGAAGTATTCCCCCTTGTCTAGGTTTAGGTGATTCCCTGCTCACTATTTCTAGCTCTTCTCAAGTGCAGTGAAGTCACAGCCATGATGCTCTGCGGGTCTCAGAATTAAAATTATCTGGACCTTCAAAAGAAAAAGAGTGCAGGTGAAGAGGATTTGCATGCCCACGGCATCTGATTTTTCCCCCACATAAAAGCTATTAGTACAATAAATGGTATTAGTGCTCCCCGCACAGCTCGTTTCACTAGTTCTTCTAATAACAGTAGAGAAAGCCTATTTATCTAACCTAGTGCTACTTTTCAGCTCTCATGGGAAGGTGCCTCAAAATTGAAAGCTGAAATACAGATTTCTACTTCCTTAACTGCAAGATGACAACTGAGCACCCAAATTTATGGGACATTCATGACTCTCAGCTCCTTATGCCTCAGCTCCCTATTTGTAAACCAGTAGTAATACCAGCCCTTTTCATCGTGAGGGTTTTCTGAAGATAAATTAATTAATGTTTGTTAAGCATTCAGATATTTATAGCAATAAGTGCCATAGAAAAGCTCATGAGGAAATTAACAATTCTGTCTTCACAGCAGGGTTTCAATAGTGTGCAGTAAATAAGGCCTAGGGCTACACATTGAAAAATTAGGAGAAAACAAAATATTGAATAACTGCTCATTAACTCAGCATCGTCCATCCTGTTCACTGAGGCAGGGGTCCTGTGGAAAAACCCATGTATGATTCTGAAATTAAAAGACTACGCTATCATGCAAACATATAAGGGGGCTGAACTTCTATTGCATCAGCTTTCTTAATTCTGACATTTCCTAACTCGTGAATATTTTACTTCCCAGCCTTAATGAGGCTGTTCTTGAGCTGTTGCATGTCTTTGCAGTCTCCTTTATGAGAAAAGGCTTATAAGAATGCAGTGTGCAGGGAGAGACAGAGGCTGAATGAATGCCAGTGTCATAAACGAAGGCTAATAATAACAACAACAAATTATCAAAAGAGAACTTCATCAAAGTTTTGCTCCAGTCTTTTAAAAGGCAAGAAAATACTTGTGAATCAGTTCACATCTCATGGCAATAATATGCAACCGATGGGAATTTCTAGAAAAAATGGGGTCAGAGAGAATATTTACCCACTTACTTAAACAAGATTTTGTCGTCAAGAGGTAACAATGCAGCCTTCCATGCAGTTGGTCTCTCCATCTCGGCATTTGGATGTGAAAGCTGGAAATCAAATGCCTTCAAAAGCACCAGGTGTTAAAAATCAAGCTGGTTTTGAACAAAATCTGAGAGTAATTAGAGCTTAACAGTTCCTTATCTGCAAAATTACACAGAAAAGGAGAGTAGAATAATAAGGATGTGTTAAGAGCAGAGCCTTGGCAAACCTGTCTCTGGGCAGCAGGAGGAGGACTGCACAAAATGGGCTGTCCAGACATATCCCTCCACACAGTCTTCCTCAGAGAGGAAAATTTGTGAGGATATACAACAGCAAAGATACCTGTCTGTCCGACAGAGATCACCCAGCCTTAGTTGTCATTGCAGGAGCATCTAACGTGCCAATGCATTTCTATGTGACATCATCACAGCTAAAATAAAAAATATTTCCCTTTTAATAAATAAAATATATAGCCTAAAAATGAGGAAATTTCATTACAGAACTAATGGATATTTACCTACTGGGAAAGTCCTATATGTTTGCCTGGGGTTTTTTTGTCAGATGTTTAATCCGACAATCAGTTATTCATTAAAAAAAAAAAAATGGGGGGGGGTATTTTAGGGAAAAAAAACCCTCAAATAAATCCAAGACCTAAGTTAAGAAATATCCATCAAAATGTTAGGTGCTGAGTTACATTAAAAAGATTATCAGCCTATCTTGTCAAAAGAAAACAAATCCAAAAAATGATGTTTGTAGTAACAAATTCAAAGCCATGACGAGAAGGCAATGGGAAACTGGCATTTTTCATTTCTTTTCATGCTGCTTTGCATCTACATTAACATAGGTTGTGTATTTTTAGGCTATTTTTTCCTGCCACTACAAAACAAAAGGAAAATGGTGGGGGAACCAAAACATACTTGACTATAAAATGTTAATTCTGCCAGAAACACTTGCTTATTCTTGGAACAGTGGCTATCTAGCTTGAATAGATAAACCTGAGGGGAAAAATCTCCAAGATGTTTTTAAACTCTGCAGCACCAGAAACGTTTTAACACTTGCCTGTTGAGGAAGTTTTTGCAGTGAAGAGTTTCCCTAGAGAGATTATTTACAACACTAATTTAAGGCTTTACTTCGTAATTCCTCCTCAAAGAAGAAGGAAAAAAAAATCCCATCGATTTCAGAGCAAGCAAGTGGATTGTTAAGGATGACTGCAATGACAGTTCAAATCTTCACTTCTCTCAGTTATGCTCCTTTTATACTACCTCTCCAGAATGATACTAATCAAATACTTAATAAAATTTCAATTAATTAACATATTTGCTCATATTCTTCATTTAACCATAGCTTTTAAAAATAATTTGATATTAAATTCAAGATCCCAAGCACCTGATTCAGCAGTCAGGTTACACTGTGCTCAGCCACACAATTCCTTGTGCATTCTAACAGCCTCACGCTTTCTGTATGAGCAGTGAAAGAGTTGTGTTGTCCTTAGGTGTCCTGGGGTTTTTTGGTCATAGGTACTTTTTGTGGTGTGGCAGATAATTGCATTTTTTCTTACTTATCGGCCTTTAACTGGGCTTTGAAACCCAAGTGGGAAATCCTGAGCGGCCTGAAGCCAAGGGGAATTTTGCATTGCCTGTGGTTTCATCTCCCTCAAAGGCTTTTTTACTTCAGCCTACGTGGCTTTTAGCAGCACCAGACTCTGTTCACAACCACCAGATCGCCACAAAAGACAATACAGAGAAACGATGTTGAACTGGGCTGCAATCTTAACCGGTGTGTGTCCAGCTTTTATCCGTCCTTGTGCTGTGCTGGTCTGTAAGGTCAGCTCGATGCTTTGCAAAGCTGCGCCTGGAAAAGCTTTCCATCGGCAGGAGAGTCTGCAAAGTGAGACTTTCACAGCCCCAGCCACTTTCCAGCACACCAGCGTCTCGGGCTGGTGGTAAACCAGCAGCCGAGGCAAAATAAATGCTGTTAACTGTACAGCATGCAAGGGGAAAACTTGACCTGCATCGCATTAAAACACATGCACGTGCACCGGCGCGCGCATGCAGCCTGCTCAGCGCTGGGAAAATGGACAGACTGAGTAGCATCTGTGCTGGGGGGGGATATGGAACAAATAAGTAATTGCTGTTTTTACTAAGTAAAGCAGAAAATTACAGCATATCAACAGCCAAGCATGTTTGTTGCCTGGAAAGAACCATTTGTGTTCCAGTTTGGGCTTTTCTACTCATTTGAAGTCTGTGCCTCAAAGTACATTAAAAGCAATTTAATGATTATTATGGGTTTATGTCCTCGTATAGATTTGAAATCTATAAATATAACTGGGGGGAGGGGAGAGGAAAGCAAAATAAATAAATCCAGTCAAATTTTCTGTATTTTTAAAAGCGAAACCTGAAGGAAGATGCAGCTCTGAATTAATGCCTTAGAAAACATGTAATTCTTTTCAGAGAGCATGTATTGTATGAAAAATCTGTCTTGGTTTATCAGAAAAGTGTGTGGCTATATGTGTGTTTTCTTAGCTACATTCAACTCTCTTCAAAAAGACATCCACCAGAATAGCCCTCTTTAGGGACAGTGTTTCAGGGTTGACAAGAACATTAAACCATATTATAATTATCTCTTCAATGAAAACACGGCTTTGTAGTGAAAGCAATGCACAGTTCTCAAGGCGAGTGTTATTAGGCCGTATGTGTTTTCTTGGAAGGAGATTCATGGAAAGAAAAAAGCTTTATAATTTACTGGAAGAAAAAAAAATACAGAGGACATGTCATGCATAGCAAAAGGGATTTTACAAAGAAGGCACTAAGTTGAGTGCTTCACTTATCTTCAAGAATGCTTCTACATAATAAGTGTGGGGATCGGTTTAACACAAGCTACAATATAGATATAAGACATGCATGCAGTTCTATGTGACTATTCGTATAGATAACTGCAAAAAATGGCCTGTAAAGTAAGGTAAATATAAAGCAATTGCCTCCTGCGCCATAAAAGGGTTCTGCCTCATTCTTTGAGGGGTCACTGCTGAACAGCACACATTCTTATCACAGTTCAGATAATAAAATCTGTTACTAACGTGAATACAAAGATCTTCTAACTCATCTTCCACATTCAAAATACTGTTTTCTCAAATTAACCTGGCAATTAGAAAGTATCAGTTCTGAAACAGCAAGCAAAGTTACAAACTGCACCAAGATTTTAACACGTACATAAATGACCACATGCCTATGGGAACACACACTATCCGTACGTGCACATTTGGATTTGTTTATTCAGATTTAAAAAAAAAAAACAACAAAAAACAAACCAAAAGAATACTAAAGATTTTTAACACTTTTACAAATGCATGAATTATTTTAAAAAAAGAATTTTCTTCTTGTTTGCAAAAATAAGGTTGTAACTTTGTTTTCTTTAGAATGTTGGCAAATGGATAGATTTTAATTCCTTAAAACATAACAAAGTAGAGGACAGAAACAAACTATGTTAACCAACAGTGTATGTATACCCTGAACGCAGAAAACACCGACAATAATATGAAAATCATGTGCACAACATGCTAATGGAGCATTGTAAAGCTGTTGTGCGCATGCAAGTCCAGGCACACACAGGCGTAAGCACAAAAGACAACAGTCCCACTAAACAGCTACCAAAAATATACCCAATTGGCCTAATACTAGACACAACAGCTTGAGCATTCTTAGGGGAAAAAAAAAAAGTCAGAAACTCACCAAATCTTGGTTTTAAAAGCATGCGAGGTATCCAGAGAGAGAGCATTCGGAACAGTCAATTACTTTCACATTTTGTCCCAGGACTTTAAAAGTTAAAGGCATAGTTCTGCCAATTGTGAGATGCCCCATCCAGCACAGACCACCCACAACTACTGATTTTCCATCTGGTGAACAAAACAGACATCTCCCTAATTATTTTTAAAAAGGTTTTTTTTCCTAACATACTTCCTTTATTTGTCTGTGACCTGGAACTTAATGGAAAACCTGGTAGATGCCAACCTCATTTCTTGTAATGAAGCATCTTATTTTCCCTACTTTAAGCACGCTTATTTAAAGGCTGTTTAATAGAAAGTTATTACCTAAGCCGATCTTTGATAGGACCTGAATTGCTAAATAGCTTGAAATTAGAACAACTTTATATCAAACCCTAAACGCTCTAGTTAAATATTAACCATTAAAAGTTCTTCCCTAGTATATTAAAACAGAAAGCAATGAGGTTTACAGTCTCATATGCTGGGTTCCCATATTGCCAGTGTCAAAATTTATGCCTTTTTTCAGCAATATGGTTGCCATTGCCAGCACCATGCTTATAAATGCCAACTGTAATTAAAATCTGGCACCCTCTACAAGCATTAAACATGCTTAAAGATTAAAAAAAAATAAAAATCTGTATTTTAAAATACTCTTTGCAGCATATGCAGACTTAAAAAAAAGTTCTTCTTCTGCCAGTTTTAGAAACATCATAGAAAAAAGAATAATAAAAAAGGTCCTAGTTGTCCTGAAAATTCGTTTGGAAAAAAAAAAAACCCATATATTGTGCTAATCTTTCATGATGGATGCACAGGAAGGAGAGATGGCAAAACCTGGATTTTTGCTTTAAAAGGATTACAAAGAAATAGGATGTTTAATAATTTGGACCCCAGGCAGACACACAGGGCAGGTAACACACAGCCTTTACCTCAGCATCCTTTACGCTGGCTAGTATAGTTCAATACACACGTAAAGCTCTCGCGATGAATGCCCAGGCAGGGCTGTGGACTCCAGAGCCTGCTGAGGGGGATGAGAGATCATGCAGAGAAGAATGGAGGCTGGGGGGTACCCATGGCCTGTTCATGTTAATGGTTCTGGGGAGGCAAACACCATTATGCACTCCCTCATTGCTGCCTCCAGCAGTGAGCAGCAGGCTGGGTGTCTGGTTAAGAAAATCCTCTTCTGGGCTCGTCAACAAGAGAAGTGACTAGCAGGAGGCTCCCAGAACGCCCTGGATGTATAGTCAAAACATACAGGGCTTCCTTGGGAAATAACAATAGTGAAAAGGGGAGCTGGGGAAACAGGCCATTAAACCCAGCAAAATTTCTATCCATAAATTCCTTTTCTACTTATTAATAGGCTACTTCTAAGTTACACAGCTGGATTACAGACCTGCTGAAGATAAGACACCCATGTTCATGACAGGTTAAAACCTAAAGGAGCTCCCCAGCAAGGCCAAGCCAGGCACACAGCAGCAGGTGCACAAACAGCACAGTGCTGGAGCACCCCGAGATCTCCTTCTTGGTCTGGCAGTACTGCACCAAGCACTTCTTTCTATTGCCCTGGTCATTTATCCCAGCTAGGAGGTTAGGAAGAGCCAGCCAGCCGTGCTGACAAATAAGAGATAGGAGAAGGACCACCTCTTAGAAAATCAGCACCGTTCATGGACTCTACTTGTGGGAAACAGATACAGAAAATGGGCAGCCTAACCACTGCAAAATTGACCTTTTAGATAGTCAGCAACAGAAAGTAGTGGGTTTTTTTCAAAGAAATTTGATGAAAGTTAATGAATTGGCATTTACAGGAACACCTTCTGATGTGACCAGCAGATGGAGGGGAACCGTGATGGTGTCCGAGTCTGAGACACCAAGGACCAATGGCATCAGGACTCGGTGTCTTTGCAGCAAAGGCACCATGACCAAGATGCTCTCCATCCTGTCCTCCCAATCTCATTGTGCTGGTGCCCGAAGCAACGTTTTTCTCGTGATCCCATCAGCAGAAGAGGTAATTAAATTTCATTGTGGGGTGTCCCATTGACCAAATGTTTATGGGCAGGACTGAAAATTTTATCTTCACGTTTCACATTCTTGGCTGAATTTCTGGATCGTTATGCCACGTTTGCACTTATGTTTATGTTCACACGTAGGCATCTCAGTTATCAATGACTTTCAGCAGGATGAAATCTTTTAAGCTGCTTATTTAAAAATAACGAGTTAAACTACCAAGCAGGAAACCTCAAGTTAAATAATTAATTTGAATCTTGTTTTCCCATTTAAACGTTTCAGTTATTTTCTTGGAGAAAGGTTAATTCTCAGTTTGTAACCACTAAAGTATGCTGCTTTGTAACTAAATATAGCTTTTACACTAAATTTGGCACTTCTTATTGCTAGCCAGAAGGACAGAGTAGCTCTGCTGATATATATTTAAGCTTTTCTATACCTCATTATGCATATTTTTCAGATTAATTTTACTGGTTTTGTTACAAAATCATGTATGGCACAATTCTTATTTACTAGCTGATCCCTTTGTGTTTACTTATGGTTTATGTTTCTTTGGATGGAAACTGGAATGCAATTTAAAATGCAGCAAGATAGTTCATCACTTGCACAGCACTGTCTTAAAGAGGCCAGACTTTTACAGAAAAATTGGGATTTGATTTAAAAATTCAATTTAAAAATTGGGATTTGATTTAAATCTATTAAAATAACTTGGTATTACCTAAAATTAGCACTGATCTAGTATTTGGTCATAATATCCTTCAATAGTGTAGTATTTGCAAACCTAATCCTCTCATAATTAGCTTTTGTTCACAGATTGGTAGAGAAGAAGCTTTTCTGCGTCTTTCAACATCCAATTGGTCAAGTTTGAATAAATTAGTCATTTAACTGAGCTAATTGAATATATTGAAGAAAATATTCTCTTGGCACTTGCAGAAGAGACTACTGATCTCAAAAGCCAACTCAGTACTTCAAAGGCTTCGGGTTTAGAGAATTTAGGCAGTGACTTTCATCAGTTGAATGGTCTGACCAGCAACCTGGAAGTATTGTTTCTATTTCGTTTGTTATTTTTTATGGTTTAAGCAGATTGCAGTAAGCTTAGGCCTTAGTATAATTTTAATTGATGCATTTTAAAGAAGAAATTGATGCATTTTAAAGAAGAAATACACTCAACATAAATTCTGAAAATTGTTTTTGTTATGTATTTCTTCATCACTAGGTTTTTACCATCTCATTGAGTCAGGGTTCAGCTCTTCGCATTTCAGAATTATTTTTTTTAATGGAGGAATGTGCCAGCATCACCACTACTAGCGGCAGAAAGCAGCAAGACTCACTTCTCAAATATTTGATATGAATAAACAAATACTTTTATCAGTTGCAGGACAGGCCTGTCAAAGACAGATTTCAGGCCAACTAGACAGTGGCCTGAAAAAGAAACTGGAAGTGTCTAAAACGGTAAAAAACTTCAGTGTCTTTCCCTTCTAAACTGACTCCCTTCATGGTTGTGGAGCGAAGACATCCTGCAGCCAACTCTCTCCACACAGATGCATCCACTGAAACAGACACATCAGGGATGGGGTGAATATTTCAGTCTCTGAAGTCAAGGCCTCCAGACAGGTTTGAGGTCTACAGTACCAGAAAGGCCAAAGCTATCACTGGTTTCCCGCAGCAAGTTTATATTTGATTCAAAAACATTTAATGTTGCCATTCCCATTGCATAATGAACATGTGATTTTCTACAGTCACAGATTACAAAAAAACCCCTAAACCATCATGCCTTCATTATTCCTTTTTTGATTCTGCCATTTGTTGGTTGTGTTTTAAGGTTAATAGATCATTTTCCAGGCATAAGTGGTCAAACAAGCTAATAAAAAAACCCTACAGCTGCTGAAAGAACTGCAGCCCTTTGATAGCATATTCATTTTCTGGTTTATCTTGTTAAGGAACATCAGTGCTGAGTTCCTGCGGGACAACAACCTGCTAATAGCATGTGTCTTAGATAATGATACTGACTTTAAAGATAAAGTTGACTTAAATGAACTCTGTATGATTTCTGATATACTCAAAGGAAATCCATCTTAATTGCATAAAGAAAATAGTGGACTTCAAATTTATTTTAGAAATTAAAAACCTGGAAATGCAAAGTCAACTTTCTCACTCTGAACATGTCTTTGGGTACAAGACAGGTTTTTATCCATACCAAATGTTTCAAATCACTGAAGCTACACAATGAGTTTCCCTATTTTAAGATTCCATATTGGAACAAAAAAAAAAAAGAAAATAGGAAATGCCATAACACTTTTTGGTTAAGTAATTTTCATATCTTTCCAGCATGCCTCTAAGTACAGATAAATGTGGAGCAGGAGATTCAGGCTTGAGAATGCTCATGTGGTAAGTAAGAAGCACTGCTCAGGCTGTATTTGTCAGAAAAGGTAAATCGTGGTGAAAGGAGCCCCTTTGAGTTTTAGCCTTAGGAAGCTCTATAACACCAAAAGCTCTGACACCAGGTCTGAGGTTTTGTACTTTGAAACAGAAGAAATCCAGTGCAACCAAATTGCTAGAGAGTTGAAGGGTTTATGTGGACCCAGCCTCACTGGAAAGGAAGAAACCTTTTCTTCTAAAATAAGACCCTTCCTCCTTAGGTAGGGAAAAGGTAAAAAGACCAATTCAACCTGTAACCTTGTCTGTAGAGCATCATAGCCTTCACCCTAAAATGAGCACTGTTTAGCACCACTGTGAGGTGGCATGGGGGGTTGGAACTAGATGATCTTAAGGTCCTTTCCAACCCTAACTATTCTATGATTCTATGTGCTGTGGAGCTAACTAGCATAAATCAGTGAGCAGATAGCATGTAAGTTAAATGTTCATTCACATTGAAAGATGTGGATGTACATAAGGCATGACAAATGAAACACACAGCAAGAAAGGGACTGTCAGACTGAAAGAGGACATGGGTGAGAAAATGCAGTTAGCCAGCAGCAAAAACAAAAGGGGAGGGATAAAACGTGCCCAAACCCAGAAGATCAGAGACCATCATCCTGCAGCAACTCACTGAAAGAGGTGGAGAATTTTGGCATTTGTCTTCCTCTTGCACAGCAGCAATTGGCTCCATCAAAATTTCGCTGACTGGCTTCCATATATTATGCGACTGTACCCTGCACAACAGCCCTACTGGCTGACAGGTATGTAAAAGTTTATGAAAGAGGTTAAGAGCAGGAAAGTCCAGAAAGAGATGACTATTCTCCTGGAAGACAAGCTTTGCTAACCCAACACCATTAACTTTCAGAGCCTCATTCACAAAAATAACTACAGAAGACAAAAACAGGTCAAGGAAAGGACCAACTTAGGAGCAAACCCCAGAATTACGATTTCTGGTAGGTGTGATACCTGGGCAGGTCAGGCTAAACTAGATACAATGCTCTTATTCATCTTGAGATAAACTCTCTTGCAACAGGCCATCACAGGAGGTTATCCTGTAGCACTAGAAACAGAGTCACAAATGTGTGAGAAAAGAAACAACCTCTCAGTAAAAACGTCATTGTATATTCTCATTATTTATGGGTACTATGAGACATTGCTTTCAACAAGTAAGTTAAAGTATGACATAGAAGGAAAACATGCTTTTGGAAAATCACGTACTAGCTCTACACTGAACCTCTGATGAAGCACTAGAAAAGCCCTGCTGCATGAGTCTTGGGCAAAGCTAGCACAGCAGGAGAAAGCATCATCCAACTCTGTATTGTTTCATACAATGTCGCATCTCTTTTCCTGTGAATTAAGCTAGAATCAGATTTACTTCATGTTTTGAAGTCTGGTTGGAGGAGAGAGGGACTCCAGAGCAGCAGCTCATGCTCTGAGCTCCCTGTTTCATTTTATTGTGCCATTTTTTAATTATTCAACAGATGTTTGCTGGTTACGATGGAATCACCAGAAAGGTCAAAAACCGGAATGTGCTTAGAAATTAAACGGGCGTCTCATACTCACGATCACTGTTCATCTGCTCTAGGCTGATACAGGGCAACGTAGAGAGAAAAACTTGCATTTCCATTGTCACTGAAGCAGCTGTGCCACGAGCAGAAAGCCTTAAGCTGCAGAGGGGGGTGCCCATCTGCAAGATTTTACAAGCCCTAAAAAACTTACACTGTACATAAAGTTTTCAAAACCTTAAGATTAATTATGAGCTCTGCTTTGCACAATGCCTGTTTGAATTACATCGTACTGCTAATATTACTTTAAAGCTGTTTTCAAAAGGTTACTGTTGTTCTCACAACGCAGAACAACAAGAATGATTAAAATCTGAATAAATCCTGTCTAGTATTTTCCATAATTTACCTATTTATCTAAACCCATGTGTTCCTTCAGAGAAATTTAGTTCCCTGCTGCCCAAGCAAAATAGGAGCACTATGTATTATATTACATTATATCATAAACTTTGGTAACCAGTATCTCCCTTCAGGAAAAACCGCACATGTTGGCCTTCACCTTTAACAGGAACACATGGGTTCCAACTGGCTGCCATTAAATTTCAGGTTTTAAAACCTGCAAACAACATACGGTAGAAGTTAAATTATGCACTGCTGCTATATTTGCTATGTGTACTGCAGGAGGATGGGCTGAAAACTCTGTTAATGGTTCAACATTTAAACAAAAAATAAACAAATTAAAAATAAACAAAAGGAGGGCATCATTTAAGATCGTGTTTTCAATCTGCTGCATCTCATTTCTCCTTAACTACCTATCCACACTAAGAACATTGCAACTGGCCAAGAATTTAAGTGAATCATATCAGTGAGATAAATTATGGGACACAAACCAACAGGAGCCTTTTCTTTATGTTTGGAGCAGTAAAGCTGCTGCAGGGTGAGGTGGGAGCAGGCAGCAAAGCGAGGCAGTGTGAAGGGAACTGGCCATTAACTTATCAATTCCAGGCCTTGGCTTTCTAATTGACAACCTCAGGGCTACTTTCATCACTTGTCGACTTCAAACCCACACTCAATTTTTCCTTTAGATAATGATGCAACTGTAACAAAACGGTGTTTCTGACATATTGCAGCGTGTAGCAGTAGGAAGACTTCCTCAGTAGCTTAGTTTAACAGGAAAGGGGGAAAAAAACCCCAACCCTACTGTTAAATGGTTTTCACATCTATCAACTTCTCATAGAAATAGTAAGAAAACAGATTTTACACTTCCAGTATGCTGAAGTCACTATTTGGTACTGACCCAACCCAAAGCACCATCAGTGCTTTAGTATTGCTACAGATTTAACAAAAAATAAGCAAATGATTAATGCAATAAGCCTGCAAAGCATGCATTCATATACAAAACCTAAATAAGTGAACCCTCCAGAACTAGAAATGCACTTCATTTAAGTTCTCTAATTCGTAAAAACTACAAAAAAGAAAAAGTAGTTAAAAATACATTGACAACAGGCCATCTAGAAATTATATGTCCTTGAAGCAGCAGGAATGCTGCCATGGACATACCCCTACAGAGAGTTAAGAAGTCCCAACTTCCATCCTCCTGCAGAAACCTGAGTGGTTGCTGAAGGCAGCCAGACCATGTGCAAAGAGCAAGGCACTCATGTGAGTATGTTTATCACATTTTGACCATAAAGAAAAAAAACCAAAAAAACCTGTCAAGTAACAGCATGTCCACAGGCAAAAAGCACCTGGCTCTAACATAAACAGTCACATAACTGCCTTTTAATAGTGGATTTAAAGGTTTGAGTCCCGCAGGCCACTCTGCAAAGGCCCTGGAGTCATACTAAACTCAGTGCAGCATCTGGGGCCCTCAGCACGTCAATCGAGTCACCAACAGCAGTGTCAGAAACTTGAATAATATCAATACACTTCTGAAGCACAGCCACTTCTCTGGCTTCTATGTGATTGACATACAGAGGGACAACAGTTTGGATACCACGCCATACAGCCAATTGCTGCTGAAATCGGTGTGCATAAAGACACAGGTATTGAACTAATGCAGATTAATAAAGCAAAGATGCTGCAAGAAGACTTGGCGTACAGTTGGCTCTTGTCTTCACTGGAATTTGGGCTCTGCTGTTGCAAACTGGCACCCAAGTAACTTCAGTCATGGCATGTTAATGAGGCAATGGCTTACGCTAGCTGGACTAGAAGAGATCAGGCCCAGCCATTTAAGATTACAGATACGGATGCCTCATTTCCAGGTAGCAATGGCTACATTTTGGTCACAAGCTTAAAAATGATTGCTAGCGCTGAAGCACTCAAGGACAGCAGTACTTTCTTTAAGAATGAACACTGGACTCAACATTTCCTTGGGCTGCCACTCTAGTGCTTTTCAGGCTTTCTAGGTCCATAAAGCTGCAGTATATCATGAATTTAGCAGATCACATTGCTGGTTTAGAGCTGTAACAATCAGTTTTATGAAGACTGGGTATGCTGGCATATCACCCACTTTGTTGAAGGCCTCTCTTCATTTCAAGCGTTGCGCATGCTGCTACTCCTTCTCAAGCAATAAGGAAGCAAGAACTCTCCCTACAAAATGCCTGGCCCACATAAATGGCAAAGGTCACTGTTTGCAAAATATTATTAAAAAGTCAGGAGGAACTTATTTTATAGCCAAATTAGCAGCTCAGCAAAACAGTGGGCTATCGTAGGAAAGATAATAAGCCCAACAGCTGGGCAGTACAACTGATCAGGTTTTTACTGGGATCATTGCCTGGGATGTTTTAGGGGTTTTTTGGACAAAAGAGACATCAACACAAGAAGTGTGAAACCCAGGCTATTACATTAACTGCTAGAGGCAGGTGTTTTTTCATTTTCTTAAACCAAATCCCTACCACCTTTCCAATTTTGCCACTCCAAGGCTGCAAGCAGCAGTACAAACCGGTTCCCTTTCAGGGTTTGGAGTGTGGGTTTTACAAGCCTGTTTTGCCTTCCTGCAGGCACTTTGAGCTTATAAATGGCACCTTTCAGTGTCCTGAATTATGAAGGGCAGCTAGTCCTGAATTCTCCTGTCGCTTAATGATCTCACATAAAATGAGGTCCACAAAACTTTTACTACCACTGCAGTTCGAATTTGCAGGTGAAGAACCACCAGGGAAAGGATGCGGACATCTTTTGCTCCCCTAATTTTCCAGGTGCAAGAAAGTTTCCCACTTGGACTTGAACAATTAGTTAACTCTCAAAGTGAAGCCTGATCTAAATAAAAAGAGTGCAGTATGTTACTGCAATAAGCACCGGGAAAATCCAAGGGGAAACCACTTGAGAGCAACATACAATAGCATCAAATTTAGGTTGAAAAAAAAACCCCGGCTTAAAAACCTCCTATCTAAGTATTTCTTTAGTGTCTTCTGGTTTCCACCTAATTTTATTCACTTGTCACCTTAAGTATATTTGACACTCAAGGATTATACATAATGTTTATTTAAACCATAAATCGGTTTCTCCCCTATTCTGGTAATAACAACCACTGATTGAAAACCATACTGTACCTCAGCAATCCAAACACAGACTTAAAAGAAAGTATTTTAAAAAAGAAAGGAATTTGTTTGTTACAAATTACTTCTGAATTTATATACAGTTTTAGAGATTCATGGCATGCCAAATACAGTACTAATGAGCTTTGGGTTGTGTTTCTCATTTTTGTTTGAAATCTTTTTTTCCCTGCTAAAAACAATTACTAGAGTCCATTCAAATGCCACTGTGTAAACCAGGAGACCTAGTAAAACTGTAGGTAAAATTGGCATTTTGTTTCAAGCATGGCTCAGGAGTCCAATTCACTTGTTGGCAAGCTGCATATTTCAAATAGCACTCGCATCTCGAAAGAGGAAGCTGGGTAAGATGCTTTCAGAAACCGACATTTACAACACTCATTAGTGAATAACAAAAATTAAAGAGTACAAACTTACCGCTTAATTCCCACCTTCCAAGGATGAAGCATCTTAGCCCTTCTGCTTTCTTCTTCGCTTTCCAGTGAAAGGTAAATAAATCAGCAGAAATATAAGCTCGTAATTCTTAGTACCTCTTTAGAGGATACACATGCCCATAAGAGCCTAAAAACCTTCCTGGAGAGCATCATTAATCTTGCTTCTAGCAGCAAAGAATTTTTAAAGCCTATGTATGACTGTCTAGTCGCAGCCAAGTGAGTCTTGCATTTCTGTGACCTGATTTTAAGAAACAAACAAATAATCAGTGGAAATTATGCCCAATTATCTTTCATCATTCAGTTACGCAGATCACCACCCACTCAACTACTGACCAGATACCAAACATCGTCCTTCTACAACAAACCTGGCCATCTAACACATACAATCATGGGATGGTTTGGATTGGAAGGGACCTTTAAAGATCATTTACAATAAACCCCCCGCAAAAAGAAGGGACTTTTTCAACTAGATCACATGTTGATGGAAGTCCTGCCTTGACCCTGCTTTGTCCAGCCCCTCCAGCTCTGGGCCTAAGAATACTTTCAGAAACCTAAAAACAATTCAAACTGCCCATGAACAGCTGCTGCCTGGCTGCAGCCATGTTAAAGCCCATTTGCACCACCACAAGTCAAGTCACTATCAGTCCCTTGGACTTCAGTCTTCCAAGCAACATGTGTGTTACTCCAAAAGCTTTCAGATGACTTTTTAACTGAAAACATCCAGGATGTTGGGGATTTTAACAAATCAGCACAGCTGATAAATCAGCAGCTGATAAAACTAGAGTTAATTAATGCTGCCAGGAAACAGAAATATATCTGCAATGAGCTAGTCTTGTTATGCCCATACTCAGTATTTCCCCTCCTTTCTTTGAAGAGCATTTCACCAACTTAAAAAACCCAAACATAAAACCAACACACCCCCACACCCCCCACCCCACAGATTGAGCGAATGAAAGATATTCACACTAACTAACTAACTAATTAACTAACCAACTAACTAACTAACCCCACTCTCCAGTTCCCCACCCAGAATCCCACAGACAATATCAAGAGTGGGGAATCAAACCCCTTTATGACCGAGTCCGCAGCAGATAAAGCAGCAATTGTGCTTATACAGTATTGGAAGTGTAGCTACAACATAGCGTGACAGCTTGTTAGTGTTGAAAATATATAAGCTCTTTGTAATTGTGCCTTTGGAATGCCATCTGTCTTGAATTAACATCCACCTGGGATCATGTTTCGATGACCAATATGGACAGATTACTGGAACTTTAAAACCTCGCTTTCTTTGTAATTGACATTTAAACTGTTTGAAGTTTCTCATTAAGTCCTTTTTTACAAATTAGGTGCAGATGTATAAAGCTAAATGTACAGTACTAAGGGAAATTAGGTCACCTGAAAGCTCAATCATAAAATGTATCAACTGTTTAAGTGCAATGAGTACATTAAAATTTAGAGATCAACTTTATGCCCCAAATTCTTCAAAGTTTCATCATTTCCCTTTCATCACTGCAGAGCCCCTGATGCCAACCATTTTTAATTAAAACGGCAGGGAAGAAAGAGGGTTTGGCCACTCAGCCCATGAAAACTCGTCAATCTTGGCCCACAAAGGGCTGGACAAGACAAGGCAGGCAGCCACAGCGATGCCGGTTTACAGGGACAGGAAAATCTTCTTTACGCCAATGATGACAGGAGATTTAAAAAGCACAGGGAGACTTGAGAAGTAAACACAGCACCAATGAGAAAACAAGCGAAAAGTTATGAAGGGGACTTGTTGAACACGCAGGGGCTCAGTAACCACACGGCTGACCTCCAGATCCACTCATAGTCAAAGTTCTGCAGACCTGCTATGCTCCACGGCCTCATGGGATGGGAGAGGGAAGCGTGAAAAGGGCAGCAGCTGGAGAAACACCTCCATGCACAGCCTGGCTGACAGAATAAGGGCAAACCGAGTATTTCCCCTTTCCAAATGAGGGGGCTTAGAGCTCAGGGAGGTGTGAGAAAGGGGTCCAGGAGAGCCCACCACCAGGAGCCCACCTGATGTGCAGAGGACATGAGGACATACCGCACTGGTGTCCATCAGCAGAAACTCTACAAAGCTCTCAGCATCAAGGGGCTTTTACCTGTTGGAAAGGCTCTTAAAAGAAAAGACTTCAAGTACAGCAGCCTGTTCTCCCCAAAAGGTGCGAAAGTCCCAGGGACTCCATTCACCCAACCTATATGAATAGCCGAGAAATACTGCACACGCACGAGAAGGCTCAATGCTGGAAGGCGGAGCATCCCCAAAGAGAATCAGCACCCTCCTTCCCCATGCAGGGCCACAGAGCAGGGGTAGCCTCAGGCCTCAAGACAGCAGCATCCTGCAGCTGGTATCATTTAAACTCAGTGCTATCAAGGAGGTTTGGTGGAAGGTCCATGAAACTCCTTTCCCCCAGAAGAAGATCTCCTGGAATAAGTTAGGACACCACCCACAGAAAATGTGCAACCGCAAATCCTTCAGATATCACAGCATGTTGGTTCTCGGTTACATACCAGGGGTGTACCCTGGCTCTCTGCTCATAAGCACGGAGGTGCGATGGAAGATAGTTCTCTGAAAAGCTGCTTAACGAGACAAATACACTGTCAACCAGTTCTTTTTTCTGTGCTTAGACTACATTATTGCCTCTTAAGCAGACTGTCTTCAGTACTGCTACTTACTACAACGATTTTAAAAAGCTTTTCTGCTCACCTCCCCTCATAACCCTATTCTTGTAAGCTACTAGAACTCTTTTTGCGAAAGAAGTGTAAACTTTCAGCTGGATACCTTTCTGCTGCTTCTGATAAACAGCCAAGTAACTTTGCTGTGAAACTGGCTGTGCATCTATTTGCAAGATGAACAGCAGGTCACAACTAGTACCATAACAGGACAGCAGGGGATTTTGGTTTTCTTATCCATGGGCTCTTTCTCCATGTTCATATACATCTTCAGTTCAAGGCAGAATCTGGAGAAAAATGATGGGCATTTTTAATAGAAAGAAAAATCAAATCAGCCATGTTGTTAAACTGCAACACCTAGGAAAGAACAAAACCTGACCAACATAATACAGTAAGGTCACAACATTTTCCAGAAGGGGACTGCCCAATTCATTTATAAAGGGGAATGAGAGAGAGAAGCAACTCAATAACCACATGTACTGAATAAGAAAGACTTCTAAGGAAAGTGTATTTGCACACAATTCCATTTTACTTATGCATTTCTTGAATAGTGGCTTTCATTTAGCTAACAGGTCCGCAAAGACAGGTACAGGACTGGGCAGGACTGTCCACAGAATGGTTTGGGTTAGAAGAGATCTCAAAGATCATCCAGTTCCAACCCCATGGGCAGGGACACCTTCCACTAGACCAGGATGCTCAAAGCCCCAGCCAACCTGGCCTTGAACACTGCCAGGGATGGGGCAGCCACAGCTTCTCTGGGCAACCTGTGCCAGCGCCTCACCACCCTCACAGGGAGGAATTTCTTCCTCATATCTAACCTAAATCTTTCCTCTTTAAGCTTAAAGCCGTTACTCCTTGTCCTGTTACTACTTGCTCTTACAAAGAAGTCCCTCTTCAGATTTCTTGTAGGCCCCCTTTACATACTGGAAGACTGCTGTATGGTCTCCCCTGAGCTTTCTTGTCTCCAGGCTGAACAAGCCCAGCTCTCTCAACCTGTCTTCATAGGAGAGGTGCTCCAGCCCTCAGAGCATCTTCATGGCCCTCCTCTGTACTCTTTCCAACAGGTCCATGTCGCTCTTGTGTTGGGGCCCCAGAGCTGAATGCAGCACTGGAGGTGGGGTTTCACGAGAATGGGTGTAAAGGGGGAGAACCACCCCTCGTGACCAGAGAGGTGACCACAGGTCACAGAACTGTGTTAGCTTTAAGCAGACAAGTTAGGGTGCCAGTGCTGATTAGCTGGACACACTTAGATTTGCACCCTGCTCCTCATTAGCATTAATTAGCCAGCATCATACCTCTGCTGCTGCCAGGATCGGAACTGGCTCAGGCAGTAGTTTCACAGTGCTTAATGCCGAGCATGGAGCTGCCAGAGCGTGCAGCAGGGAGCTGATGTCTTTCTGCCAAGGGCAGAGGAGAGCAGAAACCCAGTTCACCAGAAAGCTGGAGCAGCATGGACAGGTAACATCTTCTTTGGCATAAGACCTCCCAATGTAACTCCAACCTGCCAAAAATGCATGAGTGAACACCAGAGCTAAGGCTCAGCTTTGCAATGTGCTTCACCTGACCTAGTGGCGATGGCTGATGAAAGGCCCCATCCTGCACATTCCCTCATGCGTGGCCTGGTAATGTGGTTACAAGGTAAACTGGAGCTCCACTAGGTCCATCCCCAGAGAAAGGATTGCAACACCAGTGACTGGAGCAGGGTGTTCAAGATGTCACCTCCCGCCCCGAAGTGAGCCGCTATCAGGTTCTCAGCTTGCCAGCAACACAACATTAATTTAGGTGAAACAAAGTGACCTTGTAGAAAAGCAGATTCTGCAGATATGGCTCAACAGTTCTGCCAGATAGAGTGTTTTTATCACTAGAAAGTCACACTTTCACCCCGAGGCCATAATCTCAAAAGATACACTTAAAAATGTGTAGAACATAGAATGAGTGATTTTTTCGATAGAGGTTCAGGAAAGAAATCCCTCACAGACTTAACACTTTATTGATATTCTTGGTTACAGCTCCACACATGCCGAGCAAGATCAGCTGCTGGTAAAGGCCATGATTCATGTCTTTCCATTTAAACGCTGCAACAAAGAATAAAACTATTTCCCAACTAACAAAGGGGAAACCTTTAATTCGCTAGAACAGTTTCAGCTCTCACTGCATTAGCACCCTCCAGTGTCCAATCCATGAAAAACAACACCGCCACTAATCTGCCAAGTAGACACAAATTTGGGAGTATGAAACACAAGAGAGAGAAGTGATGGATTCCTGGGAGGGAAGATGGCAACTGGAGAGGACAAACTCCCAATGCTAGAAATTTTAGATGACATAGATGCAGTCCCTGAACAAGACCTGACACAGGATCATTACCCTTCTCAGACTCCTTTTTTCCCAGCAGCTGTTCTGATGTCTGCACCTTTGGCACACCATACTCCACATGCCCACATGGTGTATTCCATACTCAGCAGTGCTCCACCAAGATGTGAGCTTAACGGTGCAACTTTTGATTGACTTAGCATGGGCATGTAGGTATAGATGTGTCTGGAATATGCTGTGGAAATAAATACACATAAAAACCCCTCTCGTACACAGGAGGCAGGGAGAGCTCAAAAGCTCTGGAACATCACAAATAAGCAAAACCAGTGCTGGGTGCAGTAGGTTTCACCTGCCTGCTAATGACACAAATGCTCCATCCACATTCTCATGGCAGCACTTCCCAGTGGCTTTGCTGGGGCAGCAACATCCACATGAAGAGAGGGTGGTGGCAGCTG
Source organism: Psittacula echo (assembly GCF_963264785.1). NCBI lineage: Eukaryota > Metazoa > Chordata > Aves > Psittaciformes > Psittacidae > Psittacula > Psittacula echo. Next base: position 72,121,758 of record NC_137736.1, read on the forward strand.
GGAAGGCAGCCACACTGCTTCAGTGGTACCTGCTGTAATCCAGGTCCCAGCCCAACAGTGTGTCAATGAACACCGTGGGACCCAGGGACTATGGTTCGGACCCAGTGGACTCCTGCTGAAGACCACGGAGCTGCTAATGAAATCTAACCATGTGCATCGACTGTTGGCATTTGAAGTCATCCCTGTATTTTCTCTCTGCACGGCACACAGCTGCCCAGCTCAAAGGTGAGCAAGGATTCCTCATGCCTCATCCCGCTCAGGTCTCTGACTGGTTAGACGTCACAGATTCTCTGGTCTCCACCTGAGTGCTGGCTTCTCAGGCTCCACAGCAGCACTGATGAGCAGGGCTAGGCAATTCTCACTGCAGGGAGGCCGCCACATCTCCTGGGAGTCATGTGAGAAGGCGCTGGTACTTGGTATCTACATCCCATCCCACAGCAGCACCAGCCAAGGAAGTCCTTTCTGACCACGGCTGGAGGAGAGCAGCCTCACCATGGGCTTGTGGTCAGCCTCTCCTCCCAGCCCTGAACGGGTGCTATGCAGACACAATGTGATCATCTGATTGCCCTTACACTGTGCAGGCTCCTCCCCACAGTATTAGTACTCAAAATTGCACATGACCTGAAACAGCAAGGCACAGCATTGATGATTCTTCTCCAATAATGGGGCAGGAGAAGGAAAGAAAGAAAAAGGCTTGTACACACATGCATCTTCTCCAGAAACAGGCTGTGAAAGTAAGCTGACAGAGGTAGGCTGGAAAAATGACCCTGGGTGCTATGCAGGACAGCATTACTGTGGGCAAGAAAGGCTGACATGGATTTTATGGGCTCTTCACACTGCCTCTAGCACAGCACAAAGCAGTCCAGCTGTCCTCAAGGTTCCCCAAGAACACCAGCATCAATATTGCATGCTCACAGTAACATCTATGTTACAGCTATTACATACTGCTACTTTTTTGTTACTCAACTATAAAATATTTACAGTATCATGGTCTCAGCAGAGACTACAAGAATTTAAAGCTTTAAAGATTAAACCAAAGTAACAGTTGGTTTCCTGCCTAATAGCAATATTAAAATATCTGTTCTCCCTCTAGAACTGCTGTTGGAAACGTCCCTTAAATCAGCACAGACCCAAGAATCAGTCCCTTGGGCAGAAGGTAATATGCAGGCACACACCTGCAGGCAGAAAGCTGGACATTAGAACCACACAGATCTCCAGGAGAAAGGTGTGGTGGAGCTCTCGTCTTATACAGTGTATGTCACTCAGGGCCTGATTCTGCAAACCGACCTGCATGGGGACCACGTATTTACAGTGGAGCTTTTCTGAGCACCCTGCCCAAAGTCCATGCCCTGACAGCTACCTGACCAGCTGTGGGGAAGTGCCCTGTGACCTTGGTCCCTTCACAAGTGCACATAAATCACCTGTATAATCTTCCCTCGTCCAGCCACTGCTGTGGCAGAGAAAAAGGAACATGTCACACCTCTGGACCAAGGGCCCCCCCAAATCTGGGATGAGGGGTGCTGACGGGGCTGCCGACAACCCCACTCTGCTCAGATCACGACCTGTGCTCAGCTCTATCAAGGATGATTTGTCAATGGAGGAGACAACACGGTGTTCCCTTGAAAGGAGGGGACCCAACGGTACCGATCCAGCCCGAGCTGCACCAAACCAGGCCCCCGAGAGAGCCCAATTTCGTGGTAACTGGAAGAAACTTAGTTCTATTTTCACACTGCTTGTGCCTGAGGGACGTGCCTTACAGGTCCCCTCACGGGGAGGCACCGAGGTGCGGCAGGCGGCCGCTCGAGCCTGGGGAGCACAGGCTCGCCCACCAGAGGCTCCCCGGGCTGCTGCCCGGCCACGCCAGCGGCAGAGCCAGGGTCAAGTGGCTTCTCCCGGCCGCGGCCCCAGCAGGCGGACCCGGCTCCGCCACGGCCCCGCTGCCCCCTGCCCCCCTCCCGCCGAACAGCGGCGGGCCCACAGCCGAGGCTGGGGGCTGTTAAGGTGAGACCCCCCCCGCGGCGGCTGCCAGGCGGCGGCGCGGTGCCTGGGGTCCGCTGGGGTCCGTTGTCCCGCCCCCCGCGCGCGGCGCGCGTCACTCACAGTCTGCACCTCCCCCGGCGCAGCCCAGCCCGCAGGCAGGCCCACGCCGCCGCCGCCGCCGCCATCATCACCGCCTCGGCACCGCCTCCACACAACGCCCATTGGCTGCGGTCGCGGCGTGCCCCGCCCCGCGCTGCTGATTGGTGACCCGCGCCACGCCCCCCACGTGCCCGAGGCGGCCGCGGGCGGGGCGGAGCCGGGCGTCAGCGCAGAGCCGTTAGCGGCCGTTGGGCTCTGGCGGTCGGGTCTGCCCCGGCAGCAGCAGCGGGGCGGGCCGGGCCGGGCCGCGCTGCCTTCCGGGGTGGTGTGTGAGGGGGTCAGCTGCTCCCCGGGCAAAACCACAGCTGCCGGTGGAGCCCGTTCCCGCCCTCGGGCAGCGGTGGCTGTGCCGGTACAGCCGTTGTGGTAGGGCACCGTCATCCAGCCGGGTGCTGGAGCAGGCCTCGGTACACCGCGGCACAGTTGGGGTGTGTGTGTGGTGGTGCTGGCTGAAGCTTTGTGGTGGCTTGCGAGGCGTTTGGCACCGTTGCCTCTGACGCCAGGGGTCAGTTTTGGCTGGGATGTGCCCGCTCTGCATGTCTCAATGTGGGAATAACGGCCACAAGTGGAAATAGTTCATTCTTGCAGAGGATAAAGAGCCAAGACTAAAGGTAACATTTGCTCTCTATAAGTACCTGAAAGAAGGTCGTAGTGAGGTAAGGGTCGGTCTCTTCTCCCAAGTAACAATTGACAGGACAAGAGGAAATGGCCTCAAGCTGCACCAAGGGAGGTTTAGATTGGATTTGGATTGGAAAAATTCTTCACAGAGAGGGTGGTCAGGCATTGGAACAGGCTGCCCAGGGTGGAATCACGGTCCCTGGAACAGTTCAAAACCACGTAGATGAGGCCCTCAGTGACATGGTTTAGTGCTGGACTTGGCAGTGCTGGGGTAACAGTTGGACTTGATGATCTCAAAGGACTTTTCCAACCTGGTTGATTCTGTGATTCTCCGAAGTATCAAGGGAGGGGACAGGAAGGAAATTAAATTTAGAAGGAAAGGGACCTGAAAATGTAGCAGAGATTCTGCTGATTTTCCCACCAGTACAAAGCTAGACTTGAGGATGTTTTGTTCTTGCCATGTTGCTTGAATGTGCTGGAGTGGGCACAAAGCATAATCCCAGCAAGCTCCTCCAGCAGTGGGGATATTTCATCCAGGTTTCCTAAGGACAGGAGCTCGGATTGTGCCAGCTGTCTGTTCCGTCATCTCCCATCCCTTCCCTCCCACAACTGCTGAACACATTGCCCATTTTGGACCAAGCTTGGCATAGGCTGAGAAAGTTGGGGCTGTTCAGCCTGGAGAAGAGAAGGCTGCGTGGAGACCTTATAGCAGCCTTCCAGTATCTGAAGGAGGGCTACAGGGATGTTGGGGAGGGACTATTCATCAGGGACCATAGTGATAGGACAAGGGGTAAACAGGCTAAAACTTATACAGGGGAAGTTTAGATTGGATATAAGGAAGAAATTCTTTACTGAGAGGGTGGTGAGGCACTGGAATGGGTTGCCCAGGGAAGCTGTGAATGCTCCATCGCCGGAGGTGTTCAAGGCCAGGTTGAACAGAGCCTTGGTGACATGATTTAGTGTGAGGTGTCCCTGCCTGTGGCAGGGGGGTTGGAACTAGATGATCTTAAGGTCCTTTCCAACACAAACTATTCTATGATTCTATGAAAGATCCCAAAGACACTTGTATTCAATGGCTTTTATAAAATCAGGAGAAGGATAATTAAACAACACCCCAAAACAGTGCTGCTGCTCCTTGAAAGGCCTGGGCTCACATTGATGTAGGTCAAGCTTAAGTCCTCATGGAAGAGCTTTTTTATTTTCTAGTGTTGCTGAGTTTTGCCGTATAACTTTGTTCTTCCCCTGACACAAAATTTGCTTTTCTTTCTCATAGGGCTGTGTAGGAATTTTCCAGTCTGGCTTAGCATCACTTTACTGGGAAGCGGTGTCAGCAAGTGTGAGTTTCCCCTCCTAGCAAAATGAAATATGCTGTTTTGAAGAGCTGTGCTCAAGCATGAAAGTGACCTGCACTCAGCTTCCCCACTTTAGTAATCTTGCATGCTTAAATCTGACATGACTTGGTAACAAAGAAACAATTCCTGGTATCACTAGCAGCACAGTAGGGTTAACCCTTTTCTGACTAGGTCCACTGAACTGTGTGTGGTAGAGACTCTTCCTTCTCCCTCCTTTCACTGACGCTTCGCTCCTCTTGCCCTCTTCTCCCACCAGAATTAACTCCTTGGGGAACTCTTCCTCATGGGAGATGATATGGCATGAGGTGGTGGAGGAGTGTCTGGAACTTATCTTCTGCTCCTCTCTTACCTCTGCAGGGACAGGGAATTTCTTTCCTGGACCACTCTTGTCTTGCCCTTTCTGATGGCAAGACTCCCATGTGTACAAAATGTTCTCCTTCCCCACTTTGCTGGTGAGGCTGGCCAGCAGTGGGGAAAAAAAGGAGATGCATGGCCCCTGACAGACGCTCTTGGCTACTATCTCTCTGTGGTTCCACATGGCAGCCTGGAGAGGATGAGAGCAGGGGTACAGCCAGCTAGGAAGAACAATCCTTCCCCCTCCACCCAAAATGTGGATCTCCTTTGCAGCAACAGCATTTGGTGCTGCAGCATCAGATGGAGACAGGACGCCACGGTGACGGTGGATCAGCACTGAGCAGCTTTCAAGTTTTGTCAGACTTTCAAGTTTGGACTTGTTGAAAGTGCAGACACCCTTTTCCAGCACTGGTAGCTGAGTATAGGTTGTGTCTGAATGTCAGAAAGCCTGAGGTAGCCTGCTCATTTCCAAATGACATATGCCTCTTTGACTCATAAATGATCATAGGAACACAGGGATCTCAAGTAAGTCTCATTACTTTTCCCTTCTGTATTCTGGGAAAAACACTGTTTGTCTGTCTTGCCCTTTTAAAATTGGAAGCCTTTTAAAGATGTTGTGTTTTCCATTAATTGGATTAGGCCAATGTAACATTTTGCAGGATGCACAGAAGGTATTTCTGAGCTTAACTCCCACTGACACAGTCAGGCGTTAGGCGCCCAGGTGCTTCTGAGGATGCGAGTCTTGCAGCAGCAGCATCTTCGGGGCTAAGACACTTGGAGGTGCATGTACATGAAGAGTATGTGGAGAAAAAGGTCTCTGAGCTCAGCTGGGGCTGGTGTTCAGCGATGATTTTGTTGGTGTTTTTGGGTTTTGTGTCTTCTTGCAAAACCTCAGGGGCACAAATGTTCCAGCTGCACATATGACACCTATGCACAGAAACAGATCAGAGAGAGGGATCCTGCAACTTCTCAGACAGAAATCAAATTATGAAGATTAAATGACTCATCAGCTGTGCTGTTGAAAATCATTTAGCAATTTTAACAAACTGGGCAAAATAGTCTAAAAAAAGATAACTGCCTACCCGTGTTCCTCCTGTTATGTCAATAAAGCACCAGAGGCACCCCAGTGCTACAATGTACATTTCAAGTACACTGGTTTTTATAACTGTTGCATTTTGTACACTTTTTTTTTTTTATTTGTTTTTGTAATGGTGGTTTAGTATCTTCTGAGATGTTGAAAGCAGGAGGTTGCTATGAAAAAGCAAGTATTCTGGAAGATGATATGGTTGTCATTGTTCTACACTCATTTTCTAGTTCTTTAATGATCTCTTAAGGGTATGACTAATGACTAACACAGATATTTTTGCACAAGAAAGGGAAAAAGAAGCAGTGTAAAACAGAAATATTGTGGAACCACTAATAAGCCATGCTGATAAAAATGAATACTCTTTTATTGGAGTCTGAGTAGAAAAAAAGACCTTTGGTGCTGCCTGAAGCTATTGCACATCAGCATCCTCTTGCCACTCATTTGCTTTGACTTTTAACAGGGAAATGAGCATTGAAACAGCCAAGGTACAACGTGCCTTCCTCTTGATACTGTGAACACAAATGCATGTCCTTGTTGGGTGAAAATGGGAAATAAATGATATTGGCACCAATCTTGCTGATACTTCTGTGCCTCTTTCTGACAGACACCTATTTTTGCTGGCCAGCAGTGTTAAAGTGCCTCTGTGGTGAGCATACTACTTTGGGCCTAGTCTCCTACCTGGCCAAGTGCTTGCGGGAGTAGCCGTGTACCTCAGATGCCTCCCAGCTTCCAGAGCACTCATCACCTGGTGGGAGCCTTCTCCTGCAGTGCTCCTGTACCACACAGAGCCAACATCATGCCCATGGGTAAGGAATGTAGCTGTGCCCAGGGAGCTGCCGAGGCTATTTGGCTCCTTCCATAGGAGGCAGACAGCCCAGAGAAGAAGCTGCTTTTCAGCAACAAGAAAGTCTCAGGGAACCTCCCTCAAAACTATTGATGTAAAACTAGAAAAAGAATCAGGAAACACTGAATAGCTTTCATGGGTGAAAAAATGAATTTTCCAATGTCTATTCATTGCACCATTATGTTTAATAGAATTGCAGTTATGGGGTACATGTTGTATCCCAGCAGTGCATAGTGGTTTAATCCACCATAAATCCATGTAGAATACATTATCTGGAGCCTATGCATTGAGCATGATGGACAGTGAATTGAAGAGTCCTGATCCATAAAGACAGGAAAGCCCTCTCTTCAGTCTTGAAGGGCTTGAAGAACCCCAGCTTCCCTTTTTCAATCATCTCAAAAGGACAGCTCAGGCAGCTGCTTCCTTCTGCGAAGGGCAGAGTGCCCTGTTACCAGCGTCCTACTGAACTAAGGGAAATCTGCAACCTTACGCACAAGGGGTAACGGGTTCAAACTTAAACAGGGGAAGTTTAGATTGCACATAAGGAAGAAATTCTTTACTGAGAGGGTGGTGAGGCACTGGAATGGGTTGCCCAGGGAGGTTGTGAATGCTCCATCCTTGGCAGTGTTTAAGGCCAGGTTGGATGAGGCCTTGGGTGACATGGTTTAGTGTGAGGTGTCCCTGCCCATGGCAGGGGGGTTGGAACTAGATGATCTTAAGGTCCTTTCCAACCCTAACTATTCTATGATTCTATGATTCTATGTGGATCCTCTACGTATCACAGGAAGCTCCTCAGAAAAGGCAAATACCCCTTGCTCATCCCAACCTCCTCACCAGAGATGCTCTATAAATGTTGCTTTTCCAAGTCTGATTCTCCACATTTGAAATCAAACCATTCCCTTCCCCAGGTGAACTGTTAGCAAGCAACATCAACAGATGGAACAAGAAAGTCAAAAAAGTGAGAAACATCTGGAAAAACTGCAGGGCCAGTAGCTAAGGTGAAGCTGCAGGGAGCAGAAAATACGCGAACAGCTCCAGCCATAAATCGAAGAGAAGTGCTCAATAAGTGACCTCAAGCATGGGAGGCCTGTTTTCAGGCATCAGGAGGAAATAACAGTGAATTTGTTGCCGTCCAATTCAGATGCTATTAAGTACTGTGCAACTTTGGGAGAGGATCTGAAAAGTGGCTGCATGAAATCACTGGAATTCAGAAAATCAAAATATTTTCATGCTGGGAAGCAGCACGTATCCCATGTGCTCTGTATGCCATCTGGGAGAAATTAGAGAAAAAAAAGGGAGGCAACTGTAAAGCAGAGTTTGTAAGAGGGTTTGAATCAGAGGGATGTGCTTGCCAGTCCTCCAGGTGGGAGCAATTGATCTATTACAAAAAGTGGTGTGGTTTCAGTACTGGTTTTCTTCTTGATTCCTTACAGATCACCATATTTCATTTGGTTCTGTAAGTTGTGCAGATCATAGAATCATAGCATCATGGAATACCAGGTTGAAAGGGACCTCAAGAATCATCTGGTCCAACCTTTCTTGGCAAAGCGTGACCTAGACAAGATGGCCCAGCATCCTGTCCATCTGAATCTTGAAAGTGTCCAATGGTGGGAGATCCACCACTTCCCTGGGGAGATTATTCCAATGGCTGATTGTTCTCACTGTGAAAGATTGTCCTCTTGTGTCCAGTCAGAACCTCCCCCGGAATAACTTGCATCCATTACTCCATGTCTTTTCCATGTGACTCCTTGTAAAAAGGAAGTCTCCCTTTAAATGGTGATAAGGTCTTCCCCGAAATATTTTCAGTGGACTAGAGTGGGGCTGTTCCCTGAGCATTAGCCAGTGATTTAGTGATGAACAACATATGAGACGGTTCAAGATGCTCTTCCCTATGTGTGTTACCTTGGGCTTGCTTCCTGCTCTGCTGCTGAGGAGAGGGAGTCTCAGCGCTCTGCCCTAGAGCAGAGCCTGTGAGCAGTGCCAATGCTGCTCCTGGGGTATGCGGTGCTGTGTATGGGCACTGACTCCAGCCGGGGCTCATCCTGCTTGACACCTTCCATGCTCGAAGAGAAAAGGGCACCTCGGAGCGACAACAACTCGTACCTGAACTGGCATTTGCAGAAGCACATCCTTTCCTACAGGCAGAGCTCAGGAAAATTAACCTTAAATGTTTAGCGTGGGTGCCAGGTGAAGGTGGGTGGTGGGGACATTTCCCTACTTCATATGGTGCTTGAGAGCCTCTGCTACCAGTGCACCTGCAGTTTTACTTAATGAGAGGGAGGTGATTATAGTTCAGAAGCAGGAATGTAACAGATATGGAACTATTTGGAGTATATTTCTTTTAAAAGAAGTAAATCCATCATGACAGGTTTCCTACATGAAATACTGTCAAGCTGGGAGAGGGAAATGAGGATGCTAGGAGAAAAGTGTGATGCACATGTAGATGAGAAGGAGGCCAAGAAAGCAGACTGTCCTTCTTAAGGTTGTTATTTTGACAGATTTCAAAACCTGAAACAGTCTGTGTATCTTACAGCTGATTATCTATAAATGCTTTTTGGTATTTATATACCCTGCTCGTTTATTTTGAAGTCCTCTCTCCCATAAATACGATGATGTTTTCACCTTTGTGGAGGTTCATTAAACTCACTTTGCTGCAGAATGCTTTGAAAGCTGGTAGATAATCTGCAAGCTGTTGATGCCATAATACTGTGATGGCTTGTATGCCATTAAAATGGATCACAGCAATGTTCATCTATAGAACCCGAACTCAGTACATTGTGTCAGTATACTGTATAGATCCCTTAATCCATAGACTATTATTAAAACAGTGGATTAAGGCGTTGTTTGGGATCAGAGCATGCTGTATATGTAACAAAACAGTTTAGCTGAGATTAGTATTTATTACTCAATGCAAAATTGATTGAAGGATTCATAGATGCATATAGTATCGCTGTTCTCATTTGATCACTGGATTACTGCCTTTTTGCCATACGAGTTCTTGTGAAGACCTGCAAATAAATTATCACTGTGTATGAAAAGTAAAGACTGAATAACTGACATAAATCTGTCACTAATTTAAATATTTTCACTTGGTACTAATATAAAATATGGTATTTAGATGATAAAAATGCATTGTATGAGAATGTGCATGGAAAGGACATTCAGGCTTCTGAAATAATAATTTGTCAAATATTAGTTTTTAAAAGAGCTTGCAAACTGCTCTACAGATCAGGGTCAATTTAACCCAAAGCAAACTGGAAATCAGAACTCTTCTTTTCATAGAATTTTCTTCTGTCAACAGATTTGTCAGAAGGGGAAGTTCTATTCAGCCGTGTGGTAAAGTTGAAGTGAATAAGACAGTGGCAGTTTTACAGACTTTAATGCAACAGAAGGTTGTCAACAAGCCTTTTTGGTGACATCTCTCTGTGAGCATGGCGAGCAGATGATTTGAGGATTACCAGGCTGCTTGCTGGACAGGTCAGCTGGCATCTTAAAAATCTCTTTTCTAAAGGACCAAATCTGCAGCCAAAAGCTGTTTACTGGCTGGAAGGGGGAGGGAAATGGGTTTGTTTAAGAGGCAGAGACCCTTGGGTTTGTTTGTGTGCCTGCCACAGATCCCTGTCTCTAAAGCTGGCTCTGTATGACAGGGACCTGAACTCTGGTTGACACTTGTTTTCGAGCAAACTAGTAAGCAAAGTAAAATTTCAGTAGCAAAGTGCCAACGTGAAAAGAAAAAAACTGTATAAAAATTAATATTTACTAAAAGGTAAGTAGAACAGAACCATTTTTTTCCAAGGTGGAACATGTTTGTACCAAATTTCAGTTACACTGCAAATCACTTTTAAAAAATGGTTTCTAATCCCAATTTTAGTGTTTTGTTGGGATTTTGGTTTTGGGTTTTTTTTTTCTGGTTTTTTTTTTTTTTTTTTGTTTTGTTTTGTTTTGTTTTGTTTTGTTTCTTGTTTGTTTGTTTTTTGGTTTGGTTTTTTTTTTTTGTTTCTTTGTTTTTAACTCCTGTCATTGCTAGTCCAGGTCCCTGAAGAATCTGGGCATTTCTGAATGGAGGTTCAGATGCTTCCATATGAAGCAAACTAACCTCTCTGCAAGTGTGTCTGTGCTGGCTATTTCTCTTACACATACTATCCATCAGCTGATCATGTCTGTGAGTTTTCAGGTCTACTTCCTACATCCGTACAGCCCCTGGACATACAATGCTGTGATTTGTAAGCAGCTTATGAAACCCCATGCAGAAGGGCATAGCAAATGGAGGTGGCACAAGGCATCCACAGAATCATCACTTTTAAGCGCAAGCGTGAGGGCTATAGTACTTGATGATGCTCGTGTCCAGAGTAGTGCAGTGGGGACTAGAAAACCTCCATATTCTAAATAGTGTCACGTGAATAGCCATGTGCCACAGCAAAATCAAGTAGGAGTTCTTGACTAACTCTGTCTGAAATTAAATGAGTTTGGAGTGGTCTGGTGAACATTTCAGCCTGCAGATCTAACAGGAATATTGTCTCTGATGCACCACCTTTTGTACACCTGATACACCCTGATGTACCACCTTGTACACCTGGGAGTGAAGCTCCCAGCCTGGCCTCACGGAACATGGCCACAGCTGGAGGAGGACACAGATTTCAGACTCCAGGTATAGCAACACAGGTTTTAGCAATTTAACAAGCAATTGAATATTCCTAAAGGGATAATATTTACCAGTATACCTACTGGACTAAAAATCTGCATCGTCAGACCTGTATTTCTCCCTGTGCTAATAATCTAACTGCCTATAAAGGAAACCCAGCTAACAAAGTACATCACACAGAATAACCCTACAGGCCAGTTACACTTGACAAAAATACTTCTGACAAGGCGGTGCAATTCGTTGTTTAGAATCACTGAAATGTGTTTTCTAACTGTTATTCCCTGGCATTCACCCCAGAGGAGTAGCTGTGCTGCTTCCCCAGCTGCTGCTGAAGGCGTACTAAATCCTGTACATAGAGAAGGGCTGAACATAACAAGTGAGAAATTTTGTCAAATTTTGTAAGATTTCTATATCACGCAGGAATTTCTTACATATATGTCCCATTAGCCTGCTATTTCCTATATATAAGTTTCACTTTCCTAGTTTCAATCCATTCAAATAACTCCATCTCAGACCTTGTTGTTTCCTTTGAAAACCCACTGCCATATGGAGGAAACATTAAAATTATTGGATCCAAAGTAAAAACAAAAGCAGCTTAGTGTTAGTGCAAGAGGCTTAAATCAAGACAATTAAACTGAAGTTAAACTGAAAGTAAAAATGGCAAATAATTTTGGCCATAATGTATACCGCACACCACACAGAAAGCCACTGTCATCCATGGTGGAAGCACACGGTCTTCAAAAAAAGATCATCATCTGCAGAAAGACCAAAATTAACTTCCAAGACAAATCTATGCACTAAATGTACAAGAGCAATCCTTAGCAGGAATGATTCTGGGAAGAGGCTGCCTTCCAGAGTTTCACCAGGGCAACGTGCACTGCTACACAACCAAGTGATGATCTTTGACTACCATTTTGTGAAGAAGGTCATGTGGTGCTTTCAGTATGGATGGGACAGGATAATCCTTCTGCAGCCCAGCTTTCCTCTTCTGTTTGTTACTTTAATGCTTTAGTAATTTATACTTAGTGCTGCTGTGAGTGACAGCTACTGGGACAGACACCCATGTACCTCCCAGACTACAATGTTTGGCCTGATTAACCATCGTGGCGTTAGGATATTTAGGAGTAACCTTCAGTTGCTCAGTTTTTAACAGAATTGTTGGAAATGAGACCGCTACACTTAGTGGCCATAGTAAGAATTCAATCTCTTCCACATGTAGAAATCTTGTCAGTGATCATCTACAGGAATAAGTCTGGCCTCTCAAAAATGCCAGTTTTTTTAAACCTATTTGGTAATGTTACCAACTGGATGACACCAATCCATGGTCCTTTACTACAAACCGCCACACTCCTTCCCCAGTGCCACTAGGTCATCAACCTGTAGACTCTAACCAGAATTTCAGCAGGCAGCTCTGGGAGTTTCTGTGACAATGAGCAACAGCTAAAAGGGGAAGGGGGGGAACAAAACAAACCCCAAACTGCTCTGAGGGCAGGTAGTGATATGGTGGAACATCATGCTATCAAATTTTGGAATGATGCTCAAAGTTATAATGGAAGGGAAGGTCTCCAACTGTGCTGGGCTGCATCAAAAGGAGCATGACCAGCCAGTCAAATGGGGTGATTTTCTCCCTCTACCCTGCTCTCATGAGACCCCACCTGCAGTGCTGTGTTCAGCTCTAGGGTCCCCAACACAAGAGGGACATGGACCTGCTCAATCTGATCCAATGATCAGAAGGCCGGAGCACCTCTCCCATGGAAACAGACTGAGAGAGTTGGGCTTGTTTAGCACAGAGAAGGCTCTTGGGAGACCTTACAGCAGCCTTCCTCTACCTAATGGGGGCCTACAAGAAATCTGGAGAGGGGCTTTTTACAAGGGCAAGTAGTGATAGAACAAGGTATAATGGCTTTACGATAAAAGAGGGTAGGTTTAGACTAGCTATTAGGAAGAAATTCTTCCCTGTGAGGGTGGTGAGGCACTGGCACAGGTTGCCCAGAGAAGCTGTGGCTGCCCCAACCCCAGCAGTGTTCAAGGCCAGGTTGGACAGGACTTGGAGCAAGCTGCTCTAGTGGAAGGTGTCCTTTGCCCATGTCAGCAGGGATGGAACTGGATGATCTTTAAGGTCCCTTCCAACCCAAACCGTTCTATGACTATGATAATTATTACTCTCTAATTTGTTAGCCCTATCTGATCTCTTTTACCCCTGCTGTGAACGTTGCCACTGCTGGCAAGATGTGGCAGCAGACACCTGCTTCTTCCTGTGCCTCCACCCAGCAACACGCAGTGACTGCCTTGAGACTGTGTTAAAAAACAGAAGAAATACGTGTTCGCACCCCGACAGATCAATGTGATGGGCTGGAAAATGTCTATACCACACCCTCCAGCTTGTGCTACATGTGGGAAGCCTGGCCTCTCCTGAGACAGGCTGAGCTGCTGTGCTCACGCCAGCCCTTGTTACCTAAGAGCTATGGCCAGCACCTGCCTGCCACAGGACTAGTTTGGGATCTGCTGGCCTTGGTGCTTTGCAAAGTATTAGTTCAGCTCCTGAATAAAAGGATGTTTCAACACGTTAACACATAGTAGGAGCATCAAGCCTGGAGTGGCAAAATGCGTGAGTTTTAGGGAGCTGCAAAGCACAGGAGGCCGCCTCTGCGCTGGTGGGGATGCTGGGGGTGGGAATTGTGCTGCCACTGTGCCCAAGGGGGGACTGACAGAGAGAGAAGGCCAAAAGGGTCCCAAAACTGTGAAACATTACCAGATCACAGCCTCACAGAAGAGCAGAGCTTGGAGGGGCTGAGAGGATGCTCTCTGGGTTTTTACCGTCATCAAGGATCTGTAACGCAAGGAGGTAAGAGAGCTGTGTGAGAGCACGCCTGAGACCAAACAGTGGTCTTGCTCGAGCTGGGTATGACAGCACTTTTCTTGGTTAACAGGACATACCCTGTCCTATTAACAAGAACAAAATTCTTCAACACCAACTTCTGCATCATGACTTTCTGAAACTGCCCGATTTCTTGATATGCGCAATAAATTCACCAAAAAGCAACCAAAAAAAAAAAATCAGTAAATTCTATGCACCAACAGAATTATCTTAATACTTAATTTATATTAAATTCTCAGATTATCCCAGTTCCTTTTCCCTTTTGTTCCTGTCAACTCGGATTTGCCTTTGGAGCTTCACATGGTAAGTGCAGCATTTTTATTGACTCCTGTAAACTTTCAAAGAGCATATTTACTTGCTCGTCTGTGAAATTCTTTTGGCCTGACTAGCCCTGACTTACTTGGATTTCTGCTATATACTGTATATGAACTAGTAGTGTTGCAGCTTCCCCTGTACTTGCTTAGGCTGTGAGATTCAAAGTTGACTCAAAGTGCAAGAGGGAGTATTTGTCTTTGTTGTCGTCTATTTGCAGCCCTAGAACTTTTACATTTTTCATGCAATTTCTGTTTCCTATTTATCCCCCTTTTCTTTGGCAGTGCTTTCATTGCAGATCCTAAGGCTACAATTTTCCCTTCCCAATCCAGACTGTGTGTAGAGGCTGCTGCTGGGAATTTGTTTGGACACTGCACTGGGACTCCTCTTACAGCACACAGAATTCCATTTCTGCATCAAGTTACACACCATATGGCTTGCTCAAATTACTTTACCTGCAGTCCTCTGAGTGTCAGAGGAGTGTGACAGGAGACAGTGTCCTGTCCAACAGGACACCAAGACTGCAAGAAGTTCTGTCCCATTTTGTGCAGCAACGACCTGCACAAACCTGTTGGCAAAGCTGCTTCTAAAGTCAGATAGACATTTTAAACACTAAATAATCCATGGGTCAGGAAAATCTCTGGGGATTTAGTCACAATCCTAATCTGCCTAAATTTGTCTGCTTTTCTTGCTGTCTTCAGAAATTCTGTTCTGGATCTAAGATGTCTCTTCCAGCAAAACCAGCTTCAAACTGGGTTAAATAAACAAGCATTTTCATGGTACATTAATCAATTCTTTGTTTGGGCTTTGCCTCCTGGGTCTGGATGTTGTCCTTGTGGAAGGGAAAGAAGCCTCTTTCCCCTTTGCAATTTTTGTCCAGAGTTAGTGCAGAGAACACGCATGATTGTGTGATTTGGCTCTGTTGCTGTCACTATGGCCTGTAAACAGCAGGAAAAGGGTGACAGAACAAAACACCCATTTCTTCTCAGCTCTCACTAGCCTTGCTACAGTGGGCAGAGACAAGAAGTTTCCAGGGACATCTTGTGCGAACCTCCAGAAAACAGCAGGAAGCAGACCTGACCTTCCGATTGCTCCATTTTGTAGCTCCTAAGTAAGGTGGAAGAAGAAATGTCACAACCCTACAGCTTTTTGGACCACAAAAGGAGAGAACAGGCCTCACTGCCAGACCAATGACTTCTTTGGTGGTATCCCAGAGCAGCTCGTTCCTCGTGCATGCCATAGGCAGCAGCAGAACACGGTCCACCCGCCTTTACTGACCTCCAGCAAGGGAGAAGCTCACCCATCTTCAGCAATGCTGAGGGCAAGCAGAGGCTGGAGTGTGTACATGCAGGTGCCTGCTCTGATGGGAAGTCACCACACACATAGTCATAGCTGAGCCAGTTTATTCTATGATTTTACATACCTCAACCAAATAGGTAACTGTGAACAACTCATAAGATAGGTATGGGAAGCTGGGAAAAACATCAGAAAGAATGTTTCTTCTACCTTAATAATTTCCCCCAAATAGAGAAGAAAATCAAAGCTACTGCATTCTTAATAAAAAAAAAAAAAAAATCCAACAAAATCAAGAATCAATCAAAAAAATCCCCAAAGTCCCCCTGGATGGTTTGTATAATTACTGTTATTGTTCTTTGCCTCAGCTTTTGGCTGTCAACTTCCAGGAACTTTGAAATGAGCATACATATTGAAAGATGCAGTGTTAAGGATTAGCCCCTCCAGTAGACTACTTGGGTAAAACTGCCCTATCATTCCCTTAACTCTGTTCCTGCACTTTATAGTTCATATGTGCTGTGGCCAGCAGGTGCTGCTAAAATACCTCTGAGGGAAGGAAGACTTAAACTGCATTTCCATTGAAAGTGCTGGAATCCTGGAGAGGAATGTGCCATCGCCCAAATGTGACAGGTTTCATTTGTAATCTTGGGGCATATCTGGTTTACAAGCAGTTAATTACTCTCATCTCATCAGCAGTGAGATCCAGATGTTTCAAGTAAGAAAGCGCACAATGACAGCTATATAATAATCAACTGATAAATTAAGTCTCTCAGTAGTCCCTGAAGATTTGTGCTTTAGCCTGAAGCATCATGCACTTGTATATGCACATTTACCCAAAGTCAATATATGAGACAACAGGAGAGTCAGATTTATGGAGATACATAAATAAGTAGATTGCTATTAACTGTCTGACACAAGGAGAAACGGTGGGATACTGAGAATAAAAAATGAAATTAGAGCTGAATTGTAGGCAACAGTCTGGCACAAGATGAGACCATCTCTGCACAAATAATCTTCTTTCCTTTAAGGAAATACTTTGCTGGGATGTGCTCTTGAAGTGGAGATACAACTGCCCCAGAAATGACTGGTGCTGTCCAAGACTGGTGAAGCACGAAAAGAGGATGGCATGTAACTTCATAGCATAAAGTTGTGGTCACATGTATCCTACACCAGCTAAGCTTATCAAAGTTCTAGCTCATACATTCCTGAAGCAGCAAAACGAAACCCAACATTGCAGGAATGTTCAATTAAAAAAAATAATAAAATGTTGAACTGTTCTACAATTCTATGATTCTGTCACAGACTCACAGCATACCAGGCTGGAAGGGACCTCAAGGATCATCTGGTCCAACCTTTATAGGCAAAAGCATGACCTAGACAAGATGTCCTAGCAGCCTGTCCAACCAAATCTTACAAGTGTCCAGCGCCAGGGAGATTATTCCAATGGCTGATTGTTCTCATTGTGAAAACTTGTCCTCCTGTGTGCAGCTGGACTCTCTCCAGTAGTAACTTGGACCCATTACCCCATGTCTTTTTGATGTGATGCCTTGTAAAAAGGGAGTCTCCATCCTCTTTGTAGCCACCCTTTAGATACTGTTGTTATTTAAAAACATGGTGATAATATGATATGTCTACGTATTTATGTCTACTTATTTATATGTCTATTTATAATTTTACATATATATATAATTAAAGTTAATGTGTCTACTTATTTATGTATCTCCACAGAGATCAGGTAGAAAGATTCTGGAAGAGGCCCGTGTTTCCAAAGTTTAGACAAAATCCCCAGGCCCCTGAAAGAGATGTGAAGAACAATATAGTACACAGCAGCACATTTGGACACTGTAACACACAGCAGAAGCCTCAATGCTAGAAAAACTGTAAGATTATCTGAGGCAGCAACAGGTTCCAAGGGAGGGGACAACTCTGGAACAGCTCTGTGATGTATTAAAACTTCCTGGATTGTCTCAAGTACTGTGCACTGCAGCCTAACCATCTCCATTCTAAAACAGCTGCAATTGTTACAAAGCTGCCTGAAAAACTGTGTATGCAGGAGGTTTAGATTCCAGAAGATAACAATACACTTCACAAACTCCCTTTAAAGGTGAAAATAAGGCTCTTGAGAAGCTGCCATGACTTGTCAAATAGCCTGTAGGAAAAAAAAGAACAGTTTCAAACCCACACACATAACCACAGTGGCTACATCTCACTTCTGTTAATCCAACTTCTAAACACCAGTTGTAAACACATCACAAAAATCTGTTTTCATATCACTACACTGAAATTCTTAAGCACCTATTATATTCGTATTTCAGTAACAGACAACTGGTGCATGTCTCTCAAAGTAAGCATTCCCATTTGTGTAATAGCAACTGATGATTTTAAGCAGCGACTATGCATACAGTACGTGATCAGAAACCCAGGGATATCAAGAATATTCAATTTCATACTTTAAAAATCTTAAATCAAGAGTCAACACTACAGCTCACTGCATTAGTTAGCAACCAACCAACAAAGAACAAACACTTACCACACTCACCCTTTTCCTGTTTTGAACCTAAACCATGCAAGATTTATCTGAAATCAGCATTTCCTAGTGACTGCACACAGGGAGGGGGCACCTGCACCAACCTGTCCACAACATCAGAACACAGCTGTGGTTGGGGACAGGCAGAGCACAAGAGCAGTGTGGTTCACCTGGAAGGGGTTGTGGAGCACAGCAATTGAGGAAGTGTCACCTGAAGCCTTTTTACATGCCAACTTTTAGCAGGTTAATAATGACAAGTTACCTTAACCAAAGATATTTTTATTGGGTTCAGTATTCAAGCATTGTTAGGTTAAAGTTTTTTCTATACGTAAACCTTGCAATGTTATGAATGGCAATTGGTACATGAAGTTTAATTGAAGCAAAGTTCTATCAGGCTTGTGAAAACATGCCAAAAGCCAAATTGTGTCATGAGTCTAAAATTACCTAACAAGGTATGAACAAAATACTCCGTCTTCAGAAAAAGCAAATATAGGTTTAATGCTAGTCATCCATAATTGACTTTAGTCTCAAGTATAAGGCAAAAATAGTAATTTTCTTTTATTTGTTTAACCTACATTAAGTACAATCAGCAATAGTTGCCATGTAGAATATGCATCATCAAGATCTGAAAGCAGGATCAGCAGAGAATGCTGACTCATGCACTGTAAGATCTTCTCAACATAGTGACAGTTCCACAGCAATCTCTGAAAACGTACCTGTGCAAAGGACTGGGTTAGTGCTGCGGAGCGGTTTGGTTACACGTGGGTATAGTGTCACTCATGCGCCACAATCACATTGCTGTGTCAGAGCCATGTAGCACAGATAACATTTCTGGCACATCTAAGGGGGTGTCAATATACATCAAACCATAGAAAATGCCATAAAATACTCTAGGCAATCTTTAAGCAACCATCTTCAATGTAATTGTATTTGCATATTTTTATGAACTTATAATATGTAGTAAGCCACTGAAGACATTTTTACAATATTTATTAGATTATGAATTTATAAATTCAAGGACTCAGAGGCACATAGTTTAAAAGGCCAAGAACACCGAAACTAATGAAGTCACAGGAATCAGAATATTTATGGACGTAACACCAGTAAAAAATAAAAAAAAATAAAAAAAAAAAAAATCACATCCAAACTAAAAGCAACACTTCTTAAGAGTCATCCTTCAAAGTCAGCATAATAAAAAGTTCTCATTTCCCTCAAAGAAAAATAATTCATCCCACCTACGAAGCTAGAAAAACCTATTTACAAGTGGACTTTGATCAGAAGTATCATTAAGTTGTGTAATGCAGCCACTTCTACTCTGCCATTAGAATTTAACGTTTCTTTTGAAGGACAGTTGTATTTACAAATGCATAAATATCGTAACTCTGATCCTCATTAAGATCTGACCGAAAACAGGTTGTTAATTCACAATACAAACGTGTTAGTGGGAAAAGTAGGTGCATATTCAGTATCATTCTCAAAGAACAGGAAGCCAATACTTCTGATAAAGCTCAAGTTCATCAACCAGACCAGGTCTTTAAGTTACGTTAATGAAGATTAAATCTCTTCTGTGTAATTCTTGACACTGGTTTCTTCAGTCAACTTTCACCACGCTGTATATTTTGGTTACAAACCAGAAGCATGCAAAGAACCCAATTGTTCCTAAAAACAAACAAACAAACAGTTACATGATAATAAAACTGACACAGAACACCTTGTACAGGAACTGTCATTTCCTGCAAAAAAGTAGGGCAGGAAAAAAGCCCTGCAGATTATCTGATTTTTGCCTGATTACCTCTTCACAAATCACAGCCTTCTCCTATGCAAGAGCCAAGCGTGCTCTTTAAAGAAAAAAACCCTGCCTTTGTGTTAGATCTGATAAGTACAACAGACATTGCATGCTCACTCATTCACTAGGCAAGCTTGGGAGCAACCATGAATGATATCATGGTAATTTTTTTTCCCCCTTCACGCTTGCTAAACTAGTGATGTTTAACTGACTCATTTACTATGATACGTAGTTGTGGGCCCAGCTGTGAATCAAAGATTTGTCATGTAGCGCCCAGTATTTTGCCCGCTGAGTCTGATCAATGACCTGGAATGCAGCGCGGATGCAAGCGCCTGAAGCATGTGTTACACTGACATAGCAGCAGGGTACCGTCAAAACCCTTCCTGATACTGACTGCTTTTAACAGATGAGTAAGCAGCAGCAGCAGAGTTTTGATACAACAATTATGATTTTCTTCTTTTTAGCTTCTTTATCACCCTGACACAGAAGTCAGCTACCTTTAGGAGCAGTTTTTGCTAAATTGCTAATATGCTTTTTCATTTAAGAAACTGGAACAGAACTGCCTGTCCCTTTGCCCTGCCTCTTTTTCTGTGAAACCTTTCATCAAATCACTTTAGTGAATCTTGGAGAACTCAACATATCTGCCTCTGAATGTGTATCAACCTAAATGGACAAAATCATTCTCGAATCTTTAGAAATAGGAATATTCTCTCTAACTAAAGGATAATTTGCACTTCACCTTGTGGAAAGTAGATTAAAAAAAATCATTAAGCATATGATGTTTCAAAGTTCTAACCACGTGGTTAACTTCACATGTATTATCCTCTAATTTCAACATAATAATTTCAATAGACTGAAAATTTCAAAACCTGAAAGCAAACAAACTCTGAAAGCATAGTTCAAGTTGCACAGTATAACTCACATCTTCACAGTTCCAACTACATACAAATGACTACCACAGAAAGCATCTGAAGCAGTCCGAGAGTAAACCACCTCTTCACTGCATGCTTGTGAACCTATCCTGAAAAGGACTCCCCAAATATGCTGGCAGATGCTGCACAGTCAATTGGTCAATTGAAAGTGAATGTGTGAGCAAAGGAAAACAGGGATGCACTGGACATGTCCTAATGCCTCTAAACAGTGACATGTGACACTAACTTGAAAGAATAAGGGCAAAAGATGGAAATTATATGGGCACCTGAGGTGCAGAAAGGCAGCTAAGCCAAGCCTCAGCATAGAAAATTTACTGTAAATCTCCTTTATAGTGAATGTGTGCACTCCAGAATTACTGCACATGTTCAGAGTAAACAGATTGAACAAAGGAGACAGGGTAAACACCATTCTGGTTCTGGCCAAAACTGCTTACTATTAAAGGCAGACATGCTGAGTATAAGCTGGAAAAGCTAAAGAAACTAAATTAATTGACCTTACACTTAGGTAAAGCCTAATTATTTCTGCATGTTACTTTGTGAGTTTGCACTCATTTAAAATGGATCTGCATACAGCAGTACACATTTGTTTCTAGATGAACCACCATGCATTCCTAAATTCTTTAGTGCAATAAGATAATTGGTAAACCCAGAACAGAGATAAAGGTTAAGAGAAAGGCAGGGTGAGAAATAAAAGGGACTGAGAAAGGGAGGCAGAATCTCTGATCTACTAATTCAGAATGACCTGGTTACCAGTACACAAAATATAAATAAAAGTAGAGTTGATGTGTAAATTGCGAACTATTCGCAAGCAATGCCGAAACACATTAGACTGACTCAAAAAACATGGAAGATAAAACTAACCACTTTTGGAACACAGCTTGATCACTTTGCAAAGAGATTATATAATGTACCTAAGTCCCATTCCTCCTTTTAACAGGCAATGACCCAAGAAACTCCTTGCAGGCTCTTACTTCTGCCCATCACAATTTGCATTCAGTTGTGGTGCACAAACAGCTTCAGTATTTGCCAAGCTGAAGCAGCAATATGAAATGAATATTCAGCTGCACTTAAAATGA
Organism: Psittacula echo; assembly: GCF_963264785.1. Taxonomy (NCBI): domain Eukaryota; kingdom Metazoa; phylum Chordata; class Aves; order Psittaciformes; family Psittacidae; genus Psittacula; species Psittacula echo. The sequence goes on from NC_137736.1 coordinate 72,143,598, forward strand.
ACCATAGAAAACAAACCATCATTCTCAAGTGTCAGTTCTCTTCCCATCAAGTTTTTGTTCTCCTACATTAAGTGGAAATGAAAATTCTACTTATAGTTACATTGAGATCAGTATTCAAAGCTCCGATGACAAGCCACTTGTGTGCTAAGAGGCCTCAAAATACAGCCTGTATAGCTGCACACATAACTGCACACTATCAAAGCCTTAGGAATCATTAAACTTCATCATAAATGTGGAGCTTGAAATTATTTAAAGCACCAATCAGTTCAAAATAGTTTCAAAAATACTGCCCTGGAGGGTAAAGTCCACACAGACAGATCACATCCAGCTGGAACAGAATTCAGACTTTGTAAGGTTTTTGAGGAGTTGCTGCTGTCTTGCATGAGAGTTTGAAAGGGGACTTCCTGCATTTTCACTGCCATTCTACCACCCTAAACAGAATCATAGAATAGTTAGGGTTGGAAAGGACCTTAAGATCATCTAGTACCAACCCTCCTGCCATGGGCAGGGACACTTCACACTAAACCATGCCACCCAAGGCCTCATCCAACCTGGCCTTGAACACCGCCAAGGATGAAGCATTCACAACCTCCCTGGGCAACCCATTCCAGTGCCTCACCACCCTCTCAGTAAAGAATTTCTTCCTTAGATCCAATCTAAACTTCCCCTGTTTAAGTTTGAACCCGTTACCCCTTGTCCTGTCACTACAGTCCCTGATGAAGAGTTCCTCCCCAGCATCCCTGTAGGTCCCCTTCAGATACTGGAAGGCTGCTATGAGGTCTCCATGCAGCCTTCTCTTCTCCAGGCTGAACAGCCCCAACTTTCTCAGCCTATCTTCATATGGGAGGTGCTCCAGTCCCCTGATCATCCTCGTGGCCCTCCTCTGGACTTGTTCCAACAGTTCCATGTCCTTTTTATGTTGAGGACACCAGAACTGCACACAGTACTCCAAGTGAGGTCTCACGAGAGCAGAGTAGAGGGGCAGGATCACCTCCTTCGACCTGCTGGTCATGCTCCTCTTGATGCAGCCCAGGATATGTTTGGCTTTCTGGGCTGCGAGCGCACACTGAAGCCGGCTCATGTTCATTTTCTCATCGACCAAGTCCTTCTCATCCCTCAAGGCCATCTCCGCAGGGCTGCTCTGAATCTCTTCTCTGGGATATGTGTGTCTGAAGATTCCTTCTTAGTACTGAAGATGACAACTTCATCTTGCTTATTGAAGAGGTAATTAAAATGCAGCACCCAAGACAGGTGCTTTTCCAAAAGCTCGAAGTAAAGATGATGAGGTTCTGATAAGACTACATTAAAAAATTATTAAGAAATTCTATCTGCTTCCTGTGCCCCTTCAATGCAACTGGGAAAGAAGGTAAAGAAATCTTGGAAGACAGTAAATGGCAGGGGAAGGAAGTATTCTCTGTCAACATTTATTCCTCTCTCCCTTTCTCCTATTCCACAAAAGCTGCATTTTTCCCTTAATTGACACAGTAACTTTACACTTGATTGTGTGTGATTTGCAGTGTCTTTTTCCAAAGACAACTAATTAAAAAAGGTAAGTTTGTCACACAACTAATCTAGGAATGAAATCTGGAGAAGCATTTACCATGTTTAAAGGTGTCGTATCTGAAGACCTAATCATAGGCCACTCCTCAAATTAGCAGACTTTTCCCTCATCCCCACTTAATTTCTTTCACTAAAATTTGTGATTACAGAGCTGCAAAATGCTACACAAAAATCAAATACATATGGAAAAAACCAAAGACACATGAATCTATAAACCTATGTCAAGATAAGTTTTGCCACAAATTTTGCCTGCGGTGAAAAGGTAGTAATGGTAAAGTCAAAACTTAAAGTTCAGGTTGAATATGCTTACCTGTGAAAAGGAAGAAGATCAAAACCATAATCATGGTATAACCGAAATATAAAATGGTGCTAGCTGTTCCTGTGATTTGCAGCTTAGAAAAAAAATAATGTATTGCATATATTAGGAAATAAACTGCAGTAAAGCCACTAGTGAGAAAAGAACGCCACTGCCAGTGATAGTCCTAGAAGGGGTGGAGAAAAAAATATATATGAGTAATATTCCATACATCTCTAGCACTCTGACCCTATTCCTGAATGCAGAGCTACTTTTTCTACTACCACTTTACCGAAAAGGGAGTTTTTGTAGTTTTTATCTACAGGAAAAAGAACTATATATAATCAATGTTGCTTTAGCTACACCATTCACAATTAGAAATAAGACACCTGAAGATCAAAACCTAAAAACCCAAGTAAGCCAGACCTACAGAGCCAGCCACAGTAAGCCAGCCACAGAGACCTTTTTTCCCCCCAACAGTGTTGGCCATGAAGTTTAGCATCTTCAGAAAACAAGTATTTAGAATCTAAAGATGTGATATCTGACTTAGCAGTATATAAAATCACAGAATGGTTTGGGTTAGAAGAGACCTTAAATATCTTTTAGTTCCAACTCCCTGCCATGGGCAGGGACACCTCTCACCAGACCAGGTTGCTCAGAGCCTCATGCAGTTGTTGTAATGTTTGTTACAAGTCCTGCCAAAAGCAGTCTGCTTCACTTTCTAAGGACATGGTTTAAGTACATCTCATCTACTAACACTGTTTATGTTATTATGTTTATTATTTTCAATTACAAAAGCCTTAAAAATTTTTGGAAGCATTCTTAAAACAATATCATCAAGTATGAATACTAAAGAATATCTCACCTCTGCACATAGATGGAAGTAGCAGAGCAATATTGTAGCCTCAGAGCACGTAATAACCAAAATAATGAATACCAGAAACAGGAAGCCAAACATGTAATACATCTGGTGAGACCTGCAAAAGGGAGTTAAAAAAAAAAAAAAAATTAAAATGGACACTGTGCTAATATTATTTCTTCACATGCAGTAATATCACCTTCACCTGAAGTATCCCCTTCCTACTGAAGCACTGTCAGTTTCGCGGCCATACGAATGACTGATTTATTTTCTAACTGAACAGGAGCCTCGGCAGCTTAGTCTGGAAACAGTGAGAAAGCAAAGCACAAAGCAAGCCCCTGTGGGGATTCGGGGAAAAAACTGACTAGACATAATGAGAGAAATTACAGTTCCCGTGAAGTCAGCGTGACCTCTTCCACTGACTTCAGCAGAACTTGGATTTTATCTCACATTTCAATCAAAGCGGCAGAGCTGCAAAATAACAAGAAATGTCAAATGCTGTAGCTGTCTGCACTGGGTAAAGGCACCTATTCAAGGTTCAGAAACAGTTTAATAAGATCCAATAACTAAACTGTGCCAGAAGGAAGACAAATCCCTCATAGTAGATTAGTTTGTCAGTGTGCTGTGAGCTCACATCAGAGTTCACTTATGCTAGACTAATCTTTGGTGCTTTGGTTTTGAAAATAATTACTCTCTGGTGCCTTTATAAAGATTTCACAAAATCTGTTCTTCATTCTTTTCTCTCCCAAGAGTAGTGATACTTTTTAGCCCAACAACAACTACAAAAACCCACTCAACTCAATTTTAATATACTTACTACTTTCAGCTTCAGAGTCACTTCTACATGAAGTCAGAGGAGTAGCATGAAAAAACTAGCTATTTCAATATTGTAGGAGAGCTGTAAAGTGCTAAGCATAGCAGTGCCACTGCTCTACACACTCAACAAGCCATGCAGGCACTGGGTATCATCTAAACCATAAAATACTAAAAAGATGTTAACATTTAAATTTTTATTGAACCAATATTCTGGTAACCCTGAATCACCAAAAATCAAAGCATCCTGAAGAAAAACTTACACAAAGGACTTACCACCTTTTATGATAGAGAAAATTCAAATAGATGGTGGTTAACTTACCAAATACTATTGAGAATAAAGAACAACTGTATAAAGATACATCCAAAAGGTAGAATCCCTCCCATGATAATGCCAGGTAACGGCTTTGTATAGAAGGATTGCTCAGGAATCTGACGAGGAATTTGGTTTGTGCGAACAGGGTGTTCAATAGCCTTTAAAATAAAGAAATTGTTAAAGTAATTAATTTAATTGCTAAAATAAATTGCTAAATAAATAACATGTCAAACAGCAGCACTCCCGTTTTGCTTTCTATTTGAAATGAGTGGTGACAAGAGTCTACTATTTGTTTTGAGCATGCGCATACCTAGCTACCACTAGAGTTGCTTTTGCTATCAGCCTGGGTACAAACATCTGCTAGGCAACCAAGCTAGAAGGGAGCTCTTACTGAAAACATAGCAACAGATATTCTGGACTTCCCTTTTTATGATTACCTATCCATGACCTCCTACAGAGTCCGATTTCTCTCTTGTCAACTGGGGGGTATTGGTGGTGCAGACAGTTGCTTTCCCCTTCTAAACATTCCTCTGTCTTGTCTTACAGGACATACTCCAAGAATTACATTAGGATAAACTTAAAAACTGAGAAGATTCAATGTGGCAATTAAATCTTAATTTAAGATGCATGCATAAATCAGCATGGTGGGAGAAAAAAAATAAGGCAGGTAAATGCATACTTTTGCCATTTTTTCCCTTTCATAAAGATTACATTAAGAGCATCAACAGACACTTGCAAGGCACTTGCTTTCTGATTTGATTTTAATGAATTTGTGACATCTGTCAAGGTGACTTACAGGTTATCAAATCCTCCTTTCTTAAAGGAACTGCCTCTGTACAGTGCAGGGGGGGTTGCTGGAATTTCAATATGGTTATCAGAAAACACCCTGAACTCTAGTTAAGAAAAATGGGATAACTACTAACTTGTAAGATACTTAAATATACCCCAAAGGTATTCCAAGAGAGCTAGAGAGAGCTACAACTCTGGCTTCCTATACAGGAAAAAACAAAAAAAATATCTGAACTTACAAATCTTTACGTCTATGGGGCAGAGACAACCACTTTTTAAGCAAAAAGAGAAAACCAATTTCATTATTTAAGATGGTTTGGTCACCAGTGTCACAAAGAGCCTCATATATAAGTAAAAATTATTACTTTGGGAGTAAATCCCAATTAATGTCTGCCAAGCAGTGATAACCATTTGCAGAACACTTATGCAAAGAGATTTTACAAGAGCTCTAGCAATTTGATCAGAAAATATCCTCAGTGTAGAAGGTGGAAAGGAACTAAAACCATGGGGGAAAACCAGAAATGTTTAAGTTGCTTTGTTATGCTTGGCTGAGTTAACTGATTTTTTTAGCAATGAAAAGGATGCTGATAAAAATAAAAATGCCCAAATCACTGCTTTATCTGGAGCAGTCCCTCAATTAAATACAGTAACAACTCCAATCATTGCAGAGAAATATCGCCACCACCGAGTATCAAAATCTTGGAATCCCCAGATTGAATATTGAATGCAGCTCTAAAGCAATTGAACGGAACTGGAGCTGACAATGCAAGCAGCTTAGGTGCTACCTCAATCATAGTCTATAGAGTGAAAAAATATACATGCATTTTATATATATATATATATATATATATGTATGTGTGTGTGTGTGTGTGCAGACATACACTTACAAAACAATTCCTCAAAACCACTTACGTTTTTCTTAAAACCAAAATAGGCACCAATAAACGTCAGCGGTACAGATATGCAAAACCAGAGTGCCAAAATAGCAACCAAAGTACCAAATGGAATAGCTGCTGAAGAGCCTTCTCCCCACAGAATGAGGTTCATGATAAAAAAATCTGCAAATACAATTCTGAAAAATACAGAACACAGTTAAAGCACAGAAATACTCCTTACTATTTAACAAAACAATAGCACTGTATTGAGATTTTCAGGTAAATCTGTTACAATCAGATGAGACACACAGAATTTCAAAATCAAGAGGTTAAACAAGCAATTCTTTGTTAATCTAGTGGGACTGTACTCCAGCAGGAGCTGACGTTCCAACTAAGCAATTTCAAATATATGCTTGTCCTAACTACACTTCAGGGTAAGACTGCTTGCTGTGATTACGTAAGAAAGATTTATCACAATGCTTCTACAATATATGACACTATGTAAGACCAACTACAGTGTGGTCAGGGAAACAGCCAAGAGAGTAAAAGAAAGCAATAAAAAAGAGCACCTGTCCAAAACTTCCCACTATCATAATGCTCTTTCTTAATCAACCTTTTCAAGTCGTGAGAGTAAACAAATGCTGACTTAAAAAAAATAATCCAAGGATGCTATGCCATTAACATATTCATCTTAGTCAAAAGTGACATGATATTCTTGTAGCTTCTGGAATAAAGGGGTGATGAAACAGGATTTACTCATATAACTGAAACTTCAAAATTAGCTTTGCATGTCAGCGAAGGAATTTAATTTTTTTAATCATGACAATATTCTCAGCTTACCCAGGACAAAGGAATGATGTCAGCAGGACATTTGTTTTCCATTTCTCGCCTCCAAATGCTGTATTAAGACATTTGACAGTCATTAAAACATGCATTAAGCTCCTCACAATTATTAATTTTCCAGTCCATCTACCTGTTATACTTAGCTTGCAAATGCTCAAATATTGCGCACAAGTTTAAAAGAGTAAAATAAATCTTCAGTAATAAAACTGAATTCCCTCCTCATATTGCTTAATCATAGAGCTTCAAAGCAAAGAAAAACATTGGACCCAGGCTAGGAAAAGTATTCAACTAAATAAACTGGGTCTCTGACCGCTTCATCTGCTAGAAGGTGGAAGCAGATTTGCAGTACTTTGAAGTCTTAAAAAAACCCGCAGCAGTTTAAACCTGGAGTCATTAAGAAATTTAAGCTTTCTAGCATCTGACTGCAGGTTTCACTAGCAATACGCAAGTATGAGAAAAGCAAGCTTAATAGTTTCCTTGAAATAATTCTTGTCTACAAATATTAAAAGTCAGGACTAACACGCTTACAGGAAGCAGTGATGTTCTCTTGAGTCTTAACAGCATTAAGAAGTAGTGATACCAAAAGACCAAAGATTGCTTCATTAAGAAAAGCTTTATGAATTTGCACTATGCTGATAAAAATTCTAGGCACATACTTTCAAATGGAAATATCCTGCTGGAATTCAATGAAGCTGACAATTTCATCTGAGCACTGCCATAATGACATGCTTCTCTACTTCAAGAGTCAGAAGTGATTATGGTTAGAATGATTTTAATTAAGTTTCTATTTCTTCATAAAATCTTGGTAGAACATGGCACCAGTTATTAAAATTAACCGTTTCATTTCAACTCAGATTTCACATTTTAAATGCAGTGTTGAAAAAAACCCCCACTTTTAAATCTAGATATCCATTTCAGCTGCATTTTGGTTTATGTCTCATACTACCTGCACACTATAAAGAGAAACATTTATGTTTACATGCTCTGTACAGTGCATGGACCACCTCATGTTATAATAAGAATATCGCTGATCTGTCACTCACTATCTTAGTATTTAAACACAATATTCAAGTATCAACTACATGATTCTCATTAGGTGTAATATGAAATATAACTATTATTAGCTGCGTCTGCACCAAAGGAACAGGATTCAATTTACCACCAATACACTTCAAAATAGCCTTCGAAACACATGCCGTACAGCATGATATAAAAAATAAGTCTGTCCTCAATTATGCTTTTAGTCCTAAAGTCTCCTTCCATTTAAGCCTAATTGGCTTGAAGATTAGAAAAACAAATAGTTCACTAACGTATCACTACAACTGCAGAAAAACTTGCAAAATACAAACCCTCTTTCCCCAGTGGTTCTCCCCACATGAAAATTACAAAAAGTTAGAAGAACTCCAACACCTACAGCAAAGCTGAAGCTGAGAAATAAACTCCTTCTCTAGCACTGTACATTCAGAAATGAACTAGTCCAAATGATCCAGCTTGCTCAATCATAAAGAGCCTTTTCCCTTGATTAAGGTAATTAAAACAAGCTGTATGTGGAATGGCATGCTTCACCTTAAAACAAACTAGAGGGTACAGGGCAAACCATTTAAGCTTGGTAAGCAGGCCCTAGCTGGGGATCAGTGAAGGAAAACAGTACCAAGTAGCTACTGAGAGGTGCACAAACACCACTGGGTTGATTTCTGCAACTACAAAACATAGAATCACAGAATTAATCATAGAATCAATCACAGAATGGTTGGGGCTGGAAAGGACCTTCAGATCATCTAGTTCTAACCGTCCTGCCATGGGCAGGGACAACTCACACTAAACCATGCCTAATAATCCTTGTCCCTGCACCCCTGCCACAGGCTCCTGAAGACTAAGGAACTAGCTGAAATGAGGTGATAAGTCTTAGGCATGCAAGAACAGAAGTTCATGACTGGGGAAGTGAGGGGAATTAAAATGCTACCAAGCAACACTGATGGCTAAAACTAAATTCAAATTAACACTGCCCCTGTCTCCAACTGTAGGAAACCGAAGTACAAAACTGTCTGATGTAATGAGCTTAGTAGTGGTAAAATTGAATTTGCTTCCCTATTCCATAAATATGTAGTAGCAAAAGCAATTCAGGGTCTGTAGGCATGATCACATCAAAATCAACATAATCATGTCAGTGTTCCATATGCGTTTTCTGCTGTTAGGTACATTTCACCAGCTTGCCCTGAGGGAAACTACAAACTGTACTGCAAAATACAAATCAGGACTGTGATGATAATTTACCTTAATGAACTTAAGCCTTGTCAGTTTAAATAACTTTTACTCACATTTGTAGAATCTGGCAGCAACATAACCGGCTGGAGTTCCAAGCAGTACCCACAAAACTACAGCACAGGTCATTAGAGCTCCCCGGTTAGCAGGTGACAAAAATCCCAGGCAAGCAAAAACTGTGAAGCAGAGACGCACAATTTTAGAAAGTAACTACACATCTGACTTAAAGCCAGTATACCCGCTATCTTTAATCTCTGTGCATACTAACCTGCATGTCTACTGTATCAGCTCAGCCTTAAGATTTTTAAGAAATTTCTAGGCAAAAATATATCCTGCTATTTTTACTAGTACTATTAAATTAGCAGTGAAATATCACGTAATTCAACTAACTCCTCCCCATTCCATTACTTACACAGAGTAACAAAAGTCATTATCAAGATCTGTGTGCCGGAGCCTAGAAACACAGACAACAGCATTCCTTTTCTTGGAGGCCTGAAAATATCACCATGAACCAGTTTCCAGCCAAATTCCTCTTGAGCATCTTCCTGTGAAGGAAATAAACCTGCTTTAATACAGTCAATTGCCATTTAAATAGCCTGCTACAGAAATACATATAGCTTAAAAAAAAAAAAAATACATTCCAAATAAACTTCAAGAAGTACATTTTAGACTTACAGTGGAATCCATCTGATTGTATCTTGCAATGTCTTTATGCAGTGTTCTCAACATAATCATGGCTACCATTCCAGACAGAAAGAGGACAATTACCAACGAATTCATAATACTGAATTAAAAAAGAAAACCAAATAAATGATCATTCAAACTGCAATGTAAACATTTCAGTACAGTACATTTGAAGACAAACTTTCTTCTCACCTAAACCACTGAATGTGAGTGTGAGGCATGGATTCCAAAATATAATCCCATCGTGATGCCCACCTTATACTTTTTTCTTCCTGAAAGAGTAAACGCATCAGTTTCAGATACAGTCAGTATCCAGCTTGTAAATTTACAAGTTGACATTCATGCAAAGCAATCTGAAACCTCAGGACAAATTGAAATTTCATGTTGCATGCCTTAAAGGCATAGTTCAACATATATAACTAAATAAAACAAACCCAAGATTTGACCACAAAATCTAACCCAAAATAATTTCTGAATAGCACTGACCACCCATGTCTTCTTAAGACATAAAGGCCTATCAAATTTAGTTATTTGAGCTTCCTGCCTTCAGAAATTACATTAATTCATCTGGAATTCAAGTGACTTGCAGAAAAATAAAAAAACAACACTACAGACACTGAGAAACTTAAGCTCTGCTATACAGTCTCCAGGATAATATTCAACTTTCTAGATAGTGCCCTGTCCAAATTATCCTTTGCTTTCATACAACCTGCTTTCAGTACCAAATACAGTTACATTCAGCTTAGACTGCAAGACAGATGGGGAGACAATATTGCAGAACTTACACAGACCACGACTTCATCAGAAACATTTCAAAAAGAGCATTTCTTTGTCTTACTTTGCAGGGTACACATGAAAAAAGGAATAAACAGTGCTGATCAGTCTGAAGACTGCTATTAAACAAACCATAAACATCAGTATCAATTAATAAAAATGGCAAGGTATCTTTCTGACAGGATGCTATTTCAGTAATTTATAACAAGAGCAAGAGTGCTTTCCAGTAAAGCCAGCTTTTGAAAATACAAAAAACCCCAACAGGTTAGAAACTTTGGGAAACAGTTTGTCCAGCAAACTCCATTTAAAAAACCAAACAAACCAACCAACCAACAAAAAACCCCAATCAAAACTAGAAAAACTCTCTTGCTCATGACCAGAATAAGACATTTTCAAGTATCACTGCTGCATGCAGTTGGCCACTATACTGCTCCTCTGCTTTTAAAGAGGACAGAGGATTTCCACAGGAGAAAGACACTGGAGAGAAAAAAGCGTTTGGAGCAGAACAGAAAATTATCAGCTTCAACCTACCTACAGCAGCCATTTGTCGAGACGCACAATTCCTCAGATTTAAGAACTTGGATTGAAAAACAATCTCCCAGACAACCAAGGTAAACATGGAAAGTGGGGTTCTTTTAAAAAGCACACATGCATTTCACATTCAGCGTGTGTGGTACACAAAATTGTAAAGTATGGGGTAAATCCCAAGCCACCTCTGACATACCAGTTCAAATACAGTTTTAAAACCACAAATTTACAATTCTGAAATAATTTTAGATGTCATCTTTATAATTCAAAGTATTAAGGCATGATTTTAAGACGTAACTACCACAGAAAGCTTAGTACTCACTTGAAAAGAAACTGAGTACGTATAAGCAATTTTTACTTCTCCATTAGCCTTATTACTTATATCCATAGGTACTCCTGAGCAATCAGGGTTGTCTGGATGAGTATGCTTGTAACTGTGGGAAGAAAAAAAAACACAGAATGAAAGCTGATCACTGACAACACTCTAAAGAAATAATTAATTTATCTTACAAAAGCATCTATTTCATCCAAGATTCTTCCCTTATATATAAAAATTGTTCTTAATGCCTCAAATTTCAGAACTCATAAGGAACATATAATAAGCACAGGACTTTTTGATACCTGAACTTGAATATAAGTTGTCTCTTCTAAAAAGAAAACTTTTTAGAGCACAGTCTCTAAAGCAGAGCACCAAAGTTTAGAAGTCTGAGTATTGTGAAAAACCTCCAAAACATTCAAAAAGTTACAACAGAATTACTAACTAAATAGTTTCACCATAATGCTGGACCAACAATTTAACAAGCTCAGTTATACCAAGAATACAAAAGAAGGAAAGACAAGATGGTAAGAAATAATAAGAGAGACATCAGTTGTGCAAAAGCCACACAGATACCAGAAAAACTGCCGAGTTTATTTGTGAACTCATTCCATTCAAATTCTGACTGCTGAAGACATCAGATCTTGCATTTTGATTACTCCTGCATCAGGCACTGGTAGCCTGTTCCATCACAACAAAAAATGTTCCCCAAGGAGGAAGTGAGGGCTGCTTCACTGAACACACACCACTTCCAGGTTTTATCTTTTTTTGGCCCGAATAGAAAATAGAGCACAAAGATCTAATGAATTCAAACAAAATTATGTTACTGTTCTACATTGCACTACACCAATCAATAGGAAAGCTAATCTACCGGTCACGTATCTGAAAACATTTCTGACTAGCAACAGGTCCCCAGATCAAAGCAAGTATCTTGGAACGGGCCACTGTTTGATGACAAGTTACTTTTGAGTACTAACCTTTTTGGTTCAAGTTTAGCAGCAACTAGTCTTGCTCCCAGAGCTTCATTTTCCACAACATGGTAATATATTTTTATGTCAACATGGTTGAAGATATAAAAAGTATCTTTTTCATGAAATTCTGACTGCAATGATAAAAGATGTTGTTAAACAATTGTCCTTGTTTCAGCTGGGATAGTGAATGTTTTTCTTAGTAGCTGGTGCAATGCTGTGTTTTGGCTTCAGTCTGAGAATAATGCTGATAACACACCAATGTTTTAGTTGTTGCCAAGTAATGCTTACTTTGATCAAAGACTTTTCAGTCTCCCATGCTCTGCCAGTGAGGAGGGGCACAAGAAGCTGGGAGGAAGCAGAGACAGGACACCTGACTCAAACTAGCCAAAGGGGTATTCCATACCACAGCATGTCATGCCCAGTATATAAACTTGGGGGGAAGTGGGCCAGGAACCACCAATTACTGCTCTGGGATGGGCTGGGCATCAGTCAGCAGGTGGTGAGCAATTGCAGTGTGCATCACTTGTCTCTCTTTGGTTTTATTCTTCTTTCTCTTTCCCTATTATTATTACATTATTATTATCCTTATTAATATAATATTATATATAGAGGAAAGTAGACAATGGGTAATGGGTTCAAACTTAAACAGGAGAATTCAGGTTGGGTATAAGGAAGAAAGTCTTTACTGTGAGGGTGGTGAGGCACCGGAACAGGTTGCCGAAAGTGGTAAATACTCCATCCCTGGCAGTGTTCAAGGCCAGGTTTGTCAGGACCTTGGGCAACATGGTCTAAGGTGAGGCCATAGCAGAGGGGTTGGAACTAGACGAACTTAAGGTCCTTTCCAACCCTAACCGTTCTGTGATTCTATGCTATTATAATATTACATGTTATGTATTATTATTTATACTTATTTCAATTATTAAACTGTTCTTACTTCAACCTGCAGGCTTTACCTTTTTCCAGTTCTATTCCCCATCCCACTGGCACAAGGGGGAGCGAGTGGCAGCATGGCACTTATTTGCCAGTTGGGGTTAAACCATGACAACAGTCAAAAAGATAAAGGCTTCTAAAAGCCTTAGGCAGAAGCTCGCCAAACAGAATTTTAGACTGCATACAGTTTTTCTGTCAAAAAGTTTTCCTACAAGATTAATTCAGGATTCTGGGAATACAAAGACAGTAAAGTGTTTCCTTGCATTAAGAAGACAAACCAGAAAAGTTAATGCTAAGAACTGTCTACTACAATTTAAAAGTAGAAAAATAGTAGAAAAAAATAAATATAAAATGTATTTATAAAGATATTAAAATGTATCAGTAACTGAAGATGGTCTATTTAACTGAAGTAGCAAACTGTAACTATGTGACAACTTTCCAAACAGGAGTATTTTGTGAATATCAGCTATTTCAAAACAATACATATTTTTTCATAGATTAAACAGAACCTTCCAAGACAAACAATGCAAATAATTGCTTTCTGTGACAGAACCACCTTGACATTTGAAACCAAAGATGCACATGTATGAACTGTAAGCAGCAGCCAGGAATGCTGAATACAAATCTTGGGTGAAGGGAAACTTCAACTTGGAATTTAGTCAGTTAAAGAGGTTGTTAAATCACAAGCATTACATCTGAAGTTCAATTAGTAATTCTTCAGAGTTCTACCCCCACCCTTTTTACAAAGTATCCTAATGATAAGAACAGTGACATAAAGTGTTCTACAGCTACAGTCCTTCAGTTAGGTCCTCAAATGTTATTAAAACCAAATATTTAAACAAGACAAAAAGAATATTGCCAGATTACATATTTGATCATAAATACATGCATTCACATGGAGCCTCTGAAACCAATCCATTACAGAGGCAAGGAAACAAAATTAGAAACTGCAGAAACTGTCATGTTTGGTAAGATCTCTTAAGTAAAACCAACCATTCTGATAAAACCAAAAGCTTATTTGAGGTTTTCAGTGACCTCTCCATGGAAGAAGTCTGTGGTAATCTGAAGACATCCAAGAATTTTTATTTCATTCTTATCTCCATAATGCTTACAATGCATTTATCTGGACCTCCACCAGTTAACCCAACAGATCTGTCTCTCACAAGAGAAGCTTTGTTCACTCAGAAATGTTATATTCTGCTTTCTTCCAGTAGCCCACACAGTCCCAGGGAAAGCAATCCTTCAAGAAGCATTAATTTACATGCAGAGATACAAACATGTCTATAAAAACCTGCTCCATGAAAACACCTCTATCCCACAAAAATGTAAAGTCCAAGCTTTAAAATGTTTAGAGTTCTTAGGCAATGAAGGATGACACATTGTTCTTATCCTTCACTTTTCACATGTACTAAATCTCTTCTTTTAGAGCCCTTCTGTATTAGAAGAGGCTTACAAATTGTGGTACCTGCAGAGATATCAGAACACCTAGTTTTAGGCAAAAAAGGTTCTTAAGACAGTGAGGACTCACCACAGAAACATGACATTGAAGAAATAAGTCTTTACATTAGTAAAAAGGGGATATCAGGAAAAAAAACTAATTGCATAAACATACATTAATAACACAGGCATCTTTAGGACGGCCATCTTCTGTAATGTAACAGCCAATGGGAAAACCAGGATTGCAGAACCTCTGGCCATCTTCAACATCGTAACACCAGGTCACAGGCATGTTGTCCACAATCCTGTAAATGGCACAGTGACATTTCACAACCTTGCAAAATACAGAGTGCAGTGGAAACAAAACCACATTGATATTAATCTAACTTGGCTACGCTCATTACTGGAAGATTAACTACAAGAATAATACCTCTTTCAGGTCTTAAACCATGGAATTGCACCGACTGCCAATCCAATTTCCAAATGAGATCTAAGCATGTAGCTATTCAACTGAAACTTCATCTTTTTTTAGAAAAAAATAAATTAAAAATACTATTTCTTCAGAAGGTGGCTTGGACACACTCTGTGTCTGCTAAAACATTCTATTCACTGGACTGGTTTCTGAAGTCCTCTTACAAACATGGCCCAACACACAAAACTCTCCCACTCCAAAGTCGTAACGATTTAACATTTCATTATTTTGCCTTTTTAAACCATCCACTAAAACAGCTAAAATGAGCTGGATCATTGCAAGCTTAAGACAAAATACAAAGTAATAAAAATTTGCCTACACACACATAGTATTAAATCTCCAGCTTCCTCATGGATCTTCTGTTGCATGATACATTTTTCATAGCACTCTGTAATCTTTTCTTTTGTATTACAGCTCAAGAGCAAGTCTTTACTTATTTGCTTGGGGTTTTTTGCTATTTAAGTGCAACTTTGTACAACTGTGACCTCAGCTGTAGTTCAATCAGAGTATGGAATATTGTAACTAGATCGTTCACACAAGCAAAAAATTGTGAGCCACCACACATTTGGGAAAGTAATCACATTCAAACTCCCCTCCACTGTCTACCTGCTGCTTCTGAATTACTGCCTCACAGGATTTATATTCATGCACCTTGAATACTGTGTTCAGTTCTGGGCCCCACACTACAAGAGAGGCATGGTGTTGCTGGAGTGAGTCCAGAGAAGAGCAACAAAGCTGCTGAAGGGCCTAGAGCACAAGTCTGACAAGGAACGGCTGTGGGAGCTGGGGTTGTTCAGTCTGGAGAAAATGAGGCTCATGGGGGACCTCATCATCCTCTACAACTACCTGAAAAGAGGTTGTAGTGAGGTGGGTGTTGGCCTCTTCTCCCAGGTAACAATTAATAGGACAGAGGAAATGGCCTCAAGTTGCATCAGAAGATGTGAGAGAAACAGCCCTGCAACCAACAAGGTTAATGTAGGAGGTGCTCCGGTTCCCCTGCAGCCCGTGGTGTGGACATAGGTGAGGCAGACTGTCCCCCTGCAGCCATAATATACACTAGAGATACCTCTTGCTTTTGTTAGTATTCTAATTTCATAATCAAAACCAGGTGAAGCATTAACCTACTACAAATGAGTTTGGATGGGGTAAAGGCTTTCCCTTGCATCTTCTGCAGCAAAGAATACAGAGCTGCCTTCAGGCAGCTATGCTGGAACAAATTGATAGTTTAAGAAGCAAATAATTTTTCACAGTTAATCTTCAAATTTAAAATGACTTGAAGAGATTATACATGTGGGGCAAATGGGCTATACAACAGTGTTCTTATATGTCTCTCAAGAACATCTGGTGACGAACATTGTCAGCCAAGATATCAGTATAGCTGCTGAGTCCAATTCAGTATGTCAATTCCTAATCTTATTAAGTGGCTTTTAAAACCTTAAAAGTACTTTGCACCATCTGTGTTCCCCAGGAATTTTATGATAAATTGAAGCTGGATAATAAACCTCTATTAAATCCTGACTTACGCTACCTTGGCTGATGCCTGTACAATATACCCCTATACCATACTCCTAGAGCATGCATCATTCATCACAAAATCCAGCCATTTCCACTCTGTGAAGCCATGGCTGAGAAGGACTATTCATTACCAAACAGACACAAACAGGGATTCTTCATACCACTGGTTCTATAGTTTTAGGGCAGTGGGCCTAGCAAAAAAAAATAAACAGTAGAAGTGCTATTAAAAGAACTAAGAATATAAGAAGTACCCTACATTTAAAAGGTAGTTTTCACGCTGAAAAACAGAACTAAGTCTTACTAAAATCTCATCAGTCCTATCAAGCTACTTGTACAGGCTAAAAAATAAGTATATTTGTAAAACAATTTAATCTAAGGGGAAAAACAGAGTCTAAAGTACTTTTTTTGTGTAATTAGCTTTACGCAGTTCCACTTTAGTTTCTGTCAGATTACGTGTTTGTATTTCAGAGAGGGACAGGATCACAGCCTTGGGAAACTAATTTTCATTTATACACCAAAACACACGTTAACTTTTAAAGCTGAAGCTTTACACCAGACCAACATGCATCATGTAAATTCAAAGTGGTGTAAATGCCGTAAATATATGCAGTATTTAATAGGAATATAACCCAATCCAGCATGTTTGAAGCCATACTTATTCCAGCATTAGGCATATGCACTTCAAATCCCTGCAAAAGTAGCTGTACCTTTCAGGATTTCTTTACTACTTCCTTGTTCGCCTACATGAACATATGGCTACCGCCTGTTAACCCTTCTGACCTCATCTATCAACTTCCAACTACACTGATGTTCAAGATGTTCCCGGAATATTTACATCAGTGAGCCACAGTTTATCCCTGAAAAGCGATATTCTGATTGGCTCAAAAGAGTAGCAGAAAACACACTCATTCCCTTTCCAGCATGGGTGGCTGTTTCAAAAATGAAGAAATGTAATGTGGCATTACAGAAAAGCATTTAATGACATTGGCAACATTCAACATTTCACCTGCATTTTTACTAATATATCCAGAAAGTCTGAATATAAGTAGATGAAGACCAAAATGTTTCTTTCTGTGAAGTGAGGAACACATATCTGAAACCATATGTGCCACATTAATTAATTTTGCTCATGTATTACTTGCAAAGACACGCTACAGGAATTCTGACAACTGCATGCCCAAATCGATCCTTCTACCCTTGCACTCGAAGGCTGCTGTTAGCACAATGTACCAACAAGCACTATATAAACACTGAGAGCATGGCTGAGTATTTCCAGTGTCAAGATGGAGCCTGCTGACAGACATTTCCCAGCTCTTGGATGTGGGTGCAGAGCATGGCTACATCCTAACTGAACATCAGCACAGGATTCAGCCTAGGCATTCAGCCTTGCCCCACTCTTATTGCCCAATGGAAGAGGACCTCAATGGCCAAGCAGAAACAGAGCCCCAGCGTGCTCCAAGATGACTCAGATAGTTACAGAGGGACTCAGAGAGTAGAAAAGGACCAAGTGTTCATGAGTTCCTCTAAATTATTTCATTTTCCCTGGCCACCTTTCACTTCCATATCCTATAAGAGAAACAAACTTTGCATAATACACTTTCAGAACCATAGATCCTATCTCCTGGACATACATCTGAAGGGGAGCGCAAAGGCTCTCAAGGAAAACAAAAAAAACACAGGCAACAGAAAGAAGGTCCCTTAAGCCTTTTCTCAAGCTAGGGCAGGATTAACTCCTACCTTTATAGATGCAAAGAAACAGCAGTGTTTTACAGTAAGCACAGAGGCAGCACAAAAACCACACAAAGCTTTGAGTTTGGAAACAGACTTGTTTCCATTATACCTGGTGCTTATCCTTCAGGGAAGGAAATTTTTCATGACGACAACAACAATGTAACATCTTTTGCAGAACAGAAGGGGTATCCGCAGAAGTGCCAACACCTAGTGCTCAATCTGTATTAAGTTGCAATAACAAAATGATAAACTAAATTAAATTATCACCGACATACTAGACTAACTCATCTGTGAAATCTGATTCCAACTTACCAGTGATGTTGATAATTCAGCAGCATACTTTTTTTCAAAAAGTCTAATTTCTGTTTATCTTCTGGCTTTGTGGTATCATATGTTTTTGTACAAACAGATTTACACGTCTCCTTCTTGTTGAATGTAAACTAAGAAAAATGAAAGACACATAAGCAAAAAGGTTGTCACTACCTTTCTGTCATTTCAGTATTTAACAAGTTTCCTCTATGCACTTATAATTGCTTGTATTGTTATAATAAAAGCACCTAAAAAAATTACCAAGACTATGTATATTAACCCCCCCAGAGGATGCTTTTATATTGGTGTGTGCTATGAAACCCTTCTGTGTTCAGTGTAGGCACTCTACACTAAGAGTGTACACACACTTGTTACTGATTAAAACCTGTTTTCTGCAATGATTTACCAGACAAATCATTCGACCTCACAGCAGCAATGCTGTCCCAGGCAGATTCAATTGATAACTTTCTCTCCTACTACATGTAATAGAGAAGGCAGGAGCTCTAATCATCAGAAAAGAAAAGCCAGCTAACACCACTTCTAATACTTCAAACTTACAGCTGTGGTATTCTCAGATCTGGTTCCAAGAAATAAGAGTACTCAGTTCACTCTAACAAGGGGACACCCGAGGAGCAAGAATTGAGTTTTGGCAGGTTCCAAAGAGAAGACAACCTCCACAGCATTTAGGCTACAGCTTCACAGTGCAAAGTGCATAGTTACAGTTAGGTTAAATTGACAGTTTTCTATTATGTAGAACTTCAGATTTTGAACCTCTTTGACATAAAGCCCTTGTGAAGAGGATCTTTAAGATTTTCATCGCCTTTGGCTACATTTGAATATATGTATTACCAAACACCCCTTGTCAGAGAACGAACCCTATAAGGAGACGGTTCTATCCTCTCTCCAAACAATACTTGGCCAAGGTTTTCAGACGGACGCTTCTTTCCTTCTGCTTGACAAAAATCAAACCTGTCAGTAAAGATACAAAAGTTACCAAAATATTCTTAGCTGAAAATATTAGACCTCAAATAGTGCTTCCAAATCAACACCTCATCACAAGTGAAGGAACTATACAGCTTTACTTCTACGTAAGTATTTTCTTTGAGCCTACAAGGCAAAGTGTGAAAAATCACAGTCCCATTTTGAAAACAATAAACAACCAAACAACAACAAAAGAAGAAACAAAACCAACTACCAAATCTCTTAGTCAGCTATTTTGGAACTCAGTTTATATTAAACATAGTAGCATAAAAGTGTCCTTAAGTAATCAGAAGTTTCCTGGTTTAACTGGGATTTTAGCCATGAATTAAACCTTCACATAGAGTTTCATTGCAGATCCAAGAGAAAATGCAGATCCAAGCCAGACTCTTGGGCAGAGGGAAAAGGAGGGAGGGTAATAATAAAAACAAAATATGTGCATATATATATATATACACACACACAGAGACAGACAGCTCCTTTACAACAAGTACTATTAAATAAACAGGATATTGCAGTTTTATTCCCCAACACATTTAATAGCACATCCTCCAAGTTTTCCAGTCTAATTTCAAGCGTATCACAGTTGTGTTCAATAAAGTGTGGACATAACTAGTGCTTAACCTCTTCAACAGTAACAATAAAAATTTTCTTTGAAGCAACAACTTCCCATAGTTGTACCTGACACTGATACATTTTGTACACTCCTATGATGTACCAGGGGAAAAAAATTCACACTTCATTAAGATAACTGATCAGGAGTTCACATCTCATTATCACTTTCACTCATCTGGCTACAGGCTACTGAAGACTGCAGTAATACTTTGGTCTATAAAACATGAACTAATGCAGAAGAGTAAACATTATATATATATGTATATATATATACACACATTTTAACCTTAACTCACTCCAAAACAACGATCTGACCTACATCAGGGCCTATCAATCCAGGCACTACTTCTAATGTATGAACAAAGACAACTAAGGAGAAGGAAGCAGTGTATGTCTGCATCCATCTGCTCAGTTGAAAATTATATATTTATAAACTTATATTAGCAAAATAAATAGACATTCCTCATTGGTAAACTTCTGTAGCAAATGTAGATAATACTTACAGATAAAACAAACTCGTATTTTTGGAAGAAGTAACAACTAAAATGACACACACACTTTGATATACTTACGCTGTATATTCATAGGGAAGGACAGACTCTACAGAGTCAAGCCTGTTCACAAATAGTTCGATTCCAGACTGAAAGAACAGAGATAATTGGCAATTACATGAAAGCACTTCTTCAATTCTGACAGATGTATATATAAATAGATTTGTTTGAATAAGGTAAAGAAAAGCTGAAAATGTGAGATTTATGCAATTATATGTCTTCAAATGGAGAATTACATGCAATGAGCTGTGCCTGCTGATAACATAAGTAAAACACTACTTAACCATCACAGAAACAGTGACAATATGAAAAAAACCCTCAAACAACCAAGTCCCAAAAAACAACAAAACAAACCAAACAAGCAAAAACCACTTTCAGGCTAACATAATATTCAAACTATAAGATAGCAAGAAATCATGCACAAGAGCAATACAGTTACCACAGTTGCCAGTGGTTTAATGTACCAAGTTAGAGCTATATTAGTCATCACGGCAACTTTTCTGTAATAAAAGTCTTAAAAGAACATGAATAAAAGTACAGATAAAATCAGTACTTCTCCCTATAATTAAACTGCTCAACAATTTTAACTGTGTAACAACCGAAAATTGAACTATGAGAATATAAACAATGTATTCAGACTGATACATTACTTTTAGTTTGAACTGCAGCTCTTTCCAAAGAGAAGGCAAGGATATTCACATTCACCTTCTTGTAAAAGTTGCTCAGTAACTAAAAACTCCCGAGTTCAGTCTGCTGTGGTTTCAGACTAGTTTGGTCTGTACATGTTAATTACAGATGGGGTGGCTTGCTGCTACAGAAAGGAAGAGGTCTCTCACTCTTCCCTCTTAGTCTCAAAATCCCTTCCCTTATTCTAGTCCCACAGTCGCAATCCATTTCAACTGTCTGCCTTACACTGGTTTTGGCAGTTATCTGCTTGCATAGTAAACCAATTCAACTGGCTGAAATAGCAGAAGAGTTACCCCCCAAAAAATTTAGAGCAGTCTTAGCAACTCAGCAAGTTGAACTGTCTTACTGGGCAATCAGACAAGAGCTGGAGACAGCAAAAGGAAGGCGAGTGTTTTCAGGAACAAGATCTCCCCCTTTCAAGAGCAAGCCATCTCTTTTCTCACCAACAGTAGAGCTTTTCCTCCCTATGAAATCTGACTCAAGTTTAACCAAACAAAGAAATTCTGGAGGGAAAAAGAGAAAATAAAATGAATTGCTCATATGCATGTGTAGCTCAGGTACCTCAGTATTGTATTCTACTGATACACTACAGTTGTCCATAGGCAAGTCAGACATAGTTCCATGAGAGGCAGCAGCTGTGAGCTGTTAAGTTGACTCACCAAGTGAGGACACACCTTACTGTTCCTCTTTCCTCTGCCCCAAGCCATGCAGACCTGCTGCTTACCTCTGGGTAGTGCACGCTTGCCATAATTCTTTAAGCCACTTCAATTCACCAGCACAGCAAAAAACTAGCCTGGCAAAAAGTTGGGTAGTTTCTTGTCATGTTAATAAGCTCCAAAAAGGAGTAACGGGTAACATAGCTGGGACAATGCAGAGGACAGGGCCATGTTGCCCACAGAAAGACAGGCATGAAATCTCTTGCTTCCAGCAGTAACAGGTTAGACTGCCTCAGCTGGTCACAGAACCACAGCCTATTAGATTAGCTATTTTTCATTGGAGGAGATTTACCTGAATGCCCCAATTTTCCGTATGTATATGCATTACTGCAGATCAGCATCTCTGATAAACAATTTTCATTCAACAGCAAGTCTCCTTGGAGTCATCAGTATTGTTTTAAACTGAGTAAGGACTCTTAATGTTTGGGCAAGAGTTACCATGTCTGCATATATCACATTCAAATTTCTGATGAAATTTCAACCAGAAATGGGAAAACTAGCCAAACTGAGTTTGCCCACTTGGAGGAAGGGGGAAATTTATGAGTCTCATAATTCTTGTGCTGCTAGCTATGTGCCCCACCACCAACATTCCACCCCATCTCGCTAACAGAAGACAGGAGATCCACAGAGATTATAAGACAAATATTTAGAGACAAATATTTATAACACACAAAATGTAGAGATCTGCTCTGTGCATCTAAATCCTCAGTGCAGAGGAGAATTCAATATTATTACCAACATCATAATCAGCAGTGACAGTTTTAAGACCTTAAGAACATATAAAAAATTAAGGTTCTTCAGGGAAGCTTAGTTTTACCCACTTACGTAAATATTATGATAAAGAAATTATCCGATCACATATTGTTTCTCCTCACCAGAGACCAGACTACATTCAACTGCAGGTTATGTGGAGGGAATTAGATCTGGAGAGTGATTTAGACTTCTCCACATGCTTCACTTAGTACGTAAAGTGGCTGGCATGAGGTAGAGTAATAGAAGAGGTGGTTAATTTCAGCAATTTTTTGCAATAATACACTTGTTGATGTTATCCTAAAATGTTCACCTGGCCACTGGTGGAAGATTTCCATTACCTAAGTACCTCATTTCACATTTAAAACGTTATAAATCCTCAGGATGAGGAGACAAGCATTTTGTTCACATTATAGGAGGAAAGATCACCCCATAAATGTCTCTTTATCAGCCTATTAAATGTGGCTGGTTACAAAAGACAGTAGGCAACCTAGTTTACTTGACTTACAAAACACAAAACATAAAAAACCTTCCTTCTACAACCCTAGTTTAAAAACAGGAATAATTCAAACATAGCAATGTTTTTCAGGGATGCTGTGAAAATTACAGACTGCACATTGAAAGTCCTAGCCTATATTTGAAGAAAAATAATCCTTTACGAGGGTAGTGCAGCACTGCAACAGGTCACCCAGGGAGGTGAGGTAGAGCTGAGCTGATCTAGTAACACCAGTTGTGTTTCAATCATGAGGCTGGACTATGTGACCTGTGGTCATTTCAGTTTCTATGACCCTATAAAAGAATGTCCACAGAGTGTTTTACTACTACAACAGAAGCAGCACGGAAACAAGAGTGAAAAAATCCACAATGATGTGTTAGGTGCAAGATTTGGCCAATTTGAACAGAACAATACACTTGAAGGGAAACGACATTTATAGCAACTGCACCTTCACTACTCATTTGGCTTATTACTTGCTCCACTGATTCATGACAGGAAATTAATAAAGTGAGTGCAACATATTTATGAAAAACATACGGTTTAAACCGACTCTTCTGAAGAATCATGGACCAGAGTTCCATGTAGTACAGAAGAAGAGAGATCAGAGAGCGTGAGACAGCCATTTCCAACAGCAGTAAGATAATGGATCATAAACGTAATTGGTCTTGAACTTCCTCATTCAAGCCTTAAAGCATGGCCTGGTGTAATTGCCATTACAGCAGCAGCAAACTTCGAAGGCTCACCCAAAGGTGCAAAGACTATTTTAAGCACCTACCCTCAGCATGGTAACATAGAATTATAGCATGGTTTGAGCTGGACGGGACCTTAAAGCTCATCCAGTTCCAACCCCCTGCCACGGGCAGAGGCACCTTCCACTAGACCAGGCTGCTCAAAGCCCGGTCCAACCTGGCTTTGAACACTGCTAGGGATGGGGCAGCCACAGCTTCTCGGGGTAACATCCTTACAAATAAGCAATCTGGTTATGTGAACTTCACTTGTCACTTATCTAGGCATGAAAATAAGTTTCAGTTTCACTGGAGACTCTGGGCCCCAGAAATCCCTACACTTCAAGGTTCTAGGAACCAGGACACCACAGCAAGAGAAGAGTCACTGCCTGCTTGCCTCGATTTGTATTTGCTTGCAGCCCTCGGCTGCTCGCTCCTGCCAAGAACCACAGACACCCCCAACACGACCTGTCCCTGCGATTATTACTTCTGCAGCTTTCCAGCACGTATTTAAAAGGGCCCGAGAGATAAGCGGCCAGGCCTTCCTATTTCCCCAATGTGACCAATACTCACGAGGTAAGCTGACAGCTTGCAAGGGGCCGCGGACGCTGTACCTTTCCCGATTACAGTGGGGATAACTCTCCGAGTCCCTGCAGCCACAGAGCCCCTGGGCCGCGGAGGACACTACAGCCAGACAGCTAGAAACTCTCCGGGAAAACAAACACCCGCAGGCCCACACACAGACCCCGCTCACCGCAAAGCCGGGCCGCACCGCAGCCCCGGCCCGCGGGCCTCCCCTCCCCTTAGCGGTGCGGACCCCTTCACCTTGCACTCCGGCTTCTCCTTGCCAGCCTCGCAGAAGTTGACGGGCGCCAGGCCCGGCAGGTAGAAGGCGATAGTGACGGGGGGCGCGGCCGCCGCCAGCGCCGCGGCGATGCAGAGGAGTCGCCGCAGAGCCATGTCGGGGCGGCGGAACGGCGGCGGCCTGCGGGAGGGAGGGGAGCCGAGGCGGGGGGAGGGTCCCTGGGAACCCGCGGCGGCAACGGTCGCGGCTTCGTCTCTCCCCCCGCCCTCGACGGCCGCCACTTCCGGCTTCTCTCGCGCGCGACACGTCACCCAGCGCGGACCGCCTGACGAAGCGCGAGGCGGGGCGGGGCCGGGCCAGCACGCGAGCAGAGCCGAGCCCAGCGCGACCGGGCCCAGCTCGTTCGCTTCCGGGGCAGCGACCCGCCCGTCCCCGTTGCCATGGCAGCGCGGCGCCTTCCGCTGGGAGCGGCTGGGCGGTGGTGCGGGAGCCATCGCCCCTGGGCCGGCCTTCCCTCCTCTCTTCTCCGTCCGTTCCCCACCAGGCCCGGCACTCCCCTGGAGGGCGAGGAGCCGCCCCGGCCACCCAGGAGCGACGAGGACATGGCCACAGGCGTCCAGCCGCCGTTTGGGACTCCCCCGGCGAGGCCTGGCTGCGGTCCCGATCAGGCCACGCTGCCTTCCCGGCTATGCAGCAGTCCTTGCTCTTATTAAAAATATATTCTGTGGAGTACTCCCACGGTTTTCATGTACAGGGCAGTGATCATCCCCCTGTGCTTGGCACTGGTGAGGCTGCACCTCAAATCCTGTGTTCTGTTCTGGGCTCCTCACTACAGGAGAGATACGGAGGTACTGGAGTGAGTCCAGAGAAGGACAGTGGAGCTGGTGAAGGGTCTGGAGCACAAGTGTGATGGGGAATGGCTGAGGGAACTGGGGTTGTTTATCTGGAGAAGAGCAGGCTCAGGGGGGATTTTATCGCTGTCTGTAACTACCTGAAAGGAGATTGTAGTGAGGTGGGGGTTGGTCTCTTCTCCCAAGTAACAAGCGATGGGCCAGGAGGTAATGGCCTCAAGCTGCGCCAGGGGAGGTTTAGACTGGATATTAGGAAAAAGTTCTTCACTGAGAGGGTGGTCAGGCACTGGAACAGGCTGCCCAGGGCAGTGGTGGAATCACCGTCCCTGGAAGAGTTCAGAAACCATGTAGTTGAGGCCCTCAGCGACATGGATTAGTGCTGGACTTGGCAGTCCTGGTAACAGTTGGACTTGATGATCTTAATGGTCTTTTCCAATGGAGTTGATTCTGTGATTCTAACTGAACTTCAGGTGACACTTCTCACCGGCTGAGTGAAGGGAGGGGGGAGCCAGCCAAATGTTGGCTACGGTGAGCATCTGTTACAGCTCAACATTCAGAACAACCCAGATGTGCATTCCCTTCGTGTCACTGATGGCCACTGTTATGTGGCACTATCTCCTGATGAAAAAATCCCCACCGAAAAAATCCACACCAAAAAAATACCGAAACCTATAGAAGGGGCAGGCATAAAAAGCCTGTTGCTTTGATAAAGTAGGAGAGGACATTGCTCAAATTCTTGTTTTATCTTTCCTCCTTCCTAATGTTTTCCATCAGTTCAGGTTTGGGCAGCTTTAGAAATTCCAAACAGCCTTTGATGAAAATCTGTATTTATAAATGTTACAGCCTTTCCACCAATTTCCTTGATTATCACAGAATCACAGAATGGTTTGGGTTGGAAGGGACCTTAAGATCATCTAGTTCCAAACCCCCTGCCATGGCCAGGGACACCTCACACTAGACCCTGTCCCCCAAAGCTCTGTCCAGCCTGGGCTTGAACACTACATTCTATTTACCACTGGGTTTGGAGGACTCACCTGTTGCTTGCACAGGCCTGTAGCTTGCCAAGGTCTTTAGGCAGGGAAGGTATTGCTGGTAAAGCCAGTGAGGAATGAGCAGGGCCGTCCGAAAGGATATCCGGTATGTATCTTGCAACACAATGTGCTAGTGCCTGAGAAAGCAATAAAGGAGATACCTGGCTGCAAAGACCAGCCTGGCTGTGGAGGGTTAATTCACACAGTGTCTGACCAGATACAGAGTTGAGTACCTAAGCACCTAGGCCACATAAGCTAATCCTTAGGTAAGGTTATTTTGATATTTTTACATGTTTTTCTACATTACATAAGCCATTCTTAGCTTTAGATAAATACATGTAAATTTATTACTTTATATACATTAGAAATTAAATCCTATATTTAAAACTGAAGTTGTTCACCTATCTTTTTTATGCATAGGCCTAATTCCTACTTGTCTCATCCTGTAGATATCCTAAGAGCACAATTATAAGACCAAGCCCTGTGATGAGCACAGCTGGAGAAGAAATCCCAGTTCCCTCTTTTTATTTAAAATTACTCATGGTTAGGGTAATCAGGTTGTAAATGACCCAGGTTCAGTTTCTCTTCTGCCACAAGGGAGTTCAAACATATTTCCCATTTCCCAGGTTAATATTCCAAGCAAATTACTTTTGTGGGCCCAATTCCATTCCTTTGCATGAGAGAATATTTAAAAGCCTTTGCCCATTTAATCCTTATCTTCCTTGAGAACACTCCAAAAGTTGCACGATGAGTAGGATTGTGGTGTGCTTTGTGATCTTTTCTAAATCCCCTTTCTTTCTCTGCCTTTGTGACTACCGAACCTGCTGACTCAGGGTGATTTTGATGGGTGCTTTGCCAGCTGGTCCAAACAACGTTTCAGTGGATGGGATGCCGTATGCTGTGATGCCCCCTCTTCTCTGCTCTACACAGGTGATCCGGAAAAGCAGTTTGTAGGCTGTGTTATTAATTCACTATCACAACTCTTTTTCAAGCAGGTATAACCATGGGTTATAACCCCAGGATTGGCCATGGTCCTTCAGATCCAATTTCAGTCTGGGCAAAACCCATCTCTAATTTAATGAGAACTTCAGTGGGAATTTGCTTGATAATTTTTGTTCTTAAATTCCCCTGCCACAGGTTTTACAGCCATTGGTTACAAGTCAGGAGGTGTGGGTTTAGCACCAGAAGAACAAGTATCACAGGTTTTATCACCAGAAATACCAAGGCTATGCAACACTGTGAAATAAAACACAGGGAAAACTACTGTTTCAGAGATTAATGGACCAAGAGAAGCCAAAGTGAAAGAACAGCCTGGGGTTTTTTTACTGAAAAAAAAAAAAAAAAGAAAAATAATTCTTGTGATAAGAAAATACAAAGATAAGAATACAGAGTGGTCAGAAACAGCTGGGAAAATAAGTGCCACTCCTTGAAAATGCTACCCTTTTTATCATAAACTGTTGTGAATAACTTTTGCTGTTGTGGTGGTGGTTTTCACCTTTTGCTGCTTGTGTCTGGGCTGATAGAGGTGCCTCCTTCACATGGAGATTCTCACAGTTTAGTTCTTCATTTCAGAAACAAGCTCTTCAAAGTCCCTTGTATCCTGCAGCCCAGTGGCTGCTGCCTTCTCACAACATATTCCTTCCTTTACATGAGGGTGCTGAAAACTGATTTCCTCACTACAGTGCCTTAGCAGCCAAGCTGTGGAACAGATAAATACTCCTTGTTGTGAAGGGTGCAAGCACACAGTTGTTTCCCCCACAGGTTACAATTCGGTGGGTGTGATTTTAGTACCAGAAAAGCAGAATAATACTCTGCTGCATAACATTTAGGGTGCTAACTGGGTACAACTGACATCCGCTTGAAATAGTGGTTTCAAATTTATTTTTAAATGTTTAATATGAACTACATGTTTGCAGCCTGGAACCCAAATCTCCCTTCTTGCAGATGAGTTGCCCTGACAACTACAATGCAAAGTATTGTAAATAAGCATGCTCCTTTTCTCTCCTGAGACAACCAACATTAATAACTGAATGACAAATTTCATATTTTGGGGACATCCCCTGCTGTTAAGTAGCCTCTAGACTGCTGGTTGGTCATTTTTCTACAAAGCAAGAAGTATGGGTGACGACCTTATCAAGTGGAGGTTGAAGTCCCAGATGTCTGTACTAACACTGACAGCTGACAACAATTTCCCCCTCAGCAGGTTTATCATGTGTGTCCAAGACCTTCTTGCAGATGAAATGGGTGAAGGATTATGGTTTGTGAAGGCCTAAGGAGGTTTGAGAAATGCAGTCCTTCCAAGCATAAGGTACTTCTGCAAGTGATTGGAAGGCAGCCTTTAGGGTACTTTGAGCCTGGAAACAGAGGGGACTGCATGTCTCCTCAGCGGAATGATGGCAGAGCAGGGTTACAGAAGGGCTACAAGCTCTGTGCCTGAAGTGAAGGTCAGGCACATCAAGTGCCCTGCTCCTTTTGTGGATCCAAAGCTTCCTTGACAATAGCAACGCGTCATTGACCACATTACCCGTGGGACTGGTGGAAGCAAGGGGGATGGCATGAGCACTCCTCAGCCCAGACAGATGGATGGCGGCATTGTCTGTGAGGCACTGAGGCAGAGATCTTGCTGGTTTCCCTCTTTGCCAGGGCACAGTCCTCTGGTGGGTACATGTTGGCCTCCTGCAGCTCAGGAGCATTGCGGCAGCTATGGTCAATGTGTGAATGCTCTGTGGGGCTTGGTGGCATGTGAGGTGTGTTTCTGCTCACAAAGTAAATCCCCGCAGCATTCCAGGAAAAGCATATCCTCTTGAACAGCAGCCAGTTCACTACCTAAGTAAACAGTGCAGTGTTTGGACTAGTCACACAGCATGTAGAAACTCATCTGGTTGTGCCATTGCTGTCTTTGTTGGGATTTATGATTTGCAAGTCTGTTTGGTTTTGGGGCTTTTTCTTTTCTAAAATCTTTGTTCAGGAATTAGATCCAGCTCCTCCTGTGACTTTATGACCAGCTCCAAATTAATATTTGAACACAAATCCTTTAGGCTTTTGGTATAGGATAAAGGCCCATGTCCCTTTCCCCAGTATATTATATTGTGCTAGAAACGTGCAATCAGCCTGATACCTGACTCTCCAAATCAAGAAGAGAAAGGACTGACAATAAAATAAGAGCAGCCTCTGTCGGGTAAAAACTGCTACTGAATTACATCTAAAGAGAAAATGCTTAGATGAGTATACAGCTATCATTGTATATTTAGAGCAAAATTCAGCTTGGCTGACTCCTCTGCCTAAGCAGTGGGGGAGAGCCTTTGGAGAAAAGTGTGCCAACAGAGACATGGCAATGCCTTGCAGCAAACACAAACCAGACTCCTGTAGGAGGGAGAGGGGGCACATGGCACCAGCTAGTGCGGTCTGAGCACTAACGGCCTTGGGAGCAGCTGCATTTATGACTCTCTTCAGCAGTTGCTGTGGGTGAGGTTTCTGTGAGGTCCCTGCTGAGTTTTAAAGCAGCACAAAAGAAAGTGTGGGAAGATTGCTGCCTGCCTGGCCCATGTCTCCCACGTTTGGAGCAGGTCTGGTCCAGGCTGCACCAATTAGTTCGTTCAGCTCTCAGTGCGCAATAATATAATTGCTGTTCACATTAGTACTGATTATAGGGATTGGGAAGAAACAACCTTTATATAGGAATAAGTTTGTGGATAAACCAAAGGGGAATCTTTCTGGTTTATAGCCCTATGAGTCCCG
Organism: Psittacula echo; assembly: GCF_963264785.1. Taxonomy (NCBI): domain Eukaryota; kingdom Metazoa; phylum Chordata; class Aves; order Psittaciformes; family Psittacidae; genus Psittacula; species Psittacula echo. The sequence goes on from NC_137736.1 coordinate 72,173,820, forward strand.
AATCAATTGAGCTGGTTACCTATTCAGCAGTGAGCATGGCCAGTAAAATATATTTCACTGTAAGCTTAAATATCCAAGCTTATCCAAGTTTCCAAGATTAAATATAACTCTTGGCAATCACTATTTTCTATCAGCTGGGAAAGATCAATCATTTTTTTTTTTCCCTTCAAGGAGAGACGGTTCAGGATCTTTGTCCTTGCCCTGTATCCTTCTGTAGCATGATGTATTAATGCTTGTGGCAATCAATCAGCCACATTCATTGACAAAGATCTTTACCCAAGTCCAGTTCCTGGTGGTGGATTTTGCACCATTGTAAAACAAATCACATTTATGAAATTCTGATTATGGAAAGCCTTCTGGAATAACGCTGTAAAGGCTGCAGGGCTGATTTGGGATGTGGCTTCTGGAACTCTAGATAAGAGTTATGAAGGTATTGAGGTAATTAAATCCTTTTGAGGCTCCCATTTTTCCACTAGTTTCAATTGGGAGTTTTGTGCTAAACTGAGAGCCGAGTGTTCATGTACATTGAGTTTGCACTGTGCTTCTTAGATCTTAATTTCAGTCCTTGAATTCTGTAAACGCTATGATGGGTATTTTCTGATGCATAGAAAGAGTATTTGTCATAACTATCTTACCCACCACTACTGCAGAAATTGCTCTACCAGGTGTCTGGCACTGACTGGTATTCAAGTCTCTAACGAGGACTATTAGAGCCCTCCATAAGAACCACTGTTTAGAAAGGGAGTTTCTCAATCCCTTCAGTTCCTGGAATTTTATACCCTGAAGTATGAGAAAGGTTAGCTGTCATAACTTTTTATCCCACTTTATTAATGTGATCTAACTGCATCTATTAATGTGATCTAACTGTTCCCCTTAAAAGCTTAAGCTTTTTTAGATTTCAAAATATTCTGGTCTCAGGTACAAAGTGGTGAAATAACCTTGATAGATAACTGATGAATTGTATAAGAAAAATCTTTTTATTTGTTTCACATCTGGAGCTTTAAAATTTCATCCTGTACTCCCCATACTGAAAAAAGGAGTAGATGGTAGAGCCCAGTTTCCCTACCCTGCATCACCATGTTTCTCTCATGACTACTCAAGCTAAGCTGTCCAAGGGAAAAATCTCAGCCCTGGTATCAATCAAGCTCTGAGGAATACTTCTATCAAAATAAAAAAATCCTGAGCTGGTGAAAGGTGTCCTCTAATAGACAGGATTTTCAAATAGTGGAGAAAGTGGGATTGGGGCAAAGCAATGCTGGAGTGATAGTGTCACTATCTCTTGGGATCTAACCTGTGCTAAACTAAATCTACAGGAGCCACCAACTAAAAGGATGTTCAGGTTGTCCTAAATAACACCAAACATTAGGCTGGTACCCTTGTCAGATGCTACAAACCCAGCTACAAGTCACCTTGGTCCCATCAGGTGGTTGCAGTGGTGGCAGTTCTATGGGACTGTTGTCTCACACAGTGAGACTGCATCCTCCCTGGGATCCTGCTGCTGGGAAGGTGTCCTGAGGAGTGATTCCAGCGATCCTGTGGCCAGGCCGTGCTTCAGCTGAGCATTCGGTGTTTGGAGCCCTTACCTGGGATCAGTCCCAGCTAGCAAACACTAGTCTACATGGCCGATTCCTGCCTCTTGCGTCGGTGCAGAGCAAGTGGTGGCTGGCAGGAGACGGATGGAAAGAAGCAACTATCAGCTGGTGACTTGTGCTGGGAGGCAGCGGGTGAGTAACCTTGCTCCATTTTATGGTAGTGCTTCACCTGCGAGTGCCCGCTGTGAGTGAAATTGCCTGGGCTGGTGCTGCCCTTTATCAATTTTGCTCTCAGCAGGCTCTGCAGGTGAAGCATTTCATTGCGGGAATCAGACTCTGCTCTCTCCTTGACAGCCTGAGATAGAAACCGGAGAAGGGAAAGAAGGTAATAAACGGCCAGAGAAAAGTAAAAGCAGGACAGAGAGAGGAAGGATGTGTGTTAAACAGTAATGGTAATCCAGTGCATCCAGACCGCTTGTCCTGGGAGAATTTGACACTGAAAAAACTTTACTTGGCTCTTTTAAGCTTTAGACGTAGAAGTTAAAGAACTCTACAATTAGAAGTGGAAAATTATGGTGAATAATGCTCCTTTTAAAATACTACGTAAGATGATGTGGGTAAACAGAAAAGATAATTTTCTTGATCTTCAGCCCAACAGAGAATTGTAGTGGCTGTTTCTGGAGAAATCCAGGCAAAAAATATTTTTCCTGGTTTTCTGAAGTCTGCATTTCAGATTTATATGCCTTGATTTTTGTGGGCTTTTTTGTTTTTTTGTTTTTTGTTTTTTTTTTTTTTTTTCTCACCCTTTCCTAAGACAACCTATGTGTGACTTTGAAGTGTTGCTGGGCACCTGATGCTGCCTCCCTTGACTTCAGAGAAAAATTCAGCATCCAAGATGAGAACCGTGCAAAATCAGTAACTGCATCTGAACGTCTGACTGCCTGTTGCTGGGCAAAGAAGCTCATTGATTCAGGAACAGGGATGTTGACATAGCCTCGAAGTTCACAGACTCATCCCTTTCCAGCCAGCTAAATTGTAGGGCTTATGGGGAGCAGGGAAGCTCCCCATATAGCATAGAGCCAGAGCATTTGAACTGGTACCTGTTTCCAAGGGAATTGCTTACATGGAGACTAGGAGGCTAATTGCACAGCCACTAGGATCCTGCTTCAGCTGCAGCGGGCTGATACCTTGAACCAGGTCCCTGCATGCTGCAGGGGACACGGGGAAGTGATGCCTATTCCTGCTGTAGGATACATCCCACAGCACCAGAAACTCTGTCCTAGATATGTGTTCAGGAGGGAACCACATCATGTAGCCTGTCCCTGAAGTTCTGGGGATAAAAAAAATCTTTTTGTTTCGGTGACATGAGGTGTATGCAGCTGTACCTGGTAGCTGGTGGTTTGCTGCTGGTTTATATGGTTAACATGGGAAAACTGTTTGAGAGGCTGCTGCTGGAGGAAGGTAATCTGGGTGCATCACAAATCAGCAAGCAGAGCTCTTGAGTTTCAGAAAAGGAGGGAGTGAAAGCAATGGACTAATGAGCTTAAACCAGAAGACTTCAACCCGCTCAAAGAATTGGTAAATGCAGTCTTGTGGAAAGGAATTTTAATGGGAAAGGGAGACCGGGAGAACTCTCTGCTCCTAAAAGAGGCACTGAAGATGGAATGAAAAACCACCCTGGTACAGGAGGCTTGCAGCAACAATGGGGAGAGGCCAGTGTGGCCACCTAGGAAGATGACCTGACAGTCAAAAAGGTGGCTTGCAGGCAGGCAGTGCAAGGAAACCTTCTAACACTGTCCTGTATGACACTCTCATGGCAAACTAGAGACATGTGGTGTCCATTGAACTACTGTAAAGTGGGGTCAAAAGGAGGCAAGGGATCGGGTGAGCATGTGGAAGACAGAAAAGGAAGAAAGAGGTGTGGAGAGGGAAGAAGGCACAAAATGGGGGACCTTTTTTTCTTCCAAGAATAACAGAAAAGGTCCAAAATAATAGAAAAAAACCTCATACAATATTACACATCTAATGCAGTTTCATGCAAATGCTTTTGTCTTCATAGCAATCGTGTGTGACTGTAAATAGAACCTGATTTGCCAGATCAGTAAATACAAACCTGCCCTATGCTGACAAAAATATTAAGGTCCTTTGCATGAAACTTTTTGTTCTGCCAAATGAGGGAGAAAAGTGAGCAAACCCACTGCAACTCCTCCCATAATGAAGTTCCCTTTTATGTTCTAGAGGGTGGGGTCTGTAAGGACCCAACTTTGAATGATTAAAAAAACCTCCAAAAACCCAAGATGCATATTTTTCTAATGGGTAGACTACAAGAGAGAGTTTTTCCAGCTCCCACCCACAAACTGGTTTAATAATGTTATATTCTGTAATATATTATATATTATATATATGTAATATAATATATATTATATTCTGTAATATAACATTATTAAATGATAATGGGTTTAATAATGTTATTTGCCCTCATCTGCAAATCAACTTCTTTCTCAGGTGCCCCTGTTGCCCTTTGCAAAGTGACTTGTTAGGAGTGCTTAGATAATTCAGGGGAAGGAGTTCACCAGGAGTGGGGGGTGGTTCTCCTGTTGATTTTTGTATAGAATCTCTGCTGTGGTCTTTATTAAATCATTACTTTACACATACTTTAAAAATGTTTGTCAATACGTCCCAATCAGTAACAGGATGGAGGCTAGTCTAAAGCTTAAATTAACAATTAGAGTTAAATTAACAATTAGGATTCGGATGTCAAAAGTTGATGTAAAACATTAGCTGGGAGAATTATTATCTCTGTTATTCTGTGTTATAGTCATTGCAAACTGGAGGAATGCTGAAAATTTCAAATTACATTCTGATTTACGCCTTCCATATCTCACCAGAGATAATAAGATTATGTAGATTACAGATAAATACACAACTGACTCCTTAATTTACCATTGGTAGGAGGAAGGTTGATCAGACGTGAAAAAAGGCCTGCAAGTTATTTACATAGAAAAGAGACAGAAGTGCTTGGCAAGTTCTGGTGAATAGATAACAGCTCTCTGGGTGACCTTTTCTCTCTGGAAATCAGAGTACATTCCCTGAAAGGATCACTTTCCATGCTATACATGATCACTGCACAGGCAGGAGCAATAAACAGAGGCTGTAGTGAAAAGAATCTCACCTGACAAGTGAGTTTGCTAACAAGGCAAATCTCAGGATATTTATAATGAAAATCCTCTATAAACACTCCTACGTGTCAGGTAGTTCTGCAAAGGTTACTTTCCACTGCCCAGAAAGAGGTGTTTGCTGGTTTTGGGTTTGGATGCACTGTTCCTCCTTCATATAGATGAGTGAGTAGAATGGTAGAATGGTAGTCTAGCAGGTTGGCAACGCATTTGACAGTGCAGTGTATGGATTCATATGGACTGTAGAGCCTCTTAGCGCTGTATTTGCTAAAGCGCTTGCTCTTCTCATAACTTCACATTTTTCACAGTGTACTGGTGTTACAGTAACACAGCTCCAGGAATTACCAACTCTTTCAGTTGCTCATAGTCCCCGCTAGTCTCTCAGCCCCTATCTCTGTGATACAACATGCCTTGATCTCTCAGGGACACTGAAAACCTTTCTTCTTCTTGACTTTCTTCATGTCCCACACCTGCCTTTGTTTTTCTTAAGCCTCATATATCCATCTTCATTCATTTCTCTTCTATCCAGATGTTTTCTCCTGGATGGGGCCTACTTTTGCTGGCACGCCAGCCCTGGCCCTCCCTCTGACAGCAGCAAGGAGCATTGGTGCTGGAAGTCCCAGGCAGCTCCTGTGGTTAGGGAAGCGCCTGCAGAAGGGCATGGCAATGGCCCACTGCCCTCTCTCCTGCTCTTTGCCTCCTCACTGATCCAAATAATGAAGCACTTGTTCCTGACAAGCAGATGGGGATGAATTGGCAAGGAGCCCGGATTCCTTATAATTTAATCTCTGTCTACTCAGCTGTAAGTGAAGAGAGTTTTGTCTCCAAAGAACATGATTCCTTTGGCTTCACCACCAAATATTTGCTCACTGACATCTTTTTTTCTCATCCTGTTATCCCAAGAGAAGACATGAAGGGTTAGTTTTCCGGCTACCGAGAAAAATTATCCATGGGCAAAGGAGGATGGATGAGAGGCCATTTGCTAAAAGGCAGGTTACTTCTGATGAGGATATCGTGCCACTTACAAGCTTTTATCTCTTTATGAAATGCTGTGCTGCCTCAAGTGTAGTAATAGAAGGAATTAAAGGCATAAAGAAGTGTATTTACTCAAAGAAAATAGCACTGAGACAGATGAACTGAAGAATTCCCGTGGAGAGATTACAAAGCCTTGTGGTAGGATGCTTTGGAGACTATCTAGAATTTTTACTTCATTGGAAAACTTATTTTGTTAGGAATGGACAGAAGATGAAATCAATAATAACCTGACAAATGACATCATATTTCAACATGCAAGAGATCAGAACCACGTTTCTTTACCTAGAATATGGCAAGAAACCTCTAAACATCCACAACCTTTTTCTTTGTCAGACAAAATACAAATGGGCATTTAATTTTTCTCCTTTGACCACCTTTGTCAGTTCTTACAGAACTGGGAAAAGGGATGGACACGGGTAACTCCTGCAGAAGCTACAGCTGCGGTGTCGGCTAAAATCAACTCAAGGGCAGGAGGTGCCTTTCCTCTTTTCCGCTGGCCCACTACTTTGAGTAAATTGCCGAGTGAAGGGGTAGATGTTGGCTGGCAGTGAGTGGTCAGCAGGTATGGAGATACTGCTACCTGGTACCAAGCTGAGGCTGAAGTCAGGAACACAGACTAAGAACACATCATATACTCCAGATACATCCTGAAAGTTTCCCAGCCCTCAGCAAAGGCAATACTTTCCATTTTATCACCCTGATTAGATCCTGCCCTGCTAGGACTTGGGAGCTCCTGATGGACCCACCCTGGGTAATGAGTCAGAATAGCTCCTGCAAAAGGAGCCAGACTTCGAACTCCTCGGTTTTACCCATGGCAGCTGCATCAAGACCTTGGTTTATCTGAACATCCAGACAGAAGTGATATCACCTGGTCAGGAGTTGGTACAGAGATGGAGAAGAGGACTATACAGGGCACAGGGGGGTGTCAGGAGCATGAGAGGAGCTGTCTTCATTTCTGGAGCTGCAGGAATGCTTTTCCTGCTTGTGTGGTAGTAACCTGTAATGTAAATTATCTGTCCTCTCCAGGGCTGAGAGCAGAGGGCACTTGACGTGGCAAAGTGAAGGATCTGGTGCAGAAAACCAGCGCTGCAGATAGGCAGGCAGCTAAGACCTGACCACAGAGGGCACCCACCATCTCTTGCTACTGCTTGTTGAGGCTATATTTAGACTGCTCAGTTAATGAGTAAAAGATACATGAGAAAATACCTGCTATTTCTGTGTGCACAGTGCCAGTGCTTGGTGGCACTTCAGAGGCTGGAAGCTGTGCCTAAGACTACCCTGAAAGCACCAGGTGAGCACAGGCGCCCAGAACGCTGTGCTGTGCCATGCCAGGTTCCCACTCTGATGCTGCAATCTGTAGCCTTGGCAGCTCAGCAGAAAAAGAAGGCTGCACAGAGAGCGTTCTCCTGCTTCAACCGCAGTGATGCAGAGCAGATGTGTGTGTCAGCCCCATACCACTTAACCAAAGGCTGATAGCCCACTCTGGACCTCAAGCTGGGCCCCCAGTGTTGGCTGCTGAACTCTCCCTTGCTGCCTGTTGATAAGCTTTGGTGCTTTGCAATTCCCCTTTCCAATTATCGGCCCTGCTCCCTGCACTGGCTGGGCCTGATATGTGCTGCCTGCCTGGCAGCAGTGTGGGGGCTGTGGGACCCAGGGATTGAGGAGAGGGAGAAGGGTTGGGGCAGAGCAGGGATGAGCATCAGTCACTGGGGGGGCATCAGCTCTCAGCTGCCTTTTGCAGAGTTCTTAGAGGTGCATGCACGGCTGAGGATGGAATCATCCAGATGAGCCATGCAGAAGTGGCCCTTATGTGAGTTACATGTAGGAAAAAGCTTTGTATGTGTTAGTTAGGACAATGACTCAGCGAGTACCCAGGCAAGGGATGTCGTAGCATGTCCATCACTGGAGGCCAGGTGAGAGAAATATCTTTCTGAAATGGCTTGGGTATAATTGACTGTATTGGAGGCATGGAAATGGGGAAGGTGAGCCCGGCTACTCTTTTTTGTTCAGCTGCATTGCTAAAGGAAGCTTGGGTGGGATCGTGTGGGGATTGTCCATATAAATCTAAAGGTAGAACTGTTAAATACCAACACCACTATTGTAGGTATTGTGAGCTTGATGCACTGACCTCCAGCGACTCTGAGTCAACAAGCAGCAATCCTGCAGTCATCAGCTAGCTGCTGGCTCATGGCACAAGGCAGGGTGTCCAGAGGGGTATCTGCTGGAAATCCCAGATGGCATAAGGCTGGTGTCCTCCTCTCACCTCCTCCTGAAGCAGGGAAAGCACTGCTGAGTGCCAGGCACCCCTATGACGTGTTTTGTATCAGAGATTGCTTTGCAAGTAGGACAAATTCTGGTGGAGCTTGTGCAGCCAGAGTTTCTCGCAAAGGATGGATGAGCAACTGCAGTGGGAAAAAGTGGGGAGCTGGCATCTTCATTTTCCCCCTTCCCTAAATTCCCTCTTCCTGGGAGCTGGACTCCTAACCCAGGCTGGCACTGAGGTTTTATTGCTGTGAGACTGGAATCCTGCTCAGACTGCCATTGCAGGGACTGTGCTCCACAATTGCTTCAGAAAAGAGGTCTCTGGAGGGGCAAAGGGTTTCTCACCATGAGAAAGAGCTCTCTATTAAAGTGTCAGCTTGAAAGCAAATCTTATCTGAGTTGAGAACAAAGAGGCTGCTGGCTGGGTTTTGGTCTTTAATATTTTAAGGAGCTCCCTTTCTGAAAATACTTTTTATTTTTTAATAAAAGCATCAGACTGAATGTGAGCATATCGTGAAGATCCAGTCTTGCTCTTGAAAGGAAAGAGGTAACAAGCATGGCCCGGCAGCTATCCTAAAACCCCTGTGGCAAGCAATAATCTTGAGAAAGCCAGTGCAAGCTATGTTTTCAATTTATAAATTAAATGTATTTAAAATTTATGAACTTTGACTGCATGAGTAACTACTTCATTAGACTTTAAGGCTGCATGTTTCCTTGGCTTTCTTCACGGTAAAGTAAAACACATTTCTAATAAACATGGAAAGAGATTCCAAGCTAGAGTCACTACTTTTATGTAAAGGACCCTCCAGACTCATTAAAAAAGTTTACCACCTAAATAAAGCAAGCACATTGTAATTCTTGAACTCATAAAGTTGGTAATATACACAGAATATTAGCCTGCCCTTACATGTACACCGCTTGGTATCGATGAATGACATACAGTAAGGGGGTTATTATAAGGAAATTAGCATATAAAACTATGTTTTGGTAACTCTGAGGCTGAAATATGAACTCCACGAACAAGAGGACACGAGAGCATTGGGCACTGCTCTGATTTACTGAATAAGCATGGCTAATTATATGCAGATCCTGAGAAGAGGGCTCTCTCGTGCTTTGACACCGAAGCTTTAGATGTAACTGAAATTGCCTCATTTCTCCTAGTTTATATCAACCATTTAGACCCCTTTCACAGCCAGCACTGGGAACATGGGTGGAGGTATGGTGGTGCCTGCACTGTACATTGCCCCACAAAATGAGTCTGTGGCTGAAAATGCTGGCACCATGCGCTTCCCTCCACCTTCCTAGCACTGGTGTGTCCATAGCTGGAGTACAGCATCCTGTTTTGGGACCCCTGCTTCAATGGGGCTGTGGAAAAACTGGAGAGCTCAGGGCTGAGGGCTGCCACCATGGTGCAGGGCCTACAGTGCAGGCACGGTGTGAGAGAGGTGGAGGGAGCTGGGCCTGTTTTCCTCAGTGAAGAGGAGCTCAAATGGTGATGGAACAACAGCCTGTATCTGCCTGAAGAGCAGGCACAAAGATGGCAGAGACAAACTCTTCTTGGTGGTGCCAGAGAACGTAACAAGGGGCAATGGCCACACACAGCAGATTGGGTGGTTCAGACTGGCCATTAAGAAAACCTTGCCCACCTGGTGCTCCAGAAAGGTAGTGGCAGCTCCTTCCTTGGAGACTTTTTATGCCTTGACAAGATAAAGGCTGACTTAATGGTTTAATGTTGGTGGTAGTCCTGCTTTGAGTGGGGAGATTGGACTAGGTGACCTCCAGCAGTCCCATGCAACCAACATTTCTGTGATTCTGTGGTCTTTTTCCACAGATCAAGGGAGAAACATGCCCCAAAGCATCAATCAGTTCACTTGGTCAGGGAGGGCAGCTCTGCCAAATCCTGGCTCTGGAAGACTGGTCCCAGCCTAGTTCCTACTCAGAAGTGTGCATTGGGCTATGCTGGGGTTCAGAAACAAGTCTGCAACAAAACCTGTCAGCCTTAGTTAGCTGTGTCTTAAAACCACCAATGTCTGCCTTCTGCAGAGTGCCTTGTAGTAGTCATGGTTCAATGTACTTGTGCATCACAAGGTAGCGTACTAGCAGTAACCCCACCACTATCATTGTGGACTAAGAAGTAGGAGACTAAAAGAGGCTGAAAGCTGCACTTTCAGTTTCAAACCTTTAACCATTCCTCACAAATCCAATGATTTTTCTCTTAAACTCTAGGAGTAGCCAATACAAGTTGCCTTCTGGAGACATGTCTATTCAATAGACGGTTTTATGACAGTCTGAACTCCATTGAAGCCCAATGATGGAGCTCTTCAATACAGTAAATCTTCTGTTCTGTGGGCAGAAGTTGTCCATACACTGCATTCATCACCATACCCATCTCTGAGAAACAGCTTGAAACTTCAGTTTACTACCTTTTACTTGAGTTTACCACCTTTGCCTTCCTTTTCCAGCCCTTTCTTCCCTTTCCTGCTCCCTACTGCCCTGCTCCATCTTTCCTGCACTGCTTCCCCCTGACATCCGTTGGACTCCCAGACCCTCTCATTGCCCTCTCATGGCTGACAATCCTGAGGGTTATAAAGCTTATGGGCTGCCCATTGCACAGTTCACTCTACTTGGCCTTCAAGTGAGGCACACCAGGTTCTTGTCTATTAACCATGCGCAGAGGTAAGGGAGGACCCAGCTCAATCAGAAGGTCTATCAAGCCGCTCCCACACAGTGAAGTACAACAGTCTCAAAGGACACTGGCAGAGTCAAATGCCTCGTTGCCTTGGCCACAGGCTGTTTTCACTGAAACAAAAATAGGACTGTTATGGGCGTGACTGCTTACATGCCACTGCATGGCATGGCGCAGGCGAGGCTGAGGTCCATCTCCCCAGCCTGGGCAAGCCTGAGAGAGCTGCAACAGCCCTTTGTCTTCAGAACTCACTTTCCAGCAAGATGTCACTTTATTTTCAAGTCCAGTGGTGACAATTCCCTTGTCAAGTTTTACTCCTTGGTCTATATGTGAAGCCTTGTGTGTATAATTTCCATTCGGCTCTTCTCCTGCATCAGAATTAGCCACATGAGAATCACAGGATTAGCTTTTTCTGGTGAAAACTCTGCACTGCAGAAACCCTTTCCTGGCAGTCCTCAGGAAACTGTCCTCAGCCTTTCCAGTCTCAAAGCTGTCACAGCCAGTCTGCTCCCGGCCTTGCAGCTCGTCTCCTTTTTGGCCACAGGGGTGCTCAAAATCACACCGGAAATCTCACTTCACAGTTTCTTGCACAGCAAACAACAGAAACCACCCAAAAGGACATTTTATCCTGAGCCAACTCTTGCACATTTGCAAAAGGCTGGCTGAACAAACAGACCTGCTCCATCCCTGATTCCTTTGATACCAGGACCATATGGGCCACCGAGCTGGTCCCCACTCCCTGGAGCTTTTGTTTGTGGATATTGCATGCTCCTTTAAAAAGAAAACCCCAAACAAACCTAAACCAAAAACCCCAATGAGTTTACTAAGTGAAACAAGCAGGTAAGGTCGTTCTGCATATGGTGCTAGTAAAATTGTAATAGTGAAAGTTAGCAAGAGCCAAGCAGCCTTTATATTAATTCTCTAGAGCTTCAGGTAGAGCCTAATGTAATTACTTGCTCTACTTTATAGCATTTTAAGAGAAAAGTGTGTATTTTAAAATGTTATATTTCCAAATAAAACGGTTGGGTCTGGAGCAGGCAAAGTGCCCGATTCTGGTCCCTGTGAAGTCAATAGAAAAACTCCTGTGGACTTAAATCAGAGCAGGATTATGTCCCAAATCTAAGAAATAACAGCAAACAGAGCTGTTCCCTTTTTAAATTCACTGTCCAGGCTACCAGGTTGTAACTTCCCTAGTTTTTTCTTCCACTTGAAACTCCAGAGTGTTTTGTCTTTTCTCAGCTCAACTGGCTGGGTCTGTATATCGGAGTTCATTTTTTTCTCTTCCATGAAGACACCTGCTCTGCAGACATCTCGGTGTAGGTGGGTGAATCCAGAGATCCTGAATCTCACCCGCACCAAAACAATGATTTCATTGAAGAAACATTCCTGCCATACTTGTGTATTTCAAAATATCCGCTGTCTTTCAAAAGGTCATGAATTTATTTTTCCTAGGTAGATTCAGAAGCCCTAAATATTGGGCCCATTTTCATTGTTGCAAGTAGAATTTAAAGTATTTGGAGGATTTTGGGTAGATAAAAGGAAGAAATTCAGTACTGTGAGGGTGGTGAGGCACTGGCACAGGTTGCCCAGAGAAGCTGTGGCTGCCCCATCCCTGGCAGTGTTCAAGGCCAGGTTGGAGGGGGCTTTGAGCAACCTGGTCTAGTGGAAGGTGTCCCTGCCTGTGGCAGGGGGGTTGGAACTGGATGATCTATAAGGTCCCTTCCAACCCAAACCATTCTGTGATTCTATGATTTCTGGCAGGAGCTTTAGTTTCTTTCTGATGTTTCATTTTTGCAATTGATTAAGGTGTTAACTAAGATTAACTTCCCTGTTGAAAGCAAGTCTTTGACCCTTGAAACCTCTCTCTAATTCACTGAATTCTGTCAGAGTTGTTTGCTAACTCTTATAAAAAGTTAGGCAACTTTTTGAAATTTTGTTTGTTTGTTTGTTTTTTGGAAAAGGTGTTACTAGAGGCCTTTTCCCAACATGCCATTGATAATATCAGTAAAGCCTGACCATTTGATCAACAATAATATGGATCCATTGCTTTTATTTGGTATGAAACCTACAAAGGTATCACTTGTGAGAACCATGTCCAGAATCAGCTTACTAAGCATTTTTTCTCTAGCTAGCTTGTCATTTCAAAGCGTTTCAAAAGTTCCTGCTTCCTGGGTACATGTAGCTCTTCCAGATTCTCATCTGATATTCTCATCTCATCTATTCAGATAAACACCTGAATAACAAAAATGAGTATCTGGGTCATCTTCTTTGCCTTGCTTTGATCTCACCCCGCTGATTGCCAACAGAGCAGTTAGAAGTGACTCAGCTGATATGCAGTGAGATCCTTGCTCTCCCTAAATGTTGGCTACAGAATTAGTCCCCAGACATCCATCTCTACCAGCCGGTGTGTGAAGGAGCCCTGCTATGGCCATCTAGTGCTGGATGGAGCTTTGTGTCAGTTTGCAGTTCACCTTCTCCCATGGTTCCTATGGGCAATGGCTTTTCCAGCACCTTGGCTCGCCCTGTTATTTCTGTTCAAGTGTTTATGGTCTCTAATCAGCACCTGACTTGCCTGTACTGGAGTTTGTCCCATTCCTATGGTGGGTTTTTCATTCAGGCTTCTCCTGGCCTGCTTTCAATCACTGGGATCACATGCCTTCAGAGGGAGATGAAAAGCAGATTTTATTAAATGGACATAAACCACAGCAAAGCTGCACTGGCTTCTGATAGTCTCAGTCCTGTGAACCACAGTGTTTATTATTGAGGGTTACTTATTGACTCTCCACAGCCTCTGGAGGAGATTTCCTTACACAGGCAGGAAAGTGAAGTCCCACACTTGAGGTGGCACACGCTCCAGCCGGGACTGGTGGGACCTTCACCCCCCTTGCCTTTATGTTCCCTATCTACCGAGATCTCCTCCATGCCTTGGGAAAGGTGTCTGCATTGACTCTGGTTTTGACTCTGAGGCGTTCCCACATGGCATGGGCCCTAATGCCAGATGACACCTTGAAATGCTGTAATGTCCACAGATATCCTCCAGAAATGAGGGTCCTGCTGCCCTCAGGGTGGTGTGCTTCCTCCTGGTGGCATATTTCTTTCCTCCTCCCCTCAGCCACCACACCTGGCCTTGTATAACAAGGACTATCTCTGACAAGAAGTTAAACTGGAGAACGTACACCAGCACCTTTTTGTCTATCCGGAAGCAACATTCACTCCCTCACCTGCTGCCATGACAGGCAGCTGGATGGCTGCAGAACTCCTTGTCACTGCCTGGACAAACAGAGGTTGTTATGATGTGCCTGCAAAGCTTCTGAGCATGCAGATGATGCTTTGGGATGCGGAAACACCTGCTGGCCTCTGGGATTCAGACTGGGAAAACACGGAGACATAGAGGTCCAGAAATACTCTGTGATGCTCTGTCCTCGCGGAGCCTCCTGTGCTGCAGGACCCTGGGCCTCGTCCATCTCCTCCTGCAAGGCCTGGCAGCCAGGAAATGGCTGGAAACCAGGGGCTTGGTGACTACGAGGTGTTGCAGGTGCATTAAAGTTTCCCTGGTGAAAGCGAGACTCATCTGTATCATGAAACAGTTGGGGTGTGATAAAAGAAGAAGCGCTGTTTTACGAGCTGCAAAGCGGAAAGGTTTGCCTGCCCCAAAACTGCCCACCAGCATTATGGTATCTGCATGCAGGTGCCCCCTCACAGCCCTACAGCAGCTCGGCTTTCACAGGGAAAGGCATTTTGGGTGCCCATGCTGATCGGAGTTTCCTTGCTGGAGCCATACACCCATCACCTTCCAGTGGCTAAATATCCCCCCCTCCTCCTCGCTGTGTGGCGTTCCCCACTCCAATGCGACGCTTTATATCCAGGCCCTCCCCAAAACGCGGCTCGGCAGAGGGTGCTGGTGTGGAAAGTGAGAGCGGGTTTGCTGGGTGTTGGTGACTGCTACCGACATTTCCACCAGCTAAATATGGGGGCAGCCACCAAAAACAAACCCCGCTCTCAGTTTCACCGCTGAAATCGAGGGTGTTTCAGCTGGTTCGTAACGGGACCTAGAGCTGCCGGCATCAGCTCTGAATAATTTCACCCTAACAATGGGTGAAGGTGTGTGATAGTCCAAGGTCTGAGATCATGAGAGTTAGCCCAAGGCTTTCTCTCAGTTTTGCTTTGAGGTAAGCCAGAGACTCAAAGTGAAATCTGGCTGAAACCAGGCTGGTTACTTACTTTCAAACATTACCCTACGCAGAAGTGTTTGAAGCACACAAATGAGAGGCCTCCTTCCCCAAAGAGGCTGAGGCCTGCACCGAGGCATGGGTGAAAGCATCAAACAAAAGAGAAGGGGGAAGCTCTGAAGAAAGATAAACAACTGCCTGATTGTAGGTGTCTTCCTCAGGCAAGTTTAACACCTCTCTTACTTAAATGCCTTTAATTCGTACGCTATAAGAAGCAAAGATTTTAAAGATTTTGGTGCAGTGGCTCCTGTAAAGCCTGAGTATGGCTGAGACCTCATTTCTGCCCTCATTCTTGCTGCTGGGTGGAGGCAAGGAAATGTAAGCATGTGTTTGCTGGAGGTGCCAGTGTGGGAGACACTTGGCAGTGAAGCCTTTGGAAAAAATGAGCTTTCAAGAGCTGCGGCAGGGAAGGTTTTGCATAGGATGCTGTGGAAGGTGTCCTTTGAAAGCTGCCTTGAATTTCAGAAGCTCCAAAACAAAGGCACCTTTCCATCTGAATGATTTGAAGTTCTCTAACCAAGAAAATAGAATCACAGAATCACAGAATGGTTTGGGTTGGAAAGAACCTGAAAAATCATCTGGTTCCAACCCCTTACCGTAGGGGTAATCCCCTAAATCAGGTTGCTCCAACCCCCATCCAACCTGGCCTTGAACACTGCCAGGGATGGGGCAGCCACAGCTTCTCTGGGCAACCTGTGCCAGCGCCTCAGCACCCTCCCAGGGAAGAACTTCTTTCTAATGCCTAATCCGAACCTCTTCTCTTTCAGTTTAAAGCCATTCCCACTTGTCCTGTCACCACTTGCTTTTATAAAAAGCCCCCCTCTAGCTTTCTTGTAGGGCCCCTCAAGGTACTGGAAAGCTGCTCAATTAATTATTTTTTTTTTCAACTTACAACTTATTAATCCTAGCACATTATTAATTATGTATTAATTAAATATTATTGGACTTTATTGAATTACTGTATTAATGACTACTAGTAGTGTATCAAATACAGCAAAGTGACTCAAGAAGTCCTAACTCTCAAAGCACAAACCATTGATTTTTCCTCTTTCTTTTTCCTATGAATAAGCCATTTTAGCGCCTTTCACATCAACAAACCTTTCCCGCAGCGTTTGCAAAAGCTGGAGGTAGGTGTTTGATCATTAAAGCGCACGCTTGAAACCCCGCGTTCCCCAAGGTACGTCCTGTGCTCCCTGCCCTTACCGCTAGCAGTACCGCCGCCGGTACCTCGTTGAAACGGTGACCTCTAGCGGCAGCGGGGAGGAGGCGGCTCTCCCCGCCCGTCTGCTCCATCTCCAGCAGCCCTTCACCGCTGCGAGTTAAGGAAAAGGGTGTTGAGGTGAGATGGACCTAGATTACAGCCACAAATTATTTGTGGTAGGTGTTCTGTGCGTACATTTCCCCCTATCTTTCCTATTTTAAAATCTAATTATTTCAGTAAGTGACAATTAATGCAGTGCTTAATCACTGTTAGTAATCCCAAGGTGACATCTCTCATGTGCGTAGGAAGGTAAGAGTGCTTCTTAGTGATGGTAGGGAGTAGCAGACTTCATCTCTAGATATCCTAAAATGAGGATTAGAATCTCTTTTTTCTGCCTCTCCCTGTTCCTGGTTTCTTGCTGTAAATCAACAGTTCTTTGGCATCCATGAATATGTCAAGGATGTGGTCCTCTCACACACGACCAGACCCCTAGGCAAAACCAAGTCCCTTGGCCAGCATGGGCTGATGTACTCAGCCTCATCAGCCCCTCTCCTATCTGGGCACCCTGGGGACCCAACGCTGGTGTGCATCAGCCGCACATGCCCCTGTCCCATCAACATCGTCCTCACAGAGCAAGGAGGCCTCCTACCACCTCCTGCTCACTTCAGCAACCCCTGTCATCCCAGGACCAAAGGCTGCTGTGTGGAGAAGTGCCTGTGCATGGCCTTCACCATGCTCGATCTACAGCAAGCGTGGCTGTGCTGACTTGTTTCAGGTGATGTAGGATGGCTTTTCCCTGCCCCCCGTTACAAAAACTGCTTTTCTTCCCTTAAATGTTTTTTTTTCCACTAAGTCCCCATCCCTCCTTGCCTACACAGGGCAAGCTCTGTTATGGGCCTCGAACAAGGCTTTTCAATTGATGTGCAGCAGCAGATCATCCGGAGGTGAGAGCAACCACTTCCTCCCTCCACCACCTCTGTGAATCTGCAACAGGACCTGTTGAGAGCTGTTGAGGATGATCAGGGGGCTGGAGCACCTCCTGTATGAAGACAGGCTGAGAAAGTTGGGGCTGTTCAGCCTGGAGAAGAGAAGGCTGCGTGGAGACCTCATAGCAGCTTTCCAGTATCTGAAGGGGGCCTACAAGGATGCTGGGGATGGACTCTTCATCAGGGACTGTAGTGACAGGGCAAGAGGTAATGGATTTAAACTTTAACAGGGGAAGTTCAGGTTGGATCTAAGGAAGAAATTCTTTACTGTGAGGGTGGTGAGGCACTGGAATGGGTTGCCCAGGGAGGTTGTGAATGCTCCATCCTTGGTGGTGTTCAAGGCCAGGTTGGATGAGGCCTTGGGTGACATGGTTTAGTGTGGGGTGTCCCTGCCCATGGCAGGAGGGTTGGAACTAGATGACCTGAAGGTCTTTTCCAATCCTAACCGTTCAATGATTGTATCATTCTGTGATTCTATGAAATAAAAACCATGTAAGCACTGAAATTAAGAATGATTTGGGGTGCAGGAGCCTGACCCAGCAGCGTGAAGCCAGTGGGTGAACACCCGCATGTGTTGATGGGTCCAGCTTTGGGTGCGGCTGCTGAAAGTTTGCCGGGTCACCCATGTGTACAGAGCCTGGAAGTGAAACAAAGCTCTGAGCAGTGACATGTGGTGAGGTGGTGGGAGCTGGGTGTTGGGAAGCAGTGGGAGTCTCCTGCCGTGAGCCCGGAGTGCCTTCAGAACATAGTGGGACCAGCTGCCCTGGGCATTCCATTGGCAGCGGTTGTGACCAGACCTTTTGTTTTCTATTGAGAGAAAGAAGTTTCTGAAGGCAGAATCTGCTTTTTCATAGCAAAAGGCATTCGGTTTGCCAGCGACAGCCAGGCTATTAATTTGTGAACCAAGTGTGGGTGGGGAGACGGTATGTATCCTTATCTACACCTTCTGAGGAGTATCAAAGTCTAGCTATTGAAACTACACTGTCTTCATTTCTAGTAAAGACTAATTTTACTCTTCTCAGGAGCTGGTGTATAAATCAGATTAGGACAACGACTCTATAGTCCCCCACTACTTGAATGCAGTTTTAAAAAAGACCAAAAATAATAATACCACAGCAAACATCTTGTGAAATGATGTGTTTAGTAACTGATGGCCGAGGCCAACTGAAGTAATCAGATGACTACAGCTCTGGAGAGATGGGAAATTACTGGCCTCTCTCGAATTTCCCTCAGCTCTTGGGAAGAAATACCCTGTGTTTCTTACCCATTTAGAAATATTTTTCCTTATTGCCATTTTGTATCAGCCAAGTTTTAACTCATCCTGACACAGCTCCTTTGCAACCAGAGGTTCACACGAATATATGGAGATGGTGATTAAAGACACATTTAGCAAGAGAGTGAAGCTCCTGCTCTCTTGAGTCCATGGTAAGGTGAAGCAATACCCACATGCACTCTATATGATGGCACTAAAGAGCCAGCAGCCTGCTGTAACATCTGTGTAAGGCTGGAGACCTGGTCCTGCCTTTGAAAATGATTTCAAAGTAATCAGGATTTTAGCCAGCTTTGAGGTCAGGCTTTGATCGGGGACTGTGAAGAACAAAACATTTCCCTCTGACTGCACGTTTCGAGATTACGCATTTTAGCAGCTCCGAACTGCATGGGGTTGCTGCAGACAATTAACACTGGCGAAGAGCCAAACCGAGAAAAATCACCAGAAACTCACCCCCACACCGTGCTAAGCTGCATGGTATTTTGTCACAAGCAAAATACTTGCTGAATAACAAATTCTTTATTTTAACAGCCTCTGCAATTTTCCAGCATGGCTCACAGGCAAGGTCCTGCTGTAAGGTTTCTGGCTCTGTGATGCTACATGCCACCACTGCAATTTGTAAAGAAAGTCATCTGGACCACCTCATTCCCTGCATCTGATCCCTGTCTGTGAGCTGCAAATCATCCCTCTGTGTCTCACGGCAGAGGTAAATCTGTGCTGATGCTAGAGTGGTGACCAGTGGGTAGGTTTGGTGTCAGACAGAGGGGAATTTTCCCTGCTTCTGCATTGGAAGTGCTGGTGCTTCCCACTGTCCAAAGCCCCAGAGCAGGGTCTTGGAGCAAGCCATGGCCAGCATTCTCACTTGGGGTGTTAAAAGCTGACTTTTCTTCCCTGCCTGCTGAGTGTTGGCTTGCTTAAGCTGTGGCTCATGGCTTTTTGGGCTGAACGTGATGCCGAGCAGGCTCTATTTTAATGGGTATGGAGGGGATTTGTTTCTTGGAAGCGTCTTCCCTTGCACTAACATCTGACTCTGCTTTTTCCAAAAGGAGCTTCATTTTGCAGTCAATTTTCTCTACCTACCATGTATATAGGAAACTCCCCCAAAGATGCAAAAGCTTGTACCATTCTTTTTCTAGTTTTTATGGCGTGCTCAGAAGTCTCTGCACTCACAATTACGCCATCAGACCAAACTCTTCGTAATCACAAATCATTTAAAACATTAAGCATCAAATGTAGCTACATTAGAGCACAGAGACTCAAGTGTTTTCAATAAGCATTAGCAGCTAAAATGTTGTAGTTTCTGTGAATACATTAAAAGTGAGTGAAACCCCAGGAAGCAAAATTTCCTCTATGAAGAAATAATGTGGTAAGTATATTCCCGGGTGTGTAAGGGAGGAGACCAATTGCAACTTGGACTCAGGAGACTAGAGTGTGGAAGCAAAGGCATGTAATAAACTCATTAAAACAACATGTAGCCAACAAACACTGAAAAATATGGACATTTAAGATGGTAAGGTTTAAACTGACAGAGGGGAGATTTAGATTAGATAATAGGAAGAAGTTCTGTACTGTGAGGGTGGTGAGGCACTGGCACAGGTTGCCCAGAGAAGCTGTGGCTGCCCCATCCCTGGCAGTGTTCAAGGCCAGGTTGGAGGGGGCTTTGAGCAACCTGGTCTAGTGGAAGGTGTCCCTGCCTGTGGCAGGGGGTTGGAACTGGATGATCTATAAGGTCCCTTCCAACCCAAACCATTCTGTGATTCTGTGTTTCAAGATGCATCTTTCTGGTCTTACAAGTAAGCCCTAAAAGGTAAAATTTGATAACTGCAAAATAAATCCTTCAATATAATACAGACATTTAAAGCATCACCAAAATTCAGTCTCTTTAAATGTTTGGGGTTTGAGTCAATCTGGTTTAAGAAGCACATTTTCTTATGTAGACATATAGAGCCGCAACACAGCAAAGCGAGAAGGAGCAGAAGTTGTGGAGGATTTGGTGAAGCCCATCCTCCACCACAAGCAGATTTAATGGGAAAAGCTTTGCAGGAGAAGGGAGCTGCAGAGGAACGCAGGGCTTGGCCCCGCATGGGATCTGCACAGGGGTTTGGTACCATTTTGTTGGGGAAGGATGCCAAGACCCTCACCAGAATTACACCATGGGACTGGTGCAAAAATGTCTCCCTTCCCTGCTCCAAAAGACTTCCAGCCTTTTCATGGGTATTATTATCTAACAGCAAAATTCCCTTGCAGCCTCAAACAAAATCTAATGTACATGAACATGCTCCTTCATGGGAAAATCGCAAAGCAGAACAAAGTATTCACCCTAAGTCATTTCTCTCTACTTATCGTTCATTCCCAGAAGTGCTTGGTCTCTATTCCCAGTTTTCCAGCTCCTGGTGAAATCCTCTGGTACTCTGTTACATGGATATGTGTAGACACACATAGACATACGCATGCATTTCCATCCTGGGATTTCAGTTCTGTTTTTAAATGGCAAATTCTCTTATGTCTGCAATACGCACAGTTGTCCTACCTCTATCTCATGGATGCCCTGCTGCATTGCCAAGAGAACCCCAAGTGCCCTGAGCAGGGGCTGAGCCTGGGCTGGCTGTAGAGTGGGAGCAGGCACCATGTGGGAGCAGTGAGGGAGGCTGGGCTGGCAGTACTCCCTGCAGTTGCACAAGCCGCAATGCTTTCTGTTGTGCAACATCTTTTGGGTCAGAAGGGGAGGGTTTGGGTTTGGGGCTGGTTTTGCCAAAAGACTGACTTGGGGTGAGCGCTGCTGGAAAATTCCACCTAAAAGCGGCTTAGTAATTTCTGAAAGTAAAACTAAAGAGAGATATTCCCTTTCGTATGTGAAAAAATAATGCTGAGGTTTTGCAGAGACATGCTATCCTCCCAAGGGAGACAGCCGTTACAGAGGGATGTGCTTACAAGGATGTGGCCATCAGCTTTTTACTCAATGCATGAAATTCTTGCATTCTCTGGCCAAGCTGCAGCAAGTGGAAGGGCTAGAGTTTGCCCTCAGTTCCCAGAGAGTCTCATCCATATGCTGATGCACAACACTTGGACCAGGTGGGGTCCCTGGGATGACCCAGCACTGGCCAGACCCACAGCGGAAGCGAGATGCTGGCAGCCTGCAATCAGTCGAACACGTCCCCTGGCAAGAACCGACACGCATTCACACCTCTGCTTTCCCTTGCTGTCTAGTGAGCAGCTGTGAAGCAACCACAGTGGTGCTCCTCGCCTTCCCAGAGAGAGAGTGACAGTCACAGCAAGGCACAGAGGTCTGTGCCGTGGCCATGGCAGTGGCTGGCACCAGCGAGCATCAGAGCTCTCTGGGGTGCCACATCTTCCCTTCTCCTGCCTTCTCTCCTAAGCAGCATAGAAAGAAGAGAGGAGTTAACGGAAGCAGCATCAGAAAGCCACGTTAAAGTTGTATTCCTAGTCTTTAAGATTAGGAGATGCCAGCATCAAGACTGTCTGTAGCAAGTCAGCCCAGGTCTTGTACACACACACACCACATGCAGGGCTGTGCCACAGCCTTTGTCTGGGTGATGGCCCACTGCTTGCTCCTCGAGACCGTGCTGTGCTCAGGCAGCACTCTGCAGGTGAATCACTGCTGTGGTGTGAACGGATTCCTCTCTTTGCTCCGCCCACACCATGTCTAGGCAGCAATTGCCACAAAACCTAGAGCTCGCTCTGGCCACTACTGGTAGGGGAGGCTTTTGTTATGGAAGGTTTTTCAGTAAGGAAGAGTTTCATTTCAGAGTGAGCTGGACCGACCTTCTCCCAAAGGACTCTGCAGGATCTGGGGCCAGGGAGGTGGAAATGCACAGCTTGGGGCTGGTGCTACAGCCAGGTACGGCCACACTTTGAGGAAGCAACAATGAACTTCTCAAGAAAAAAAATCAGGTGCCAAGGTCTCCAGCTGTTCACTGTTCACCATGGGTTCTCTGAGGTTTCCTTTCCCACAGTGAAGCAGAGTACCCCAGTTGCACTTGAGTGCTGAGTAGATAAATCATCAGAGGATGCTAAGGCACTGAGGTGGGTTGACAACTGGATGAGTGGCTGTGCCCAGAGGGTGGTGGTCAGCAGCACAAAGCCTAGACCAGTAACTAGCAGTGTACCCCAGGGGTTAATACAGGGTTAAATCCTGCTCTACATCTTCATTAATGATCTGAATAACGGGGCAGAGTGCACCCTCAGCAAGTTGGCTGATGACACCAAACTGGGAGGAGTGACTGATATGCCAGACGGTCATGCTGCCATCCAGAGGGACCTTGACAGGCTGGAGAAAGGGCTATAAAGATGATGAAGGGACTGGAGCATCCCTCCTGTGAGGAGAGGCTGAGAGAGCTGGGACTGTTCAGTCTGGAGAAGGCTCAGGGAGATCTCATCAATGTACATAAATACCTAAAGGGAGGGTGCAGAGAGGACACAGCCAGGCTCTGCTCAGTGGTGCACAGCGACAGGTCAAGAGGCAATGGGCACAACGTGAAACACAGGAGGTTCCCTCTGAATATCAGGAAACACTTTTTTCTTGTGAGGGTGACCGAGCACTGGCACAGGCTGCCCAGAGAGGTGGTGGAGTCTCCATTCTCAGAGATATTCACATGGTCCTAGACAACCAGCTCTTGGAGTCCCTGCTCAAGAAGGGACTTGGACCAGATGACCTCCAGAGATCCCTTCCAACCTCAATCATTCTGTGTAGCTGTGAGGCATTGGTGCACTGGGCTGTGAGGCAATGTGCACTGTGAGGCATTGGGCTAAGAGCCCCATGGAAATGCTCATAGATCGTAGAATCATAGAATGGTTTAGCTTGGAAAGGACTTTAAGATCATCTAGTTCCAACTACCTGTAATGGGCAGGGACACCTCACACTAGACCATGCTGCTCAAGACTCCGTCCAGCCTGGTCTTGAACAATGCCAGGGATGGAGCATTCACAGCTTCCTTGGGCAACCCATTCCAGTGCCTCACCACCCTCACAGTAAAGAACAAATTCTTTATATCTAACCTAAACTTCCCCTGTTTAAGTTCCCCCAATCCCCCTTGTCCTATTGCTACAGTCGCTGATGAAGAGTTCCTCTCCAACATCCTTGTAGGCCCCCTTCAGATACTGGAAGGCTGCTATGATGAGGATGCTAATTTTTCCACTTGTCATAGGATTTACCTGGTACACGTCAAAGATGGTCAAAACCTGGTCATAACACAGCCTCAACACTGAATACAAAGAATAAATGGAAATGGAGAATAAAAAGACGACCAAGTCACCAAGTTAGAAGATGTCTTGCCAAAAGAAGTTGTTGCATAGGATCATGGAGATCTGGACTGAATTAAGATGAATTTTTTGGCACTTTCTATATCACGAACACTCATTTCTGCATTTTGTGACCATCTTTTACACTGGTTGCTTTTGTTTGTGTCATAGCTGCATGTTACAAATGTGTGTGAGTGCGTGTGCATAAGCGGCCCTGGCATAAGAAAAAACCCAGATAAAAATAGGACCTCAGTTCTCCAGCCTTGCCTTATGATTGTATTTTTTTTTAACAAGCGTTTACACATTGTTTTTAACCACAGAAATCAGATACCAAGAAAACTTTCATCTGATTCCTGCAAAATCAAAATGGAGCTTCTAAGTCACGGCGCAGCGTGGGAGCAAGGGCCTTTCATGTTTGCTGGAGGAAGTTATTTCATAATGTGAATTTCATTGGTATTTCTCTTACCAATTTGCCCAGACCTACATGAGTAAGAGTTGCCCCTGTTGGCCCACCTACTCCCTCCCCACAGCCAGGCTCAGTGAAGCCATAGGTACATGGAAATCGTGGTGGTTATGGGGCCCACATGCAAGGCTTCATGCCCACGTTTTGGGAATGAATAGAGGAGAAGGAAGCACAGTCCTGGAGCAGCTACGTTGTGTTCTACCACCCCAGACACTGGAGTGAGCCATGATACTCCTCTGTGTCGTTGTTTGGTGCTGCAACGTCATTTCCAGGAGCTGGTGTTGCACAGGCAGAGTAAATCAGGTCAAGTCAGGCAGAAGCAGATTTCAGCTGCTTCACTACCCAGTGTTCCCCACTTAGATTTAGGGCCAGGTTAGGTTTCAAGCATACCAAAACCCCAGTAATTATTGTCTTGAGATTTTTGTCACAAACTAGCAGGAACCTCAGCACAGATTATGCTTTCTCTACAATTTCCATCACTTTGAGTTGAACGTTGAGCTCCCCACACAGCTGCTGTTATTGGATAGGCAGGAGCATGTTAAAATCAGACATTCTCCCAATTTCTGCTCTGCCACCAGAAGACTAATGGTGGCCTGAGATCCTGGGGCTGAGCTGTGGAAAACCTCTGCCTCTTACGTTGAAACCAAAAGCACCTTGATTGGAGATTTCTGTGTCTAAACCCAAAGCTTCCTGAAAATGTTTTGCACTAGAATAAAGAAAAGGTAACTGTAATCAACGGGGAAGGGAAAGAGGAGAGGTGATGATACAATGGAAAGAGGAGGCGCAAGCTTCCTGCCGTCTCTCTGTGAAGGGGCTGTTACCTCACCTGTTACGCTGTCTTGCCTTCAGAAAGTCCAGCTCCAAATCATCTCTCAACTCTGGGAAACCCCACCAGGTTGTAAACAACAGCCTCAGCACTCCAAGTGTGGCTCTGCACCTGAAGGCAAAGCTCTGGAACAAGCCCAGTGCTGGCTCTCCCAGCACATGCGAGGGCAAACACCTGCCTGAGGTGCTCTTTGCAAGCTTTCCCACTGCCATGGCTGGGCTCACAGCTGATGTACTGAAGGACCTGATCCCAGAGGAGCTGCGGGTTGGCTTTTCTGCTGGGCTGGGGTGAAACGTCCATGCAAAGGCCTCCAGGAGGGAGAGGGGGCTGCAGGGAGCCTTCATGGGATGGCAAAGAGTGATGTCCTTTGTGAGGATGTGAGAGAGAGCCCTGGTGATTCGGAGGTGCACATCTATCCCAAAGCACCAAACACCTGGCTCTGGGAAGGGCAGCACTGACCCCCAGCAAGCAGTGAGGGGCAGCAGCTTGGCAGGGACCTGGCTGGGGTTGTGTTGTGGTTAATGGCCATGATCCACAAGTCAGGGAAGAGACCCTCCCTACTCAGTGTTTGCATGGGACTCTGCTGGGAGGTGTGCCCCGTGCCCTGGCTGGGTCCCTGGCAGCAGGGACACCCCAGGACAGCAGCTCCCATTTGCCCAGGGATTGGTACCCATGCTGCAGGACCCTTGCTTGATCAATGCCAGCCCCAAGGAAAAGTGGCTTTGTGCAAACATGGACATAGCAGAAGAAAACCTGGACCAAGCTTTGAAGTTGAACCTCATGCCCCAAATCCCACACCAGGTTTCATCCAACCTCAGTAAAGGGCAGCAGCTCTTACATGAGATGGCTGCTAACTGGGGTGGACAGAGCTTCTCAGTGCTGCCAGGAGTGGGGCGTCCCTTTACAACTACCTTGGTGTTGCAAAGGCAGGAAATGGGCTTTCCCTGCCCCATTCCCCCATCTGAAAGGGGCCATTACGCCTGGTGCAGTGCAGCATTGCTGGGCTTGGTGGGGCTGCCTCTGCAAAGGGGTGGAGCTGGGTTGCACTCCTGTAGCACAGCACCTGCTGCATGCAGGGCAGGAGCATGTTTTGCACAAAAGAAGAACCCACTTCCTTTCGTCTGCATTGCAGAAAGAAAAATAAAACCAGGCAGACAGCATTGTTTTCCCTCCTCCTTATTCCCAAGTCCCTGTCACCTGGACCTTTGGGCTTCTCCGCTCTTTTCAAGGCTGGTGATGCCACATGGGGCATCTACATTCTCTGGCTCCCCATGACCGGCTCTGCACTTGCCTCCCTATGAATGACCTCACCCTCTGCTCAGGGGCTGAGCTCCCCCCGGGGCCTCCCCTCTATCCAGCCCTGCTTTGACACAGTGATGCCTTCCTGCTGGGAAGTGCAGAGCCCCAGGGACAGGAGGGGTTGTACAAGGGAGTGTTTGACTGAACGGAGAAAGTCCCAAGTGTGAATTTGCATCACAAAATGCCCCATCCATCATTATCGTCGCTGAGCGCTGGTGATGGTGACCAGCCGGAGTCATTGCAGCACCTGCCTGGAAGGTGGTGCCATTTTGCCTGGCTTCATCATGGACTTATTTCCTTGACAGAGTTAATCTCTAGAGCTAAAAGTCTCACGTGAAAGAGCATAATGAGAGTGGACAGAAGCAAAGCATCCCAAAGCCTGGGCAAAAAAGTCAGCTCTTCCACCATCAGTGCCACAGTGACCCCTGACTTCAGGCTGATCAATACTTAGCCGCAGCTGTATTCCATGCAGAGCATTAGGTAGATGACAGGAAAGTTCTGGATCCACTCGCCAGTGCAGGCTCAGGATTTCTGCAGGCATAACACTTCTCTAATGTTATATCCATCAGGAATTTCCATCATCATGATGAAACAGCTCAAGAACCTTTGAGCCCTACACGAGTTTGATTAACTTAATTCCTGACAGATGTGCATGTAGTAAATCCCCATCTTACTACGGAGTATTACAAATCATTTATTCAGCAATTGTTCTCTCATTAGCAAACTTCTTCCTTCGTGGGATATAAACCCCCCGAGCAACAAAAGTATCTCCAACAGATGGTTGTTGGCAAATTTTCACTATTACTTTTGCTAGGTACCTTCAACTTGTAATAATTCATGGCAATGTCAGTCACTGTGTAATTTCTATATGAATGACTCACAGTACATAAGTACACAGATTAGTACGGAGTTTAATGCCCCTATGTTTTAAAACATGAATATTATGCAATTAAAGAATTGATTGAGCTTTACTAGCTCAGAGGGAAATGTAAGTTTAGCTTAAATGGAGTCTTAAACCTTGACACTTCTTGGCCTCAGGATTTTTCGGTAGTGCCCTGAATGTCCCATGATGGGAATTTCCTATTTTATTATGAGTTTTGGGGAGAGGAAAAAAAATGAAATGAGCAAGATGATCACCACCACCACCAAAAATACCCCATAACCCGCTAAAAAGTGCGTAAAATCCTCTTGGGATTTAAAAGTCCCTGTGGTCTCCATTAAATAGCCACTATGGGGAAGGCCATTCTGGCAGCCACGGAGCAGGCTGTGCTTCTGCAAACATTTTGGGAAGTGCTGGGTGGGCGGATATTCTCTCTCCCCCATGGGAAGATGTACTGGTTGCCTGTACCAGTCTCCAGCAGCACCTGCATGCAGGGCTGTGGGGTCAATCAGAGCTCTCCACTACCCGGCACCTCGCAGGAACAGAGCAGGCTCTGTCCCTCTGAGAGCTCCAACTGAGACAAAAGGCTTTGCTCTACATTGACCAGACAACAGATCATCCTAATAATGAAAATATACAATGAGGGTGGTGAGGCACTGGCACATGTTGCCAGGACAAGTTATGGATGACCCATCCGTGGCTGTGTTCATAGGCCAGGTTGGATGGGGCTTTGAGCAACCTGGATAGCGGAAGGTGTCCCTGCCCATGGCAGGGGGGTTGGAACTGGGTGTTCTTTATGGTCCCTTCCAACCCAAACCATTCTGTGATTCTGTGATATTTCTACTCAGGGCAAACTGTCTCATTCCACTCAGGTTAGCCTCAAGGAGCTGTGCCTGGTGGTCTCTGTGTGTGCATGAAAGGCAAATCTGGGTTTTGCCACAGCCTAGGGAGCCATGCCACACACCAGCCACAAGTGCAATAGGCTCCATGGGGGATTCATCCTGACATTTTAGGTACCATGGTCTGATGGTGCTGCCCTGGCCATGCGTGCGTGTGCAGGGTTGAACCCTCTGGATGGCACATGAGCCAGAGTGGGGCTGTTTTCATTGTTCAGTCGCATTTTGCATCCTTGTAGAAATTTTCAGAGTAAAACCCAAAGTCAGCTCAGATGTCAGGAGCGATTGCTGTGCAGGTACAGTCATTTATCTTCTCCAGCTCAGCCACTACTGAGAATAACCCCCACTGCAGCAAAATGCCTCTCACACACTGAAAAAACCTCAAACCCAGAAAGAACACACATTTTTACTAACCCAAAGAGAGAGAGAGAGAGAGAGAAAACCCAACAACAACAACAAAAAAAACCCACCAGACCTCACGGTGCTTTTATAATGTGAGCGAATCCCAAGAGGCGCTCACAACGCAGCCGGGTGCAGGCAGGGAGCGAGGCGACGCGGCTGCCGCCCCCCCAGCACCGGCCGGGAGGAAGAGGAGGAGGAATAGAGAAGGAGGAATAGAGGAGAAGGAGGGGAAGAAGGAGGAGGCACCTCCGCTCCCAGGTTAGAGCCCGGATTCCTCTTTGGGGCGTGTGCGTGTGAGCATCTCAGCCCCGCCGTCTGGGGACCGTCCCGTCCTGTCCCGCCGCTGTTGAGCGCCAGGGGAGTGGAGCCGGGCGGCGACCCCGTGGGGTGAGCGCAGGGCCAGGGGGCGCGGAAGGGAAGGCGGGGGATGGAGGTGCAGGGGGTCCCCGCTGCTGTCCCGGCCCGTTGCAGGGCACGGAGCCGTGTCCCGCAGCAGGGCAAACAGCGGGAGGGTGTGCGGGTCGCAGGGGTTCGGTGCTGGGTGTGTGTTCCCTCCTCCCCGCTTTGGATGGGATGGGATTTTTGGGGAAAGCCGGGATTTTTCCTCTCCTTGAATTCCTTCAGGTGTGCTCCTGTTCTGGTCCCAACCCGCGGGTTGCAAAGGTGCTGCTCTTTGCAAAGGGGAGCAGAGGTGCTCACCTCTGCACCCCCACCCCCACTGCTTTCTGGGCATTTTCTCAATGAAGCTCCTCATTTCGATGAATAAATGACCTCGCCGTCACCAGACAAGTTTGGGACCTTGTTTGTGTGACAGGGAATCTCCCCTCCTCCCTTTCTGGAATTGATTTGCAAGAAAAGCGCCCCAAAATAAGAGGAGCTGGTGACAAGAGCACAATGAGTCACAGCCGTTGTTGGGGCGCTCGCACCGAAATCACAAGAGGTGCATTTTTCCAAATGACTCGAGCTGTGTGGTACTGGGGGGAGGCAGGGAGCAGCGGACTGGCTTTCTGCTTTGCAATGAGGGCCGGCCCTATGAGTGCCACTCCTGTTATCAATAAGCTGCAAGTTTCATCTCTGTTCTTATTCCAAGGGAGAGGGCAAGAGCTCACGAAGCACTGTGGAAATGGCTTTTGTGGAGGCTGCGTTCCCGCCTGCCAACCTCACCTCCAGCAACCAGAGCAGCTGCAATGTGCACAACCACCACTTCTCTGCCAAAGTCACCTTCTCCCTCTTCTACACTGCCCTGCTGGTGTTCGGCGCCTGCGGGAACATCCTGGCCCTCTGCATCACCTTCCAGGGCAGGAAGAAGAAACTCAACTCCACCGACCTCTACCTAGTGAACCTGGCCCTCTCCGATGCTCTCTTCACCCTGGCACTGCCAGGCAGGATTGCCTACTATGTCCTGGAGTTTGACTGGCCATTTGGGGACTGGTTCTGCCGGGTCACAGCCTTTATTTTTTACATGAACACCTATGTGGGCATCTACTTCATGACCTGCGTAAGCGTGGACCGCTACATCGCCGTGGTGCGCACCAGGCACCCCGGCAGGATCCGCAAGATGAGCCGTGCCAGGGGTGTCTGCATCCTCATCTGGTCCTTGGTGTTCCTGCAGACAGCGCCGCTGCTCCTGCGGCCCATGACGCGGAGGATGGGGGACAAGTTGACGTGCATGGAGTACTTCAACTTTGAGGAGATTCCCAAGCTGCCCTACCTGCTCCTGGGGGCTTGCGTGATTGGATTTTTCCTGCCTGTGGGTATCATCTTGGTGTGCTATGTGAGGATCAACCTCAAACTCTGCCAGACAGCCAAGGAGAACCCTCTGACAGTGAAGAATGGGCACCACCGCAGGGCCTTCACCATCATCCTGGTGGTGCTGCTGGCTGTCCTTCTCTGCTTCAGTCCCTATCACCTCAACATTGTCCAGTTCATGGTCAAGAAGATCCTCTACCAGCCATCCTGCCGTGAACAGCAAGCCTTCAAGATGTCCCTGCAAGTCACTGTGGCGTTCATGAACCTCAACTGCTGCATCGACCCCATCATCTACTTCTTTGCCTTCCGGGGCTACAAGCGGAGGCTGCTCCGCATCTTCAGGAACAGCGGCTCAATGACCTCCTCCTCCACTGCCAAGACCCCCTCTGACAGCAACAGCCACAGCCAGCAACCTGGCTCCATCTCTGTCTAGCGGCACAACACCTCCCTTTCGCTCTGGCCTGCAGCTTATGAACCATCCCTGAGGGCAGGAGCTAGAGCTGGGCTGCAAGGACCAGCACCTCCAACAGGCTCCATCGCTCCCCTTCCTGAAGCCAGGGGCTCTCACAAAGCTAACCGAGCTGGGACACAGCCTTGCCTGGCTCCGCACGACTGGCTCTGTGCTCAGCACTGCGGGACCCACCATCCTGGAGAACAGAGTGGTCCATTTTAGTCCCATCTCCAGAGGAGGTAGCTTGTGCAATGGCAAACCCAGCTGGGGATTTCTCAGCACTGCACCATGCCACTCTCCCTCCCCTGTCTGCATTCCCTGTGAGGCTGGTGGCTGCTGGTGACCACCATGGCTGTCCTGCCTCCCTGCCCTGGAGCACTGGGGCAGCGTCCCCACAGGCCTTGGGGCAGCTGGCGCGGAGCACATGGACTCGGGGCATTTCAGGAAAAGGCTGGGATTTTATTTCCATGCAGAAAGTTGCCTGCAGCTCCTTACCCGCACTGACAAACAGCAGCTCCGCTCTCCTCTTGCTCAGCATCCCCACTCTTGTACCCAGGTGCTGCATGGGGTGAGCAGTAAAAGCAACCAGAAAAGCCCTTCCTCAGGGGAGGGTGTGAGGCTGTGAAGCTGCAGAGCTCCTGGGAGTGCTGCTGCCTGCATCTGCTGCTTGCGCGGCTGCTCCTTCTCCACTGCTGACAGCGCTGCAGTTGCCCTGGGACCCACTGACAGGAAGGGGATGCCGGTGCTGGGGCTGCAAATTCACTCTGGGGGCACTCGCTGCAGAAACCCTCCCACCCTTACTTGAAGGGAGCGGAGGAAAGGGAACAAGGAATAGCCTTACATGACCTTGACTGACCTTTGCTTGAACCTGTTGGCCTGACAATTCCGAGAGCCTTGCGAAGGGCAACTTACATGTTGCGTTCCTGTCCAGTTATGAGCCCGTGCGATGAGGAGGAAGTCATCAGGAGCAGGGACTTCCTAGGCTCTTTTCTGAAGTTGCGGGTCTATGATAAAATAAACACACGCAGGATTTCACAGTTCCTGGGAATTCTGCTCTTCTGGTTGAGGCTGGAAGGGACAGAAACATGCATCGAGACATGAAGAGGAACAAAGCCAGCAGCTTTATTTTGCTGAAAAGTAAACCTGAATGGACACTTTTGATTAATACAAATAACTCTCTCAGATAATAACCTTTCTTTATGCCTAGAAAGTTAGCAATAGTCATGTACAGCCCTTTCTCATTTTGAATGTGCACAAATGAGCTTTTGGATGATGGTGGTTTTACTTATGGTATGGGTAAGTGTAGCATCCTGAAGGCTGAATAAGAGGGATGCCTAAAATAATTCAGGTGGGAAAGGGACTCTGACAGGTCCTTTCAGAAAGCTGTCTGAGCCCTCCTCAGAGCAGGCCTGACCTCAGTGCTGGCCTGCAGAGAGCCTGTGTCCTGAAAAGCACAATGTATGAGGAAGAGTTAGTATGCAATAATCTGTCAATGGTCTGAACACCTTAAAGGAGCCTGGCTAGGCTGCTAGTTGCTGTACAGTTCTGCTGCCCTATTAATTTGTCAAAGAAGTGTTGGCTGCAAGGGACCTGTCTGCCTCACATCATCCAACAGCCTA
Organism: Psittacula echo; assembly: GCF_963264785.1. Classification (NCBI taxonomy): domain Eukaryota; kingdom Metazoa; phylum Chordata; class Aves; order Psittaciformes; family Psittacidae; genus Psittacula; species Psittacula echo. Next base: position 72,206,041 of record NC_137736.1, read on the forward strand.
CTCCAAGCCAAACTGTGGCTGGCACGGTGTCAGGCTGGCCACGGCTTCATCTAGCCAAGGCTTGGAACCTCCATGCAAGGCGGCTCCCCCCCACCAAGGGGTGCTGCACTGCTCTCCGAATGGGAACATTTTCCCCACTGTCCAGTCTGAACCTCCCCATCCAGAGCTGGTGACTGTCACCTCAGATCACCTACTTGTGCTGGGCAGAGCTTGGCTCTGCCATCTTCACAGCTCAGAATTCCTGTGTGGCTGGTGGGGGCTGTCTGGAGAACAGTGGTACATAGCTATCGGTCTCAGAGAGCCTCCACATGAACACCAGAGCACGGGTCCACAGTGGTGGCCAACCCTCCTCACGACCACAGCACAGACATGTTTTGCCAGGCTGGAGCCTACAGCTGAGGCAAAGGCAAGTCTGTGAGGAAGCCTTCTCAGAAAAAGGTGGACTATAAACCTAGCCTTGTTTGCTCTTTATTGAGCTCTGGTTTTCTCCAAAGTATTTTAGTGGCAAAAGTATCCCCATGTTTCATCTTCTTGCTACCAGGAAGAACCTTTGGAAAAAGAAATAGGTGAATAGCTGCGTGTAGTGCTGCGTGTGACAGGTGGACCCAGCCTCCATCCTTTGGATTGATGCCAGCCAGGGGCCCTTTGCTGCTGAAAGTACCCACCCGGGGACAGCAGGCAGCTAGCTGGAGCCGAGGGGACACCCAAGTGGTGGAGAGGGAAGGGACTTGGGCAGAAGGGATCAGAAGGAGCCTGGGCAAAGGAGAACTGTCTACGGAAGGAATCCTGTGTCGCACCAGCTCCCCCAACTGGGGGTGCTGCCCAGCTACTTGAAAACGGAGCATTTCACTGAAGTGGAAGAGAAACCGTACAGAGCATTTTGTCTGGAGGCACAGTAACCCTTTCTGTACGCTTCATTCATCTGCCTGATCTGAGCTCCTTGCGCAATGTTGCTTCCTTTAACCAGCCGAGCAGCTACGGCCAGCACCTCGTGTGTTTCCTGCTCCTTGCTTTGTCCCACAGGTGAACCCTCTGAGAACCATTGATCCCCATTTCACTACCAGCTCCACTTGGCTGCCCCTCCTGCTCCCTCTCTGGAACCCCACGCTTGTGAAGCCCTCCCAGCTGCTGCCATGGGTCCGGGGGGACACACTACCATTGGCCTGAATGCAGCCTCCTTGGAGCTGCTGTGCAAAGAAGAGAGGGACAATGCTGGAAGAGGGAGCTGAAACCCTTCCTTGAGGTTAAAAATACGCGTGGAAACCTAAATAAAGATAGGCAGCTGGTGCTCCTTTTGCATGTCCACTGTGTTGCAGGAACATGGTGCATTTAGTAAGTAGGGTGGTTGTGAAATACATGGCAAGCACACGCCAGCACACTGAGATGCGGGATAGCTCTCTGTATAGAGCTGTAGCTGCACAGAATGGAGGTCTTTCTTGCTTCACCCTAGTCTGCAGACTATTGCCATGCTGTCTTCTGAGAAAACTGAATTTTTATCTAAGGGCAGTGAGTACACCTTCTGTGGTCACAAGACACTACCATACCTGTGTATATGGATTATACACATACACAGTGCAAACTGAGATTTTCTTTGCAAACTCATGCTGTGACCCCTGTAACTCAACCCTCCCCTGTGAGCCAAGCCCCTCTAACGCGGTGTATTACCCACGCGTATCAGTGTATTCCAAGTTTCTCCTGAACTTCTGCAAAAGGGCTCAGGCAATCGAATGGAGCAGAAAGGTGCCAGGACCTCTGCAGACAACCTGCCTGACAAGCTGCATCTTGATGGTAAATGAGCACCTCAAGCTCGACTAGCATTGCTTTTTCGCTTAGCAGCGGTTCCCAACTTCTAGGAGGGCACTGGGGAAAAACAGCTCCTGGTTGTAGTTACACATTACCTGTCAGTTACACATTAGCTCTCTGTGCTGTACAACACACCTCTTCAAGTCTGTGCTTTAAACTGTCCTCCACTGAAGCTATTGCACGTTGTGGCATCCACCTCTGTAAGCTAGTTAAAGAACATAATGTAAAAACGTACATATCTACTCAAAATAAAAGCTTCTGACCACCAAGTAACAAGCCCTGGTGATTGTTTGGGCCAGGCAATGTGGGCAACTTTTTCGTTTTAGAGGTGCATGTGTGCCTTTATCCTTCGCAAGCAAAGCAAACGCTGAGGACAAGCCTTGTGAAAGCACAAGCTCTTGATGTGCCTCCTTTACATGGCACACTGGTGTCCCTGGGAAGGTGGTGTGCTCTTATGGCCTGGGGATTTATAAATAACCTTCGGTGTGAAGAGCAGTGGGACCTGCGAGGAGCTGGGTCCTTTCTGGAGCAGGTGTCTCTGCCACTGGGACGGGGTGCCAGAAGAGGACTTTGGCAATAGAATGGAGTGCAGACCTGTCTTCTGCAGCCCACCCTCTGCTTTGCTCCTTTTCTTGAATTTCTCTGTTTTTTCTCAGTCCACCTCCCTCAAATCCCTTAAGTCCTCTCCTTTGCTAAACTTAAGTGACATCTATGATCCCTATTTATCTCTGATCAAAAGACCAAGTCCTGCTTTCAGTTTAGCCATGATCTGGGAATTTTTCACCTGTTTTTGAAGTATGTATATTCCTGCTTTCTCCAATGCTGCCATCCAGGTTTAGAGACAGTCCCCCACAAACATGTGTGAGCCCAGCTAACTTCTTGTTTCCTCTGAAACTCTCCTCTGGAAAAAATCAAATGACAAACAGCTGAACTACCAATTTGTTGAGATTCTCACCAGTGGCACCCATCCATCAGGCTGTACTGTTCCTCTGTTCCCATCATCTGCTTCTTGTCTTCTATTTGGACTGAAAACTATTGGTAGCACATACCCTCTCTGAGTTCAACTAGGTGTGGTCTTCCTAAAGTCAAAGCACCCCTTTATATATACACAGACGAGAAAGGTAACCCTACTAAAAATTAAACCAAACCCCGTATGTTTTAAGTCAGCATATATATATATATAATATGCATACATATAAATACATATAGTGTTTGTGTGTTTATGTGACTCTCGTAATGAAATAGTATCTATACTCATTTATATAAAATACTACTATGGCTACACTATTAAAGAATGATAATCTCATTTAGGTTTTTCTCAAGGAAGAACCCACACAAGACATTAATTGCACTTATGTATCAAAACCTCTATTAGTTCAAATGAATACTGTGCATTTATTTATCCAGAAAGAGATGCAGTTCCCCTACAACAGAGTTCTAGTTCTGAGTGTTTTCAAATCTGAGTGCCTTTGCAACTGCATATAGACTCCAAATACAGACTGTGTGAGATGGGTATCTTTTAACACAGACTTTTAATTTTCTTCAACAAACTCTTAGGTCCAGTTAATTTCATAAAAACAATACATGAATATTCTCACTTACTCTCTGCATATATATATATATGCATACACATATATGCATATACATATATACACACACACACACACACAAAAAGGAGAGCCTGTTGCTCTTTGCCCAGTACCTTGCAGTATGTTTTGCTTGCTTGCTTGTTCTGTTTCAGACAAAAACATCGAGACCTTTTTCTCCATCACATGTTCACAAAGGCAGCGACAAGCTCTAGACAGCACAGGCTGGTACCTGAACCAACCCCCTCAATCCCTGTGCTCACTAAGTAGAAGGCAACCTTTAACACTTGGCTTGAGAGACGAAAATGGTTTCGGTAGATACAGAGGCATCTAAGCAAAAAGTTAAGGCTTGAGAACCTGGTGGCTTATCAGGCAGATTCTATAACTACAAACCTCACTGTGGGTGTACTGTGAAATATCACACAACTGTCTAGGAAAGTCCCCAATAAATTTCTCCGATGTCTTAGAAGACAACAATCCCAGTCTAGCAGACAAATTTTAATAGTAGAAACTACTTTTATTTCAAAATACCAAATCCTGGCTTTACTAAAACCAGTGTGAATTTCCTAGAGACTGCAAATCCTCTCCATAAAAAGTATGCTGTATTCTCTGGATGCCTAAAAAATACCGTGTCACACACAAAATAGGAACTGTGCGATGAGATATTCAAAACGTATTGGACAAACACTGTGTGGGTTGTGAAGAACATGCTCTTTGTGTTCCCAGAAATGGTCCATGCAAGTTTCACCACTGTTTTCCTGCTCCAATGTGTGAACCTTTCTTCTATGACTCTTGCATGAAACAGGAACTGTGTTCAACAGCATCCGAGACCCCTCCTTTCACCACTTCTTTTTTTTTTTCTTAATTGGAAAGCACAACCCTGGAAGCATTTTGAGCACAAACTGCTGCCACAGATGTCAAGGGGAGTTTTCAACTGACATCACCAAGACCTGAATTTTACCACTTATGTTTGACCATGTTTTGTCAAATACCCAGCAAAACGGGGTTTTCCACACAACAGTGACATTTGAATACCCCTTGTACAGGTAACAGTAAGAAAGGATTTAGACTTGGAGAATATCCATGTAACGTGTCCCGGATGCCACTCAACACATTTCAAAATTCCAAGGAATAAATGCACTTTGTGCTTGTCCCTACAGCAGGGCAATGTCTGAAAGGGCACAGGTCACATTTAATTTACCCTGGGCTAGGTGGACCTTTATTTCCTACAAGGCAAAATTTGACTTCTACTAAAGTAATTCACTACTCTTTATTGCTACTTTGGATAAAATATTTGTGAAGGAAATAACCTTCAAAATTAAAACCTGTCCTTGTTTCGAAGCATTTAATTAGTCTGCATATACAAATTGTTGTAGGGCTTTTTTAACTTACATTTGGCCTTTGCTTTGTAAGAGCAGGTTTTCACAGTTCTCTGGATACAGAAATGTCCGCAGCATATACACATACAGAGCCACTCAGCTTCACACAAACAAAACCTTTCAACTGAAAAGCAGACCCTGCCCAAATAATGCAAGCATAGCAGCAAGCCAAACCCTGAAGGGAGTTGATCAAAACCCAGGAAAACACACAGTCATTGCAAAACCCCCTTATTTTACCCACTGGAAAATACTAAAAAATACATACAGCACACTGACCTTATTAAAAACTATGTCATGTGCCAAAAGCTGCACAAACTTTATGTCATTTCGGGATAAGTACTTGTATGCCTAAAGGGCTTTTTTCAGTTTTACCAGTCAATTAAAAGAGAAAAAGAAAGGCACCTCTCTCTCTTTCCCTAAGTCTTGTCCTGTAGTTTCCTGGTATATTTTCCAGGCCAAGTGAGACTGCAGATCTATACTTTAATACACATGTGTTCATTCTGATTTCTAAAACATCCTTCTCTCTTCTGTATTCTTTTACCTTCTCCCCTTTGTACATGCTGTCGCCTTCTGTTATGCTTCTGATGACCTGCATCTTATTCTAAATGTTTGTATTAAATATGCCTGTGTGTATATAAATAAACACATATACACACGATATACGAATACAAGTATATACAGAAACATATTAAATGCTTGAGATACATGTGTATACTGGTTTCATAGAGTCACAGTTTGGAATCTTGTATTACTTCAGCTTTTTTATAGAAATGTTCACCTCTCTCCACCCTGAAAGTCCTGAGGTGCTAATATTGAGCATTTCTCAGAGTCAAGCCAAGCAAGCTTGTTTATCACTCTAAAATTCTAAACCAATATTGTACTTTCTTGGCATATTTCTTGGCTGTTACCTTCTGTGTAAGCCTGAATCACCCTTAAGGTTAATATTCCAGTCTGTGATCAACATCAAGTTGCTTCAACAGTGAGGATTTGGCAAATGTAGGGTCATCCGCATCTTTGACAGTAGAAAACTAGAACTTTAAATAGAAAAGTTAGCATTTTATCATTTTCTTTTAAGACAGTGTGTGGCCAGCTCAAAAAATGAAACCAGCACATAGGGACACAGCATGCATCCATCGTTACCAAGTCCGTCTGAACTAGATATGGAAGACATTCAAATAATTTCAGTTCTGATCTTACTGTATCATTCAATTCATCTTTATTGCTTCCCATGAGTATCTTCTTCCTGACCTGTATCTGAATAGCAATTCACTCAGTCTGTAAAAGTTTAAATTTACAGCAGTCACTTACCAGACTTGCAACAAGCACATGAATTTTCTCTCATCCTACCTGTTTATTATGTGCTGAATGACAACTTTCATTTAAAAAGGAATTCAAGAAATAAAATATTACAGGCATTAATAAAACTTTCCAAAGAATGACATAATAGTCCCATAACCCTTTACTGAGTTGAAATTGTAATGACCTTCAAACCTCTTATTACTGTAGTCAAAAATCAAGTACTGTAAAATAACATGTAAGCCAGACAAATCAGACTGGTAAATGAAGAAAATATTATTTTCCTTGATAGGTAAATCTAGTTGTTGTGGTTGTTGGAGCTTCTTTTCCTAGTCATTAAGCCTGATAACATGTCTAACAAGGATTTACAAGAAAAAAACCACCTACTTTATTTCAAAAATAAATTTAGGTGATATCCAGTAATCATTAGAAACTAAAGTTACTTTGAAGAGCACAACCAGACTAGAAACCACCGAGTGACCTGAAGGCTTGGGAACAGTTCACGTCATTCATTAGCACTGCTTTGAATCATCAGTCACGCAGAGCCGGTTTCTCTTCTCTGACGCTCGTGCGGGGACGACCTTCGCGAGTCTGTCCAGCAGGTGGCTTTGATCCTCTTCCCGATGCGTACAAACCCTTCGAGGGAAGTTCCTTCACACGGAAAACCATCAGTGCTGCAGCAGAAAATTAGTGGCTACATTTAAGTCATTATTTGAAGCCCTCAGAGCTTCTAGAGCATCTCCCCTGGAAAATCCCATTTCCATAAGTCGCGCAACCTGGAAAAGAAGTAACATAAGACCACTTTAAAACCAGCTTTATTCACAACGCGTGTGCACTAGTCGTGTTAACAGTGTTAGAGATTGCTTTTCCATTGATAGGGCTGTTGAGCCTCTCCAGAGAATAAGCAAGCACGGCTATGCACTGTCACAAAGATGCATCTGGGACAGCATGCTTGAGAACACTGCCACAGAGATGACTGCTTTCTGATACTCCATTCAAAACCAACTGTTTGCCGGAAGTGCCACACTTGTATTTTCCTAGCTGGTCCAGTTTCGAAAGAAGAGTAAAACAGAAAGTATGGCACCACACATCACAACTACAATCTGACCTTGGGACTTGCTGCTCTTGGCAAGAACAGGACCTCAAGAATACAACAGTGTCTAAAATACAGAGCTTTATGGCAGATGCGGAAACCTGCCCAGATATCCTTAGCTCCACTTTCCTTCAAAATACCTACTTCTTCAGGGGCCACTAAAGAACTCAAAACTATTCATTCTAGGTGGTTTCTAAAATAAACCTTCTGAAAGCCCTAAAAGAGAGGCAAGAAGAACACTTAAATAGGTTCAGTTAAATTCTTGGAAGGATTCTACGTATTCTCAAAACAGCATAAGTCCATGACACTTGATGGAAGGATTACCTGGAAAAGGGCACATTAAGACAGAGATTTTGGTAATCAGTAACCACGTGTCCATCCTTCTTTATAGTATTGTGTACTTGACACCTCAGCTTTTTGCTCTGCGCTAACAGATATTCAAACTGCCACATGTAAAAAGCAATGTATGCAAAACCAAATTTAATTTATGGTTAAACTCCAATCTAAAGTAAACTTAAAAGCTACAGTTCTCAATTAAATATGACTGAAAGAATCTTCCCAGTGTGCAAGAGCAACGTGCGCTAGCATTCAAAATAATTTAAATGCCTTTTAAAATAAAGGCGCCATTAAAAGCAACCTCCCCTTCCTGTAGCACACTCCCAGAACTTTCAGCATTTTTAATCTTCCTTGCTTTGGTGGTTTACTGAGAAATATGCTACTGCCAAGTATGCCTGGAGGTGAGGGCCCTCCTTTTCTTAAACTAAATACACCATCACAAAACGTTTGAAAACTGCTGTCTTGCTTGTCAGAATATCAAATATCATACTGATCATTTTTCTGCCTTTCCCCCTTTTCCCCCCTTACAACCCAATGTCAGTTTCTCACTTTCTGGTAGAGAGAGAAATGAATTGTTACTTTCAACACCTCTGCAACCAGTTTAACTTCAAACTGGATTTCGTAACCTGTAACTAGTTTCTAAAGTCTCCTCTCTCTGATTTTTCATCTAAGATTGGGGTTTTTATGAGAAAAAGGGCAGGCAGTGGAAGAAAAGCTAACCACAGAAATGTATTTCAGAAGAAAGGTTTTTTTTACTGCAGTTGCCATGAATTCTAGCCTTAAGAAGCTCTGGATGGAGTTGTAATGGTCTAATTTACAGAAACATTCAGCCAGTATCAGGGAGAACAGATTGTAACAACAAAAAGCTCTTTTCATCTGAGTGTATTTTAACCACAGGAACTGAATCGACTCAAGGAAAAAGGTACTGCTAATGGTAATTTACGGTGCTAAAAACCTCACAATAAATGCAGAGATTTCTGTATGCACAAGCAATTGCAAATACTTGTAATTTTTAATCTGAGGAACAGAAGAAAACCTTGTATTTCTGCCACTGTAAGACACTTTGTGCAGTTATAAGGACAGTCCTGAGAAATCAAAGGTGCTTATATGCCGTATGAAGATAGGCTGAGAGAGTTGGGGCTGTTCAGCCTGGAGAAGAGAAGGCTGCGTGCAGACCTCATAGCAGCCTTCCAGTATCTGAAGGGGGCTATAGGGATGCTGGGGATGGACTCTTCATCAGGGACTGCAGTGACAGGACAAGGGGCAATGGGTTCAAACTTAAACAGGGGAAGTTTAGATTGGATATAAGGAAGAAAATCTTTACTGAGAGGGTGGTGAGGCACTGGAATGGGTTGCCCAGGGAGGTTGTGAGTGCTCCATCCTTGGCGGTGTTCAAGGCCAGGTTGGATGAGGCCTTGGGTGGCACGGTTTAGTGTGAGGTGTCCCTGCCCATGGCAGGGGGGTTGGAACTAGATGATCTTAAGGTCCTTTCCAACCCTAACTATTCTATGATTCTATGATTCTATATTACTTTTTTCTCTGCAGGGTAACTAGATAGCATTGCAAATGACAGCAATAAGGTGAGATTTACAACTTCAATGCATGAGAAAATGTAAGTGTATAGTGCTTTCACAAATCTGGGCATAAATGCTTTGGGTAAGAATCCAGCATAAGTCAGACTAATAGTTATTCCATTAGTTCCAGCCCAACAATAAAAGTTCCTATAATCAGATTTTGTCAATAAAACAAATAAACAAACCGAGGAAGGAAGGAGTTCTTTTGGTCCACCCCATACCTGGCACCGAGTAGGCTTTCAGCCCAGCCAAAACTAAGTTTCTGGGTTTTGTTTCAGGCATTCTTTAGTGTGTTCGTCTTTCCTTTTTTATTTCTGATATTTTTCTTTCCCCCATTTTGGATGTATGCCAATAGCTTTGCAGTCAAAACCAGTGCAGTTAAAGTTTTGAACATTCTGAACGTAATCTAACATTGAATCGAAACTAGAAATCAGATCATAGCAAAGATTTCTGTTTGGGACAAGCTCATTTTAAAGTAACTACAAATGACAGCACGGTGCTACCAAGTGTTGACTCATCTCCTTAAAAAAAAAGCGGTAAGGGGAAAGACAAATGCACCCTTGAAAACTACTCTTGCTCAAGGGTAGTACAGACCTTAGACTATAAAATGGCCAATGCAGCTAACTGCAGATAGGCTACAACCTGGAGAACTTGAGTGCATGCAATAAATCCTGAATACAGAAATAAAGCTAATCTTAAATTCTTTAATTTCCTAGTAAATCACCCTCTCTTTTGAGAATAAAACTATCTACAGAAGTCTAGAAGTCTAAATCTATACAGTAAGTCTAAATCTATACTTGACAGAAAAGACACAAACTTCTCTGTGGCATCAGTATGTAAAGTCAGTGAACCAAATTTCTGAGGGAAACATCCAAATTCTAGACCAAGTGTGCACTGCAGTCCACAGCTAGCATAAAATTCCTATTTCCAAAAAATGGAATTTCAATACGAATGAATTGGAAACCTAAGCTGGAGACCTGAGTGAAGGAAGTGTCTACAAGACAAATAATGACATCTATTTGCCATTCCTCCTTCTTTGAAACATTTCTTTTTAATTAGATTTGAACAGCCAACACTACTGAAACTGGCTTATCTTTAAATACAAAACCCAAGCAAGTTTTTTTTAAAAGCATAAACTCCCAAGCTGATCTGTAACTCTGATTTAAATAGTAATGGCAATTTCCTGCCTCTGTATTGTGACTGTTATCTGATACTCTGATTTGTGCTGCTTTAGAGAACATCTAAGGAACTGTCTCAACAGATAATAAAAAGTCAGTAGAGACAACCCCTAACCACGTTTTTAATGACATTTTATAATAGAAAAGCGTTTACCTGCTCTTCAGAAACCTCAGTAGGCGGAGGCGTGTCTTGTTCAGACGGGCGATGATCTTGATAATTTGCATTATGTCTATGTCGCAAAGGAGGAAACAGTCTATTCCAGTTAATCATCCCACCCTGAAACCAGACACTGGTGTCAGTCTTTGCAAAAAGAACTACAGGTATTTTAAAACAAAAAGATCATCCATCCCATATAATACAAAAGGTTTGAGTAAATATTTTAAACAACAAACACTGCTGCAGTCTCTTATGAAGTTATAATTGGGCCTGGTTACTGCTTTACTAGTTATTAGAAGTAATCACTGTAAATTAACAGGAGGAGGAAAGGCTGTTTCATACCAATTGTTAACAATTCGCTTTACTACGGCGCTAGCTTTCTGAGGCTAAAGGACCACCCTCTTTTCTGATAGGGATCTGCCTGGCAAGACATGCAACAGCAGGTCCTGCAAGTGCTCTGCAAGACTGTTGATGGAGTTAACCAGAGGAAAAGAGTGCAAGAAACAAGTGGTGGGAAAAAGCAAAAATGGATTCTCAGTGCATCAGCAAAACCACATCAGGAAACGCAGAACAATCCCAACCTTCAGGATATCTTGTGATTTCCATGCAAGTGATTACTCCTGTGACACCTACACTACTGTTTCAGACACACAGGCCACTTCACCTAACTTCTGTGTATTAAATACCATTGCAAAATCTGGCTGTATTCCAGTGCCAAAACATTTTGTAACTACACAGCAATAATACAAATACATAGGAGTAACGGACGTACCCTGTAAATCACAGAACTGAAACTTTCTTTTAACAACCAAGCTTCAAGTCTTGTAATAATAAGATGTTTAGAATATAAAGTACAAATACTAAAGTACAAGCTTTATAACTATCCCAAAATAATTAATCCTCATTTTATTAGCTTAAATAATTTTTTTTAATGGGACTTTGTACCACACCAAAACCACAGGGAAGAAAAGCAAACCCCAAATCTCTCTTTCCTGTACAATTAGTTAACACACCTTTTGCACTTTGGGTTGTCCCTTTTCCCCCTCCCCTGCTCCCCCTATTACTATGGAGAAGATCCCCCTCCCTTTCTGTATATATAGGACATGGACTTCCTTCCTCTAGTTGCTCTATTTTGGTTCTATAATGTTGTTTCTCAGAAGACCTTCCTGTTAAGAGAGTTTTTTCTTTTCTTCTCTCAGTGAGGGCTCTTCCTGCCTTTATGTACCCCTGGAGCATTACATGCTCTCTGTTCAATCACATCACCAGCAGCTAAACCTGTTCCTAGACCACATTTAAAAAAAAAAAAAAGGCAAAAAAAAGAGCAGCATTTATATAGTGTTCCTGCCCTCTCCTTTGTTTTCTTCCTTTCTCACTAGAGGAGACCCAACCAACCCAGGCACCACAGGGGGCACTGCAACAGCACGCTTAAAAGTATATGGGGAGTCACGAGATTTGAAACTCTAGCTTCTGAAGTGTTCCAGCCTCTCATATACCAGAGCACGTTTTTCCCTGTGAAGATGTGCAATAGCTAGGAGTCATCACTGGGTTTTAAGACATAGTTTCCACTGTTAGTAATTCTGAATTTCAAAAATGTTTATATCTCTACATGTCTATTTTGCATACTGTATAAAACATTTGCTTAAAAGTCATGAGGTTTTAACCAAAGGATTCTGTATAAGCCTTGCATTAACCAAACAGTGTAGTGTAGCAAAAAGGAGAATTGGTTTGTACTTTAAGCCCAGAGAAGGATCTTCTACTGACACCACTGCACTACTCTGTGGTCGTGGAAAATCACATGCCCTGTACTTCCCCATCTATAAGTTCCCCTAACTCAGAATTATGTTGAGTTTTAATTCATTAACTTTGGCTTTCTGAAAGTCTACAAAGTTTCATAGCTCAGCAATGCCGCTTTGCTTGGTTTTACTCTTTTGAAAAGACCTGAGAAGAAAATAATCCTTCCATGGGTCATTCGTATTAAACTGGTGAACCGAAAAATGCCAACAGGACTATGACATATTCTTTTGAAGCACATGAAGTCATACAGAATAATGTATATGGAATATAAAATCTACAATAAATGTATTAATTTAGCAGTATTCCAGTGTATCAGAAGATTGAAATAAATCTTTCCAGGTGTGCCCTCAGCTTCAATACGGAGCTGCCTATTCCAGTTTGATTTTGCATCCTGCCTGTCCTGTGCTGTTACCCAGCATTACAAAGAGACTTGTCTCTAAATTAACATACACATAATCTTTCAATTAAAAAAAATGCAAATTCCGTATAAAGGCAGCTATTTAGTTTTCAAGGTTTACAGCAGGTATCTTGATAAACTACAGCTGTGGACTGATGGACTCTGGAGAGTTCCATGTGAAGACTGTTCACCCCCTCCCAGAAATAACAGACTTGACAAATTAGATCAAAATAGCTGTGAAAAGCTCTTCTTCCATTGCCCTCAGAATATTTCAATTACCTTGGAGACTGAGACAAGCATAACCCATCAGTTCTTAACTATATTAACAAGGTAAGAATATCCAACATACAAAACAGTAAGTATTAAAGGCTGAAACTCTTAATGATATGTGAACATTGATGTTTAGGATTAATCCCAACATTATGGCCCACTTACCCGAGTATCACTTTACAAACTGGACCAAAACCAGGCACACCAGGGTTCTTTATCTCAACTGCAAGAAAATTGTTTACCCCCACAGTTATCTCTGATTACATGCTGGACATGCACGAAGTCAGGCTCAAAGGAGTAAAGATTCAGGGAACTGCAGCAGCAACTATGGGACTGTTGCCAATCCCACAGAGTAAAGGTAAGGAAAACTAGGAAGTGCAGCTAATGCCTCAGATCCACAGAAGATGGAGATCAAGGCTATGGAATTCCAGTGTGGACTGTGCAAACACTTCCAGACAACTTTAACTGTCACAGCACGAATACATGAAGATCTGTGACTTTTAAGTTGACCCAAACCAAAAAGCAAAAAAAAAATCTTAGTGTTGCAAATACCAGTTAAAAAATGTGCAGAGATTTCCAGATCAATACTCTGCCTTGCCTCACAGAAATTATTTTGCAGACCTCCCCTCCATAATTTTATGATGATTTCTGTACCACAGTGTTTTCTGACCATGCTAACACACTTACTCTGTGAGAAGTCAGTAAGATTTCACATGAAGATACCTATTCTGATTTATTTAATTGATGCCTCTAAACCATCTGAGAGTCCCTACTAAGGAATCAGCTACCAGTATTTATGCATTTCACAATATATTTGAATCCTGGCACTAGCACCCATCTCCTTACTCTCCACAGGAGCCTTTTCTCAGATAATGGAGCTCTCTGAAGTGGCATAAAACGAGCTAATAATTAAGTGGTAAGGACAATCAAGGGCCCAGTATGTAGGCTCCTTTCTTGAGCAGTACCTTCAGTAACAAGTGTCTGCCAGTCTAATCTATTTAATGGAATCCAGGCAGTTCTTCAGTGATTGTGGTTTGTCAGTTTCTTATGAAAAGAATTAAGTTTAATACTAAATGGTCTGGGAGCTGGGACTTAACGTGATTCAGAACTAGGTAAGAAGGATGCATCAAGCCTCTTATAGCCAGACCCAGTTTCCATATCTGACAGACTCTGGCTACCTTGCACCTAGATTATCTCAGGTGACATTCTTCGTTATCCTGAATCTTAGGTGCTGGGGGGCAGCAAGTGCAGGTGTTGCTCCAAGAGGAAAGGCAAGCTGAGAGCCAAGGATGATGGCAAGGCAAGCAGAGGCAGTGGCCTCACTGAAACGTGCTGTGTTCCCACAGGATCCAAATGAGAAGAGCAAAGCAGGTCCACCTGACGGTTACAATAGCCAGCCAAAAGTCTGGATCGCCAGGCAGCTGTAAGATCAAGCCTAGAACTTATGAGCAGGGAGGGAGATACACCGACTGGCACATATGTATCCACAAAGCTCATCAAAGATCAAGGGTGTTGATCTGAACTTAAAAGCTTAAAGCACAAGTCAAGAGGCTGAAGGTTGCATGCATTGGTCCCAGTGGACCGGTGGGATGCTATGAGGGACTTCTAGTCTCCATCGCCAGCTGTTTTCACGGCGTTAATCCAAAACTCTGTTTTTGGGAGTCCTGACTGCTGTGCTACTAGAGACAGATAAGCATTAAAAAATTCAGTCTACAGACTATCATTCTAAAAATACTTTGTACAAATTGGTGGCCAGGCCCTTATTTCTATCTGCAACATAGTCTTCCACATGTCATCAGGAAAAACACTTGACAAAGACTGATGCATACATTATTTGACTAGAAAGGTGACGGGGACACCTAAGAAAGGCCTATAAGCCCTTCCCCCTCCCTCACTTCTAGGTTGCAATTTCTGAACTAAAGAAAAATTCAGTTTCTTTTGGTTTAGCAGTGCAAAGAATGGGTGAACCAGTTGACTGTAAATTCTTTGTTACTGCCCCGTGGGAGACAAACATACCAGCAAAACCATTTTATTAGTCTTAGATAAATTGCTACTAGAAGTGGATTACAACACTGGTGACGTTGGAACTTCTGTTACAGGAAGACAACAAACCGGTTACAAGTTTAGGTGACCAAAGAATGAGATTTAAGAATAGTTTGGATTAAGGGAATGGGAAAATAGCAGCTCTTCATCACAGAAAAGGTTGTAAGGAAATGCCATATTGATGACCTATTCCTGAATAGCTGCCAGGGCTTTACGTACTGACGTTGGGCCTTGTGAGGTCACATCCTTGATGTCTTCCCTTTTTTTCAATAGTGTCTGGGACAATACATTTACAAGGAAAGGAGTATCCTCCTTTCCTACAGAGTAAGGAAGAGATATCCAGAGCTAGCAAATCTCTCTTGACTGTACAGCCTGCTAAAAGCCCAGTTATGCCATTTCTTTTCACTCTTTTTACTCTCCTTCCCCTCCAGGCAGCTCTAACCTGTTTCCCATATACATACCTGCCACGGCATATTTCGTATTATTCTTAGCCAAAGTTTGGTAATTAAAAATGTTGCATTATGTACAATTAACCAATACTCATTTAAGTAGCTGTCACATCTGCACATAGATTTTAATAGATTAATTTAAAAGGAAATGAAAGAAAATGCTTTGGAAAAGTCCTCTTGAAAGTGATGCATGTGGTTAAGATATTCTGATAATCTTATATCATGTATATGGTTAATGCCAACTTGTCATCTGTTTGCACAAACAGGAAGCACCTCCTGATATCTGTCCTGTTCACCCTTCTTAACATAACAACCGCAGAGAAAGAAAAATGAAAAAGGAAATTGCTTTGCATTTCATCTTTTAAAGTAACATTTTTATAGTTTGCTACTCTGCATAGGAGCCATCACTTGGCACAGACATATATAATGTCTTCTTTTATATCAATCTTCATTTTAAAAGATGACACATTTGCTTTCCAGACCTAATTTTTTCTACAAATGGTTGACTCCAAAATACATGTTAATGATATAAACAAATTAAAAACATAGCCATGAATGACATGATACTTGCTTCTCTGAACACTGCATAAGAAAGATCACTGGAAAAGGTGAAATTTCCAGTATGCTTATTCAAATGTTTAGCCTGCATCTTTCTGTGAGGATAAAACCCTTCTGTTAGTTTTTATTTTTGGTTTTGCTTTTGACTTTAATAACTTCATTTTCTTGAAAGGGGGTAGAAATCTAACAGTATTAGTGTTCTGACCATCGTCCTTAATGATGGAAAGAATTTTTCACCAAGGAAAGCACTCCAGCAATTTCTAATGATATTCCAATTTGCTTTGGAAATTTATCCTACAGACAAGTCTCCCTAGCCAAGAGGTTCTGCATCCAACTATTGGTTGCTGCATCCTGAATTTTGATGCCTGCATTGTCCCATAGGAGCTCATGTGTCACAAAGGTTCAGATATCCACATGTGGTCTTTTCTGAAGCCTGATCAGTATTTCCTTTGAATTCTAGGAGGAATACCTTCATCTGGCTTCTGAAGCTGCTTGAGAGACAATAGATGGATTTCAGCAAAGCACAATGCCTTCACGGTAACAGAAGCCAGAAATGTCAATGGGCAGGCACATCTGCTCCTTGGAGGCGAAGTGGGAATGGCTGTTTCTGCTACTGCATTCAAGGGAGGTGCAGCGAGATGTGAACACTTCCTTGTATACTCCTGCATGCCCAAGCTCTTGCCCTTGTCCACTCCTTGTCACACACAACAGGAAGGGGTGCCCATCTGACTCAGACACGTGACTGGCTGGCAGTAAGTGAAGAGCTGCATAGGTGCTCTCAAAAACTGGATACTGCAAGAGTCAACTACTTTTCATTTAACCTGTTACAGTAAGCGTAAACACCTATTCTGTACCAAACTGTCCATCACACTAACAGTGACTTTTGCATAATTCAGACAGAAAGTGATGGCTCACTATGCCAAAAAGAAAGAAAGATATTTCATATAAAGCAGAAGTTGGAAGATGGCATTTCCGAGCACTGATGTTATTCATTGGTCCAACATTAGGGAAGTGTTGAGCAGGACTCTCAGACTTTGTCTGCAATAATAAATGGGGATTTGAATCTTCTGTAGACAGCAGAGATGCGTCTTTAACCGCCTTTTCAAAGCACTTCCTTTTCTAAACTTCCCAGCTTCCCTTGCTTGTGTCAGCTGTTCTTCATCCAAACTGGACTCTTGCTGGTGCTGCGACATCACAGGCATGGTCACGGCTCCACCAGTTGAAAACATGCATCCATGACATCTTATTTGCAGTGGGGCTTGTCACTTCTTCACACAGAAATCTCAGGTATATATTGAAAAGTAGGTTCCCATTATTACAAATTAATCTTTATAACTGCCTTGTGAGAGGTAAAACTGTTGATCATAATCCCCAGCTGAGTTTTAAAGGAATGACATGACCTGAAGCTGTTCTTATATGTGGCATTCAACACCTTCTGAGTGAGACAACTGGGGTGGAGAAGTGTGCCAAATGCTGAAGGCAGGTCCACTAGCATAAACACAGAGTCTGTACGTGTGGAAATAACATTAGCACTGTTTCATTTTACACAAAACAGAGACAGTTCTAACCCTTACTACAGGGCTCTTTGGATGCTGACTGGTGACCGTGGACTGTTATTAAGGCATGAGGTTTAGACAGATGATCCTTCATTCACCTCTTGTGCACGGATCTTTTCAAAGAGTAATAAGGAATAAGTAGAGAAACAAAAAAGTGAGAAAGTAAGAAACAAAAGTTAGAAATCAGAGTTCCAAAATTGTTTTGACAAGCTAAGATAACAAACCAAATTCTCCAACATACCAGCAGAAACATATAGTTGAGTATATAAAGGGCTAGCCTGTGGTGAGGTAGAGGGAAAAAACAGATTAGCATTCCATTGGGATGTAAAGATTCAATTTCTGTCTTAGGTTATAAATAGGAGGGAATTCCATTTGGTGAGATCCCAAAGTCAACATACAAGGTGTCATACCTGCAATGCTAAATGGCAAAACTTCTGTATCTATTGTGCCTCTAAAGGTAGTGCACTAACAAACAATCAGTGAAACTTGGCTGCAGTTGTTATGCGCTAATAGCAGAGCTCCTGAATCCTAAGATGGACTACTTCCTATCTGACTTTCTTGTGTACTACATGTTATGGAAGATTACACTAGGATGAAATGGCCCATCAAGAGTCTCTCAGAGCAGACTGCAAGGACAACTGAGGCCCTGGAATCTAATAACTGATCACTCCCCAAACTGGATGCCTTATTTGCCCATGCTCAAAGCTAGAAATTAAGGAACAGGTACAGCTAAAAGGAAACTTGCATACTGCAAACAGAAATAGATCAGACAACAGAGAATTCATACTCTGGAAATGCTTGGGGAGATTTGTATGCCAGGGGCCTTTTTCTGAGGAACTGCCTCAAGTTAAATTGCCAGATGAAAAGAATATAGAACAAACATACTCTATTTCTCAAAAAATTACTTGCTCTGAAATAAAACAGTATTTTGCTTTAGGAAGTTGTCCAACCACCGTACCAACAACTGCTTCTCCAGGGAAATCGATTACAAATATTAAACCGAATTCAAAGGCTACAACTCAAAAGCTCAGTCAGACGGAAAGAGAATTTCATAATCCCAATCCAAGAAAAAGATGAGAGTTCAATGTGTGAGCAGGGTGCTTCCGAGGAGCAGGAGTTAAAGAGACAGCCCTGTGACTGCGATAAGTGGATGTTAATGAGACACATTCAGCTTATTCTAGTGGTCTACTAGTGTCTGTCAGCTTGTGGAATTGCCAGTTTCTGTGAAAAAGCCAGAAAAATAAAGTGGTTGCCTGTAGACGAAATTATCACAAACTGTTCATTACCTGGATCAGCACTCTGGAAATTCAACATTTTTAATTTCACACCTGGAATCCATGAAAAAAGTTATTCAGGAAAAGAAAACAAAAATATCCAAATAGCAGTAGGTTATTAACTGCTGCAAATACATTTTTGAAATGAAACAGTAAAAAAAACAGAGTTCACACATGCCAACATCAACACTATCTGCAGGCTTTATACTCATCAACCTCTAAGAGTAAAGCTCCTGTTTTTAATAAAAACAGCCTTGTTCTCCACACAAAGAAAACTTTATTAAACAATTACAGAGAATAATCCAGATTTGAAAATGCCAGAAGAGTGCCAAAAAGCAAAGGATGAATTAAAGACTCACTGAGGTCTGAAGGAGAAGATAATATTTTCTCTACAAAAATGGAAGTTGTCTATGATTTCAAAAAAGGCTTGAGGTGAGTCCACACAAGTACATCGGCAGGCAGAAGAAAGGAAGAATAAAGGAATCCTGAGTCTAGATTTAGCCACACTGATTATTACTGCAGCGTACATGTTTCATTCGTGGGCTGAAATAAACCCATAAATACTTACTAGTTAACAGAATTCTTTAAAAATATTATGCCAAATTTTGTGCACACACATCTGAGTCTGAGCTCAAAGAACTTTTTTATTCTACAGGTACCCTACGTGTAGCTGTCTTTGAAATCTATATAGCAAGGTTGCTAAAGGCAGTTTCTACTGAACAATGTCACAAAATACCGAAGTAGCCTTAGGTAACAGAGACTACTTGGAATGCAAACCTATTCAGAGAAGATGACTTCATGTAACTCTTCACTGAAAAATCTCACCCATTTATTCAGGTACAGTCTGGCAGATCACTTCCTGACAATGACACATACATCTGTGGAACAATACGATCAAGCTGCTTCCATCAAATGTTCTGGCTGTGAGAGCAAGAGTTTATCTGGACCCAGCAATGCATAGCGGTTGCAGAACGCCTTCACAGTTCAAAATCTCTGTTTGAAAGACTTGTTGTTTTACTTGAACTTATGAAGTTATTCAAGACTTTGTCAAAGTGGTACCTCAGGGCCAGTGGGAGAGCTAAAGAATATGCTCAGGTCTGGGTTTTTACACTTAAGAAAGCAGAAATGGACTGTCTGAGAGTATATTTTTTTCTACTCCTGTGAATGAGGATAACATTCCTGAGGAGGAATCCTTGAGCCAGGGAAGTCTTCATGTTAGTAATGTATTTTCTTCCAAGGTCAGGAGTTTAACACTTACGTATAACCAGAAGGTAAATCAGCAGTCTAGCCTCACATTCCTTAGTTGACAAAATGTGAAACTTGCACATTTCTCAGGATATGAGACTCCCCATAACAATAAAGACACTCAGTGTGCCTGCCCACAGACCATCTCTCCAGTGTCCCAGGAGAAAGGCATATAATGAATGAACAATTAGAGGAAGTCACATTGTTACAGAAGAAGTCTGGTCTTTGCAAGCTGTAGAATCCCATACAGAGATGCTGGGTGATACGAATCAAAGAAGAGTCTGGACTCACTGAAAAGTAATGGCAGCTGGAATAGAAGAACAAAAAGACAGGAGGGAACAAACGAAGTGGACGATAGGGCAGAAAAGAGGTAGTGAAATGAACGTTTTCATATATGGCTGTAGGCTTAGCACACAGTCTGGACCAACTTGGTGAAGCCCATTTCTAAGCCAAAAAACTTAAGAGAAACCAAGCAGCAGGCAATACAGTATCATTAACATGCTCAGCATGAATGAAGGAATAAATCCGCTGTGGATATAGAAAGCATTTTTTCAAGATGAAGGGACTGAGGTTCACACACCTGGGCACACGGATGAGTGCTCAAAGGAGAAGTGTTATTTTGTTGTCAACAGAAGGCATTGACCACCTTTTCTGCAACTTTCCACCACTTTCCCCATATCCATCTTTAGTGACAACAGTGTTGTCACTAAAGGCACGGATTCCTCCCTTACCTATTTACAAATTAGTTATCTGCTAGCCTTCCTCCTAGTTTCTCAATGGGAAGTGAAAGTTGACTCCCTGCTACCACACTGGTGCACAGATGGAGCAGTTGCTTCCCTTTTCCCATCAGGGCTTTCACTTGGGTTACAGAAAGATAAACTTCAGAAAAATGCTGGGAAATAGAAAAAGAACACAAATAGAAAAGTCAGAAGAGGAAGACAAAAATTTTCATTGCTATTACGATATTCAAAGGATAAAATAGTGTGCAAAGGCCTCAACTACATCTTGTCTGAATCAGAGAAAGGTGAGAGGCATCCATCCCTAAAATCCTATGAGCTTTGTGATGCATCAGCAAATGATTACTGGTGGTAAACATGACGGGAGAGAACTTCCCCTAAAGTGAAGAAAGATTTCGTACAGGAGCAAACACAAAGTATGGGAAACAATGGAGATGAGGAGGAAGAGATGATGAAAATGCGGGAGGAAAATGGCATAGTGAGGAATGATAATGTGAAAGTGATATGTAGGGAAAAAAGAGATCAGATAATGGGGGGGAGGGAATAGGATAAATCATTTAAATTAGGAAAGAGGATAGACAAGAGTGGGAAAGAAAAGAACTAAGAAACTGAATTTTTAAAAGCAGTAAAAAAATAAGCTGGTATTTTCTGACAGAATGAATACATATGGCACACTTTCTATTTATATATTATCTTCTGTTTCAAAAGGCACACAGAGGAGATGCTCAATAATCCTCCACCTATGGCAAGCTCATAATTTGTCAGGATTAACCGTGGAAGACAAAACAGAACAGAAAGTTTTGAATATGCACACTACCATCTGTTTAAGGGCTGTATCCACAACAACTAGAAACCAAGACAAAAATAAGTCACCGTGTAACCACACTCCCCTGAGAAACTAGCAACATGAGATATTTTTTTCAGTTTCTAACAACATACTTGAACACAGTAACACTGAACATTTGAGGGTTACAAGTAATGAAGTTGGTGGTTTATGTTCAAATTCTACCACATGCTCCTTGAAGAGAAGGTTGGGTGGAGACCTCATAGCAGCCTTCCAGTATCTGAAGGGGGCCTACAAGGATGCTGGGGATGGACTATTCATCAGGGACTGTAGTGACAGGGCAAAGGGTAACGGGTTAAAACTTAAACAGGGAAAGTTTAGATTGGATATAAGGAAGAAGTTGTGAATGCTCCATCCCTGGTGGTGTTCAAGGCCAGGTTGGACAGAGCTTTGGGTGACGTGGTTTAGTTTGAGGTGTCCCTGCCCATGGCAGGGGGGTTGGAACTAGATGATCTTAAGGTCCTTTCCAACCCTAACTATTCTATGATTCTATAAGTTATGGGTGTCTGGCAACCCAGCACTCATACACACAACTCTGTGCTTCAGGCCCCTTCAGACCAGATCAGAACATTTCAGCTACACAAAGACTGGGAAGGGTAAAGCTCAAAGAGTTGCCAGCAAAGATATTCTGGGGTAGTTTGGGGTTTTTTTGTCTTTTGGGTTTTTTTCTTGTAGGAAACATCCAAAGCGAATTGTGGTTTGGATAAAAAAGCTTAGCGAACAGCAAGGAAAAAAAAAAAAAAAAGAAAAGAAAAAAACCCCATAAAATCATTTATATCGCAGTATCTTGAAGGTACAGTAAAAACCTATGAGAAACATTTCCCTCTTGTTTCTTTCTGTGCTTCCCCCACCCCTCCCCTTTAACTTTTTTCCTTTTAATTTTTTAAAATGTTTACTCATTTTGTGTTGGCTTGTGTAACTTGTCAGGCTCACATTCTTCAGATTTTCTTGCACAGACTTGAAGAAAAAGCTTACTACATAAAGCATCTACTTAAGAAAGAGGCCTCCTTATGACCAGAAGAGAGTTTGCCACACTGTACTTACAAAAGAGCACCATTAAAACCATGTATCATTCTTGCGTTCTCCTTCCTTAATGCTACCAAATACAAACAGAAACTGCATTGTCTCTTTTCTCAGATGAACTTGAGTAAGAGGAACAGGCAGAGCACCTTCTCAAGGGACAGCTAAACAAAACTGTTGCACTATGGCATGCAGAGGGAAGTTAAAAGTTCACTTCATTCATCAAACAAAATGGAAAGCAGGAAAGAAAATGTTAATTTAGCTCACCTATACACATTAACCTACATACAGCATAGTGGGACTCCAGAAATCTACTCACCATTCTCTCAGAATAAAATTCAAAGCCATATTTGCTGGCTTTTATTATTTTCAGTTTCACAAAAAGAACTCCCTAACAAACTGATCTGCATTTTTATCAGCTTCACTCCCACAGGTAAAACTATAATCTAAATTCCATCTGTAAGGTGATCTGTTCAACTCCAGTCTTCAAATTATACCTTTCTAACACTGAAAAGTCTTAGAAATTTTTTATTTGCTGAAGTACAGCAACCCAAAAAAACAGGTTTTATTTTTTGTAAATATAATTCTGAGATGGAAATTGCCTGCTTTTCATTTTCACTGCTACATCTCAACACTTGTGAATTATGCTTTCTGTGATTTAGTTGATGGCCAGTAAATTATGTGAGCGAGTTGCTAAAAAAAAAGGCTGGTCAAAAGTCTTTGTGACACATCTTTTCTGAAGAGCCTCTCTGGAACATTCATACATTGATCCCATCGCCTTCTGAACACTGGCTTCAGAGATTAGCACTATCAGTTAACTACATGCTGCGCTCAAGTTAAAGACCAAACTCGAAAGTGTTTCAGCAACTTGTAAAGGGAAGCATCTTACTGATATTCAAATAATGTTCATTTATTTTGCTTAAACCCCTCCACCTCTAAGAATTCTATTTGAAGTCAAATATGAAAAAGTATTTTCCACTTTCATTGTTCCTAGCCTAAGAAAAGGAAGAGAAAAAAATGTTATCAACTCTTCTCTTATCATTTACTGTTCTGAACTTATTTACTGCTTTTTGCAATTAAAGGTGTATTATAAAGATTGTCCTCCATAACTAGAAATGGCTTCTTCCTCCTAACTGAAGAAACCTGACTGCAGTCCTTCCAGCAACTTGTAGTCCAACAGAAATGTTCAAGTATTGAGTAATTTCTAGTTCAATTCTTATGTTAAAACTTATTAACATTCTAATGGGAACAGAGAGAAGTAGATTATGATCTTTCTACCTGAGGAACAATTTCATCAGTTTAAAAAGTTAGGAAATCACGGAAAACGGAATTATGTTATCAGGGACCGGAAACAAAGATCCATACTCCAGTTGTTGGCTTTATGCCATCACACCTCTAATTCTGGCAACATTAACAGTTAACATAGCTATACCTACCTGCACTACAGTACTTCAAACACAAGAACCTGCGCATCAGGACAGAGCTGCGTTTCAGGCAGAGAAAACTCAGTGAAGACCTCAAATTGCTATGCTGTAATTAAATTATGAGCAATATATGTTCACATAAAGCTATGCAAGGCCTATGTTGTCTGCCAGGTTTGATAAAGTAGTAATACATACATTTAAGATACAGGAAAAAGTGAACTGAGACACCTTGTTTTACTGCAAAGTATGTGAATACCTGCATTTGCTGGTTTGACTAAAACAGAGAAAATAAAAGGCTCTGCTATTCTATTTAATAAGGAAATAAACCAAGGGCATTAAAAGTGGCAAAGTCAAAATAAACAGAAAGTTGGTGGACCTTTGTAGGAAAGTTAGAGAATTTAATGTCTGCACCTGCTTAAAAGATACAAGCCTTGATCAAAGTATGTCTGCAAACAAAGGAGTTCTGTAGACAATTTTCAACCTCTCTGACAAGGTTACTAACAGTACAAATATTCAGAAGAGTCAGGAGCATTTTGACTCCCTAACTTTCCTCAATGGCTCTTACTACAGACCACTGAAAGGCAATCACTTTACTTTTCAGCCTTTTTTCAGGTGAAAGAATGCCAGAAGTACCGATATCCTTACCGGATTGTCTAACATTATGCTTACATCTTGCGAAGCAGTTTTAACATACACATATAAAACACTAAAATGACTATGAGCAGTACAACAGTGTATGACAGACTGATGGAGGAGAATAAAGAGATACATTCTTTTTAAGAAAAAGGAACCACAAAAGACACATGAACCAAAAATGCATGTTTCCAATAACTTAGTGCAATCCTTACAGAATGTATATCAATACCTGCTGCTGCCTTTGCCTCCTCATTTGGGCAACTTGAGACATCATGATTTGACGATCCAGTAACTCCATTCTCTGCTGCCTCTGGATGTCAACTGTTGCTCCCATTCCCACACGAACTTCATTTGTTGGTTCCGCAGATGAGAAGATTGGTTCAAGAGTCCAAGAAAATATCTTTGCTACCCAGCTGGGCACACAAAGAATTCGATGAACTTTTAATATACTGCTATTGTAACAAATCCCAGAAACCTAAAATGAAAAATGAAATGTTAAAAAAACCCCAACAAAACAAAAACAACAACAACAAAAAAACCCATCACAAAACCAAAAACCTTAAATGCACCAAATTTACTTTGTATTTCGCTGCAGATAGCAGTTGGTCTTTCTGTTTCTAAAGCACTCATTATTGTGTTTACCCAGAGTTCTCACACAAGAATCAGAAAGAACAGGGGATTTCTTTACCTCCAACTTCCCCACAACTACAGACTATTACTTTTAAAAATCTGTGTACTGCACTGCCAGTGACTCAGAAAGCTGCTTCAGGTTTTTTGTTTGTTTCAGAACTTGAGCCCAAACCAAACAACCCTTTCTCAAAGAGGTCAAAATTCGAACAAAATTTTCATTTCTAGTAAAGGAACTTGTCAGGGTATGCTGCATGCTGACCTGAGAAGATTAAGGCTGCCCCTGAGGAGGCTGATGCATCGTAAACACTTCTTAAAAAAGCTGACCCCTTTTTGGCTGCTGCCCTCAGCACCCAAGTCTCCCATTCTAGTCAGAACAAAATCAAACCAGCAGATTTGAAGGTAAATCTAAGAGTATGCGCAGACTTCTTCCAAAAGGATCCCATCTACCTTCTAGGAGACAAAAAAATATTCAAACCCCAGTTCATTAAAAAATGACATCCAAAAAGCCAGTTTTTGTGATGCCCTTCTCCCACCTATAAAAAAAGTACCCATTTCCTGCGTTCACACTCACGCTTGCCTTGGGGCTTTATTTTATCTCAGATTGAGAAGAAGCAACAGAAAACCATGTGCCCCATAAATGATGTACAGTCCCCATTCAGCCATCATTTTAAATCCCATTACAAAGCCCTACCACTTGAGCCCAAAATGGTCCAGCAGGAAGGACAAAGCTCTTGCACAAACTCTCTGCATTCTCCTTTATGCCACGTTTCAGTATTTGTGACTATTTATTGTTCGTTATGCCACACGAATTATGCTATGACAACAGAGTGAAATGAACAGGAAGAGATATGAATCCCCCCCAAATCCGTAATCATACCTATGCAATGCAATTATGCTAGAACAAATGTAGAAACTCTACATGTGGGCTGCTGATTGGAATTTTTATCTCACTTTTGTATAAACATACCAAATGCATTGCTGCATATACAAAGAGAGCCAGTGTAGGAAAATTGTATTTTCTTTGGGAAGAGGACATTCTTTGGGAGGGGGATAGTTTTCAGATTATTTACAAGGTTATTGTTAATTATCCAGTGAGATAATTAGACTTCTAGGAAAAATACGTTCTGCTTTGGCAAACACTAATTTTCATTTTATTCTACTTTCATTTTATGACTGCTGTCAGTCATAAAGGTGTAAGACCAAACACAGGCTACCATTCTAAAATGGAGAGAACAGTTTTAAACTGCCCTTAACCCCCTCAATCTTTTCGTGCTATGAGGAAGGAGGTAAATAGGATAGGATAAGAGGAAGGCCACAAACTCTAGCATCATAGTGAAGGCTGCCTCTAACAGAAATTTTCTGTACTCAAAGAAAGGTCCTGACTGGACTCCAGAATGACAGGGCACTGGAACAGAAGCTGCTTTGTGACCTCAGAAATTCTTTCCTCAGCTCTAGTGAAACCGTTCCAGATGACTGTAAGCCCATGACAAAAACTTGTGCACATCAACTGGAAAATAAGAATTAAATTGCCAAAGAGTAAGAGGAAGAAAATTCCTATCACTTCTGCCATTTACCTACTTTTAGTATGTAGTACTTGAGGTATCTACCTAGCAAGAAGGTCCCTTGGAAGCTAACCAGTAGGTTCCAAGAGAGTTATGTAAATAGGTCCTTCACTCAAGAAAACCTAGCTTGTAGGGCTACCATACCGGGAATATAATTTTTTTGGAAGCAAGCATTACTGAACCAGGTTGCAAATATTACGTATAGATTTAATCTGATGCTTTCTTAGATGCAAAATGCACAAGCAGCACCAGAACTGACAAATTATCTTCCTCCCATCTTGTGTTGTTAAGCTGTGGAGCCAGATCTCCCCTTTGGTCCCACACTCCTGGTTGCATAGGTGTTAACCAGGCAGGGAAAACTGCCTGTTCCAAAACCAAAATACCTTGTCCAACATCACACCAGCATTCTCTCACTTCTTCCAAATGTCCCTCCCAGCTACTGATCTCTGCTCACTCTTATCAACTACCATACATTGTTGAGGTCTAATGATTTCAAGGCACCTTAAATCTTGAACGGATTCAAAAAGTCACAAGAACAAAACAAAGCAAGTGGTGATAGGAAAATCTACATCTCCCTGAATGTATGACAAATCTTGACACGTGTCTGAACACACTAACCACAAACAGAATCAGTCTCTTATCAACTCAAGATAGAAAATACAACAGATAGCAGCAGCATGTCTTTACTGTCAGTACTTTGGGACTTGTTTGCCTCAGAAGGGGAAGTGTACTGCATGCACTCACTAATAGCTGCATCAATAAAAGCATTCTTATATATTTTTAAGTGGAGACAGCTAGTCATAGCATCATAGAATCATGTAAGTTAGAAAAGACCCTTAAGATCATAAAGTCCGACCGTTAACGTAATGCTGCCAAGTCCACCACTAAACCATGTCCCGAAGCTCCGCATCTACACGTCTTTAAAATATCACCAGGGATGGTGACTCTGCCACTTCCCTGGGCAGCCTGTTCCAGTACTTGACAACCCTTTTGGGGAAGAAATTTTTCCTAATTTTCAATCTTAATCTCCCCTGGCACAACTTGAAGCCATTGCCTCTTGTCCTATTTGGACAATACGCCCACCTTGTTACAACCTCCTTTCAGGTGGCTGTAGAGAGCAAGTAATTCCAGAGTATTTGATCAGAAGAAAAGGCTTTATAAGGCTAAAAGTTCATGGACATTGCTAAAATGAAGAACAGCGCTTAGCATGGCATGTGAGTCACATGGCTCCCATCTGCCTTCCTAGCTTTACTGAGCTCACTGGAGTAGCATGCCTGGTTTATAGTCAATGTACCAGTTGCAGTGGGCTGTCTTCTCTCTCCTTCCTGCTCCTCAACAGCACACTTGTGTCTTGACCCCTCCTTGTCCTGCCTTAAACAGAAATTCACTGCATAACCTAAGCCTGTGCACTTCCGTCCTCACAAAGCAGGAAGCTGAAAAGTCTGACAATATAAAGGTCACAGTAAAATCTAAAATAAAAAGCACCTGGTGACAGAACAAGACAAAACTGTGGCATTAGCAGAAGTGCATCTTCTGTATCTTCTACTGCCAAGAAACTTACTTTGGACCAGTAATTGTTCAGAAAAATGGTGTGAGACAGCAATACTTCACAAGTATAAATGGATGGAAGGACAGCCTCACTGGTGAAGAGCACCAAGTATACATGGCAATCCACCTTCTTATCTCCACATAGAACCATACAATAGTTAGGGTTGGAAAGGACCTTAAGATCATCTAGTTTCAACTCCACACCACTTAGGATTTCAGTGCCACTCCTCTTCCTCTCTCTCCCTTGATTTCCTACTCCAATTATAAAACTATTAGATGGAAGTATATGAAACTTTAAATGCTGTGCTCAGTTATAAGAGATTTTCAAGAAGTTTCATTTAGAGAGGAAGAGATACCTATTTGCATATTTTCAATAACCGAGAATGAAGACACTTGTAGTTAAAATGTATCTCGTGACTCAGTCTGGTTTAGTGTCATACACTCATCTTAATGTCAAGTGTTTCCAAAGAACTTCCTCTTTGGTTGGTTCACATGCAGAACTTCACAGAATCACAGAATCCCGAGGGTTGGAAGGGACCTCAGAAGACCATCTAGTCCAACCCCCCTGCAAGAGCAGGGTAACCTAGAGTACGTCACACAGGAACTTGTCCAGCCGGGCCTTGAATATCTCCAACTTCATATATAATTTTAAAAAAACCCAAGCTTTGACAAAGTATAACATAACTTTTTTACACCTTTTTTTTTTTTTTTACAGACACGTAGTGAATTTCTAGTGTTTAAGAAAGTAAACAAACTTTGTTTATTCAATGAAGATAAAATGATCTCATGATATACCAATTTAGCACTGTACATCAATCAGATTAAAGGGGCTACTTCCCCATACAGATGAACCTCCAGAGTATTTTAGGCTCTGAAGAGTTACCACAGAAAGATGTTACAGTTGATTACATTGTTAAAATTGAGAATTATTGGCTGGCAACACAAAATATTATCATAATCTACAACCTCATCCACCATATTGTATGAGGCACAACGCTAAGCAGAGAAAATGGAGCACACTGGAAATAGGCACACGGCAGAAAAACTG
The DNA here is from genome assembly GCF_963264785.1 of Psittacula echo. Classification (NCBI taxonomy): domain Eukaryota; kingdom Metazoa; phylum Chordata; class Aves; order Psittaciformes; family Psittacidae; genus Psittacula; species Psittacula echo. The sequence continues at coordinate 72,235,478 of NC_137736.1, forward strand.
TGCTTGCATTTTTTCAGTCTCTTAACTTACCTTACTAGTAGTAATCTTGGCTTACTACTGGTTCTTCACATGAAGTTTCTTATCCTCTTCCCTCCCCTGTATGAAGCCAAAAAATCCATCCCCTTCCCTCATATCCCTCTGAAGTTGTACATGTTTTAGAAAAAAGAAGCAGCTGTAGTTTCTCTTTTGCATTAGGTAAACCAAACATGGAAGCTCTCCAGTATTTTACATGACAAAGACAAATATGCTCCATTGCTGAAATATCTAAAATCACTGTACTTGATTAAAGCTGAAAAAGGAAATCAAATGGGGAAAACAGTAGACAGATTGGTGTAGACAACGATGTTGAAAATATTAATGGTTAGAACTTCTCTGCAAATACTCAATTTGTTTTGAGTAATTTAAGCGTATTAATCACATGTATTCAAGACTGCTATTTTTCAGAGAGCAACAAATTGAAAGCAAATAGCAGTATTCTTAAGGTGAAGTGATATTTTTATACCTATTTTATCTGCTTTATCCTTAGTATGTTTTGAATGCTATAAAACTAGAATCAAAACAAGGGGTTAAAGTTTGTGTCTAGATTCTGTATTTTACCTTGATTAGAGAAACACATTTCTCAAACCAAGACAGAACGTGTGAAAACCACCCACCAAATAAAACCATTACATATGTTATTTTCAACTTGTACTTATAACCTGCAATATAACACAACAGATTGTTATGCTTGAGTTTCCTTCGCGGAAACAGTCACTAAGAGTACAAAAAACCCTTTTGTATTAGTTAGCTTGACAGAAAGATAAGATGATAATAATGATAAACTAATTATCTTCTATTTCCTTCCAAGTTGACCAAACTCTTAAATTTCCCAGATACCTTGGATTTCTTTTTCCTTCAGGGTCCATCAATGCTATCTTCATTGGTCAGGTGCAATCCTTACCAGATCTCACACATTCTTTGTGTGCAAGCTGCCATTTCAGCACATATCTTCTTAACTTGTACTTGTGACCTAAGGATAGGTTCCCTCAGGTCTCTGCTAGAGTTCTGCAGGTGACTGTCATTACATTGTTAACCAAACCTCTTTACATAAAAGGTAATGATTGGATTTATCTGCCTCAACGTACACATCAGTAATTCAAAAGCCTACTTGCGAGCTGGTTGTTTAAAGTTGGTTTCAGAATTAACAGCAAGAAACAGGCACTGTTAAGATGCGACTCATCCTATGGCAGATTATCTCCAAAGTATAGACACAGCTGAATTACTCTCAAAGATTCCCTCTCTAAACATGGCAACAATGCAACCATGATGGTGTACATGTACAGGCTAGAAATACTTCATAGAAGCCATCTACCTATTACTGAACTGGTTGGCACAGTTGACAAGGTAGACCAAATTTTGGGCACAGAACCTTTCCTCAGATCTGAGGAAGAAACTGAAAATTTACGAGTAAAATACAAACGGGAAACTAAAATCTATAGTATCTTGGAAGCCATAGATTGAAATGAGAAAGTATCTTATATGACACATTATTACCCTCTCTCCTCCTTTCCCACTACTTTCTCCTTCTAGAATTGGAAATATCTGCATCTCCCTTGACCTGAAACAATTACAACTTCCTTCCACCTTAACATTCCCTCTATGCGATATGGATCAACCACTTTTCTCCTCAGATGCTTTAGCTGATGCAGGAGTAAATGTCATCTTAGTTGTAATGTGTTTACATGTAGCCATCTAGACATGAGCAAGGTGTTTAAGCATCCACCACAGATGGGGTTAAGTCAATACAGGCAGTAGAATGTAGAGACAATTAATCTCAAATTAAGTTACCTACAGTCACTCAGCTGAATATTGACCATTGCCTGCATAAAAATACATTAGTTTTGGGTAGGATACAGCCAAATTAACTAGGCTTAGCTAGTTTACATATGGATATCTGCACCTGCCCTAAGGTTAGGAGACAGGCAGACAATGCTTCTTTCTCATTCCCTAATCTCTGTTATTCTGTTGCTTTTCCATTTCTTATTTCAAGGTATGCACTTTACAGCCTATGTCCTGAGCTTCCTGCACTGCCAGCAGGACGAGGTAAGTGATCCTTCCACCTGTCTCAGCATTGGTGAGACTATACCCAGAGTACTGGATCCAGTTATGCACTCCCTAGCACAGGAAGGACATGGAGTTGCTGGAGCAAGTCCAACACAGGGCTATAAAGATGACTACACAGAGCAGCCCAGTGTATCTTGAGAACAACACCCATGAGGTGTTTAATAGGATTTCTTGATGGTGTCACAGATGTGGGGAAATGACACTGTAGCCCACTACACCACTGGTGCATATGCTCAGCCTTAGCTAATAGCAAGTGGCAGATCCAACTCCAACCAGGCACACTGAATTCAAACCCAAAGGTTCAAACACCAATTGCAGTCAAAGACAAGACACCAGCAAGAAAACTTTAAACAATCTATGTTCTCCCATTTGTTCACATTTTCCTAAAAATTCTCTCTTGCTACTGAAAATGATAAAAATGTGTTTTCCTTTGATTATCCAACGTTTTCACAAAACTAGACTTACATAAATAGGCAATGAGAAGGCTTCAATGTACCTATAAAACTATTTAAAGTTTAAAAAGAAATTGCTAGGGATACCCCATTTTGTGTCATTTTTTCAAGTCAGAAATGACTGTGAAGCAGTCTGTTACCAGGTATTTGGGTGAAAAGCTCAAGATGAAAGATAGCAGTGAGAGCTTTTTAAAATGCTATTATTGCATTAGATTTTAGTTTACACGACAACAATAGTCGTAACAGTAACACACCATTTCATTATTTCTTAACACTGTTTCATTTAAATCTCATACTTTTAAGTTTTGCCTTCACTATCACTTTTCATAATTCCAAATTGAAAAGAAGGAATTAAAAATAAGACTTCACTTACTGCAAATAATTGTCTTTATCTACCCTGAATTCCAATTTGAATATTGCTTGGCTATAAATCAACAGCATAAAAAGCAATTAATACATAACTTTCATATATTTTTTAAAATTATTTAAACTCAGTGGTATTAGACTAACTTTCTTCTGTGTCACCAACGCACTACCACAAGATATTTAACTAGATGTAAGTAGACTTATCTGAATCACCATATATAATTACAGAATGACAAAGAATTCAAAGAATATCATACTTTAACATCGACTAAAGATCTGCATATGACTAAACATGGATGACTGGAGGATGTCCAGACTAACTGGTGGATGAAGGATGCATGGAAGGACATGTTTGTGGATGTAATTACATTAGTCAAATGGAAATAGATTCTGTGACTTTCATGAAGTATCTGCATCTCTAATATGAAGTTTCCTAATTTTATGACATAAGCCCCATCCCCCCAATCATTAAACCAAATCTGGACTGTATGTAGCAAGTATTGTATATTCTTGGCAGAACACAATAAAGTAGCTTCATAAATTATGGGAGTGACAACATTACAGGTTACTGATTACATTAGATTTGTGAATTCCTTTACAGTCTGCTTCTTAAAGTCTCTCTTTTTTGTAAATGAGCATCATGTATTTAAACGGCACGTTCTACACAACATACCAGCAACTGAAATTACCAGGCCCATACCAACATACCAAATAATTGAGAGGTACTCTGGTTTTATGTAGAGAGTAAAGGAGTTGCCTTTAAGAGTGTACTCCTATGTTGATTCAAAATTAGAGACAATTTGAAAACAAGAAGCTCAAGGTGGTACAAGTCTGAGTTTGTCTACACCCTGCCTGGAATACACAGGGAAGTCTTAACAGCATTAGCAAAGATGAATAAGGGAATCAGCCTCAGTGCCACATTTTGTACCTAGAAAGTCAGATCCCAGATCCCACTTAGTCTAAGAGTGTTCATTACATGTTAAAATATGAATTGTGATTATTTAAATAAATCTAAACTCAGAACATGGTGAAGAGAAAGTGGAAACTGACAACAACTCAAACATCATGCTGGCATTACCAACTTTAATACTGACATAAGCAGAAGTGCAACAAAAGCTAAATTGCAGAACAGAATCATATACAGTCATATGAATGTCTAATTGATATTTAGAGCTAAAAATACACACAGTGAAATGTCTAACGGGCAATGAATGAGCTGACTTGGTGTTCATGCATTTACTCAGGCTTTTTGTACAAATACACGTGAATTACATTCCGAAAGATACAGTATGTTAGAAAATGTCAAGAGCAGTAAGAATTACAAAAATACATAGGCTGTTGGTATGATTTAGTTTGACAATCTATGTATTTCTGTAATTGTACATATACATATATATGGGGAAGAAATGTTTTACTGTAAGGGTGGTGAGACACTGGTACAGGTTGCCCAGAGAGATGCTGAATACTCCACCCCTGGAAACATTCAGGGTCAGGCTGGACTGGGCTGGACTGAGCAGCCTGGTGTAGCTGGGGAAGTCCTAGCTCATGGCACGTGAGGAGCTAGATGATCTTTAAAGGTCTTTTCCAACCCAAACTATCCTATGATCTGTATGTTATCAAGTACCTACACTTGTAGTGTTACAAGGTGCCTTTGTAGTGTTTCATATCCCTCTTCAGGTTATTTAATATACTGTGAAACTTCACTCCTTTACCAAGTTTTCTCAAAGGATGACAAACTATCATTTCTAACAGGAAAAGAGACTTCTCATTCACAAAAGTCTGACAGATATGCTGTGCAAAAAATGGCTGAAATTCGTAACACGAACTTCTTTCCACACTGTAGCAGTTACTACACAACTGTAAAGTGCAGCTCTCACTGCAGAAAAGGAAATGAGACTGAAAACACATCACTGTGTTTTTGACATGAATTAAGTCTCTGATGATGACTTAACTGATGCTGACTGAAGCAATATGAAAACTTCAAATGATAGAGAAAGCTCTATTTATTCCTATGGACTTATACCTATGTATAGCATACTATCAATCTGCAATTAAAAAAATAGGTCATTTATGAAGAAGAATCCTAAGAAAGTTGCATTATACAGCTGAATAGAACTGTACATTAAAAGGGTATTAAGATATGAATTGCATAATATATCATAAAAAATATTTGAGGCATTCTTTAGAAGTCTGTATCACAAAGTACACATACAGTTCATGCCACCAGGAAAGAGGGAGTTAAAATGCCTTTCCTTTTCTTCTTTCCTTTCCTCTCCTCTCTAATGAACACCTGTTCAAAAGGAAGGGCTATTAAAAGAGTCAGGAGAGTAACAGGAAGGGTACTGTGTTCAGAGGAAGTCACAGATCCTTAGGCAGGCACAGAGGCTTTGGCTGATCTCCACGAGAGAGAAATTTTGGCTTGTTAGCTGCACTGTTTTCACTGGTATTTATGGTACGACCAAACTGCTGAGCAGACTTCACTGTTTACTGCTCTGTCACTCCTGTTAGCTATACTGCAAACTCATAGAGTATTTTGGAACAGTCAGTGTAAATGGTAAGACAGCAAACTACTGAGTTATAGCAGCAATACATGACGCATTCACAGACATTTTCACTCTGAGCTCACTGCAGATTCAAATTAGTAGGTTCTAAATAGCAAGGGCACAATTTAAGTCCTTCTTCAGATTTCATCAACTTTTCTTTTGAAGCGGTGGCACTTTCACTGTTTGAAAGTAGACAGTCTTTTGGGCTAAGAAATCAGACCCTGAGCTCCTAATTTCTCAGTCTTTAGAATTTTAAAAGAAGCCGTCGTATCTAACAATCTGGAAGATTCAGTACAATCTGTTTTAGCACTAAGTGGCTTCCGTACTAAGAACAGCGTTGGGAAGGAAAAAGACAGACCACACTAACTTTATCTGACTGGTGTGAAGAAAGTGATTTCACACCCTGACTGCTGTTATCACAGTGAGAAACTGCTGTACTACAGATCTGCTAGGAGAACAGCAAAACATGAAAAATCCTCACAGCACGGTTGTTAAAAGCTGCTTTTGGGAATAAAAGCTTGAGACCTTTTGAAAATAAAAATAAATAAATAAATAAACAATAAGGTAAACATTTCTACCCTTTCCTAAATAGCCTCATTTATATTTGTGGGTCTCAAACTATAGCCATGGCAGCAAAACTAATTTTAGTGGGTCAGAGAGCAGTGGCACCCTGCAAATATCAACCAGCTCATTTTTTGTCTGTCAGTTTACCACCTGACAGACAGTGCTTTACACCTTTGGAAGCTAAAGACAAAAACCTTCTACTTACCATCACAAATAAAAAACATTACTCAGTAATTTCTATTCTTTATGAGTCTAAACATACTGCACTGATTATAAACATGGCAGAGTGTTTTAAGCAACTCATGATTTTTAAAATAGCAAAACTTACCAGTCCACTTAAGGCTAAAATCCAGATGTAGGAACCAGAGGTTAAGAGCTAGAAGACAAGAGCAGTGATTTAAAATTTTGATTTCACAAAGAACTACTCTGTTGCGATATTATATAGGCTATGTACTTATCATGACAATGGGAGAAGTCAAAGACATTTATCTTGGTGAAAATTCAGTTTAACACTAAAAAAGGATGTATTCCAGAAGTAGCAGAAGTGGAAAAAATCACAGGGATCCAACAATTGTTCTCCTTCTCCAGAACAATACATTTTATTTTCATATAGCATACTAAGTATAACAGGATGTCAGTTATAGGCTGCACAGAAAAACAAGTCTGAAAGATAGACTGATGCAAAGGAAATGACTCAGCAGCAACAGGAGAAGAGTTCCAAGCAGGGCAGACAGTGCAAGTGAAGCTCTCAGATGTGCAGTTATGGAGAAACTACGCATAAGCATTAAAATTAAAGAAATAAAGTTCTCACCCAGTGGCATATTTGTCAACACGAAATCACAGAAATAGGCTGGAGTGAATCCTGATGAGCCAACAGGGGAGCCCATTGTCTCTAGTAAAGTATGTGATTAATCACCCAGAGAAGGTTACTACTAACCAGAAAAATGGGCTGACAATTAGACTGATACTGGTTACTAAAATAGTTCTGCATGATGCAAATTGAATCATGAGAACACCTGCCCTCTAGACTTCTGACTACAGAAAGAGTGACTTGAGATAAGGGCACAGTTTACAAATGATTTTTCCCTTAGCCTCTGTGTGACGGCAGCAACCGTTGTACGTGCAGCAGAGAAACGTTACCTGTGGTGGAGGTGGTGTACGTATGAAAGCAAATGGCAAAGGAAATGATGGAGAAGAGCTCAGACAGTACCATGGCTTTCCCAAAGACTGGAATAATAGTGGTATTGATGTGTTTGAAAGAGATGAAAAAAGATTTATGAAAGATCAAGAAAAGAAGGTGCTGGCACAGAAGTTGAAGGAATCCAAAGGCTGAACAGCAAGAGGGATGAATGAAATGTACATATGAAGCACAACTCAATATTCTGAAACTGACCATTCATTCTAAAACACTCTCTACCAGACTTCACATAACTATGGTGCTTTCTGTTGCCAGTACTACAGCTATTTCTAAGTCCCTGGAATCTATAAAAATGAGTATACTTTCTCATAAGTTTGCACATCTCCTGTTTCATAATTCAGCATCTGATATGAGTGTCCATTCATTTCTAGGCTGCTGGAGTGGTGTTTTTTGAACAACTACTGCCTTTCTGTACCAATATAGTACCTATATTTTCCACTCATATTTAACATAATACTACATGATATCACTATGCTCTATGTTACACTATTATAAATTACCTGTCACAGGGTAATGACTGATAACACAAATAATATTAATTTATATAAAAGTGGAATTCAGCCAAAACCTGTATTATTTACTGATAGTTTTACTGTATTTTATAGCTTTGTTTGTTTCCTCAGACAAGAGGAAAATAAACAAAATTAAGAATATAAGCAAATTAGAAAGGTGAAAGACACATAAGCCTTAGCATCAGGTTCTGTTTTCATGTATTTTCATCTAGTTAATTTTATAAATTGTAGGACTGCCTATTATGTTTTCCTGCACAAGACAATGAAGACAGAAAGCAATGGAAGAACTGCTCACCACTTCAGTATGTAGAAATGCAACACATGTTCTTCAATACTTTAGTTGATGGGACAGTCACTAGCTAAACGTATGTGAAATTATACATGTGGAAGCATCAAAATTCAGACAGTAACATACAGAAATACAAACTACTACATTGGTAAGAACAATATGCAAGTACATACCGTACCTGTAAACCCAGTATGTAGACCAGTGTCTTGTTTGTGATGGAAAAGTAGCCTAATACTTGTGTTACCTGCACTCTTGGAATGGAGGAATAAAATGGTACAAACAGTGCAAATACAGGACCCAAGCTGCAAAAATAAAGATACAGATGGTTAATAAGAATGATACCAGCAACAGTAGTGTAGAGCAATCAACAGTAATTAATCCTAAGTGCATAATAATCAAAATGTAATACCACCCTGCAAAAAAAAGTTCTTCCTTAGGAACCAATGATTAGATAACTTGCAGCATTGAGAACAACAGATTTATTAGCAAATAAGAAGAACAGGTGACAAAAACTATCTGATTTCCAAATATTTACAACTGGAGGCAGCAGAGAAGGCAACAAATTTAGTCTAGTAGCAGACTGTTTCTATAAATTATAGCACACAAAAAGAACATCAGTGGTCTCCTGCATCAGATGAAACATCTTTAATTCAAATGTACAAATGGTAAGGATTATACCTTGCCCAAAAGGTTATGGAAATCACTTCAACTATGATATTAAGCTCCTATTATTTACCCAGGCTTAAGGTGTTAGAGGATTCCCAATAGATTGCAGTCTGTAAGATGGAAATTTCAACAGTTTGATTTAACTTTCCTTTGCCTGTGGCCCTACAAATAACTTTCTTGAGGTGCTCACCGTAATCACAGCACAAGATGCATATCAAGTTTTGAAACCATCACTGGAAGCAATTTCAGAGAATTTATGACTCAAGCACCTTTTAAAATTACCAGATACTTAGGTTGAAGTTGTGAACATAAACTAGTGCATTTCATCCATGTACTCAGATACAAAGCCTGTGTTCCTCAGGATAAAACACCCAGAAAATGAACCCATGTATTAAAGATGACAAGAAAGGCCACAGCAGAACCAATGGCAAAGGCATGGACGAGAGATTCTAGAAAAAAGATACTTCCTATGGTAGAGAAGGCAAAGGAAAAAAGGTCATTTTGGGTAGACACAACCTGCTCCACTGAGGGAGCTGCAGTGGTGGTGACCTCCAGGCAGCAAGCTGCAGGCTGAGGAGGCTATCAGCAAAGTGCATGTCTCCCCCAGCCAAATCCTTGCTGGTGGTTCCATGCTGTCTTGCGTCTGACAGGCGTGGGATGCCATACAGGGTGATTTTTTACTGCTCTCTAGCTTATCAAAACTTTCAAGAGTTGCAGTTTCCACAGGTCACAGTTTACATCAAAGGGATGTTATACTCAGTAGGTATTCTTCAAACTGCACAAATCAGACCCTAAATAATTTGATGTGTTCACTCAAAAATACACTTCCCTTCTGAAGGAACTACTGATAGGAGTAATACTGTGTGAAATGATGGTCTGAATATTAAGACTTACATTTCCTGAATAACTGCTAAATGCAACACCCACAGCTATGAAAAAACCCGCCCTTTCAAATATTATCTTTACGCATTTAATAAGCTATGGCTTAAGAGCATTTTGTTATCATTTTGCTACATATTTGAAGTTCAGCTTGCTGAAAAACTTCCTGTCTCAGATCTTAATGAAGTTTAATTATAGAAACATTTTTAGTACCATCTGTTTAACAACAGTCAGATGCACTTTAATGTATAGAAAATGCTAACTCAGGAACTACTAAAAAATATTCACTTTTGCACATAATCCTTCTACATAAACAATGTAATGTTTGTACGTCAAACATTATATATCTGCATAAACACACACAACGCTGTTAAAATTAAGTCAAATTATTTAAGTTGTGGGAGTCAATCGGCACAGCTATAAGCGTGCAACAGACAAAAATAATTCATCAGAAGTGCTTCCACTGTAGACAATATTCACTAAAGTAAACCAAGTTTTATAACTGAAGAGAGAAAAAAAGACAAAGAAAAAAGATATTTTCCCTTCTTAGAAAAGTAATTTTAAATTATTTCTTTCTATGCTTACCAAACAACCTGGAGGACTACCAAAATTGTAGCATGCTTTTCAGGTTTTATTCCTCCTGTGACAAATAGTGACTCAGACACAAAGCTTTCACATGCAAGACTGCACTCAATCATAAGACGGGAAAGTACAAAAAGGAATTTCCCATAATTACAAGTGCATTTTAAAAGGAGATTAGAGAATTTTGAAAGGTTCCTTATATGTTAATATTCACCACTAATGTCAACAGAGACCACAGAAAGAACCACCCCAGTCAGAAGAGTGATCTGTGCAATTCAAAATCCAGTGCCTGACACCACTCAGTGCCTGACAGTTTAGAGGAGCTAGAGGAAGCCTAGTGATGGACCTTTTCTCCTAAACTAGTAAATTTCTAGGCACATCAGATATGCCTCTAAAGTTACCGCTTTTTGGTTTTAGACAAGGTTCACATCTATTGTAAATAGGTATTACCCAAATACCCATTCAGGAATCTTTTTAAGAATGTCAAAACTAGTGCCCTTCAAAATGTTTTGTGAAACTCATTGGTACATGTGACTTCACTGTGTGAAAATTTATTCCAATTAATATGAAACTTTTGCCCACAACTTTCATTATATAATTCTGTACTTCTACTTTAAAATTTCAATTCATATTTTCTGTTGCCTTCAGAATTTTCTATGCATTACCCATGCCTTGTTTTCAAGTATCTATACGGAGATGCCGGTCTGTCAGAGAAGTTATCTATGTAACAATACTAGAATATGACTGACATAGTAAGGGACAACAAAAGGATGGCTAAGGAAAATGTGGACCCACTGCCTGGTGGAAAAAGGGACCTAGTGACAGAAGACATGAAAAAAACCAAAGTACTCGATGTGTTTTCCTACCTCAGTTTTCACTGGTTAGTTTTGCCCTCAGGCCTCCCAGGTCCCTGAGCTTCCTGTGGGACTGGAGCAACACCTACTGTAAAAGAAGACAGCTAGAAAGCTCTTGAGCCTACCTAGCCACAGAGGAGTAAACAGGACAGGATGGGATATATCTCAGGGCACTGAGGATGATGGCCAACATTGCTACTGAAGCATTGTGGTGGTCAGGGCAAGCTCCTGACGACTGGAAAAATGCAAATGTCACACCCATCTTCAAGGAGGGCAAGAAGAGGATTCTGGTAGTCACAAGTCTCATCTCTGTCCCTAGGAAAGTTATAGAACAAATCTCCTAGAAGTCACTGCCAGCCACATGATGGATAAGGTGATTGGTAACATCCTGTATGGATTTAGCTAGGGTGACTGGCACTGTGGGCAACAAATAGGAAGGCAGCGAATGCTGTAACTTGTGGACTTTAGGATGGCCTTTGACTCAGTCTCCCCTTGTATCCTTGGAAATAAAACTGGGGAGATATGGACTGGATAAACAGATCTGAAGGAAACTGGCTGCACTGCCAGACTCAAAGGGTTCTGACTAGCAGTACAGCAGCAGCCAGTTACTAGCAGCTCCCCTCAGGGATCTACACTCCGGCCAACACTACTTGTTGTCTTTATTAACGAGCTGGATGATGGGACAGCGTGCACTTGCAGCAAGTTGATGAATGATATCAAATTGGAGGGAGCAGGACCACATTCAGACGCTCCTTGATGAGCTGGAGAAATGGGCTGACAGACACCTTACAGAGTTCAACAAGAGCAACTGTGGAGTCTTCCACCTTGGTTGGAATAACCTTGTGCAGTAGTACAGGCTGGCTAGAAAACAAATTTGCAGACAAGGCCCTGGAGAATCCTTTGAATGTTAATCAGCAGTTCACCCTTGCAGGAAAGCTCAATTTTAAACAGGGCTGCACTACCAAAAGCATAGTTATCAGGCCAAAAGAAGTGACTGCTCAGCACTTCTGAGCCTGAACCTGAATCACTGCCCACTTTTGGGCTCTGTGCTTCAATAAAGACATTCAAGAGTGAGTCCAGCTGGGGTAATGATGGTCCAGTACTGTACTAGGTTGCCTGGAGCTAGAACATCTATCCTCAGAGACACACAGCCCCAGGTAACCTGTTCTTGTTGGACATGCTTTGAACCCAATGCTGAACTAGATGACCAACAGAGGTCCTGTCAAACCTAAGCCACTCTATTAGTCTGTGAATAATCGAAGCCTTCTTCCTGAAGCTCATAATCACTGGTGGGATTTCTTTTCCTGTATTTCACTAGGCAGGTACAAATATCCATCCATGTACTATAAATAAAAGGACTGGTTCTTAACTCTTTTAGCTATGTTAATTAATTGTTTGGTAACATAGATTCAATGCCTACAAGTGCAAAACATTCTTGTTGAAGGACTACTTCAAGTCCCTCTTTCCCTTAATTTCTTTCTTCTCCTCTTAATTTTTCCTTTCATTCCTTTTAGTCTTCTTCCCTCTACTTTCTCTCCTTTTCCAGAGACCTTCATCCTGGCCCTTTGTTCATTATACTATGAGAATATCAAGAACATACTTTCAAGAACCGTGATTAACTTCTACTAGAAAATTGAGATGCCTGTGTGCAAAGAAGGGTAATAAACACAAATATTTGCTGACTCTAAACTTAGTTCATGCCCACTTCATGTTTAGGAAGTTCATTTCAGTCATGTGGGTTAGAAAATAAAATGTTCAAACAAAACATAAAACTCTTAACACTAAAAGATTAAATTCTAGAGTTTGGATACTCTCTATGGACAGCAGTTTCATCCCAAATGTGTACTGTAATAGCAGGCTCTACAACAGTGCTATTCTCATTTCGAAGAGCATGTTGATTTTCAACATTTGCAATGACAAAGAAACACAGCAGACCAGATGGGAACATTCTACATCATGTGTAGTAATGATATTGGTTTTGATAGGGAAAAAAAAAACCTCAAATGTGAAGAAACAATAAGCTTGAAAAAATAAACCAGAGATGTAGAAACTACTGGCAGAGAAGAATGAATCAGGTCGAGTACTTCTTGTAAGAGAAACACGCTACTTAAAGTTTAGAAGGGTAAATATTAAATGCAGATTAAAATAAAACATTTTAACATTAGTAAATATATGCACCAAATACACAAAAAGTGGTTCTGAAATGTATGAACAAATGGGTAGAAAACTAAATGTTACTTCTGCAAAAATACCTGCTGCTGTCATTCAAAGTTCTGCGGGACTAAACTTGCAGAAATAGCCAGTTATTTGATTCAGGATGACTCACTACACTTACTAACTGCGGTGCTGTATTTTTTCTTCATTTAAGTTCTTCATAAAAACATTAACCTGACAAATTGACAACCACATGGTTTTCTGGCGACCAAAAATATCAGTTATAAAAGCAGCTGCACAAAATACGCAGCATGTAAACAGTGTGTTTGTAATTTAAGTTACAGAATTACTTCAGTGCTCTGAATTCCTACAGGCTCATTGGACACTCCCGTATTACACTTACGGTGCCAGCCTTCATTCTGAAAATGGTAAACATTCTCAATAACATTCCTTAAAATCAGTTAAATCCCCACAACATGATCACCCTTGATAGGTGGGATTCTCTGGTTGATGGAGCCCAGGACTAAAAGAAACCATCTACTGCACCCAACCCTTTCACTACACATGAGCAGGACACTCCGGTGCCCTGAAGCCTCTCAACAGCAGCAAAAGGACTATGGTACGTTACCCATATTAATGTATCTAACTGCCAATATTTCACAAGAATGCAGGAAGAAAGTGCAAAAAAACAAGACAGAACAAAGTTGTGCATCTTAGGGGAAAGCAAGCTTCCTCCTGTCCACGGATAACTCAGCAGAATTACTGCAACTTTGGGTTCACTAAAATGTGAGACCAACCAACCACTTTGCAATCACCTAATGAGTCAGACACCTACCTCTCCTACCAAAAAACTTTAGTTTTTAATACCAAGGCTATCCAACAATATATTCTGTAAACTGCTCAGCTCCATTGTAAACCAGTTTCAAGTTCCTATCCCTTCCCATTGGTGAGCTAATCCAGACCTTTCCTCTTCTGCTGCTAGAACCTTTCTTCCAATTTCAGTTTGAATTTATTCATCATTAATAAGATGCTAACATACGTAATCATTATTCTTTAGCTTTTTCTAAAAAGATTAATTAATCCTATCTCCCCTCAAACTCTGTTATGCAAAGCTTATGGCACTTGACCATTTCCACTCTACCAGCCTGCTGCAATATAAAACATGAAATTTCTTCAGTCAGGCATTCACAACATACTGCCTTCAGGCAAACAAGTACTGCAGACCATCAAAGAATCACTTAGCTTACAGCACTATGAAGATGATTTTTTCTTTTTAATTTTAGGCCTCTGTCCTTTATTTAATATATGATTAGCATGCTGCCATTTATGTGAAGGCTGAAGTATGGAGATACAGATGAAACCAATGGAGTGGTATAGGAATGGCTGGCCAAATCCTGGTCTACAAATGAGTAACAGTATCACAAGGACAACTATTTATCCTTAACTGGTAAGTTATTAACATTTAGTAGGTGTTACAGAGCTAGTTACCCATGCTTACCCACTGACAGTTGCTGTTCTGTATCAAATGCCTGCAGCAAGTGATTGATGGTGACAGCTTACCAGGGAGTTTTTTGCTTTCATGACTGATCATACTAACCAAACCAGAGAGGAGCTTTCACCTTTCTAAGAGGCAGGGGCTTCCAGTGAATCCCATACTTTGCTAAATCTGGCACAGAAACTAGAGCTAGGCAGAAGACATATGAAGGCATGAGGAAACATTGCAAGGACTTAGATGGTGGAGTATTTTGTTGAGGAGGTACAGTTCAAAAGCTGTATTGAAATTTTTAGTGTCCTAAATTAATCTGCGATTCGGTGCTTAATTTATTCTTCTTCATCCAGATTAATGTAATACATTTTATATGGCCTCTGCAGAGTTACCATGACTCGCTGGTGAGTCATTATTTACTGTTCCTCTAACTCAAGCTGCTTGAGAAATCATGCTTGTCCACAAAAAAAACAGACAGGATTCAGCTACAGGTTAGCTCTTGACACCTGACCTGTCTTCCAGAAAACCAAAGCAGCTTGTTTTGGAAGAAAAGGCAGTTTTGCAGTTAAGAAAGAGGCTGGCTGGATTGTGCTGCTTGATCCATAAACACCCTGTGTAATTCAAGAACTCAGCTAGGGTAGGGACTAAGTAAGCAGACAGAAAATACATCGTCACAGGCATCATAACATACTAGTCAAAATATTAACTGCACATCTCTGAAAGTAACAAATTAGTATATTAATTTACATGTTACTCTCCTTGCCTGCCAAAAGCAAAATAGTAAGCTTTTGTATACAAACAGTAAACCCAAACATGTATCACACCTGTTGATATACACCATTTCTTGATTTAAATGTTCAAATCAATCAAACAGATATTGGAGAAACAGCAGCTGTGTAAGAACAGAAAACAATTAGCCAGAAGAATAAAAAGTGAGTGAAACAATGCAACCTATATCACTAGCTTGAGCAATTAACATCACATCATGCTAGGCTGGATTGGTAGCTAATACATCAGTGTGACTCAAAGGGTATAGTCTAGTAATGTATCTTCATCAAAGGTAGGCAATATTTTATCGGATCAGAGCAGGAAACACATACTGGCATTATTTCATAAGGGTAAGACTATTTTGAAATAAACACTTCCTTTAATATGAAGCTGTGGTACTAATGTCAGCCACCCTTGAGCGAAGACTACTACATGCCTGCGTATCTCAAAATTCCCTATTTCTACTATGTTTTTTTGCTGGTGGACAAGGAACCACATTGCAGTACTGTTTCACGTGTGTATGAAGCAAGTTCCCTGTGCAATTAACCTTCAATCTGTCTTTAATTCTCATTACTTCATTTAAAGAGATTCTACTCTGTGATGAAGCTGAATAGTTAAAAACTAGTTCCAAAACAAGACAGGAAAAAGTCCAGAATAAGCCCAGTAAGTTCACTCAAAGGCTTTCTGAATCTGCTGTTAAAAAATAAATGCCCCATAAAAATTGAGGAGCTGAAATCTCTAGATTGAGCCCTTCAGATCCCTGGCATCTAAGGGGACTCAAGCCATGTCTGCCCCGGGAGCTCAGCACAAGAAAAATCAGTGTATAGGGCCAACCAAATGCTCCAAGTAGGCACAAGAGTAGCTCATAAGGCTCTACTTCATTCTGTATAGCAAAATCATTTTCCATAAGACAAGGTACATTTAGTAAAGTTTAGCTTTGTCATTAGATTTGCATTTAGGCTTTCTGATGAGATGGACACATTAGTCAAAGACACTATCTCTGCACACCTCCAACACTACAATATCAGCAAACACTTGTGCCGTGAACACAACCCTAACGTTTCCAAAGAGGCATTCCACCGTCTGCATGGGTTGGACATGCCAAAAATAACACCATCGTGACTACTTGCTGGTTCTTTAAAATCAGGCCACAAAATGAGGCCACTTCAAAGATAAAGTCCTTTGCAGTTATGAACTATCAGTATGAGTTTTTGGGGAAAATCCCAGGTAACTCTCAACCACAGCCTCTAACAGCAAGTGTCAGGACTTTCCCCTCTATCACTGATCTCCAAAACCCTCTTAACTGACACATAATTTAACTCTTAGATCAATGTCCTTTACTCAGAAACAAGGTTATTCCAAGTAACAACAGGTTACCTCACAGTTTGATATCCCATTCCTTCCTTATTCCCTAGCCTACCATTCTTATCAAGACCATTTTAGGGGAATGAGATTTGTGTTTAAAAAGCTTTTTAATGTATTTAGCTTTCATGTGTAGTATTATTATCCTTGTTCAAAATGCAATAAACAGCTTACAAAGGCACACGGCCTCATTAATCTCTGAAACCAACAGATTTCTTCAACTCCCTCATATATTTGTAAAGCACATTTCTGTAAAGTCTCATCATTATGATACTAAGTGTTGGTAATGTACATGGGCTGTACGAGACATCTGTTTTTACACAGCATCTCAGTATGCCTCAGTTCTGAGGTTTTCTTGTGCTGTGTCAGATCTAATCAGTAAGAAGCAGTTTTAAAGTGTGTAGTGATCATACATTCGTTTGCCACAAACTAAATTTAAGTTATTTTAAAATGCAAACAGCATATAAACAAAGTTTTTACTTGGGGACTTTAGTCCATAAACCTCTGGGTAAAGTCCCTTGTATGAAAGTCAGTAACGTGTAACTTCAGGGACAAGGCCGGAGGGCTGTTTCCAATTACTCTCTTTGAACAGACTAATTGTAAAAGGATTAAAAATAGCTGCTTTCACATCCCATAAAACTGTAGGCAGCAAATCAACACCAGCATACAAACAACGGGGGTTTTTTTAAGCACTTGAAAAAACCTACCCCTCCCACTAAAGAGATTCACGTAATCACTCTTGAAAACAATGTGCAAGGGCAAACTTTCACAGTCAAGCCATCCTGTTAATGCCCTCAGCTGCTCAGAGGATCCAAGAAGCTACAGATATGTAAGTACAGAAAAGAATTAACTTTAATTTTCAATTATTTTTTTTTTACTGAAGTATTTTAATGTGGTAAAAAGGATAAATGATCTTTGGATGGAAGAGGCAAAGCTTGTAGAAGAAAATCTGTAATATTTTACGTTCACATATTAACATGCTGCCAGTTAATTTTAATTTAAAGGATCCACTGACCCACAGCATCAACAAGTTATTTCAAGCCCTTTCTTATAATACAGCCTTTTGATGATCACAAGGAAACATTTGATACTGCACTGGCTTTTAGCAATAGAAATTTAAATTGTGCAGAAATAACTACTGTACAAGTACTAAGGGAAGTGCTGCAGTTCTTCAGTCATTCCCTGAACCTCAAGAATACTTTAATAGTAGGAGAGAGCCTTAAAACAAATCCATACTCTGACTGTTACTGCTTAGTTTCCTCTTTGTCTATGAAACAGCTTTTATTTTCAGCTCAAGAACTCCTCAGTCACTCTTATCTTGTCTAAACATTGCAACAAAATATTTTAAGAATTCAATGTTTTATGAGCCAATTCCTTTTACCTTCTGACATGCACTGCTTTCAAAGGTTTTTAGAAGGAATTCTTCTTCTGAATCATAATCACCAAGTATCTTTCTCCTTATTACTGATCCTCATGCCACAAACCTAAAGAAATATTACAAGTGATATGATATTTATACACCTTCCCAATTGAAAAGGATCAATTTTTCCTATTATACTGCCAAAACAGGATGGATGGTTCAACAGACAATAACTCAACTATCATTTATCTTAAAAACAGAGATGGCACGCATGCCTTTGGGTACAGAACACATTTTAAGTATGGAATAACATTTTCATGGCTCCTCCTGAAGATACAAGGGAGCTGAATACCTACTTGGCAAAGAGCTCAAATCTCATCCCTTTCTGTTTGAAAGACTGAGGACTACGTATACATGTGATGAATAATAAATTTAAGATACAGTTCTTAAGTTATAATCCCCAAAATTAAAGACTGTACCTGTACATGTTCCATCTCACCCAGAAAGGAAAATAGAAAAAAAAAAAAAAAACACCAAAAAACATGTAAGAGGTGTGCATGTTTTCCAGTATTAAAATGTAAATTGTTATCTGACCCCTTTTTCCTTCTGCTTGCAGAAATATAATTGGCAGTGGCTCAGGTTTTTATTTTGTTTATTTGCTGTATTTTAGGCTCCCTCCTTTTAACACTTAGTATACTTAGGCAAGTAAACTGAAGGGAGATTAATCTCCTCAGCATCAGCACAGCTCTTCACATTAACATGCATCTTTGGCAGAGATGATTTATGTCAGATAGCATGCTTTTCATAAAATGCAACACATTTGGAAAAAGAGATCAACAGATAAGAGCAAGATGTACATTTCAAACTACTTCCACTTCTTTAACCAGCTATGCAGCATTTCAATTCAACTTCCTCCATTTCACTTACTGTATTTTCTATTAGTCTTGAGTGCCAAATATAACCATCATAGAACTTTGCAAAATCTATAGCAATAGACAAAAGCAGGACCATAAAGATCCCACAGTGTTTGTATCTGCATATTCTGTTAAGCACTTAAAGAATATTATAATTCTTCACAGTCATCATTAAGACAATTTCATTCATGAAATGCATACTTGGGATTCTTTGACACATGGCTTAACAAACTTGCCTTTAGTATTCCAACATATTTGTGTCTATACCAATAATCATAGAATTATAGAATGGTTTGGGTTGGAAGGGACTCAGACTCAGAAAATGGATTGGTTTGGATTTGACCATTAAGATCATCTAGTTCCAAACCCCCTGCAGGGACACCTCCCACTAGACCGGGTTGCTCCAAGCCCCATTCAACCTGGCCTTGAACACTTGAAAGGAAGAGTAAAAGCACCTGAGCTCCTGCCTGGAAACCACCCCACCAAAATTAGCTGTGGGTTGTGACCCAAGGATTCGGTCTTAAGGTCACCAGGCCTACTCGTTGTCATTTAGGACAAAAAATTCAACAGCTTTTGAAAAAAAAAAAAAAGTAAATTAACATGATGCACTATGAGTGTTAAAGTATTAGAAAGAAACAGGAAGCTTTAGGACATGCCTGTCTCTTGCCTCAGCTTTTATTACACCACGTGTAGTTCCCAAGCTGCCAATACATACACATAGGTAAAGTTACCTTAGGTGTATCTTCTTTCTGTATTAACAAAGCATTCTACTATGCAACTTAGCATGCACACTTTTAAACATACATAACTTAGCTGAGTCAAGCTTTCTTCACAGAGAAAACACTCTACAACGAAGATGACTTCTATGGTAAATTAGAAATTCAAACAGTAAATATGATTGGTCAACAGAAAACAATAAGGTTTAGAGATTAAGGAAAAAATTAAACCTACATAACCACAGCACTGCATATTTCCCACCTTATGGACAATGGCTTTAAACTCTCTAAAACTTATACAGGGTACACCTATAGAGGACTCTAAATCCTCAGGTCAGGCATTGTAAGGAAAGGGAAATCCCTTTCCCGACTATTTCTTTTAAATAATTTACATTCTATACATATATAAACAGCATTATTCCCCAGTACTGTTTGTTAAAGAAATACTGTCCATCTCAAAGGGACTAAGCCATACTCTGTGTAGTCAGAAGAGATCTTTCTAATGATCTGATGTACCTTTCCAAGAATTTAATTAGTATCCCTCTCAAAATAGGTACTGGACAGATGGACCAAGGATTCATCTCTAAAGAATGAAAATTACGAAGAGAGACAGACAAATCACACATTAGATTACAAAACACAGTTGAGGCCTTCTATATGTTCCTTGTTCTGCTGAAAACAGATGGTGCTCCTTCAGCAAAAGCAGGAGATGAGAATAAGAAAACTCATTTATATCATACAGAGAGAGCTTTGTATCACTGCCTGAACATAATCCAAACCTGTGTAATCTAAAATGGCAACATTGCAATTGCTGGCTCATAGCCTAAGTCTATGCTTGCTAATAGTTATATGTATGTAATGTTACAATACTACATATAAAGCTCATCATACATGAGCACCAATATGAAGCAGGATTTTGGATTATGTAGTACTTCCAGACTGGAGTTACCACAAACACCTTTTGCAGTGGGGACTCTACTCTGAATTAGGCTCTTGTGTACTGCAGTATAAGGGAAAAAAAATGAATAATGCCAGTCAAACATTTTCACAGAAAACCAGTTTCCTAAATCAACTTCTTTTCCTTCTTTGATGAGATTACAGAATTGGCTTAGAAAGACACCTGCACAGATTTCAGACATGCTAGATTCTTTAAGCAGCTTAACATGGTACTGTGATTTTTCCCCTGAGTGGATATTTTTGGGTTGGAAAGGACTCAGATTCAGGCCCCTATTGCTGTGAAACACCAAGAAAGCACACAGGATAGATGAAAAGGTGCCTAAGTAACAAATCTGATAAGATAATTGGCTGAAGAAAACCTTTTTTTCCATTGGTGGTCAGAAAGCAGATACAATGCTAAGACTTGAAAATGGCAAGTGAGAGAACAATGCAGAACAAGCTTCACTGGTTGTAAGCCCAGGCATAACACTAAAATTAATTTAAACTCTCTGAGGCATAAGGTCTTCCCAGGTAGAAGCAGAGAGCAATGGCCATGCCAGTAGACTGGAGACATCCTAGGACACAGTAAATCTGAGAAGTACTCCAGGAGCACAGTGAACTAACTTCACAAGTTCCCAGTGCAATGCCATACAATTCTATTTTGATAACCAATCAACTGAGCAGAAAAAGCAGGTAGTGAGTAAGCTTCCAGGCACACTGATATGAAAAGGCATCTGGAACCCCATTTTGTGTGTGGGACTAAGGTGGGCTTAGAACAGACATCACAGCACTTGTGGTGAGACATTTGAAAAGTTCACCTTGAATTGCCAAACGCATGAGAGGAAAGTCTCAACAAAACTAGCAACTGCAAATTAATTTTAAAGAAATTCAAATCAGACACCCACATTTTTTAACAGAAAGGCTGACTGACCAAAACAGTACAAATGGCTAATACACTTTCTCTTCAGTTCTCCAACTCAAGACCAAACAGCATTTCAGAAAATATGCTTTAAATTAAAAGTTAGTAGAATCCATACACAAATAAATAAAACAACAACATAACTTGGATTATACAGGAGGTCAAATTAAATGAGTAAGTGACCTGTGTCTTATCATGCATTTGCAGATTCAGGAAACACGAAAACCTGAACAATCTTCTTTACAATACTGATATAAAGACAGGAATTTTAAATATTTCATGCCTTAAAATTTTGCATGTGCTTCTATGCCACAAACTGTGGAAATGTTTTCTAAATAATTAAATTGGTGAGGTAAATTAATTTCAAGTATGTATTTCAAAACATTATCATTAATAAACTCAGAAAGCCACTGGGGAGGGTTATTTAATCCAACAACCTAGAAAAGCAAACATTTTGGTATGGATTCTACGGGGCAGCTTCAATGGTTCATCTCAATTCGGGACAGTAAATGTCCATGTTTTCATAAGGTATTCAGGCACACAGCTCATTAAATCCAACTCCAGCTAGTCTGAGATTTGGAGTAATATGGAGGTAACAATCTCCATTTTTGTTCCAAGAATGCAAAACCCACAGAAAGGAGGCAAAATAGGCCTGCTGTTGCTTCTTCAGAAATATTCTGTGGAAGATGTCACATGCTGTCTATATAATAAGCTGATCACTAAGGACTGCTGCCAAGAAATAAACAGTAACCTAACACAAGGAATAGGATTAAAGAAAAATAATAATCTTGATAGACTTAACAGTGTAGACCCCTTTCAGGAAGAAGTTATTTTTTTTAATGCAGTCCTGCTCAAGATTGCCGAGAAAAGGTGAAATACCTGCTGAGCCGAATGGAATTCATCTAACGATAACAGCTCAGATATACAAAGAAGTTACCATAGCTTGGGTGGTGCGCATTAGGTTGTGAGTTGGTAGCAACTTTATTATTTGTTTGGGCCCCAAACTATGGCTGACTCCAACAGCAGGCGAAAGAGCCTGCTGGCATCCCCTGTCAAGGAGCACAGCTTAGCTGACATGCATGCTGCCCTGGAAGGCCTATGAGCTATGGTCTTCCAGCTTGCTTCTTATCTGTGGCCAATTTGTCCTGCCATGGAACTGCTTCCCATGTATATTCATGCTATCACTCTGGACAGACAAATTCAATCACATCTAAGACTGCTTCTCAATACAGCCATGGTTTTATGCAAGGGTGAATATCCTATTTTGAGCAACAACAAGTTCTAGGTTAATTTATTATGTTAAAGATCTGACTTCATAGTAACATGCATTCTACAAAATTCTATTCTTGATGTAAAAAATAGATATATATTTCACTTAAATTATGTAATTTTCCCTAAATAAGAGTTAAACGAATTTGTACAATAATAGATATTGTACATTTTACAAGCATTTATAGAAAGACCTATGAATGGCTGTGACAATTACGCACATTATCTATGGACCAAAACCATTAAAACTTTATGAAGAAAATAAAATTATGCAGTTATTATGCTGTAGCTAGTTACTGCAATAGACCTGTTTATCATAAATCTTAGATTATTTCTTCCTCACATATGTTTAAGTTTAATTTTACCTAAATTTCAAGGAAGAAATGAGTAGAAGATAAATGTCACGCTGGGAGTGTGAACAACTAATCAGAATCATTTAAATACGAGAAACAAACCAAAATACCTCACTGAGTTATCCAGGTGCCTACAGAAACCCACACCATTTTCTGCAAAAAAGCAGTTTGTTACACTTACGTAAAACAAGAGCCATCATACACACTTCTATAAGGGAAAAGCAAAATCAGGAGAAAAGTATACCGTAACTACCCTCAGGGAAATAACTACTGTATTAACCAATCATCAAACACACTAACACCAAGAAACTGAGAATGATGCAGAAATACCTAATATAAAATTACAGACATTCTTAAATCTGCACTAGGGCTGGGCTTGCTATTTACCAGCTTAATTCCATTATTCAAACCACAAAACTCCCACTTCAGATTTGACTTCCAACTCTGAATGCAGTTTTTCCACCTCTTGACACATGGTACATCCTTTATAGGCTTCTAAGAATCGGAACACCATACATCAGTCAGAAATCACCCATCTTTCCTACTGCCTGTGCAACCACAGCAAACACAGTCTTAATATACTCTCTGGATGCTAATTTCTTCCTTAAACGTATGTAATATAACTCACTTACATGCATTTATGCATTTTAATACACAACATCCACTATCTGCAGTTTTACTGTTTACAGAGGACCTTATTCAGCCCTACTAACCCAGCCAGAAGCCTGATCAGACTGGTTTATAATACTGCACGTGTTGGAGATACATAAACTGTGAACAACCTGAAATAAGCAGGACAATCTCCTCAAAACATGAAAGAAGATACTAAACTTACAATGCTTTCAAATAAAAGGATAATTAATACTTTCTAAAATGCCTAGCTTAAACCCCTTAAAATGGAGAGGTATTTTCCAGAAAGACTATTTTAAGGTACAACAGGCAATATTGTTACAGTTGTTTGTAAATGTCGTGTGTTGAAAGGCAGATCCTCAGAAATAACCTAGACATTTCAGTTAAAGGTACCAGGCAGACTTAAAACTCAGGTTACAACAGCTTTTATCTCCAGATAGTATTCTACATTAAAGCAGAAGCAATCTCGTTTTGACTGCAGTTTTGATACATAAATGGTGCCTAAAAGAGGCATCATTTTGCAGAACAGCGGCTAGAGAAATGCCTCAACCTTTCTGACATTTATACTTAGACTATGCAATTGTGAGGTAACAACACACCTAAGAAATATTTTGCATGGGAAGCACCATGCACAGGATGGGGTCCTTCCCATTTCTGAAATTCTGCTGGATCATTTTTAAGTCCCCTAAATCACTGACCCTCTGCATCTCTTCCACGCTACTTCTGACCGTGTAGGTTAAACAACTTCTAAAATCTACTAAATTGACAACGTCTAAAATATTTCAGTGGGTTGTCTCTCTTTTGCAGAACCACTGAAGAGTGACTGAAGTACTAGTCTTAAGAATTTATGTAACAATATTTGAATTAGCTTCCAAAAGCCAATTCTTAAAACTAGTATAAAACAAGCTGAATAATTATAATGCCAATAAAATAACAATGCTGAAAAAATTCATTTTCTCTAAACAAGTTAAACCGTGACAATGTGAATTTTTAAAAACAAAAAATCCCTAAAACCAAACTGAA
The DNA here is from genome assembly GCF_963264785.1 of Psittacula echo. Classification (NCBI taxonomy): domain Eukaryota; kingdom Metazoa; phylum Chordata; class Aves; order Psittaciformes; family Psittacidae; genus Psittacula; species Psittacula echo. Next base: position 72,260,376 of record NC_137736.1, read on the forward strand.
ACGTATTTAGAAGATTTTGTCTGCTTGTCTGACCCTTGGGAACTTCATATGACCCTTTGTCACATGGTTTCTTCAGACACCTTTTTCTCCTGAGAAAACAGTCTCTCACCCTCCTGACCATCTATAAACTTCACTTTCCAAATACATTACATCCCTGGTTTATTATTTTGCCTCCTGTCTGATTTTTTTCAAGAGAGGAGGAATTGGGATTAAAACAGAAGAGCCATCTTTTTCTTTGCCTGTTTTTGGAAGAAGGCTTGAAAAGTGAAGTTTCATTTCCATTTTCTCCAATCTTCCTTTTTGCAATAGAAGCTGGCCATTGTTATGCAGAATAAATTTATCTACATTTATGACAAAATTATCCCTTTTCTCTTTTTTTTCTCTTTTTATGTTAGGTCTACTGAGCTTCCTGGAACAACAGTAGTTACAGAAATGGACACTTTCACAGTTTCTCAGACAAGCAATTCCACTTGTGATTTATACGAGCACAAAGATACCGCACGGATACTACTGTCTGTCTTCTACAGCTCCATCTTAATTCTTGGGGTGCTTGGAAATGCCATTGCCCTCACTGTCATTTTTAAAAACAGAAAGAAGATCAACTCTACAACTCTCTATTCAACAAACCTTGTCTTCTCTGATCTCCTGTTCTGTATTGCCTTGCCCACAAGGATAGCCTACTACGCCCTGGGATTTCACTGGCCATTTGGAGAAGCATTATGTCGAATAACTGCTCTCTTGTTCTATGTCAACACCTACGCAGGTGTAAACTTTATGACATGTTTGAGCATTGACAGGTTTTTTGCTGTTGTCCACCCCTTCCGATACAAGATCAGAAGGATTAAATATGCCAAGGGCATTTGCGTCTTTATCTGGTTTCTTGTTTTTAGTCAAACTTTCCCATTACTGATACAACCCATGTCACAGGAAGAAAAAGAAAGGACTACGTGTATGGAATATCCAAACTTTGAAAAAATAGCACATCTACCATTTATACTTCTTGCTGCCTGTTTAGTAGGGTACCTTATTCCCCTGGGGATTATACTATTTTGTTACTCTCAGATTAGCTGCAAACTGTTTCAAACAGCCAAGGAAAATCCACTGACTGAAAAATCAGGGATAAACAAAAAAGCCATCAACACAATCATATTTGTAATTATAGTGTTCATCATCTGCTTTACCCCTTATCATGTTGCAATCATACAACACATGATTAAGAAGCTTCAGAAAGAACCCTCGTGCACCGAAAACAAAATTTTCCAGAAGTCACTCCATTATACCGTATTTCTGATGAATTTTAACTGCTGCCTAGATCCTTTCATCTATTTCTTTGCATGCAAAGGATACAAGAGAACTGTACTGAAAATACTGAGACGGCAAGTGAGTGTATCAATTTCAAGTGCTGTCAGGTCACACCACGAAGAAAGCTCACGTGACATGGGAGAAACGCAAATGATGGTACTTGCAAAATCTTCCAATGGAAAGCTACCTGAAAAATAAAGTCTGTACTGCAGCGGAGCAAGCTTAAAAAAACAGGGTAAAAACCACTATAAAAACTGTTAGTGCTCCCTGTACAGCAGCTGAAGTAAGATTCTGTTTCGCAGGAAGTCAGGAAATCAAGGAGTGACGCTGGACTGAGAAAGAATTGTCACAGGATAGCAGGGAAACTCAGTATTATAATTTCCTAGCTGTATCATTTTGACTGATCTCATTTTTTCCAGGAAACATGCACTCCTGTGAATGTTCAAATTCCATACTGCACATACGTATGCCTGGATGTTACTAACTTAAGCAAAGACTCAATTCACAGTTTGGGTGTCTGAAAATGGTTTAAACACAAACAGCTAACAATTCAGACTGACTACGACCAGATCACCTGCAAATTGCAAGAGCTCTACCTGAGCTCCACTTACAGCAATGGTTTTGTTACCCAAGCCACACAACCAAAGGAAACCAAACTTTGAGATAAAATGGACAATTTCTGTGTATGTTTGACTATTACAAATGCTTAATTTGGAGGTGACACTGATCTCCTAGTATTTGGAGCACTGTCTTACTGGACAATTTACACAGATAACATTCTCAGATGTAATACATGAAAAATTGATGAGCTGTTTGGTTTTCCCCAACACTGAATATCTCCCATATGTTAAATTACTCATCTTTGCAAGGTGTATTATCTTCTTACTCCTTTTCCTTAAGGAGAACATTTCTTTTAGCGTGTATTATAAAAAGTCTCTACTCTGGTTGTACATAAATTATTTATAAACACAAAAGATAAGTTAAAGCAAGAGACTGTACTATGAAAACTGGGCTGTTTCAGTTAAAAGAGCAGTGATACAGGGTTCTTCAGAACTTCTGCTCAAGTCAGACATAGACACAAGACAAATGCTTTAGAAACAGAAATAAATGTTCAGTTTAAGCCAACAAAAAGAAAATGAATGTGTTAATTCTGATGATGTGAGATGGCCACCTCTCAATAAATGAGAACAGCAGGGACTGGCTGGGAAAGAACAAGCTTTCTCATCATACCTTCATACAGCATATCTGGGATCCCTTTGGGCCACTGAAATTGGGCCAAGAAAGACACCAAATGCCTTAAACATATCCTGCTGGAATAGGCGCAATGCCAGTTGAGCATCCAGGATGCAAGCCCTGGGTTCCTGCTGTCGTGCCCTTCCGTCACGTCTCCGCTTCCTTCCCTACTTTATTGCTGGCCCTCAGTATTTTCTTTTGATTTCTATCTTTATTTAATACGCCTTCCCCTGCCAACACAACTTGGTAATTGCGCCATGAGGTTGTGATGGAAAAGGAAAATTAAAGAGTGCCTGGTAATTACTGCTAAAAGCTCTGCCAGATGTCAGAATAAATGTTATTTATTGCAGCTGTATCTCTCTGGCATTGACGCTGTACTGGAAGTCAAACAAACATAGTTACATTTGTCATCTTTGTGACTCCTTCCTTCCTCACGTGTTGACCTCCGCCTACCTGCAAACATGGAAGGGTCGTATCTGAACAGCAGCAAGGAAACATTCAATTAACAATTAGTTTCTTACAGAAAAGAAAATGCAAAAGACCCTGTATTTCATACCATTTTGTCAAAATTGAGTTTCTAGTTACAAAAGACACTATGCAGCTACAGGAAAACAATTTTTAACAGAAGTTAATTTTGTATGCTATATCAGTTCTGTTCTTGTTAGCTTTTTTAATAAACTATTTTTAAATATTATTTAAGAATTTGTTCCTATCAGACTAAGCAAATGATAACCTGATAAAGCCACAGATAGATCATTCATGAATACCTAGAAGCTGTAAAAATAAAAATATATGTATTATTAACATCACAACAGTACATGTTCATTTTATTTTACTAATGTCTGGGATTTTTTTTTAAATTTTTAGTATGTGTTTCCTCTAACTGTGATTATAAAACCTTAATGGCAAGAGGACTTTTTTACATATGTATTACAGCACCACATAATGAAGATATCTCTTCTAAGTGGAAACAAAGTGAAGATCCGTATTGAAAATCTTTCTCTCTCCCCATTTTCTCACATTAGAAATTCTGTTATTTTTAAACTTGGACATTCTTTCTAAATCACTTCAACATTCTCAAACATCTAACTTTACGTCAAAACACTGCTCTGCTCTAATAAGCTTTAGAGTGTTGGTCCAGTTGGGTTTGAGAAAGGCTATTTCTTCCCCTCCTTATTTCAGTATTTCTCAAATGCTGAAGAAACCAATAAAATAAAACCTTTAAAAGCTAAGCTAAGCTCCTGACAAGTGTCCTAAAGCCACAGACAGACAGACAGTGACAATTTATAGCTGTGGCAGCTGATGCTACTGCTTCCCCTCACTACTTGTCAGCACAGGCTGACAGCTCATGCACACTTGTATCAATGAGGAGACTCTTTTACTGTGTGCTTATCTGAAACTGCCCAAAGTAGCAGTGGTGGTTTCAGCTGGCCTAGGACACTGCACTGAAGTTGTTTAGACAGCACCTGTCCTGTTTCTTCTCCCAGCTGTGCTGTGGGGCTGGTGGCCATCAGGAGAGAGATGGTAACAAGCTGCTCTGTTGGAGCAAGGAAGAGCAGTAATACTGAAAACTTACAGCTGTTTTCAAACGTCTGGTTTACTTCCAGATGCCCTTATCCATTCATTCTGCTGGTACTCTTCCCCCAGTACTGTTTGTTGGAATAGTTTTACAATGGCAGTTACTTGTAATGGCACATACTAGGTCCCTCTCCTCCTCCATGCTGCACAGGCATGAATAAAGAGGGTAGTACACACATACCTGGTATCTCTTTTCCTCTCCACCACTGAATATATGTAATAGATGTGTTTGCCTTGGAAGACATGAGCATGCCATACCATGCAACATGTGCCTGAATCAGTATTAACTTTGCAGAAGAAAATGAGCTTTTGCTTTGGTAAAAGCTTTTGATACATTCTAGGAAATGCTCCCTTCTAAGTGAAAGGCTGGGAAATGCTCATACAGATCTGGACCTCTCTTCACTCTTTTCACATATAAATAAAGCAGCTGACAAGTAGCAGCCGTTTCAAATGGCTTTATCATTATGAGGATCTGACTAAAGTTCTTTGGAGAAACTGGATCTCTATTTGGAAGGTGAAGTCCAGTCAGGATCTTAAAAAACTGTGTTCATGATGAAACAATAGAATACCTTCACTCCAAAGTTCAGAGTGCAGGGCTAGGGCAGGTACTAAGAAGAATCCAACTAAACTATGTGTCCACTGCTTATCTCTCTCTCAAATCCTATCTGGCAGGGAATGTGACAGAGCACATAGAAATAAAAATTATGATGGTGGCCAAATGGTCGATTTTGGCTGCCTCTGTCCAAATCCAGAAAAGAAAGTTGTATAGACAGCTGCTGTCGAACACACAACCAAGTGAAGGTACATTGTGTGAACGATCAAAAACATGCATTTTCAGCAAAAGAGCATTTTCTGCCTTCACGGTTTTTTTTTGATGCGAATGCAAAACTAAGGACTACTACTGCAAGTGCTCAGATGGGTTCCCTCAGCCGTCTTGGGCTCAAAGATATTGAAGCCTACCTGAAAGCGGTAACATGTTACCACAAATAGCAGGATTCCTGAAGGCAGTTAATGGCTTAAACCATCCTTCCAATCTCTTAAACCAGCAGGATCATTAGTATAAAGAAAAAAATTGAGGGGTTTGTATTTTTAAAACAGATGTTGCATTGAAGACTAACATTGTTCTGAAACTCAAAAGTTTTCAGGTAAGCAGGGAATGAATAGACTCCAAGGGAAAAATCAGACAGACTGCAACATAAGAAAATAAATAGGGTGCAGCTCAAAAGAAAGAGAAGCTTTGCCTTACATGACCAGTTTTGGAGAAACTGAAAAGCAGCAATGTACTCTGTCCCTTCTATGTCCATGTCTGTAGTACAGAGCAGAGGAAGAACTCAAAAAAAACTAAGGTTTGTATCTTAGCAATATCCCACTGTGCTGGCACAACACAAAGTCAATGGACATAAAGAATCACTAGAAAAACATCAAATAAATCCGAGTGAATTATTTCCTAATACATTCTTGGCCAAGTTGCAGGCTAAGGCTATGGAACAAAACAAACTCAGGCAAGCTGCAATCCTTTTCTGAATTAAAACAGCTTGTGTAGTAAACGGTCATACATATTTCCTCAATTTTTTTCCCCTCAGAATACTCTCTTGGCTTCCTGCAATGTCTAACTTCAGACTTCCTGAGGCAGATGCCTCATGTCTGCACATGACAGTCCTCAATCAATTTGTCTTCCATCAGCCCATGTGGTCCCTTTTTGAACTCAAATAAAATGTCTGTGCCTGCAGCACCTTGCAGTAAGAAATGCCACAGACTAACTACTCATGGTGTCTGCAGGCATTTTCTTTAGCTTGTGACACCTGCTAGTTTCATTTGAAATCCCCTGCTTCTTGTACTAGAAATGAGTGAACACAGCAACTGCCCATTTACTCTGTCCACATCACTCGTGATTTTACACACCTGCATCAAATCCCTTCAAGTCATCTAGTCTCTTCTCCTATGAACAATTAGATCAAAGCTGTTCACCACTTCATCCAAATTACAGAGGAAGGAAAGAATGCAAGTACAAAGAAAGAATGGAAATCCAACTGTGATCGAGCTGGGTTGCAGAGCAGAAAAAGGTATCTCTATACACAGGGAGATCAACAGCATACTGATCTACTTTTGCTACCACAGGAGCATACAGCTAAGTCTCAAAACTAGGATCTTGCCCCATGACTGCCAAATTTGCATAAGCTCACTCAGATGCATTAAATGAAGAAGAACAGGATCTCAGTGGGCTCCAAAAATGAGCTCACAGGAACGTCATGAAGTTCAGCAAGCCAAATGCAAAGTCCTGCATCAAAGATGGAATAACCCCACATAACCATGCAGACTGGGTACCACCTGGTTAAAAAGAAGGCTGGCAAAAAAATCCAGGCTCCTGGTGGACAACAAGTTAGAGAGGAGTCAGTGTGACCTCATGGCCAAACATACACAGGACCATGTTCAAAAGAACGCTGAGGGAAGCAATCTTTTCCCTCCGCTTGTGGCATCATACCAGGAGTCCTGTACCCAGTTTTGGGCTTCCCAGTATAAGAAAGATACTGACACACTGGAACGAGTTCAGCAGAGGACCACCAAAAATGATGATGGGATTACAGGAGGAGAGGCTAAGAGAGGTAAGCTGGTTCAGCCTGTAGAGGGAAGACTGAGGAGTTGTTACTGCTGTCTTCAACAGCCTACTGGGGAGGCATACAGAAAAGATGGCAACACCCAGTAACAGGCACAAGTTGCAGCAAGGAACAATTAAACATCAGGAAGCATTTTTTCATCATGAGCTTAGTCAGACATCGGCAAGGCTGCACAGAAAGCCCGCGAAATCTCTATCCTTAGAGATGCTTAAAATTTGGCTGGACACAGCCCTGATTAAATTGGCACTACCAGGGTTGGCCAACACGATCTTCAGAGGCTCCTTTCAATCTGCATCCTTCTACAATTAACAAATTTGGTCAAAACTTGTTAGACAAGAAGCAACATGAAACTCATGGGCCTTGCAGAAAAGTTAGCAAATTATGTAACTTCAAAATCTTCTAGTATATTGCTCTATTTAAGCCCTTATCAAAATGCTGTCATTAGCATCCTCCTAAAATAAAGAAAGGTCAAGACACGGCCTGTATTTCTTTCCAAAAAGCTGAATTCATTTTTCCTCACTGCAAAAATATGAGTTTATCCTCTTCCTCTTTTCTTTTCCTCAGTTGTGACAGATGTTGTACAAAGGGCTAAACTAAAAAAGCAAGTTTTGAACCTGTTCTGAAGGCAGCAACATTTGTGGTTATCCTAGCCCCTCCAGAAAAGTATACACTGTCTTATACCATGCACCACCAGAGCTGTGTTCCTCCCTCTAATAAGCTAGGCTTAGCAATTTCATCCTTCCTGTGGCATGTAACTTTCGAGGGAAGTTGTGGTCAGTTAACAGAAGACACTCCAAGGCAGCCTACTTTAAATATAGCGATGCTGAAAACTGATTATTCTCAACTTACTAGCCTACAAAGCAGCCAGATAGTGTTTTATCAGCAGCTGCTGCTATGAAGGGGCTAAGAACTTGGTGAAACCTTAATATCACAGCTTCTAAGTGTGGAAAGTTACACCAATTCTGTCTAGAAGTAATAATGTCAGATTATTGTCCCCTGTTGGACAGGAAGAGATGAAGCACCCCTGCCAGCTGCACGCGTGAGGCATTTTTGACAAAAAGAAACAGCTGAAGAATCCTGACAAGTTACCAGACTATAAAAGCAACTCCGGGACAATTCTCTTTTTTTGCTCTTTAAAAAATAAATACACGGTCTTCACAATGCCAGCTATTCAAAACATCCCAAACACCCATCAGAACCTTAGCCCCTCTTTCACTCAGATGGGGGCAAACCAACTCTTTTAAATGTGTCAGGGCTAGCTACTAGGACGGATACATAATAATGTTACTGATGCTAAAAGAAGGATAGAGAGCAAAGCTTCACATCCATATCCCCAAAAATTAATAAAATCTCACGATCTCTCCTAGTTGCTTTGTTCCAGACAAAAATCGACACAAATGATCAGACAGAACACCTGTAAAGAGGCCTGCAAGAAGATAACACGCTGTATGTCAGTATAAAAAGTGTGACCTGGAAGAAAATATTTCAGGTCTGTGGAGAGAAAAAAAATACAAACAACCAAGTCATCTGAAATTAGTGACATAACAGATTGTATTGTATTAATTTCACTAAATGAAGGATCTTTCCTCTTTAACTCTTAACTCACAAGCTAGAGCAAAAGCTCTAAGAAAAGAAAAAGAAAAAATGAAAAAAGAAAATGAGGAAAAAAGTAAAAAAAGAAAAAAAAGTAGTATTTGTCTTTAATTGGTTCTTCTAAAACTGAGCAACCTTTATTACATCTTCTGTCAAAATAGCTGTGATTAGCAGTGTATAAAGATGGAGCTTGAATTCTGAATTACTTCTCAGAAATTTGATTCTAATGCTCTTTCACAGGGTGCCACTTTCTAGTCACCATCAAAAACAGGAAACAAGTGTACCTCACTGACCACAGACACATTGGTGGAAGAAGGTTTTGCTACTCTCTTTTCATAGTTTTATCCAACTTGAGAGGTCTAAGCAAGTAAGAAACATGATTTACACTCCATATAACCTGACAATATAACTCGACTGCTCACAACAGGGCTCTTCCACACACAGGTGGATGACAGCTGTGGCCAAGTGGGAGGGGAAGAATGCCAGGACATACCAGGAAGACACACAAAGAACTGCAGAGCACTCGAGAACTATAAAAAAAATTTTACCTTAGTTATGTGACCTTCGCTTAGACCAGCAATACTACTTTTATCAATGAGAAATCATAAAATCAGGAGTACTTTGAACCAAAATGTTTGCAGTTGCGTAAATAACCTTATCAATAATGATGTTTACCTACTGTAGTAGCCAGTGATGGATGACTACTCTGTGAATAGTGATTAAGAAACCACTAACTAATGTGTGCCTCTGTAGTACAGATACTGAATGATACTTAAGCAAAGCGTATCTAATGAACAGTATAATTAATCAACGTATGCATTATCTAATCAATAGTATAATTAATCAATGTATGCACAATCAATACATAATTACTCTGGGTAATAAATGCACATTCAATCTTAAGTATATGTATAGCGTATTGTCTCATTCATGCGAATTATTATATGCAACAGTTCTTGGACTGTAGCTGTATTAGAGAGATAAGAAAGTGTGTTGTCCAAGAGTCTTGATTTGGTCAGTGACTGACAAATCTGTACTGTGAGCAAGACCCTGGAGGAATACAACTCATCTCAGAGCAGGTGAACCTCACCACGGATGGGATCTTATTTTAAAAAGTATATTACTGCACATAAAAATAGTGTCTGTTTTTATTTTTAGAAGTTTTGTAGAAATATAAAAGATAGCCATCAATTTATCTTTCCTCATGTTTCAATTTTATTTGTAAAAGTTCACAATGTTGTTTCAAAGTAACTCACAGTGGAATGACCTTCCCCCCACGCCAACTTAACCCAACTTTCATTATCATTTCTGTTTCCTCACACGTAAGAATAATGGGAAATGTCCCATCAAAGCACATTTCTCTCCATTACCAATTCTGATAGACAAATACTAAATCACTCAGAGAGATGCAATGTCTCAAAATAATATGCCTATTGTGGAGTTTCTTCATAACAATTACTGCTTCTTCTAATAGCCCTTGTTTAAAATTATCCAGTACAGAAACCCAATTACAGCTCATTTATCTTTAAAAGGAGTTAAGACAGCTAGCAATATTTAGCCAAGTTGGCAAAGACACATGTAATGTTTTCCTCCACAAGCTGCTTACAGAATACTGACAGCAGAGATTAATCCTGCTGCAGGGCAGACCAGTTGCTGTCCCCAAAAATAAAAACACATTTCCAATATGAATAATTAGATTTAGTTCACAAATCTCTAATAATGACATGCTTTGTACTTTCCACTTAATAAAAGCAATTAAAAACATTGAGCGTGAAAGCGGTGACAGACTGCAATTACAAATGCCATTCAGCACTCTGAATCTGAAAGGGGCAGCTCATCTCAGGGAAGCCCCTTCAAAGGTATACCATCTTGCTTTCAGATAGATTTTACCGCTGGTAACTATTTTTGGCAAATTACCTCCTATTGCTTTCGTCCTCTTAAATAGTTACCAACTGTGTTATTTTTTGTGTCTGCATGTATGCCTATCTGAGAGGTGTGACTGCAGACAGACTTCACATCCCAACTGCAATACAGAGGTAAGTATTCAAATTATTGTGAAAATAGAGCATTGTCCTATTTCAAAAACACCCTCAAAATCCTCAGCAAATCATGATACCAGTTAAGAAACAGCTGATTACCCATTTGTTATTATAGTCTGATGTCTCAGATGACACAGCTTTGTATACAGGGCAGAGCTTGGGACTGTTCTTACAGTTACTAAATTCAGGGCTTGGTGTGATAAAACTGTGGACAACCCCAGGTAAGAGCTTATGGTCTCCTGCCCCATCCTCCCCCTTCCTCTAGCAAAGGCTACCAACTCTACAGAATGCATGTTTTAACCTCAAGCACCCAAACCTGGGCTGAAGCAATCAACTGTGAATCCTGTGGTACAGAGGGATGAAAGAAGAAAGCCCCTTCCACCTGTATGTTCCCATTGCTTTCCTCACTTTGGTGTTGGCATCCATCCACCCTGAAGTGAGCAGGTTTAGAAACTTAAGCCAGTGGGAAGTGATTCCTGCAAAAATATATACATATGTATACATGTTTTAAATATTATTTTATCTTGCTATAACCACTGCCTGTAGGAAGTCAGATGACTTGCACTGCAAGTGGTAGATAGGAAAGTATAGGCTGGGGCCAAGCACTTGCTCTGCAAACAGCAGCCTGTGCTTGAATTGGCTCAGCCCTGCTATAAAATCGCACCTTCAGCAGGTGAAACAAAGCCACATGTGTTTATTCTTGTTGCCCTTTATGTAAGGCTGTGGTAGAGGAGTGGAGAACACAGCTGGGGAAGCCATATCTACGTTTTGAACTAGCATAGCTCTTTTCATCAGCAAAACACAAGTCAGAGCCCTCAGTTCGGAGTACGGGTGCCTCAAGCTCCTTACACTGATGAAGCATCACTTTGCATTTATTAGGATTATTTTTTTATCTACCATTATTTGGTCTCTCCTGCCCCACATATTAAGATCTTTATAGTTCCCTCAAGATTTAGATTAGACATTAGGAAGAAGTTTTTTACTGTGATGGTGGTGAGGTACAAGAACAGGTTGCCCAGAGAAATCGTGCCTGCCTCATCCCTGGCTGTGTTCAAGGCCAGATTGGATGGGTCTTTGAGAAACCCGGACTAGTGGAATGTGTCCCTGCCCATGGCAGGAGATTAGAACTAGATGAGCTTTAAGGGCCCTTCCAACCCAAACCATTCCATGATTAATTCCAAGAATCTCAATACACTACGTCTCATTTTCCAATCCTATCCCTCCTTTTTTTTTTTTCCCCCACAATCACTACTATATTAAGCAGAAATTATTTTATTTGAGTTTACTGATGCACATATTTGACCTAAGATCTTTCTGAGATTGGATAAATCGTAACAGTCTGGAAGTGCATCATGTAAGCACTTAAGGGCAAAGACTTTTAGTTTAAGAATACCTGTAAAGTAGACTGTCTGCTCCCCTTGTTGGTTGAACATTGTGTGGAAGGAGTGAAGCACACCCTGTCTCTTCCATCTGCCCATCTCACAACACAAGGGGTTAAGAACAAGATGATGGAGGTATGCATATAGATAGCACTTCCCAAGCTCCAGTTATAAGCACACAGTCCTTCTTTTCCTTTGAATGGATGAACACTCCAAAGAATGTTCATCCTTTGTATGAACATTCACTGGGATTACTGCAAACACCTCTCTCAACTGCAGCCCAAAGAAGTTACTTGGAAGAATGAACACAGTGCTCAGGATAAGAGATGGGACTGCACAACAGCTACTGCAAATGCTGTTTCAGGCCTGTAGCCAAAGCACCACTTTCACTAAGGTGTAAATAAAACTCCAGTTTTTATTTCTGCAGTGGAAACATTCCTCAATGAGCCCATTGTGGACAATACGGATTATGCCTTTACGCCCAGCTCCCTTCCCTCACAGCCCGCTGTTCACCCTGCCAGTCTGTACAGAGACAGCTACTGCACTGAAGAAACAAGAAACATTCCTGAATGACCTTTATAAATGTAAAAAAAAGAAAGTGTACTTGATGTCCAAGAGGTACAGGGATGCCCCAGCTCTAGAAATATGAGAGATTAGATGAAACACCAGCAGGCTGATTTTCTGACAAGTGAGGTAGGAATCTAGGATGAATTCTGAGGAGAACCCTAAAAAGAGAAGAGGGAAAGCACAAGATATTACAAGAAGATGTTTCACCCACATGGACCTGAATCTTTCACACTTCTGGCAGAGCACACAGCTATCAAAACACTATCTTAATCAAAAGCTGGAAAGAGCTGGTGACCACTGGCTCAAAGAGCCATACTGTGAGGAAAGACAACACCAAATTAACATCCCATTGTGGAAAACGATCATTAACTGAAGGCAAAACAAACAAACAAAACCGGCTGTCTCATCAAGCCATTGATAAAACTCACAGTAACGAGTAAGAGCCAGAAAACCTCTCCACAAAAAAAGAGTTTATTGCTGAGTATCCCCCCACCATCACTTATTTTCTTAAGTGTACACACAAGCAAACACATTAACAAAATGAACAAAGTTTTAAAACACAGGAAGGTATTTTGCCTCACACCACAGAGAAAATCAGTTCACTTAAGAACTGCCAGAGAGTAAGTGTTTCTTCTCAACTGATGTTTTTTCTCTCTGGGTTTCTTACCAGGTTTTACTGGATGTGCTTTACCAGTCCTAAAAGCTATGCCCAGTTTGGAACACAATGACAAAAAGCAAAGAAGCAGATGTGGGATGACTGCATTGTTAGCTGACATAGTCTTGAATGAAAGCTGACTCTCAAATGGAGTGGTGCCATCACAACTAACCCATCTGCATCCTGACCAAACTCTCCGTATCGACAGAAAACTGGAAGAGGTGGCCTCATGTCTGACTGGCTCCGGAACTGAGGAAAACATTTTCAAAAATAGCTCTCGGAAATCATCTCAGGTTTCCTGCTCATGACACACCTGACTTAAGCACTCAAAATCCCATTCAGTAATTTGCCAATATGTAAAGTTCCACCACATGACTAACATCCCTAACCAAAGCAAGAGGGTGATGTGTCACTCTTCATGTCTGCATAATACACCATGGTACTGTCAGCTGTCACTGTCTGCATAAGTTGAACCTTGATGGACAAAAGAATCACCTAGCCCACACAGTCTGGTACACAGACAAGGAAACTCAAGGTCTCTGTCCCTCCAAAGGTATCAGAGAAGGTTCGTGGCTCAGGTAATAGAAATCTGTAGCTACAAACCTGGTAACACTTGAAGACAAAAGGCTATAATCCTGTGGGTGCATGTCTTACCACCACTGTACACTCTCTCAAACTATGCCTAAGTGCAAGGTGAGCAGTGAGCAAAGCATCATGCATGGGCATACTGCCAAGCATCTCACTGAAGCAACTTCACAAGTCCAGAGGGACATGGGGGCATACATCCCAGCCTGGATGAAGCGCTTTCTAAGCCTGGACGGGTATAGCCTGGAAACAATCAAACTCATGTTTCTATGAGGGTCAGCTGATCCTTTTACAGTCTTCAAGAATCTAAAGAGTAGGGAGCTGCCTAGCAGTTGTTAAGGATCTTGACACTTTATCTGGTAAGCTGCCATTTGCAAGACACTCTACAGAACCAAGCAAATGGGCAACTTCATTTAAGACGGGTGCTTACTTCAAGAGGCCCTTGAGACACACATAACTTCAGAAGTAGAACCTTATACTCAGAATGGTCCAATTTGTAATGGGGATTGGCTTTTACTCTGTATCGAATAAATACATTTTCATTCTGCCAACTTCTTGCCTTGATACAGTTGATACATTTGATCACTAGTCATCCAGGAACCAGATATGTTGTGAGCCTAAAATGAATAATAATATTATTATAAAATGAATATAATATTGAATATATATAATATTATTGTTAAATGAATAATAATATTCATATTCAAAGAGTTATGATTTCAATTGGTTTTGAACACCATTAGTTTCATAGCCATTCCTACTTCATATGAGAAATACTTTCTTCACAAGGTGAGCACATCCTACCTGAACTTACAGCTCCTAGAACTTCACCTATTTCATGTTTCGGCTGTAAAGGAAGCGAAGAGAGAGGCACAGCATAGCATCAGCCCCACAGAACATTTTTGAATTTGAACAGAACAGAATTTGCATGGACAAGTTTGGCTATGTGATAACTGTTTGTGCTGGGGACGGGTGGGCACCACAGGCAAATAACGGCTTCAGCTTTTCCTACCAACTTCTGACACCTGATCCTCCACTGTGCTATGAGTTTCCACATTCCCTAACAAAAACCCTGCTTCTCTCCACCCTCATGCTCCCACATATGTAGCACATCACCCAGTCCACACTTAAGCAACTCAAGGGCACTCTTCATTATGTGATGGGTTGCAGAGGGTCTTCACTCCCAGCTCCCTGCTGACTAAAGCGTTAAATGATGATCTTTTATTAGGATCTGTATTTCACATAAAGCTCAGCCAGAACACAGCCAAAGGATGGCAATTTATGATGACCCAGGATGCAAAGTACCTAAGCTATTTTTGACTCATTTATTATGACCTATTTTCATGGTAGAAACCGTAAGTTGGTACTAACTACCAAAACGTGACTCGTATCTGCTGTTCAAGATTTTGAGTGCAATTCTGTAGAAGTCTAGTAATTGGCTACCCCTTGGTCCTCTTCTACAGTAAATATAATACACTATTTTTTCACTGAGCCATTTTTAAAGTACTTCTGAATTCCCAGTAAATAATAATAAAAAGATTTCTACTCATAACTTACCTCATTATAATTAGTATATTGTAATGGACACCACAGCATGTCTTCAAAGGCTAAAGACTAGTAAAAAGAGCATTTAATGTTCATCTTATTCATACAGTTTGGTTTACTTCATAATACTTGAAAAATTAAAATGCTTCCCACAATCTTTTTTTTCAAGACACCATTCTCCTTTTGATTCATGGCTGTAACTCTTCTTTTCCCAAAGCAGCTCTCGAAGTATTCTGAGGCCTGAATCGCTCGGAGGAAATTGTTTAGCTTGTTCATGACAAAACAGAAACAAAATAGAAAAGCTGTAGCAGAGAAGTGATTTCTTTGCAAAAATACTTCCCCATTAAGACCACCATATAACCCTTTTTCACAACTACAGAGCAAGGTGTCTGAAGCAAAGTGATGACTAAACAAAATGAGAGTATTCGGTAAGCATAAAAGAAAAGAGGAAATTTTAAAAGAAGGTCAACCAAAGAAACTTGTTATTCTGAAAAGTCCTTTAACTCTGAAAAAGAGGCATTCTAGTTTCTTAACTCTTCACTGAAGCAACCATGTTAACTTTTTTTCTAACTATACGCACTGTCTTCTGTCTCATGCATATTTGTTTTTTAAAGTTTCAATCAGTGCCTACTCAGAAAACCACTGAACTTACTGAATCAACTTCTGTCCATTACTTTTGTAAATCAAGAGGAGTTTCTTTAAAGCATCAGTCACTGCAAGACCTCCTTTGTGAAGTTACTCCATTACCCTCCTTCTCTTTGGCCTGGCAGAGCAATCGTACACTCTTTATTTTGCAAAAAGACACGACAGAAACAGTACCTCCTCACTCTGTGAGTATCTCCAACTGCTTCAAAAAATTACCCATCCATTTTTCTTCCTTTTTCCTCTACCCCAATCAAATAATTAAGCCTCAAGCTCACAGGCCCTTGTTCTCATGGGAGACTTCAACCACCCTGACATCTGTTGGAGGGACGGTACGGACCAGCACAAGCAATCCAGGAGGTTCCTCGATTGTGTGGAAGACAACTTTCTTCTGCAAGTAATAGAGGAGCCGACAAGGAGAGGTGCCGTGCTTGACCTCGTGCTCACCAACAGGGAAGGGCTGGTTGGAAATGTGACGCTCCAGGGCAGCCTTGGTTGCAGCAACCACGAGATGGTCGAATTCGAGATCCTCAGGACACTGAGAAGAGCATGCAGCAAGCTCACTGCCCTGGACTTCAAGAGAGCAGACTTTGGCCTCTTCAGGAGCCTGCTTAGTAAGGTTCCATGGGACACAGCCCTAGAGGGCAGGGGGGCCCAAGACTCTTGGTTGTTATTCAAGGAGCTGGCGAATGAAGTTGCTAAGCCACTGGCCATCGTATTTGAAAAATCATGGCAGTCAGGTGAAGTTCCCGACGACTGGAAAAAGGGAAATATAACCCCCATTTTCAAGAAGGGGAAAATGGATGACCCGGGGAATTACAGACCAGTCAGTCTCACCTCTGTGCCTGGCAAAATCTTGGAGCAGACTCTCCTGGAAGGCATGCTAAGGCACATGAAAAACAAGGAGGTGCTTCGTGACAGCCAGCATGGCTTCACTAAGGGGAAATCCTGCCTGACCAATTTGGTGGCCTTCTATGATGGGGCTACGAAACTGATGGACAGGGGCAGAGCAGTTGACGTCATCTATCTGGACTTGTGCAAAGCATTCGACACTGTCCCACATGACATCCTTGTCTCTAAATTGGAGAGACATCAATTTGATGGGTGGACCACTCGGTGGATAAAGAACTGGCTGGATGGCTGCACACAAAGAGTTGTGGTCAATGGCTCGATGTCCGGCTGGAGACCGGTAACGAGTGGTGTCCCTCAGGGATCGGTGTTGGGACCGGTCTTGTTCAACATCTTTGTCGGTGACATGGACAGTGAGATTGAGTGCGCTCTCAGCAAGTTTGCCGATGACACCAAGCTGTGTGGTTCGCTTGATACGCCGGAGGGAAGGGATGCCATCCAGAGGGACCTCGACACGCTTGTGAGGTGGGCTGATGCCAACCGTATGGAGTTTAACCATGACAAGTGCAAGGTCCTACACCTGGGTCAGAGCAATCCCAGGCACAGCTACAGGTTGGGCAGAGAAGAGATTCAGAGCAGCCCTGCAGAGAAGGACTTGGGGGTGTTGGTCAATGAAAAAATGAACATGAGCTGGCAGTGTGCGCTCACAGCCCAGAAAGCCAACCGTATCCTGGGCTGCATCAAAAGGAGCGTGACCAGCAGGTCAAAGGAGGTGATCCTGCCCCTCTACTCTGCTCTCGTGAGACCTCACTTGGAGTATTGTGTGCAGTTCTGGTGTCCTCAACATAAAAAGGACATGGAACTGTTGGAACAAGTCCAGAGGAGGGCCACGAGGATGATCAGGGGACTGGAGCACCTCCCGTATGAAGATAGGCTGAGAAAGTTGGGGCTGTTCAGCCTGGAGAAGAGGAGGCTGCGTGGAGACCTCATATCAGCCTTCCAGTATCTGAAGGGGGCCTACAAGGATGCTGGAGAGGAACTCTTCATCAGGGACTGTAGTGACAGGACAAGGGGTAACGGGTTCAAACTTAAACAGGGGAAGTTTAGATTGGATCTAAGGAAGAAATTCTTTACTGAGAGGGTGGTGAGGCACTGGAATGGGTTGCCCAGGGAGGTTGTGAATGCTCCATCCTTGGCAGTGTTCAAGGCCAGGTTGGATGAGGCCTTGGGTGACATGGTTTAGTGTGGGGTGTTCCTGCCCATGGCAGGTGGGTTGGAACTAGATGATCTTAAGGTCCTTTCCAACCCTAACTATTCTTTGATTCTATGATTCTATGAGGAGAAGGAAGAGAGGTAGAGCATCACTGGAATGGAGGCAGTTCATTCCGTGATGGAGAGGGACATTTTATCCATCATATGAAAGGATATCAGATCCTTACAATAAAAATGCTGTAGAATCCATGCTCATAGCAGAACTTCTACAGATAGGAGACAACTGATGCTTCTAGGATGTAATGACTAGTTAGAGATTGTTTTTCTTCAGATCACCGCCGACAGCAACCCAATTTGGAAACAATAGCCAAAACTCATTTGTACAGAATTGTCTGGTACAGACATCTACAATTAGATGCAGGATTTCCTTTTAAATTGCAAAGGGACTTCCACATCCCTGTCTTCCTTTACTATGGCTGAAACAAGGAACAAACAAGGTTTTCCTACTTCCCGAAGGAGGAAGAGAAGGGCAAAAAACACAAGCTGCCAATAAAGGCAGAAAGAAAACCTAACTTTCTTAGAGTTGATCACCCCCACGTAGACTGAAAATAACTCTCAAGGGTCAACTATTAAGCTAAAAAGGAGGCCCCCTATTCCCACATAGGAAAGAAGGCATTGCTTATTTTCATGAAATAATTCAATCATAAAACTTTTAGAACACAAACACACACTTCTTCAGAAAAATGAAGTGCTGCGGTGAGAAAATTGTTGATATCGTGTCTTATTTTGATAGAGGCATACCAGACAAATAAAACAACAAAACTGGGAGGTAAGTAGCTTTTAAAACACCGGGTTGCTTAGTTTTAATTTTAGATTTTATCCTTGTATTATATCATAAAGCCAGAAGAATGGTAAATGTTGCCTCCAGTCCTTTTCCTCTTTCCCCCACTAGGTGTCTTCTAATTCTTCACTTTCTCAGGATAAATTCAGGCTATACACAGTAAGGAAGTCTTTGCTTACAACTCATTCTCAAACTGTATCTTATTTTTCGAAAAGAAACACAAGGAGAGACCTTTCTAAAATGCAACTCCTTGAGTAACACCAGAATTCTCAGTTCTACAACCCTATGAATGATCAAAGCTGCCACGCCATATGGTACCTCCCTTCCATAGGGGAGTCCAAGCGGTTTTCACTCTTCATAATCAGTTTTCCTGCACAACTGGAAGTGCAGGTGTATAAAGGAATGAGGCCACTATATCCATTTTCTGCTGTTCCAAAGATCTGTTGCTATGCTAGCTAAAGATCTGTAGATGGCAGCGTTGATGCAGTAATTAATCTTCAACACAACAGGTCAAAACACATTTCACAAAACTGTTTCTTATCAGAAGCTAAGCCCAATTTTCAAATGTCAGAAATCTTAGCACCAGGCAGTAGAAGCATTGGGCCAGGAACTGTCGGGCAGCAAAGAGAAGCCATATCCAGGATCACTACTAAAAAATACTACATCAAGCACTCACCCAGTAACTGTATAGGTTAACCCAGTTTAGGCCCCATCATCTTTAAATAAACTACATCATCTAAACAGTAATGAACACTGAGCCACAGGCTGCTGGTATAGTTCTTCTGGTTACCTACATATGCTGTCAAATTAGAAAGAAGGCATACAGAGATGTCCAGCATTCTGCTGCCTTTAGTGCCCTTTCTTTCTCTACTATACCTTGTTCAAAACAAATTGTACACTCCCTCCCATTTCTGCTGTTTGAGTAAGTGCTATGGATTTGGTGGCCCCTATCACCACACACCACAGAGCTCAGTTACAAGCAAATAAAAGCAATGTCCCAGATGTTCTAGGACAAAAATTAAACACAATGACAGGCAGCATGCTTTGGAGGCAAAGGATGAAAGAGAATATGAGAAAAGGATGGCAGAGGATACAAGATACATAAGCCCCAGCTCAGTTTCACTGGCCCATCCTCTTTTAAAGCCCTCTTTACCAGCACGGTGCCTGCATAAGGAAGACTGCTGCTTAAATTATTGAACTTCAAATCTACGCTCTGGTTGATTTTGCTAGGCTTCTTGATGTGATAAAGCTCAGGGTTTTCAGCTCATTTCCTTTAAAGTGCATGTGTCTGTGTGTAAAACACATCTTTCTTGTGGCTGAATAGTTGGTCAGAAAGTATACAGTCCTTTGAGAGGACTCAGCTCCGTACAGTCAGTTTCTCTAACACAATCTACCCATAGCCAGCTCTGCTGTCTTCTTTTGCCAGCTCACAGAATCAGCTGGCCTTATCCCAGCTTCAGGTGCACTAAGCATACTCACACCCAAATTCTCCTCGCATTCCCTCCAAGGACAGTGCTAAGTCTACACAGCAAGAAACCCTGCCCTGCAGAGTTCCTAACCAATCAGATTCACTGCTGTGTGGCTGGAACTGAGCTGCTTTGTCCCCGTCTGGATTATGCCAGCCCTTTACCACCCTGAATGCTTCCTCTCCTGTCAGCTCAGTTCCAGTGCAGTACACCAAGCTTCACAACTTCAACACATTACGTGTTTGCTAATCTACGCCAGAGACGGTTGGCACAGGCTGAACAACATTAGAAAACTGTCACTTCATAGAAGCAAGCTACCTGCCAGGGCTGGGCAGCACGCACAGCAACACAACACACACCAAGGTACCCTTGAGTTTGAAGGACAGCACTTTCTCTAATTCAAATGCTTGCACAGCTCACTCTCATTTCAGGTACTTTTGATTAAACACTTCACTGGCACACTAAAGCACATGTAGCAATCTTTAATTATTTCATTTCTGGTTACATATACTCAAGCCAGTAACTAAGCAGAAGTTGTTCAAACGCCTCAATTCCAGAGAAGTGGAAATGGTTTTCCCTACTTCTGCACTTGACTTCATCAAAAGAATCTGAGTACAAGCAGCTCCCAGTAAAGACATTTCTCTTGAAATATTAACTCTATCCCTGGGAGGCATACCA
Organism: Psittacula echo; assembly: GCF_963264785.1. NCBI lineage: Eukaryota > Metazoa > Chordata > Aves > Psittaciformes > Psittacidae > Psittacula > Psittacula echo. Next base: position 72,281,155 of record NC_137736.1, read on the forward strand.
AGTTTCAGACTAGTACTCCTACACACCTGAGACTTTTAAGAGCAGTTTAATAGGAAAAATATCACGTACCACATACTCTGTAAGGAAAGAGTATTTGAAAAAGCTCTCTTAGAGACTTCCAAACTGGAACAACTAACTCATTGCATAGCTCCTGATATTGCATACAGATTTAAAACAAGAAAAGAAAAAGACTGAGTATTCAAACAGGTTTCAAACAACCATGAAATATTTGTCATGAGAAATCTGCAGGTTTGGTGAAAGTAAAGCTGCTTCCCAACATAGCATTAACACAGACACAGCATTTTAAGAAGTCTACCGAAGGCAGTGTGGGTTCATCAACAAGCATGGAGCTGTGTTGGTATTTGCCATGAGCTAATATTAGATACATACATTCTGAGATTGCTGCTGTGTAACAAACCACTGCCTCTAGTCCAGTATCCCACTCTCAGACATCTTAGAGGTGCAACTTTCATCTCAACTAATTTTTGACGTATTGCTTTTTTCCAAAGGCTGATGCTGCTGAACAGATGAACTGCAGGCCAGACACACTGTATATTTTTAGGGTATTTAGTGACAGACGGTGGGTCTGACTGTGCAAGAGAAGGAGGTGGAGTGAAAAAAAAAAAAGAGAAGCATGGAATGTCAATTTCAGTACTGATTTTTCCTTTAAAAGAAAAAAATCAGGAACTCCTTCCTCAAACCATACTGAATTCTAACCAAATACAGATGAGAAAGCAAAATGTGACAGTGATTAGGACATGTCAGGCCTAGCTAACTGGGCAGTAATTCTCTTAAACTGCTCTGTTTCCCATTCCTTCAGCTCTGCTGCACATAGCATTCACACTCACTCTATATTCACACACACACACACGCTATATTCAATAGGTTGAGGAGTGGGAGAGGAGGGACAGCTATGCCATAACACAGCCTCTGAGTAACACACAAGTGGCAAAACTGGAAACAATTCCAGTAAGTTTATGAATTCAGCGCCATGGCAACTTTTAACCTATTTAAACTACTATTAAGTCTATTCTTAAACCTTCTTTACGGTACAACACAATATGGGAATAAAAAATGAAGCACAATTTCATCAAGGTTGAGAACAGTAACCCAAAACCGCATGTGAACTCACCCACAACAGCAAGCTGGTAAGTTAAACAAACTGGCACACAGGAGAGTTGCTTCCTGTACCACTGGCGCACTGGACTGTGCAAAAGGCTTCAGCTCTTTCTTTTCAATAGGTTCAAAACATCGAAATTTCAAAAAGAGAAAGAGAACACAAGCTCAAGCCTGCTTCTTACCAAACTGAAGCCAAGGGTGATCCTTCTCCCCTCTCAGTGCAGAATTTCTCTGAATCAGCTGGACAAAGCTTATGTTAATGGTAGAGGGACAGGCAAAACAGACTTTTCTGTATGAAAGTAAGACCCATGAGTAAGTTACTCCTGCAAACCAACAGCACGAAGACAATCCTTTCAGTGCTGCACTTTCACATTGTTGCAAGTGATCGAGCTCATTATTCTAAGGTTTACTGCCAGATAGTGAAGGCACCACAATACACCACATGTGCACCCTGCCTTATCCTCAGACATGAAGTACAACTCCTGAAAAATGGCTTTAGCACAACACAACACAAATAGAATTATCTTCTTTACTCCAGAAACTTCAAAATAGGGAAAAAAGACCCTGGAGGGAACTGAGCACTTATTTCAGTAAAAGCTGGAGCAGTGGAAGTACTCACCCATCTGACAGAAACCAATGCAAGACACTCATCTCTAGCTGATAAAACAGTACAGAAGCAGAAGAAAACAAAAATAGAGTCAGGTGCTTCCTACACCAGAAACTGAAGCAAGAGGGTAACGTGGCACAGCAGAGCGGCCCACTGCCTCTCACAAATCACATGTACTGCAACTTTTCACTTCGGTGTTCACATCCATATGTTTATTACCCTGCAGCTGCAACCAGCCTGAGCTGCAGGAGGAGCACACACTGCTGGTGGTGCAAACATGCATTTTCAGAACACTGCTGCCAGACAGACCTGCTCCTCCACACTCAGGGGGAGCCTTCTAGCCTCTCAGCAGCAGAGCAGTTTGGCAGCCTCCTCTCTGCCAGGCTGACTTGTGAAAAGCCTGAGTGAAAACAGAACTCAGAATGACATACACGTTAGGACAAACCAGCTGGATGGCTAACCTGCCAGTAAACTCAACAGAGCTGCTGCTATCCACCTGTGCAAACTGTTGAGCTGCAAGTGTGACTTGATTCCAGTTGCCCTCCTGAGGCACATCCTCCCTTCTAGGGTTAAGGCGTCAGTCACCCTCTTCGGACAAGATGAGACACAGATAAAATGTTACCCTTCTGATCCTCCCCCAAGAAGTCTGCAAGCCAAGAGGCAGTTTGCAGCATGCAGCTTTTCTCAGTCTCAACATCTGCCTGGTTTCCATCCAAATCCAGCATTACTTTTGTACTCCCTCTTTAGCTAACGGAGACACTGGCTATCTACTTGCTTGTGTCGGTACGTTTATAACACAGTTCATGTTGGAAGCAACCTCCAGGCTTCTGCACATTATTTTTCTCAAAATACAGTACTCTTGCCTAGAAGAGGTCAAAAACCTAGTTATTGTCTTCCAGGAGCCACACGCTCTTTTTTAAACCCTTTAAAAATATGTATGTCACTGAATTTCAATATGCTTTCACTAAACTTGAAAACAGTATGAGTGACTCATCCTGCTGAAGCATGCTCCAGAGTTGTTTTGCTAATGATAAAGCCACTTAAGAGTTTTCAACACTGGTTACTCCTTAATCCTAAAATATTAAGTCCTTTTCAATAGACTTATGGTCTGGGTAGGATTTGCAGCTCATTCCATTTAAGGGGATTTGAATGATTAAAAAAATACTAAGTTTGGTATTAGTTTCCCTAAAAGGAAAGACCAAATATATAAAGATATTACTAATCTACTCACTGAAAACCATACCCAGGTCCTTCCCTATGATTACTTCACCCATCACACTGACCTATGCAAATAACCTACACACTACCACAAACTCACTCAGCTGAGATAAATTATACAACGCCAGCAGAGAGGGTATTTTTCCCAAAAGCCGTCTTTAGCAGTAAGTGAAGATCACCTACCTACCTTACTTTTACAGTAACAAACCTGATCCCAGCTACATCTGAACTGCAGGACTTTGTTGCTCCTGGCAAATTCTTGACTGCATGCCTGGAGGAGAGTGAAACATTACTGTTCCCTTCCTCAGCACACATCTCTCTGGTTCATTTGGGAGGAAAAAAAGGAGGGCACAAAGTTGCCAAACTCTCTGTTATTGTGCTTCAATATCCCAAAGACTGCCAGTCAGAGACCTGGAGCTAGCAAGTGCTCTACAGGGAATACAGAATGATCTCCTTCTCAGAAAGGCTCTTTCAAATGTTGGATTTATGTTTTGAGTTAACAAAGAGAAAATGTAGGAAATCACTCTCCTTTACCTATTAGCCTTTGTGAATACTCTCATCCCACCAAAGATGTCTGTTGCAGTGACACAGTTCAGAGGTTTTTCTCCATTTTAACAAAGGCTAAAACCTTTCTTCATACTGCATTTTTCTGCAAAGCTCTTAAACAGGCATGTTATTATTTTAGACAGCAAGTAACACAGAGAAACATTGCTTTTGTATTAGTAAGATATGGTAAATATAAGCATAAATGAAGCTGTGTATTCAAGTGAATCAAACTTCTCATTTCAAATGTAGCGAGTTTCTGCCACTTTCAGGCTGACTACTATCCAAGGCAATAAAAGTAAAATGGGGATTTCCACAAAACACAGACTATGCTCTACAGAAATTACATTTACATTGTGCTGATTAGAAACTTCTGCATAACTAAGATGCACATTCTTGCTGATACGTTTGCATGTAAATATTAACCAAAAATATGCTTTCATTACACCACAAACATTTAAAAACGTATTTTAAAAAAGATGCATGGTACAACAGCCCAGCTTGATCACGCTGGAAATATTACAAAAGCTTGCTTGTTGAAAGGTACTAGATACATCAGTCCACAGACACCACACGTATGTGAAATACTAACTTTTAAGTATGACCAATAAAAGAGCTTAGAACTGGCTAGACTACGTCATTGTTTCCTGCCTGTGAAGAGGACCTATTTTAGCTAAGTGAAGCTGAGCAGAGAAGAGGAAGTCTAAACCTACAGATTTGGGACTAGGAAAGGAGGATCTCTGAAGAAACTCTGTAGTGCACACAAGGTCAGTAACAATCCCTTATCCTATGCTAACAAAGTGACTTGGATGTTTATGTACGTTGCTAAGATGTACTTCTTTCTTCAGAAGCTGAACACAGGCATTAATTCTAGAACTTAGGAGATGATATTTAATTCTTTAAGGCACTTTCAAAGTATCAGCATTCTATCAACATTTGAAGCAAAACCACTGCATTTGGAAAAGCACAGTACCATAAATACTGTTGCTTAGGATTTTAGAAATAAATTTTAAAATATACAATAACTAAAAGCATTGGTACCACTACGTTATCTCTGAAGGAAAGATGTTTGTTTTCATTAAACTAAAACTAGGAGAAGATCTTTCTGCTTGGTCTCTCTGTTCTTCACTGAAAGTCATTTCTTCCTCAGGGAAATGTGAGCAAATATGAGGGCCAGCCAAAGCAAAAAAAGGGGACTGGGAACAGAGATACACACACAATACTTTAAACAGAGTCACCACTGCCTAACTTGCAGTATGAGTCTGGAGGAAAATATTTAATTCTGGTTTTCTTCTGAAAGCCTTGGTTCTCATACACAGCACCTAGATGGGCTTCACAATCCACATTAGACATTCAGGACCTCAGCTACCATTAAAAAATTAAAACATATTGATAAAACATACAGACAAACATCAGAATTTCATTCAGAATTAGCACAGACATCCAGAAAACAGTTACTCCAGGGGCTCTTCAGCAAGTGCTTTAATCAATACCCGTAAGTAAGTGTTTCCATTATGAAAAACAGCAAATAGGGCAAAACTGTCCACTGAGAGACACTCAAAGATTTACTTGGGCTGACCTGCAATATATCAGCCTGAACTCCATGCAAACAAGTACTGATGAAAAAGCAGGATATTTGCATCCATGTATAAACGCAGACAGGTGACAACACACTTTAAAAAATCTCATTATTTCTTAGCTACATAAATGTCAAACTTTAGATTCTTAAAAACTAAAATCTTGAAGAAATACTTAATTGTAAAACTGAGATGCATTTAAACCTTCATAGTTTGGAAGCAACATCTTCACCAACTAAACAAAAAAATCCCCTTTTTGTTACAGTCAGCCATTCTTTGATATATCTCAAAACTGGCATAAACTTGAAATAACCATCAAACAAGGCATGGAACAACAGATTTTCCTGATAGAAGTTCATGCCAGATTCAGCTTCCCCTCTTCCCATCAACACTGGCCTGTTGGTTGTTCAGAAACAGGATCTGATCAGAAACAACTTCAGTAAATACAAGTCCAAAGGAGAGAAGAACAAAAACAAAACCAAAATCCGTGCTGTTTATTAACATTCATCCATAAAAAGTGAATCCTTCTACCTATCCTATACATGGCTACTCAATTCACCTGCTAAATCAGTCAGGATCTTGAGATAGGTAATCATGCACTGTGTTATACACAATCACTGGCAAGAGAGAAAAACAGAGCAAAAGATAAAAAAACACTTAAAATGGATGTGTGTGTGCGTGTTAAGCAATATTTGGACAATTTTACGCAACAGTAATGGAAGTGGGGCAGCATGCCAGGCAATATTTCAACTGTGCTATAAGCATGGGATACAAAATTTTCTTTCAAGCATATGCCATCTACCTTTCAATGAGGTCTGCTATTGCTCTTTAATTCTTTTACATTTATTGTTCTTCACACAACGAGGTATTTTAGAGGCATTCGTGCAGATGCCCTCCAAATGTTTTCTTTGTCAGTATTATATGCATACCTTTTCCCATACAAAACAAATTCTGTTACCTTTCCTAGAGACATCATCTGATCAGAAAACAAAACTTTTTGTTTTGTACAGCTAAAAAAAAAATAAATCTTTGAGATGAAAGTTCAGGGTTAGGTACTTGTATGCATTATTTTTTATATACACCTGTAAACTGGGGGACTGTAAGAAAATCAGAAGTCCAAACATTGTATTACGAGGCAAAAGCTAACCTGCAGAAAGATGTAATAGATCATACTGTATTTAGCTACTCCATGGATAGTCTTCTCAAAAGCAGCTGATGATTGCCAGTGTCAAACCAGCACGCTACATTAATAAACACTGGCTCAATCCCCTACATATTCCTGTATCACTGAAAAAAGTACCTGATAACATTAAAGTGAAAGCATAAACAATAAGCTTTTGGGTTTTTTTAATACACTGTCAACTTTTGGGGATAGAACACACAGGAATTGTGCACTCTTCTGCTCTTGAGAACAGTTTTGGTGCCTGATACATATACACGACTTACATGGCTGTCTGTCACAAGTGGGAAGATAAGACAAACAACTAACTCTTTTTCTCCTCTTCACGAAGCTGCCACAGGGCTGGGTAAAAGGCCAAACAAGAGGAACCCTTCCATGCAAGGTCATGAAACTGTGACCACAGGAAGAGCCAGGAAAGTGAGGGGGTGTAGGTTAACCAAGGCACCCATGCAAACACCAGGTAAGGTCTGCCATCCTCAAATGGCTCCAGAGTAAACCAGGGGATGATCTCTTTCAGTTCTCATCACCTGAGTCTGCATAATGACATTTCAGATGTCCAACTCCAACAATCATGAAGATGAGAGAAGGAACACAACTGTGCTTTGGAGCAGCTGGCTACCAGCCAGCAACTTATCCCCCCCAACAAATACAGTTCACACAGGGCATGGTCAGAGCCTGCACCACTTCCCATCCTTTTACTTTTTTAAATCTATCAATGAATCTATTTAAATCTATCAATATATTAATCTTAGTCACATGTCAGGTGGTTGGTTCTGATGACATGGGATTAAATACTCTATTAGAAGTGACGTAGCTATTAAGATAGCTTTTTAGTGTCTTTTATGAGCAACAGCATGCACCTATTCTTTTGGGAGCTAAGTAGCTCCTGCACAGATAAAATGCAAAGTCAGTACTTCACTTTGCATATCCAAATGTCATGCTCTCTTATTTCTTTCCATAACTAGCTTTAGTCTTTAATTTTTCAACAGGGACAAGTTGAAGAAATACTTTCTTTAGAAAACAGCTCTCTTATCTCAATTACAGCTGTTTCAATCTAATCATCACTTACCAAAGCATACTTAAAGTAGCTAATCAATTTTGACTTTTTGACTCCTTATATAAGAAATATTTTAAGTAATTAAAATATTTCATTAAAACTACCATATGAATACTATTTCTCTTCCTTCAGAGCACAATAATGTATTTGTAGTCAGAAAACACAACAAAGCTAGCACATTTTCACAGCTAAAGAATACAACCTCATCACTAAACCCCATCCCACAACAATCTTCTTTGTTTTTAAAGAAAGCTTTTATTTGACTGAGAATAACTCTTCATATTTTTACCTATTTGTAGGGTATTTATGGAGGGCAACAACTATTCCTAAATTCAACTGAAATATGAAGCCTGGAAATCACCACCCTGAAGAATACAGGATTGCATCACTGGTCTTCTACAGTTTTGTATTCATAGTGGGATTGTTGGTGAATGCCACTGCACTATGGGTTTTCAGCTGCACTACCAAGAAGAGAACAACTATAACTGTATATATGATGAACGTGGCATTACTTGACATAATTTTTATATTTTCCTTGCCTTTTCGGATAATCTACCATGGGAAAGAAATGTGGCCTTTTGGGAATACATTCTGTCGAATTATCAGCGCTTTCACTATATTTTATCCAGCCATTGCTCTGTGGTTACTCACTTTTATAAGTGTAGACAGATTTATGGCTATTGTCCAGCCCAAACATGTCAAAGAACTAAAAAACACAAAAAAAGCCATGCTAGCTTGCACTGGAATCTGGGTAATGACCCTCGCAACGACATCCCCATTGCTGTTTTTACAGTCTGATCCAGACAAACACTTTAATTTCACCACCTGCATGAAATCGCTGGATATCATCCATTTAAAGGAAGTAAATACATTGAACTTTACTCGCTTGATTTTTTTCTTTTTGATTCCCTTGTTTATCATGATAGTGTGTTACCTAGTCATTATTTACAATTTCATTCGCGGCAAGACTTCCAAACTGAAGCCTAAGGCAAAAGAGAGATCTATAAGAATTATAGTAACTCTGATTGCTCAAGTACTCATCTGCTTTGTACCCTTCCACATTTGCTTTGCCTTCCTGATGTTGCAACATGAAAGTACAACTTACAACCCCTGGGCAGCCTTCACCACCTTCCTCATGAATCTCAGTACGTGCTTGGACATTATATTGTACTATATTGTTTCTAAACAATTTCAGGCAAGAGTCATCAGTGTAATCCTTTATCGCAATTACCTTCGCAGTGTGCGCAGGAAAAGTTTTCGAACTGGAAGTGTAAGATCACTCAGTAATATGAACAGTGAAATGATATAAAAAGAGATTAAAAAAAAGTTGGGGACTTTTATAATGTGAACAAGTGATTCTATTTCTGAATTGTAACATTTTGACTACACTGAAGAATGTTCTATTGCCAGAAGTAACAGATAAATTTGTTGCAACTTTTTATATTTGCTCAACTTCTTTTGTAAATCTGAAATGAATTAAAATCTTGTATAAGCGTTAAACTTTCCAACGCTTTTGTCATCTCAAAAGACTGTGAATATTGCCAGACATAACTATAATAAAGCAGACAACACTGAAGAATTATGATGCAACACATATTTAATTTTTTATATTTGCACAACCAAATGCTCCTGAAACTACTGTATATGCCACACTGCTAAAATTAGCTGCATTCTCTCTAGACCAGTGTTAGCATGACTTAAAGAGAAGCAGCCTGTTCCTGAAGGACTGCACTCCACGGAAGGGACCTACAGAGCTGACTACAGCCCCCATTCCCCACCCCCTTGTGCTGCTGGCAGGAAGGAGGTAGCGAAATCATGAGTGAAGTTGAGGCCAGGAAGAAGGAAGGGTTGGGTGAAGATGTTTTAAGATTTGGTTTTATTTCTAATTACCCTACTCTGATTTGATTGGTAATGAATTAAACTGATTTCATCAAGTCAAGCCTGTTTTGCCTGTAAGGGTAACTGGTGAGTGATCTCTCCCTGTTCTTATCCCAATGCACAAGCCTCTTGTTACGTTTTCTCTCCCCAGTCCAGCTGAGGAGGGCAGTGATAGAGTGACTTTGGTGGGCACCTGGCATCCAGCCAGTGTAAACTCACCACAAAGAGACATACTAAAAACATAGAAAGAAAAGCATCTAATATGGTGTTTAATATTAAAACTCTCACTCCAAGAGCTTTTATTATTACCTCAGAGTGTGCAACACATGGCAACTCAAGTCTGTATGAAGCTCTACAGTTCTACAGTAACATGGACATCTTTTATTAAGGCAGAAATCTCAAATCTAGGTTATGCAAAACTGAACCACTAAACACCTTAAAGCTTTAAAAACTTCACATGCAAACACTAAATGGAATAATAACATGCTCTAGTACTCCATTTTTGGAAAACATACAAACTACCGGTATGAAATGCATACAATTGCGTATGTATTTAAAAGTGAACATAAAGATATGAATTACAGTTGTGCTTTGTGATTTAAGAAAGAACAAAGCATCAACTCTATTCCAGTTTTCAGATTTACAGAACTGAACAAAACCAAATACTGCAATAAGTTGTGCAGTGCAAGCCCAGTCATGCTTCAATCATGCTGACAGTGGAAACGGGGCTAGGAGAATGAAAAATTAATCATTATACAAATAAATTATAAGTTAATTAATCACAGATCACAACTGGGAAACAAATGTTTGAACACATAATAGCTGCACCAAGAAACTTTACACTGTCTTCAGAAGAGGATAAAATTTAATTGAAAGGGGTGCATGAAGAAAGTGGTTTGGGTTTTTTTTCATTAAAAATTGTGCAAAATAATCCCTTGAAACTATATCTAAAATAATCAATACATTAGGAGCTACTTACAAACCAGAAGGCAAGCTGTTGATGGTGATGCCAAATATATACTGAGTGATTTCTACAAGAAGAAGATCAAACAAAGCTGAGAGCATCCAAGCACCCAGTAAAAAGGACTGGAAAGAAAAAAGTTTAATTATAATTAACTCCAAAGTTTGAAAATAATGTCTCTCTAGATAAAAGAAAACCCAAGAAAACCACTACACTAGTTCCTATAAGACAAAATATTTAGCACAACATAATTCCAGATCTATGTCTAGATACCAAAATGAAGAATTAAAATTTGTTATCAAAATTAAATTCCATGGGTCTGACAACTTTCAACTGATAACAGCTGCAAACCTTGATTAGGATAATACATTGACTGGAAGATACATCAATATAAATTTATGGAAGCCAAATACTCTTTAAAGCCCTTTAACATATATTTCTATACAAAATGTTAGTAATAAACTGCAATATTAACCCAAGACTGCAAGATTCTAAACAGTGTAGAAAACAATTTGTTTAAAACCAAAATTAAATAACTGTAACTTACTGAAAATTTTCTGCTCCCATATCTTCTCTCAAATATTCTAAAGTTGTAAATGAGCAGACTGCTGCAGAATGTGTCTTTCAAATCAAGACATATAGTTCTCCCACATACAAGTCTCCAAATCTAAAAGGTTAAAGATCATGATGTTAAGTCTCTCTTCCTTCAAAAAAATTCTTTACAGAATCTGTGCTCAGAGAGAATATAATACTGAAATCAGGTAAGAGAAATGCAGCGCATTTAAGGAGGGAAATAAAAAAGAGTAGCATGTTATAGAATTCAAGAAGTCTGTTTAAAATATTTTCAAGGAAGAGATTTACCTGTTGAAAATAAATCTACAATTCAAATGAAGTCAAATACATTTATATGTCCATATTTTACATTTACAAATCAAAACGGAAATCACAACCCTAGTAAACTGCAGAATTACAGAACAAAAAATATTTTTGAAACAGCCTCCAGACATCAACTAGTCTAGAGTACTGCTATAAGCAGGTCTAATTAGATCAGCTTGCTTGGGGCCATGTCAAGCTGAGTCTTGAACACCTACAAGGACGGAGATTCCAGAACCTCTCTGGGCAACCTGTGCCAACATTTGATCACCCCATGGTTTAAAAAGCTAAAACAAATCTAACATCTAGGTAGAATTTCCCATATTCCACTTTGTGTCCACTACCTCTTGTACTGCCCCAGAGCACCTCCAAGCAGAGTCTGGCTCCAGCTTTTCTAGAGCTTATAATCAGCTACTTGTAGACAGCAAGAAGGTGCCTCCTCTTTGCCTTCTTTTCTTGAGGTTGGGCAGACCCACTTCTCTCAGACTCCCCTTGTATGTCACACGCTCCAACCTTCTGACTCTCTTGGTGGACCCGCTCCAGTGTGTTCATATCTTTCTTGTACTGAGGATCCCACAACCGGCACTTGTGAGACCACATCTAAAGCACTGTGTGTATAGTACGCTACTGGCACACTTCCACTAATAGAGTCCAGGAGATGGTTGGCCTCTTTGGCTGCAAGAGCACACCACTGACTTCTGTTATGCACCAAGATCCACAGGTCCTTCTCTGCAGAGCTACTACCCAAACACTTGTTCTCCCTAGCCTGCACTGTTGCAGCCTGGGGTTGTTCCATCACTGAAGCAGGGACTTTCCCGTTCAAGAAGTTCCCATCAGCTCATTTCTTGGGCTTGCCAAGGTCTCTGTGAATAGCAGCCCTGCCTTCCAACATACTGACTATTTCCATGTATTCTGGATCACACACAAACTTAAAGTGCACTTCATCCCATCATCCAGGTCACTAATGAAGACATTAAATAGCACTGGTCTCAGTATTGATCTCTGAGGGGCCCTCCCCTGATTAATACCTGCCAAATGGACTTTGCACTAATGATCGTAACTCCATTGAGTCTAGCCACTCTTCCACTCATCTTGTTGTCCAATTACTCAATCTGGTTTTGACTACGTCCATAACTTCTCTGGGAAAACTGTTCCTCTGTTCCATCAGTCTTACACTACAGTAAGACTGTATGCCTGTAGTACCACTCCTATCTCATGAGCTAATACACCACATCGCAGTGACCCCAGTGAGATCATAGCCCTGTAATGACATATGACCTTTAATTCCTCATATCTGTTCCCTATGTAGTATGCATCAGCATACAGTCACACTGATTTCTCAGAAAATGTATGGGACTGTTCCACACAATGCTGTCCCATAGGCACTTCCCTATTTACATGCATACACTTGAAGTAGATCCTTTTCAGTCCGGTTTTGTCAATTACAAGAGCGCTTCTGTCCACATCACCCTGTACCTTTTGCTGGCTAACTTAATCCACTACGTCCTCATTTGACTGTGGGTTGTCATCTCTCTCCTGTCTTGTTCCTGTCTTAAAGTTCTCACCAGGCTGGCCTGCCTGTTAGCAGAGATGCATTTGTCCCACTTGGTCAAGTGGATCCCATCACCTCCAAGTAGTCCTCAACCCTCAGAGAGGGTCCAAGGGGCACAACACCCCAAGCCCTGCTGCCAACACCAGCTGTGCAACCAATTCTGACCCACAAGATCTGTCCCTTTCACTTAGTTGGCTGCTCCCAGTCATCTTCGTGTCCTGCATGTGTTGAGAAATGGTTTCTAAAAAGATTCGCCCCATGACCTTCCTAGGGACCAAGGTAAGGCTGACTGGCTTGATGTCACCTGGATCCTCCTTTCTGCCCTTCCCAAAGATGGGTATGATGTTTGCCTTTCTCCAGCCATCAGGTACCTCTACCAATTGCCATGGCCTTTCAAAGATGCTGGAGAAGGGTCTCACAATTAAATTTACAGCTCCTTTGGCACCCTCAGAGGTAACACATCTGGTCTATTAACTTATGCATGTATAGTTGGGTTAAGAGATCCCTAACTCTAATCCCTAAGGCTTCTAAACTTAATCACTCTTTACTTTAGCCAGCTTAAAAAAATATATAGGTCTAATGTAATCGATCTTCACTTTACACAGAGCATCTTCACTGCTCTTCAGGGTCCCTTTATGGAAACAAAGATCTTTTCATTTTGGACAGCCCATATTTTGCCTTCCAAATCAAATGTACTCTTCTTCAACTACATGCTTTATTTCCAATGCTCTCTAACAGTTTTAACTAGTGTTAATATGTAATATCCAAACTGTCTGTTCAGCCCCTGAAAAAAAAAATCCATTCAACTAAATTCATCCCTGTAAATGAATTTATTCTAAATAAATTTTTTTTGAAGTGTTTTCATTTAAATATTAGCATCAGACAGGAGTTAACTGATCTGCTCTCTCTGATCTCAGAGGTACACAATTATATAGTATACAGCTTACTCCAAAGGCTATGACAGTATACAAAACAACAACTTCAAGAAAGAAAACATCCAAACCCACAAATTCCCCAGAGCACCACAATAAAAGTACCACAGCTTCTACAGAAATTCACAAATGTTTATGCTTAAAACACAGTAAAGACAGTTTATTTGAATAAAGCACAGCTACTGCTGGCTTTCAGCAGATCAAACAAATGGAGAGGACTTTTCTAAGGAACAATTGCAAACCAAACAAATAAGCAAACAAACCCCAAACCCACTAGATTTCCATTTTAAATTTTGAATAGTTTCTCAGACTTTCTCCTCCTCCCAAAACACTTGGCTGTAACATTTTTAAAAGGCAAGATATTAATTTATGTATTCCTCCTGCACAGCATTAGCAAGACACTTGGAAAATATCATCAGTGCTCTTCCAGAGTTGTAATATATGTTATTTTAACAAAGCTATTGTTCTTGACAAGAAAAATCACAGACAGTGCAAGAGCAAAGTGTATCACTTTTAAGGCTTACAGGCTACAGTTGGCATCCTCAAAGACATTAAGTTGACTACATACTTATTTTTTAATGTAACTGTAAAACATATGGAGTAAGATAACTAGAGGCATTTGTTGACCTCTCTGCTGAGCAGTAGATTGCCATTTCCAAAGCTGAAAAAAACCCACAAAAAACAACAAATCCCCACAAAACTTATCTAATCACTTCTAAGTGCATTATTTTGACAGTTACAATTTCAGGATTCCTAACAGCTGAGAACAAAACTATACAAAATGCACTACCTAGAAGATAAAGGATATCAGTTTGAAGTAGGAATGAGCAAGAAATACCTAGCAAGATAATTAATTCAGCAGATAACTGAGCATAAGGAGCATGACAAACTCTCCCATCGTTTGGAATCATCGAATTAGAAGCAGCAGTTCTATTCAACAGGCAAATTTTAGTTTCCCATAGCTCGCTACAACAGAAGTTAAAGTTACAGCCAATGTTGTTAAAATAAATCTTATAGAATCAGACTACCTGATCACTCTTCAGCCTCAAAATCAAAGCATAATAAGATATTGACATTCATATCAAAATACTTTTATTATTACACAGCTGAAATCACCATTCACAGCAAGCTTCCAAATGCCAGTGGCTGGAAGGAAAAACAATACAAATCAATCATTTCCCAGACAGAAAAAAGAAGTGAAAAGCTATGTTGATTGTTTTGGATCACTTTTTCTCACTTCTTCTGAAAAGCAGCATACTTGGGTGAAATTATAGAAAGTTAAGAACAAGCTGTTCTACAACAGTGAAAAAAGGGAAAGAACCAGAGGAGAAACAGAGTGAGGAAGGGGGAATCACATAGAAGAGCACAGTTTGCAGTTTCTTTCCACACAAAATGAACTCTTACCTGAAAATCCTCTTTTATAGCTTGTAGGTTATATGCAAAGAACTTCTGATAATGTTGGAAGAGCAGAGTCAATAGAATTGAGATGGCACTTGGGACTAGTAACAGACTCTTCGACAAAGGTGCCTTATCTTAAAGACAAAAACCAACCAAACAAAAAAGCCATTTAGAGAAAAGTCTCTCACATTTAAAAAGTAACATATTTAAACAGATGATTGAAAAATATAATAGCAGTGGTATCACCTGGACTTCTTATCTCAACAGCTTCTCAAGGTCTCAAAAACTTATAGGAAAAACACACCCACCAAAGGAAGTCTTTAGTATTTATAATAATATTTAGTATATTAATGACAGTTGAATATTAATCAGATATTTTGATTTCAACATTCTGTCATGAAATTAATTGTTTGGCTAGAATTAAACCTAAGCTCTCTGCCTATAGAGGTCACACCCTCCTATGCAGCCCTCCTAAGGCCCAATCATGTTTCGGGAAATAAAACAATCCCTTCTTTTCAAGAGCAAAATATACACACACATCTAGTAAAAATAAATACCTTTATTTCCTTCTTTGCATCAGGGGTTAAGATTAGCTTTTTTTTTCTAGAGGCTGTGAAAATCACCTGAACAGGAATAACGTGAACAAATGTCCTGAACAAACTGACTTTCCCTTCACCACACTTGGATCCACCATTCAAGGAAACATATCTAAGTTAATGTATATGATATTCATCTTCCTTCCATTCATTCATTCCAATTATTAATAAAGAAATTAATAAAATCAGGACATCTGTGAAATCAGAACTTCTTTTCCCCTAGTGAATGACTTTCAGAAAGGACACTCTGAAGAAAGCAGCAGAGAACAGAGACATCTACAGCATGCATTTACTAAAAACTGCCAAGTGGAATACCCAGCAGGAGTGTAAACTGTTGGTGCAGTTGACACAACAAAAACAAACTCCCGCCCAACAGTTCAAGCCAATACAGGAACTCTGAAATATTATTCCTTCTATGACTTTTCTCCTTTTCACACACTCAACCTGAATTGCATTTACTTCTTTCCCACACATTCCAGTTACAGCATGGAATCTACTGATTTTCAGACATTTTTTTCAGGGTATTATGAAATCCATAGCTCTGCTGTCACTGTTCTTGGATAACAAAAGGAGCAGTAAGACTACTTTAAAAGTACTAATGGGAAGTAAAAAGCAGACCAGAGGAAGATCAAAACTGCATTTAAAAAGTGTAATATAGGGAACATTTAGTACCTAGCCAGATATATTGAGTACCACAAATGATTTCATCCACATCTGCTGCACATTTGAAGAATTAACTGCTAGAATAGGAAGATGGTAATAGGCACGAAAGCCAAGATTTTAATAATGGCACAATCCCACTCAAAAATACAGTTCTTACTACAGAATTTAAGCATGATCCTCATCCAACTACCAACCAATGACATCAAGAGCAGCTTTGATGGGCACTGCTAGCTGTTCTCAGCTCACACCACCCTGAAGTCTGCACTCTTCTGATGTTCTGATGATTATATGAAGAAAACATCCCTTCCTACATGAATCCTAACATAAACTTGTACTTAAAACTTTTCTTTCAGTCCATAACCATATATTTGAGTTCATTATTTACAGACTCACCTTACTACATTTAGGTAATTAATGCCTTGCAGAACTATCCTTTTCCAGAAATTAGGCAGTCACCTGGATTGACATAGGTTGCTGTTACTCTGACAACCATAAGCTCTACTTTTATGATTGGATTTTTTGTGAAAGACATACCAAGAAGGCAGAAAGTCTGGCTGATTTTTCTTTTAATGCAAGCAAACTATCCACCTTTCAATTTAATATCTTTCTTTGGATATTTTTTCATTCAAAAAAAAAAAAAGATCTATAGTCTTTAGATGTAAATTTTCTAAATTATTCATTCTTCTGATTTAAAGGGATGCTTCAGAAAAGTCTGAAGCCATCAGAGTACTGTAGAACACTGGAGTTAAAAATAAGCTAGAGCTGCCTGAAAGTTCCTGTGCACACGATGCACACACATATTCACTGGAAATGTCAGGAGATGCTCCCTAAGTTAACCAAACTCAGTTAAATTAACATTCCTTCATGTGAAAAGGTCAGTTTTATAACCAGACTACAACAGATATTTGAAAGTACAGACAAAATCAGACCATTAGTAGCAGTCACCACAGTAGATATTTCTGAGCCAAAGTTTTATCAAACTTGTTATTTTACTATCGAATTCATTTCTGTTATTTCATGAGTTTAAATACATTTTTTACAAGAAGACATTAATCCTATAATACTTTTCACATGAGGATCACATTACCACAAAAAATATGACAAGCAAATCACTAGATTTCCATCTGTGACTATTTCTATTCAGGTTTGATATTTAGATTTTACTGTAATTTTCATATCATTATTTTTACATTACAGGTGATACTTGAAATACATTATCTTGTCAAGTTCATTCCTAATTTGAATGCATTCAAAAATAACCAACCAACAGAACCTAATCTGTTTTCTCCACATTTTTATTATGAACCTCCTTTTAGCTTTCAGCTTAGATGCTTCAAACCTTGTTATAGAGGAAAAGTACTTATTTTTAAGCATGTTATCAAGTGAAAAACCACAGAAGTAACTAACTCATTAATGTGACAGTCACCCCCGGAGAATATCACATGAGTAACGGAAACTTCTACTCTCAAGTTTCTCAATGTGTCATCATGGTTGATGACTTTATCCAGTAAACTTGAGAAAAATAAACTCTTCCAGAGAAATAATGTACCTTCTGAAACGTTTCTTTCCAAGCGTTTCACTGTACAATGTAGTAGCATGCTTTACCCCTCTACAGCATATAGATCCTTAGCAAGGGCTGCTGTGAGGTCACCAGTGAAGAAGCAACCCTCCCACTGCTGTGGAATCCCTCAACCAATAAGACCAAAAATTACTAACAATCCCAAATATCGCATAGTCGCACATTCTGACATTCAAGCGAAATTCCTTACTTGGAACACGAAGGTAGTATCTAGAAAGAAAAATTCTAGTCCAATGGATTTGCAACTGTGTGCAGGATGGAAATGTGCACTACAACCTACTACACTGCACTGCTACTACTACAACCTACTACTGCACTACTACAACCATTGCCTGCTGGCAGCAGCAATATAAAATGTGCACAAGGAGGGCCTCTATACCACATAAAGAAAACAGAATGAAAGGATAAACTCTCATTTTGACCCTGAAGAGTTAAAATATATAAAGTACTATCTTCAGACCTTGGAATAAATTTGCAAAGTACTCCTTAAGCGGCAATTCTTTCAAAGAACAGGCAGAAATAGCACTGGTGCTGCAATACACATAGTCGAGCTTCCATCCTTAGATGAAAGATGAACAAGAGAAATTATGTAATAACCAGCTGAATGTGCCCATGCTGTGATGAAGGCCAACAAACTAGCTTTCACTACAGATCTTTGCTTCCCCTGGTGCAACAGAATTTTCCCCAAAATTGCCCTCATAAATTCACAGGCAAGTGTCCCAACCACTTTGTGCTACCACTGCACAATGGGAAGCTGGTCCTAAAATGTGACAAGAATGAGAAAAACACCTTGAAGTCATAGAATCACAGAATGGTTCGGGTTGAAATGGACCTCAATGATCGTCTAGTTCCAAACCCCGTGCCACAGGCAGGGACACCTTCCACAAGACCAGGTTGCTCAAAGCCCCCTTCAACCTGGCTCCACATTCCACCCCTGAACTCATTACAAAGCCGATAAATTCAAGGGAAGATGGCTTTAAACTGAAAGAGGGTAGATTTGGATTAGCTATTAGGTAGAAGTTCTTGCTGTGAAGGTGCTGAGACACTGTGACAAGCTGCACACAGATGCTCT
Source organism: Psittacula echo (assembly GCF_963264785.1). Taxonomy (NCBI): domain Eukaryota; kingdom Metazoa; phylum Chordata; class Aves; order Psittaciformes; family Psittacidae; genus Psittacula; species Psittacula echo. The sequence goes on from NC_137736.1 coordinate 72,299,960, forward strand.
GGCTGTCCCATCCCTGAAAGTGTTCAAGGCCAGGTTGGAGGGGGCTTTGAGCAACACGGCCTAGTGAAAGGTGTCCCTGTCCACGGGGTTGGAGCTAGATGATCTTTAAGGTCCCAAGTAATTTTATGATTCTTCCACAACCTACTACTATTCTGGCTGCCAGTACCACTTTCAAAGTGCAGAATGCTAAGGAAAGAATGTGTCCATTTGTCACAAATAGAGGGGGAGGCTTACAGTAAACTGCTCAGGCAGTTGCAGCTTCAGAATCTACCACTGCACTAGTGAGAAGAATATGAAAGTTGTGGTAGCAGCAAGAGCTACAGTTTTTGAAATTATTTCCTGTTCCTTGCCTGCTCACCATTCACAGGTGAAGAAAGACAGCAGATGAACATATCAAAACAGGCAGCCAGACCAAGCTACTGTTTCAGAAGGGCTTTTCAGGCCGTAACTTCAAACCCTGGATGGTTATTCCAGGCCTGAGACTCAAGTGTTGACTTGGGAGAGGACCCTGTTGCCAAAGCCATCTGATGAGCAGTAGCTGAAAAGCTCAAATTAGTTCAGTACATTTTTTGTGGGGATCCCTACTGAGCTTATAGCACAGCTGCAGAAAAAACATGCTGTGCAACAGCTTTTTTTTAACATTGTCATCTGCATGCTTCCCAAAACCAGCTGCTATGAGGCAGATACACCACTTTCATACATTCAATAACCTGCTGGGGGCTACTGCTACAATGGCATGAAACATGCATGAACCATTTTTAATGCTGATACACAAGATCTGTGAGTCTTTAAAGCCACAAATGATGCACATCTGAATGCACAGTACTTCCCAAATGCACTAACGGAATGTGTGTTTTAGGTGGCTGTCTCTCTTGCATGAAGCCATCATGCAGATATTCACCTACTGCATTCCAAGATCTGCCCAAGAACCTGCAGCAGGTTCACCAGCTGACAGTGACGTTTCAAAATGACATTTCAAAACAGATTCTTGCTTACTATTTTCACTTCAGATGCAAGTTTGCTACAGATTAAATGGCAGCATGAAAACCTCCTCCTTGGAAATCTTGCTTGTCCTTTACTGTAATGGTTGATGAAACCAGATATGCAAATTGGAAATTAGTGCTTCCAGTGTGTGCTTTTGGGAGATTGGAGCCATCTTACTAGACCTGAGGAGTAAGAGCTTGTCTGTATTATAACCACATGCTGAGTCCTGAACAGTAGCCAAGAACAAATGACAGCATGCCATGGAGGGAGGATGGTAAGAAATACGGACACACGTAATACTGCTTGAGGAATCTGGAAGACAGCAGAAGACTGTATGCTGACGGTAGGATGGAATTTTACCACATTATGCTTTTATAAAGTTTGCTCAATTCACTGTAATTGGAACTAGATGATCTTAAGGTCCTTTGCAACCCTGATTATTCTATGACATGATTGCACCCTTTGGGAAAAACATGCAATACAAGAGGACCCTGCAAAAGCAGTTAAATTCCTGCTTCCTGAAAATCTTACATAAAGTATTCTGGGTCAGGAAAGCAGCTCTTGCCCCTGGTCTAGGCATAGACACAGGAAGGGGACCCTGTGTTCAGATTGTCACTTCATAGTATACTCTAGTGGTTAACCATCATGATGCCAGCACGTGAATACAGTATCACCGCAGGACCAGTTTTTTATCAAATGCTTATAAACTTACTCAGAAGCTAAGAGGTGAATAATGTTAGTATATATATCAAGAGAATTGATACAGAAACCAACTATTATCATGCTTTAAATCTTTTTTTAAAAGGTGCTGGTAAGCTGTCAAAGCAGTTTCCTATACATTTACTGTTTAGAAACCTGCTGGGTTTAGCCTAGGTCACAAACTACAGAAGAATGAGGAGCTACAAAAATAAAAGGGAAGGGAAAAAAAAGGAAGAAATTTTTTGTTTCTAAGAGGAACATCTGAAAAGAAATAGAAAGTGAAACAAGTTGAAGTTAACAAGTACACCCACCTGGCTGAGCAGCCTTTTTTTCCTCCCAACCACAGAGCATATTACCATACTACTATTAGTATACACTGCCAGGAATATCAGGTATGGCTACACCACACCACCACATGGAGATCCCCAACACTCACTTGAAATGAGCTAGCTCTGCAACAGCAGCACAATAGCCACATTTTTGTGGCGTTCAATGCATGGCTAATTGAACTGATGTGGCTATGCTGCTCCCAGGACTCAAGCAAATATTTAGAACCAGGCTGCACTGTGGCATGCTATGTACAAGCTAATTTGTTCTGCCATACAGTACTGTTCTATTGTTATGCACAGAGGTCTAATATATTCAATACAGACTCGGTTTCTCCTCCAGTCGTACCACAAAGCATAAGCTTACATCGTTTTATTATTTTCCTGAGGTCCACACACAGCACAGTTCAGTCTTTCAGGTTATGCAAGCAGAGAAGCACAGTGTTCCCTTCTTGCCTTGGGGATCTGTAACAAATTCCTAGCACTGCACTACAAGGTTCACACAAAGGTGGAAGTGTAAGTTGCATTAGCAGAAATGCCTGCACTCAAGTTCAAAGGACTCTACTCCATACTACTACAAGAAGTAGCTTGTGTGTAGTAGGCAAAGTAGTCAAATTATTTTCCAGATGTAGCAAGTGGCTTTAAAACATGGACTCAGATTTTACCATAATAATGACTAGCTCTAACAGGCTTTCCTAAGGTACTTGTGCAGTATTGCACGTAGCATGAAGAATACTGGGAGGGGATATTACAATGTCTGCAGAAAAGTTAGGTGTTGGTCTTACAGGCTTAAGTTGTTGGAAAGGCCTTGGTGTCCTACAACAAAAAGCTTTCTGTGTATCATTGCTCCTGAGTGAAAAAGCATCAAATACAGCTAAGCAGTATTACAGTAAATCAGCCAGCCACCCCAGTGTCAGTCTTCCTGCACTCACGCTAGCCTTAGCAGAACCACTGAAGTGTTTCAGCAGCCTTCTTCATAGGACTTGGGTTGCTGGCAGACTGCAACACAAGAAACCACTCTGGGCCCAGCACCACAGCCTACCTCTCAAGTCCTTCCTTCCCTTAAGGCAGGGGCTGCAGCATGCTTCCTGAACATGCTGAAATGTTGTTTCACTAGCCAACTCAACCAGGCTAGCGTTTTGCTAAGTCATTTGAGTATGCCTATGCTGTGCTTCCTACTACCCAGAGTAATCGGCCTTATTTTTGCCACGGCATATCAGCTCCTCCAATATTCCAGATCACAGAAACAGTTTCCTTAACAAGGGCAAACTGTCTTTGTCCTTTTAAATGTATTCTTCCTTGTTTCCCCAACTTCCATATCTCATAGTTGTAACCTGTATCAGATATGTATATTTTTATATCTCTTCATCCAAAATTGTGTGTGTCATGTCCTGAGTAGGTGTGTTATCAACTCCCGACACAGTTATCATCTGCTACTCCTGATACTCCCTGCCTGGAATGCAGCATGTCACTCCTACCAAAGGACCTATTTGTCTGAACTGGCTCATATTCACCCAAGGTTGGACTGTTGCTGGAGGGGGTTGGCTCTATCCACATCTCGTATAACATCACTTTTCAAAAACCTCTCTGCCTATGAATGTGATTTTAAAGAGTATCAAATAGAAGAAGTAGGACAGAGGATTTATACCAGGACTATCCAACTAGGATCTGAAATACTAGAGAAACACTTCATTTAAGAACTCAACTGCAGCGCCCAAAGTCATGAAACATCTCCTTAAAAGGCACATGGACAAGGTCAAGGACTTTGCTACTCAGGTCCAGCTATTCCAGAATTGCTTACAAGAAAGTCTAATTTAAATAGAAGCAATCAAACATATGAGACCCAGGGGCAGAACTGAACATGGACGCACATGTACCCATCCCTGAAGCAACATCATGAACTGCTTCATTAACTGCCTAAACCACCGGATTCTGCACATCAGTGACTGAATCCTACAAACCTGCTGCTACTGCAACAGATGCTTCAGCTACAGAGGTAGAAACAAAAGTCTGAGGGCACATCTCACACTGCCAGAGGGTGCATTAGATGAGCATATGTCACTGCCACCTAAAACTGTGCCTCTACTAAAGTTTGTCAGTGCACTTGAACCAGCCAAGTCTTAGTGTGAAAAATCACTGTAGGTCAACAGGTAAGTACAATAAGAGTGACAGGACAAGGGGTAATGGCTTTAAATTGAAAAAGGGTAGATTTAGATTAGATATTGGGGAAAAAATCTTCACTGTAAGGGTGGCGAGACACTGGAACAGGCTGCCCAGAGCAGCTGGGGATGTCGCTTCCCTGGAAGTGTTCAAGGCCAGGTTGGATGTGGCTTTGCACAACCTGGTCTAGTGGAAGGTGTTCCCATCGCAGGCGGGTTGAAACAAGATGATCTCTGAGAGCCCCTTCCAACCCAAACCATTCTGTGATTCTATGAGGAAAAAAAGTTAAAACATTTACTTTTTGCAAAATGGCATCTTGTCTAGTTTATTCTCCTAGCACAAATATGATTCTTATGACTGCAATTTTCCACTCATCCTTCTGATGGACCTATTTTGGAAAAACTTTTCAATACTGACTGTCACTTTCCACCCATTCAGCCAAACAAGGTTATTTTCCTTCTTTCTCATAGAATTATATAGACATATGCCACCAAAAGGGTGTTGTTCTATAGTACCTATTGTTGGGGTGAAAAAATGAAAAAAATCAGGAACTGTGAATCAAGTATAGTGCTAGCATCTGCAAAAATACTCCCCCCTCTTTAGATGTCTTATAGAGAATACAGCTACAACTGATACTCCTTCTGAAATGCCAGCTCTATTCATCCCTAGTCAGAGGTGCTTTCACACTCAGTTTTGGACTTCTGCATGAAGCACGCAGTTAGTAAGCAAAGTTTTGACTTATCGTTTGTCCCAGCCTGCTCTGAGGGCTGTAGAGCCAAAGTCAACAGCACAGCTGGTTCGGTTCTTCATCACCATCTCTAAAAGTGGCAGATTCTTTGTCCTGCAAGCAAGCTCAGAAGCAACCCTCCAAGCTTGCCAGGTTTATTCAGGTAGCACTGGAATATGAAATGATTTACATGTGGTGAATGTAAACCTAAAGTTCAACAGAGCTAGGAACGCATTTGTCCTTAAACCTGTCTCATCAATAAACTGGTTTAAACAATGATTTTCTTTTCACATTAAAAAAAAAAAAGAGTTATATCTCTCTGATATGTACCTAGCCATGAACAGCTGTATCTATATATGTAGATACATTTACACACACACACAGAGCTCTTTTAACACTGAGAGTTATTTCTCCTGTCCGATACATTCCTAGACACATAGATCAGAATCTGTGTAGACACATACATATACCCACACATACATGGCAGCAAGGTGGTCCTGGGACCACTATGTTCAGGCACAGCCCCTTGAATCACAGAATCATGGAATCAATTAGGTTGGAAAAAACCTTTAAGATCATCAAGACCAACCTTTACTCCAGCACTGCCAAGTCCAGCACTAAACCATGTCACTGAGGGCCTCATCTACACGGTTTTTGAACACTTCCAGGGACGGTGATTCCACCACTGCCCTGGGCAGCCTGCTCCAGTGCCTGACCACCCTCTCGGTGAGGAAATTCTTCCTAATATCTAATCTAAACCTCCCCTGGCGCAGCTTGAAGCCGTTATCTCTTGTCCTATCACTTGTTACTTGGGAGAAGAGACCGACCCCCACTTCTTGCCACCAGCCGGCAGGACCACGGAGCGCTGCCCATAAAGCCGAGCACTCAGACGGCTCCTTCTAGTGGGACACGAGGTAAACCCCGAGTTTAAAAGTGAAACCGAGGGCAGGCGGCCTATGACGGGAAGGAGGAGAGGCTCCTCCGGGGGAGCCGGCAGCACCGCGCCCAAACTGGGCGCCCCCTCCCCACCGCCCCGGCAGCTCGACCCCGTCCCCGGCGGAGGGGGCCGGGCCGCCCGCCGCGGGGGAGACGCCGACACACCCCTCACCGCCTCCCTCCCCCAGCTCCGTCCTCCCCGGTACTCACAGAGCCCGTTAGAGCCGGTGCTGGTGAACATGGCGGCGAGGCCAGGCCCAGCCTGGCTCAGCCGCGGCCGGCGCCGCTGGCGGAACCCCCAGAGGCCGGGCAGATCCCGAGGAACCGCACCGGGACGGGGACGGCGGCCGCGAGAGGACAAACGCAGCAGTCAGGCGAGCGGACGGCGCCCCCTGCCGGGCCCGCCGGGAGGGGCTTCGCCGTCCTCCCGTCGCCTCGTCGCCCCGGCGCCCGCCAGCCCGCCCGCTCGGCGAGCCCGCTGTCACCTCACCTCAGCGCCGCATGAGGTGAGGTGACAGCAAAGCCTATAGGAGCCCATGCAGAGTGAATATATTCCATTAATTAAGTGGAGGTAAGGCTGGGGCAGCTCCTGTGTGCCAGTCCCTGAGGCGGAGGGAAGGGTGCTTCAAAGCTGACGTGTAGCTGGGCAGGGATAAAGCATGCTTTAGTCGACATGTATCATAGGTAATTGCTTCTATCCCTATAAATACGGTTTAAATGTGAAATTTGTAGGTGCCTAAGGGAAGGCTGACTCTTCACGCTGTGGAAAACTGTGGTACTCGAGGCTCACCCTAATTTTGGGAGTCCATGAGTTAAGTGGCTGCTTAGGAGCTGTGAGTGAATTCTCATTATGGCTAACGGGAATGTGGTCAATAATAGACAGTAGAGTCTGCAGAGTTTTACATATGACCATAAAATCCTAGAATCGTTTGGGTTGGAAGGGACCTTAAAGATAATTCAGTTCCAACCTCCCTTCCATGGTCAGGGACACCTTCCACCACCAGACCAGGTTGCTCCAAGCCCCATCCAACCTGGCCTTGAACACTGCCAGGGATGGGGCAGCCACAGCTTCTCTGCGCAACCTGTGCCAGTGCCTCACCACCCTCATGGTGAAGAATTTCCTCCTAATATATAATCTAAATCTCCTCTTTTTCAGTTTAAAGCCATTCCCCCTTGTCCTGTCACTCACTACAAGCCCTCATAAAAAATCTCTCTCCAGATTTCTTGTAGGCCCCTTTTAAGCACTGGAAGGCTGCTCTAAGGTCACCCCTGAGCCTTTTTAAGCCCACCTTTTTCAGGCTGTTTTCATAGGAGACGTGTCGCAGCCCTCTGACCATTTTCATGGCTGCCTCTGGACTCACGCCAACAGGTCCACATCCCCCTTGTGTTGGAGTCCCAGAGCTGAATGCAGCACTGCAGGTAGGGTCTCACGAGAGCACAGGGGGAGAATTACCTCTCTCAACCTGCTGGTCATGCTCATTTTGATGCAACCCAGCATACGGTTGGCTTTCTGGGCTACATCAAAAGGTCAAATGATCAAATGAAGGTGTCTATGATGAAATTAATTGCTCCCTAGGCTCCACCTACTGTATTGAACCAATCACCACCAGCTATGATGGTACGTTAGACGCCTAGCTCTCTACCAGTGTGGTAGACACCTAATACAAAGTGAGGCAAATTCCCAGTTTCATACAGATGTGGTATAATAAGACTGAAATTATTCTGACACCAAATTTTAATGACACTTTCAAGTCCATGTGGAAATCAGTTTATTGAAATAAGTCATGCTAGGCATTTAAAAGGCGATGATGGTTTACTCTGCATCACAGATGTGGAGATCAGGAAGAAGCAGGATGAGGTCTGTGTGCTATATTTGTGCACTTGACAGAACTGAGGGCCTCAAAGTAACATTTAGCTTACTGCAGGTACAAGATTGGGAGCAAATGTCACTCTGGAACTGGAAAATGTGACTTGTCAGCAGGGTAACAAGTTCTAAACAGACACTCAATAGCAAAAAAATTTTATGAAAGTCATAAATTTCCTAGATTCCATAATTTTTTTAATATACCACAAAAAATAAAATGCCTTTTAATATTTACATTCAAATCCAACTATTACATAGCACTTGTAAATGTGAAGATCCTGAATCTTTGTAACCAAAATCTCTTAACACTTCCAAAGGGACATAAGAAGACCGTATGCTTGGGTCTGCAAAGGCTTCAGCAAAGTTTAGTATGTCAGTATGTAATTTTAAAATGTCCAGCTCCCAGCACTGATTTCAGATTTGTGTCACTCACTTGTTTTCCCTGAACACAGCCCGCAGTCAGGCAGGTAGGAATGGGATTCACAGTCACCTCACAGACACCTAAACTTTCTAGAAGGGAGAACCAAAGAGATGGTGCATTGGAAATCCTGACTCTGTCCCAAGCTGAGGTTTTTAGTCAGCAAAGAATCTCAATTGGATTCACAGCACAAAACCCATCACGTACCATACCTTGTGCCTTTGGCTACAAACAACTGGCTTACTCTTTGCTGTTAAAGCACAGCTGGAAGAAGTGATTTGCTACAAAAATTCTTTCTTTCAAATGCAAATAGCTCTGGCTGCTGTTGTTACACATGCAAACTCTGTCTTGCCAGTATGCTGAATGTGCATAACTGTACATGTCACTGAGAACCCTCATTTCTAAGGAAAGGGAAGGTAAATAATGAGGTGCAAAGCTTGTGTAAGCTTGCTCAGTGTGAAACCTCATTGGGAAAAGCTTGGGTGCCTCCTGAAGCATTAGGATTAATTAATCACCATTTTGACTCACCTCCATTTAAAATAATTAAGCCTTTTTGTGGATCTGGCTTTCATATAGGTGAGGATAAAACCTGAAAAGTTTTTCAGCATTTCCTGCATAATAGGCTTAGGATTGCTGGTTTAGTGCTGAAGGTAAAGCTTGCTTTTATTTCTTTTCACAGTCACACAGAAAAGAGTGACAGAACAATCATTAATTTAGAGGTTTAGAGTCCTGATAACCAAGGCCTAGTGTTCTTGTTTTAAAAGCTCAGTTTGGAAGATTTCCCTCGATTGATGTCCTACAAAGTAATCGCATTAGAGGGATTCTCCTCTGTAATGCTGAGCTCTGGAATTGGATTGAAGTCAGAACCTCTGAACATACTGGAGATTTATGCATGTATTCTGCTGAATAAGGAGGCATTCAGGCAAACATTTAAGATCTTTTTTGAAAGTAGCTTTGTGGACTTGTTATCACTGGCAGATACAGCAAAATCAAATGAGTAGCAATAGTTGGCAAGATTCTCCAAACAACCTACCAAATTACTTGCAGATTTGTCAATACTGCTGGGACACAAGGAGCTGACTCTGAATTCATTTGCCAATATATCACTTAAGTCTACAAATATCTTACAGAGTCTATGAAACACCTAATGGTATCTTTTGTTTAAAAAAAAGATTAAATCAGTTTTTCTGGGATTAGATCAGGTGAGATGCACTATGTGTTTCTGAGAAAACTACATGCCCCATGCTGCTGATCATGATTTCCCATACTGATTGAATGGTAGAAGAAAAGCAGATTTTGCCCTCAGATACAGTGACAAGCAAAGAGGTTTTTATATCCCAACACCATCAGCATCAACTGGTAGCCTATCATAAGTATTACACAAATGATTTGCATTATTTAAATATACAGTGTTTGTCCACCTTGGAGTTAAATAAAATCATCAGTCCTTATGCTTGCCTTGGAACATATCCCAGAATAGGAATGCTAGCACTTATCTACTAATCCACTCAGAACAAGCTTAGAAGGCTTTGACACTGCTCAAATGTCAGCTTAAATATCTCCATTTGTTTATTACATCTAGTTAATGGGGTCAGTTTGGTATGTTCAAAATAGAGTTATCTAAACTTCCTGCTCAAAAGAAAATCCCAGGAGACTGGAATTTATATTTCTCACTATTTTCTAACATGAGTAGATTGCTTTCTTCTCTGAACTTGAGATGGTTTTGAACCAACTCTTAATTACTAATTAATCTCGAAATCAGGTGCTCCCCTGACATATTGGATGAAGGAGAGCAGCAGAGTAAACCAGGGTGGAAATATAACACATCGCTCGAGAATTTTCTGGCTTAACTCTGTGCAGGTTAATGATTCTGCAAGTTAATGGCAGGTGGTCTGCTCTTTGATGTCTTGAGGTTTCCATGGGATTCACAATAGTACCTGCAGTTACTACAGTTACCTGAAATATTAGCAGATACCTGAAAAGAGGTTAATGTTAAGCTTAATGATTTCAGTAACTTCTCCCTACAGTTTCCAACCCTTGTCTTCAGTTACAGAAGACTGTGAGGAAGAAAGCCATGCACCATACATGCTCTACAGAGGAGACTCTGTGGCAGTGCGGCTTGCTGATAGCAGCTTGCTGGGGAACAGGAGGAAGGGCAGGAGGTAGAGATTCACTGGGCTGAAATCAGACCGATTGGTTCTGTGCCTTTCCAAAATTAGACAGTTTCTCTCACTCCCCCAGAAGTGAATAAAGCTTCATACTGCAGCAGACCTGCTGTCCTCTTAAGCTGCAGTGGGCTCATTTATTACAGACTTGTTTAATTTTTTACTGCAGCTGGGACATACAGAACATTTTCTAGATTAGTTCTTTCCATATGGACTCAGTAGGCTTAAAGTTAATGTAAGGAGCAATGGCATGGCTAAAGGAGGAACTTTTAGACATTTCGTAGAGTTCTAAAGAGTGTGCAAAGGAAGGTAATCTAGTGGGAAAAATGGCAAGAGTACTGGGATTTATCTGGATTTTTTTCAGTTGATTTTGCATCACACTATTATAAAAAATATGAAGAGTGCTCAAACGTTTTCCATTTGTTACAGTTCTAGCCATTTCAATGAGATTTTTTGCAGAACTTTAAACTGCATGATAAACCTGAGCTCCATGTCAATGTCTAGTAATACAGATATGTGAATAACTATTGCTTCAATAACTCAAGTCACCAGCTGGTGGCCACCAACAGCCACCAGCTCACACTCTGCATCTCCATTTGTCTCCATTTTGTCCCAGCAAGTCATCTGCCACCTTTTGGATTCATGCCATGCCCCTCAAATGTAGGGGAGAGGAGAACAATAGTGAGGTGCATCCAGCATAGATGCATGGAGGAAGCACAAGAAAAGTGCTTGCCTGGACCTATGGGGCAAACTTGCTTTCTTCACATTGTGTCTTAGTTGAAAATGCTCAGAGGGCTGGAGCACCTCTCCCATGAAGACAGGCTGAGTGAGTTGGGGTTTTTCAGCCTGGAGAAGAGAAGGCTCCAGGGAGACCTTAGAGCAGCTTCAGTACCTAAAAGGGGTCTACAAGAAATCTGGCGAGGGACTTTCTACAAGGGTAGGTAGTGACAGGACAAGGTGGAATGGATTCAAGCTGAAAGAAGGTAGATTTAGATTAGCTACTAGGAAGAAATTCTTTACTGTGAGGGTGGTGAGACACTGGAACAAGTTGCTCAGAGAAGTGGCGGCTGGAATTGTTCAAGGTCAGGTTGGATGGGGCTTTGAGCAACCTGGTCTAGTGGAAGGTGTTCCCATGGCAGGGGGTTGGAACTAGATGATCTTTAAGATCCCTTCCAACCCAAACCATTTTGAGATTCTATGATTTGTGGGCTGAACATGCACACTGACAGTTTTACACTGGAAGTCTTAACTATCACTTCTCTTTAAACAGTCGACCATGTAATCTTAAGCACTGACACCACATGCACCCACATTTTGGCATCTCTGTGTTCAGGGGTGGCATGTAACATGTGATTAGCAGCTTTGCCTCTAAATACTTGTAAACACTCCCTTAAAGCTGTCCTTCTTAAATTCTGTGTCACAGAAGCCAGGCTATTTATTTCAATGAAGGTTGAGACCATGTGGAATACAAGAGTGTACATGGTAGCGTAATCAGAAACTGGATCCTAATGCAAACGTATTAGGGAGACAAGTTTAAGACAGGCAAATTGATTCTGATGTTTCTTAATTGTTGATTTTTATCTCAGGTTTTATGTTTAATGTTCTGTGTTTGTGTTCCATTTGACTTTAGGTGAGACCTCATTCTTGTGAATTAAAAGTACACTGGCTGAGCAGCTGTCACTGGATTTTAGAAAACTCATCTGAAGGGCATTAATTTACTACAAGGTAAATTGCAAAACATCAGAAAGCATTATTAAAATGATGAGATTTAAACATAGTGCTCAGAATACTCAATTAAGGAATCCATTAGGAGGGAAAGATATTATGGGTAGCATTGCATAATGCAACATACTTTGCACATCTGTACTCTTTTATGTTCATTAGACATCAAGCATTAGCCATCTATTTCAGACTGAATTTATGTCAAAGAGTACCCTTGTGATCCAGAATATATGATGAATTACCCACGATAACTTTCAGAGACAGCAGAAAACTTAAGTCTTTAAGAAGCAGAAAACAAGTTGCATTATTCCGTACAGGTATGGCTGTGCTGAAATTGCCTGTCTGGAAAAACAGATTTTAGAAGATATTTATAGGGGTATTCAAGGGATTTTTTTCTCCCTAATACCTATCCATATTTCTCAGAGCTCCTCCTCCTCTTGCTTCACAGCCCTGTTGTATTCCTATCTGTGTATGTCCACACAGTGCAAAGGTTATTAAACGCCCATATTTACACTCGGAGGCAAATCTGTGTTTAAGGCAGTACGTGGCCACCCACACCATGATGTTATCAGGCCTGTAGCATAACACTGCTTAGAGAAAAGGAAAAAAAAAAAAAAAAAGATGGAGCTTTAATCAGTTCTTCTCCCCAAATGTCATTATCTTCTTTGATTTAAATTCAAGCGTGAAGGAGTAGTCTCGTCTTTTTTTTCCCTCACTCTAATTACCCATACCAGAGGATGTTTGTGTTCATATAATTTTACTGAAATACAATGATCCTGCAGAGGAACCTGCAAAAAAGTTAAAGTATGTTCACCCCAGAAACATACTTGAGTGATATTTGCAATAGAAGCATGTATGCCTCCAGGAAATAAGCATTCCCAGTGTTGCTGTTTTTCCTCCATAAATGTTAGTAACGGCAAAGTTAGGTGCCAAAAATATGTATCATATGAAAGTGTAAAATTTTGCCCAGTTGTGACCTTTACATTGCCATCAGAAAACTGCTTTTCATTATCAGAAAGAGGAACTATTGTAAAAAAAAAATAAATCAGTGTATTAATAAATCACATTTAAATACAGCAGAGCTATCAGAAACACAAAAAGTATAGCTTATTGCAATTAATCTTGATCCTGTGCTGCATTTTTCCCATGTGGGCCATTTTCTGTCTACAAGCACCTGCTGGAGGCATTTCTAAACAGGAGGATTATATCTAGTCTAAAACAGAAATATGAAACTAATTAAAAGCAAAAGCCGGCATTCTTACTGTTCCTTTAGCTCCCTACTCTGCATGAAGGAAGTATTTATTGTTTTTCTTGCTGAGCACAATTTAGTATAGTTTAATATTGTTTTAAAATACTTACAGTACTTTATAAATTGTGGTTGGGGGCACTACAAAAATCTGTGTTCATGGAGCTGGTTGTAGCAGAAATTGCCACCTGAAATCTGTGGCAAAGAAATCTTCCCTGTCATGAAGATGATGTTCTGTACCTGCCCTCGACTGCTATTTTGGCTTCCTCGCCTCACCCAGGAGGTGGGATGGTGCCATTTTCTGGTTAGCCAGCATAACAGCAAGGGTGGATTTACACTGAGCTCTCAGGGGAAACTTGCCTGGGGTGTTACACCAGAGAAACAAGAGCCAGTGTTTTGTGCCACTGTAATTATTGAAGCAAACCCCAAAATGCCTGAATAAAGAAGCTTCTGGGGGACTTTCCATGCTGCCTTCAGCCTGGACAGGCCAGCCTGGGCTCCATGCCCTCATGATCTCAGGTGGCTTGGTGGTTTCTCTCTAACAAATATGGCTGCACCCAGGAGAAGTGAGACAGTAAGTGGGAATTCATTGGGAGAGGAGGAACTGGAAGGCCTTATTTGAAGGGGTGTGTAAACCACCACAATAATCTTTTCTATTGTCACACACACATGCTGGAGCTCTTGCCACAGACTTTTCCAGGGCAGGGGCAACCGGCTGCACCAGGCATCTGGAGACCAGTGACCTCTTACCTGCTTATATGCTGATCTGGCAGTTGTGCTAAAGGTTGTGTTAAGGCCATTTTTGGCACTCAAGTCAAGAAATAATGATGGAATACTAAATCAGCTCATGCTAAAACTCAAGTTTATTAACTTGTCCCTAAGTTAGCAAGCTTTTTTAAGTGGGAGGAAAATAAGTGAAGTCAATAAGCTCCTTCGTACATACAAGATAGGCATTTGCAGCAGCATTTGTTCCTTAAATACATGTGTGGTCTCTGTGTACATATAGTTGTAAGTATATATTTACAACACAAGTCATGTTACACGTGTCAAAAAAGTATTAGTACAAGTATCAGTTTAATTCATGAATACTGGACAGGATATTTGGACAGAGCAACCTGGTCTAGTGGAAGGTGCCCCTGCCCGTGGTGAGGGGTTGGAACTAGATGAGCTTTAAGGTCCCTTCCAACCAAAACCATTCTACGATTTTATGTCACTACTGTTGATTAATTTTATATGTGAATGTATATTGAGAAGAAAGTATTTTCAGCCATTTTTCTAAGGGTTTGATTACAGATTTCAGTGTGGTTAGTGCTTCCACAACAGCATGGTTGGGGTCACGTTAACAAATCATTTGAACATATTATCCAGTCAGTATGAGTGAGAACTTCATATGTTTGCATATACAGGAGAAGCAGCTTGCAAGCTGAATGCAGCGTCAGTGATCTTCCTGCAACACATACATTTGGGGGCAAAAACAAGCCTAGGCTGCATTTCAATGTCATACAAACCCCAGAAACTATTTTTATCTGCAGGTTGCTGTGTAAAGAAATAGACAATATGTCCAGGAAAAGCACCAATCTGTGGCTTAGGTATCTGCATTTGATGCAACACTTGAGATGTGTCAGTACATTACACTGTAAAACAGGAAAGAAAAACACTCCCACTGAAATAGAGCGTGTCAGCCTCAGTTGATTTATGGCCTGATTCAAAGTGCCCTGAATTCAACAGCACGAGTCCTGCTGTGTTTTCAGCAGGGTTTGGCTCAGATGGGTGCACTTTAAACTTCCAAACCACAGTCAGTACAGCAGTGAGATAGGCCAGATGGAAAGTGCCCGTCACAGCCGGGATGATTCAGGGAACAGATGGGCTCTGCAGCCCTCCTTGTTTTGAGAGGGGAGCGGGAGGACACATAGCTGATGTTGGGTGGGAGGCCGCTGCTGCTCTGAGTGGGTGGTGAAGGCATGAAAGAAGATATCAAGGCAAGGAGAAAAAGAGAGAGGAAGGGAGTGGTCCGAGGGGAAGGCTGGGTGGAATGTGCGGAATTAGCACGGGGTGGAGCAAGAGACAGGGGAAAAACAGAGGCACGCTTGGAGTTATACAACTTGGCAGGTCTTAAACCTGACACTGACAGAGGAGGAATCCATAAAAAGCTCTAAGGAGGAGATGTGGCAAGGGGATTGACAAGAAAGGTAACACCAATGGGATAGAGCACAGGTGATCTGTGCGTGGTAGAATGAGGACATAAAAAAAAAAGAAAAAATAAAAGATAATGAGATAGAGAAAAAGAGTAAAAGGAGAGTTGCTGAACTATCCTGAAGAATTCTGTTTGCCTTGTATGTTGTATCCATAGAGTTTCTTTTTCTGTAAGGAAAATGAAAGGATTTTCTGAGCTGCACTGTTTCAGGTCTAGCATGTCCTGGATATACTAGTCCACGTGTTCCACACAAGAGGTGCAAAAAGTGGCTTAACTCTATAAAATCCAAATGTTATAGGACCGTCTTGGGGGGAGGGGGCAACACACAGCAAAACCCTCCAAGTGATGTGCAGGTAAATAACTTTTCTTGGGGGATGCTTGTCAATAAATAGTGCTTGAGCAAAAATATTGCACATAAGGAACCACAATACAGACAATCCGTAATCTGTGAGCTAAACTAAGGAAGTGCTGGGAAGCAGCTAAAGAGGTTGGGGTAATCTCCAGAGGAAAAAAAATAACACAGATAAAAAAGTAATTTTGTCTAATATTGGTGCTTCTATCATGGAAACTGCTCGATGGAAACCTGAACTGATCATCAGGTGGCTATTTCATAGTAGTCAGAAGTAATGACACATGCAAACAAGCCCCATTAGCAGTTTTGGAGTACAAGAATGAGCCCTTGCCTGCTACCAACTGAAAATGGGAAGGAATCTAACTGTGCTGTGTTGGAACAAATCCCAGTAGAATTTAAACTTGATCATATAGACTTTGAAGTAAAATTTGATGGCTCACTAGTGTTTTGGTGATTACTACAAGCACTCTTCAGGAAGTTTCAAAGTTGTTTGCAAGTGAGAAGCTAATGCCTTCTAAATCCGGGGAGTACACAACCTGGCTTCTCCCTTCCCTGAAAGAAGCTCGAGGAAGAAAACCAGTAAATGGATCATTTCATTCACTGACATTGTGTAACCACCTATGGTAAGTATTTAGGGTGAGGCCTGAGAAATACTTTATCGAGATGGAAAATTGTAAAAGGTGTGTGTCTTTCATCACGTATTTCTTCAGTTTGTCCTGCTGATATAGTAGCAACCAAGATGATCTTCTCAGACATAGCCATAATTAACAAAGTATTGGCCTGGATTCACGATAAGAATGTTTCAGACCTTTAAGAACAGAACTGAGATCCAAATGGGTAGTAGATTACTTACTGCTGAAAGAAGACCTTCAAGGATTTAATTAATGTGTGGAAAAAAATCAGGTAACTTTCACAGTGGGCAGAGGGAAAGGTGGAGCTGCAGGATTCTCTCTTTTCCTGGGCTGTCACATCCAGCAGGAAAGCTGAATTCATGAGAACCAACAGACAATGCTGTCAAAATCCAGGCACTAAAGCTGTCTTGGCTAGACTGCAGCAATTATGAACCCTCTGTCAGCACCCTGTCTGGCTTTCCCACGGGTCCAAGGAATGAAGGAGATTTGAATACATTTACAAATAACAATTTAGTCAAGCCAGAAAAAAAAAGTATGTTTGAAAGGAACTCTAGATTTAAGCCTGTCTATTTGAGGCCATGATTAAACCACAGATGTTCCTGTCTCCTACAAAGCTTTATGAACCAATAACTGTACCCTCTTAAATCACAGTGTACAAATGAGCGTCTGGTCTTTTATTCACAGTATGATAAAAGAAGGGGTAGTCTGTCTGACAAATCACTTACGTGCCTAGGAATATTTGCTGACATATGTACTGCTTTCATAACCAAACTGTCTCCTGACCCAGCAAGGGATTATTTTGCCTCTTTCTTACGTGACAGTGCTCAAAATTTGATGGATTGATTCCACATATTTCCACTGCCCAAGCATGAGGAAGTTGGCTCCTTCTATGGCTCTGCCACAGTTTCTTTGCACAGGTATCTAGTCTTTCCATCAGCCATGCTGCTTCATGGGAAGAGAGAAGCCTAAATTATGCGGACTCAAGAATGAAAATGCAGGTGCAGCCTCATACGCTCATACCACTTGGACGCACACAACTCTATGGGATCCGGATGGGATCCACCCAAGGGTACTGAGGGATCTAGTGGAAGTGCTCACTGAGCCACTTTCCATCGCTTACCATCAGCCCTGGCTAAATGGCGAGGTCCCAGCTGACTTTAAATTGGCAAATGTGATGCCCATTTACAAGAAGGGCTGGAAGGAGGATCCAGGGAACTCCAGGCTTGTCAGTCTGACCTCAGTGCTGGGGAAGGTTATGGAGCAGATCATCTTGAGTGCCATCATAGGACATGTACAGAACAACCAGGTGATCAGTCACAGTCAGCATGGGTTTATGAAAGGCAGGTGCTCCTTGACTGACCTGATCTTCTATGACTGTGATCTACTTAGTGGATAAGGGTAGGAAGGCTCTACATAGTGATGTGGACAGGCTGCATAAATGGGCAGAGGCCAACAGTATGAGGCTCAACAAGGCTCAGTGGTGGGTCCTGTGCTTGGACCGCAACAACCCCATGCAACGCTATAGGCTTGGGGAAGAGTGGCTGGAAAGCTGACCAGTGGAAAAGGACCTGGGCATGCTGATTGATGGAACTGAGCATGAGGCAGCTTGTGCTCAGGCAGCCAAGAAGGCCAACAGAATCCTGGCCTGCATCAGCAATAGCGTAGCCAGCAGGATTGTGGAAATGATCATCACCCTGTACTTGGCACTGGTGAGGCTGAACCTCAAATACTGTGTTCAGTTCTGGGCCCCTCGCTACAAGAGAGACATTGAGGTGCTGGAGTGGGTCCAGAAAAGGGCAATAAAGCTGCTGAAGGGTCTGGAGCACAAGTCTGATGAGGAACAGCTGAGGGAACTGGGGTGTTTAGTCTGGAGAAAAGGAGGCTCAGAGGAGACCTTACCACCCTCTACAAATACCTGAAAGGAGGTTGTTGCAAGGTGCGGGTCAGTCTCATCCCCAAGTATGAAGGAATAGGACAAGAAGAAACAGTCTTAAGTTGTGCCAGAGGAGGTTTAGATTGGCTATGAGGAAAAATGTCTTCCTCAAAAGGGTTGTCAAGCATTGGAACAGGCTGCCCAGGGAAGTGATAGTCACCATCCCTGGAGGTACTGTGTTGATGTGGCACTGAGGGACACAGTTTAGTGGTGGACTTGACAGTGCTGGGTTAACTGTTGAACTCAATGAGCTTAAAGGTCTTTTACAACCTAAATGATTCTATGAGTCTATGCTGTGCGACAAAAGTGCCAGGGATCAAATGCCTCATACGCTCTCTTCCTATGTCAAGTGACCTTTCCTTAAGGCTTATCTATACACAGAAAGTCTTGTGCAATAGGTGTGAGACACAATTAGAGTTTTATAGCTACTTATTACCTACTGTCTGTGTGGACTTTCCTATTTGCAAGAAAAGCTATCTCGAGGTGTAGCATAACCCAGCTCAGAATAACTTGTGCACATAAAACACCAGAAAGAGACTCTCACTTGGTACATAGGATCTTTTTAGCACTTGTTTTTTCAGGCTTTTCCTTTATGTAAACATGTTTGGTGGAATTTTTCATAACCTGTGCTCACCAACCAGCAATATTTATTTCTCTCAGACACTTGTGATCAGTCCTAACTAGAATGTATGCTAGAGCAGTAGATAAATAGTCTCAAACACATGATCTATAATCTCACTAGATCACTCATAAACGAAGAAAGAGCTATACAGGGATTGAGAAAAAATAAATTCAAGAGTGACTGAATCAAGATCATGATGTCCATTTTAGGAAGGATTTTGAGGTCTTACGTTAACCAAAGATTGGGTATTCGCCCAGAT
Organism: Psittacula echo; assembly: GCF_963264785.1. Classification (NCBI taxonomy): domain Eukaryota; kingdom Metazoa; phylum Chordata; class Aves; order Psittaciformes; family Psittacidae; genus Psittacula; species Psittacula echo. The sequence goes on from NC_137736.1 coordinate 72,319,199, forward strand.
AAAAAAAAAAAGGGGGGGGGATCAATTCTGCTCACTGTTTCAAAGGACTCTTCCTTAAGAGGAGAAACAGTGCACAAACCGCAGGCAGCAGGTTTTTTAAGCCTCAAAACCCAGGTGCCAGGAAAAATGCCCTGTATGAAGGGGAATGGAAGCCTAACAAGGAAGTATGTTGGGCATTATGCTAACACATCAGCTCCTAGGTAGTGCTGTGGTATTAACAAGAATTACAGAGAAAAGGAAAGTTGGGCTGTGTGAAGACATGGGTGCTGACTGGTGCCATCTTACAGCCACAAGTGATAAAAAGAAACTGACGGACATCCAGGCATCTCTGCTCTGATCACAAAAACATGCTGGGAATAAGGCAGTGACGGTAAGAAGGCTGCTCTCCAGTGCAGGTTTATAAGTGGGAATGAAAAGTCCTCTAGCTGGGGCTTTGTCTAGGTGGTTCAGGGAGCTAAAGTACTCATTCACCTACTCCATTACTTTCACTGATACTACCCCCTTGAGAAGCCTGGCCTTATATGAGAGAGATGCTAAGGTGCTGTACTGCTCAGCTATTTCCTCTTTCTCACACAGCTCCACACACCCCTGACCAGTGAATGTAGTGCTCAGAAGGGACTATTTCTGCACACCAGGTCAACAGCTTGGATGGCTATATGGGAATTTCTCCTTGTCTGTAAACCCCATGACAAGGTTATGTGCTGACTTATTTCCTTTGTATTTGACCATTCCTTGTTCGGACAAGTACTCAAAAATTATGCAAAGGGGAAGGTTTTATTCTTCTTTCACATTCCTGTGAAATGAGAGTAAAATTATATATATACACACATGCATGTATATACACATATATATTTTACTCATCATGACTGATAGCCCTGGAGCATGGAATTATTTGTCTGGAGTACATGTACGAGCAAGCTGGTAGTGTGTGTTTCAGTAACTGCCTTTGCCAGTGTGCCTCAGCACTGGAGAGACTGCAAGATGAAAAGGTAACCCAGGTGTATTACAGCATCCTACAATTCTATTATGAGACTTACTATACTTTGTGATCTTCTAACCCCAGAGACTGAAATCCAAGTATTTCCTAAGAATCCCTGTTTTGATTTTTCCAAAGGAAAAGCTTTGAGGCCTTGACACTGTAAAGAAAGATTTTAAAAACATGATGCAAGTTTGCCACTTAATTATCTGTGGAGGCTGACTCCTGTGTTTTGGGAAACGCAATTTGCAGCATCATGTAGAGCCACCTCTGCCCTACTTCACCTATGCAACCACTTCTACCAAAAACCCAATTGTAAAGCATTACTGCTCTTCTTTTGTAATAAGCTCTGCTCTCTGATCCAGACTAGCTATGCAATGGATAGAGCAATGGTCCTGTTGTGCTTTCTTGAACTTCTTGAGCAAGACTACTGGTGATCTTAAAGCACAGAGAGCCAATATGGTGCTTCTCTGGGGAGATCAGGAGTCAGGGGCAGCAGGCTAGAAAGTGATTAACTTTGGGAAGTGGACTGCACTTGTATACATTCAGAATAGTTGAAAGTGTACAAAAACTGTTTGCTCAGACTTTATGTTCACATCTGTAGGTATTCTGGGGAGTATCATCTAGCATTGTCTTGGTGTGCACAGCTGACATGCCTCTTGTTGTTTGCCCCTTCTTCAACAGGGGTAGAAAGGCAAGAATACTTAGAAACAGTGAAGCAATTCAGATTGAATAAAATGTCAAAAGGATGAGGTATTTTTAAACAAACCCCGCAACCCCAGGTGATAAAATACTGCATGACTGGAATGGAGAGCAGAATTGATCAATGACAAGGGAAATCAAACTATACAGCAAATCTAACAAAATTGGAGAAAGGTTTCTGCAATGTGTAAGCAAGATTGCTTTCAGCACAGCCGTTCTCTCTCCACCTGTCAAAACAGATTTCAGAGTCAGAAGTCACAAGTTTCGTGGTTATGAGTTACAGGAAAAATTGATGCAGATCCTTAGATGGATTAAGTTAATCTAGCTCTATCCATTCATTCCCTTGAACCCAAATCAGTTTGTTGCAGCTGAGGATCTGGCTTCTTCCTCCTCCACAACTGAGCACAGATACAGCTTCCTTTTACCACTTTATATAAAAGCATCTTGTAAAACGTGTGAGCTTCTTTTTACTGTGTTAAAGTTCATTTTGTTTAAGCATGCAGTTCTCTTGCCTGAACACAAATAATATGCGCAGCTATAATTTTCTTTGTGACTAATTTGCTTTCATAGTTGTGGCTGATTAAATAGCTTTGCCTTACTTGGTTGGCAGAGAGGTAAGCGCCTTTAAATATATTTAAATGTAATTGGGCTTTGATTTTTTTTTGTCTAGCCTTGTTAAAAGCATAGTTAACACCTTTCTTGGAGCTTACTTCATGAACACACAAACGGAAAACTTCTCTGAGCTGTTTTGTAAAGCACAGCTAATTAATGCAGTTAAGTACAACTGAGTTAAGTAGGAGAATCACAGCTCGTAAATAAAGATAAGAAAATGATAAGAGGTGTGACTGATATGTGTGTAATTACCTGCTTGGGAGGCAGCCTGATCTGGAAGAACCAGAAGAGATTTGGGAGGCAGGAAATCCTGTGTTGCAATCCTCATTCCACCCATGATTCCTGCTGCTGCAGGGGAGTTGTCCTGCCTCTCCTTCCCCAAATGGCAGTCACTCAATGAAAGAGTGACGTACGGATTTATTAATAGAATAGGCAAAGCATCAGAAACACTTAAAGTGTGATTTTGGTACCTGTGAATATCACACAGAACAGATATTGTCCCAAATTAAAATTTTCTTGCACTGTTCTCCATATCTTGTTCAGAAGTGAGGAAATAGAGACTTATCACTTCTCAGTAGTTGCTTCTTGAAACAAATCTGATTTTTGCTACTTAAGAGTTCTTTGGATTACACAGCAGATTGTTAGAAGGGAGTTATCACAGTAAGGTGCATGACCCTGAAGAGAGTGCTGCCACAGGGCTGCCGTTAGCACAGAATCAAGATTTTGTTTCTCCTTCAGCCTGGAATAAGAAATCAGTGTCAATCCTAAAAAAAAAACCAACAACCACAAAAAAGGGTCAGTTATTGACAATTAATAACAATAAATCTGATGTCGTAGCTCCACATAATTCAGAATTGTACTCAAAAGCAATGTTTAGAAAAGGATCTCAAGTCCTGTTTTGTAACAACTTACTCCTACAATAGGCAGAGGAAACAAAATCTGAAGATGGGGAAATCCGAGAGGAAGTAAACTGGGGGTTGAGTCACCACTGTATCCTTGCAGTCAGAGGGCAGATGTAAAATCCTGAAATGCGCACAATCTGCTTCAGTGAGCGTTGCCGATCCCGATCCAGATGATTTAGACAGACAGTGGAGATTCTAGTCATCCCGATATTCAAATCCCCCTCTGTGTGAGTCTCCTTCCAAACACAGCTGGAACATCCATGTTTTCCCATGTGACACAGCAACTGCCAAATTGTAATACAGGCTTGTTTATATGGTCTCACTTAGTAAGATATAAGCTGTACATTTGAACTTATTTACCCACCTTGAAACTGCACAAATCACCTTTCTAACCTGTTCCAGTTTAGCATGGGTCTGGTGAGAGGATTCCTGCACGAGTTCCTTCCAGGTTATTGCCACCAAGGCACAGGCTTTTAGGGCACAGAAAGAGGAGCAAACCCATTTCAGGATCCTCCTAGCATAGTCTGTAAATCCTTTCTCTTTTCAGTATATTTAATTCAAGAAAGATTCTTACCTCCACTCAATTAATGTAATTAATTTAGGCCAAGTCTCCTCCCATACATGCTAGACCATGGCATCGTGGCTTCTCTTGCCTCTATACATCTGTAACATCCATTCACAAAGAAGCCTTGAATTTCCTGTTGGGGTGGATAACTACACCTCAGAAACAAATAAGCTGACCTCTTTCATACTTTTCTGTTCTGAGTCATCGTTGAGCGAAAAAAAAACACTATTGTGAAGAACAGAAACTAAGAATATATCTGAGGAGGACAGTTGAGCTGCACCTTGGTCCACTAGTGCTGAAAATGTCAGGAAATGCAGAGGATAAGCAGGGATGGTTTTGACCTTCATCTGGAAAGAGAAATCAGAGAGGTGCCAGTAAAATGTCAGGCTAATGAAAAGTATTTTGTGTTGTTTTGTTCCAAAATTTATTTTGCCTGGGTTCCTGGAAGATAATGACTATAACAATACTACAACTGCAGCAAAATGGAAACCAGCCATGTCCTAGCTTTGTTTCTGCCAAGGAGCTGAAGCACTTAATGCCTTTGATGCTGTTTCATGAAACCAGACAGATGAATCATGAAAGAGTAGTACAGAATGTGAAAATGCAAAAATGAATTGAATCATAAAGAAAGCTGTTCTCATCAGAAGGTAGGCAAAGTGAGTAAAACACTTGGATGAGGCAAGACTCTTTGGATCAAGAACATACGATTGGAAAGCTGGAAGACTTGGCTTAAATGTTAACAAAACAACTAGAATCTGTGAAACAGAGGAAGTTACCTAGCCCAGCTGGAAAGTACAAGAGGAAGGACAATAGCCTTGCAGAAGTGCCAACAGAGATTTCAGAGCTCTCCAACAGAAAAGCCCAGAAGCAGGAAGACAAGAACGGCTCAAATTTTAAATACTCTGGAAAAATAAAGCAATATTAAGGAGCTGTACACATTGTAATAAACAACATGAGCCAATACAATGTCTGGCATTGGGATGGTGGTGTAAAATCTGCACAGGATTACATCACTCTGCAAAAGCTTGCCAGCAGTAGCAGGTTGCTCACAGCAGGCTCTGAGGGATGACAGCAGCCCTGCCAGCTCAGAGGAATGCTTTGTACAGGCATGGACTGCACAGCACACCAGGGGAACAAATGAGTGAGCGAAGCAAGGAGGGAAAGAAGGAAGCATTGTTCGCAGAACAAATGGGATATTTGCGCTCAGGTGTGCAAGCCAACCTGATGCCAAAGGCCACTGGCACTCAGGAAAATCTCCAGCAGTAAAAGGCTGGCAAAGCAAAATTCTGCCTAGCTTAGCTGAGCATTAGTAACAGGGGCACTGTCTTCAGGAGAGTGATCTGGCAGAGACTGGGGCAGGACTATGGGATAGTTGCAGGGAATCTGAAGTCCCTCACTGTGAAACAAGGACTGCACACGCTGAAAGGCTTTAGGCCGGAGACTTAACAGCGTGTCTTTTGTTCTTTGCTGTTTGCTCTGTCTCTAGGTGAGCTGGGAGCTGAGCTAGTTGAAGGGAAATGTTCAGAGTCACCTTAGTAAGACTCTGGCCACGGATTCCTGGAGAGAAGCATTTAACACAACCCGCTGCAGGTGGCATTGCAAGCATCTGCGAAGCTGGGGGTGGGCAAGAGGGCTGGTATCCAGGAACTGAATCCAAAACCGGTACAAATACAGGATTACCTCTGGCAAGAGCAGAATGCATACAAACCTGCCATGAGAAAGGTGCCTTTGTCAAGGTGTGTGAGGCTACAGAAACAAAACCCAGGCCCTCAGTGTGTGACTGACTGGCCAGGGCTGGGATTGCTGTGGACTTTGCAGGACCCCACGTAGTAGTAGCTACTACTTTCATTGTAGCTGGCCACTCGTGGGGACTGTCAGCAAGCAGCTTCTGCACGTAAATGGATAAACTGTACACAGGCCATACCTCCACTATGGTATTTGCATTGCACATCCAAGCTGTGCAGGTGCTGCACTGTGGCCACACTGGCTCTCCATTCTACTGCACTCAGTTGTCCAGGCTTGGTCTTCATGCATGCTGTGTAGACAATCCACGTAAGATACAAGGCCTTCACTACAATGCCTCTAGGCTCCAAAATCTTTATGAGAGACATGAGTGCAAAGCTCAGCTCACACCATGCTTTTGGTGGTGAAAAATAAGAGGTTTTCATCTAGTTCTGGAATTTTCACTTTCTAGTGAAAGTCAAGGCTTGTCCCTTGGGAAGTGTAATACTGTGAGGGGCTGTGAAAACTCAACAGATGCCACTCAGCCCACACCATGCCACCTTTCACTAGTTCTGGACTTTCTTTGGGAGCCTAAAGTATGTTAGTGGAATGAATTTCAACAAAGGCTGCCTTTCTGGTAACTATTATGTTGTCTTGGAGGACAGAGAAGATCCCGGGTCTCATGACAGCATTTGAGTATGCAGTCTTTGCAATATTTCACTCAATCCAGCGTATCCCCATTTTCAGCTGTATTGAAGTTCCACTCCCATCCACATCTTGACTTATTTTCCTACACTTTGCCTCACTCCAGAAAAATAGACTTCAAGTATATTCTGTAAGGGCTTTCAGTTGAGACAGAAGAAAAACAATTCAAGGCTATTATAATATATTTTATTATTTTAAACATATTACATTAAATAGTCAAAAATATTATAATTTGGTACCATTCCCAGAAGGAGAGAAGGGGAAGCTTTAAGAGGTTATCCATGATAACCTAATGCTAAGCTGAGGCATTTTATGGCAGAGACTCCAGGAGCACAAGGCAGAACTCCATGTGTCCTTCCAGGTTTTGCCACCAGCCTGAAGTTGTAAAGCAGGTGTGAGGACTTTTGACACCTACTTACCAGACATTAGTCCTTAGCAAAGACTCTCAGGTCAGAAGCCAGTGCTGCTTTGGGAACATCTCACAGTCATTACTTGGCTATGTTATTCAGGGACAAACCATTAGATAACTGCCTTACCACCAGGAACAGAACATTTCTGTTAACGTTTCCTCTTAATGGAGAAAAAAGTAGCGGTAACATTTTGAGAAATGACACCCACACAAAGATGACAACCCCCATTTCTTTGCCAGTGCCACAGATTCCTGCAGCTATGGGATCCTTTACTGTAGGGGATGCCAAATGATAATTCAGTCTGCTCCATGTACTGGTATTGTTCAGGGTGGGAGCGCAAGCCCCAGCTAACACTGTCAGCAAGTTCACGTGCACCCCAAGAATGGAATCTGTGTGGAGAGTTTTTGAGAAACCCACAGTTGTTGCAAGAAAAATAAAATAACTTTTTCCTGACCACATCTGGATACAGATTTTTCCTGACCACATCTGGATACAGATGTGGTCAGCCTGGTTCTGTCCTACGTTGCCTGAAACAAAATGATTTGTCCCATGAAGCGCTGTTTAAACTCATGCTATCCTAAGTACAATAGCAAACATTCTGAAACAGAGTTATTTTCATTTCTGTGACATGCCCTTGGACTCAGCTGCTGACAGAGTCAAGGACCTGACACCAGCCTGAAGGTGGGCTTTTTCTTTTCTCTTTTTACTATTTTAGTCACCTCCAAGTATCTGAGCTGCAAGCCAAAGCAGATGTGATTATCTCAGCTGTCACTGGGATGGAAGTGGCATTGTAAATCGATAGGATTCAGACCACAGAGCACTTTAAAGATCCAATTCCAACACGCTGATATACAAATAGTGACAAATAGGAAACCACTGCAGCCTTTCAAGCATCAATACAAAGCTTTCAGAGGGACTACCACCATTGTCAGCTATTTCATTCATACCTCTGAGTAGCATCTTACATAGTGTGCTGCAAAAACTCCTCAAAGCTGCATGTTCAGCTTTAATGAAAAAAGGAAATGGTAGGCAGAAATAAAGTAATTGAACTGCCACAGTTATGGCAACCCTAAGAGCAGCTGAATCAATGTGAAAAGCATATTATGGGTGACTTACAAATGGAAGAATGTTACTGAGAAGGGCAAGGTTAGAAAATCACCATCAAAACTAGATGTAAAGGTGTAAGCAAAGACTCAGTCAGCCTGAAAGAAACTATCTTCACAGAGTTAAGCATATACTTAATTGGACTTCAAAAGCAGCTTACACTTAAACTGTTTTCCAGTATTGAGTAGTAGTTGTTCTTATCAAAGCAGGTGCTCTCTGACATTTTGTGTCAGCATCCTTTGTACATAAAGCAATCTGTCTATGGAAACCAGGTTTGTTTTTTTTTTTACGAAATCATACGGCATTTGATTTGTAGAACAATTAAATAAAACATACATTTTGCTTATCTTTGTATATTTATAGCTGACTGGTACCGACAGCACATAATCTAAGACAGTGCCTGAATGGCTAACTAATTTTATATTTGCAGACATAGTATCGTTAAGTGAAATTGATTCTGCTAGAATTCTAATACCCTAACTTTGCATTTTTTATGATTCTTACTATATTTTCCAATAAATATTTTCATTTCAAGGGGGATTTTCAGGGAGAAAGATGCTTCTTGGTGTGAGTACAGCTGGCAACACTTTTTTCACTGATTTGCTAGACTTCTCTGGATGTCCTATGACATTTGATTTATTTATGTAATAGCTTATAGGAATTTATTTTTACACATTCTGTTCAAAACTGTAAGTTTAAGTCCCACTAAATTTTTTAGAATCAGAACTAGTTATGAATAGAGATAAGTCACTCTCTGACAATTCCACTGAAAGATTATCAGCAACAAGCCATATTATATAAACTCCCAAGTTTCATTTTACCAGTTGAATAATTGAAGCCCATGTAATATACTTCAGAGCCTAGTGTTACTGAACTGTATAAAATCTGTTAAGAATCCACAGAATTCTATCAGTACAAATACTACCATAGATAATTTTCCTTCCTTTTTTCCCTCTCCTTTTAAAAAGTATATCAAATACAGACATCTGATCTAAGGACCTCCAAAGACTTGGCAATGGTGTTTTGTACATGTGCATTTCTAAGATAGAAGAAAGTTTATTCCATTCTACATCTCTGAATGAAGAGTACAGTAAAATGCATTTGGAAGTGCCAAAGGAAATTACTACTTGAGAAGAGCCCTGGTCAGGGTCAGCCTAGTGGTCAGGGAGCTGACCACTAGGTTTCCTTAGCTTCTTTGGCTGCCAGAACAAAACACTCTTTTGAGAGGAAAGACACAGGCTCCGTTTTCTAGAACACCTGCTTATTCTACTTCTTAAATCAGTTATTCACTCTTTTCAGTCTAAACCAGTATAGACTTGTGGGAAGGGGAACAGTTAATTTTTGAAGGAGAAGGTGACACAGGGCAGTGGTTTTTCACAGGCCTGATTAAAACAAAAGTGTATTATTTTCTTTTGATGAATCTGCTTTTTTAAGCTTATAGTTATAAGCACTATACCCATTTACTTTGGTTCACTGCAGCTTTATAACATCCCGTGTGATACACTTTAAAAAATGGACTAAATTCAGATTTCGGGTTCATTTTAAGAGCAAGTAAAATGTTTGGATTGCAAAACCTGCCTTTCTGTAGGCTGCATGAATTTCCGTGCTAGCAGCTTCCAGGAAACTCTTGGGTTACAATTACAAGAAGTCAAAACTGCAGCAGCAGAATTGTTAACTGGAAGTCAGAATTTCCTTTCCACCATTCCTCTTCTGTTTGGCCCTAACAGGCCAGCTTAAATACTTTGTTTCTTTTATTTTTCTATTACATTATTTTGGTATTTTTGTGGCTTTTTTTCCTTTCTGATCCTAACCTCTAATTCTTTGTTCTTTGGTCTGTTTTTTTTACCTTATACTGGATTATCTACTTAGAGCAGCATTTTCTAGCAACCCTTCCCAGTTATAGGACTCTCTCCTTTAAATTTATCATGGATGCGTCCAATTCTTAAAACAGGTTAAAGACATTTTTTTTTGTGTTCTTTTCCAGGCTTCCTAGTTACGTGGTCAGTAATCCAAAGAAGAATGTAAGCCGGGAAGTCTGTGATAAGAACAATAAAAACAGCGTTTGCTCCAAGGAGCAAAACTGAAGCAGACTTCACAAACTACAGGAAGAGAAGGAAAGAAGGTAATGTGTGTATTCAGTTGGACACAGGGATTTTTCTTAAAATAATAATTTAGACAAGTAACTGTGTATGGAGATAACTAAAGCATAACAGAAAACCTGGAGAAAGAAATGGAAATGTGATTTAATAAGGCTCAGCAAGCAGCGCGTCTAGGGATGATACTGCAAGACAGATGGTATCCCGAACAGATCTGTGCTCTGCAAACTCAGATGACCCCATTTCTTTAGATTACCATGCAAGGAGATGACCCTGAAAAAGTGAGAAAGTACAGGGCTGGAATGCTGGCTGAGTGAGCCCCAGGGACAGAAGACAGTTTGATCCTAGCTGTCTGTTATTTGAACACAGATCTGAAAGAAGATAAGGACAAAGACCCGCTTTTCACTGCCCAACGTATTATAGATGTCTTTGCAAAATAAATGGAAAGCTTGTTGAAAGCAGTAGCAATTACATTTAGTCGGATTTTACTCACTGTTATTTTAGGATTGAGCAACCATGCTGAGAAATGAAAACAGAAGTTACGTCAGAAGAAATGACACATAAGGCTTTATGTTTACTTACTTATTTTTATATGTGTAAAACCTAAAAATAACATATATGTTTATATGGTTGTTTGTATAGGAAATGTGAGGTTTACAGACCATTTGCCACTGCTGTAGCCACTGGAATGTGCCAGCAAATCTGTGTCCCTGTGTCTCCTTACAGCTGCTTTTTATATTTGGAGTATAAACATTGTTAGCTTCTGAAGGATTTATCAGTTTAGAGGACAGCTGTGGAGTGTTTAGGAGAGGACCTAAGGACAACATAGGTCCAAAATAGATGTGTGTTTGGCTACTCCATCTTCTGACATGTGAGATACTTCTACAGAGAAAAGACTTCCAAGAAAGTAGACAGAGCCTTCCAGGGATCTCCTGCAATTACTTCCTCACTCTACACCACAGGCTTTGAAGGCTTTTTTCTGTGAATTTTTCTTGTCTAACAGAAAAAAGAAGATAATATGTGAATGGATGAATGGATGGAATATCTATGATTAAAAAAACATTCAAAACATTCCAGGAGGCACACTTCTTCCATGAGAAAAAAGCCACATGAAAATTCCATGAAAAGTCACATTGCTTAATAAGCCCCTGGAAGGCTCTTAAGACATTAGAGTTGCTACAGCTAATACCACACAGAACAGCATAGCTGCAGCTTGCAAATAGACAAAACCCTGATCATTTTGTTGACAATTTATTTTGTTCACACATGCAGTTAAAATTAAATGTCTGGTAGACAGAAGAATAACATCTAAGCGATGGAAAACCTCTGTAGCAAGCAAGAGGAGTTCTGAATGTAAATTTATTTTCCGTTTGTGTATTTTATTTTTTTTTTACACAACATAAATACGTACAAAACAGTACATAAGGAAAACCCAGGATATCATGCCTAAAATGACCTTTTTCCCCCTTTGTCCTTACAGAGGAAGGCTGACAAATGCTCATCAGCTTCCCATCCATCATGTTTCATAGGAAAATAGGAAACAGTAGGCATCTTAAGCTGGTCTGTATGGATTCATACACAGGGATCCTTCTCCAACACTGTTGTGCTTAACAGCTAAGAAAATTCCAACTGCCCTTCTAAGAAATCTGAGTTTTATCTGAGGGCACATTCGTCATATCTGAAAGTTTTAAAATAAATGTCAAAGTCTGTTGTATAGTCCAGGATCAATTATGAAGTATTTATTTCTTGGAAAGATGTCTGACTTTTGCCCTTTCATTCTGTACTAGTCACAATCATTTCAGCATTCTGTTTTACAATTTTCTTATTTACAGCACATCCACAAATTCACTCTTGCAGCTGTTCCTCATGTGATTATTTCTAGTAGTTGCATTGTGGTTACCCATATGAATAAGGCTTATTGTTGTGGTATACCATCACAGGCTACAAATATGCAAAAATTATAAAGGGGCAGGAAACTTTCAAACCCTTTAAATAATTTCTTCTGGGTTTGGACAGGCATTCTTTTTGGGTTTGCCTGGACTTTTGTTTTGTTTCATTTTGTTTAAAGATTGCCCTGCAGCTATTTAAAAAAGTTTAAAAACTGCTACCACCGATTTACTTTAAGTCAGTTAATCGCAGGAGAGCAGGCAGTTTCAAAATCTGCCAAACCCTTAGCCAGTAGAAATTAGCAATTATGCAGTTATTTTTATTAGCTGCATATTGCATAAAGATGTAAGCATCTGTACTTATTATATTGTATAGATTATCTCATGACAGTATATGACATACATTTGTGGCAGTGTTACTGCTATGATTATTTTCAGTGACAGCCAGATGAACTGGCAAGGAAGAAAGCATAGTAGCCAAGTCGAATATTTTTGAGTATATATTTATTCTGGAGAAACAAGCTCCTAAATACATGACTGCAATGGATACCAGACAAGCATGCACTATAAAAAAGAAATATTCTGTTTTCCTTTTCTTGTCAACAGCACATAGCAACAACTGTTTCCTAGTACCAGCAAAGACCTCTGCTCCATCAGTTACTCTGCCATGGAGGTTAGAACTATGAGCTTTTGGACTCACATACAGTGTAAACAATCACCACTTGATTGCTTTGCTGAATACAGCTCATATCCTATTACTTATTTCCCAGCTCGTGTCTTGGAACTGACTCTAAACTAAATCTAAAACAAGGAACACTTACCCAAATTCTTTGTGTATGAAGAAGTTACCTACTCAGATGAAAAATGTGAGCTATGCCAAGTTAAGGGAATGAGCAGACAAGTCAATAATGAGGGATTTGTAGTCTACGTTGCATTACAGTGTCGGCAGGAGACCTTTTCAGTACTTTCATGTGCTAGGGGGTTATGAGCCATTCTCTCCATGCTGCTCTTAGTTTCAAGTGGCTGTAGAGTCACAGATACAACCACTGCAAGAAATGTGTTACTGGCTTGTGTAGTAAGGGATAATAATAAATATTGTACTTGAACATTGAAGGACTGAAGTACCAGAATAATTCTGTGCTTTTAATGGGAACATCTTTGACAACATCAAGAAAGACTGATTACAGATAAGAAATCCAGGAATCAGCATATGGTCTGGCTTAGCAAGAAATCTCTATCACTACTGAGCAGAAAAATCCTCTTCTAAAGGCTACAACAACCCTTATGCTGATAATAAAAGAAAGATGTGTCCCATGGTATGCACTTAAGCAGCTGCTAGTGGTCATGACATGAAGCATCTCTTAAGAGTACACAGCAGTTCAGTGAAAGCTGTGGAAACAAACATTTTAAATTGTAGAAGTTAAACTCTAAAATCATTCAATAATCTGAGTAAATACGTACAAAACCTTGTGCATCCATTTTTCTTTTGTTAAATGTAGCCTTCATTACCTCAGTTTAACACAAACTGGCTAAACTGAGTTTAGACAAACGTAAATAATCTAAACCACAATCAGGGCAGCCACTCTGCATCAATTTACTATCACGTTTAAAAATCACACAATTGTTGTACTCCATTGAAAACAGAAGAAAATGATGTGGCATTCTGCTCATATTACATGACCAACTTCCTAAAAGATGTTACTAATATTCAGTGTTAGTTATAAGAATTTACCCATGAAGAAGCAATATTTTTCCAGAAGCCTGAATGAAACTGATTAATTGACTGATAAACTGAAAGAAGTGTCATAATTGTCTTATGAGTCAGTGGAAAAAGCAGGAAGCGAATTATTCTGCATCCTCCCAAACTTGCATAGGAATTTATTTAAAGGGAATTACAGTTACCCTAGTTGGAGTTTAGCCAGGGCGTGAGAGGTAACACCCCTTCTGCTTGTAAGACCAAAAAAAAAACCAAAACAAAAAAGCTGTATTTATGCCATGCCTCAGTGCAGAAAAAGATTTAGTTGCTTATATTAATTCTGCAATACCTCTGCTGAACCTAAGAAGTATAAATAGAAGAATGAGCTTTTAGAATTGCAGATGAATGGGTAGAAAGACCACAGAGCATTTACCTGGTCCTTCCTCAAGTTTCTATTGGCAAGGTTGCAATAATTAAGCCTAAAACAGTTACACTGAAACTGATGACATCATGCCTCAGAGCAGGTAGTGCATGGAGTTTTATGAATAGTGACATGCTGGAAGTTACTGAGAAACTTCCACTAGATCCTCCTGCCCTTCCCAGATTTCCAGGTAAGGAATAAAATAATTTCCATTTATGAGCCAGAGATACATACACATGTGTGCTCTTACTTACTAATATAATCAAAAGAAACAAGATTGAAGTAATTTACGGTCTATCCGCTCAATGGAAATACACATTTCCTCTAAATAGACAGTTTCAGGTATTTAAATTTAAAATGAATAAAAGACACCACCTGCTAAAAAGTTATGTCACCTTAAGAGTGCATAGTATGGATTTCATGGGGTATATCACGGTGGTATAATCAAACCAATCTGTAAATGTTTGCATATTCCTGTACATAAACTTTGGCATACTGTTATATTCCACTGGGAAAATAATAAATAAATAAAAAGAACTAAAAGCTGCTATTCAGAAATATCTGTGTGCACTGTTTGCATAATATTAGGAAGGATAGATTATCTGTGTCTGGGAAAAAGTCAGTCTTGGCCAGATGCAGAAAAAACATTCCATTATTCCTTTCAGGCATTGGGGGAATTTTAAAAGGGATCTCAAATAAACCTACTTCAGCTCATCAGTGAATGCGTTAGTATGCTTGAAGATGCTAAGCAAGCCATCCATTCATTTGGTTTTTAAAATTATACAGAACTAGTAGCTCCTTTTACATTAAAATGCCGATAGAATGTTATCAAAAGGTAGCTTTTTATGCTTCTGCCTTTCAGAGTGCAAAAAAAGGAATGCACCTTATCTGGATTTTAAGATCCAGTTCCAAACTGTTTATTATCTGTAAAACCTCCATACTGTCTGTGTATCTAATGCTTAGTGAGCACTTCCCAGCCTCCTCTATTCTTTTAGTGCTTATTCCAGCCACATCATTTGTTATGATTTGGTGGCCGTTGCTCACCTGCTCTTCTCTTCACTGAACAGATTTGCAGGCCAGAGAGGTTATGATGATCACCTAGCTTGACCTCCATAGCAACATCACCCAAGAAATTTTATAACAGGAATTTGCTTTGAGTCCCTAATTTGAGGGATGACTTGGAGCACAAGATTTAGATATATTGAATCCTAATCTAGAATTTGGGAGGAAAGAATTCAGTGGGTCCTCACGGATATTATACCAAACAACTCCTCCTGTGTCTAAAATAAAAGAATCTTGTGCTTATTTTAAATTAGTATAATTGTAGCTGCAAGTTAGTTGTTCTCACTGTCACCTCACCTGATAGATATACAAATGCCTGTAGCATGGGAAACAAACAAGAGGAATTAGAGATGTGTGCACGACTATGGGAGTATGATACAGTAGGCATCACAGAAACATGGTGGGATGGCTCCTACAACTGGAGTGTTGGAATGGAAGGTTACAGACTCTTTAAAAAAGACAGGCCTGACAGGCGGGGAGGGGGAGTTGCTATTTATGTTAGGGATAGGCTGGAGAGTATGGAACTCTGTCTGGGGACGGGTGAGAGGTCGACAGAGAGTTTGTGGGTCAGGGTTAAAGGGAGAACACCTATGGGGGACATAACTGTGGGGATCTGTTACAGACCGCCTGATCAAGAGGAATCTGTGGATGAAGTGCTCTATAGGCAGATAGGAACAGCCTCACGCTCACAGGCCCTTGTTCTCATGGGAGACTTCAACCACTCTGACATCTGTTGGAGTGAAGGTACAGCCCAGAACAAGTAATCCAGGAGGTTCCTCGATTGTGTGGAAGACAACTTCCTTTTGCAAGTAATAGAGGAGCCGACAAGGAGAGGTGCCGTGCTTGACCTCGTGCTCACCAACAGGGAAGGGCTGGTTGGAAATGTGAAGCTCCAGGGCAGCCTTGGTTGCAGCGACCACGAGATGGTCGAATTCGAGATCCTTGGGACAGTGAGAAGAGCGCGCAGCAAGCTCACTGCCCTGGACTTCAAGAGAGCAGACTTTGGCCTCTTCAGGAGCCTGCTTAGTAGGGTTCCATGGGACACAGCCCTAGAGGGCAGGGGGGCCCAAGACTCTTGGTTGTTATTCAAGGATCACCTGCTCCAAGCTCAGGAGTGTTGCTTCCCAACTAGAAGGAAGTGCAGCAAGAGGGCCAGGAGACCTCCTTGGATGGATAAGGAGCTGCTCAGGAAAATTCAAAGGAGTAAAGAGGCTTATAGAAGGTGAAAGCAGGGACAGGCGGCCTAGGAAGAATACAGGGATGTTGTCCAGGAAGCTAGGGACCAGGTTAGGAAACTAAGGCCCAGTTAGAATTGAACTTGGCTAGGGATGTTAAGGATAACAGGAAGGGATTCTATAGGTACGTAGTGAATAAAAGACAGACTAGGGACAACGTAGGCCCCCTCCGGAAGATATCGGAAGAACTGGGTACCCGGGATTTGGAGAAGGCTGAGGTTCTTAATGACTTCTTTGCCTCGGTCTTCACTGGCAAAGTCTCTGACCACACCACCCAAGTCTTGGAAGGTGGGCACAGGGACTGTGAGAATGAAGACCCTGGGCCCACTCTAGGAGAGGATCTGGTTCGAGACTATCTTAAAAACCTAAACGTGCACAAGTCCATGGGACCTGACGAAATCCATCCGTGGGTCCTGAAAGGAGCTGGTGAATGAAGTTGCTGAGCCACTGTCCATCATATTTGAAAAATCGTGGCAGTCAGGTGAAGTTCCCGACGACTGGAAGACGGGAAATATAACCCCCAATTTCAAGAAGGGGAAAATGGATGACCCGGGGAATTACAGACCAGTCAGTCTCACCTCCGTGCCTGGCAAAATCTTGGAGCAGATTCTCCTGGAAGGCATGCTAAGGCACATGAAAAACAGCAAGGCGGTTGGTGACAGCCAGCATGGCTTCACTAAGGGGAAATCCTGCCTGACCAATTTGGTGGCCTTCTATGATGGGGCTACGAAACTGATGGACAGGGGCAGAGCAGTTGACGTCATCTACTAGGACTTGTGCAAAGCATTCAACACTGTCCCACATGACATCCTTGTCTCTAAATTGGAGAGACATCAATTTGATGGGTGGACCACTCGGTGGATAAAGAACTGGCTGGATGGCTGCACACAAAGAGTTGTGGTCAATGGCTCGATGTCCGGCTGGAGACCAGTAACGAGTGGTGTCCCTCAGGGATTGGTGTTGGGACCGGTCTTGTTCAACATCTTTGTCGGTGACATGGACAAGGGGATTGAGTGCACCCTCAGCAAGTTTGCCGATGACACCAAGCTGTGTGGTTCGGTTGATACGCTGGAGGGAAGGGATGCCATCCAGAGGGACCTTGACACGCTTGTGAGGTGGGCTGATGCCAACCTGATGAAGTTTAACCATGACAAGTGCAAGGTCCTACACCTGGGTTGGAGCAATCCCAGGCACAGCTACAGGTTGGGCAGAGAAGAGATTCAGAGCAGCCCTGCAGAGAAGGACTTGGGGGTGTTGGTCAAAGAGAAAATGAACATGAGCCGGCTTCAGTGTGCGCTCGCAGCCCAGAAAGCCAACCGTATCCTGGGCTGCATCAAAAGAAGCGTGACCAGCAGGTCAAAGGAGGTGATCCTGCCCCTCTACTCTGCTCTCGTGAGACCTCACTTGGAGTATTGTGTGCAGTTCTGGTGTCCTCAACGTAAAAAGGACATGGAACTGTTGGAACAAGTCCAGAGGAGGCCCACGAGGATGATCAGGGGACTGGAGCACCTCCCGTATGGAGACAGGCTGAGAAAGTTGGGGCTGTTCAGCCTGGAGAAGAGGAGGCTGCGTGGAGACCTCATAGCAGCCTTCCAGTATCTGAAGGGGGCTATAGGGATGCAGGGTAGGTACTCTTCATCAGGGACTGTAGTGACAGGACAAGGGGTAATGGGTTCAAACTTAAACAGGGGAAGTTTGGATATAAGGAAGAAGTGCTTTACTGTGATGAGGGTGGTGAGGCACTGGAATGGGTTGCCCAGGGAGGTTGTGAATGCTCCATCCTTGGCGGTGTTCAAGGCCAGGCTGGATGAGGCCTTGGGTGACATGGCTTAGTGTGGGGTGTTCCTGCCCATGGCAGAGGGGTTGGAACTAGGTGATCTTAAGGTCCTTTCCAACCCTAACTATTCTGTGATTCTATGATTAAAAAGACTTAATATTTGAAATTTTCTTCTCTTGCAAATCCTAGTACTTTATGATCAAGCTTTTGTATGAGCTAAACAGGTTTTTTTTTTTAGTATCATAGCAAGGCAGATTTTCTTGGCTTTTCTGGTTTATTATTTGTGTTAAAATACAATACCACTATTTTTGTGGTAGGTTGATAAAAGCTATATATAACTTTATTACTACTTCTTAATATTCCTTTGCTTCCACATCCAAGATTTATACCATAAGCATGAATCTTTGAGTTGTTCAGAACCACACTATAATGCCTCTGTAATTTGACTTAAAAATATTTGTACTTAGATGCCTTTTTACTAATCTGTATACAAATAAACAATCCAGTAAGATCCATTCTACCTGCCCTGCAAAAAAAAGCAGGCTCTGCTTCAGTAGTAACATCTCCCTACCAATATTTACAGATGTATCTATGGTATTAATGTTTATTTTACTGTGAGGGTGGTGAGGCACTGGAACAGGCTGCCCAGAGAAGTTGTGGCTGCCCCATTCCTGGAAGTGTTCAAGGCCAGGTTGGACAGGGCTTGGAGCAACCTGGCATAGTGGAAGGTGTCCCTGCCCATGGCAAGGGTTTGGGGCTAGATGATGTTTAAGGTCCCTTCCAACCCAAACCATTCTATGAATATATAATTTTATGTTTTCTTTACATAAGTTAATAAAGATTATGAATAGGTTGGGAATACAACGAGGATTTGATTTTATTTTGCTAAACAGATCTCTATTCAATGGTGATTTTCAAGATAGAATTACTTTTCAGATCTGCTGGGTATTTTTTTTTTTTTTTGTTCAGATAAATGTATGTTGTAAGTTTTGTATAAAAATACTTTTAAAGCGAATATTTGCACTAAACAGAATATGGCACAATGTCTTAATAGCAGCTCAATATTATACATTTACCTTTGCCAGGTGAAATGCTAATCCCATTAAACAACATAAAATTCCAACAATTCCAGGAAAACCTGCTGATACTAGAAATTCAGTAATTATTTAATTCCTGTATGTGATTTTTGTTTACTGTCATGATTTTTCCAAATGTTCTTGTCATGTTATTTTAGCTTGAATAACCTTTTGGTTTTCATTTCTCATGGCACCAAATCAGTTTCTTGCTTTCATTTCTGGAGCAAACATACACAGATTGATTATTACCATCAGTGACTCAGAATTGCATAAAATTCCAGGACATTACTTAGTTGGTCCTGAAGGTTTAAATGTCTTTTACCTTTACCTGCTGGTATCTAGCATCCTTACTAAGTAATGATTGAATAAAACATTTGTAATTATACCCATGCAGCATTACTGCATTATGCAGGTTTCTATTAAATAAATGCTTTGTACATCATCATTGTTACTGAAAAATATATATGGGAAACCATGCCACTGTCAAATTGCTTTCTCTCTTGATCCTGACATTTAAGTGTATTGCCCTTGTCCTTTAGGCAATGAGCCAAGACTTTTTATTCATATATTTAGCTATTATTATTCATTCTCATTGTTTGGCTACTGCTAGCTTACCATTTCTGCTTATCTGCTTCTGTGTTTTCCTTTCATTTTACACAATATTAATTGTTGCTTTCATATTCTTTCTTTAACTGAATGTGTTCAGCTGAAGAGAAGCTTTGATGATCTTAAGGTCCTTTCCAACCCTAACTATTCTATGATTCTATGATTGTGGTAATATCATCTTATGGGCATCCCATACAGTCTTCCTAAATAAACTACCATGTACCTATTTGGTGTATTTTTCTTACATATCTCTATCCATACAGGTATCATCCAGAGTTTTCCTCAGGCTTGGAAAACTGTCCCTTTTCCAGCAAAGCTGCATAATATATATGGGAAATATTTATACATAGTAAATACAGTTAAATTGTCCCATTTTGCATTCAAGCAACCATAAAATCAGTAGACATTATTGTTTTTTTGCCAGAATTGTCAGCACTCAAAGCACCTGGATGCTCCAAAAACAACATGTGATTTTATTTTAGAAAATGCTAATCTATTATTTATATAAAATGTAGGACATGTTTACTTGCGGAGGTTTGACATCTGACATATCCTACAGATTGAGAGAAAAAAGTAAAACGTGACCCTAAGATACCTCATTCTACTTACTCCAGCTACATATTTACATTGCTGCTCATCCAGCTCTGTGTTCAGACAATCTGTCTCACCAGTATCTAATTTTCTGACTTATTAGCCTAAACATTGATTCATAAACACACCAGGTCTTGGATTTGTGAAATCAGGAACTCTACCTACTTTAATGAGCCTGACCAGCCTCTGTCCCTGCACATTCTTTCGCAAAGAAAGGTATAAACTAATAGGAACACTCAAATTGTGACAGATGTCTTACTAAAAGAGCCATAGTTCAACATTTAAATAAATGAGGCTTTGATACAGGTCTGCAAAGTACCCGTTGAAAGATCCTTCATTAAAAAAACCTCCCTCCCCATAATCAACACATTTGTGTATTTGGACTTTTTATCAATTCCCTGTCATTCTATAGGAATTGCCTTAATTATTTCAAATCTTATTAGTTACACATTTATCTGTGATGCATCCAAAAAAGCAGGCCTTTTCTCTGGCGGGCGTTTTTTGAGTACACCACCTCAGATACAATCACTTTGTGGCCTTCTTTTTCCACCTGAAAGCCACCCCCACCTTGGCCGCAGCACTCAGTTGCTCCCTCCACCAGTGGTAAACTACATTCAGTGTAGGAAAGTGGTTTTGGTTTACACGAAGAGATGCCTAAGAAGGTAAAGGCATGCAAGCCCTAAAGCTCTCAAATGCTCTCAAGCATTTAAAAAATTTAATCACAGAATCACCTGGGTTGGAAAAGACCTTTAAATCATCAAGTTCAGTTGTTCCCCCAGCACTGCCAAGACCCGCACTAAACCATGTCACTGAGGGCCTCATCTACACGGTTTTGAACGCTTCCAGGGATGGTGATTCCACCACTTCCCTGGGCAGCCTCTTCCAATGCCTGACCACCCCCTCTGTGAAGATTTTTTTCCTAATATCCAGTCTAAACCTCCCCTGGCACAGCTTGAGGCTGTCACCTCTTGTCCTGTCACTTGTTATTTGAGAGAAGAGTCCAGCCACTTCCTTGGTCAATCCTCCTTTCAGGTATTTGTAGGGAGAGAAAAGGCTCCCCAACGTAGTTGTGAAGTGACTAATGCCTCCGCACCTTCGGAGACGAGCACTACAACTAACCAGTCTCTCAGAGGGGTTTCACAGCAATTAAAAAAGCTACAGCCAGGCCCACTTTGATGCAACTTTACCTAAATCCAGAAGCCGTTTGTGACAAAAAAACCGCACAAGGCGAAACCCTCCAAACTGAAGCCTCATTAGGATGTACGAGCAACACTATGGACACCGAACACAACAAACTTCCCACCTTTTTAACTTTCCTACTACACCACGGGACACACAGACGCATGTACGAGTGTGTACGTACAGGTGCAGGTACAAACAGGAGCAGAAGCCGCCAGCACAGAGCCCGGGCAGAAGGCACGGCCACTGCCGCTAGCAGCGGCGTATTCCCGGCCCTCAAAGGCAACAGCGGCCACTCCGGCCGCCCTTTGCCACCGACTCCGTTGCTCAGAGCCGCGCTCACCGCCACACGCTGGGGTCCGCGGAGGGAGCAGAATCTCTCACTACGAAGCCCATCACCAACACCCAACCCCTACAGCAGCCACAACCACCACCTCTCACCGCAACCCGCCCGGCGAGGGCGGGGCCTGCCCGGCAAAGGCGGCAACTTCCGGCTCCAGCCGGCCCCGCCCCTCACCTTGGCCTGCGAGTCCGCGCTAAGCCAATGAGGGAGGGGAGCCGCAGCCGGGCAGGTAACCAGGCGCCCAATCAGATAAGGCGCCCCGGGAACAGGTGGGGGCGGGGCGTCGGGGTGCCGCGCTAGCGGCCGCCCTCCGCCCCTTTCGGCCCTCGCGCTGCCGCGCCAATCGCCCTCCGCGGCGGCGGCGGCTGCGGTGTGAGGGAGGAGGGGGGCGGTGCGCGCCGGCTCCTCCGGGGGAGGGGCTGCCCGGCGGGAGCGGCACCGGCTGCGGCGCCCGCCGGCGGGGCTCGCGCCCTTCCCGCCTCCCGCCGCCGCGTGAGGGGCCGGCCGTGCCGTGAGGGCAGCGGGCGGCCATGGCCCTGGTGGCACCGGAGACTCGGAAGTTCACGCGGGCGCTGAGCAAGCCCGGCACGGCGGCCGAGCTGCGGCAGAGCGTCTCCGAGGTGGTGCGCGGCTCCGTCCTGCTGGTGAGTGCTGCGGCGGACCGTGAGCGGCCCGGGCGAGGCTCCGGCCGCCTCTGCGGCCTCTTGAGGAGGGCTGGTTCTGGAGAGGGAGACGGGCACTTTGATCTCGCCCGGGTTGGGAAGGGGGATCTCGGCGGCGGCTGCGGGCCGGGTGAGGTGCGGTGCCGGGGCAGCCGCAGGCGGGGTTGGGACGCGCCCAGCGGCAGCGACGCGGAGGGCGCCATGGAACGCGGCGCCCTGCGGGCACGGTCGGGCGCTCCCGTCCTCCCGCTGCAAACTTGTGTCGGGCGGGAGGAGGTGCGGGGCGGAGAGGCAAGCGGATCTCACCGGGAAGCACCCGGCCCCCTCCTCTCGTCCTTCGGTCAGGCGAGGGGCCTGCGTGCCTATCGGCTCCTCCACCTGTAGAGCGGGTGCAGCTCTCGCCCTATGCAACTGAAGCGCTTCTGTGCGTGTGAAAACGGCGGTGCAGAAGTGATGTTTCATCTTACTACTGTCCCCACGCTTTACAGCTAAACCACGGGGTTTTTTTGCTGCGTCCTACAGTATGAAAGATGAGTGCTGGCAAGTGTAATAGGGATGTTTGAATGCTGTTTGTCACTGTGCTAGCACATGGCAGCTGATCTTGCCAGTTCACAATCAGGCTTATTAATTTAATTGAGACTGCTGAGAGTACATTTGTCTGAAGGTGTTAGACAGTGAACTGAGGCAACTGAGACAGAGGTATGAGTTTTGGCCTGGCTGTGCCCAGGTGACGACATCTTGAACAGCCTCAGCAAGATTCTTCAGAACTTCTCTCTTGGGGCTCTAATTCATGGTATGCGATTGTATTCCATGTGGTTTTGTTATCTCCAAGGGGAACGTTTTAGTAAGCGCTTAACCCTGTGTAAGTAAAGACTTTCTGGTGCTGGGGTTCCTGATGCTGGAAGCTGATCTGTCATTTGTTTTTCACTCTTGCTGATGCTAAGTGTAGGCTTCTCTAACTTTTTTAAACTGCTTGTCAGAAGACTGTCTTGTGATAGCGATGTGTGTGAGAGTAACAAATTCTGCAGCTGTAATTCAGGGGCATTTCTATGTGTATTTATTCTTCTGTTATATACATTCTGTGTCCCACAGTTCTTTAATGAAACAGTGGCTCTAAAGTTAAATTAGTCTTTATTTAACTGTGGGGAATGGAATATACAATAGAAGACTTAATACTCATAGTTCACGGTCCACCTGAATACTGACAGTTTTCCACAAGACACTAGTACATATACATGTAACGAACATCAAATATATGTTAGCAGTATTCCAGGGATCAAGTGTTTCCTAGGAATATACATGTATTTTTCATATTGGGGGAGCATTAAGGGATTTATGTATTTTCATGACACAAAGAAGTGTTTCTTTTGCGGTAATTAGCAATTCTGACCTCCCCCCTCCCACCCTTTAGAAGTTTTTCTTCTTAGTTCACTTATGACTGATGTCATTGAGATAAGTTGGAACACATCTGATTCTTTAATTCATGCAGGTTGACCAGAGACATGATAGGATGGTATTCACTAAAAAAATCCAGGTATTTTTGCAGAATTTAAGGGAGGTGAAAAAAGTGGTGGTGTGAAGTAGTGTACTGGCTGAGTTTGGTTCTGGATAAGGTCTTCCATCACTATTTTAGAAAGCAAAAATAGTGACTTACCATTCATAGCGACTTCAGGTTCATGTCAGGGTTGTGATCCTTCTCTGTTAGCTTGACGCATGGAGTAAAATCCTCATCTGTCTTCCGTACAGACTTGTGCTGAAGTTCACCTTCCTGTTTCAGCCACATTTTGCTCCTGCTGTTACGTCTTTCCTACTGTCATAAATGCTGTTCATTTTATCACTGAACTCCCATGTTCCTGCTCACATGCTGTTTGTCATGAATGCAGAGGCAAGTGATCACAGGTTTACCTTTACCTTCTTACCATTTCTTCCACCTTTGAATGTATTGTCAGTCTTTTTTTGAGCATTGTGATGTTTGGAATGAAATTATCTTTTTAAAGGAAGAGTTTAGGTGGGATAGTACTTTGCTGTAAAAGACTTTTAAAAACATATTTACTTCTATAAGCTTGACCTGTTTCTTACCTGTTGGAGTGTCTGGGCTGTATTATCTGAAAAGCTCTCAGGCTGAGCTAGTGAACATAGGATTCTTACCATTGTAATAGTTGTGGAATACTCCAACCATATGTACGGCTTTAAAGAAAAGAAGACCCAGTTTCTTTCCTGAGCTGCCTCTCAAAGCTCTGATAGAGCATCTCCCCAGGATGTTTTTAACTGGGTCATCAACAAACTGTCTTGCTTAAAACATTGTTCAGCACTGGTAGCTAATGGGATCTGTCTGTCACTACTTGCTCATGAGCAGATGCTGAAGTTTTCCAATACTGAAAAAATACTGAAGCTGTTTTCCATTGGCTGGGCTTGAGGTGTAGAATTTTGGGGTAGGAAAAAATGAACTCAAACTAGCAGTTCTTGGTGGGTGATCAGTCCAGCTATGTACAACCAAATATCGCTTCTGACTGTACATCTCTGCAGCACAATGTACTGGCTAGTGATGCAGATCATTCAGTCATTACTTGCAGTAACAGATAGAAGTGAACTGCTAGTACCTGTGAGGTGGTACAGATTCTCTAACTTGTATTTGTGGCTACTGTTTAACAGCGCCATTTATTTTTTACCATCAACAGTGTATTGCTATACTTTAAAAAAAACACCACCACCACCAAAAGTCATTTCCCATCTTTAAATGAGCTTGTCTTTTCTGCTTTATAAGTGTTCTTAGGATCGTATGAAAGAGGACTGAAAGCAGCATGCCAGTAGGATGGCATGGTATATCTTACATTTTTGGATTGCTCTGTATTGGATCTGAAGGTTAGGGGTTTTCAGCCAACTGACAGGCTAAATAGTTTGGCTGAGTAGCAAAAAAACATTAAGCAGATGTGGTTAGTCAGGCTAGTTTTCATTACAGAATCAAGCAAGCTATCTTGTCAGCATTTGACATCTCATTTGTTCTTTCTGTTAGATTTAGTTTGCTGAACCAACACGTACAGTTTGGTTGGCTGAACTTGAAGCTTCTTATTTGGCAATCAGCTTTCGACTGCGTTAAGGCACATTACCTTGATTATTTGGGTTCAGGTTTTGCCATCTTCTGCTCGAAAGTAGCATCCTTGCTGGATATATAGTCTTCTGCATTGTTGATGTTGTTTTGACTTCAGGCCAGCCACGTGACTTAAAGTGATGCCTTTGACCACCCAAATACATTTATGTCAGGGGAGGAAGGCTATGGGGATGACAAGCCTGTTTCTTAAACCAGCAATCTTGCCCAGAGCAGTTTTCAGTGCAACTTTAGTATTACACATAATTGGAAGTGGTCCCTTTAAGTGGTGGTAAGTTACTCAATGCATGTTGCATACAGATCAGTAGGACTTCAGGAAGAGTATGTGTTGTCTTGGTGTGTTAATAAGTTATCTCAGTGACAAATCAATACGTTCTTTCCTATATTAAATTAAGCTGACACTTAAAGATAATAAGCAGTTAAGAGAATGTTTGGCATGCCAGATTTGGTTTGCTTCTGCCTAGCTGTCAACAAAACACCCTTATTAAATATGCAGTTAATGAAAATGTTTATATGTACCAAATAATGCAGTAAAAGTTGTTTCCCCTATGTTGAAATTAACACTGTACAGAAGAAACTTGAGGTACGGGGAAACAGGATGAAATCTGAGCGATTTCTAGATTGTTCTGTGCAGTTCTCCTTCTTGATTTGATGTATAAAATAGGTTCAAATATTTAAAGCCTGAAATCATCATATCTTAATGCATATCGTATCTTGTGTTTTGTGTGTTAACCGAAAGTACCTGATAGAGCTCTTGGCTTCAAAAAGTTGCAGAAATTCAGTTTTTCAGATGTGGAGGAAAATCAGTACATCATAAAGACAGTGCTTGGATCTCCTAATCAGTCTTTGATCTCAAACTCACTGATCTTTTTTCTTTTTGGTTTGGTTTTTTTTTTTTTTTTTTTTTTTTTTTTTTTTGTTTGGGTTTTTTTTTTGGTTGTTTAAAGACTTATTCTTGATTTTTAACATGGTGTCACCTTTGTCTTTCCAGTCCTGATCTCTGCTTTCTGTGAATCTCAGCTCCATGAAAAAAGATCAACAGGTGCAGTCTGTGATATGTTTTTACAATGTTTTAGCGTAGTTTTTCCAAGAATACAGCTCCTGGAAGGATCATGTAGTATTCATTTTGGGCTGGTATTTTCCTTTCTGATTTGTGTATCCTTTCATGTGCCCTGTGCACAGAGGGCTTCTGTGCTTTTCTGCAAAGTGGCTTCTCTGTATACAATGAATGGAGTATTTGGAACCTCATTAACTATGAGATTTCTGTTGCAGTGTTTGTGTAGAAAGAGATAGTTGATGGCTTGCTTTAGGAAATTTAGGAATTCAAAAGTGGTATGTACTGCTGAAAGGATGAGGGGGGCTGGGATCTTTTATAGCTAATGGGTACAGAAAAACTGGAAACATGTATGAAGTTGAATTTTCTGTAAATGGAATGTGAAATTGTATGCATAAGGAATTTGGAAGAAGCAAATTGTGATGGATGGATGTGTGAAAACAGGGATATGAGAACTGGCACTCAAGATTTGAAAGGAAAAATTGTTGCTGACAATGAATGTCATCCTAACACATCTCACCTTGGAGGAACTCGATGTGAACAGTAATGCTTACTCACTCCCTGAACTGTTGAACTTTACTTGGGGAACTAAAATCCTGATGCTCAACCCTGAAGAAGTTACTTAGCTTATGGTGTGTGCTACTTACCTTTCCTAAAGGAAATAAAAATTGGCAGAGAATAAGATCTTGTTGATAAAGGTGCTAGTTTTATTTTAGCAAAGTACATATCAAACCCTTTTTGATTGGATACAAGATACTACTAAGAAAACTAGCTGTTATTTCTGGCAAGTCTGATACTGCTACGAAGGCTTACTGGGTATGATAGACATTTCTGTGGTTGTGAAGATTTGGAGGCTGGACTATAGTACTACAGTTTCTTTTAATAAATACTGTTAAACTTATTTGAATTTTAAAAGTCCATAAGCTTCTGGTTCAGAAAGGGAATTTGAGGGGAAAAATGCGGAATAGCTGAATTTCTGTGTGAGCGAAAGTACATTTAACCATAAAACAGCATTAGATCATTTTTGTTAGTGGTACTTTATTTATTATTCTCTGGAACTTTTTCTGTCCTGCTAGATAATGATAATTACGTTTAAAATAGAGGAGTCAGTACTTTAAAAATAGTTGTTTCTAATACAGCAAATGTCAGGTATAGGGTGAAGCTGGATTGATTTTTCAGTGTATGGTGGCAGTAGCTCTCATGCAGCATGGAATAATACTACAGTATACCTTCTCTTTCCTCTCTTCCCCTGATCATGCCCTTTAATACTCAATCAGGTTGACATATTTGTATCTCAATGGAAGTAGAACTCCTTACACATG
The DNA here is from genome assembly GCF_963264785.1 of Psittacula echo. Classification (NCBI taxonomy): domain Eukaryota; kingdom Metazoa; phylum Chordata; class Aves; order Psittaciformes; family Psittacidae; genus Psittacula; species Psittacula echo. The sequence continues at coordinate 72,347,009 of NC_137736.1, forward strand.
AATTTAAACCTGAGAATTTCACAACTCCACCATTGTTTTTTTCCCATATTGAAGATCTTGGGCAATAAACTTAAAACCGTATATCGCACTTCAAGTCATTTGGCCATGCTGCATTGTGCTTCTAATGAAAATGCTTCCAAAGGGTCTGCAATTACTTATTTTGAAAACCAGACCTCTAATGCCAACTCGTTTTCCTGTTGCATAGGTATAGATGTTAAAGTTACTTTTAAGCATATATGGTTATTGGACTGAGTCGTCACTTGTGAGTCGTGTGTGACTAAGATAACAGTTAGATATATGCATGTATATGCAAGCTCAACAATTTGTGAATTTGGCAGTTTAACCAGAGATTTGTATTTTGAGGTAGCTTTAAGATTCTGCCAAATTTATGTGTGTTTCCTTTAAAAAGAGTGATGAAAAATTACTGACAAATCATTGAAGCAAATAAGGGGAGTTCAGTTTTCCAGATAGCAACAAACTTGATTGTTTCCTCCTGAGAAATGTATTGCCTATATTGCTTTTAGTTAAGAATTTCTGTAACTGTTAGAGGTGATTTGGTGCCAGCGGTCCTTTATGGATATAAAGAAAAGGTGTAACATCTTCAGTGCTGTTGTCCAGGAAGCTCTTATTTAGACCTGAAATTTCTGATTGTGTTTGAAGACCTAACTAGTGCAGTGATCTTAAAACATACTATCTATTAAAAATGTACATAAAACTTGCTTCCTTAGCTAGTGGCTGGTTTTGATTTTTGAGTGATCTCAAGTACTTAACTTAGATACTGAAGGCAAAACTTCATTTGGAAGAGGGAAAAGACAAATTCATTCTCCCCCCCACATCTTTGATTGTCTATGTCAATGAAAATCATTAATTATGCAAACCAGAAAAGGCATAAAGTTGCACAAGTAGGCCGTGTGTTACACGATGCGTCTCTCATGGAAATATTTTTGAAATAAATTGTATCTAAAAATGAGAAGATACTCTAATAGTTTATGACCATATAACTTAGGCCTTCATTTAATGGACAGATAGGTTTGTGCAGGCAGGCTTACATTCTGTCTTAGTCCAGAGGCACTCAGGTACTGGAGTATCTTAAATATAATAATTTATGAAATAGTGGCAGGTAAAAAACCTACCTGGTTAATGTTATGGACAAGATTTCTTTAACCAGGCAAGAGCCAGATTTTAATTGGTACGATGGACTCTGCTTTGGAAAACAGTTTACTAAGACCTCTAAAGGTGCTCAGAAAGTTGAGCAGAAGCTCTGAAGGGGGTTTTATAGAGAAACCTGTTCTGGAGCACAAATGTTTGGTCAAAGAAATACGGCATCCGTAGCTGAGGTTGTCTTTTGCTACAATCCCGTTGTGATGTGTTGATCTGCAGGGGTGGGAGATGTGATTCTTTGTTGGCATAAGGATGGAGTACTGTGTCTCTTAGAACAGTTTGTCATCTTCTCATCTGTGCCCAATGAATCAGATACAAGGGGAGGAACAGGGAATCCATATATTGTCTTCTGCGTTCTCCTGCTGTGTCCAGAGATTGCTGCCTGGTTTGAAGACTCCGGCCGTTCAAGTGAGGGGAAAAATGAGAAGAAATCAAAAGGCTTGGTTAAAACTTCTGTTCGGATCTGGCACCTCAGACTGGTGAAACCACTCTGTTCTGAGTAGTGCTTTATTTAAGGTAGTGGTGTTGCCTTGGGGCTGCTGGTAAATACCCGTAATGATGATGATTTTAAACAAACAAACAAACAAAAACCAGCAGGAGAGATCTCTCCAAGGGAAGTGGTGCAAAGGGGTGCCATGGTTCTTTTACACAGTCACAGGCTGGCTGAGGTTGGAAGGGACTTCTGGAGGTCATCTGGTCCAACCTTTCTGTCAAGCAGGGCTACTTGTAACTGGTTGCCTCGGATCATGTCCAGGCTGGTTTTGACTATCACCAAGGATGGAGACTCCACAGTCTCCTTGGGTAACCTGTGCCAGTGCTCAGTCATGCCCACAATGAAAAAGTGTCTCCTGATGTTCAGAGGGAACCTCCTGTGTTTCAGATTGTGCCCATTGCCTCTTGACCTGTCACTGAGCACCAGCGAGCAGAGCCTGGCTGTGTCCTCTCTGCACCCTTCCTTCAAGTAAACATTGACGAGAGCTCCCTGAGTCTTCTCCAGGTTGAACAGTCCCAGCTCTCTCAGCCTTTTCTCATAGGAGGGATGCTCCAGTCCCTTCAACTTTGTGGCCTATTGCTGGATCCTCTCCAGTACATCCATGGCTCTCTTGTGCTGGGGAGCCTAAAATCAGTGTCTTCTGTGTACTTGTTCTGTGAGATGTTAGTTTGCTTTATAAGAGCAAAGTAATTTTAGCTCTGTGTGCTGCGGAAGCAAGCAGGTCACAGTCTGATTCAGACTAGAGTACTTGCTGGTGTCAGTGTAAATCAAGGCCTTATCTGTAATTCTAGTTTAAAGCCTCTGGGCTCAGACCAGGCTTTGGTTTGGGGCCATCTGAATAAGACGGGCTATTCCTATTAAAAGACCAGCTAGAATTTCTTTCTGCTCACCAGCTGAAGGAAAGGATGTCAGGTAGCATAAGAAGGAAATGCAGCCCCTGGAATTGTTGTGCCAAAAAAGAACATGAAAGTTCTGGATCATTTTTCTATCTTGAGACAATGAGGAGGAAGAAATAAGTCAGCTGAGGCTGAACAATTCCAAAGAATCTGTGATTCAGATTTTTCAGGCAAGGTTGACTGTAAAGCAGACCTTGTTTTATTTGTCAATGCTGTTAGTACTGGAAGAAATGTCAACTTTATAATTCTGAGCAAATCAAGGAAACATGGTTTAGGATGTCTTTGTCTTTCTCCTAACTACTTCTGTAGTACTTTTGAAAAGTTTCTTTTAGGGATGACACTAGGAAAGAAATCTAAAGCAACAAAACCATTCACTTTTCAAAATGATACCTTGCTCTTCTAAACTTGTTTGAAATTCTCAGGGATGAATGAGTTTGTGCATAAACAATGTTTCGGTCCCTACAAGTTGAAACCAAGTAGTCCGTTTTGAAGTTTCTTCTACTAAGAAACATAGTTTTTCATGAAGTGGGAATATCAAGTGACCTAAGGTAAAATTAACTAAGCAATCAAAATATGCTTTAAAACACAACTCTTCCGCAAACCCAAACGAAACAAGAAAAACAAAGTTCCCCCAATGATTAAAAGAGACAAAGAAAAAAAAAAAAGACTTAAATTTAGTCACAACAAAGTTCAAAAGGAGTAATACTGATCCAGAGATGCTAGAATACAGGGAAGCCTGTAATGTAGATCCGTCAGTGTAAATAAATAATCCTTAGCTGCTGCATTGTGTACTTCTGGGAGCTTTTTGATACTCGGGTTTAACTATTGACTTAGAAAGAGGTGGCATCTTGGCAGACACTGATCTAGGTTTGGAAATTTGAAGCATGGGCTAAACTGCTTTTGTACTTTCAGGTACTCTCTGGGTGGGAAGGAGTTTGGTGAATTCAGAGATAAGATGTATTTATATTTTTACTACTATAAAACTAATTCCCCAACAAAGAGTGACTGTACATTATACTCAGAATGGATAATGATTGCATAATTTTAAGTAGGGAAAGTATTCTGGTGACATCAGTGCAAGATGTAATACACTGCAATTTTTGTGTTACCATAAGTGAAATACAGTTGATTTCAGGAGCCTGTAATTCAATGTACCTGAGTTTGTAGCCATTTAATTTGGTTTCAGCTTACAAGTCCAGAGCCTCCACTGCCTTTAGATGCTTTGACATTAAGATATATGATCTTGCTACCTTAGTGGTTACCCAATGCACAGTGCTGGTCATATGCTGAAAGGAGTACTGAAACATACATGAATAGGAAAAATAGGAGTTCCACAGAAACAGCTGGTTGTTTTCAGTGGGAGAGGCAAAGGTTGGTAAGATAGCTGTTGGTCTTATTTTAAGAGGTTTGTGAAGAAATCAAAGTCAAAAGGAGACGCTAGTTAGCGCTGTGTATATTAACGTGGTTTTAAGGTGATGGAAAGGTAGTAACCTGTTCTCCATTTTGATTGCACCTCCAATGCTATTTTATGCTCTTTGCTTTTTTATGTTGTATAATGGTCTTTATATCCTTTGGTTTCAGAAGTACTGTTCTTCCCACAGGTGCTGGTACTGATGGAGAATCTGCTTGCACTTCTCTTCAGGCTTGTTTGTAGGCATGGTTATAAATGACTACAGCCAGGCAACAGAATAATACAGGACTGAAGCTTCGTGAAAATAAGATTGAAAGTCACCTCATCTAGCCCATTCCTCTCTTGTCCTGGTACAGTGATAAGTGGTATTTCAGACCTTTTTCTGCCAGGCATATTTGCACCCACTTGTACTGGCACTAACAGTTGTGCAATGTAAGTCATCTGATTTAGTAGGTGGTTTAGCTGAAAATCATATTAGTATGTTTGCCTTTAAGGAATGTTCAAGGAGGCTTCACTCTTACTATTTGCTAGTCCAAGAGGGATTTTAAATTCGTGTTGGACCTCAAACGTCAGGGAGTTTAAAAAGAGCATTCAGGTTAATGAAGAGATGACACACATCATAGTTATTTGAAGGATGCTATTCTAGTTTCCTTTAGAAATTGTCCTGGGATTCTTGCTTGCCAGGCTTGTTATCACCTTGGAGTTATTTGCCTGGTATTTTCTATGGCCTTAGATGGCTCAGTAGTGTTGCATATTAATTTCTTCCCAGCCAATGCATACATCATGATCCAGTAAGTATTTCCTCGCATGAAATATGAGGTTTCTGACAGGGAAAACCCAGAACAAAACTAGAAGAACCCTGCTGTTTAGAGTCTTGCTGGTAAAGTTCAGGGACAGTACTTGCAGCATAGTATTTTGGCAGCTAATGGTCTGCTGGAGGAGAAGTTGGAACTTGTTCCTGACTGAAATAGAAACAAAGGAAAGGAGAAGGACCTGAATCAGAATAACCTCTGCAGAGGTATTAAAAGTATGTATGAGCCCTGAAGTTTCTGCTGGTTTTCCCTGAGCATAGGTTGCTCAAAACCTGGGTTTAATATATGTATTTTTTTTTTTTTTTAGTCTACTGTACTGTTGAGCATTATTTATTCTGGCATGGTTTCATCAGGTTTCTGAAATTAATATTCTATAATTTGTGACTTCTTCTGTAGCTCTCTTAACCACCACAGAAATTTATTATTATTATCTTATCAGCTACTTAAAAGCCCAGAATAATCACTTCAACTTCAAAAAGCTGAAAGTTATGTGACCACTAGATGGAGTTCAGTGAGCATATTTCAATACTATAAATCAATGTTAGGGCTTGAAATGTAAAACATTTAAAAGGGCTAGCTGTTTTGTGTTTCATGCTTAACAATAAATGTTTATTTGTCCAAGTCAATCTAAACTGAACAACTTCCTAAAGTTCTTAGAGTTATTCTTGGTGCTCAAGTTGTACTTAAGTTGAACTTAAGACACATGCTTTACTGGCAGCACCCAGTGCCCACCTATGGTTGAAAATGTATTGTGACTCATGTAAGAATGGACTTGAGAAGACTGACCTTTCTGCAGCTATCAAGTATGCAATCTAAAACTATTAGCTGAGATATTTAGCATTTTATAACTAGCAGGGTTTTAAATTAATGGACGTCTCTCCATCAGCACATGCATAGTACCTTGTATGCAAGATGTGGAATAGCACGTCTTGAGTTGCATCATTTACACTTCCTCCTGACTTCTCTAAATGTATGACAGCATAACAGACACAAACATTCCCTTGTTTGTCAGTTATAAGTCTTGCTCCAATTAGTGGGGTTTTTTTTTTTGCTTTTGATATGGCCTCCGATATTAGGGGAATCTTACAAATGATCAACCACCTGTAGTTTTCAGCCTGGTGGTATTTCTGACTTAGTATTTCTAATGTCACATTTTTGGTGATATTTTTGGTTTTGTCAGATGCAGATCTTTTCTTAGGGCATTGCTGAGAGTGCAGCTCAGTCAAAATTACATAGGAATCTGAGCATGCTGTTTTCAAGACAACCTCCTGGAGTAAATCATACCAGCTTTCTCCTGAAGAACAGAATTTTCTTGGAGCTTTTCTTTTTCTCTGTCTCTGTGATTAGTGTGTGGCTACCCTGTGTAATGCCACAGAATCATGAAAACATACAGGTTGAAAGGAGAATCTCTGGAAGTCACCTACAGCCATCCCCTGCTCAAAATAGATCTGGTTAGAGCAGGTTGCTCGGAGACTATGCCAGTCTGGTTTTAATATCCACAGAGATGGGAAACAATTTAACCCCAGTAGCTGACAACCTTTGTGGTTAGGAAAAAAAAATCTTTTTATGCAAATGGAATATTCTGTGTCTGTTGCCTCTTTTCCTATGACTCCAAGAAGAGTCTGGCTCTATCCTGTTTCCCATGAGGTGGTTGCAAATAGCAATAAGATCTCCTTTAGCTTTCCCTTAAGGCTGAATATCCAAGGTCTCTTAGACTTTTCTCATATCATATGCTGCTGCTTCTAAACCATCATGATGGCTCTCCATTAGACGCAGTGCAATATGTCAATATCTTTTTTGTACTGAAAAGCCTACTCAGCATGTTCAACTTGCTGTCCAACAGGATGTCATCCTTATCCACTCATTTAGACCACATCTGTCTAATTTGACTACAAAAATGCCAAGGAAGACTGTCAGAAGCTTGTTTTATTAACATTATTCAATGTCTATTGCTATCTCCTTGCACACAGAACCAAGGATCTCATCGCAGAAGGCAAACAGGTTGGTCAGGCATAATTTGTCCTTGATGTCTACTTGGAACTAGGCTCTTATTCTTTATATATTGGGAAATGGCTTCCAGGAGGGTTTGCGTCATGATCTACATGGAGATTGGAGTGAATCTGATAAGCCTGTAGTTCCGTATATCCTCCTTCTTGCCATTCTGGAAAGTGGATATGAGGGTAACTCAGAATAAGCCATATCCAGCCACTGCACTAGTTTCAACAAATCAGGTGCTTAAAGGTTTTAAGACAGAGTAAAAGTCACTGTTGTGGCCACAAAGCAGCTTCTAGTCCAGTTCCTTCTTTCTGAAGAAAAGTGGGTTCTTGAGGAGAATTACCTGACAAAGCTCTTCTATGAAGTTTGCATGAAGCAATCATTGCAGAAACAGTCATTGCAATAGGAGCCAGCATTTTCTTCGTCCTCTTCTCTAGGAAGTACTAAGTGTTGTATATACACTTCTTTTCCCTCTTGCAGGGCTATTGGATCTTCAGTTCTTTGCTGCAGAATAGCTTTATCAGGCAGAAGTGAGTACCTTGGCTTTGATACGTTATCGTCATGTTGTTACAGCACTCCAAAGAGTACTAAGCAATGTTGGTTTTAATCCTTTGAGCTGAGGAGGGTTTAGGCTTGCATCTCTAGCTTTCTGTGCCAGTATACAGGCAGCTGCCAAATGGAAGGTAGTGCTCCACCTACAAATACTGTCATGTTTTTGTGAAAAGCTGAATTCAGTCAGGATGTGTTAAGATCTGTGAGGATCCAGCTGTTCGCTCCTGTCAAGATGGCAGCAGTTCGGGCATGTTAAATATCAAAGACAACTTTGTACATAAAAATGTAAGTACCTACTTTAAATGTTTTAAGAGATAAAGGGTATTTTTGTGGCTCTTATGCTAGGACCTAGATGCTTGAATCCTCCCTGAAGTATGCTCTCTTGCAGATATGGGCCTGTGTTTTATGAAATATTTTGCTTTAGTGAGGGCACGTCTGAAGAGAGAATGCTGGTGTTTCATGATAACACATTTGATTGCAGGCCCTCCCTAGTTTGATCTGTATTCTCTCAACTGTTCAGTTTCTGCCTAGGTTTATCTAAGTTCTCATTTTGTTAATAAGAATTCTGTAGCGTCCCCTGAAGATTTTATATCAATCCAAGTAATGATTCCCTAAAGACTTCTACCTTCAGAAATGTTAAAGAGTGTCAAACAGAAACTTGTAAACCTGCGTTTGAACTGTCTGATTTCAAGCACGTGTGTTTACTTTGTACTTTCTCATAATATTAATATAAGCATCTGATCAAGTTCCTCCTCCCTGTGGATTCTTCCCACCCTTCATGTCCCCATATTTATTTCCCAAGCTCTATTTGGAATGCTTTTTATGTTATTGTTGTTACCATTGTGTTGATCCAAGTGAGTTTCAGTTGCCTTTTCTAAAATAGTACAAAAATGTGAGACTAAATTGATTCAAGATATAGTTGGAATTAAATTTGCTCTTAATTGGGTTTGAATTAAACGCCTCCCATGGTCACTTCCAACCTGGCTTAGGCTACAATTCTGTCAAAATGTTTGTCTTTCCAAATGAGATCTTTTTGTCTACCTGTTCCTCAACATCCTACCTAGTGCTTTAAAAGTGAGGTCATTTTCTAGGCATTTGAAAGAACTGCCTAGTGCATGATAATTTGTTGTTAACTACCTTTTTACTCATACTCTCCTAAGACATAAGCTGCTTTCTTTTTCCCCTTCTCGTAGAAACATTTCCTATTATGAAGTTGCTGAAATTGCATGGAAAGCCACCTAAACAGTGCTTTCTTTTAGTGATCTTTTGATACTTTGTTCGAAACCTGAAGTTGGGCAAGTCTCTGTAATTCTACATTCCATATGGGAATGAAGTGGGCTTCTGCACTAGAAACAGTTGATTTGAATGTATCTTTGGGAGGTGCCTTCCATGGTAACTCCCATGACTGTTTTCCCTCACGTGTTTGCAAGGATGTCTCTATCCAACATTAGTGAATTGAGCAGAGCATTTCCTTCACTGACCTGCTTCTTGTTTTCAAATAGGGTAGGGGAGGTAGAGAGATAGAAGAAGGTAGAAAGACATTGCTCTTCAATGTTCATGGTGATGTATGAAGTATCTTTGCCCTTCAGAGTAGGATTTATGCCACATTCTTCACCATTACCTTCTTTATTCTGCCCCTAACCCTCCCCCCCCCCCAAAAAAAAGCTATTTCTTATGAAGAGAACTGCCTTAACACAATTCTATTTCTTACAATATGTGGAATGTGCTAACTGCTGCCTTTGAGAATATGGGACTGGCAGGAACTACTTGGATCACTGTCAAATATTGATTTTTTTATTTTAGTTTTCAAATCAATGTGAGTGCATGTTGTTATGATGTATTTAGGGTAGAAACAATGAGAAGCATACTGAGATGTATTAACTAGCCAGATGTTAGGGAAACATACAAATAAATCTTAAATATTTCTGCTGAATTGTAACATGCAAGTATTTTCTTGAGGTAGTTAATTTGCATGGAGGCAAATGTGTATCTGACATTAATCTGTTTATTCCCTCCCTTCATGCTCCATTTAAGTCCTTTTAATGTAGCTTGTTTAAACTCCACTGTGACAATCTTGAGTTTGCAAGTTCACTCTTTCATCCAGTTTTACAATTTAGTAAGTAAATAAGTAAATACATCTCAGTGCTTTCAGTTTAGCAGAAATATAAAACTAACCAACAATCTCTGACAAAGTGAATGATACTGTTATGGTGTGGATCAGGACAGCTGTTTTTTGCAAATTCTTCGTCTTTAAAAGTAGTTTAAGAAACTTAATGCTGCTTCTCAGGGTCAGTTAAAGGTATTTACAAACATGTACAACAGATACCAGTATGTTATGTGGAGAAGAATCCTGTAGTAATAACTTCAGTCAGTACAGGTGTGATTCACTGTAAACCCAAGAAATTCATGTATTATAAACTTCAGTCTGTATTTTTGTTCTATATGTGGATGTTGATCTGAGGTAGATAGTCAGTTGTGTTCTTTTTTCCCCATTTTTAAATGACTATTGATTATTTGCAGTCAAGGACAAGATAAAGTTGGTTTCTGGCACATGGGAATTGACTGATCACTTTGCATGCGACGAAGAAAGGAAAAAGTAAAGACAGCCTTAAGCTCCCTTGTGGTTTGCCTGAACTGATAATAGCATGCTGGTAACACACAGATCTGATTGAAGTGGGTTTATACAACATGCTGACTTTTTTCTGTAGCTGCAGTGAGTTAAGAATTTTCTCCTCATATATTGAGCTTTTTGTTTTAAACACTAAAAAGCACATATAGGTCAAGCAAAGAAATGTTTGCCAGTACGAACTCCGTGCTAAGCATTCTGGGAGAGTGCTTTTCTTGCAGCAGATGAGGATTCTTTGTGGCTGGCAGCAGAAACTGCAGCAGTATCTTTGCAGTTTCCTTTCATCTTTCATTATGTTCTGAGGATCTCTGAAATATAGGAGCTCTTTCCCTGACCCCCTGGAATATCTTTTCATCTCTGTTGCTGAGCATAGCACATGCTGAACACCTCCTATCCTCTACAGCTGAGGTATCTTTTGCTTTTCATCATCTGCGGCTGGATTTTTGGCAGTGTTTGGCTTAAGCAAATAGGATTACATTTCAGTAGCTGATGGTTTCTAGTCAACGATCACACTAAATGTCGGACGTAATGAAGATTCTACAAAGAAATATTTCTGTGAAGCCCGGGAAAATTATCCGAGTCGAGCAAAGGAAGAAGACATTCTACAAATGCAATCAGGGCTGCTAGAAATGCAAAATTCAACAGATTTGGAATGGGTTGCACTACAAGTGTGGTTCTGTTTAAAGGCATTCGTACAGTTTTTGAGAGAAACTGTGGTTATATTTGCAAACAGCAAGGGGAAAACAATGCCCTTGAATACACAGCGTTCAGCTTGCCAAATGAAGATTCAGGAATATTGATTCATTCATCCCTGGTAAATACAAACTTGTTTCATTAACAATTTTGTCTGCTAATTGAAAGTTGAACTAAAACCAGGATGGTGTGTTTATTTAGCATCTATGTACAGCCATGATTATGCTTTGCCCTGGTTTTGTAGGATGTTAGTGCATGTATGTGACATGTAATACACGTGTGCATGCAGCTGTAATGTTAAAACTGAAGATTCATACTTATGATACCATTCAGATTTGTGCTGACAGCTCTGAAGAATTTGTGCTCCATGAACAGGATTGTTACAGAAGATAGCCTGCTGTTAGATCTTTCTAAACATGCTTTTGGAATGTATTTGGCACTTGAGTTGAAGAACAACAGATGATTCCGTTATTTGGAAAAACTGAGGAATGCATTGTTGGTAAAACAGTAACACAGGATTTAAGGTTTATTTTTTTCAGATAGATTTGATTATATTTTTTCCCCCTTTTTTCTCTGAAACTGTTCTATTTCTGTTTAACTTGCTGAAAGGGATGCAGGAGCATTCTAGAAAAAAAAATGGTTAAAAGGAGTAATAACTATTTTCTGAATCTGCTTTGCTGTTGAAGGCTTTTTTAGGTGTTGCCTGATGCAAAGAAAACAGGCTTTAAAGTGAGAGTGACATCTTTGTACCCCCCAGGTTAATGACGCATTTGTGCGTCAAATGTATTGCATTTAGGCTTGAGGGGGTGGAATTGCAATACCTAACGTGCACTGCTTGCCTTAGAATTGGGCTAGCTAAGGATTTAAATACTTATTTAAAATCATTTGGGGTTACTTGTTAATTGCTTTGTCACTAGCTAGCTAGTTGGAATAAGAGGGGTGTGGTACACGGAAATAGCTGGACAGCTTTTGACAAGCCTGTAGTGCCTGCTGGCGTACCCACGCTGTGCAACTGCAGTTAGGGAAAGCCTTTAACAATTTCACTAAGCTTTCCTGTCTTTATGATGGTCAGGTCCTTTCTAGCTGAACTCAAATACAAGAAAAAAAGGTGCGTGTATGGATGTACCTGTATGTGTATATATATATGTGCACACGCACATATGTATATTTATGTACATGGATACACATACATAAGCTTCCAGGAAAAAATCGAGAATAATCTGAACTGTCTTCAGATGCTTAAAATAACTTGGAGTATGTATATTACCCATCATGAAGTATTGCTTTTTCTTAGTATGGTTTGAGATTAAAAATAAAATGGCTTCCTCTAGGTATTAGAAGCCTTTTTACACTGTTAGCCATTTTTAAGTTAGCCTCATACAGATGGTTATTAGACATTGGTCAAACTCTGGATAATGAATACTTTCAGTAACTTCTGTACTCCATTGGATTTAAGATCTAACACCTTTACTGGCCTGAAATTCTACATTTAGTTAGATGAGTGAATGAAGAAATACTTTTTTTAAATATAATGGGATTTTTTTTCTCCTTTGTTTCATGTGGTATTGTTCCAGCAATAATTCCTTTGTAATTTAGCCGTACAGAACTGGCTTGCAAACTGGCAAGATTAAGCACAAAGCATGCTTAGTAAGCACTTTACAACTGAAGTTCCACATCTGTCACTTAGGACTTTTTTTTTTTTCCCAGCTCCAAAATTTCTAGATGCTTTTAAAGAATGATACTGGGGTTTTTTTATTTATTTCCTGTCTGGCTTTGTCAGCTTGGTTTAACTGGAAGTAGTGGATCAAGGTAAGTTTCTTCCTGGGGTAAATACCTTAAGGTTAGTGTGGGAGAGTGCATGGAATTGAGGGGTCAGAATGACTCCTGCTCGTTGTATTGGTCTAGTGTAGAATCAGAATTTTACAGGTAAGTGGGACTTCATTAAAAGGTCATACTCTTGATAAGCAGAGCTGGCACTGGCTGTTGCTGTCTGAGGTTGGGGGAGCAGTTGCTACTGACTCACTTACCCTGAAGAGTGGCAAGCAGGATTCTCTGAAAAGTGGGAAGAGTGGGAAAGATACTGCAGTCCTGGCAACAGTGGCAAGTGATTTTGTGAAACTCTGTATACACAGAACTATTAAATTACATAATTTTGTATTCTTTGCTATAAAAGCCAATTTGGCCAGCTCTTTCTCCTCTGAAGGGGTGGCTTTCAGGAGGAGAAATTACCTTGCTTCTCACTGAGAAGCCATGCAGGGAGGTGAAGACTTACAGGAATCCTCTGAAGAGAAACTGTATGGTCAAGACCAAAAAGGAGTGGCAGTGTGTCACTTCCCTGTGTTTTCTTTTTCACCTATTTGTCCTCTCTGAAACACGTATTCAAGTTGCAACTTCTTACCTCTGCCTTTTGGCTGTACCTGCTATGGGGTCTTTTTGGCTATTTTGAATCAAGTGCCTCCTGATACAGAACTGTTGTCAGAACACCACTGAATTTCAGGGAGTCCTTTAATGCAGAGAGTACATTTCTCTTGCAAAACCGATTTTGAAAACCTGTGAAAATTTCCTGTGATCAGAAAGCTGTTGGGAAGTAACTCTCATGGAAGGAAAAGTCTGCTGTGGAGAAATAAAGAGAGAGAAGTAGTTGATTTAGCATACAGTTTTCTTATTTAACGCTGTAATCCAGAGGTCAGGAGGTTATAGCTAAAGTCTAATTAAATGTAATTAAAGATTTATATTAAGCAGGCCTGCTCTTTTGATTGCTTGAAGGAAAGATAAAATGAAGCCTGGGTGAGAATGTCTTTGGAATAAAGCAGTTTATTTCTATCCATCTGATGTCATTCAAACATGCAATGGAGATGCTATATCTTATCTTTGGGAATGTTTCTAGCCTGTCATATACACTTTATCTTGCTAGAACACAGGATCTTCTAGGGTCTTTAGGTCCACACAGATAAATGTTCTTGTAAAATATTATGAATTTAGTTTGAGCAGTATTACATGTTTCTTCAATATTAATGAAAATATGTTTTCCCTAAATGTCCACTGGGGCATATTTATTCTCTGCAAATACGACAAAACATTCTGTTTAATTTTGTAGTAAATTCAAGAATACAGTTTCAAAATACTAGCTTGTATACTTAATCAACAGTACTTGGTTTGTTTTGATTTTCCTTTCTTATTAAATTCTCAGAGGGATATTATATGTTATTTCTGCTGTGTTGTAGCATCTTAGGTTAGGAGGGGTTTTTCTTGTGGCCTTTACTTTCACATTAAAATTCTATTTTTTTTTTTTTGTAATTGTTGTATAACCAATGGCTATCAACAGCGAAATGTTACTGTATGGTTTCGAGCCTAAAACAGCTATTTCAGATGGTAGACAAGGGTGGAAAATGAGCAGGGTGGAATGATGTGGTGGATATAAAACAACATTTTTAAAGCTCTTGATAATAAGCCCCTTGAAGTATTTGAAGGAAAACGCTAGGTGAGTGCTAGCAATGCCAGTGGAGGAGCTAGAAAATTGTCAAGTGAGACAAGCTGGACTAAAGGACACTGACTTTGTTGTTGTTTTTGTTATATTTGTCTGAAAATTGAAAACAACTTGCTTTTTTCCCTGCTTGCAATGTTTTCTGCTCAGTTTGCTTGTAATGGCCTATTCAACAGTGCCATTTCTGTCGCTGAACTTCAGAACCTTATAGTTTGGTAAACCTAGTTAAGGTAGTTTTGCAGCTGTCGTGTGTGCAAGATGTGGCCTAATAATTTTAAGTAGCCATTTGATTTACTGCCTGATGGGAAAAATAGTCTTAATTTGAGTAACTGTTACTTAATTTGTGCTTACGCAACTTCTGAGAAGATATGCAGGGCATTTTGAAATAGTGGATGTCCAGCTTTTAATGGGATAGATTTATGTATTTGCTGGAAGAAGAATCACTAACTTTACATTTTAGTAACTGCAGTTGCTTACTCCATGTCACCTGTCGACTTGACAGCAATGTCATCATTAGGTGTTACTGAGGTGTTGTGTGACTGCTCTGTGCTGCTCATGAGTCATTTGGTTTATTAATAAACTGTGAAACTGTGACATCTTTAAGACGGTGCATGCAGGAAAATTGACTAATGACAGCAGTGAGCTATGTCAGTCTGGAAATAACTTCACAGGAGATACTCAAGTTCCAAATATTTTGATTTTAGAATAATAAATTTTATGAGTATGATTAAAAAAATGCTTCTTTTTGATATGATGTGTTGAAAATAAACCTTTAAACATTCATTTATTTAAAGCCCTTTTATTAAGGCCTGTTCTTGCTGTCTGAATTAACAAATTAATATCAACTTGTTTGTCTACTAAACTTTTCTACTTTAAATAAAGTACGAATATATAAAAGAGAGACTTCTAAGGAAGTAATTCTGCTGAGTAAGTGGAAGTTATTTTGGCTTTTTTTTTAACGGGCTTAAACAGCTTATGCAGCAATTCTCTCATGGGGTGCAGATAATTTGTATGGCTTAGTCTGTTATTTCACTCATAACTTGCTTCAACTTGTAACTGTATTGCAAGTGGCTTTTATTCATCAGCAACTGGATCATTAGGCCTCATTAAGCCTCTTAATAAAGAAGAAAGAGACATGTATGAGAACAGCATCTAACTGTTGCATAGTTTTTCATGGGTCAATGGAATGAGAGCAATTCTTTTATCTCCTTTCATCTTACTGCTTTGGTTGAATGAAAACTTGGTGTCCTACGTGCTGGCTTGTAGTTTTGGCTAAATCTCCTGATGGTTTCTTATAGACTTTTTTTTTTTTTTTGACCTTTCATTAGACTCCTTTGGGAAGAATGCTCAAATGTCCCATCTCTGGTTTCCCTCTGCCTTCTCAGCAGGGGAAAAGGCAGCAGAAATTGACCAAATGTGTATTTCCTTTAGCAAATGTACTTCTTGGAAAGATTCATGGGAGAGGAATATTAGACATAGGTTGGCAGACGCTCATTGCACTGGCATGCAAATGGTGAGATAAACCACCGTATCTTCAGGGGAAAATATATTTAAGACTGAGGATAAAATCTGGGGGTAGTTGGTCAAATCAACAGGCATAAGACATTGCTCATCCTTGACAATATAGGTTGGATCAGCACAGAAAGATATATAACCCCTAAAGTATGGCGTTAGGTTGCATGCAGATAGAAAACATGTTCCCTTTGAATGTAGCAGGAAATCTTGGGGAAGCTTAGATACCCAGCTTTGAAAGCAAACAGCACAACCTCAAATAACCAAAAAACCCCCTCCAACAACCAAACAACCCCCTCCCCAAAAAACTGGAAAACCTCACGTGATCTTGAGGAATGAGAAGAAGACATCTGTGGTGGAGAAGCTGCATGGGTGGTGCTTTCAAGACTGAACACACAGAAAGGGGGTTAACTTCTCTTCCTGATTAACACTTACTTCCACCTGCTTTAGGAACAGCCCGAAATACTCATCTGAATCATCTACAGGTTCAGGTATTCTATTCTGTCATGAAATGAAATGCAGTTAAAGTAAAGCTGGGACCCAGCTTATAACTCTTGGAATGTTCTTGTTTCTTAGAACTCTATATTGTGAAGTTCAAGACAGGTTTCTGTTCTAGTTTAGAGGCAAACTAAGATGTGCTTTTACTTCAGTTTAAGGACAGAGGTGAATTAACAGTCTTCTCAAGGAACAAATTTCTCCCAGAAAAAGTCTTCTAAGATTGATGTTACTCAGTGGGAAGACTCCTGCCTCAGGCTTGCTTGGTGCAGAACTGCTTCAGTTTGAGATATCTTCAGATTTGGGGTTTCGACTTGTTTTTTTGTATTTCGGTTGATGCTTGCACTCTCCTGTTAGCTTCTGATAATTGTGAGGTATTGTCCAGGTAGGAAAAAAGCCATCTTTACTCTAGTACTGTTCTCACAGTCTGTCAGTTTGCTTGTATGTGTCTTTTCTATACGGAGATATGTCAGAACAATAATTAAATCCTTGAGCAAAAGCATGGGTTTAATCTTGAAGTCTTTAATCCTGACTAAATTACACTGATTTGGTGGGGTTTTTTTTCTTCTTTTTCTGTCTTTCCCCTGGGACCATAAGGAAGTCAGGTTTTCTCTGATAACAGAAAGATGTCTGCTAAGATGGTATGAAATTAATCAGTCACCAGCTAGTCAAGCAAGTGCAGCTTAAGTTAATACTTCATAAATAACAGTATACAAAAGTATGACATGGACAAGACTTAAGTTAATCTGTATTTTGCTTAGCTCTGCTGTGATTTAAAACTTATTTTAGCTTGTATTTGTCAAGACCAAGAGTGTCCAAACTAAGGTACTGCATCTTATCTGACAGATAGCAATGTCCTAGCTATTCCAAAGCATGCTTAATTCTTGCTTTACCATGGAAAGTCAGTGCTGCCATGGAAATGGGAGCTACCAGCTGGCTGAGCCTTTCTCTTGAACTTGTGAATATGTTCTTTCAGGGTAAGCACATATCTGTTGGTCACTTAGGAAACTCCGCAGTATTAGGATATATACCTGCAATGCTGGATCTTCCATTGACATGTGAAATGTTTTATGCCTTTAACACAGCTGCAAGGCAGGCTGCCAAGTGTAGGAAGGCAGTGCTGGCGCCAGAGTATCTTTTACTAATACAGAAGAGAGCAAGACATATTGGTTTTTAATGGTGCTTGTCAGTCTACTAAAGTGGGCCTGAATTTTCATATGAAGTATTGCCTTAAAACCCCAGCCCAAACCAAAAACCAACCAAAAACCCCACTCCACAAACCCCAAACAAAAGAAAGCATCAAAACCCCTCCAGTCATCCATCCTTCTAATTTTTGAAAGTTGTTTGTTAAATGCAGTGAGTTGCCAGGGAATTTAAAGAGCCACAAAGGAGTACAGGTGTAGAGTTTTAGTAAATTATGATGTCAAATCCTTCTGTTTTCATATATACAGGAATTGCGAACCTACAGCAAGATTATTCCTTCCTCCCTTCCTACCCCCATTTGCTACAGGTTAAGCAACAGTTCTTTTGCTAGAACAGCTAAGAGAGACAAATTTGATGGCTGTAATTGCAGCTGGTAGATTTAGTGAATGCTTATATCGGCCATTCAATGGGGTTTAGTGATATTGGTGCAGATTGTAAGTGGGACTTGGAGCAAAAGAAGTGCCATTAAACCAAACTGCTCAGTTTTTTGCTTGTTTGTATGGCGGAGCTGGTTACTTATCCTTTTTTCCATCAGAGTTCAGAGGAAATTCTCATATGCTGCCTGTTCCTTTGCTATCGCTTACTCTTCATTATGTAGTATTGTCTATTTGAAGCAAGCTTTTGGAGTGAAAAGTGATTTGAAGGATAAGAGAGTGTATGTTGGGCACTTGTCTTTTGGGCAGCAAATTTGCTAAATGAATCACTGAGGCATGCTGGGAATACTGAGACCTTTTCTACCTATGTAATTTTGTAATTACAAAGGTTAATTTCTTAAGGGTACATAGTGCAAGGAGAGAGACAACTATTTGGCTATTGAAAGTAATATGAAAAGTACTGCTGTTAAAAGTACCATGGGCAGTCCTTCAAGCCACTGTAAAAAGATGAAATGCATTGTTTCCATAGTGACACAAGTTATTTTGCAGACAGGTCCCTATTTAGCTAGTAATTTCCTGCAATTTTGGGATCCATGTTGGAAATGCAGTCAAATAACTTTTGTACAGGGGCCTTCGTTTTGTATGTGCATTGTTATCCTGTTGATCTTTATTCAGGTAACTGCCTGATTTGATACAGCAAATTGTATCTTTTTTTTTTTTTTCTTTAATTAAAGTTAAATGGTTTAAAACTCCAGGTCATGTAACAAGATGGTGAATTTTCAGCCTGTGTTAAGGCTGTGTTTTTTCTTCTTTTACTTTTTGAATCACAATGCATTATTGGCAAAAACTTTAAATATACCTCTTTGTTAAAGTAACTTACCTCTTTTGTGTGATGCCTGGGTAAGCAGTATCGCATGTTTCTTTGTTGGTTTCAATTCACAAATAAAAAAAGTATTGTTTTGTGAATTAAATTATTGAGATAATCACTAAGTTCTCAGCAGAAAATAAGTGTTGGAAATGCAAATCGATTTAGCAATTCAGGTCTATTTCACGCAGGATGTAGCTCCAGAAGTACAGCTTCACACTTTTGCTGCTGTTAAATAAAAGCACCTGCTCTAAAGGTGTATGTGTGTTAATGAAATGCAAGCCACAAATTACATTAACCATTCAGTAGGAAGAAATAACTTCTGTGTCTTTAAACTGATGTTATAAAAACGTTGGCTTTCTTTTTGTTTCTCATCATGTTTTGCGAAGAATAGGGAGAATGATGGAGAAAGAAAATCACATTTCTACTGAATTAAAGTAATCCAGATGCATTCAAGAGAAGTACCTGACCAGGATAAAACAATGTTGCAGCTTGAAAAGTCGAATTCTTTGTTAAATTAACCAGAGAAATACTATTTAAAGTCTTTATTAGTGTGAGTGTTTGTAAGTGCCTAATAAGGTTGTGCTTTTCTGGCTGCAGTTTAGTATAATTGCAGCCCATCTCAATGAAAGAAATTCCTGTTTGGCAGCTGCATCCTCAAGTAATGATACAATTTAGTCTAAACTATTCTGAACTTCCTTTTTCTGCAAACAAAGGGGGCTGGTGCAAAATAAAAGTAAAGTGTAACTAAATGTTCTTGAACTATTGTCTACCTTGATTTACACAGGAAGATCTGGTTTTGTAAATTTGACTATACTCCTAGTTTCCTTGTTAACTCTTCATAAAACTTTATAGAGTATGGTTATCTATATTGTCTATATATTAAAAAGACTGCTTAAAAAGTAAATGCACTGAACTTATTTTCCTAGAGAAAAAGACTGAAACTTAGTAAATCATTATTTTCTTCTCTGATAGTTAATTTTGTTATTTCTTTCAGTCCACTTGTAAGGCGTACGCTTGCATTGTGGATGGGGTAGGCAAACTCTTGATCAGATTCAATGTCACGATTGCAGTAAGTTGAAATAACTGTCTTATGCAGGCATGAGAGCAGAGAGAAGGGGGAGAGAAAGGGATATTAACATCTTATGTTAGGTCTGAAAGGTAATAAACCTGTGCCTGAAGTTATCCCTTTTTAAAAATACTAGCAACCAAAGAAGGGTATTTGTGCTTCTCCACAACTTGATCTGCTTTCTGCAGATTAAGGTGACTTTCTGTTCTATTATAGAATAGATAAAAATTCATGTCAAGTTAAATTTAGGATGTCATATATATTGAAGTGAGATAATTAACTGTCCAAAGAAATGGAGCAGAGTGGAGAATTGAACGAAGGTGGTGGCTTAGTTTTTGCAGCTGTCTGCTTGCTGTAGTGGACAGGGAGCCTAAAATAGGGATGTGCTTCTTTGGGGAGCTGAATTTTCTGTCAGATGTATTTTTACTTGGTAAATACAGCCACTGAGGTTTGTACGCTTTGAGGTTGCAACTCATCAGTGTAAAAAAGAAACAAAGAAAACCAAAATACCCCTCTCAAAGCCTGGAAGAAACTGCTTATCATAGTTCACTTTTTTAGGAGGAATTTAGCATACAGCCAGATGTTAAAACTACTGCATGGGGGAGCTAGGTTAGTCAAACCTTCAAAATTGTCAAAATGTCAGCTAGATTGCATGCAAAATTGCTTTGTGCAACACTGAAGAATTGTACAGAAATGATCCTGTTCTCATGAGACCCCACCTGCAGTACTGCATTCAGCTCTGGGATCCCAACGCAAGACAGACATGGGCCTGTTGGAATGAGTCCAGAGGGGTTCACAAAGGTGCTCAGAGGGCTGGAGCACCTCTCCTATGAAGACAGGCTGAGAGAGTTGGGCCTGTTCAGCCTAGAGAAGAGAAGGATCAAGGGAGACCTCAGGGCAGCCTTTCAATACCTTAAGGGGCCCTACAGGAGATCTGGAAAGGAACCTTTTACAAGGGCATGTAGTGACAGGACAAGGGAGAATGGCTTTAAGCTCAAAGAGCAGAGATTTTGATGAGACATTAGGAAAACATTCTTCACTCTAAGGGTGTTGGGACACTGGCACAGGCTGTCCAGAGAAGTTGTAGCTGCCATGGGGCTCAGGGCAACCTGGTCTAGGGGAAGATGTCCCCCCTAGTTGCAGGGGGTTTGAAACTGGATAATCTTTGACGTCACTTCCAACCCAAACCATTCCATGATTCTATAAAAAATTGCTGCCTCTTATTTTGCAGTGTGCGCATGCTGAACAGCGTCTGTAAGTAATGCTATAGTGCGAGAGTAGATTGGATTGTGGAAGCAAACTTGAAGCATGACTTGAGTTTATAAAGACAGGAGTGGAAGATCTTAACCACCAAGCACTGTGTAGTTTTGAATCAAAATGTGTGAAGATTTTGTTGCATTGTCTTCTCAGGGTTTGTTTTTTGGCTTTTTAAGAGGGTGATTAGTGATGGACAATTACAATGCTATAGGGTTCTGAGGAGGGAGGAGTGAGCTGATAATAGTCAGCATTAATAATGTGCAAGGCAGGAGTGAACTAACTGGCTCTAGCAAGGAAAAAGGCTGAGGGAGACTGGTAGTTTACTTGAGAGTTAAGTGCTTAGAAGTTGAAGGTATAAAGAGTTGGGGGGGGGTTATTTTTGAATTAGTACGTTTGTAGAGTGTATAAGAATTTTACTATGAAGATAATTTTTTGTTAAAGTAAACTTTTACTATGAATTTAGCACTAAGATTAAAAAGAGTGTCCCTACCCTACCCCATAAAAGAGCAATATACGTGTTTGGTGCATTGATCCTTGCGAATGTACTTGGTTAGTGGCTGATTGTTGATAGTACCTGAATAAGTGATATTAATGTTAAAAAAAGTAATGCTTAGGTCTTTATACTGCTAAAGAGGCCACATGTCAATAAGTGGCTATTTTTTACAATAAAAATGTTTCAAAATATGGAAGCCTTGATTTTCTAAATGCTGTGCAAGACTATTGACTATTTTATATGGTCATTTTAAAATGCATCTTCTCATTTGCATTTGACTCATAACCTTAAGGCATTAAAATGGATCCACCTTTTTTTTTTTTCCAGAGGAGTACAACATGCTTAGGGGCTGGCCTTTGTCTGTCATGCATTCCCAACCATGACTGATTTAGCAAACTGCAGCTGAGAAGTTAGACTAGTTTGTACTTTCTGCTGCTTGTGCCAGGGAAAAGGCTATTGTTTTCACTGGAGCACTGGGATGTTCATTACTTTGATTCCAAAAAGCATACGGGTTTGCTGCTGCTTGTATTTTCAGTCAAAGAATGCAGGCAAGAACAAACAGAAATCCTAAGAAAGAGCGTGTTGTAGATTCTCTGCAGTGCAAAGATGCAGGTCCTTCTGAAGTGGAAGCGGAGAGTCCGGTGGTAGTGCTGGTAAGAATTGTTTAAACAAGGTATCTCTTCTCTTTGGTAATTCCAGTTCTGTCTCCCAGTGGAAAACTGCTTTATCTGGCACTAGTGAGAAGTTTCAGCACTTGTGAAGGTGGTGTGTGATTGAGATTTAGGTTTGATTCTTTGTGTGTTGTCTGCCTTTTAAATTAAGTTTTGCTGTTCTGTTTTACCAAATCCTTGGTTCTCTCTGGGAGTGACTTTGGAATTTGGTTTTCGTAAGAGCTGCTTTTTAGTGTCTGTTCTATCTAGCATAGTTGTACTGCTTGTTGAAGCTAGCATGAAAACTATTTGTGCTGTAAAATACATTCTAGCACCTCTATTTTTTAAATTGCCAGCATATCTCTCAATTAAAATATATTTGAACTCGCTAAAGACTGTGTGTGTAACAGTTAAATTTTACTTTAATGTTCTAAGAACTGTCTAAATAATTCAAGTGTACTTCTGTTAAAGGATCTATTTTTCAATGCCTTCAATGCACATTATTTAGGTATTTAAAGTAGCTTCCAGTGAGGGAAAAGGGAATATTTCTGTATGTGGGGGAAGTAATCAAATAAGAACTTTTTTGGGTTTGTTTTTGTTATTGCTACACACTTAGTTCTGTTGGAATTTTAATAGTACAGCGAGAGAACATAATAAGCAAGCTGTAATGAATCCACCAACTCTCTCAGGCTAGGACAATAAACTCTTTTCAAATAACAGAGGAGGATTGTTAAACTAATAACTTTTATATCAGTAGAAGGACGTACTTTGATAGTTCTTACTAGAACTCCAGTTTTACTTAGTAATATCTCATATTGAATTGCTTCATTAAAGGATGACTGTCTCCTCTTTATTCCTCTGGCTGTGGTTGAAGTTAGTGGGAGCTGGGATCCTCAAATTATGCTTCCCCCCCTTTATTACAGCTTCATGTTATGCATTTAAGAATCAAACCGTTCTGTCTATATTGAGTAATACACATCTGTAACTTTATGGGAATTGTTACTGATTATAACTGAAAGTTTACATTTGTGTTAGTAAAACAGATTTTCTTTTCCTTTACACTGTTTTCTTTAGTTCTGTTCTATTCAGAGCAGTTGTTAGTAAAATGTGTTTTGTTTTTTTTTTGTATGGGTGTGTTCTGATTTCTGGTCCAGATTTTCATCAGTACAATATGAGCTAATCTTATGTGTGCTTTCCTGCCTTTGGAATGTTTAACTTTATTTAGAACTGTTTTTATTCCCCCATGAATACTCGGAGAGGATATTAGTGTTTCTGCAGATACTTAGAGTACTGTGGTTGATCAGCAAGCAATGTACTTAAATAAGAACAAACCCAGCTGTAAAACATTACTATGTTTAACTATAACCATTTATAAAGTACATCCTTATAATTTTCCAGGTGCTACTCCATTTTATGTTCACAGATTAATATACTCCCAGTATTTGCCCTCCCTTTTTTTCATTTTCAGATGAAGAGGGTGTGTTAAAAGGTCAATATTTGAAGGGAAGAACATATAGGTTGTACGTAGGTCACATTAAAAAAAATGTCTTCATTGTCATTTCAGTTGCTATTTTGGTCTTAATCTGTTACATATATAGATAAGCATATATATGGCATATAATTATAGACTGTATAATATCCCTTATTGCTTCTGCTTTTGTCTGGTTTATTGAGGAAAAATAGATGAAGGACACTTTCCATCAAGTGTACTGCTAGGCACAAAGGAAAAAGTAGGGTGCTATGTTCCATTTAACACTGACATTTGGGTCCATTTGGATTTCATTTGGTGGTGATGTTGTGGTAGATTTCTACTGCCACAGTGAAAATAGATATTTTCTCATTGGTATAGGGTGCAGTGAGGTGATAAGTAAGACTGATAGCGTTGCTAGTTGGTGTAACAAATGCAAACAGCAGAAATTCTTGAAACCTTATAATTGCATTAGATAGGAATCCTCAAAAGCAATTGTAACAGGAGGCTTCTTGCTTACTCTAGTAACACTTTTCATCAGGTATTGCCTAAAACATTCTTTTGGGTGTGGATGTATCCCTTTCGTAAGGGTGTGATTTACCTAGCACTCAAGTCTTTTGAGTTTTCTTTATGGAGTTGAGAAAGAATCAGCTGTGAGGACTTGAAGGAAGCAACAGGGTTTTGTGATATTAATTTAATTCTTTTAAATGTAGTTCACAGTCTGCTTAGAGTGTTGAGGGAACTGAGTATTTGTAACTGTAAGCACCCCATGTGATACTAGAACAGCGTCATTTGATGGAGCAATGTGCCCGAGTTAACTTTTCCTGGAGAGGTGGGTAGGTTCACAAGAGGAGTCATCTGCTGTTTTCAGTGCCAGTGTGTATTACGTGTGCTCTCTTGTTTTCCTGCGATTTGAATTAGATGTGTCATAACTTTGCTTTTGAGGTTAACAAGAAAGGAGAGCCCATGGAAGAAGCATTTGGATTTTCCACATGATGCCTCAAAACCTTACTTGGGATAAAATACTGTTGTGCTAGCTGTTGTAGAAGTTACCAAATCAGTACGCATGCTGTCTAGTTGCATTTTGATGGTCAGAAGTAGTACCTCCTTAGCAAATCAGTTGTTTCTGGGAGGCTGGAACTTCTGGAGGCCAACTTTCTGCTTGGACACACACTGGCAGTGTAAAATGTAAGACAGCTGAGCTGCTCTTCTGTTGCTCAAGTCTGATTCTAGCGTTAGAAGCTTCTGTGCTGATAAGAGGACTTTATAGGACACAGCATGCTACTTTGGTAAAACAAATCACAGAGGAGGCTTGAAATTAAACAAGGGCAACTGTATCCATATTAACAACCTGAGGTTTACCTTTTTTATACTAGTAGTACAGAAGGTCTTATCAAAATGTTTAAGCTCTGAACAGTGTTCTTGTGTTGAAATGGACCTTCACCATCAACAAAATACTTCTTATAAATAAAAGCACAATGCTTTGTAATTTAGACTACGTTCACTGAGTTTTGGAAACCTCCATTATCTTCTGTCACAGCCCCTGAAGGCTTAGGTGAACAATAGAACAACGGTTTTCAGGCTTTCGGGTTAAACTGGAAGGGGAAAAAAAAGTTAATTACTGTTTTCTGAAAAAAACCAATGAAACAGTGTGCAAAAAAGCCTGTGTAACTGTCTGCTCCTGGTACGGTTTGCTCTGTGTCTGTAGCCCCAGCAAGCGCTTCTGGTCGATTTCTGTAAGCATGAGAACAGGTGACTTAATGCATTTCATTCTTTCACATCCTAGTGACTTAAAAGTTTTGAGGTTGTCAGTGAAAGCATATTGTTGCTAAATGTATGCATTAACCATACCTAAGAAAGGGAATAATGAGTATTGTAATATTTAAGAACAAGCCCTAGGGTAGATATAATATTTTGAATGGATTTTTAAGTTGATTAAAAAAATAACCCAACCTGGGCAGTTTATTTTAAGTTTATTGTGATTGTCGAATAATAAGATACGAGGAGTTGTTACCCATGTTTAGATTAAATAGTCATATTATTTGTCTAAAGTGGGTTGCCTCATGCCAATGTTGAGAAATACATAATACCATCTCAATTTATATGCTGTCTTGCCTGCTAGTGCTTGAAGCTCCATTCTTTTTATGGGCACTTGTTAATTTGCAGGTGCATGTACCTTTTCATGAGGTAAATGATGTTCTGTAACACAAGGCTAACAATACCCAGTGTGCTTAACCTGACTGTCCTCTGTTTTGTGAGTAGGCAGTAGGAAGATAACATTTATCTTAATTTAAACATACAAGAAAAAATGGACTGTATTATCTTTTTCTGTAATATATAATGTAGACAGTCATTAAACTCCTGACTGAAAATTCCTTTTATCTGATGGTTTTTGACACTGCTTTTCCAAATATATAAACTATGTTCCGGCAGATTAAAATGGTTGATTGTGAGTCTCATGATTGCTGTTTTGAAATGCTTCTTATTTCCGCAAGTTTCCATACCTGTAACACACCGGCAAAACCCAAAGTGATGCAGCAGCTACTTTAATGTTTTATCTTCCTATAAATATGGCATTGGCCAGCTCGAGTGCTGGACCCCATGAAGCCCTATGCTCTTAGCATTTTCTTAGATTATGGAAATAAAAATGTTGTTGTTTGCACATTAATAGGAAAACTTGAGCCTTGTTTTAAAGATGGACTTTTAGTGCCTCTACACTTGATCTTACAGTTTTGACTGGGCTGAGTTTTATCTGTATCAGCTGGTCCATAAATCATATTCAATAACACCGTGCCTACCCAGCGCCTTCTCTTTTATATTACATTAAATAATAGACCGGAAAAATCTTTTTTTTTTCTGAAGAAGAGCTTGAGAGAAATCTGCTTCCTTGTGCTGTTGTGGGTTTGGCCAACTGCCAGTATCAGTGTGCTGTTTATTGTTTTCTTTCTTCATATCTGATTCAAACTGATAAAACATCCTGTTCCTTTTGAATCTGACATGTGACTTAAGAAAGAAATGACTAATGCTTTGGAGAAACCTGAGGAGGCAAATCCATCATGAATTTTTACTGAAATGGTATTTCTGCAAATCAGGTACTTTACTGATTAAATAGGAAGATGGTGTTGTTTTCTGGTACCACTAGCTACCTCTGTGTTCTGTTGACCTAGAGGAGAGGTGTATATAAAGGACTTCAGCCCCAGAGAGGTTTTGATTCTTTAAAAGCTTCAAACAAAGGAGGATTCTGTTTTAATCTGTGTTTACAGTGTGTAAGCAACATATAAGCAAAGCACATTTCTGTTAAGATTCTGTTTTACCAAGTTTATGTTTGTGACTTTAGGATAGAGTTACAATTTTGTGACTGTAGGATAGAGTGAGTTAAATGGTTCACCCACTTCAGCTACAGATGGGTGCATAAAGTAAACTTACACCAATGTCCATCAGAAAAGGCCTAAGTTTTTGGCTTTGTGATAAGGCATGTTCATGAACAAGAGGAGAAGATGTAGCAGCAGCTGTGGTTCAGGTGCTAAGCTCTCAAAATGTGCTGGTGTACAATATACAGCGACCTGAAGAGCCGTTCTCCATCTCCTCTGAGGAGAGAGATGGCAAGCTCAGCATAAGCATTTTTCAGTGTGGCTCCTAGCTGTATTGGTCTGTGCTGAGCATGTCCAGTGTGATTGTAAATAGTAGGCATTTTTGTTGACAAAGCTACATTTCATTCATCGTTTTTTGGTAGATTTGTTTTCCAGATTTTGCTCTTTTGGCCTTTTCAGCTGTTATGCTCTGTTATGTTCTTGCATCTTTCTTAACACTAAAGCTGGTGTGTAATAGATATGAAGGAATCTCAA
The DNA here is from genome assembly GCF_963264785.1 of Psittacula echo. Classification (NCBI taxonomy): domain Eukaryota; kingdom Metazoa; phylum Chordata; class Aves; order Psittaciformes; family Psittacidae; genus Psittacula; species Psittacula echo. The sequence goes on from NC_137736.1 coordinate 72,374,363, forward strand.
GTAACTTTTGAATAGCCTGTGAACTAAGCTTGAGAACTTTGGTAATTTTCTCTAACTAAAGCTTTCTAATTCCTTGAAAAAACAGGTATGTTTGATTGACTTTTGGATTAAGAAAATGTTTCCTGTAATGTTTCTCATTAATACTATTAATATACTGATGATTGATAGCAGTTACTGCTAGATATAAAGATATTTCTTCTGTGTAGTACAGCTGGAACATGAAAGGTTATTAACGTAAGTTGTGCAAAGATACATATAAATCAGATATTCTCTGATTACCTGTAATGATGGCATAATTTGGCCTTGGTGCTGCTATTATGTTTAATATATCTTTCTTGGAAATCAGTATCATTGATCTTAAGAAAATATCAATTGGAAAGTCTCTTGTAATTGCCACGTGTGAAAACAGGAAAAGGTAATTTCATGTCTGATTCTGTGATGCTCAATTTTAGCTGCAGGAAGTGCAAGCTAGATCGTAACTTCAGTTCTGCATTAGTTTGCACTCTCGAGGCAGTGCTGCCTGATTGAGAGCTCTTTGTAGATGTGCTTTGCCAGCTGACCACTTAACAGAATGCTTGGCAGGGTGAAGGTTTTTCTCTGCCTGATTGTATACAGCCAGCTGTAATGCCTTGACAGTAGTATAGGCTTTAATGTTGAATCAGTGCATAATAACTGAAGAAAGCTACTTGAACAATTAAGAGGAAGCAGATGGCCTGTGGGAATTTTTATCAAATACAGAGGAGGAATGTCAATTAGCCTACCCCTATTGCAGGTTACTACTGAATTAAAACAAAGCTCAGTCTTAACTTTGAGCTAAGATAGTTTTAATCACTGCTTTAATTCCAGATCAGAGCTTTCCGGGCAGTATAAAGCAAAAGTAGCCACCAGTGTGAGAGACTAGTCGTTTCTTTCAATTTTTTTTTTTTTTTTTTTTTGCAGTGAGAATACGTATGTGATTATTCTGAAAAGCTCTGACTTAGTGTGTTTTGTAAAATAATTCTGTCTCTTCCTTCTGAATCAGCTAGCATGCTTGTCTCTGTAATTATCAGTTGCACTTATCCATATGCCATAGTGTGACATAAAGCCTGTATTTTGAGTACTGTATTCTGCCAACTTTTTAGAGTAATTTCTGAAAATGAGTCAAAAATTGGAACTTTTCCTCAATATACCTGATTTTTTTATTTTTCCCCTAGGCAAAACCAAAGCTCATAGAACCAATAGACTATGAAAATGTCATCGTGCAGAGGAAAACACAGATTTTGAATGATGCTTTACGTGAGATGCTACTGTTCCCTTATGATGACTTTCAGGTAATTTAATCCCCCCCCCTTTCCCCCTAACCCCCCCACCTTTTTTTTTTTTGTTGTTGTTGTCAAAGATTTTTAGCAGTAGTAATCATGAGATGATAAATTCCCATTTCTTTGTTTCTTAACTGTCTTTAACTACAAACCTCCATCCCCCTGCTCTTTGCCATGAGTCGCTTTACACTGCTTAGTTTATTCTGTTGGGTTACATTAAAAGAAATAGCACAATTTCTTCATCTGTCCAGATTATGAGGTCTGTCTCTGCAACTCAGCAATCTTACTGCATTTGGAAATAGGTGATCGGTCATTTTTAGATATTCCCGCCTCTTCCTGACCTAGGAAATAGTGTTATGTTTCCTCAAAAAAAAAAAAGCATCTGCTTTTTGTCATGCATTAATTCTTAAATTGATTTTCTCCCCATTATTTACAGTGAAGGGCATGAACCTTTTCAAATCAAAGCTGTTACTCTCAGCTGCATGTCATCAGCCTAAATTGGGTTTTGGCAAAACACCCATTGCGTAACAGGGCTTTGACTTGATTAAGCCAGACTTAAGCAAGATTTGTTATCATCTTGATGTATTTCTGTAAAATATACGTGTTTATCTAAATAAATAGTTTATTTAAGTACAGGTGTTTTTGAATCTTGTTATAGATCCAGTTAGAATAACAACCAAACATCTTACAGACTGGAGTTGCTCTAAATAGTGAGGAAAGTCTCTCGTACACATGCCCATACCTGCAGTCAAAGTATCTATCTATATTTGAAAAGTATGCAGATATCTGAACAGCCTACAAGTTAACTACTTCTGAATACTGTATCATAGTTGAATACCTTAGAATTATTCTTTAGAAACCTACCTGAAAACTGATTATTTAGCCAAATAGTTGAAGCTAAGTTTATATTTATAATGGGAAAAGTTGGTGATGAGTTGGTGTATTTCTACAGAAGGACATATAAAGACTCATAAAAGGCATGTGTTGAGTTTTTCATTAATTCTGTTTGTTCTATTAAAGTATTTACCTGAGTGCACCTGGACTCTGTTTTTAATATAGACTGTGTACTTCATTTTCTCTCATTCTTACAGGAGTAACTACTAGTAGCCTTCCCACTCTGAGCTAGAATTTTTGGTTTTGGCAAGCTGGTATTTAGAGAGTAGTTTGGGCTTCATGTGTGCTCAGCCACATGTGAAAGCTTGAAGGGATTGCAAGTAAGACTTCTTATGAAAGGAAGTTGTACTGCCTATGAACATTATGTAATTATATTAGTGTTCAAATACTAGATCACTCACAATGATATCCTACACCAGATGTTGGCTTGGGACTGAAGAGCTATCCCTCCCAGATTCCCTTCTACAGTGTCTGCTCTTCAGTATCACAGATCAAGAGGTATCAAGGATACTTCTGCCAAGTATACTTCTCACCTAATTGACTAGTTCACTTACTGGGGGTCGGTTTGGTGAATAACTCTGAGTTATCAATGGGGAAGAAACAATGGAGAAGAAGTAAACCTATCAAGAATATCCTCAGGCATTTTGCTTGAGCAGTCTGGGGGATGCCTCTTCTGCAACTCTTAAGCTCATGCCTATATGAATGAAGCTAGTCCATAGTTATGAGTCTGCTCCTTTAAAGGGAATGACTGAATTATGTTTATAAACTGTAATGCCTTTTGTCATCCTTTGTTTGGATTCCATGGTCAGATTTACATCGTGGCTGTCATTAAAGTGTGTATTACATCAGAGGATTTCCTTCAGGTAGCCATAATTTTGGAATAGTTAGATTTCCTGTTTCTTTATCCCTTATCACTGGAAGACCTGAACACACTTTCTGGTTTTCTCCTATATAGGGAGCTAGAGCATTTACAACTACCTGTATACGCACTTTGAACAGACTATAGGTGGAAACTCCTACCATTGTGTAAACACCTGTTCAAGCCATTTCCTCTTAGAGTATTCAGTTTTTATTTTCACAATGTCTTTCCTTGTGCTTAGGTTAAATTGGTTACTATCTCAAAAACCCTTGCCTAAAAAAGGAAGCCAAGCCTTGTTAATTTATGGTCTCGGTAGTCCTGGGGTAATAGTACTTGATGATCTTAAAGGTCTTTTCCAACCTAGTTGATTCTATGAAGACATTAAGAGTAAGGCTATGAAGTTGCTAAGCAACCATCCATCGTATTTAAAAAGTCATGGCAGTCAGATGAAGCTCCCGAGACTGGAAAAAGGGTAATATAACCCTCATGTTCAAGAAGGGGAAAATGGATGACCCGGGGAATTACAGACCAGTCAGTCTCACCTCCGTGCCTGGGAAAATCTTGGAGCAGACTCTCCTGGAAGGCATGCTAAGGCACATGAGAAACAACAAGGTGCTTGGTGACAGCCAGCATGGCTTCACTAAGGGGAAATCCTGCCTGACCAATTTGGTGGCCTTCTATGATGGGGCTACGAAACTGATGGACAGGGGTAGAGCAGTTGACATCATCTACTAGGATTTGTGCAAAGCATTCGACACTGCCCCACATGACATCCTTGTCTCTAAATTGGAGAGACATGAATTTGATAGATGGGCCACTCAGTGGATAACAAATTGGCTGGATGGCTGCATGCAGAGAGTTGTGGTCAATGGCTCAATATCCAATTGGAGACCAGTAACGAGTGGTGTCCCTCAGCGATCAGTGTTGGGGCCAATCTTATTCAACATCTTTGTTGGTGACATGGACAGTGGGATTGAGCAATTTTGCCTGACCCGAACTTATGCGGTCCGGTTGATGTACTGGAGGGAAGGGATGCCATCCAGAGGGACCTTGACACGCTTGAGAGGTGGGCCAATGCTAACCTCATGAAGTTAAACCAAGCCAAGTGCAGGGTCCTGCACCTGGTTCGAGGCAATCCCAGGCACAGCTACAGGTTGGGCAGAGAAGAGATCCAGAGCAGCCCTGCAGAGAAAGACTTGGGGGTGTTGGTCGATGAGAAAATGAACATGAGCTGGCTTCAGTGTGCGCTCACAGCCCAGAAAGCCAACCGTATCCTGGGCTGCATCAAAAGAAGCGTGTCGTTTTCCCCCACTTAAATACATTATCCCAGAGGTGCTACCACCGTCACTGATGGTCTCGGCCTTGACTAGCAGTAGGTCTATCTTGGAGCCAGCTGGCATTGACTCTACTGGACACAGGGGAAGCTTCTAGCAGCTCCTCTCAGAAGCCATCCCTTTAAGTCCCTTCCCTACCAAAACTTGCCATGTAAACCTAGTACAATCTTGATAGAACTAAAGGTTGATTTTGTTGATTCATACTTTGCAGCATTGACTTCTGTATAAACTGTGACCTGGAAAAGGCCCACAATAGCCATACATGTATACATGTATTTTAAATGCTTAAGTACACATTGTGCTAAGGCATCCCACTACAAAATAAGTGGCTGTTTCTAGGCAGTTCTTCAGTGTCACCTACAAGCATGTTTGCCTTAACAAGAACCCTGGCCATCTTGCTATTGCTTTGTCCTAAAGCATGGGAGAGGGGGAGTAACATGACTCAGAAAATTGCATGCCAGATTTTAACATTGGTGAAATACATTATTTTTTAACCTCAGAAACAGAGCCATTTGCTAAAACTATCAAGAATATGAAAACACCTTCTAACCTGAGATAAGTAAAATGGGAAATCTAATTTAAAACAAGTTACGCATACCCATATCCTGAGTAATGCTAGGTCTCGCTAGCAAACACAGCCTTGTGACAGAAAGACTGGAAATCTTAAACTGTATCCATTACAATCTGCGCTGGTTGTAGACAGATTCGCTTCCCTATTCCATCAGGTTTTGATTAGCAAGTACTCCTTGGCTGTGAGACTTGGTGAAATGTCCTTTCTGCTGTGACCTTCTTTGAAATTTCAGCACTTAGAGCTACAATCCTAAATCCCTGGTATTTGCTCAGGAAGTAGTATAAATAAAAGAGCCTGTAAATTGTGTGCCTTAGTAGTGCATGTGAATCCTGGCTAGTGTTTAAAGCAGTCTTTCATAGGTTGACAGCACGCTAATTTAAAGCCTGTGGGGGGGTTGTATTTAATCTTTGAGAGCATGAGACAGTTTGTAGTTCCTGATGCTTCCATAAATCACATGGTAGCTCAAACCCAGAGAGTTGAAACAGTTCAACCAGTGTAGTTGTGAAGAAAGTTTGTAGAGAAGACAATCCTTCCTGATTTTTCTCTTGGAATATGATGTACAAATTTAAAGGAGCCCAAGGCTTACTTCAGCACTGGTCTGAGAAGCAGAATTTCATGGTCACAAAGAGATTTCCTGCTCTGTGGTAGCCTTTTGACACTTCTCTGAACTCTGGCATGAGACAGGAGTAAGTTCTGACTTGATGGGCTGAAGTGTATACTTCGGTGGTCTAGGCCTTCTTCCTAAATCATCAGTTTAATAGTGCAAGTCCTGTGTTTTTCTTGCTGGCTGAGATCTGCAGTTGAACTACTCTTCTTATTATGGTGTGGGTTTGTTACTTTTCTTGAGTAATAGCTTTTATATGTAGTAATAACACTACCTTAATGCCTGTCTTCAAAATATTTGAGTTATGTTGTCAGTGTGGAATTATTTTACCTGTATTTTCTTGCCCATGTTAATAAAATAGAGGAAAACACTTTTCTATGGCATCTCTTTCTTACTGATTCCAATCTTGCCCTTGTTGTGAAAGAACATGTTGCTGGCCTTTAAATGAAAGCAAATCCTCATTAGTTCTGAAACAGCGTATTCACAGGATGTTTTCTGCTGAGCTCACTATCACTGTCTCAGTTATAGTGATATAACTGATGTTATAATGTGTCATATTTCCTTTAATTGCAAGTTTTATTAATTGTTTTTGTTGTTTTTCAGACAGCGTTATTGAAGCGGCAGAGTCGATACGTTCGTTCAACAGTTCCTGAAAACGCAGAGAAGGAAGCTCAAAGCTTATTTGTAACTGAGGTAATACTGGAATTGCACTTGGCTCTGTGTAATAACAATATTATACCTGAATTGTTTTTCTTCTACTTCACATTTAAGACACAGGGAAAAAAACCCTGAAAAAATATTAAATATTTATTGCTATTTACTTGTCAGTGACTTAAAGGGAAAATTTCCAGGAAAACCTAGTGTTTTTTCTGTTGGTGGCTGGAAAAGAAGTATTACAGGATAGCTTTGAAGAATTTTGTGTAATTGGCCTTTGCAGATTCTTCTCCCCTACCTTCTTTATGCTTTTGGCTTTTCCAGATGAACATGTGTGATTTCCATACATAATATTGGGAGCAATAGTGAATCTGGAATGAATCATTGTGACTGGTTTTTCCTGATAAAGTGTTTCACCCCAGTTCTTAGTTTGTTAGTAATAATCTTGCACGGTTTGCTGGAACAGAGGTATTCTTAACTGTAACACTTGTGGAGGCCAAAATTCATTTTGACTGCTCAATCTGTATGATATATGTAGAAGAAACATCTTCAAACCTGAAATTTCTCACAACTATTTGCTTATGTTGGCATTCTCTTGGTTGTGACTGTGATGTGTTTAAAATTTTTGTCTTTTTTATATTATCTGCTGGTTTTCTACTGACGTACTTTAAGCTGATGTCTTAAGATCTAAAACAAGTAAATGTCTTGTAATTCCAAGAAGACTGAAGGAGCTTCAAATAGCTGAATATACCTCAAACTTCAGAGTGATTTATCCACAATGATACATATCCTTAATACCTGACCTAAACAATTCTAAAATAAATATGAAGAAGGTAAACAAGGAGGGAGGACTGTTGTTGGTAATTCATACAGTTTAATGAGTTTCTGTAGAAACAATAGCTTGGGAAATACTGATTTTTGTATTTTGAAATATAAAGAAAATATTTTGATTTAGTAGATATTACGTTTGTGTACGAGTAAGCCTATTCATGTAACATATAAAATTTTGTACTATATGGTTTCTGGCAACAGACGTTGTCAGTTTTATCTTACTTCAGTCAAAGCCAAGATAAATAAGTACTTTTATGTTGTAGCAATACGGGTGGAGTAAAATGGTATTTCCTGTGATCTGGACCAGAGTGTAATGACATAATTGCTTTTCAGTGGCTGCAACCATGCAGTTTGAATTTGAATATTAATTTAATTGCACTAGAGGTATCAATATAAGGAAAAGATCTTTTTAGTTTCTGTGTACCAATACACATGAAATGAAGTATTTTATTTTGATAAGGTATCTGTATGTCATTGCTGACTTTCTAAAGGCTCAGTCATGTTTTCAGCTGCAGCAAAATGCTACTTCAACTTTTCAGACAACTGAAGATGGTTAATGCAGATGATGAGTGTGTTCACTATTTTCTAGTTTTATAATATACACATCTAGCAGATGTTAACATCCTACTGAAATATAACACTTGTCGCAAAAAGCGGTATTGCACTAGACTATTGCAAAAGAAGGGAAGTATACAGTATTTTCAGAGATTGACATTTAACCATTGTAGCTCATAAACAGCCATATCTCATGAGGTTTGTGTGTGTGTGTGTGTGTGTGTGTTTAGGGAATGCTGTTAGTTCTCTTCCAATTAATATTATATTTGGTTTTCATTAAAACAGTGCATTAAAACCTACAATTCGGACTGGCATGTTGTTAACTATAGATATGAAGATTACTCAGGAGAGTTTCGACAGCTTCCAAAGTAAGTATGTTATTTAGTGGTATAATAAAGATTCTGAATTTGTGAAGGAACTTTAACTGTGTTTAATATAAATGTATTTATAACAGAAATATATTAATACCTGTAATATGTAACTTAAAGTATGTTATATTGGTGTTCAGTAGTCTGTAGAGATGGTAAAGATTTTTTGGATGGAATTAATATTAATGAACTTTAGAGTGTAAAATCTTGTTAAACCAGTTTCTGGAAAGATACTGCCTTATTAATAGCCAGATTAAACCAAGAAATTGTATGGCCAACAATGTGAAATGTAAACATGAAAACTAAAACAGGCTATTGTTTAGATGAAACTAAAATGGTGATATCCTGTTTTTGTAGCTTCAAAGGCAGCTTTTGGAACTCTTTCTGGAGGTTAGGGAATAGAACCTAACTGAGATGGTTAGAGCAAGTGTATGAACTAGTGCAGATTTTCACAGGATGATTCAAAGCAAAAGCCTAATCTACATCTTTTACAGGCTTTCTAAGCCATCTGCTAGAGAAATCTTTTCCAACATTTTAAAAATTTCATAGTGAGATTATAGAGATTGGACCCTTAACTTGAAATATCTGAGAGTAGATGAATACTCTGAATCCCACAACTCTGGAATATCTGTGTCTTCCCTACCTATTCTCCTGCATCTGTCAGTTAAGAAATAGCTTTCTTTCCCCATGAAAAGTACTGATATACTCACAGGTTTTGTAAAAGTCAGTCCATGGTTTTTATTACCAGAACAGAAACCACGATAGTCAGTAGAAATTTAAGTAAACACGTTGTCCTAAAAAGAGCCAGTGATTCCAGGTATGAATTGTTGCTCCTAAGACACTAGGAGTGCAGTAAATGAGAAGGTAATGGGTTCTCTTCAGATACTCAGGAGGACAGTGACAAGCAGAACAAAAGAAAGACTCTGGGCAAATGTGCAAATTAGGAAAATTGCTGGCAAAGAAACACATTACATGAAAAATACATGCTTTTACTCAGTTATTTGTGTGCTTTTTCCCCTTCAATTAAGACAATAAGTTCTTTTTTTTTTATAGCTGTAAGGTATTTAACATCACAAAATTTCTAGTATTTTAGAAGCTTTTTCTTTCCTAGTAAAGGGACAAAATCGGAGAAGCTTCCAGTTCATTTATATGAAGTGGATGAAGAAGCAGATAAAGATGAGGTGAGATAACAGTAATTCCTTACTTTCTCTTGCTTTCAGTAAAGAACGTTGAGTAAAGAGAGGTTACAAATTGGGTTAAGTTTTGATATCAGTAAGTGAAAACTGAGATTAGCTTGAACAGTGAATACTGTTAATTTACTTCTCTCTTTTCTCCTTGTATTCTTGAGATCTGTCATGTGAGTAGAACAAGTTTTGGCAGATGGTGAAATTGAAGTTTTAGTACTTGATAAAAAATAGCTTTCATAAAATCTGTCATGTTTTACATTGCTTCTGTGTAGATGGGCATATAGATAGAGATGTTTCATGCAGTTTAATCACGAAGATGAGTAAAATCATAGGTCAGTCTGTTCCAGCATGACAGTACACACACTTAAGCATATGTGACAATAGGATACAGTCACAAATTAGCTTGTCACAAATTTGAGTATACGATAAGAGATCCATCATGGAAAAAAAAGGTAAAATAATTGAATAAAACTCTAAGGTATTTTCTTTCTTGACATTGGCTTAGGGAAACCAGAAATCATAGCTTCAAGCAATTTTCAAATATGTTTCCAGTGTCAAAGACCTTTTGCAGTAACTGCTTATGTTATTTTTGTGATTTAATTAATTTTTACCACACCCTGTTTCAAAACAGAGTGTTTGAATGCCGGTGTTGTCTTTTCTTACAAGTACTTGAACTCTTGCATCACAGAGAAGAATTAAAACAAAAATAAAATTGTTATTTTTTTGTGGTGTTCACCTTTTGACAGTTACTTTGCTTCTGAAGCGCTGCTGCATATGCAATAGAAGTTTGTTACAAGTTTTCCTGGATTAAATGTGAAAAAGTAGTTTAGGGAGTGCATCTGAGTAGGTGGATTCCTGAACAGATACTCTTAGGATGCTGTTTCTTCAGCACTCTTATTAAACTGCAGTGTGATATTTGGACAAATAATTTCATGCATCTGTATCCAAATCTTCCTATTTGTAAGATGGGAATAATTATGATTTCTATTATGCTGAAGTTAAGAAGACTTGTCCTTACTTAGTGTGACAACAATGTTTTAGAAAACAGTTAAACATCAGAAAAGAAGGTGATATGATAGACTAGGATTGGTCTAGGAAAAAGACTTATGGGTAGAGTTAGTTAAACACTGAAAAACTGTAGCTTGCCTGTTACCAGGTGCTGTGTGTTTTACTAGGAAGTATAAGTGGAGAGGACTTCCTGTTTCCTTCTACCCAGTTTCATGTTAGAGCAAGCAGAACTGTGATATCTTTCAGAGGTACAGTCACTGGAAAAGAGGTCTGCTGCTCTTTGAGGAACTTAAAATATAAATACAAGAGAAAAGCGTGTTAGGAAAAAAAGGGAGCTTATTGGGAATAGGGAACATACATACCACATAAATCCTTTCCTCAAGGGAAGGATTAGTGCAAGAGATCTTTCTTTCAAACATCAACATTTTTGTATGCCAAAAAGCATACATGCAAATCTTACACTAGAAGTTGTTTGGTCTTCATTTTGTTTAGCTTTTGTTTGTGGTGGGTTTTTTTGTTTCTTTGGTGGTTGTTTTGTTGGTTTGGTTTTTTTTTGTTGTTTTTTTTTTTTTTTTTTTTTTTTGTAAGAAAGCTGGTTTGTTAAGAGAATGATAGAAAACAAAAAGCTGCAAGTGATTAAAAACTGAAGGGAAACCAGATAAAGATTAGTTTAATCTTGCATTGTTAAAAAGGAGAGAATTACCTTTCCAAACCTAATTGAGGCTATCAGGCCATCAAGTTGATGTTTGTAAATGGAATTTTTAACCCAGCCTGGGGTATGGGATCAAGATATGGAATTGTTTTTGTTGAAATAGTCACTGTTGAAGTAAATTTTGGAGCTGAGTTTGTGGGAAAGATCATTAAAAAAAGTGAAGCACAGTGTGCAGCAGTAAAAATAAAAGTGAGGAAATTAACTTAGCAGTTGGAAACAGGAAATATGTTTTCAATGTAAAATTTGTGTGTTAACAACTGGGTTCTGGGTTCCTTTGTATTAACAGATGGTCAGCTGGAAATGTTCAGTAGTTTTTTGGCTCTGTAGGCAGGAATTCTGCCTGAGAGAAAGAAACGGTGTAACTAGAGACACTCAAATGGCAATCAGGTTTATTGTTAGAAAACAGCAGGCAGCTCAACATAGTTGGGAAACAGAGTACCTCCAAGATGTGGGATTGGGAAAAAGAGCCTTAATAGAGCTAAATCTTAATTTTTGTTAACACAGGTAACGAAGGAATTCTTGTCAGGTGATCCTATGTATGGTTTGTGAAACTACAGAAAAGCATTGGTTGTTTCGTGCCAAGTTTTGATGATAACTCATCATATCTACTCATCATCTTCCACTCATAAAGGTGGTTTTAAGCCATCCATTCCTTGGGGATAACTCCCACCAGCAGAGTTGGAGAATCATAGTTGGAAATCCAGTGTGTTAAGTTGTTGTCTATGTATACTGTATAAGGAAAAATGTTGTCTAGTTAATAGAGCAGGAGTGGGGGCTAATGACTTGAAAATGTGAAGCAAGTAGACTGTATTGTTTGGGCAGTGAGACTCACTGGGGCATGTGAAAATTTAGGATTTCTGCTCTTGTGCTTCTGGGGCATTATGTCAGATTCTCTGATAGCTGGTGACCATGTCATCCTTACTGGACCTCACTTCCACAGTATCAAGCTGACTAGAAATTTGTAGGGAACAGATTGTTGCAGCTTTGGCCTTCTGTTTGCAGTTTTTGGAAGTTCACATGTGCATATGAATATGCAAGCTAGACAGACTAAATAGGTTGTAAATAAACTAACTACTAACTTTTTACAGAATGTTCCTTGAATTAGTTCCAGAATCTAATTCATATTATTGCAAAATTTGGTTTTAATGTTCCGTTGTTGAACTAATGACTCTGTCCCCTCCATGTAATCATTTTTTGTTGTATGTTCTCTTAATAGCTGAGAAAAGGAGTTATAAAAAGTAGTTGAGGCACTTGAGGAAGTTTTTTGGTTTTGTCTTCGACTGGATACTCGGCTAATTTTGAATGTTTGGATAATAATTCATCAGGAATATTTCTGCTCTAGATGGTTGAAAATCTTCTCACATGTTTAAGGGTGTTTTTTGTGTCAAAATGGGTTACATCAACTGAAAACAATGGTAAAGACAGTTTGGTACTATTCTAAAAGATTACTTGAACTGAGGCCTTAATACTTACTCTGTGGCACTTACAAGTCTGACATTTTGATTGGTTTTGATAGTAGTGTACTGCTTTTTGGTAGCTGTTAACATCTTATGGGTATTGATACAGGCTCCACCAGCTGGCATATGGAAAGTGGTATGCCGACAGTGCCAGTGGGTGTGATGCGTGATGCATGCATTGGATCTGCTGTTTGTGAACTTGCCATTACTGCCAAGTTTGATCTTGCTCTCTTTAGAAAGCTTTGATTCTGATCTATAAAATGGCCGCTCCAGTTGAAGAATTCAAGACGTAGTTCTCTGTAACTTCCTAAGTAATGTTATTGAAATAATACATATAAAGCAAAATGGTTTGAGAAATCTCGATTGAAGTTTTGGATAAGCATGAGTTTACGTTGTTCTTTTTGGTAATAGAAATTGGTAAAAAGTCTTGTGCTGGAAGATTAGAATATGTGAAAAACTTAAAAAGTAAATGTAATAAATGTTTTGAGTTTTCCCACTTTCCACTGTTTCAGTGGGATTTATCTTGACTAGTATTCAGCTGTCTAGAAAGTGGATCATTCTGCTAGCCATAGAGAAAGCCTATCTAAGTGCCTGGGTTACCTGTTAAAGGTTAGATGAAGTCAGTCTCATCCCTGGTTTTAAAATATAATAATTAGTATTACAAAGCTATAGAATTTCAGCAGTGATAATAGTACATTATTGTCACTACATTATGGGCATAGCTATTCCGTCTTTTGAAAATGACTTCTGAATTTTTTGATAAATACAGCAGTTTCACACTGTGATGCAAAACTACTCTTCTCCCTTCCCCCCATCTCCCTTTTTTAAATCTGCAGGATGCAGCGTCTCTTGGGTCTCAGAAGGGTGGAATAACAAAACAAGGATGGCTGTACAAAGGCAACATGAATAGTGCAATCAGTGTGACAATGAGAGTAAGTTTAAGCATGTCTTATGTGTGATAAAAACTGAATGTTAATATTTACCATGCCACTGTGCCTTTGAGAAGCGAATTTGTATGTGGATTACTTCCATGAAAAATAATAGTGTGGGATGAGAGAGGGAAGCTTGTATGTAATTTATATTTGTGAGATCTTTGTTTTCTTTTATTCTCCTTAAATCAAAAAAAAGAAAATGCATCTGGTGAGAGAAGTCCAGTGTTTTAAAGAATTTTTTTATCCTGGACCCTGTTTTGTTATTAGTTGAAATAACTTGCCCAGGGAGGTTGTGAATGCTCCATCCCCGGAGGTGTTCAAGGCCAGGTTGGACAGAGCCTTGAGTGGCATGGTTTAGTGTGAGGTGTCCCTGCCCATGGCAGGGAGGTTGGAACTAGATGATCTTAAGGTCCTTTCCAACCCTATTTTATGATTCTATGAAAAGGGACTATGTAATATGAGGTTTTATTTGTATTGCTTCTTTACTTAGAAACAAGTTATTTTTATGGTTATCTCAACAAATATCTAATATTGTAGAGTCAGTTTTCAGTGGGTCAAAAATTTGTTCAGCACAATCTTGCTGCAGGTTTTTAATTTAGTTTTTTAATTTGTTATAATTAATGATTTCTGGTTTATTTTCTGAGGATACTGAATAGACTGTGTAAATAAAAGCTTTTTTCTAAAACCTATTGTGTAAATAGCACTTCAGGGTTTTGTAATATGAAGCTGATTAAAACCGGTGTTGCAGTTGTTTTTCTTTCCTCCTTTCTTTTCACAAGTCATTTAAAAGAAGATTTTTCCACTTAATCCAACTTGGTGATGGATCCTATAACCTCAATTTCTACAAAGATGAAAAAATATCAAAAGAACCTAAAGGATCAATATTTCTGGACTCTTGCATGGGGGTGGTTCAGGTAATTACAATTTTTCTGCCTGTTCTCTGGTTAGTTCTGGTTTTGATAGAAAAGGATTTTTCTAAAAATACAGGTAACTTGTGTCAGACGTAGATAAGTATCTACTCTGCAGAGGAACAATTAGACACTGCATCTTGCAGAAACAGTGAATGAGTCTTTAAAGGGCAGGAGGCTGAGTTTTAAAAATCTTTCTGAAAAGGAGAGAAATTACTGATTGATTTCAAGTATTTATCAAAAATATCAAACGAAGTATTAAGGCGAACACACACAAATCCTCAGTCTTAAATCAGGACAGTTAACGACAGCATAAAATTAAGGTTTGTTTCTGTTACATTTTGTGTTTACATGAGCTGTAAAATGTTTTGCATAGCTTCTTGTGTGGGATTTTTGTTGTGGGAATTGTATTAAATTCAGTCACCCTTCCAGATGCTTTCATTTGACCTTAATAACGCTGCTTTTATGTGCTTTGCTTTATTTTAAAAAGTTGAGGGCTTTGGTGAAATGTTGGTCGTTAGCAAGTGCCAAAGAAAAGATTATTTTTCTTTCCTCGTGATTCTGTTATGTATTTACAGTACAGCATGTAGCTCTTCTGTTAGGCATAGTATACCTGGAAAAAACTCCCGGGCTGTAGGGGTTTGTTAACGTGAGTACTGTAATGAAAATGTATTTCTTGTGCAATAGTGGGGTTTTTTTTAGCATTAAGTTGTTTGCAGATTTATGCAGAGAGATACAAGAGCGTTACAGGGGATTATTTTTTTCCAAATACGGCAATAATGTTTTTGGATACACATTTAATAGATACTTTGCATGGAAGGTCTTTAACTGTAATAGATTTAGTCATATTGCAAGTTCTACATGCAGATTTACACAGATCGTTTTGCCTTAGGTACACAATTCTAGCCAACTTTGATTTGTCTTTTTAGAACAAACCAGCAAAAAGTGTTGTAGACTTTGTCTTGCACTTAAGATGTATCTTTCCTTTTGTTCCTCAGCTTCCTCTGCTTTGGTGTCCCTCTCTCTGGTAATATGTACTGTCCATCTTCTGGCCCCTTTTGTTTCCCACTTAGGCAGTGGCTTTTTTTTGGTTCTCAGCCTGTGGCTCTGTTACAGACCATTGTGAGCAGACACTACAACATTAGTTTGCATCATCAGAAAACACTTGAGATTTTCAGAAGTTACAAATGAAAGCGAGGCACTGCAAGAGAACTGGAAGAGAACAAGCCCAGACACCAGCATACACAGGGCAAGCCACCAAGTGGAAAGCAGTTGGCAGAAAAAGATCTGCAAATCCTGGTGGACACCAAGTTGACCATGAGCCA
Source organism: Psittacula echo (assembly GCF_963264785.1). Taxonomy (NCBI): domain Eukaryota; kingdom Metazoa; phylum Chordata; class Aves; order Psittaciformes; family Psittacidae; genus Psittacula; species Psittacula echo. The sequence goes on from NC_137736.1 coordinate 72,389,860, forward strand.
GTGATGTGCTTGCTGTAAAGAAGGCTAATGATGTCCCAGGCTCCATAAGAGGGTGGTGTCAGCAGGTTGAGGGAGGGGATCCTTCCTCTCTGAACAGCTGAACAGCACTGGTTGAGGCCACACTGGAGTCCTGTGGCCGGTTCTGGGCACCTCAGTAAGAGAGAGACATGGACATACTGGGGAGAGTCCAGCAAAGGGCTATGAGGATGATGGAGGATGGAGCATCATTCCTATGAAGAGAGGCCGGTTTGGCTTTTTTGGGTTGTTTTGTTTTAATACTGGAGCATATTGAGACTTTTCTGCATCACAGAGAAATGCAGTCACATAATAATATGCAGTCTCTGTATCACACAGAATCATACGTAGAGGCATAATTGCTGTAATTCAGTGGTTTGTAAAAACTGACAAATGTGATATCTACCACTTGTGTCAAAGTTTTATATTGAAAGCTAAAGGTTACTGTTCTTGAGAGTTTTCGTTTACTTCAGTACTGATTTTAATTGGAAAGACTGCCTTATATCTGGAGTCTATACATTTGTTTGTATCCTTCTTACAGAAACTCATCTTTGGTAGAAAGCTGACTATTTTGCCAACAGTAGTTTGTTAATTGAAAAATTTGAGCTATAGTGAAACTAAGATATAATTTGGCATTTAACTTACAACAAACAAAAAATCCCCCAACCATCAAGTCTGTCTTGTTGTTTATTTTAATGTTTATTTAATGAATTACCATTTTTAAGAATTAAAATTATGATAATATAGAATTTTCATTTAAGGTTTGTGAATTCATTCCCAGACACTTGAGTCAAGCTATGTAGCATTTAAAGCCTTGATTTAAATTGTGCAAAAAGGATGACAGTAATGGTTGAGGAACAAAGGAGGACTTACTCACAACTTCATGCATATTTTAAAGACCAATAGTATCAGAGCATTCAGGGTTGAAGCTGGTTACAATTAACCTTTGGTAGAAATCCCAACATGCAAATGATTTTCACTCAAATGTTAATAGTTTGATGCTTTTTTTTTAATCAGTAGATTTTAGCTTCATTTCTCTATGAATACATGAAGATTTGATATTTGGAAATCAGATATTTTTGTTTTTAAAAATGATTACAAGCAGAATTAAGATGGGAAACTGAAAAATGTGCTGTTACCTTTCGTACTTCCACTTGTTGCAGAGGTACAAATAACTTCAAAAAGTGAAATGTCAGAGAGAAAAAAGTGTAATTATAATACACTTGTTCAAAATATTAAACTGTATATTTTTTTAAAAGATCTGCAGTACATATAGCTTTCTTTGTGAGTAGGCAGTATATAAAGATACTATAAAGATATTTTATTTTCCTACAGAACAATAAAGTCAGACGTTTCGCATTTGAGCTCAAGATGCAAGACAAGAGTAGTTACCTTTTAGCTGCAGATAGTGAACTTGAAATGGAAGAATGGATAAACACTCTGAACAAAATCCTCCAGCTTAACTTTGAGGCTGCAATGCAAGAAAAAAGAAATGGAGAGTCTCATGAAGGTAAGCAGAGTTTCTGGCAGTGCTAATAGTTATGTGACAACATTTATGTGCATGCATTTGAAAAGAAAGGCTTCATTGCAGCTAAATTTTTTTGCTTTCTTTGGTCATAAAAATTACGGGCCTTTTCACTGTCTGTTTGAACTAATTAGAGTTTTGACCTTTTGGCATTAAAATAGCGCTGTTTTATATTGATTCCCAATGAATTAAGTCCAGCAGAGAACGAGACTGAGCAGAAGTCTAGAAAAATAGGACTCACAATGAAAAATCAGGACTGAGACAGTTTAAGGAAAAGAGAAAACTTACAAGGCACTTGCTTTGAAACATGTAACATGCTGCTCAAAATGGAATAATCTGTTATGTGGTCACTGTAGGTAGAAGAATAAGAAATTGTGGTTGCAATAAGGGGCTTTAAACTTAGATGTAAGTCCCTTGACCACAAATTTTTCCCCAAAGTACTGAAATAGATTGTTTGAGTGTTGAGTCTTTTCTGTTGGAGCCCTTTGAGAATGGGTATAGCAGCTATATGTAAGGAATGTGATGTTGGTATAGTTTGGTGGCAAAAGGGTAGGTAGTCCAGTGTTCCTCTTGTACATTTTTCCTCTTGACAGTGGATGGAGGAGGGCAACTGGTATGAAACCAAGTGTATCCAGAAGAACCTGAAAGGTGTTATAGAAGGCTGTTCTGCTTATAAATAGCACAGTATACCAAAAGGGATCATTAGAGTTTAAAATGAGATATCACTGTCTTAGGTTAAGATTGCTGGAATTCAACAAGATGTTTGAAACAAAAGCAGATTGGAAAAAGAGAAGCCTGTAGCTCTGTGAAAGACATTTTAGTCAGCGGTCCCCATCTGACCTTAGAACCATAAGATGCTTAAAGCTACCTGAATAGTTGCTTTGTAAGTCCAGTAAATCCAGGAGGGTAGAGCTGGGGACCTAAGGAACAGAGGGAACTTGTTTTGAAATCACGTTACAATGCATAGTGGAAAAAGTAATGTAAATTTGTGCATTGAGTATCCCCTTTCCCCAGACAGATATCAATATTAAAGCTGTTTCTTAGGTAAGTTTCAAAATAGTTGCTACTTTACCAATTTATGTAACTGGTTACATCCTCCAAGAAGTCACTGCATCAGAATTAAATGATGGAGTTGCCTACAACCCGTTTATGTTAAGCATTGTCATTTTTGAGGGGGTAGGGGTTAAAAAAAAAAAAAAAAGATAAATACTTTTTGCTGCAGAGTCTTGTGAGTAGTTTGGGGGGGTTATTTTTTTTAATGTGTTTTTATTTCAGATGATGAACAAAGCAAGCTGGAAAGCTCATCAAGTAGTTTTGATAACTACTATCCTGAAATTGCCAAGGTAATATATATTGTAAATACCAACTCAGGATATAAAGTACTAAACATAAGTTAAGAGACATGAACTTTCAATAAAGGTAAGGTATTGGCTTCTAGCTACCAGTCAGTTCGTGGTGCTTTGAAAGCTTAGAAGCTCTTTTGTGTATAGATGTGGTTATTGAGCTCCTTCATTTTCTGCTTTTTGAGGCAAACTAGCTTCTATCTTAAAATTGCTTATATAAATCTTGACATGGTGTTTAAAAGCAGCATGGTTTATATTTTATTAGTTTTTTGTATTTTGCATCTTTTATATTGTTTTATTGCATGCAGGTAAGTGCTAAAGTATTTCTATAGAAATGTAGTTAGTACTAAAGTCAGGTTTTATTGTCATAGTTAAAGTCCATCAGAGTTTAATAGCATCTTAATAGAGATGATTCTATCTATTACAATAGTTGACATATCAAAAGATCCAGTCAGAATAGATTGTCAGACTTTTAGTACCCAAATTGGTTGGGTGACTTAATTCTTTCTGTGACTGCTTTGTAATCAATTTAGCACATGTACACAAAAAGCTATTATGTGATAATCTAACTTCCAGTATTTGGAAATTAATTGGGATTGTGGTGCATGCAATCAAGTTTTCCTTATAAGTATGCTGTTTGATGCTTAAAGCTCTTCCATGAGGCTATGAAAATTTATTTCAGAAACAAATATAAAATTGGATGCTCTTATTGTACGGAATATTTTTCTTTCTTTGTAGCCAGTTTTGCAATGCTTAGGTTCCACATGACTTCCAGAGGGGACTTTTATGTAGGGCTGCAGCACCTGCATATAGTTTTAGTACTGCAACTGCTGCTTCCTGTTTCCGTAACCTTCTGGTCAAGAGGTTGTGGGTCAGCTCTTCAAGCTAGGTATTTTTCTAGCATGTTATTTTTCTCAGCTCTTTAAGCACTGGCATTTTTAATTCCATGGTTAGAACCCATTTAAATTTCTGTTTCCTTCAAAATAACTTTTTTTTGTTTTCCCATTCTATTTCATCTTTACTAAATACTTCCTTTCAAAATAATTTAATGTGTTTTTCTAGCCTTTTTTCCTTGCGAAGTACAGGGGAAAAATCTGCCCATTTACATTAGTACACTGTGCCTTCACTTGTTTACTTTATATAAATGCTGGGGTTTTTGAGGATTTTTTCGTCCTCTGTTGTTTCTTGCACTGTCTTTTCAGCTGTGGTTTGGGTTTGGTTCCTTTTTCCCCAGTGGAAGGCTTGCAAGTCATTGAGCCTTCTTTTAGAAGAGTTTATAGCTGCTCTATTATTTTTCTTGGTTCTAGAAGGAGATTTTCACAATAGCTGACCTCATATCCGTATGAGGAGAGAGAAATTCCTTCAGGGGTGATTGTAGAGCACCTGACAATAGGGGAAAAAACAGTCTTCCTAGGAAAGGTTTAACCCTTGTGAGTACATCTCCAGGCCTTCATTTTTCTATCAACCACTGTTAGTTTATAACATAAACTAAATAAGATGGTATTGTGCGCTTCAGTGCACAGGTGTGCACACATATATATCTATCTGTCTGTCCTACCTGCTTCATGTTTCTTATATCTGTAACTTACCTGTAACTTAAATACCAAGAATGAATACAGTTTTGTTGGTTTGTTGTTTGTGTTTGGGTATTTTTTTAATCTTCAGAGAAAAACAAACTAGACCTCTATCTTAAATAAATATGTGACTGTCATGATCAGTGTGCTCATGTACCTTCTTAACCATTGAGTCCAAGTATTCCTTGAGGTAGGAAAACATGCCTGTTTTTCAGATGAGGAAATGGAATTAGAGAGTCACTGCTGTGCTATAGACAGGGTTGATGACTACATACATTTGAAGTTCTTGACTTCTGACCGACTGCCCCTGCATATTCTTGTTGTCTCTTTATCTCATAAACTACCATCTAAAACTATTCAAGATGCTTTAGCTGAAACAGTTTCTATATTGTTCCTATGACAACATGATCTTCCTCTTCAGTTCTTGCCAATGACTATTCCCTTTCTAAAACATCCATGCAACCTTCTTGCCATCTTTAAACTTCTTCACAATTTAATCTTGTATTTCTCAATCATACTGGCTGTTGAACAAGCAAAGTTCGTCAATACTTTGCTGGTATCGAGTATCTGAGTTGTGTCTTTCACAACAACTCATTGTCTTTTCTCCTGTCTGTGTTAAAGATAACAAAGTAAAGTAAATGAAATCCATTAAGGCATCTATACTCAAAATCACACCTCCGAAGTTTCTCTTCTATAATACATCCTTTAAGTCAAATAAAATACATTTTTTTTCCTTTAATAATATTATCAACCTAAAATAGAATATTTGCGCTCTTAGAGTTGATTTTGGTTTGGTTTGGTTTTTTTTCTTTTTTTCTTGAGACATAGTGGGAACTTCTTTAGCCTCCAGATGTAGACAGTAGATCACTACCAGCTGATGGTCAATGTTGAGAATTTTGGGTTGGTAACTTCTTTTAATGCATACAGGCTGATCCAAAAATAGATAGCTGTCTGTAATGTAATACTTTGTATCCCTGTTTAGCCAGCTACTACTTTGGGAATGGCAACTCTCCTACCTGGGTAATTTTGGTGCATGCATTATGTCTATTTGTCATGTCCTGTGACTTTAAAAATCATAGAATACTGTTTAAATCATACCTTTTTTTTTTTTTTTTTTTTTTTTTTTTTTACAAAAGTAATGTATGTATAACATCAGTTTTCACATTCTATTTTGTTCCATTTTACTTTTGGTGTACTATTAATAGGTAGGTATACACAGATCACAGGCAGGATCAGTGTATATTCTGCTCTGCTAAGTAACTTTTAGGTGTGAGGGGTTCATCTTTTGGAAGTTTCAGGGGTTTCCATCTGCTCACAGAAAAATGCTTCTTTGGCAGTAGAGTTCAAGAAAAGAAAAAGGAAAAAGAAAAAACAAAAAGAGCTATGATGGTGTTCCTTAATTTAGGTGACCTGTTGTTTCCTGAGCAATCTCATGGTCTCAGGATAGCTCTGAGCATCAACCTACATTCATACTTCTTTTAAAGTAGTATTATGAAAGTTACTATTTAAGGAGGCAAAGTGCTGTATCAGCTACACTGGAGTATACTTCCCATAAGCTTGGAAGGTTACATGCTGCTGGTGTAAGTTTTTGTGTTTCTAGGCCTGGAAAAGCTTTTAGAGGAGAGGAGTCTTCTTTCACATTTTACTTGGACCAGATAGAGTAATTTAAATTAAGGAGCTGAGTTAGGGAGAGAAGAGTGCATGAATCAGAAACATGTAAAGCTTTGAACATCACAGAAAAAGGAATGAAATTGCAAGTTGCTTTAAAATAGTGTGATACTAAGGTTTGGAGTTTTTTTTCTAATTTTGAGCAGAGTACCAGAGAAGCAGAAATCAAGTTGAAAAGTGAAAGCAGAGTTAAACTTTTTGCCTTGGATCCAGATGCACAGGTTAGATTTTTTACAAAGAAGCATGTTATTTTATTTTATGTTGATCCTTTTGAGATAAAAAACCCTGACCGAAATTTTCCTTTTCTCTTTTTAAAGAAGCTTGATTTTTCTGGTATTGAACCAGAAGTGAAGCCATTTGAAGAAAAATTTGGAAAAAAAATTCTTGTGAAGTGTAATGACTTATCTTTTAATTTGCAAAGCTGTGTTGCAGAAAATGAAGAAGGACCAACAACAAATGTAAATAATTCACCTAATTATTTTTTTTACTATGATAATAAATGTCTTAATATTGTGTTGGCACTGTTCTTAATGGCAGGAATTCCTTGCTGTGATTGAGAAACTTACATTGTGGGCTTTTTTCTACTCCTTTATAATAAGAACCTAAATCCAATGAGAAGTAACTTAGCTACTAATCTTTAATGTTGTGTTGTAGAAAGTGGAATTTTTCTTTTACTATCTTTTTACATGCTGACAGTAGAGTGATGGACATGTGTACTTATCTTCCTTTCATGGAATTGTTACTCATACGACTGTTACTCATCTTGCCTTCATACACTTTTTACAGTAGTATCAGATGCCAGCAATGACACTTGATTCTTCTTTTTAATGTGTAGGTAGAACCTTTCTTTGTCACATTATCATTATTTGATATTAAAAACAATCGGAAGATTTCAGCAGATTTCCATGTCGATTTGAACCACGCCTCAGTAAGGCACATGATACCCAATGCATCTCAACAGATGATGAATGGCAGTGGTGACAGCATACACAGAATTCAAGACATCCATGAAACTGTATTACAATATCCAAAGCAGGTAAGAACGAGTAACCTAAAAAATTAGCAGGATTTTGGATCCAAGTAGAGAGTTTTCGTACGTACTTTGGATGGCTTTCTGTTATGTGATGTAAAATGTGTGTGCGTTTTCCTTTTATTTTTCTCTCTTATTTCTAGGGAATATTCTCAGTCACATGTCCTCATACTGACATTTTCCTTGTGGCTAGAATAGAAAAAGTATTACAAGGAAGTATTACACATTGTGCTGAACCATATATGAAAAGTTCAGATTCTTCAAAGGTACGTTACCTTCTTCTGTGGTGTGTAAAAAGTGCTGAGGTGGGACAGGTTGATTTCACATCAGTAAATATCAACCAAAAGCTTAGTTCTTTTTTAGGAAATTCAGATAACTGGATGATTTGACTCAGTAAGTTGTATTATTACTAGTAACTTATCAATTGAAACATTATAGATAAAGTCTAACATATTATTGGGAAATATTTATCTAGCTTTTTATAATTGTGATGCAATTACAATTCTTGTAATGGGCTTAAACAAACTGATTTGACAAAAGAGGATTGGAATTCAAAGTATTGGACGATAATGTGAAAGTTGAGTTCAAAATTGTTGAACAATGAAATATTCAATATAGCTTAGAAATTAACTGTATGTGTCTTAGTTAATTTGTCTTATTTACTGTATCATTGTTGCTGACTCCCTTTGTCTCACTTTTTGGTGACCACAGTTTACTGTGGTGTTATCTGCACTCTTGTGGGCTTTTTTTCCTTCAGAACCATTGAGATCGTTAAGCCTCTATTTTTATGTTTAAAATGCTTGCAGATTTGATGTAACTCCAGATCACTTTTGGAAATAAGCCACTGAAGCATCCAAAGTTTGCAGGAGTCCAGGATGACATAACATTTGAATGTTTTCTGAAACATGCCTAGAAAAACCTGTGTCACTTGCTGCTTCTTGTTTGTAGCTGTAGAAATAGTTTTAGTTTTGTTGATTTACAGTTGTGCTTAAATAGTTTGACCAGGATAGCAGGAGAAAAGATTTTTGTAAGCAGTGTCAGCTACTGTTAACATTCTTCCTGTTTTCAGCTACTGAAAGGGGAGAAGGAATGGTTAACTTTGAGTCTCTGCAGAGGAGCAGTGTTCTTTCCTACTGATTTAATGCTGGCTAAGATACACAATAAATGAACTGTATTTTTCTCTTGGTCTTAATATAGATCAGACTACTGATTTGCTTTTCCAGGAATACTTGAGGGTTTTTTTCAATTATCGTTGGAAAACAGCAGCTTTGTGTTTTAGGAGTCTGGTTTTGAAGTATATGCTGACTGTTACTCAGTTAAAACAATCCTGAACTGACTAACTGATTTTGGTGGTCTTAGGTCTGAGCTACATGGGAAGGTTAAGTAAGCCCAAGTATTGCCAAATTTGACGCCGAGTGTTAGACTTGTGTCACTCTACACTACAGGAGTAGCCAACAGGAACATCCATGGCTATATTAACTTACGCTATGCATTTCTGATATTCATTTGCTTATAATTTTATGCAGTTGAACGCTTGGTTTGATTTCTTCCCCCCCCCCCCCCCCCCCTTGTTCTTGGGGATTACAATGTATTAAATTGAAACAACACCGTGGCAGCTCTTCAGGCCTCCATGTGTGTCAGTACAATGAGCAAGTTCCAGTTCCCTAGAGAATTACAACTATGAACAATAAAAAAGACATGGAAGCAGCAAATTCTATAGCCACAAAATCATTTGTTCTCCCTTAAACGTTGATTATGGTGAATTAGTGATGATTACTTGCCAAGGTTCTATGCTTCTGAGAGACATTTCCCGCTTTTTACAGGAAAGGATAATGGAGAGTTGGCTCAAACAACACACTAATAAACACAGCTCTTCATAATGTCAACAGTATAGATCAGGGATAATATTCAGGCAGGTTTACCCTGTGGGGCTTTTTTGCCTCTGGCAAATAATTTTGCTCTGTGTAGGCATATAAGAAAAGCTGATTTCTGGAAAAAAGAGAGCCATTGCTCTATCAGGAGGTTCTGCTTTAGATCAAGTAGTTCAGCTCTTGTGTTGAACATCTCACACTAGTGGGTTTCTGGCTCTGTTACACATGTTGGTTCTGTGTAATGGAATTGTTTGTTCGCTTGGAAGTTAACAAAACAAAAAAGTAAAGTTTTAATGAAAACAATGTTGCAGTGCCCATACGTGGAATTGTCCCTGTGATATTCATACAACTCATCTGTGTGTATGTGTAATACAAGTATTGCAAAGTATTTTACTATTTACTCTGCAGGAATGTGTACTGGTACATAGAGTGGGTGGTGAATAGGGAAGCGAGGGGGAAGGGGACATTTTTATCTGGAGTCACAATTTTGTCTTTGAATTTTGCTCTCCCTTTTGTATGGGATTTGTATATAATATCTTTTTCTTGCTTAATTAAATATGTATCATCAGGAGTGTTAGATGGGTTTGTGTTTTCAGCCATGAAATGCTGTGAAATTGGCATGTCCTGCTTAACCTGACATGAATTGTTAAGAGGTATTTTCGTTTCTTTAGCTCACATACTTAGGTTTAATCTTCTAAAGAAGATTTTTCTAATTCATATCATGTGGGGTTTTTCTTGTGTGCTAATGGTACAAAAAAGGTAGCTTTTAAAATGTGGCTATTTCTTATGTTCCTTGCAGGTTGCGCAGAAGGTTTTGAAGAACGCTAAGCAGGCATGCCAGAGATTAGGTCAATATAGGATGCCTTTTGCCTGGGCAGCTAGGTAGGGACAGATCTTGCCAAGCTGTATTTTTTCCTGACTTTCCTTTAACATTATTTTCTGCATCTAACTTCTTGTAAAACTTCATGTGCTGTTTAAATTATTTCTTGTTTTACTTTCAGTTAACCAGAGATTTCTGACAATCAAATTTATACTTCAGCTCAGTAGTAGGGGAAAAAAGTTATAAACATTCATTATATTCTTATTCAAACAATTGAATATTGACAACTGTTTTCTATTGTCAGTATTTTTTATTTTACTATGAATGAAATGGTTCACACTTGATTTGTTATACCAAGCTATTTATATGTTAAAACTCACCTTACAATGACAAGAGTACTAAATGCCTAATATGAAGGATGATGCGGTATGCTCTAATTTGTAGTAAAGAAATCTTCTGAAGTTAATTTCAACACTTCCATAAACTCAGCTGAAAGCAAGATTTTGACTTTCAGGACACTGTTTAAAGATGCCTCAGGAACCCTGGACAAAAATGCAAGGTTTTCTCCTCTCTTCAGACAAGACAGTAATAAACTTTCAAATGAAGACATGCTGAAATTGTTAGCAGATTTCAGGAAGTAAGTGTAATTTCCCCACTTTAAAAACCAGAACCCTAACAACTCACCTTTTCTATTATGGTCTCGAACTGGAGCATCTGGTGTTTTGATGGATGTATTTGTATGTTTTTCACTTCAAATATAGAAGTTGTATAAATATTACCAAGACCTCCATGCAAGTTCCAAATCTTTTCTTTGCAGTGTTTGGGGGCAGGACTGAAGTATTATGCCGTGTCTAACATGTAATAAGCATCATATCCTGAAGTAGCTCTATGTTAGGAGTTATGCTTGCACAATACACTCTTCTGGTTCTCAAAGGAAAACAAGTGCGAACATCGTATGTTCACTGACCTTGGACAGAAAACGCTAGCTCTCAGGGAAAGGGATTCAAGCTAGTATCCAGTCCACCTTTCTTGGGAGTGCATGTGGCTCAGGATGCTTAAAGAACATTGGTCATTCTTCCTTACAAAGTATTCCTAAAGACTGCACCAGTTTGTGTGCAAGGCTTAGGAATCTCCTACGACAGATGATCCTGTTAACAAATAGTTTTAGTACCCTTTCATATTAAATAGGATATGAAATTATAGAGCAGTCTTTGCTGCTTTGCAAAGATATTTCTAATTCTATCTGGATGGATAAGGAGCTGTTGAGGAAAATTCGAAGGAAAAAAAAAAAGAGGCTTATAAAAGGTGGAAGCAAGCACAGGCAGCCTGGGAAGAATACAGGGATGTTGCCCAGGAAGCTAGGTACCAGGTTAGGAAAGTTAAGGCCTAGCTAGAATTAAACTTGGCTAGGGATGTTAAGGATAACAGGAAGGGATTCTGTAGGTACATAGCAAATAAAAGACAGACTAGGGACAACATAGGCCCCCTCTGGAAGCTATCAGGAGAACTGGCTACCCGGGATTTGGAGAAGGCTGAGGTTCTTAATGACATCTTTGCCTTGGTCTTCATTGGCAAAGGCTCTGACTGCACCACCCAAGTCTTGGAAGGGGGATGCAGGGACTGTAAGAAGGAAGACCTTGGGCCTGCTGTAGGAGAGGATCTGGTTCGAGACCATCTTAAAAACCTGAACGTACACAAGTCCATGGGACCTGACGAAATCCATCTCTGGGTCCTGAAGGAGCTGGTGAATGAAGTTGCTGAGCCACTGGCCATCCTATTTGAAAAATCATGGCAGTCGGGTGAAGTTCCCGACAACTGGAAGAAGGGAAATATAACCCTCATTTTCAAGAAGGGGAAAATGGATGACCCGGGGAATTACAGACCAGTCAGTCTCACCTCCGTGCCTGGCAAAATCTTGGAGCAGACTCTCCTGGAAGGCATGCTAAGGCACATGAAAAACAAGGAAGTGGTTGGTGACAGCCAGCATGGCTTCACTAAGGGGAAATCCTGCCTGACCAATTTGGTGGCCTTCTATGATGGGGCTACGGAACTGATGGACAGGGGCAGAGCAGTTGACGTCATCTACCTGGACTTGTGCAAAGCATTCGACACTGTCCCACATGACATCCTTGTCTCTAAATTGGAGAGACATCAATTTGATGGGTGGACCACTCGGTGGATAAAGAACTGGCTGGATGGCCGCACGCAAACAGTTGTGGTCAATGGCTCGATGTCCAGCTGGAGACCAGTAATGAATGGTGTCCCTCAGGGATCGGTGTTGAGAGACCAGTCTTGTTCAACATCTTTGTCGGTGACATGGACAGTGGCATTGAGTGTGCCCTCAGCAAGTTTGCCAATGACACCAAGCTGTGTGGTTCGGTTGATACGCCGGAGGGAAGGGATGCCATCCAGAGGGACCTTGACACGCTTGTGAGGTGGGCTGATGCCAGCCTTATGAAGTTTAACCATGACAAGTGCAAGGTCCTACACCTGGGTTGGAGCAATCCCAGGCACAGCTACAGGTTGGGCAGAGAAGAGATTCAGAGCAGCCCTGCAGAGAAGGACTTGGGGGTGTTGGTTGATGAGAAAATGAACATGAGCCGGCTTCAGTGTGCGCTCGCAGCCCAGAAAGCCAACCGTATCCTGAGCTGCATCAAAAGGAGCGGGACCAGCAGGTGGTCCTCAAAGGAGGTGATCCTGCCCCTCTACTCTGCTCTCGTGAGACCTCACTTGGAGTATTGTGTGCAGTTCTGGTGTCCTCAACATAAAAAGGACATGGAACTGTTGGAACAAGTCCAGAGGAGGGCCACGAGGGTGCTCAGGGGACTGGAGCACCTCCCGTATGAAGATAGGCTGAGAAAGTTGGGGCTGTTCAGCCTGGAGAAGAGAAGGCTGCGTGGAGACCTCATAGCAGCCTTCCAGTATCTGAAGGGGGCCTACAAGGATGCTGGGGATGGGCTCTTCATCAGGGACTGTAGTGACAGGACAAAGGGTAACGGGTTAAAGCTTAAACAGGGGAAGTTCAGGTTGGATATAAGGAAGAAGTTCTTTACTGTAAGGGTGGTGAGGCACTGGAATGGGTTGCCCAGGGAAGTTGTGAATGCTCCATCCTTGGTGGTGTTCAAGGCCAGGTTGGACGAAGCCTTGGGTGGCATGGTTTAGTGTGGGGTGTCCCTGCCCATGGCAGGGGGGTTGGAACTAGATGATCTTAAGGTCCTTTCCACCCCTAACTATTCTATGATTCTGTTATGGTACAGTTAGCTGGAGTTTTATTAATATGAATAATTGCTAATCGCAAAAAGCCTGGGCTATAGTTTATTTTATTCATGCTTACCAAATCTGATGAGGAGATGAGGTTTGTAGCAGGCATTTTAATTCCATTTTAGCAAGCTGGTTAAAGTTTCATTGGAGTTTACATAGCATTGAAATTGCTGTGTATTGATACTCCTTGCCATAAACAGTATTACTGAAACTAGTCTAGTAAATTAGCTTGCAACATCACTTTACTTTGTGAATTAAGGAAATGCTTTTGGTTATTTCAGCATCCTGCTTGTGCAATCATGTAGAGTATGTCACAGGAATTTTATTAATAGATTGTAATGTCTAAGGCTTAGCTATTGAAATTAGAATCTGAACTCCAACCAGAAAAAAGCTGTTTGCTTCACAGCATGAGATTACATTTTGGGAAAATACTGCATTTGCTTCCTCTGTAATAATTTTAAAAAATTATGCTCCTGACTATCATTACTAATAAAAGGTTCTGCATGTGTTTTTTAATACGGAAAATACTTCTACTTCAAATTATACTTCTGAATTAGCTTCATGATAACATCTAAGAAATGTCACTGAAGGGTAGTTAATAGTAAATGTTTTTCAGGGTGAGTTATTACTTTAGGAAAAGGATGAGGTAGGAAAAAAAAATTACTGAGTAGAAGATACATTTTGTTGACTTTCTGCGTTCTCTCCCCTTCTGCTCGTCTCCTAATTTTACCCCATTACCATACAAGCTTGTCACTGGCCATTGAGATTTTAAAAAGCTTTACTTATGGGTCCCCTCTTTGCTACAAATTATAGTGAGTTATTACCTGCTAACATACTTATCTTTAACAAAGTTTTCCATTTTGATTTAAAGAAAAACATGATGCTTTGTCTTAACCTTTTCCACACTTGTTAACAAAGCCTTACCCATTTTTTTTTTTCCCTCATAATTTAAAGAAGAAAAGCTGTGAATCTAGGCAAAAAGCCAGAGCAGATCAGTCATCCACTCCCAAACTACCTTTCCTCTCATATTCCTATTTCAGGATATTACTTTTGCTTCTGTTTCCTATTTCTCTTTTCTCTGGCATCTGATAGTTTTGCATTTGGCCTGACTGTGAGATTTTTTTTTTTCCTTCCTATAGACCTGAAAAGATGGCCAAACTTCCTGTTATTTTAGGAAATCTGGATGTTACAATTGATAATGTGTCACCAGATTTTCCAAGTGAGTATTAATAAACACTGGTAAATAAGACATTCAAGCTTTTTCTCTTCACTTTTTCATTGGGTTTTTATGTATTTTCAGATTATGTTAACTCATCATACATTCCCATGAAACAGTTTGAAAGCTGTACCAAGACACTAATAACTTTTGAAATAGAGGAATTTGTTCCCTGTATACCTAAACATACTCAGCCTTTCACCATCTACAACAATCATCTTTATGTTTATCCAAAGTATTTGAAATATGACAGTCAAAAATCCTTTGCAAAGGTGAGTAGAGGAAAACTGTATGTTCTTGTTTCTCAGGCTTAGTTAAGATTGTTTATATTTCTGTGGTGATCCATACAATTAACTGTTTGGGGTTTTGTTTTTTAATACTGCTTTAGGCTAGAAATATTGCAATATGCATTGAGTTCAAGGACTCTGATGAAGAGGATTCTTTGCCTTTAAAGGTCAGTCTTTTGGTTTTTGTGACTGATACAATAGTGAACAGTTAGCTAAGTAACACAGTAGTATTGGATTAATTTATCTAGTTTGAGATGGCGGCTTTCTGTCCTCCTTTTGCATTTGGCATAAGAGCAACTTCTAGATAACTTGGTTAGTTTTGATATGATAGATTTCCAAAGAACCCTCAGAGCATTTGATTTCCTTATATAAACGAAAATTCCAGAAATAAACTTGTTGCAAACAGGAGTGGCTTATGCCTACTCCACAGGAGGAATTCTTTAAAATTACTATTTTAAAGCTTCAGATCAACTGCAGAGTCAAGCTCTGTGTTTGTTTATGAGGTACCACAGTGTAGAAGAGGTGCCTGAAAGAAGAGAAATAGAAAAATATATAGGAAATCTGAGGTGAAATCACAGTGTCAGCATTACTGCACAGCAGGCTGTCCACAGATCATGTAAGCCCCCTGTCTGTGCAACGGAGCCAAGTTAACTATTTTTCCAATATCTGAAGGGGGCCTAAAAGGATGCAGGAGAGGGACTCTTCATCAGGGACTGTAGTGACAGGACAAGGGGTAAAGGGTTCAAACTTAAACAGGGGAATTCAGGTTGGATATAAGGAAGAAGTTCTTTACTGTGAGGGTGGTGAGGCACTGGAATGGGTTGCCCAGGGAAGTTGTGAATGCTCCATCCCTGACGGTGTTCAAGACCAGGTTGGACGAAGCCTTGGGTGGCATGGTTTAGTGTGAGGTGTCCCTGCCCATGGCAGGGGGTTTGGAAGTAGATGATCTTAAGGTCCTTTCCAACCCGAACTATTCTATGATTCTATAAACAGAAGGTTAAAATATTTCAAATTCTAGGTGAAGTAGATTCTAAGCTGAGAGTGGAAAGGGCTCACAGAGGTTTTTCTTGTTCTTTCTTTCTTTTTTTTTGATTATTAGTGTATCTATGGTAGGCCAGGTGGACCAGTATTTGCTAGAAGTGCATTTGCTGCTGTTCTGCATCACCATCAAAATCCAGAGTTTTATGATGAGGTAAGCTACCTTTCTAAGGTAACGTTTACTGATTTAGGAAAAATACAATAAAAAATTTGAAGGTTGAGAAGTTCTTGATCATGATTTCAGTTAAAACAGCTTCCCTTTTCACTGAAGTACATTTGTAAGTTTTGTGTGTATAATTCTTGATCTTGCTTCAAATAACACATACTCTGGAATTGCTTTTTAAGTGTGAAATCCGTAAAGCATGTCACTGCTCTAGCTGAAGATTTCTACAAAGGTTGTGATTCTTTGCCTTTCAGATTAAAATAGAATTGCCCACTCAGTTACATGAAAAGCACCATTTGTTGTTCACATTTTACCATGTCAGCTGTGATAATTCAAGCAAAGGGAGTACAAAGAAGAAAGATATTGTTGAAACACAAGGTTTGTATACTAATGATTTACTTTCAGTAATTACTGGGGAGATTTTGAGGTGTGCTTATACAGTAACTCGTGATTTTTGTGATCCAAATAATGCTTTCTAATTACATTATACTGACTGATTTCATTAATTATTTCTTTTAATTCAAATGTTTCAAATGTTGTTTTAGAACATTTATCAAATATATGGGGGTTTTTAAGCTTGGTGACAATTTATTTGCCTTTGTAATGATTTCTAATTGTTTGAGCTCAAATCATTTGACCTTTACAGTAATGTTTTCTGGCTTATGAATTACATATCAGAAGTAAGACTTTTGTAAGGGTTTATGTCCAGATTCATAACACACTTAAAACTGCTTGCCTTTCGTGTTCTGTAGTCGGGTATTCTTGGCTCCCTCTAATAAAGGATGGAAGAGTGGTGACGAATGAGCAAAACATCCCAGTGTCGGCAAATCTTCCATCAGGCTATCTTAGTTATCAAGAAGTGGGAGTTGGAAAGGTATGTTATATAAAATTAATATTAAAAAAAAAAAAGATGTGGAGAGAAGGTTTGAATGTAATTCCCCAGTCTGATAAGATTTAAGTAATTTTCCAGTAGAATTTTTTTTCTTCTATAGTTGAAATGGAGTTCTTTGCAAAACTGACATCCGATTTAAAGGAAACAAGCAAACACAAGCAGAAATGGGAGACAAAACTTATGATTAAATTCTGACTTTTACAAGAATTTGAATCAGCCTATCTGAATGTAGTTTTTCATTTAAATTTTTTAAGTACTTACTTCTGTTATTATTTAACTGATGTGCTTGGGAAATGTTTAATTTTTTCTAGTAATAATTAACTAGAAGTTACAGTAATTTTAGAATATGTTAAAGTATTTTTCAGTTTATGAAGATTTGCAAATAATCTGAAGTCCTGTACTAAATTTTTTTTAGCATTTCATGCTGTCTCCTTTCAGTAAGTCCTTTATTCCTGAAAAAGTCTTATTCTCACATCTTGATTTTTGTGATCTTTATATTTCACGAGTGAAATTTATGGTTGTACTTTTCAAAGCAGAAAGCTTGCAAAGTTGTAGTAATAAAAATGGTACCAAGGAGAATACAAAATGTAAAATGTGATAGGCAATTTGACTAAGAGAATGAAATGCAGAGATGAAATTGACTCATTTTGGAGGAAGAGGCCTAAAATCAGCACCAAGAGGTGCTGCTCTCCTCCTGTTCTACCACCATTTCTTTTTTAAACTCTGCTGTAAGCTTTCCAACCATCGTATCCTTCACATCTCATCTTTTCACATTGTAGGTGTATTCTTTATGCCTCTGCTGTTTGTCTCTGCTCATGCCCACGGGTAGAAGGTTAGGACCAATATGACTAGTTGTAGATCTAGCAGTAAAATCTCCCTAACTGGTCAGGATTGACAGTTGAGTGTTGCCATTCTTAGTTCTTTGGATATGGGATAGGAAGGAAGCACTGGCTGCTATCTGTTGGTAACCTCTGTTAAGGTTTAAACTCTGTCAATATCTGTGGAAATTCTTATTTTTTTTCTCAGAAAACTAGTAGATACTTCTCTCTAGTCAGAAGTTTCTTTGCAGTTGTAGGTGAAACATGAAATCCATGACTTATAGAAAAGCAATTTTATTAGCCAGTAAGAAAACCTCTGTGGTACTTACAAAAAAACATTTTAAGCTTCATAAGTGCTTTTGATAATATTGCCTGCATAATTTTCCTTTTTTATGACTTTATTCATTGCACACATTTCTTCAACCTGTTTAAGAAAAACATAAAAATTGTTGTTTGTGGTGCTATAAATAAATTGTTTTACTCCAGTATACTGCTACAATATTTTACTTTTCCTCTGCATATGTGCATGCAGCATTCTGGTCCTGAAATTAAATGGGTAGATGGAGGCAAACAACTGTTGAAAATATCCACTCATCTGGTGTCAACTGTATATACACAGGTGAGTTATGAAACAAATTAAATTGGAGAAGGTTTTCGGAATAATGTATGTTTGTTATATGTATGTAGAATATTTGGGAAGTTTCTTAAAGTCAGTATGTTGATCTCTTACTTCTTTGTCTCTTGGATACTCTGCATGGTATCTCTTACATCAGCTGTGAAAAGCAACAGATCTTACATGGAAGCTATTAAAAATGTTGTCTAACATTGTCATCCATTCCAATCTGAATTTCGCTGTTAGATGAGAGGTCATAGTTGTCTGAAAGCTATCTGCTGGCATGTCTACAAAGCAATGAGTCCTGTTATAGCTACTTATAAAATATATATTATAATTGGTTGGGATAATGAACATTAAGTATGCTATTTTCTGCATGTCAGTTGGTTTGAAACAAATATAGGTGGTGTTTGAATTCAGAAATCACTGGAAATTTCTTACATGCATTAAAAAAATAAACATTACATGTAGACTAACTTAGTCTTTGGAATAGTGAACTTCAGTTAGTTTTGAAAATTGAATCTGTGGACACCTGTATGGATTTCTACATATAAGTATTTTTAATGTGTTCTGCTTTGTGTTATGGATAGCAATGTTGGATATTGTTTAATTTGTTGTTCTTTTTGTCTTTGACAGGACCAGCACTTGCATAATTTTTTTCAGTACTGTCAGAAAACTGAGTCTGGAGCTCATGCACTAGGAACCGATCTTGTAAAATATCTTAAGGTATAAAATGGCAATGAATAACAGATAATTTATTTATTTATACTTTTGCAAAGCCTTAGAGCTTCAGACATTTTCTTGATCTCATTAATGGAATAATCAGCATAAGAACGAACAAAAAGATACTTCCTACCTTAGATAAATTTCCAATTGCAGTGTAAGAGGAAACCATGAGGAAATAATGAGACAGCATTGGTCAGCCTTAGGAGTGATAATTTTGAAACACTGATGGCTTAGTTTGTCAAAATAATCAAATTGAACTGCACGGGGGAATAGCAAGGAATGATAACTCCTGATTTTCTAAAATGTTTCTTAAGAGGTCATAATTGTCATGTCTACAGTTTTCTTTCAGGATTAGATCAATAGAGTGCATGGTTTCCACAGCAATTTTGTCTTAGCCAAGTAGGCTATATTTTTAATGTGAAGCCCAAAATTCAGGCACCTTAAAATCTATGTAAGGTATCACAAGTAACTACTTTTCTTGGGCACAACAGAATTTATAGTTGTAATTGAATACCATCAGTTAATAAAACTGGACTGTCTACTCAGGACATTCAAGTAAGAACTTGACTATTAAATGTGGCACACTTCTAAACTGGACTTGCTTTGGGACCCAGGTTATGTCAGAACCATGCCTCTGAGTCTTCTTCCTTGCCTCAAGATTTCTGTGATCAACTTTGGTCCAAAGCAGGACACATTACATTAGCAGCAGAATAACGAATAAGTCTATTTGGAAATAGGGTGGGTTGTTTTTTTTTTTTTATTACCATTTTTTACTAACAGACCTGTTTCTCCATTTTCTATTTGGCCTTATCATTCTGAAACTTTGCAATCCTAAAACATGCTGGCAAAGCATATGACAATCATGCACCCCATTAGAAGGGATTCTGGCTATTGTAGCCTCACATCAAAGGGTAAAACAAATAACAAATAATTTTGTAGGTAAACTTCATCATCCCCCATGGTTACTTAGAATGTGTCATTAGAGATGCCTCTCACTTGGGTTTCTGCTACTGACATTCTTGTTTTGAGATGTCATTTCTCTGCTTTTCTCACTTGAGCTATCTGTTCCAAGTTCCTCAATGATTTTTTTTTAGATCTGGAGCCATCCTGATTTCCTCTGCTTTCTGCTGCAGTAATTGTACCAGGCAGTCACCACTTAGATGACGGTAGCGCTAAGCCTGGTAGTGTTTGGCTTTAGAAGTCAGCACTCTGCAATACTGAGGTCCTGCTGAAGCTAGAAACAGCTTATGTGCAGAATCCCTCCGTGATACCACACTTGCAAATCCTGTTATCATTACACTTTTCAAAATAGTCTTTCTAACTGTGTATATGTGAGAAACTCTTTACTTGCTGCTTCCTACTGTTCGTACTAGATTAACACATCATATTGCTTTGCTTCATGGTAACAGAAAACAAATGCTTTCTTCTGTGTCAACTACAACTTATGGCTATTTTCAGTTGCATTTGGCCGAATTCCTGTCTAGCTTGATCTCACAGGGGCGCAAATACTTTTTACTTCTGTATTGAGAGGTTGCCTTTTGTGTGTTGGCTTGTACCTACCTGCACCAGATTTGGCAGCCTGAGTGCTAAATGCTCCTTAAAGATCAGTTGTTTTAGTTCACTGATGACAGTTTGCTGCAGGTAATATTTATGGTACAATAACACATTTAAATACTTAGGATTTAAGTATCTTCACAAAGTCAGTGTGCTACTGGCAGAGTAACTTGGGTTGCTGAACCTGACAAGTGTTCCTTCATTCTCTCTTCTTTCTGCTCTTGCTCTCCCTAACAGGATTTTGTGAAAGCACCATCTGACACTTCTAATTAAAGGTTTTCTGAGACTCACTTGATTATGCTCTCCTTCATGTTTCATGAGTCCAAACATCACTTAGCATCTCATAAGTTGAGGAATCTGCTTGTAGTTACTTCCATTGCTGCCTGAGAGATCAAAGGGCACAGCTACTTCTGGCAGTCTGAGTGTAATTGAATACTCAAAGGCATCAGAAGTTGTCACAAGTCCACTTCAGAGTCCTACTTCAAACAGCACCTTTACCAAAAAATGTTTGCATCCTGGAAGGAAGTGTGAGCTGAAGTTCCACTTGCATGTTTACCCAATGCTCTGATATTCAAGGCTTATAGCAAAGATGCTGTAGCTTATGACTGACGTTTCCAGGAAGAATCACAGATCATGTAGGAAGGAAGAGTATTTAGAGTTCTGAATAGTGTGAATGTGCATACAGGCAAACATTTAAGCAACAAGACAGCTACCTAACACTAAATAGAAATGTTTGAAATTTGTTGTCTATATGCATGTTCAGCAAATAGACACTTTTTTTTGTCCAACTTACTCTAGCTGCAGGGGATTTTATGGCATAAAAAGAATGTAGGATGAGATGCCATACACTGCCTTTTATGTCAAGGTGGTTATGTCTGTAGAATCTTTTGCATGTGTTGGAATGCAAAGGCATTTCATGAAGAAGCTGAGTGGTTAGCAATACTCTGTCTCCAGTTTCCATCATTGGGTAGTTAGGGATTTTAGTTCATTCTGGTTTTTAACATATTAGTTTGTTGGTTTGCAGTAACTACTCTAACTAGTATTGCACTTATCAAATGTAATCAACCTATATGTTTTTGTGGAACTTCTGTTTGCTAGATGTCTGCATTGGTGGAGAAAATAGCAAACTATACCAGAGTGTCAGTGTCTGGTTGCTGTTGTGTACACATTACCTAGAATGCATTTCAACAGAAAAGTACAAATAACTACTTCTAAAATGCTTTGAATAAAACTTCATTTTTATCCCTAATTTACCTGAATGTAGAAAATATTTACCAAATATTTATGTTGGAAACTATTGTCAGTTGCTTCCTGTGCAGTATTTCTTTGGGTAGCAGCGCGAGCAGCGTATAAGTCTTTTTGGAAAAAGACGTGCCCTAAATTTTATCGTTGCAGGACTTGTGATTTAAATGCCATTGTTTTAAGGGAGTAACAGTATTACTGCTTTCTTTTAGAGCCTTCATGCTATGGAAGGCCATGTGATGATAGCTTTCCTGCCAACTGTTCTAAACCAGTTGTTTCGAGTTCTCACTAGAGCAACTCAAGAGGAAGTTGCAGTCAATGTGACAAGGTAAAGAATTTTAAGCGCTTTGTAGAGTTTATCACATAAATCTATAACTGAGTAGCATTTTTGCTATTGCTATCATAGCTTTTTTGTAGGCTTATTTGGTTTCTGACTTCTGTTTAGGGTCATTATCCATATTGTTGCTCAGTGCCATGAAGAAGGCTTGGATAGCTACTTGAGATCTTATGTCAAGGTAGGTAAAAGTAATTTAAATGTTTCCTTTTCCTATTTCTCTAAAAAGAGTAAATTTAGTTGCATCTGTTTAATTTCAATTCTGGTTTTCCTCCCTAAGTATGGTTATAAAGCTGAACCCTATGTTGCTTCTGAATATAAGACAGTACATGAAGAACTGACAAAGTCCATGACAACAATTTTAAAGCCATCTGCTGACTTTCTTACAAGCAACAAGCTACTTAAGGTATATATTGAACCATACTTTTTACTTTATGTTCTTACCTGGTCATAACTGAAGAATAACTGCATTGAAATAGTAGCTGAATGCATGTGGCAACTTTACAGAATGTTTTCTTTTCTCTGCAGTATTCATGGTTTTTCTTTGAAGTTCTGATAAAATCAATGGCTCAGCATTTGATAGAAAACTCTAAAGTGAAGGTATGTCAACTTTTGCAAAAGAATGTTATTCTAAACAAAATTTGAGTAGTCTCTTCTTTCTCTAATCGCATATTTTTATTGCATGTTAGAAGAAAAAGTTCTTTATACACATGGTTATGATTTATATGTAATAACTTGATTTGTAAGAAAGGGGAGGAAAGAGCAAAGCAGGAGAAATTGATTAAAATAGTAGATAGGAAAACTAGAGGGCTAGATTCGACGTTACTGTAAAAGGTTAGAAACCCCTTAAAATCCATGCAGCAGAGCTGTCTGTGTAAATCTGCAGATTCTAGTCAGATCTCTTAATAGTTATGGTGCAGTGAGGCTGGAAGCAATAGATAACACTGTGGACTTTGATGTAAGCATTACCCAGAAATATATGGGCTTTTTCCTGAGCAGCACAATAGCTGTGATATAAAATGACTCTGAGAACAGTGAATTGCACGCTTTGTAGAAATGGGAGGAATTCTAATTGATTAATTTTAAGCAATCAGAATTGAATAAGGAAAAAATCTGTTACACGCACAACTATTTTTCGGGTTCCTCTGGAATGCAGGAGAAGCTCAGTTAGTTTGTCAGGCTCCTCATTTAGTGCCAAAATCAGTTGTGTATTTTAAGCTAAACCTCCCCCACCTCAGTCTGCCCAGCTGTGTTCTATTCTGACTTTGTTTTCTGTGGGTAGCTAAAATAAGCAAAGAATGTCTGACTCCACCCTGTTATTTTGCATTTGAAGAGGGGAGCTGTGAGGGGTGCTCATGATGGGAGCTTGTGAGGGGCTGGCGTGAAGGGAGCTCATGTGGGGCAGGCGTGAGGGGATTTCGTGAGGAGCTGGTGTGAAGGGAGCTCGAGAGGGGCAGGTATGAGGGGAGCTCGTGTGGGGCAGGCATGAGGGGAGCTCATGTGGGGCAGGTGTGAGGGGCAGGTGTGAGGAGAGCTTGTGTGGGGCAGGCGTGAGGGGAGCTCATGAGGGCATTTGTGAGGGGAGGGGATCATGAAAGGAGAGCAGGGCGGCCATGGGCCGTGAGGGTGGCCATGAGGGGAGATCTTAAGGGAAGATGAGGGTGTGGCTGTGAGGGGTAGAGGAAGCAGCTATACAGAGTAGGCCACTATGGGAGGTAGGTGAGGGATGGCTGTGAGTGGAGATGATGATGGGGAGATGTTGAGAGGAGATGAGGTGTGATGATGAGTGACTCTGAGTGGAGGACATGAGGAGCAGCCATGAGAGGAGATCAGTTTGCCCTTAGCGATATGGTTTAGTGGTGGACTTGGCAGTCCTGGGGTAATGGTTGGACTCAGTGATCTTAGAGGTCTTTTCCAACCTAGTTAATTCAATGGTTCTGATTCTGTGATTCAGACTTTTTCTTGTAGCATCATGAGATGCTAGCTGCTGTGTTGACGTTTCATATAAGGAAAAGGATTTGTCTCCATTTAAATACAGAGTCACAGAATGGTCTGGGTGGGGATGGATCTTAAAGATCATATAGTTCCAACCCCCCTGCCATGGGCAGGGACACCTTCCACTAGAGCAGGTTGCTCAAAGCCCTGTCCAGCCTGGCCTTGAACACTGCCAGGGATGGGGCAGCCACAGCTTCTCTGGGCAACCTGTGCCAGTGCCTCACCACCCTCACAGTAAAGAATTTCTACCTAGTATCTAATCTAAATCTACCATCTTTCAGTCTAAAGCAGTTCATACCATCTGTTCGAATAATTCAGAATTTGTAAACTTAAATTTCTGTTATTGATTTGATGTTCCTTGAGCAAAGACTTTGCACTTCTGGTCACTCTGTGAACAGAGTATTTCTTATTTCACACCACTATTCTGATCTTCTTATAATCAGTTAAATTATTATTGAAAACCACTGAGAGAATTTTTGTTGGTTCTAGTACTTACCTGCCATTTCTGGCAGTACTTTTTGTTTTACAGTATTCAGTTCCGTGAGAAGGATACAGTTTTTCTAATTACAGAATGTGGTGCTTCTGGGCAAGGTTTTCAAAACATTGTGTATGTGAAACTTTTATAGCTTGAGGAACGTTTCTGTTGGCTTTGGTAGGTGACGCTCTGAAAAACAACAACATACTGGTTTTGCTTGGCTAAACAAAGTTTATATAATTTTTTGATTTTAACAAACTTACAGAAGTCCTCACAAGTTAGGAAACAGTGTATTGGTTTAAAAAAAAACTTCAAAGAAACCACGAACTTGCTGTCATGCAAACCCATTTCCTTAATTTAATTATTACTTCCTTGCAATAGGAATTGTATTTTTAAATTGAGATCAGAAGGTGGATTAAAAAAAGTACAGTAGAATATAATATTTTTAAAGCATGAATCTGTAAGCAAACAAAAAACAAATGCAGTTTACTTTTCCAAATAACTCCACTAGTGTTCATGTTTTCAGTATCCTTGCCAATGTAATCTACATCTCTTGTTTAGTATGACATACTACCATTGGGGAGCATTGACATTATTACTAGCTCTTAATATATATATTTTTTTCCATTTTTTATAGTTATTTCTTTCCTCTACAAGTGCTCTGCTGACTCATTTGCTCAGAGCTAGTGTGTCTTTACTGACCCATGTAATTCTAATAATAAATTAATATTTGGAAAGCCCCAGCACATACATACAAGGAGCAAGACTTTCATTTTAGGGAAAAGGAAGTTGGTAAGCGAATAATGTGTCAGTTACAGGTGCCTGAAACTGATTTTATTGCCTGATGTTACAGAATTATGGTGTGAATTGGGGTAGGCATAACCATGATTATTATTCAGGAAGAGCTCCGTCTCTTTATGTCTAGGTGACCTAAGTAACTATAAGGGAAGGCACTGATTATTTTCTTTTTTCAGTAGTAAGAACCAGTAGCTGAATTCCAATGGCCTCAGGTTTGCTGTACTTGAAAGACTAAGCAGTTCATTTTGTGATTTACTGTATGCTATAAATTACATGCTATGGTCATTTGTGGTCTTTTGAGATAGATTCCTAAGCGTTGTTATAAGTATGCCTGGGTTTTTCATTAAAGTACACCCAAAAATGTAGGCAGGAGACAAATCAGTGTATGTTTGTATTTCTGAAGAGTGGTCTAGGAATTATGACTGTATTTAAGTGGCATTGTGC
The DNA here is from genome assembly GCF_963264785.1 of Psittacula echo. Classification (NCBI taxonomy): domain Eukaryota; kingdom Metazoa; phylum Chordata; class Aves; order Psittaciformes; family Psittacidae; genus Psittacula; species Psittacula echo. Next base: position 72,415,562 of record NC_137736.1, read on the forward strand.
ATCCACTTGTTGCATCAAATTTTGTCTATTATTTGGGATTTCATGATCATATAAATTTTGAAAACTTTGGTCATTTTAAGTAGTCTTTCAGCCATACAAAATTTTTTAGGTAGGTTAAAAATTTATATAATTTCATTTTAATAGCATAATTGTAAACACACATTTAATAGAAAGTACCAATTGGGAGTTTCAGGTTAATATTTTTTTAGTTTTTTAACAGTATCTTCAAAGGCATTTCCCAAATACGAGAAGTTCTTTTAACAGGCACCTTTAGATTCTAGTACTTTGCTGCATATCACCTTTAATTGCTGGGTTTTGTCATTCTTCCCTGCAATAACATGAAGTAAGGATCATAGCTTACAAACTACTGGAGTGATTTTTGTTGTTGCCTCCACATTTCATGTTAAAAAAGACATCTCCAGTTTTAGAGCTAACCTCATTGTCATCTTACCTGTGACATGAAAGAAATATGAGCAGGGCTTACCTCTTGTTTGCATGTATCCTTGTTCCTGAGCATCACTTCTTGGTTTACAAGCCCTTTTAGTATCAAATAAAGTGTTTTGGTAGCTTTTTTCTGTCTTACTGGGTGAAGTAGTAAAAGGAACATGCATTCAAACATTTCCTACTTAGGATATGTGATTAAAAGATGATTTTCTGAGTGCAGCAGAATTATTTCTATAGCAAGAATTTTGTAGTATTTTAAAAAGTATTTAATTACTGTCCAACCAAGACTGAAGTTACAAGATTATGACAGGACACTGGCTGGCATACCCACCAACAAAATTTTTAATTTTTAATTGTTATGTCATTAATGACATACTAATGACATGTTGATATTTATACAGGGATCTTTTTCAGTCTTAATATCTATTTTTTGAAAAATAGAACTAGAGATTTTGGAGCACAGTTCAAACACAGAGAGCAAATGATGTAATCATAGATTTATGCAAGGTCTTGACAAATTCTGCCTAGGAATATTGCATTCAATATAGTTCAAAAAATAATTAAGTAACAAAGCATTCAGGGAACTTGGATGTTTTGATTTTCAGTTTTCGGAAAGAAAAGACATAGTGACTGTACAGTTGAAACAGTTCTTGTCAGTATCAGGTTCTTGAGCTTCACATCACCTGTCATTAAGTCCCTTCAGACAAAAACAGAATCTTTATTAAAGATTGTAAGATATAGATAAATGTAAGAGGCTCTGCAGTGCCAAAAAGCTGAAGGTAATGTAGATGGTGAGTGGAAAGGAAGAAATTGTGAATCGTCTAAGCCAGTTGGCAAACTGCCAAAAAGCAAGGGAAAACAGTTCTAATTGTGGAAAATTAAAACCATAGAAAGTAAGATTCTGAAGCCTGGAAAAACTGAGATTTTAAGTCACTGAGGAGCAAGAGAAAGAAATATGCATGGATGAGAATGTCCACAATAGCAAAAGGCAAAGGAGTTACTAAAAAGATAGTTTCAGAACAGCAAAACCTTGGGGTTTTGTTTTTTGATTGGTTTTTTTTAAGATAGAATATAGAGTCTGATAATGCAGTTACTATATGTGAACTAGATGGTACCTGCTTTGGAAAGAAAAATAGGTAATATGGAAGGATTCCGTTTTATTCATAGCTTCTGTCATCAAGTTTACTGCAGTCTAGAAAAATATTAATGCATTACACTTAGCTTTTATACATGTGGTTTTGTATAGTATTCAAAGGCTGCTTTGGTTGAATTTTAGTTACAGATGTCAGTGCATGTAGTAATAATGTCTTTTAACCCAATGCTCTTTTTCCCCCTTCAGTCTAAAAAGTTTAGGAAAATCTTGTATTTAAAGGAAATGTTACTTTAAATGACAGATGGGAAAAACTTAAAGCTTTCTTTGTCTCCCCTCTTCCTGTCAGGGTATCTGTGCCTAACCTAAATGAAATTTCTGATCTATTTTAGTGTTATAAACCATATTAAATATTGTATCTGGATTTGTTTCTAGCTGTTGCGAAACCAGAGATTTTCAGCTTCCTTTCACCATGCAGTTGAAACAGTTGTTAATATGCTGATGCCACACATCACTCAGAAGTACAGAGATAATCCGGAGGCTTCAAAGAATGCAAACCATAGCCTTGCTACCTTTATAAAAGTAGGTACACAAGCGACTTAGGCTCTCTGGTTACTTTTTTCAATAATACTGCTTCTTCATGGATTTTAAAGAATCTTAAACCCAACTCGTATAAAACTGAATACACATAATTCTTTCTAAATATAATTCTATGTCCAAGTTAAAATGCACTGAATTATAATTTGCATCTTCTGTAATCAAGAATACCATTGTTCAGAAGTTTGATAGTTTTAAAAATGAACTTATATTTTATTAAAAAGTGTATTTTGGGGTATTTTTCTTTAGAATTATCATCTAGGTTATCTTCTCAAGTAGCGTTTTATTTGCATGTATTTTATATAGACAGACTTACAGTGTCTTTCCTTTTTAAGACAGTAAGATCCAGTAGGGAGAAAAAAGGATGGGAAATATTTTCTTTTAAGAAGCTGCTAGTGGTATATCATTTTTGTTTCTGTCAAGATAGAGGCATTTTCATGAAAATGCTTTTCATTTGCAATTTGTTTACATTCTGCAGTCTTAAGGGAAAATTTTGTATTCGTATAGGTATAAATTTATTTAGCTTCCTTGTTTTATTGTTTTTTATATTCAAACTGAAATACCAATAATGTGTTTAGAAGATAAACTTATTGAATACAAAAATATAATTACACTGCAACAGTACTAAATCGATTTTATCTTGGTTTTGCTTGGTTTTCTCAGAGGTGTTTTACTTTTATGGATAGAGGCTTTGTTTTCAAGCAGATCAATAACTACATCAGCTGCTTTGCCCCAGGAGATCCAAAGGTACGTAGTGTTTTTAAACAAACTATTTTTAGGAGTTGCCTCTTGATGCATGTGGATAGAGTACTGCATTAAGTCTTCAGACTTCTTCCCAGTTACATTAAAAATCCCTGTACTGTGCCTAGAGTGTGGGGTTTTTCCATCAAATCACTTTTCATATTTTGAGTTTACATCTTCCGGTGCAGCTTTACCACCCTAGACTGTGTGTACTGTGAAGGGGGGGAGGGTGTGCAACACTAAGCAGAAATTTTAAACATGAATGTGAGAAAGGCTGAAGTTGGAAAAGTTGATATCTGCTAAGTTTCTGTATGTTTACTGTAGTGGTAAAAGCATGTACCAGGTATTCAAAGACTTTCTTCTGTGGGTTCAAACTTTTCTTTCATCAATACATAACATCCTAGTAAACTTGAATAACTTCAGACAATGGGAATAGTAAATAGAACTATATTGAGTTGTCAAGTATGAACAGTGCTGGAATTATTTTATACTGACATGTCAAACTTTGAGAGTTCTATATCTCTCATACTGCAAGGCTGAGGGAAATCACCCTTTTGTGTTGAGAAGCTGGTTTTAATGTGTTATTCCAATCACTGCATAAGATATTTAATTTATACCTTAAATTCTTTTTGCAGACTCTTTTCGAATTCAAATTTGAATTTCTCCGTGTAGTCTGTAATCATGAGCACTATATACCTTTGAATCTACCAATGCCATTTGGAAAAGGCAGAGTTCAGAGATACCAAGGTAAATTCTTCTATAGTAGTATATGGTACATTTCTTAATTGTCACCTTTTTATTATACTTGTAGATAGTGTAACTTCAAGTCTGTGGGATGCTGGAAATCTTGAAATTGTTAAATTGAAACCCAAAGTTGTAATCATTTCATTTAAACTTAAAGGAATAGTTTAGATAGCAGAGTAATCTAGCCAAAGAATCTAGTCATTGAAAGATATGTTGAACTACATCCTTGACTCCACCTCCCTTTTCTCCTATGATTGTTTGCCTTTTTTCATGAGTTAGCTTTCAGTTCACTAGCTGCAGAAGCCAGCAACACTCCCATAGGTGTGCAGTGTGAGGTTTGGTGTAGTTTTTACTTCTTCTTTCATATACCTATTCAAATGAAAAGGGACTTCAGGAGGTCTGTAGTGCAACCTCCTGCTCAGGTCATATCAGGCCTCCCTTCTCCAGCTGGAACAAGCTCATTTCCCTCAGTTTTTCCTGATAGGAAATGTGCTCCAACCCTGTAACTACCTTGGTGGTCCTTTGCTGAGCTCCTTCAATACAGGTTAGTCAAGCATGGTCTACCCTGGGCACATCTATCCTGGCTGTTCCTGGTCACACTCTTCCTCTTTACTGGCTGAAAAATGGCTTCCAAGAGGACTTGCTTCAAGGACCAAAGTGAAGCCTGTAGTTCCCTGAATTCTTCTTGCCCTTTTCTGAAGATATGTGCAATGTCTACCTTCAGTCAATCACAGGGTCCCAATTATGGGATACCCCTAATCGGTATGGCCTAACAAAGGTGAAAGTGAGTGGTCTTCCAATGTTATCAGATAGCACTTTCAGTGTGTCATCTGACTCTGTGGATTTGCATGACTGGAGGTCTTGCAAGAGATCCCTGACCTGATCCTCATCCACTGTGGATGATTCTGTTTCTTGAAGCTGGTCACTAGACTCTTAAGGCCTGTGTACCGTATCAGTGAAGGATAAGGTAATGAAGGTATGCAGCACTTCAGCCTTATTCAAGTCCACTGTCTTAACCACAGTCCCCATTCAGTAAATATCCCATGTTTTTCTTATTCAGGCTTTTAATGCTAAAGTAATGGTAGAAGCTGTTCTTGTTTCCTTTGATGTCCATTGTAAGTTTCATCTATAGCTGAGCTTTGGCTTTTCTAACACTATCCCTGCATAGGACAACACTTCTATACTTGGTCAATGCTTGTATGTTCCTCCTGTTGCTTGTTCTTGCTTCCACCTCATGTGATTTTTTTAATTTTATTCTTTTTTTCCCCACTGGAGCTCAGTCAGGAATGCCCTCTTTAGCCCAGCTGGGCTCCTGGTACCTCTAGCTTTGTGTCAAAACAAATAGTATATTAACTATTGCATTTGTGGCTGTGAAGACCTGAATTTCTTCCAGGCATTGAACTATAGCAGACATCAGTGAACAGAGATGAGGAAGGTGCTTTTAGAGGTGCAAGTAAATGTACCTAACATTTATAGTATTGTAGATTATGTTATTTTTTTCTGAAATATTTATTCACTAGACTGCTGGCTTAGTGAAGTTGAGTATAATTAATTAATTAATGCTTTCATCATGGTGGTAGAACAAGATTTGGGACTAAGAGCTGAACAGCTGCATAGAACTTGTTTCTCTCTGTCTTTTTCAGCCTTTAGGAGTATCTTTAATAATTGTGGATTAAGAGTCTTTGATTCACTGCATGAATATTTCTGTAGAAAAGGAACTATGAGTTGAAAAGAGCAAAACTAGAGAAAACAGTGTTTCTGATTACACAATAAAGAACAGTTTAAAATGCTGCTCCCTGGTGAACTAGGAGTTCAGCCAGAAAAGGAAACCTTTATCAGGAGTGTTTCTGGCTCTGTTTTGCTGTCTCAGGCAGAAGAGATCTTGGATGAAGTGGTTGGCTCTTAAGTGCAGCCTGTAGAATGTCTGTGCTGTTTTATTTATTTTTCTTTCTTTCTGACTCAATGGATTCCTTTGCTGCAAGAGTTCTTTGAAAAATGAAAGTGCTTTGAGGTTAGCATCTGTTTTTTGATTACTGTATTAGACAATGACAGTGAATGAGAAACTCTTGAATACCTCCTCAGCTGAAATTTTAAACACTTATGCATTCTAATAAATAAAGCCTTCAAGATGAAGTTGCTCTTAAGCTGTCATATATCCAGTATGTAAATGAGCTGTATTATGTTATTACACAAAAAAAAGACTTCTAAAGGGGAGCAGTTTGACTTTGTTGTATCAAATGTGCTGGGGTTTTGTGTGTGTTTATGTAATACCTAAATACTGTATGGGACTTAGTAAAGATTTACAGTTAATTACAGTTAGAAATACTTTATAAAATAAAATTATATTGCAGTGGTTTAAACACAAATGTTAAAATATTCTTTAATTACAATTCTATTGCAATTAAATCTGAATATATAAATATTTCTGCAAAGTACAGTTATGTTTAATTGTAGCAAAGTTGCCAACTATATTATAAAGCAGGTCAAATTTGCATAGATTCATATAAGTTATCTTGTTTAAATATTAATGTGTACTTCCGTGTTCTGATGTATTGAGAAGAAATGGCTTAATTTGGACACCTGTGTTGCAAATGCCGTTGCTTCGTTACAGTTCTATACACTGCAAGTTTTTGGGGGCAGTTTTCTTAGAGAATATCAATTAACAAAGATCACAGCTTTATAGTCTATGTTCACAACAGATACATGTGTAAGATAACCAAGAAGGAACCTAAAACTGCAGTACAGAATCTAAAACTTCTTAATCCATGTTTCACTTGCAGTCCTTCAAATTTACTAACCTGGGACTGAACCACAGACTGAAATTTAAATTTTATTTCCATCATACAACTAAATTCCTGAAAGATGGGCAGTGCAAAACCTTTATTCACTGAGTGTGTTTTCAGTGCCTGAATATAGATATAAAATTTGAATTTGGAGCTATGAAGATGCTGGTCCAGGTAAATTTAAAAGGAACACTTCAGTATTGGGCAGTGTTTAAAATATTTTTTTTAATACTTACAATTTTCTCCAGCGTCTTTTGATTGAATATACATACATCAGAGAATCATAGAATAGTTAGGGTTGGAAAGGACCTTAAGATCATCTACTTCCAAACCCCCTGCCATGGGCAGGGACACCTCACACTAAACCGTGCCACCCAAGGCTCTGTTCAACCTGGTCTTGAACACCACCAGGGATGGAGCATTCACAACTTCCCTGGGCAACCCATTCCAGTGCCTCACCACCCTAACAGTAAAGAACTTCTTCCTTATATCCAATCTAAACTTCCCCTGTTCAAGTTTTAACCCATTACCCCTTGTCCTGTCACTACATCATCATTGTCTGTTTAATAAATGCATCATTACAGTGAATTGGGCTAGGGATATAGGAATAACTGTGATTACATATTATTGTCAGTAATGTTGGAAACATTTTACTTCAGCCTTAAGTTAACTGATAAATTGATTTAAATAATATCATTCCTTACATTGAACTTGTACTTTACTTCCAGACCTTCACCTGGACTATTCATTAACTGATGAGTTCTGTAAAAATCACTTCTTAGTGGGACTGCTTCTAAGGGAGGTGGGCAATGCATTGCAAGAGTTCAGAGACGTGCGGCAGATTGCTATTAGTGTGCTCAAGAATTTGATGATAAAACATTCTTTTGATGATAGATATGCCTCCAGGGTAAGTGGATTGCTGTGCTATTTCTGTGCAGACTGTGATGAAAATAAATATGAAAGTTGTATCAAAATCAATTTGCAAATCACATATTTTTGCCAAAAGAAAGCACAAAGTACCTGTGAACATAATTACATGTGTTTATTACATTTTAGCACAATGTAATCTAACTGCTGTTCTTAAAATGATCAGTTTTACAAATTTTTTTAGATCTTTTATTTTCATTAAGCACTAGGTCTTAATATTTGGCAGCTGTCCTTTCATCATCTCTTATTCATAAAATGAGTATAAGAAAGCTACAAAAAGCTACAAGTCATGGTAGTAAATGTTGAGTAATTTTTTTATTTTTATTTTTATTTTTTTTTATTTTCTTGGCCTTTCTTAACATGAATTGTGCTGTGGAGAAGCCATAAAATTTCAGTGGAAGATATCATTAATTTATCAAGCTAACGTAATATTAATTTACTTGGCTAGCCTTAACTAAAATCGTGTTAATTTTTAGCTAAAATCACATTATTTTTTAACTAAAATCACATTAACTTAGAGGGTTTTTTTCTGCATTATGTTGAAACTGTTAATTTACTGACCTTTTGTATATTATAATGAAATACAGTGGTGATCACTGCTTTTGCTATTTGTGAACATATTGAATGTGGGGTCTGGTTTGGCGAATATTTATTAAATGCTATCTTTTTTTTTTTGTAATTTAGGATTGAATAGCTTTAAAAAAATCATTAGTAAAAAATAAATCTGTAATTGTTAATGAACTGTTAAACTCTATTTAGAGCCACCAAGCAAGAATAGCCACTATGTATTTGCCGCTCTTTGGACTCCTCATAGAAAATGTTCAGCGGATCAATGTTAAAGATGTGTGTCCATTTCCTGTTAACCCTTCCAGCAATGTGAGTGACCATTTCTGTTTGATAGCTTGAATTATTTTCGTTGTAACTGATGGGCAATGCATGTATGAAGCACTGCATACTTTTGTCAAACAGAGAGTTTCATAAGCTTCAGAATTCTGTTGAGTTTTTTCTTTCTGCTTTTTCTGAGCTTAAAAGCTTAATTAACCTTTATGGTTTCGGCTGCAGTTTCTCTTGTCCAGCTAAGTTATGCCTAACATGATAATCAGCTAGTTTGGTCCTACATACAGGCTCCAGTGTCCTTATTGATCTCTGCTTAAACCTCTGAAGATTTCTGGAGAGTGCTATGGCACACAGATTGCCACAGCATCATTCTAATGCCACATGGTTATACTGCTATGTAACATCGTGCTTTTTTGGCATCTCTGGTGCATGTGCCTCTATTTCAGTACAAACCGTAGACCACACAGGACGGGACCTGCTGCATCTTTTTGAGTGCTAAGAAGAGCAGACAAAAAAGCTGAAGAAACAGTGTATTTAAAATAAAAAATATCAGTTGTTTCTGCAATTTAACGGCCTTCCATCTGTATCCATTACCCATTTTTGATACAGTTTCTGTGAGAGGAGTTTTCATTAGATTGTCTGGTTTTTACTCAAAAATTACGCATCCGTTGAGTCTGCCTTCCAGTTTGTGTCAACGGTTACCTCTATTCTTGTAGATCCTGGCGTATTTAATAGAAATCCAAATTTAAGAAAGACATATGTAACAAATACTGCTCTAGAAAATTAAGCATGTCATAGTCACTAAGTCCATAATGTTGGAAAACAGTAATCACATTTTCTTCCCTTTTCCAAACAGAGTGCAAAGGACGAAGCCCTTAATTTGCCAACTGCAAGTCAGCTAGTAACACCGCAAAAATCAGGGAACACATTGGATAACAATCTTCCTAAGGATCTATTTGGTGTTATCTCTGGCATTGGTAAGCACTTTAAAATAATTTTAAAAAGGAACTAGTTTCCTCTTTCATTTGTTACCAGAAATAATCGTTCTGTATCCAATTTTTATTGCTTTCACATATATACTTGAATATTACTGATGCTTTCATTAACAGACCCTCATGCAATCAACTGTTCAGTGTGGGTCAGAATTGATGGTCTGCACATGAAATCTTTCATTTGAGAATTTTTTGGTTTTGCTTTTGTATTTGAAACTAAAGCTATTTCCTGGAAAATGCTGCTTTTTCCCCTTTCAAAGGTGGTATTTCCTGTCTTGCTGCAGAGAAATGGGAGACAAAACTAGCCTTAAGGAATTTATGGGAGAAGTGTCATAATCCACAATTTTATACTTGATGTTAGAGAACACCTCTAAGTGGAGTGCTGCTGCTGCACATGTGTGGGCATCCTCCTGTCTCTTGTTTTAGTGTGTTTTACTATTTCTGCTGTTTGCTGTGATTACTTGTATCACTTACTAGTCAGAAAAAAAAAATATTAAAAATGGGGAAGGAGATTTTTTTTTAAATATACATGCTTTGTCATGTAAGTGTGTATTGCTACATCTGGCTTTTACATCTGTGTGTATGTATTTGTACAGAAGTCTGTGTGTATATATGCAGTTGGGTTTTTTGTCAGAGATAGGCACTAGATTAAGTGGATTAAGTGTATGCATACATACTTTGCTGAAACTGTAGAATAAGTTTGTCTTCCTTAAAAGTAAATGAAATTAATTGTTTGCTTTCTTAAAAATATATATACATATATGGTGGCTTTAGAAGTCCAACTAAACAATGGTGTTACTTTTTTCAGTATATCACAGTATCACAGTATGTTAGAGATTGGAAGGGACCTCGTATTGTTTCAGATTTTTATATTGTTTGGCATTTTTGTTGTAGCTTCCCCATACACTGCATCAACGCCAAATGTTAATAGTGTGAGAAGTGCTGACTCAAGAGGCTCTCTTATAAGTACAGACTCAGGAAACAGTCTCCCAGACAGACAAAGCGACAAGAGCAATTCTCTTGACAAGGTAAAAAAAACCCCAAAACAAAACAAAAAACCCAAAGCTTTATCATAATTCTCATAGGAGTTAATTTCACTAATCTCCATTGGGAATGAGCTTTCTAGAGTAACTGTAGAGCAGTATTTTACGTAAGTTGTTCTTTTGCAAAATTATTATAGTATGAACTCTTTTTGCATTGCATTTAAGCTGTTTTGCGGAAAATACAGGATTTTCAATGTAGAGACATACTGAGCAGTTGGGGGTTTTGTCAGAGAAAGGCACTAAATTAAGTGTATTGAGTTGCACTGGGGAGAATTGAATTCCAGTTAGGATAGCTGTTTTGGTTTCATGGAGACCTTCACTCCATCCTGTTCTACACACGCTATGTGTAGCTTTTTTAAGATATTGAAAGAAGGGTTGCTGTGCTTTCTCTGGGTAATTTATTTTGTGTTAGTTTAACTTTTCTAAATCATTTCATCTCAAAGCTGTAACAAATTAGGAGCTCTGGCTGCAGTAGCTGTGAGGTATTCAGTCATGTCTTTCTAGAGCTTGTGTTGATACTGATCACATTTAATTTTCTTAGATCTTGTTGTGCAAGTCACAACATGTTAACTTTTTCCCCTTGACTCTGACATGCCTTCGTGTGGCAGAGAGAGAAGCTTCTCAGAAGGCACTCTGCTCATGCTATGCGCCCTAATGGAGAAGAAGAAGAAAATTCTCACCCTGCAAAGAAAAACCGTGTTACTATGGATTTTTCACTTCTGACAATTCCAGCTTTGCCAGAGAACATTTTGCATGCTGCTTTCTCTCTTCAATTACAAGAAGTATTTGGTTTTTGTGCTTGGCATAGTTAAGCTTCTGAGTGAAGTGTGTGATCAGTAGTTTTGCCACTTCTTTGCAACAGTTGAATCTCAAGCCAAATATGTACAATGTAACCATGTCAAATACCTTTAAATGACAAACCTGGAATGGTTCCTTTACGTGATTTAATTTCAGCATAAAAATTCAATCAGCTTAAGTAGCAGCAGAATTTGAGTCTTAGGGTCTTTAATATAAATAGAACTAGAAAATCTTCTTTGACATTGACAGAATAAATAAAGCAATATTTTGTACATACACTGTTGCTAAATGGCAATGCTGTCATCTATTACTTAGTTGTCATGTTGTTAATTACTAATGTGTAGTGTTTTTACCAAGTAAAAGGGTTTTCAAAGGCGTCATCATCCTTTGAAAATTCTGCTCTGGTCTGCCGATTTTGGCAGTACAGGATTTATGTTTTGCATGCTGTTAATATTTTCCCTGAATAATACTTAATCCTGGCTTCTTATTTGTTGCTTCTCAAACTTTCTTTCTGGTAGATCAGTTGTTGAGTGCACGTTATCTTTGAGTTTTTTCTCATTGCTTGATATCATACTGAAGAGCCATGTTTTTGTTCCAATTTTCTTTCAGAATAACCTGTAAACTATACTTGTGGAATCAAAATTGGCTGGAAGTATATCAGTTTCTGTTTTAATATGTGCATACTTTATAGGTTTTTGACATAATTTTAAACTAAACTTGGCGGTAGCTGTAGTCCTAGTTTTATCCATATATATGCTCAACTATATTAGAGGGAATATTATCTAGCACCCTGGACAGTATCTGAAAGTCTAGGAAACACAAATTCTGTTTCTACTCTGCTACCTGTTAATTGCCTGCTCTATGTCAGTATCCATAAAGCTATATAGTAGCACCTCCTTGTTCACCAGAGATACGTCAAAGATAACAGTTTGCGAGGTCATTAGAATCTGCAGTGATCAGGCTTATATAGATGTCCGTTGTCTCCCAAATTACAGTAAATTCTTGCTAGGTTCTTGAGGTATTGGCACTTCTCATTTTGTTTGTGAAACCAAGTACTTTTTTTCCCTGAAGACTACTTTTTAATTCTGATATGAAGGATTTCTTCTAGAACTTTTATGGGTCCTTAAAATGGTCATGGAGACAATATGATCCAGCATTCTTGCAGAAACCAGAGTTGCATTGACTTAGCAGAAGACTTGCAAAAAATGTCTGGTTCATTTTCCATTTCCTTAAGTGGCCTCATATTGGAAGTGAGAATCAGGCACTAAAAAGGGCATAATTTATGCTTTAAGCAAACATTTATATAGTATATCTGTGAAAGCCTCAGACTGAGGATTTTGTAACACCTGTGTGGAAATTACTCGTTTGCAGATAAAGTTAAATCTATGCCTAAAGTTCAAGATTTTGGGTTTTTGTGTGTTTGTTTTGTTGGGTTTTTTTTTTTTTTTGTGGCACACATTTTTGAAGGATCAGTTATGAGTTGTTTTTTTTCTTTTTGGGCAGACTTCAGTATTGAGCATTGCTGATTAAATTCCCACACGCATAGGAACTGTATAAACGAATCAGGGAGAAGGATTTAAAAAAAAAAAAACAAACAACAAAACAACAACTTAATTTAGTTATTAGTTATTTTGAGGCAAGGGCAAGTTACTTATTCATAGTTAATCTTCCAAAATGCAGATTCTTACTATTCAAGTATATTTTCCTTTAGGTTCTTACATCTTTAGATGGAAAGAATTTCATAGAGGCAGTCTGTCTCCAGTTCAGCATAAAGTCTCTTCAAAAGCCAAAGAGCATATGTGTATCATCTAAAAGTAGCATTTATTTGTAAAGTATTTCATCTAAGCAGAAGGGGCATGCCTGATCTCTACAATGTGGGTATCTATGTATAATTAACTTGATTATTAATCATCATTAGGTGACTTTTCCTCTTACTCCTCCCAGGGGGTGGGGGGTGGGGGGGTGTCAAAAGAATCATACAAAGAAGGAAATAAAAACAAACAAAGGTAAAAGAGGCCTATTTTGGTATACTTCATGTGTGTAATGTGTGTTTTAGTGACCTGTCTCTACATGAAACATTTTTGTCTCCATTCTGAGATCCTTTTTCTGTTGCAGGAATTAATAAAGCAATTTAAAATGTTGTAGTTTCTTATGAGTTTAAGAACTCTTCAACCAAAATATATCTCTTTTCTTGTCAGAATCATCAGAGCAGCACTTTAGGAAGTTCTGTAGTTCGATACGACAAACTTGACCAAGCAGAGATCAAAAGTCTGCTTATGTGTTTCCTTCATATTTTAAGAAGTATGTCAGAAGGTATGTAATTCCACCTATTTTTTTCATAATTTTGAAATCGTGTTGGATTTATGCATGTGATTTTAATACTTTTTCAAAATCAGCAGAATTTTTTGGGTTGAGGTGCCATGTTGTTCTGCATTTTACAAATATGTGTGATTGATCAAATTAAACTTGAATGAAACCTTGTAAGCATTAAAAACTTATTATTTCTTCAAAGTGTGAGGCTAACTAAAGGACTTGTTAAGAAATCGACTGTTTGTGTTTGACTGTACAGTCCGGTCTTGAAAATGGATGTGAAGAATAGTTCATTGGTCAGTAGAAGAGTCTTGGGCTAGTCCATTCCTTCCCTTCCCTGTATGACAGGGAACCAAATTATTTGATCACTGTGTGTATTTCCATTTCTGGAATGGGGATATTGATGCTTCTTCATTGTCCTGGGATGTTTGTGAGATGATCCATACTATCCTGGAGAAGGTTTACTATGATCATAGAACTCAATCGTCCCTATCCATGATCAATATTTAAAAAAGAGGGTAAATCTCTTTTGGTGAAACCATTGAATTTTTCAGTTTGTGCTAAACATATCAGAATTAGTTAATTTGTTTCTGTGCCTATTTTGATAGTAATTTCTAAATATCACGTTTATGTAGTACTTTAATTTATTACCACACTTTATCAAGAATGAGAATTGAAAGGTTCATGTAATATCCAGTCACACCATTACATTTTCATGTAATTACATCAATATTACTTTATGTATTTTAATTGCAAAGAATAATAAAACTAAAAAATATAATTTTCACTATTTTATACTTTGGAATATATAAAAATCAGTAAGAATTTCTAGGAAATCCAAGTTAAAATTTACATAAGCACAGTGGAGGTTTTTTGGCCTCAATACTCCTGGAAAAGAGCAAGTGTCATATCAACTTTGCCACACACCTTTGTAATAATTTTGAATTTGTTAGCTAATTTTGAACATTTTTGGTGACAGAGGCTAGGTTTTGGCTGTGTAACTACAAGCTTTGTAAGAAATAGTTGCTCTTGAAATCTGTGCAAGTAAAGAAAATCTGAAACCTGCACTGAAAATGCATCCGTAGTAAAACATTGTAAATGAAAAAGAAAAAATAATGAATTCTAATTTTAAAAGATACTGAAGACCTATCTATAAAGCAAGTTATAGGACTAACACAGTATTCTGTAGTTTTACAGGTTTAGAACATTGGAGTCTCTACTGACTACACAATTGTTACTAATTGAAATATGAAATTGTATGGGAATATTATGGATTAATTAAAAGCTTTTTGTAGAAACTCATTTGGAGAATTGATACGTGCATTTGTATAATCAGCTTCAAGAAAAATTTTAAATTGTAATAATTACCTGTACCCCACAAGCCAATTTTAGATTATCTGAATCCTCATTATCTGAAAACTAGGAACTTAAGATTTTTGTGTGCTTGCTGCCTTTGTCTTGTTTTTAATATTTTTCATTTTCCTAGATGCATTGTTTGCATATTGGAACAAGGCTACAAAATCTGAACTGATGGACTTTTTCACGATTACAGAGTAAGAGTTTTATTGAGCTTGTGATAAAATCACACATTTCATTATGTTGTTAAAAATATGAGTCGGGATATAAATGTGTATTATATACATTTTTATTTATTTGTTTGAAAAAATCATGCCATCTTGGTCTGTTTAGCAGTCCTCAACTTGAGGTGCACAATTGCATGTCTGTCTGATTGCATGATAGTTTCTGGAATTAGGCTAAACAGAAGTGATCTTGGGAAGTTTCTGAAAAGTGAGTAGTGCTCAGAATATTGCTATGCTCATAGAATAGAAAAGGAACCAACTGTCTTGTTCCCTGTCTGCATTAAAAAGCATCTGGTAACATGAACTGGATGAAATGATATGGTTGCATATCAAAATTGGTTGAATTGCATAACTTCAGAACCAAAGGGATATGGACCGTCCTTCTAGCATTTGCCTTGTGTCCTCTGCCATTCTGTAAAGGAAAAGATACAGGATGAGTCCAGTATTTGTTATCAATGGCAGCGCTCCATCCCTGTGCATACTTGTTTCTTCATGGAAATCGACTGATATATAAGCAAAAAGTGAAAAAGGCACTGTTTGCTTAAAGTTGTGCACTACAGAAGCCCTTAACGCTTACCTTGCTTGTTTATAGAATCATAGAATAGTTAGGGTTGGAAAGGACCTTAAGATCATCAAGTTCCAATCCACCTGCCATGGGCGGGGACACCACACACTAAACTGTGTCATCCAAGGCTCTGTCCAGCGCAGCCTCAAACACCACCAGGGATGGAGCATTCACAACTTCCCTGGGCATCCTATTCCAGTGCCTCACCACCCTCATCACAGTAAAGCACTTCTTCCTTATGTTTAATCTAAACTTTCTCTGTTTAAGTTTGAACCCTCTACCACTTGTCCTGCCACTACAGTCCCTAAAGAAGCGTCCTTTCCCAGCATCCTTATAGGCCCCCTTCAGATACTGGAAGGCTGCTATGAGGTCTTCACGCAGCCTTCTCTTCTCCAGGCTGAACAGCCCCAACTTTCTCAGCTTGTCTTCATACAGGAGGTGCTTCAGCCCCGTGATCATCCTTGTGGCCCTCCTCTGGACTTGTTCCAACAGTCCCATGTTCTTTTTATGTTGAGGACACCAGAACTGTACACAGTACTCCAAGTGAGGTCTCACGAGAGCAGAGCAGAGAGGCACACTCCTTTTGATGCAGCCCAGGATACGATTGGCTTTCTGGGCTGCAAGCACACGCTGCCAGCTCACATTCAGTTTCTCATCAACCAACACCCTCTTCTCTGCCCAATCTGTAGCTGTGCCTGGAATTGCTCCAACTCAGGTGTAGGACCTTGCACTTGTCATGGTTAAACTTTATTAGGTTAGCATTGGGCCACCTCACAAGCGTGTCAGGGTCTCTCTGGTTTCAGTGGTTTCCTTTGTTTCCATAGTAGAAGCTCAATCAATGTGATATCAGTTGTTAATTGTGTTATGGAATGTTCTACTCAAGGTCTTTTAGGAAGACCTCTTTTATTCTTTTAGGAATATATTGTAGATAGTATTTTAACTCATCCTTTGAGTACATCCGGCATGATGTTGATTGTACCAGAGACAAAACTGAAGAAGTAAATGAGCCTACATAGTACACTCTCTAAAGCCTGAGCTGTAAAGTGTGCAGCATCAGTGAGGAACAGTATTTTGCCATTAGATACTTAAGGGCCAGATAAGATTGGTTTGTGATCAAATCAGTAATCTCAAATTACTAATTATTGAAGAAGATTTACATCACAAAAGCAATATATGGAATAAAAAATAAGATTTCCATCTTGTTAGTGCAGTGAATGATCTCACATTTCCTTAAACAAGAGCAGGAACAGCATTCATAAAAGCCTACCTCTTCCAATTCTAGAGGTATTTTGTCAATTCAAATAACCTGACTGATTTCAGAAGAGCTATATTTAGTTTTTCTTGGCTTGGGGACTGGAAGGGAATTTTGAAGGTGGTAGAAATAAAGAAGTTTTATGATGTAAGAGTTTAAAGTTAAATAATAGTTGAATAATTCCAATATGCATTAATGTTAAAGAAATGCTTCTCTGACTTTTGTGTTCTCTGCAGAGTATGCCTACACCAGTTCCAGTACATGGGAAAACGATACATAGCCAGGTACTGTGTGGAATTTAAATTTCACTGTCTTGTTCACTAAGAATAAAAGCGTGTACAGTATGCCTTGAATCTGTTATTACAAATACACTGCATGAGTAGAAGAGTTACTGTGAAATGATACCTAACAGTTTGAAGTAAGTAACCGGTTACTATATAACAAATCTGTATCCTGTCTGAAAGGCTGGTATATGTTTAAGAATGATGTGTGTTGTGTATATTATCAATTACTTGAAAATCCACCCCTTAAATGCTATCTTTTGCAGCACTTTTTTCCTTGCAATAGGAAGAAATTTTATTATTTGTTTTGTTTATTCACTTGGCCATAAAATCATGTCCGTTGAAATGTTTTAGAAACTTCATATATAGTGTTTTACTGAAAGGTGACTGATGAACATTCCAATGCTGCTGGTTTTCATTTTGCAGTTCAAAGTACAATTAGATAAGTGTATGTTCCCAAGGCTGTTTAGGAGAAAATCTATGGGAGTCAGAAACATGCACTAAATAATTTGAGTATCTTTGCTTTAATGTTGGTTTTAATGCAAAGTAGTTTTTTAAAAGAGTAAGATATGTGTACTTAACTTAACTTGTGTACGCCTTACACTGTGACTGATATAATACTACTGTTATATTTAAACTTGTGAGGTTGAAATACTGGCCCTCTTGAACTCAGTGAGAAAGTTGTTGCTGACTTCAGGTAGTAAAGCATTCTAACTAAAATGCTCACTGTTTTGTTAGTAATTTAAATTTAATAGCATTAAATAATATATATGTATCAATATATATTAATATAATAAAGTAATGTAATAATTAATAGCTCTTGTACAAACAACAGACTTGACTATCTCCTTCGAGATTTTTCAGGAAAAAAATTTCTTCTCTGTTCATGTACCCCAAAGGAAAATTTAAAGGCCAAAATAAATCTGACTTTCCTAAGGTTTTGATTGTAGCCTTTGTGTTTAAATGTACTTCAAACTCTGGACTTACAGGAGTCTATAATTTTCAGACTTTTTGTAAAAATTCCTCAAACTAGTTTGTAGAGCAGAATACAACAATTTCTTGTTTAGTTACTGATCACCTAGTCTGTGTGCTTCATGTTACACTGGATAAAAAAAGCTATAGAAATCATCTGGTGTTCTGCAGAGAAATTGCATTTTCCTGATAAATGTAGCTTTCTGGTCTTTCACATTGTCATTACAGCGAAGTGTATCACAATCAATGCATGTATTTTTAAAATACACAAATGACAGAGAATGAAAGGCAACAGGGAATTCTGTAATTCAAGCACTGGTTTTCGTTTTTCATCAGCTCTGGTGGTGGTACTCAATAGGAAGTTAGCCTGTACTGATTGCTAACACAGATCACTTTTCTGTTTTCTTCACTTGGTTGCTGCAAGTTTAACAAAGTATATGGCTCTTCTCCCTTCCTGCTTGGGTAAGATGTACATAATACTATAATACATAATACAGTTAATTCCTTCACTCCTGTTGCATGTCTGCTTTCTAATTTTACCACTGTGTGTCCTAACTTTTTTCTCAAACTTTTACAATCAAAATAGAGGATTTGGTTCTGAGTTCTGAATATTTTCAGAATATTTATGTCCTCAAATACTTATGTTTTCAAAAGCTCTGAAGTAAATTTAGCATTTAAAGAGCAACTGCTTGTGTGCTTTTGCTTTCATGCTTTGAAGTTTTCAGAAAGTTTGCTGTGATGCTTTTTTAAGCTACCTATTTTTGTTTTATAAATAAAACACTAAATAGGTTGCATTATAGTTTTCTCTAAAATTGCTTACGCTTAACTAACACTTCCTGTCTTGCTGCAGTTTGACATGTCTAACTTTTGCTTCTATCCCATTTCACCCATCTTGCAGGAACCAGGAGGGGTTGGGATCCATAGTTCATGATCGAAAATCTCAGACATTGCCTGTTTCCCGTAACAGAACAGGGATGATGCATGCCAGATTACAGCAGCTGAGCAGCCTGGATAACTCTCTCACTTTTAACCACAGTAAGTCTCATGACATGATAACATTCATCATCCTTAACCAGTACCACAACACCAGAGACAGGTCCCAGAGCGACACCAGTGCACTTCAATGACTTTTATTGTTCTAGGTCAGAGGAATAACTGGATGGTCTGTTCCTTGCCGCATGATAGAACAGTCAGTGCTGACTGATGCCATAACATGGAGCATGGTTAACGAAAGTGTATTTTAAAATTGTATTGGGTTTTTTTGTTGTTTGGTTTTTTGGGTTTTGTTTGTTTTGTTTTTTGTTTTGGTTTTTCTTTTTTTAATTAGATGCACGTCAACTTTGTGCTGCACATACTTAGAAAATTTACTTATCTTTTTTTATTTGCTTTAGTAAGCTTTAATTTTACCTCCCATTTGGTCTTAAAAATTATTGGTCTAAAATCATATGCACTCTGACCGTATCTCCATGTTTTGACATCCTCTAAGGAGAAATAAGTTTTTTAGAATTCCTGCAGAGATTGTGAAGCCCATGATTTGGTTTGTCTGGAAGTGAAAAAGCGTCCAATAATGAAGTGATTTTTCTGTTTTCAGTGTGAGAAAAATATCAAGTATTCTTGGGATTTCTGTAGACAATGGTAAGATTTAATCAGGTTGAAGTCAGCTTGTATAAGACTGCTGTATTGAAAACTAAATCTGCTTCTGGCCTATCTTTTTAAACATGCTGCTCTTAAATTGCAAAATATACTGTATGCCAATTATTCTGAAGCACCATTTTTCAATTTTCAGCTTCAAAACCCAATGAAACTGGTTGACTAATCCAGTAAAACACAACACTGATACAGAAAAGAATTATGTGCAGTAAAGCCATTATTTAACTGTATGTTCACTGTGTCCATCCTTTTATTTCCCAAAGCGTATCTAACTATCCATTAAAATCTTTTAGCTCATTATCTGTAATAAAAAAACAACTATTAGCCTAATGGCACCAGACTCACCAAATAGTCTAGTGAAAAACTGGAAAAAAAAAAAAAAAAAAATCCCACAAAACCTCTTTGTTTATAAGTGCATTCTCATGCTGTTAAATAGAAGAAATGCAATTCTTTGAATTCAAAAATGTCAGAAAACTATATAACTGTGCAAATTACTTTTTTCCTTGTAATCAGTCTGCTACTGTGGCATCATGATAATTTCTAGACGTTTTTTGATAGCAAACAAGAGAGCTTTTACACTATATGACAACATATTCAGTAAGGTAAAATACTTTGTTAGATGAAGACATTGTAAAAAAGAAATCTCTGGGAAATAAATAACACTGGTGTTCCTAGGCCCTCTGCAAAGAGATTTCGTACTTTCAGAACTTGACAAAGTTTACTGACTTCTAGAAACAGTGAGCTGAAAGATTTTAATAAATGCATGCTTCTGTAAAAATAAACTCTCTATTCTTTCCCACCTGAAGGAAATGAATAAAGGAAGGTGTCTCATTCAGATAACTTTGCATAAAGTGATAATAGGGTGGGATTTTTTTAAATGTTGGACCAAGGTTTTACAAAGTGAAATTATGTTTCTGTAAAAACCATGTCAAATGTGAAATTGAATTTTATATCTTTGATCTTGTTGTTGTCTAGCTTCTAGTTTTGTTTAGTTGTCAGTCTGCCTGTATCTTGGATCGAGAGTTGTTTTCAGAGCTTGAATAAAACTTGTAGGCATCATCAGTGGGATACATACAGGAAGGATGTAACTGGTGGAAATAGTTACTTTAGTTACTTCTGAAATCATGATTCTTTGTAATAATGTAAACTTAAAATTTCTCCCTTTCTAAACATTTGAACAAGGAATAGAATTGAAGTCATAGTGTAAGTGATACTTCATGTCTGAGGAATTTTTTGTGCTTAAGTATGAAAAGAATAGGCCCTTTGTTCAATTTCTAAAGCGTCTCAATACAAACTACAAGAATGTAGATTTATGTGTATTGCTTGGGTGGGAGGAGAGGAGGATGCTCAGTTGAATAGTGACATGCAAATGTAGTAAAATACAGGAGATATACCCTGATCTGCAGTACCTGTATATGATCATTGTCAAGCTTTAGTCATTAGAGATTATCTCATTTTTAGTGTTCTTAAATAGTTCTTAATTCAGTTACTCTGCAATAGTGTGAATGTGTGGGTGCACAATCGTGTGTGTCCAGGCAGATGTCCATATTATATGGGGTAATTTTAGTTCCATAGCTTCTTTTTAAGTTACATGTGAAAAATCGATTCCAATATGTTAGTTATACATGAAGAATACAAAATCATTTTCTCTAGAGTAGTAGTGAATTGAACAAGAATAGTTTTTTATTATGTGCTTGGGAAAAGCACTCCTAAATCAGTCTTTTAACTCAATGGAAATGAGTGTTCCTTTACGCTTACATCCTGCACAAAACTTCTAGATCTAGTAATAATGCAGAGTAATCCATATTACCTCTTTCTTTGTTCTAAATTATCTGTGTGAAGAAATAAAAATTGAACTCTGTGGAATTCTGTCCATTGACTACAGTTTTTACTTGGTATTTATAGTAAACTTCACACTTCCTGAACTGGAAGAAGAAACTATTTCTTTAAAGAACATGTCCTCTGTCCTCAACGCATTTCTCAAAATAGTTGTCATCTTTTGGTATCTTCAATGTTACTGAAACCACAGGCTAACTTAAGGATTTCAGGCTACTCAAAGGTGATTTTTATGAAGAAGGATTTTTCTTTTAATTTCTTTAAGGAAAAAGAACACTTTGGGTAAAAGAGAATATTTGGCAAACAGCTGTTGTTTGCTTTCAAATGGCAGTTGCTCCTCTCTGTTGTTAGAGAGGTGAAGATGTAGTTGGATTGAAACCACAAACAAAGTAAATGGGAGCAGGAAGAGGTGGACACAGAGAGAACACCCCCCCCAAAAAAAAAAAAAAAAAGGAATGATAAGTATACAGGAAGAATGTATAAATCCAAAGAAACTGGTAGTTATGGGTATGCGTGATAGTTCAGCCAGGGAAGCAAGGAGGTGCAGAAGGAAGTGGCCAGGTGTTGTTATGAAAGATATATAATTTCTTCTGTTCTTTTCTTGGTCTGTACAAGTTTGTCATGCTTGTCATTGATTTAGTAATGCCAGGTTGACTGTAGAACTAAAATACATACATGATCCAGACCAAATTTTTATGAAGCAGCTAGGGCACGTTTGTCAGTCTGGTTCTTAAAGATTAATGTTAGGGAATATAAATGACATATCCTGCTTCAGTACAGCTTATAATATGTTTTTAAAATTATTTAAATACAGTATGGAGCTAGAAGCAATACAATGTTTTTACTAAATATGGAGGCATTGCATGGTATTGCTACAGAGCACAAATAATTATTTGGGTCTTCAGTTGCATATACGTACACAATTATATTCCTTCAATTCTTAGTGTTTTGTATTTTTACAATGGTGGACTTATAACTGACTTTGAGATTCTTATAACATTGCTAAATTGCCAACACACATTTTTAGCTGTAACTCCATTCTACTGCAATTCTTATTTTAAGATTATGTGTGTGTATAACCTGTACATTTATATTTATATACACATATATATGAACATTAGACATTTATTGTTTAAATTACTATTTAATGCTTCTGTTGTTGAAATTAGTACTTAATAATTATTTTATGATCTTGTGCAAATTATGTTAGAATAATTATATGCACTTATGAATTCTTTTTCTATATTGAATACTAACTTCTGTCAGGCTTTTTACTTCTTAATCTTTCCCTAGTTTGGCAAGTCTTTTGGAAATAAGAAACATCTAAATGAGTATATCCAGCACTTACACTTCATTTGGGATTTCTGTAGGCTATGGCCATTCAGATGCAGATGTTCTTCACCAGTCTTTACTTGAAGCAAATATTGCCACTGAAGTTTGCCTTACAATTCTGGATACTCTATCATTATTCACAATGGCTTTTAAGGTTTGTTCTTCTCTTACTGTTAATATCTCCCATAATGATCTTTTAGGAAAAAACTCAAAAATTTTTAAAATTGTATTTTATAGTCTAGTAATATAGCATTGTATTTTTAGCACTTCTAGCATTGTGCTTCATTATTGTGTCATGTAAAAGCTGTTAACCTCTTGCAGCAAAATGTTTTGGTTTCAGTTACTCATTGCACACAGGCTTCTTATTGATCTGCAGTAATCTGTCTAGATCTTTGGCCTCCTGCATGCATTTGTATCTTCATACACAGAGCTTGAAACTGTACTGAGTTCCGATCTGCAAGTCAACATTATCAGAATGTTTTTTAAAGGAGGACTGCCTCTTTCAATTTTTTTAATATTGAGGAATACCCAAAATGACTATGACTACCTGGAAGTTCTTTAGCATGGAGAATGTTTTGCATCATCCTGAATAGAAAAGGGGACATCTGCAGTTACACATCTCTTCCATGTTTGAGAGAGCTTAAGACAAGCTACAAGAGTCCAGATCTGTAGTGGGCCTCAAGAATCTTATTTAAAAATCTGTTAAACTAGGTTGTTTGAGTTAATATTACCTTAAAACTTACTTGACACAGTAATGGAGCTGCCTTGCAGCATACCATTTGGATGCTTGTATATAGCAATGACATGGAAGAGTGGAGTGTGCAGAGGGGAGTTGCAGAAGGTGCAGGACCTAGTAGAACCATGTTGGAGGGCCAGTGGAGTCAAGAGGGAGCGATAGTTAACATGATCCTCTCAGTTCTGGACTCCCTTGACTGGATTGAGCCGTCCCTGGATTGAGTAACCTATTTTGATGTTTTGTAAGAGGAGAGACCTTGTTTCATCCTCTAGTCACATAGGAACATAATGCATGTATTCAGTGGACAAAGGGAGGAAACAGGTCCTCGGAGCAAAACAGAAGTAATATGAATTGTTAAAAGTAGATGCACAGCCAGTACCTGTGCTGGAGAAATTGGAGGAAACCAGATTTAAAAGAAAGCTTGGATGGAAGGCAGTTGACGGTACAGAAATCAGGAGTAACCCTGTGTATTGTGTGCCTCAGAATGAGCTCTGGAATATTGATGCAGGTAAAACTCTGAAAAGTAACTAATATATTTGTTCTTAAGAGGCCTTTCAGTTTCAATTCTATTACAGTATTGAAAGATGGTGAGTGGTTTTGGGGGAGTTTGAGAGCATTGCTATCAGAAAATTCCACTGCTAGAGAAAATTCCCCTGTCTGAGCTGCTAAATCCAGTGTAACCAAAGTGTGTTAGTACTTTGAGAGTGCCTCTCAAAGAACTGTTAATCGTAATTGATTTAATTAACAGCTGTTTCAAACAGTTGTGTCTATTAGCCTATTTAGAAGCTAAGACTTTATTTATAAGCAATATTAGTGAAATGTTAGAAATGTATAATTAAAATTAAGGTATGGTATTAATCATCTTGGTCATACTGTGCAGATTGTTTATTGTTGTTATCGTTTTTATTAAACACTTCCTTCTTTTGGATGATCTGTATGTTCTTAGAATAGTATAAATGTATCACTGTGCAAAACTCTACATTCTCTCTTTCAATTTAAAGAACCAGCTACTGACTGATCATGGGCATAATCCACTGATGAAGAAAGTATTTGATGTATACCTCTGCTTCCTTCAAAAGAATCAGTCTGAAACAGCGCTGAAAAATGTCTTCATTGCTTTAAGAGCACTTATTTTTAAGGTAAGAAGTTTAAAAATAGTTAATCTTCAAGTATTTATCAATGGCTTTAGTCGACAATACATTATGCAAAAAATAAAGAACTAAAATACTAAATTAATATTGGTTATTGAGGACTGATCTGATCCCAGCAGTGTCCTTTGAATTGCTATGAAAACCGTATTGTCTTGTGAACTACTATGTCTATTTTTCCACAGTTTGGGAATATTAATATATTTGTATTTTTTCTTGATATCCTTATGAAGAACTGAAGCTAGTTTTAATGAATAATTTCTTTCTTTTCTACTTTTTCCTCAGTTTCCTTCTACATTTTATGAAGGTAGAGCTGATATGTGTTCTGCACTGTGCTATGAAATTCTGAAATACTGTAATTCCAAACTGAGTTCGATTCGTACTGAAGCATCACAGCTACTGTACTTCTTAATGAGAAATAATTTTGATTACACAGGGAAGAAATCTTTTGTTAGGACACATCTGCAAGTTAGTATACTTCCTTTATTTTTCTCTTTTGGTTTTAAATATTGTGTTTGTGGATGTGCAGATGAGAAGCCCTGTCCGATAAAGACATAAAAGATATGATTTTGCATTCAAGCAAGACTGGTACTATTCTAAGAGTAAGAAGATGGCAATAAAAGCATGTTCAGTACAAGGAAATACTTATAAACAGTTTCATGGCCCTGTGTTTCACAGGAAATAATTTTTATTTGTCCGTAGCAGATGTTTTGTTTTGTTTTTAATTGTTAACTGGCATACCCTGTTGCATCTGAAAAAGGAAAAGAATGCAGTCACAATCAAGTTAAAGGCTAAAATAAAACAAATACGTAGAAAATTGTGTGTTCTGTCAAAGCTGGGAACAATAGTTTACTAGTTTTATGACCTCTGGCTAGTTCACTTGGCAGTCAGTCTTTAGAGCAGAGAATGTACGTGCATTAAATTTACACAAGCCTGTTTTTTCTTGCCTATGTTATTGTACAAGTAACTTTGGGGGAAAAAAAAAAAAAACAAATATAATTGAACTGAGGAGAGTCATCTTTCAATTAAAATTTCAATTCCTTTGCAATTACTTCATAGGTGCATCACAAGGGTATTTCATTAAAAATGCACTAACAAGATACTTGTTTATGTCAAGGTTATTATTTCAGTAAGCCAGTTGATTGCGGATGTTGTTGGAATTGGAGGAACTAGATTTCAGCAGTCCCTTTCCATCATCAACAATTGTGCCAATAATGACAGAATTATAAAGGTCTGGTTTTATTCTTCTTTCCATACTATAAAAGGATGCTTGAAAACTCTATTGTAGCATCTTTTGCAATTATGTTTCAACTTTTTATTATGCAAATAATAAAAAAAGATAGTAATTAACCTGACTTCTCTGTGGTTTAGCACACTACATTCCCCTCTGATGTTAAGGATTTAACAAAACGTATTCGTACTGTACTGATGGCTACAGCTCAGATGAAGGAACATGAGAATGATCCAGAAATGCTTGTAGACCTCCAGTACAGTTTGGCAAAGTCTTATGCTAGTACGCCTGAACTAAGGAAGACGTGGTTAGACAGCATGGCAAGGATCCATGTTAAAAATGGAGATCTGTCAGAGGTAAGAGAAAAAAAATCACACTAGTTTTAGCGTTGTAAAAGCTTCAGCCTATCTTTCTTGAAACTGAATGTACTATATGTAGTTCTTAGTGTGTAATATAATAAGCACTTTTAATAAATTTTTAATTGTTAGTAGATTAGTTTGAATGACTGATAAGTTTATGTCTCACTCTGTTTACTAATATGAAATATATGTTTAACAACTGTAGCTGACGCGGTGCTAAACCAGGAATGCCCAATGCAAACCATGGAAGACACAGACCTTCTGCTTAGAAATATCTCTGTTATCAGTTCCTGAAATACTTAAAGCCACTCCTTGAATTTCTCTCCAGTTGCCTTTACAGAATTAGCTTGATTCTGTTCCAGACTGCTTATTAAAAAGCTCCTTGTGTTCTTAAAATTGAGAAATCACAATTTTTTTTGTTTGGAAAAAAGCTATCTGATTTCACTGTGCTGTTGAAATATTTCTTTCTAGCAAAAATGAGAGTTGAGAGTGGGAATTTTTATGTCTTGATGTAAGTGTTTTGTCAGCATACAGAATGCATTTTGTCTCTTTCTGAAAGTTTGCTCCATCTGAAAGTAAATCATGTTACACGACATCACTGAATTTCATAAACATGTCTGTTAAACTTAGAATCATGTAAATGCGTAAATATCTTCAAGAAATAGTAGCTGCTATCTTACTCATGTCTTAGTACTAGAATTCTTTTCTAATATATGGTAGCAACACAGAAGACATATGCAAAATACTCTGTTACTAGCTTGTATTTTGAAGGAAGCAACTTCCACTCTTTCAGAAGACAAGCTCTTGTATTCCTTTTCCTTTTCAGGTCTAGTTTGTTGTTTGTTTGCTTTTGGTGTTTGTTGGTATTTTTTAAATTTGACTCTCTGACTGCAACTAGATGAGAACCTCTGGAAATCACCAAGCCCAACCCCATAGAAAGTATGAATTAGAGAGAATTTATAACATACGCTTACTTTTTTCCTTCACCTCCATTTTCTGAAATTCTGCAACCTCCATATGTAAACTGTTCAACTGAGAATTACAGTTAGAATTAACACTTTGCTGTAAGCCTAAACGTTTTTAGTAAAGGAAGAATCTTGAATCTTTATTTTTTGTCTTTTCTGTGGAGAAAAATGATCAATGTCAATTTCATAAAGCATCTCAAATACTTGAAGACTACGCTGTCCCTCTTCTCTTTCTTCTGTTTTCTGGACTACAGCAACCAAATTCCTTCACATTCCATTCATTGGTGAGACTTCTTCTCTTTTTGTTTTGCTGCTTTCAAGTGGTTTGTCACCAGATTTTATTCCATTATTCTTGGTCTGGAGCCAAAGAAAGACAGAACAGATTAGCAGAAGAACCATGAAAGGCTGAGTAGAATAATTAATAGATCTTTTGTTTCACATAACACTTAAACTACACCCCCAAAAAATTCTCCTGATTTGCCTGGTTTTTAGTTTGGTGTTCCTACCTTGTAATTCATGGTCCACGGTCACCCAGGTTGTGTAGTGCCGTCCATGCTACACAATGCTCTGGTAAAGAGTGAGTGCTCTCGCACAGGTACTGTTTTGCATCAATGAGGTGGAGAATTCTTAAACCAGTCATAGGACATCTCCTGCAAAGCAGCAAAAAGGAAAACCAAAGAAATTATCTTAGCCTGTGGCTCTTACATACCTTGGGTTTAGTACTTCCATTATAATTGTAATTTACAAGATTGTTACATATTTCTGTTTTAGGCAGCAATGTGCTATGTCCACGTAGCAGCACTGGTTGCAGAATATCTCACACGAAAAGGTATGATTTTGAAATCTTACTATAATGTTTATATTTTTTTCCAATATAGTTTAGGATAAGCAATAGTTTCCCTCAGGAAGTTGTAGGCATTTCATTGTTATGAAGGAAAAAATTCTGACCTAACCAGATAGTATACTCATGTATTTAAGAGTATACTTGCATATCTAAGAGGCAGCATTTCAGATAAAGGGGAAGTAAAATTTTTAGGAAAGAAAAAAAACCTTCTAATTTTACACCAGAGCTGTGAATAGCTGAAGTCAGACCCTTGCCAAAGCAAACTCACCAGTAAATATTCTTGTTCCACAAGTACTCTCTCACTGCATTTAGGAAAATCTGTCATTGCCAGAGAAGTCAAAGTAAATACATAGAAATTTTTAAATGCTGAGTCGGAGATAATAGTGTCATATAAAAGTTACTTCCTCTCAGTAATATAGAGAGTCAAACTTCTACCTGTGGTATTTCCAGCAGAAAGAAAAATGCATTTGAGGTAATCATTCAATAAAACCTTTGGCAGTCAGACTCCCATCTGAGCAGGATGAATTTCTTTAGGAATGAGCTGGAAAACAAACGTGTACTTCTATAGTATTTAAGTGCTACAGAAATAGTGAAAATAAGTGTGAAATAAATACGTGCTTTTGTCATATTTACTGGTTGCTCTTGAGGCTTTAATTAATATGTGTAATGTTAAGTATTTTTAAATATGTCTTCTGCCTTATCCAGCATCACAAAATGTCCTAACATTATCCTGGTGGAGAAAAAATAACTTGTCTATTTTGCTTTTTCAATGACAGGGATGTTTAGGCAAGGTTGTACTGCTTTCAGAGTAATCACACCTAATATTGATGAAGAGGCTTCAATGATGGAGGATGTTGGAATGCAAGATGTTCACTTCAATGAAGTAAGTAAATGTAAGAGTGTTAGAAGGGATGCGCATTGAAGTGCTGTCTGGTTTTCCAAGTTTTGTGTTTCAATCTGGAGGCTGGCTAATGTGATGGATATTACAATTATTTTCTTAGCTGCGCTTCTAATCCTAAAACTGAAATAAAATACTTCTGTGAGCTGTCTTGGCTTTAGAGAATTTACTATATATATTTATATTAAATAAAGCACTAGTGCATCAACACCACTACTAGAGTAAAAGTAAGCAAAATTTTCAAACTTAAACAGGGGAGATTTAGGCTAGATATAAGGAAGAAATTCTTTACTGTGACAGTGGTGAGGTACTGGAACAGGTTGCCCAAGGAAGTTGTGGCTACCCCATCCCTGGCAGTGTTCCAGGCCTTGAGCAACCTTTTCTAGTGTGAAGTGTCCCTGCCCATGGCAGGGGGATTGGAACTAAATGATCTGTAAGGTCCTTTCCAACCCAAACCATTTGTGATTCTGTAATTTCAAAAATAAGTTTTTAAGCTAGTTGACAGGATGGACGCTAATGTGGCTTATTAGAGTTAGCAAGATGGTTTTTTTTGTTGTTTGGGTTGGTTGGGTTTTTTTGGTTGGTTGGTTGGTTGGTTGGTTTTGGGTTGGTTTTTTTTTTCCCCTAACTGGCTTTGATTTACAATGTTACTACACCAGCAATCATGAAAATGTGTTTAGT
The DNA here is from genome assembly GCF_963264785.1 of Psittacula echo. Classification (NCBI taxonomy): domain Eukaryota; kingdom Metazoa; phylum Chordata; class Aves; order Psittaciformes; family Psittacidae; genus Psittacula; species Psittacula echo. Next base: position 72,445,198 of record NC_137736.1, read on the forward strand.
GGTTTGTTGCTGGTTTACGGTTTCCCTAAGCAAATTCGCCATAGCAATGGAAATAGTTTAACTGACACCAGACTTACATCAGTGTTGATTTTTTTCTGGCTTAAGTTTCACTCCTTGCGTCTTCACTGAGCCATCTGTGCTCTACAGTAAATTTTATTTTTAAGAAACCTATGTAAAAAGAAAATGAATAATCTTTTTCCTGACGAACTACATCTGCACTATGTATTAGTCAGTATAGGTGGTGGAGGAAGGGACAGACTGCCTGTTTTTATGTGTATATATATATATATTGGTTTAGTTTGTATATGGCAAAGGTGTATGACAATTATATGACTTTGCAAATTGTGGCTATGCTAACAGATTTAGGAGGAACAGATGAAAGACTTAGGGGTTTAAGCCTGGGTTTAGGCCTAGGGTACCTGTGTTTTACTCCTAAGTTCTGGTTGTGCTTTGCTCTGTAGTTTTAAGACAAAATTTGTTGACTTGCCTTTTTCTGGAAAGGCAGGAATTGGAATTAACTTGAAATGGTGAAATACAGTGTTTTTTCTTTCCAAGGACACCCAATACCAGATTGCTTTGTTTGTTTGTTTGTTTTAATTTATGTGCTATAGTCTTTAAACCACTGATTTTCCTGATCCAGCATGGAATTTACCATGTTACTCAAAACAAAATGTAAGCTGCTGTAAGTGTGCCAAGAGTTTAGTAACTAGTGACTACCGCTAATGGAAACTTTTGTTAGAAATTCTTGTCAGTATCTACCTGACAAACCATTTGACAGACATAAATTCTTTTTATTTTTTAAGTTGAAAAATTTAAAAATTTATTCTTTTTCTCATTAGTCAGTCCCTTCAAAAAGAATATACTGCTTTTTCTGGCACATTGAACCCTACACGAATTTATTTCCATCTCGCAGTATTTCCATGGAATGGAAGTAAGCCAAGAGTGAAATTATAAGTCTGTGGAACTTGCAAAAGCATCAAACCTTGCCAAATTTAATTTTTCTCTGCATGCAACCCTTTTTAAACTTAACTATGTAGTACTCTGACTCACTGAGTATTGAAAAAAGTTACTACTTCTCAGATAACTTCTTACAGTTTGTCCCAAGAAGAGTAATAATAGGGAGGAACTGTGTGGTTTTTAGTAGACTAAAAATCATGGATAATTTTGGGTGACTAGTATTTTACAAAAGTACTTCAGAGCAGGTAGTCTAGTTGCTTCATGAATAGAAACATATTCATATGTGGACTGTTTACTCAGTGTGTTCTTATGTGAGCAAAACTATTAGTCTAAAAAAAGAAAATCATATTGGGTACAGAAATCAAAGCAGAAACATATCTTTCAAGCTGTACTTTACTACTACTTTACTACTGAGCAAAATGCTGCTCTAATGGGAATTCTTCCTATATGTGGTAACAAGAGTCATGTAGAATTTCTTAAAACTTCAGATTTCCCTGGATGCTTGTTACGTTAAAGTGAAGTCTCTAGCAGACTAATTACAAGTAGGGGTGATGAGGGGGCATCTCCTAAAAGGGGCAAAATATCTTTTATATTCTCCAGATGATATAAAGTCTTCCGCATTAAGTGAAATTTGTCTTAAGCCCTTATGTAGTTTCTCATTTTTAAAAATGAAATTTTAAAAGTTCTCAATTCTAATAATAAAAGAATTTTATTTCAGGCCAGGGTTACCCTGACTTATCTCCTAAACTAGACAGTTGGGGGAAAAAAAAAATAAAAAGAAAATTTTGGTTTGATTTGGTTCAGGGGTTGGGTTTTTTTAACAAAGTTACTGTGTGCATTTCAGTTAAACAGTTGTTTACCCAGACAGCCTTTTGAGCAGCACAAGTCAAATTCTTCTTGCAATACTAAAAAAAAACCCCAAACTTCTGAGAGTCAGAAATAGGAATGTAAAAGGCTGGAATCTGGTATCCTTTCCATGCTAGACTTTGCTGTAAGCAGTCCATCTGTGAGAGATCTGAGCTATGGCTAACAGGCTGTGGCAGGTGCCAGTTTCCATACAGATGAAGGTTGGAAACAATTTAATTCAGATTTTTAATTTTCAGTTTTTAATTCAGATATTTAATTTTCAGGTTTTTCCCCAAATAAATTTTGCCAGAATACAGCTACACCACAGATACTGAGTCAATCTCTACCTCCCTGTTTGGGGTTGTTTTTTTTTTTTTGTCTCTTATTTAGCTATGACTTTCCATGGGAGGATTTTTTCTAACTTACAGATTGGTAAATGAAAGCGCTTCAAAGGTCACGTCATATTATAAGTGATCAACATCCAGTGTAATTCAATATATCAAAGCATTTTATGAAAAGCAGAAATAGGTACTTACCCAAACACATAAGATGCCTGAAGTATGGTGGTGAAGGCTGGCATTCTTCAGGGATACTCAGGGTGATTTTGTTTGACATCTTCATTAGCAAAGTAGGTCATGGGATATGGTGTATCATCAAGTTTGTGGGTGCAACTAAATGATATGCTGGGGGGCAGGACTGCTGTTTAGAGCAACCTCAAACTGAAGCAACACAAAGCTTCTCAAAGTTCTACAAAGACAAGTGCAAATCCTTGTATCTGTTAAAAAATCACCCAGTGTATCAGCGCAGGCTGGGGATGGACTGGCTGGGCAGCAGCTCTGCAGAAAGACCTGGGAGTTCTGGTGCACAAGAGTTTGAATGGGAATCGTCAGTGTAACCTTGTGGCATCAGAGGCCAGTTGCACGATGGGTTACATTAGGAAGAGCATGAAGTCAAGAAAAGGAGAAAAGTGGGATTTCCCACTTCCACTTGGCCTTTGTGGTGCCCCATCTGTAATCTTGTGCCCAGTGCTGCCCATCCAAATCAAGAGAGATATCAAGAAACTGGAAAAAGTCCAGCTCCTAAGGTGGCTAGTGGAAGAATCAGAACTTTTCTAAGAGGTGTGCCATAGGAGAGTAAGAGGCCATTAACAGGTTACAAATTGAAACTCTGAGTGGGTATATGGAAAAAAAGCCTTTTCCCATGAGGAAGGATAAATACTGAGACAGGTGGCCCAGAAATGTTGTGTCATTTTCCTCCCTCCTATCATCTCTCCACACATCTTTTGCTTTTTATGTATTTTTCCTGTATGCAATCAGAATTCTGCTGCTTTGCTATATTTGGATTCTCTCTGGTGTCTGAGTTAAGACTCTTGACAAAACAGTGTTTGTGGATAGTCTTGAGGGCCAGCAGTGACACTGGTCTTTCTGTTATCACCACCTAGTCGTTGAGGGTGGCGATACTGGGGAGTCTATACAGCCCCATAATGACTGGGGGAAAGGAAGAGATGTTTTGGGGACCATTGCAGCACATGGATGAGGGTAGCATTTTTCAGTCTCTTTTTGCAATCAGTATTGAAGTAGGCTTTTCTTAGTGATCTCTTCATGCTATCTTAGTCCCCTACCAAAGGGAGGAGGGCAGTAGAATAGCACTGAATCCCTTCTAAGGATAAAATGTTGTTTCCAGCTTCTGGCTTCACCACTACAATGCAAGAAGGTCTCAAGGACTAGAAATGTCATGTCTTATGACACTCCTCAGTCTCAGACTTGGATTCTCTTGGAGGTTCTTGGAGCTCCAGACATGTTTGAAGAGGACAGATTTATGATAGGGTTTGTGGAAGCAAATGAGCTTCTTCACAGAAATTCTTTTGTACTCAAAACCATGACCAAGTATGTGACAGCTTTCTCACAGGAGCTATAAGCTTTCCATGGTATCTGTAAAATTGTTTGTTGTAAATGAGTTAATGGACTTAGCCAAGTAATTTCAAATTTATGAAAACCAGAGCAAACTATTGTTATCTTAGTTTTGTTGTGCTGACTGAAGCAGAAGAAATCAAATGCATGGAAAATAAAGAATTATGACAAACTGAAGGGACTTTATAGTTATGATGTAACTGCTCTAATGCAGAATTCATGCTTCCATTCTAACATACCGAAAAGCATAGTTCTTATTTAACCTTAAATAACTATTTTTTTGCAACAAGGATATTAGACTCAAACCTGACAAATCCAAGGTGGTTTCTTGCTTGTGACTCTGTTTTGACCCTTCAGGACTTCTCAGCTTCTCTCACTTTATAGTTTAATTCTGGACCAAGTATTCCAGATTCCACAGTTATATCTTAATAGCTACTCTGAGTACAGATTTTGGTATTGTATCCTTTTGTTTTATTGTTAATGTCATTTGATAGTTTCCTTCAGAACTGTTAGTCAAGTGTTTGTATAGCTGTCTTTTAAAATAATGTTCTTTGTGCAAAGCCAAAAAAAAAAAAAAAAACCCAATGAAAAAACAAACAACCCAAGGAAACAAACTTTGGGAAAAAAAACCAAACCAAAACACACAAAAAAACCAAACCAAACAAAAAACAACCCAAAACAAAAAGCCCAAACAAACAAAACAAAACAAAGCAAAAAAACAACCAACCTGTTACAAGGTAAGACAAGGGTCTCAAGTTAAGACCCAGGGTCCTCACACAGGTGTCATTTGTAGACCTAAGAGGTCAGAAGTATCTAGATGAAAAATGCTGTTTGTGGTAAATACAAAGAATATGAGTGCAGACTTGGACCATTCTGTTTTGTTTTGAGGCAAGAGCTCCCTTTTCATTGGAAAGAACTTTGGTATAATTATTTATTGTGCTTTTCATGAGTACTCAATACTTCTCCTTTTTCAAATGTGTATCCAAATCTAGGATGTGCTGATGGAATTGTTGGAACAGTGTGCTGATGGACTCTGGAAGGCAGAACGCTATGAACTCATTGCCGACATATATAAACTTATAATTCCTATTTATGAAAAACGGAGAGATTTTGAGGTAGTAAATTCATCATAAGTAAATTCATCTTAAGGAAATTCATCATAAGTAAATTCATCTTAAGGAAATTCATCATAAGTAAATTCAAGTGAGGAAAAAAAAAGTCCTGATTTTTCTGGTCTTACCTGCGTGACACATTGGACATCACAGTTCAAGAATATTTAAATTGTAAATGAAATATGAACGTGTTGAATTTTTTGTTTTAATTTTAAATAATTAATTTTTTTCCTTAAATAATTAAAAATTAATAGTGTATTATTCCACAAAAGTTTTATGTTAATGTATATATACTGTATAGTAATTTATATTATCCTATGCAATAGGTTTGTGTGCAAAACTTATTACTACTGTTCAATGAAATAATGTTTTTAGTTATTATTAACTACGAGGACATAAGTTATTGTTGTTTTAAGACAGGAAAGTTCTAGTTTATTCCTTTACCCCATGACTGTTTCTTATTTTTAGAGGCTTGCTCATTTATATGACACTCTTCATCGAGCATACAGTAAAGTAACAGAAGTTATGCATACAGGCAGGAGACTGCTGGGAACTTATTTCAGGGTAGCATTCTTTGGACAGGTGAGTTTTGTTTAAGTTTCATTTGTAAAATAAATTCAGGTGGTTCTTACTGCGCAGAGCAGACAGTGTTTACTATTTCATCATCTGTATTGACACCATGACATAACAAGAAATGTGTTCTGTAAGAAATAATTAAACACCATCTAATTAATTTTAAAACATGCATCAATACCAATACAGTTTCTTTCTTATTTTTCTCAGTAAATTTTTGCCTTTTTTTCCTTTTTTTTCTTTGATTTACTACCTTAAGGCAGCGGTAAGTTTTTTAGAATGTCAGTTCTTAGCAATGTATTGACTTAATGTCTGTAGTGCTACAGTGTGGTTTGCAAGGCTGCTTCTTAGATTGGTATGCATTAATGGCCATTGCGATTCAAAAAACAACATTAAGTTCCATTAGAGAACAAATCACTCTTTTTCTATGCATCAATATTGCATGCTTCAAACAAAAGTTCTGGCTCTGTATTGGACAGCTTCACATCCTCTAATATGTGTCTAGAATGCATATGTATGGTACCACTCAGTATCAAGTATTACACTTTCTACATGCATAGCCCAGTTGCTTATTGTTCAGCTGAGCATGGAGAATTGTAAAATGCTCTAAGGAGTATAACTTTACATGTATTCTGTTGTTTTTTATAACTTTATAGCAATACCAGTTTACAGACAGTGAAACAGATGTTGAGGTAATTACAGTAACTGCTTACAAAGCAAGCAATGCAGTAAAAACTACTGCATTTCACTTTAGTTTGATGTGGGTATTTTTGTCAATCTAGCCTGTGTTTATACATGATATGTTGTGCTTTTCTATTTTGTCTGTTCCGTTTATGACAAAAATATTTGTTTTCTGGTTTCAAACATGAACTCTGACATGGCTTGTTGTTTTAAACCAATGACCTGTTTCACTTCCCATGTACTCTATCTTGCTTTTAGTTACAGTTTTAAAACAAATGCTTTATGTAATAAAAATAAAGAAGTATATGCTAATTTAGTACAACATAAAATTAAAATCATTACAATTAAATTTCATTTTATATAATTTTTAGTTACTACATAAAGAAAATTTTCAGAGTATTTTTATGTTAGCTATTGCCAAAATACTCACTTGTGAATCAGATAGTCCTGTTAGGCAACAAGATTTCTGTTTGGCAAGTGAAACAGTGCTGAAAATTCACTTTTGAATAAAAGTGAAGAAAAGTTATCTCAAAGGCTTGGCACACCATAAAATTACAAACAAAACTTCAAAATTTTAACTGTGTTTCCATTATCTCTCACTCATTCTGTAGTAGATAAGTACATTTTTCTGTTTGTTTGTTGTTTTGCTTGGGGTTTTATCCTCTTAGGAAACCGTTTTTACTTAGATTTTAATTTCTCTTTATTTATGTTTGCTTGAATTCTGATGTTAAATGTTTATATTTGCTTTGAACCACACACATTATGTTCATCTTAATCATTGTGCTATGTGTTTTTTTCCCAAGATTTTGATTACTTTGTATTTTACAGGGATTCTTTGAGGATGAAGATGGAAAGGAATATATCTACAAAGAGCCCAAACTCACGCCTCTTTCAGAAATTTCCCAAAGACTTCAAAAACTCTACTCTGATAAATTTGGAACTGAAAATGTCAAAATGATTCAGGATTCTGGCAAAGTATGATCTTTATTCACTCTAAAAAATTCTAATATATTACTTCACTAATCCACTTGAAATACTGTGGGTTCACTGTCTGTTATTGACACACAAATAACAAAAAAAACGTTACTGGTTGAAGGACACTAGAGAACTATTATCTCATAATAAATTTACCTTTAAGAACAACCAAAAAGCTTAATTACCATAGTGTTACCTCTCAAAATAATAATCGCATCTTAGAACAAATTTGGATTATGACCATATTCTGTGTTACCTTTAACTATATTTCTTGCCAGTTCATGCACAGTCATTCTTTGGAAGTTTTTTCCCTTTTCTGCCCCTCAATAGCAGTGTCCAGACTTTCTTCTGAAGTAAGAAACAGGCACCTTTTCTGAGGAAAGTAGCAAAAGTAAATAACATTTTAATTCTGTATCAGTTGTTCTTCTTATCCTTTGCCTATGTCTGTGAGCCTGTTCAATTTTATGAATGCTTAAGCTGTAGAAAAAATATGTTCACACAGAGTCATCTGGTTAAATCTAAATTTGTCATAGGAAATGCTTTCCTTTGTAATTGAAGACTGCAAAACTGGTGAACTGAAGAGGGTTACAGTGTCCTGTATGCTGAGAAGAGCAAATACTGCACAAGATGCCTTCATGTATTCCTTTTGTTCCCTTCCCCAGACAGTTTTTATCTTTTAGTTGGCTTGAGACTTTGATGATCTTTTCTTATAATTTCCTGTCTTCTGTTCCTCGATTCCACCAGTAAGATAACAAAGTTCTGAGCTTCTTGACCTGAAAGTGCAGCAATGGTGGGCTTTTCAATACTGGAACTTTAAAAGAAGAGGAGGATGCAGGCAAGGGCTAGATTTCATGCTGTGGATGGCAAGGGATTTATATTGTAATCTCAGTTTTTCACAGCTCTTCCTTTTCACAGTTTACTGAATTTTTTACAGTTAATTATAATGCATCTGTCAAAATCACCACTTAAGTTCCAGTCTAATCAACTTAAAAAAAAAAAATTATTAAAAAAATAATTAAGCAGCATGTTCCCATATAAAAAGGATAACAGCAGGGAGACCTTAGCTGTGTTCCTACTTTACTCCAGGGCTTACCTGGTGACTTCATGTGTGTATTATTCTTCACTATGAGGGTGGTGAGGCACTGGAACAGGTTGCCCAGAGAAGTTGTGGCTGCCCCATCCCTGGCAGCGTTCAAGGCCAGGCTGGATGGGGCTTTGAGCATCCTGGTCTAGTGGATGGTGTCCCTGCCCATGGCAGGGGCGTTGGAACTAGATGATCCTCATGGTCACTTCCAGCCCAAACCATTCCGTCAGTCTATTTGTGTTGTTTTTTCCACTTAGTTTATACAAGTGAAATGGCTCAGAGACAGACAGAGGTAACGTGAATGTTTGACATGGGACTAAAATGGTAGGCAACAACTTTCAGAAAGATGCACAGGTTTAGGGTGCCTTCTTTATCCCGTGGTTGGGGGAATTCACAAAATAAAAAAAAAAAAAAAAAAAATCCTTGGTCCATTTAGGGACCTGTTTGGTGAAGACTTAGAAGGCCTTGTCTGTTGGTACTGGAGACAGTTGCTCCTTTTACCAAATTAAAGATCTGCCAGTCCATGAGGCCCTCACCCATCCAGTCCTAGAAGCAAAATGAACTGAATAGTGAAGCCTTCAGTTTGCTTTGCTCCCATGACTGTATTCTTTGGGACCTTCATAGGGTGTCAGAATTGAGACAGGCAGGTTGGGAGGAGTGCCTTCTGGAGGTGATATCTGAACTATATACAATGTAGGGTTTTATTTTTAATTATTAATGGTTTTTTATCACTAGCAATTTTACATCTCCAGTCTACTATTGTATCAGCTTCATGGAAGACAGATATTTGTTTCTGAGTTTTCTCTACCTGTGCCTTCCAGTATTAATCATGGGTATAACTTGGTAATATGTTTTTGTTTGCGGTTCTGCATACAGCAGTTATCAATGAGTATTTAAATAAAATAACTAAAAAAACCCCACAGTATGTTGTAAAGCGTAATTTTATGTTCCTTCCTTCTGAATAGTTAGAAACAGAGAGCAGATAAGCCCTGTGAGAGCATTAATGTTTCGTGTGTTTTCAATAATGTAAGGGTTAAGAGACCAAATTAAATTTCCAAAAATTGTGTAACTTCAATTAAATCCACTTTATTCACAATTTCAGCTGTTTGATTATTTTTTATTACCATTTTTAAAGGTAAATCCTAAGGATTTAGATTCAAAATATGCATATATTCAAGTTACACATGTAATTCCATACTTCGAAGAAAAAGAGCTGCAAGAAAGAAAAACAGATTTTGAAAGGACTCATAACATTCGTCGCTTTATGTTTGAGATGCCTTTCACTCAAGCTGGTAAAAGACAAGGAGGGGTAGAAGAACAGTGTAAAAGACGGACTATTTTAACAGGTACTGATTGAATGCAAATTTCCTTTAAAAGAAAACTTATTGGGGGAGAGGGTTATACTTTATTCTTGATACTAATTTTTCCTATATGTTGTGTATTTTGTCAGAAAAAATCCTTTAGTAGATTTCACACAACTGTTGCAGGTGACAGTTGCAAAGTATACTAAAATACTGTTAGACAAAACAACCTTTTAAAATCAGTGGTTATTAGTGTAGGGATTGGTGCATGGACGGGAAGCTGCTAGGAGGGACAGGAACCAGCTGACTCTGGGGAGGTGCTTGGGCGGCAAATATAAGGAATTCTAACTGCGCAATAAATCGTTGTTGACCCGCATTCCATGAATGCTCTATGTCTCAGCCCTAGTTCGGAGGGAACTAGTGCTTCCATCCCTCACCACACGAGTAGCGAGAAACTACAATTAGTAGCAGTAATGTCGGTGATCTCTTTTGCTGTAATCCATGCAAAGCTATGCATATTTACATTTTCAATATTTTTTCCCTGTACATTTGGTAGTATTTCTGTTATATAATATGTTACTAAATTGGGCAACTGATTACTTCAAAATGAGAATTTAGCATAAAATTCTATCAAAACACACCTTACGAGCTCGTTGCATAATTAGTGCAGCCCATTTACTCCATGTCGCATCGGTTGCATGATGTGTAGAGGAGACCCTGCCTTTGAACATGGTGGAGGTAGGGGACAATCGGATTTACTGGCTGTGTGGGTCAGATGGCCTGGCACATCAGTCCCACAGAAGTATAAAGCTCTCGTAGATACCGGTGCACAGTGTACCCTGATGCCGTCAAGCTGTCAAGGGGTGGAACCCATCTATATCTCTGGAGTGACAGGAGGATCCCAAGAGTTGACTGTACTAGAGGCTGAGATCAGCCTGACTGGAAGGAAATGGCAAAAGCACCCCATTGTGACTGGTCCAGAGGCTCCATGCATCCTCGGCATAGATTACCTCAGGAGAGGGTACTTCAAAGACCCAAAAGGGTACCGATGGGCTTTTAGTATTGGGAACTTTGTCCCCCTCTACAATATGTAAAAGTTCTGACTGGGCTGGGCCAGCCCTGTTGGCAGATCCTCTGGTGTTGACCAACCAGGTGGCCTTTGGTAAGTGTGTATCCCAATGCTTGAAAGTTCCCCCACCCATTGCTCTCAGTGTAGTTTTTAACAGCCCATTGTACCGTTCGATTTTCCCAGAGGCTGGTGCATGGTAGGGGATGTGATGTACCCACTCAATGCCATGCTCTTTGGCCCAAGTGTCTATAAGGTTATTCCGGAAATGAGTCCCATTGTCTGATTCAATTCTTTCTGGGGTGCCATGTCGCCACAAAATCTGGTTCTCAAGGCCCTCAATACTTTAACTATATGAAACTTTTTTCCATCCATAGCTATACATTGTTTCCCATATGTGAAGAAGCGCATTCCAGTAATGTACCAGCACCACACTGATTTAAACCCAATTGAAGTAGCCATTGATGAAATGAGTAAAAAAGTTGCAGAACTGAGGCAGCTTTGCTCTTCAGCTGAAGTAGATATGATCAAATTGCAGTTGAAGCTACAAGGAAGTGTCAGTGTTCAGGTAAGACCATATGCTTCGCCATCCAGCTTGAAATTTCATTTGCTTCTGTCCTTGAACAAGTGTATAAGTAGCGTTTTATCATTTGTTTCTATTCTGTATATTTAAGAATGTCCTAGATTAGAAACATCATCACTGTTTGCAGCTATTTTCAGAATAGAAAAAGCAACAAAAGTGTTTCAGGTAAATATTGATCATGGACAACTACATGAAAGGATTAAGATTCATCCCTGGAATTTATGGTGGTCTGAGTCACACCAGGTTTTGGTTTATAGTTGGAACTACCATGAAGTGATGACTTCCCATATGAGAATGAATGAGCATATTTTGCCTGGGTCTTTCACAGTAGGTTCAACATGATCATTACTTCTTTTGTATTTTGGTAAGATCCCTATGGAGGTGAAGAAGAAGTGACAAGATATCAGAGTGGGGTATTAGCAGAAAATCTCACTGTCAAGCATTTTTGTTTTGCCTAAGGCTAACAAGAACTGAATGTGTTAAAAAAAAAAAAAATCAATCAAAAATCATGAAGATTCAGCAAAATAAAGTATATGAAGCAATTGTAGCATATACAAATCAGTATGAGTCTTAATTAACAAGTGATAGGACAAGAGGTAATGGCCCCAAGCTGTGCCAGGGGCAGTTTAGACTGGATATTAGAAAAAATTTATTCACTGAAAAGGTGATCAGGCATTGGAACAGACTGCCTGCAGCAGTGGTGGAATCACTGTCCCTGGAAGTGTTCAAAAACCATGCAGATGAAGCCCTCAGTGCATGGTTTAATGCTCTTAACGCTCCAACTCCAGCAGTTATCTTCTGAAATAAGTCTAGCTTTTTTGAAATCCAGATGTTCTCCTAAGACAAACAAATCAGACAGACACCTGTAGTAGGTTTTATTGCTAAGACAAAATGTCAGAGAACTGACTTTATTTTGTAATTCTTGTTCTTTTTAGGTTAATGCTGGTCCATTAGCATATGCAAGAGCTTTCTTAGATGATACAAACACCAAAAGATATCCAGACAATAAAGTAAAGCTACTAAAGGAAGTTTTTAGGTATGTTTTTTTTTGGGGGGGGAATGACTTTATCAAGACTTAAAGAATTCTTTTTAACACTTCAGTGTTCTGACTGCCTTAAAAACATGCTGTAAGCTGGTATTTTGAATTAACCTTTTGGATTTTATATTCCTGATTGAGATCTTCTTTTATTATCTAAACCAGGCAATTTGTTGAAGCTTGTGGGCATGCTCTGGGTGTAAATGAACGACTTATAAAGGAAGATCAATTGGAATATCAAGAAGAAATGAAGGCCAACTACAGAGAGATGGCGAAAGAGCTTTCTGAAATAATGCATGAACAAGTATGTGCTGAAATTAATTTTACATACGAGCATTTAAAATGTAGCTGTAATGTGAACCCACTGGTAAAAGTGTATATAATGCTTTATGCAAAAGGGTCGTTTCAGGTTTTTTTGTATTTTTCTCTAGTGGAGTATAAGCATATCATGGAATTGTGGAACATAATTTTTTTTTCTGTTGGTGAATTTTCTGCAGATGCTTCATTAAGCAAGTAATTCTGTTTGGCACCAGCCTTTTTCTTTGTAGGAGAGGAAGACTACAGTAAGGACAAAACATTTAATGACATGAATATATGTGTCATCTGTATTTCATATGTGTAGTTACAGGGGTCTCTACTGAGTGACCCAAAGACCTTAGTCTATACTTCCTGGTAACTAAGGGGGATTTAATCTGCAAAGAGCCCTTTTTCTTTATATTTTGGAGGTATGAGCATTTACTTCTGCAACAGAGAGTTAACTATCTTTCAGGAGGTATTCCAACATGTTTCACTATAGGCAAGCTGGACATATAGGAGAAGGGAAACCAGAACTCTTATGGAGTGAGATGTAGGACCTTGCATCTGGGATCTATGGTAGAAATGTTTCCTGACTTCAAAGGCAAAGAAATTATTTCCAGGAGGACAGGAAGAGCTGAAGATTCATGGTTGATCCCTGCCTTCTTGATGTTTTTATTTATCTCGTATTAATCACTTCGGATTCCTTTTCTTTCCTCCACTCTTATTTGTATAATTCCCAGAGCTGTAGAGCGGCTCATGGTTCTTAACTCTCAAAACTTGTATTTCTTGCCTACAAGAAATATCGTGTGGTGTTATTGGGGTATATTTTTTTTCCAAATTAGATTGATCACTCTCCTCATGGCTCAGAATCATGAGGCTATTCACTGAAGTCTTTTAAAATGTTACCTTTATGCGCTTGCCTGTTGCTGTATTTGGAAAAATAGCTTCTCACAATGCTTGTTCTAATGTCATTGAAGAAACTATTAGCTGTCTTATAAGAGCATGGGTTGTAAACAACTGCAAAATTTTTGTTATGGAAAATATAGAAAAGAACCTTAATAGTTTTTTTCTTTTTTTTTTCTCCTCTGCTGCTTGCCAATATGATCAGATGGGATGGTAATTAGTTTTGTTTATTTCTACTTTTAGTTCGTCTGAGCTTTGTAACATCCCTTTTTCCCCAGAATTTCCAATCTTAGCCTCAGTAAATTTATAGCTGTTAAGAATTAAGTCTTTTTTGGTGCTCTGGTAGGTTTTCATAAGAAATGCTGAAATCATACCTCTAAGTTAAAAAAAAAAGGAGGAGCAAAAACCAAGCCTGTTGTCATTGTAGAAACTCTTGAAAGTTAACACAAGAAATGAGAGAAGCTATCCAAGCTTCCTCTGCAGAGGACAGTATAATACCTAAATTAGAACTGATATTGGAGAAATAACTAATGGCCTCCTAAATGTGTAGAGGATGGCTGAAAAGAGCAACTATCCTCAGAAAGACGTCCCCTGCTCTTGAGAACATACTGGAAAGTTGAGTGGGTGAGAAGCAAGTTACAAAATTGGCTAGCTGTTTTATAAATGCATGTGTCATTTTGTAATATTTTGGTAAATACATGTTTTCCATTTTAAGATTACTCCTGTTGAAGAGAAGGCCAGTGTTATGCCGAATTCGCTACACATTTTCAACGCCATAAGTGGAACTCCAACAAGCACAACAGTTCATGGGATGCCCAGTTCTTCTTCAGTTGCATGATTGTTTTGTAAAGGAAAGTCTGTTTGTTTCTTTTTTAAAGTATGTGGATTTGCTTCATTGGTGTGCGAACTCAGGATGATTTTGAAGCTAAATGTTCGGCACGTGCAAGCTGCATAATCCATACGAATGTCTGAGCACACTTAGCAAATAGCAGTTACTGGTAATAATCTTTTAGAGTAATGGAGGCACACATATATATTTTTAAATCTTGCTGGTAACATTTAAAAGTATTCACAATGTCATTGCAGAAGTGTGTGTTGGATAAAGTTGAAGTTAATTTCTCTTTTGCATTAGAAAGTATTATCAAGATGAATTGCACATTACAAAAAAGTGTTGTGGGATGTAATTTTGCAGACGTACCGTTCAGGTGTTCTTTTTGTGTATGGCACATAGAGATTGATTCCAAGTACAAGAACTATTTTGAGGCTAGACAGAGACACTAGTTTTTTGAGTTTAATGGAACTGACAATAGTAGGTTTTGTACCATTTGGCAAATTGTTGTGCTTTATTTTATACCTTGTTGCATTTTGGAGGTATGTGAGCTTAGATCTTATTAAACAACTAAATACAACCAAAGGTCTGTATTAATGAACACTGAGTTATACTAAAATATCAATAGTAGTAAATTGTTATGTACATATTGTTTGTTAATACAGTCCGCACAGTCTGTACATAAATGTATTACATTTCTAAGCATTTTTTAATATTCATACCAGCTGTTATCCTTCTGCTTTCAGTTTATTGTGAAAATCCGCTCATTGCAAGTATATGCAGACTTCACAGTTCATTTATTCCTGTATATAAATAAGTGCAATATAAAGATGTATACAGTCTTTGCTATGTTAGGTTTATATGCAGTTATTAAAAGAAGAAAACTTTTTTTGCCAAAGCAATGGAGTATGTAATTGGTGATCATGGCTACTGTGGTAAATGGTGGTATAATTTAAAGCTTTTTCCATGTTCTTATTCTTTTAAGACATTAATTTAGTAATTTTATATTTGGGGGAAATAAAGGTTTTTAATTTTATTTAACTGGAAGCACTGTTCTGCTGTAATTAAACATTCCGTACTACATCTATATTAAAAGGAAAAAGGTAGTTACTTTTCTCACTGTGTGCTCTGGTTTTTATTTTAGATGTGTCCCTGGAACCTTGATCAGAAAAAAAACCAAACTGGCTTTTTGCAGCTTAAGTATGAGATGAGATGCAGACACTTCTAGGGTTTATTTCATATTCCTTGTCAATGAAGGGAATTTAGGTTATTAGTTAAGACATTGGTTTTGGATCCATCACATTTGACTCAAATTACATGTTACAATAGCTAAAAATTGTTACTAACCAGTACAGCTAATATTTGGAAGTCTTTGAAACTTTTATCACATGACAGTAGAAATCATCTTTTCCTTATGATCTCCTGGAAAGTAGCTCTGTGGAGAGAGACCTGGGCTGTCCCTGTGCCCTTGTGACCGAGAAAGCCAATGGCATCCTGGGCCAGCAGGTCCAAGGAGGTGATTCTCCCTCTCCACTCAGCCTCTGTGAGGCCATGCCTGGAGTACTGTGTCCAGTTCTGGGCTCCCCAGTACAACAGAGAAATGGAGGTCCAGTAGCAAGTCCAGCAAAGGCTACTAGAATGATTAAGGGTCTGGATCATCTCTTACACGAGGAAAGGCTGAGCTGGGCCTGTTCAGTCTGCAGAAGAAAAGGCTCAGGGGGATCTGATCAATATGTATTAAGTACCCGAAGGGAGGGTGTCAAGAGGATGGGACCAGACTCTTCTCGGTGGGGCCAGGCAATAGAACTAGAGGCAATGAGCATAAACTAGAACACAGGAAGTATCACAGTATCACAGTATGTTAGAGATTGGAAGGGACCTCAAAAGATCATCTAGTCCAATCCCCCTGCCGGAGCAGGAACACCTAGATAAGGTTACATAGGAATGTGTCCAGGCGGGTTTTGAACGTCTCCAGAGAAGGAGACTCCACAACTCCCCTGGGCAGCCTGTTCCAGTGTTCCGTCACCCTCACTGAGAAGAAGTTTCTTCTCAAGTGTAAGTGGAACCTCTTGTGTTCCAGTTTGTACCCATTACCCCTTGTCCTATCATTGTTTGCCACTGAGAAGAGCCTGGCTCCATCCTCATGACACTCCCCCTTTATATATTTATATACACTAATAAGGTCACCCCTCAGTCTCCTCTTCTCCAAACTATAGAGACCCAGCTCCCTCAGCCTTTCCTCATAAGGGAGATGCTCCACTCCCTTAATCATCTTAGTTGCCCTGCGCTGGACTCTCTCCAGCAGGTCCCTGTCCTTCTTGAACTGAGGGGCCCAGAACTGGACACAATATTCCAGATGCGGTCTCACCAGGGCAGAGTAGAGGGGAAGGAGGACCTCTCTCGACCTACTGACCACCCCCCTTCTAATACACCCCAGGATGCCATTGGCCTTCTTGGCCACAAGGGCACAGTGCTGGCTTATGGTCATCCTGCCGTCCACTAGGACCCCCAGGTCCCTCTCCCCTACACTGCTCTCTAACAGGTCGTTCCCCAACCTATACTGGAACCTGGGGTTGTTCCTGCCCAGATGCAGGACTCTACACTTTCCCTTGTTATATTTCATCAAGTTTCTCCCTGCCCAACTCTCCAGCCTGTCCAGGTCCCGCTGGATGGCAGCACAGCCTTCTGGTGTGTCAGCCACTCCTCCCAGCTTAGTGTCATCAGCAAACTTGCTGACAGTACACTCAATTCCCTCATCTAAATCGTTGATGAATATATTAAATAATACTGGTCCCAGTACTGACCCTTGAGGCACTCCACTAGATACAGGCCTCCAACTGGACTCCGCCCCATAGACTACAACTCTCTGGCTTCTGTCCTTCAGCCAGTTCGCAGTCCACCTCACTACCTGATCATCCAGGCCACACTTCCTCAGTTTAGCTATGAGGATGCTGTGGGAGACTGTGTCAAATGCTTTGCTGAAGTCAAGGTAGACCACATCCACCGCTCTGCCATCATCCATCCACCGCGTTATTTCCTCATAAAAGGCTAGGAGGTTGGTCAAGCATGACTTCCCCTTGGTAAAGCCATGTTGACTGCCCCTCATAACCCTCTTATCCTTGACATGCCTTAAGATGGCATCAAGGATAAGGTGTTCCATCACTTTCCCAGGGATGGAGGTGAGGCTGACCGGTCTATAGTTACCCGGGTCCTCCTTCTTGCCCTTTTTGAAGCCTGGAGTGACATTTGCTTTCCTCCAGTCCTCAGGCACCTCTCACGTTTCCCAAGACTTGGTAAAGATGATGGAGAGTGGTCTAGCAATGACTTCTGCCAGTTCCCTCAGCACCCGCGGGTGCATCCCATCTAGACTCATGGATTTATGGATGTCCAGATTGCTCAGCTGGTCTCTAACCCATTCCTCATCGACTAAGGCAAACTGCTCCAGTGACCTGACTTCATCTGAGGTCTCAGGAGTACAGGGCTCTTCAGGACTGCCTCCGGCAGAGTAGACTGAGACAAAGAAGGCGTTCAATAACTCTGCCATCTCTGTGTCCTCTGTCACCAGGGCACCCACCCCGTTCACCAGTGGGCCAGCCTTGCCTCTGGTGTTAGTTTTATCAGCTATGTATTTGAAAAAGCTCTTTCTGCTGTCCTTGACCACTCTCGCCAGATTTAATTCTAAGGAGGCCTTAGCCATCCTAGCTGCCTTCCTACATCCTCTAGCAGCAGCCTTATATTCCTCCCGAGTGGCCAGCCCCTCCTTCCACGACCTGTAAACTCTCCTCTTCCACTTGAGCATACCCAGCAGTTCCTTATTTAGCCACGCAGGTCTCCTGGCCCTTTTTCTTGACTTCCTACGTGTCGGGATGCTCTGCTCTTGAGCTCGGAATAAGCAGTTCTTGAATGCCAACCAACTATCTTGGGCCCCTTTACCTTCAAGCAGCCTTGCCCATGGGATTTCCCCTAGCAATTGCTTGAAAAGGCCAAAGTTTGCCCTGCTAAAGTCCAGGGTTGCAATTCTACTTGCTATTGTACTGGTCCTACCACACAAGGTCCTGAATTCCACCATCTCGTGGTCGCTGCAACCAAGGCAGCCCTCAACCTTTACTGCTTCGACCAGACCCTCCTTGTTAGTGAGGATGAGATCCAGCAGCGCTCCTCTCCTGGTTGGCTGATCCACCATTTGCATGAGGAAGTTATCATCCATACACTGGAGGAACCTCCTGGACTGTGGCTGGGTTGCTGAGTAGTCCTTCCAGCAAACATCAGGGAAGTTAAAATCCCCCACGACAACCACGGCCTGTGACTGTGAGGCCGCTCTCAGCTGCCTGTAGAAGGCCTCGTCAACTTCCTCACCCTGATCCGGTGGCCTGTAACAGACACCCACAACAGTATCGCCCCTGCCAGCCTGCCCCTTAATTCTCACCCATAGACTCTCAACTCGCTCGTCCCCTGTCCCTGGACAGAACTCAGTACATTGCAGCTGCTCTCGCACATAAAGAGCAACCCCACCACCCCGCCTGGCTGGCCTGTCTTTCCTGAAAAGGACATAGCCCTCCATGAGTATATTCCAGTCATGTGAGCTGTCCCACCACGTCTCTGTAATTGCCACCAGATCATAATCTCCTGACTTAACACAGGTCTCCAACTCCTCCTGCTTATTTCCCATGCTGCACGCATTGGTGTACAGGCATTTCAAGGAGGGAGCTGAGCTCACCGATTCCACCCTAGGATTATAGGAGACCTCCCAGTCTTCATCAATCCTAGAGTGCTGCCCCACTGGGGCAAGCCCAGTTACAACCCCATCCCCCTTCGAATCTAGTTTAAAGCTCTCCAAATGAGCCCTGCTAATTCATGCCCCAGCATCCTTTTGCCTCTGTGAGTTAAACCTTTCCCACGTGCCATCATCCGGACTGGAGCCTTATAAAACCAGCCGTTATCAAAGAACCCAAAGCCCTGCCTGCAGCACCAGTCTCGTAGCCAATTGTTTATGGACTGAATTTTCCCATACAGTCCCACATCATCACCGGAAGATGGAAGAACTGAGGAGAAGATCACTTGAGCCCCAGACTCTTTCACCATCCGCCCCAAGGCCCTGTAGTCTTTCTTCATCCCCCTCAGACTGCGGGAAGCAGCTTCCCCCCCACCTGTCTGGAAGACCAGCAGCGGGTAGTAGTCTGTCGGGTGCACCAGGCTGGGGAGCGCCTTGGTGATATCCCTGATCCGGGCTCCAGGCAGACTGCACACTTCCCTATGATGAGGGTCAACTCTGCATATCGGGCCCTCTGTTCCTCTCAGAAGGGAATCCCCTACGACAATGACCTTTCTTACTTTCTTATCAGAGGCAGTCTTGAGGTGCAAAGTCGACCGCCTTTTCCTATGTGACCTTGTAGTCTGGCCTTGCACCACATCCTCACTTACCTCTCCATCAGGATCCAGGGCCTCAAACCTATTACGGAGGGACACCTGGGGAAGCAGGGCAGGAAGGGAGGAAGGTTGCCCACGACTCCAAACTGGAACTCGCTTCCAGCCCTCATCATCTTTTTGGTCCCTTACCTCTGCGCGACAGCTACAGGGCAGGGGCTGTCTCAGGCCATCCCCCTCTGTCTGGAACAGTGAATGTGAGGAACTTCTTTACTGTAAGGGTGACCTAGCATTGAAATAGGTGCCCAGAGAGGTTGTGGAGTCTTCTTCCAAGAGCCATCTGGACACAATCCTGAGGAATGGGCTCTAGATAACTCTGCCTGAGCAGGAAGGTTGGACTTGGTGAGCTCTGGTGATCTCTTCCAACCTCAACCATTCTGTGAATCTGTGATACAATTTACTGTCATTTTCTGTGGGTAGCATGAAACTCACCTGTTGCCATTACTCATAGAAGGTTTTCCAGAACAGCTCGTCCTGGCGGTGGAAGGCTGGATAACTCCGCTTTTTCCAATTATGTTTCTAGGAAAAAAAATCCTGTTTGTGTAAAATCCTTTTCCTTAAAGGGAAAAAAACCAAAAACAACCACAACAAAAAAAACCCCGCAAAACCAACAACACAACAACAACAAAAAAACCCAACCAAAAACCAAACAGATAAACGCTCCCAAGGACTGAACCCACAATGCTGTGTTAAAAGAAGTCCCTTTTCTCCCCTCTACTCTATATCCTTTTACTTTTTTGTTCATTTTTGGAAACGGGTGTAAGAATACTTTGTTACCTACCAATGTAGTCAGTCTCAAGGTATTTCGTTATTAGGAGAAGATGTCCTCTAAAGTTGTTTTGCGATATAGAAAGAGGTCAGTATAAATATATTAAAAGAAATTGCAGCCATCTTGGTGACTTCTTGCAATCAACCCATTTTTTCTAACTTGCCCCTTGCCCTGGGAGCAGAACTGTCAGTTTCCTGCAGTTGTACACCACCTTTTCCACAGAGACCTCAATTTGACGAAATGTGCTCACCAACCTATAAATGTAGTGTGTATTTGTAATTCAGTATGTTATCTATGTATGTTTATATACACCTAAAGAAGTGTAACTGTTTTCTAACTAAAAGTTGGCCTATGAAAAATAGTGAAATGTAGTTGACAGTTAATGATTATCATGTGTTTAAGCCTACATTTTGTTTATAATCCGAGATGATGCATTTATGTGAGAACACACACCCTCTAGCGTACTGTTTTGATTTTACATATGCTAAGATTATAATTGTTTGGGTTTACCTCTGAATAGTTCGTTCTCTACCAGCCTCCCTTTTCTGCCGTTACTTCTGCAACATGTAAATTAAGGATCTAATATGGGTTATTTTATTTACAAAGACTTGGGCTTTGTAGTGGTTTTTGCTGGAATAAAGATCTTTTTCTTCGCAGTAGGTGGCATGGGGCTATGTTTTGGATTCGTGCTGGAAAGTGTTGATAACCCGGGCATGTTTTGGCTGTTGCTGAGCAGTGCTTGCACAGCATCAAGGCCTCTTCTGTTTCTCACACCACCCCACCAGCAAGCAGGCTGGGGCGGGCAGGGACAACACGCACAAGGAGTTAAACCACAACAGTCCTTTTTGACTTGCTGTGCAATGTAGCACTTGTGTTTTGCCTGGAAGAACTATGATAAAAGCACTGGCCTTGAGCCTAATCTGGTATTTGGGCCCTGCACAGTTGCTGTCACTGTACTTAAGGATTTATCTCATGAAGACGGTTAACAATTACACTTTTTCCCTTTTCTTCACCAAGAACCAATTGGTGGATGAAACAGAGAATGGCACCATCCCCTTCTTTTCCTGTGGGGTAGATGTTTTCTCCCATTTTACAATAACTCTTCAGTATCTTGAACATCTCGGGCAACCAGAATACTTTCATGGCAAGAATGTTTCCAGCTTTTCCTAAGGTTAACCGACTGTTCAGGAACATCACACAGGATATGTCCCACAGCAGCAGTATGGTTATGGGAAGCAAGGCACGTGGGAGAATATGGGTGCATAACAAACCTAACAATGATGTTATAAATATTTTTAAAGTAATATTAAGTGGAAGGATTTCAAATAAAGCTATATTTAAATGAGCCTGGCTGTCAATGAAAATATCTAGTCTAGTAAGTCAAGTAAGTCTGTTTTCTAATACCCACTTTCATCTTTTTGTTTTCTTTGTGGGAAGACTTCAGTGAACAGAAGACGTGTAAGTCACTGTCTCTCAGAAGACTATCTGTTGAAGTTTCGCAAGACTGGTGTGCTATGTCTTTTTGTGAACTGCTCAGACGAGGCATCCTGGTGCTTCTTGGGCTTAAGGAGAAAAAATGGAAACATTGGGCAGATAAAGACTGATTTCAGTTCTCTCTCTCACACTCATAGAAGTGACCATTTTAGCACCCTTAAAATATTTTGATAGTGGCTTTTTCCTTTCTCTGAAGTATTATATTGAATGTATAATAAGTTATTTAAAAGCCGTTTGGACTCTAAATATCTTTTGGTCTTGACACAATTAATTTATATAGAGAGATTAGGTAGTATTTCCCTTTCAAACCAATTGTAGTAGATATTAGGGGATTTTTTTTATAGCATTTTCTGTTTGAGGAGGACTTCTGTAATTTCTGCTCTCGATGCAAAACTTGCAGTGCTTTCTTGGTTGTTTTTGAACTTTGTCTTTCTCTGTCACATAAGAGTCACTGATACTGGATACTGGAAGCACATGTAGCTTCTTGGGATGGTGGATTTTGTATCTAGTGCTCTATAATCTTTTTATGTTTGTCACTGTGATATCAGACTCCCAAAAATGTGAACATTTGGCTTGAGCAATTAAGATGAGGGACATGAAAATAGCGAACAAAACTGACAGAATTGCAACTGAGATCTTTAATACAGGCCCATGCCCCAGAATAAATATTCTTTTAAATTAGTTAGGTTTCCATTTCGTGTTTGAAGAATTGGCATAACATTCAACCAGCTTTACACAGACATAATTTTCAAATTAATGAAGTGAGACATCAGGTTTTTTTCAAATGGGTGGACCACTCGGTGGATAAAGAACTGGCTGGATGGCTGCACACAAAGAGTTGTGGTCAATGGCTCCATGTTCAGCTGGAGACCGGTAATGAGTGGTGTCCCTCAGGGATCGGTGTTGGGACCGGTCTTGTTCAACATCTTTGTCGGTGACATGGACAGTGGGATTGAGTGCGCCCTCAGCAAGTTTGCCGATGACACCAAGCTGTGTGGTTCAGTTGATACGCTGGAGGGAAGGGATGCCATCCAGAGGGACCTCGACACGCTTGTGAGGTGGGCTGATGCCAACCTGATGAAGTTTAACCATGCCAAGTGCAAGGTCCTACACCTGGGTCAGAGCAATCCCAGGCACAGCCACAGGTTGGGCAGAGAAGAGATTCAGAGCAGCCCTGCAGAGGAGGACTTGGGGGTGTTGGTCAAAGAGAAACTGAACATGAGCCGGCTTCAGTGTGCGCTCTCAGCCCAGAAAGCCAACCGTATCCTGGGCTGCATCAAAAGGAGCGGGACCAGCAGGTCAAAGGAGGTGATCCTGCCCCTCTACTCTGCTCTCGTGAGACCTCACTTGGAGTATTGTGTGCAGTTCTGGTGTCCTCAACATAAAAAGGACATGGAACTGTTGGAACAAGTCCAGAGGAGGGCCACGAGGATGATCAGGGGACTGGAGCACCTCCCGTATGAAGACATGCTGAGAAAGTTGGGGCTGTTCAGCCTGGAGAAGAGAAGGCTGCGTGGAGACCTCATAGCAGCCTTCCAGTATCTGAAGGGGGCCTACAAGGATGCTGGGGATGGACTCTTCATCAGGGACTGTAGTGACAAGACAAGGGGTAATGGGTTCAAACTTAAACAGGGGAAGTTTAGATTGGATATAAGGAAGAAATTCTTTACTGAGAGGGTGGTGAGGCACTGGAATGGGTTTCCCAAGGAAGTTGTGAATGCTCCATCCTTGGCGGTGTTCAAGGCCAGGTTGGATAAAGGCCTTGGGTGGCATGGTTTAGTGTGAGGTGTCCCTGCCCATGGCAGAGGGATTGGAACTAGATGATCTTAAGGTCCTTTCCAACCCTAACTATTCTATGATTCTATGATTCTAAATATATGAGGAAAAACAGATGTCTCCCACTCTAGAACAGTTACAAGACCATATACAAAAAAATGCTGGTAACCACTGAATAAGTACATTTGAGGTGGCTTTTAGTGTTTGAAAAATGGGATCTGAAGCCTGGAAGGAATCTGAACAGATTTTGCTGTAGTCAATGCTGTCAGCACAGCTAGCAGAAGACCTGAAACTTCTGATTGATCTGTTGAGTAATGTGATTTTTTTCAGTGGCATGATCTGTAAATGGAAGAGATGAGAAGTTCCCAGGGACATACAGATAACTGTAGGAAAAGGCCCTTAGTTGAGCAGAACTGTCCAATTCATCACTCGTTCTGTAGCTGAAAACTCTGTGAACGTTGCTTCGGGAGAGACAAGTCCACAGTTACATTTCATTTAATAAAGCTATAGCAGCCACCTTAACCATAGGAATTAATAACAAGGCATGTAAGGGTGACAAACACCTTTTATAATACGTCTAATGAAATGAAAGAATTATCAACATCACTATTCAGACTTTTAAAAGGCCTATGACAAGAAAGAACATCTCTGTTCCTCCATCAGCAGCCTGCTGAGGGTTTTGAGTTTTTTTCAGATTGCTTGAAACAATTTTCTCATCATCACTGGTGATGGATCCTAGTTCTGCACCCATAATTTGAAACAGCAGAATATTTTCTCAGCACAGTGCATATAAATGCATAACAAAGCCTCGAAACAATTTATTTAAATATAGGAGAGGTGACATCCTACACTAGAACTGTTACCTGTTTTGGAGGCACTGATAACTCCAAACCACAGAAACAGAAGTGGAAATGAAGGAATGCACCTTCTGATAAAGCCTGAGGCAGCAACATGTTGGCTGAGAGCTGTGCTGTTAAAGCTTGGGACTGGATGATTAACTTGCTGTGCACATCTGCAGGGGAAGATGACTCACAGCCAGTAGTAAAATACGCTTATTACAATAAGCTTGTAGAAAACCACTGTAGTTAACAATACACAGCCAGCTTGGATTATAGGTTATTCTAATTAAATAATTGCCACGCTGGATTTTGGTGCTTGTCTAGGAGCCAGTGATCAAAACTTGAAAACACTTGTTACCAATTGGCAGAGGTAACCCTACAATTAATTTTACATTTTATTCCAAAAGAAGTGAATCTGTTTAGCTTGGTAATTAAATAAATGGGTGGCAACTAGGAGCTTAAAAGAAAAAGTTGACTGGATGATGCAAAGCTATGACAGCAAGAGAGGAAATGCTTCTGCTTTATGACAAGCTGAGGATAGTAATGAAATACACTTATAAATCGAATATTTAAGTGTTAAAAAGAGGAAACGGAAATCAAAGTACAGACAATTGCTAAGGAATTTAAGATGTTGATTGGAAAAAATTACCTCAGGCAGATGAAGATGTTAAGGCATTTTGCCAAAATACTTGCTAGCTGCAATATAGCCTCATTACTAGCAGGTGGTCAAAGGTTAAATTGTGAAGTGTGGGTATGTTCAGAGTGGTTATGTTCTATTGTTAGAAACAGTAACCAAAACCTAGTGTGTGGTGTCCCTGCCCATGGCAGTAAGTAAGAGTTGACCAAAAGGTGCTGGCCTGCTAATATTCCTTCAAAAGAAATGTCTGAGCACAGGAATTTGGGAATAATGTTCACATTGTCCCATTGTTCAGAGAAAGCATGTGGGATGGTGATCTGCTGGTTGCCATGGTGCTGGTGTGAAACACCTCACTGGGAGCTCTATTAACAGAACTAGAATAGGCTTACACAGAAAAGAGGTCTGGTCAAACAGCTATACTCCTTTGCAGACTATAAATTTAGAGACTATTTTGTAGCTCATTGACTGTGTGCAGTAGGAAATTAATGTGACAAAGTTCAACTCGAGACCAGAAGGAAAGGGAAGGCAGTATTTATTTTAAACAAAACCTCAGTCACTCACATTGACTCATAGATTTCACCCAGTCCTATTCTCACACCCATATGCTCACGAGCACCAAGAAGCCCATGCCCAAGCAGCCAGGCCAGGCAGGCTGAGATCCCCATGAAAGACAAGAAATGGTGGCTTCTGACTAAACACCGTGTCATGGTGGGTCTTCCTTTGCAGTCAAAAACTTCTTCAGTGTGCTGGTTTTGGCTTGTGTAGAGTTGATTTTCTTCGCAGTAGCTGGTATGGGGCTGTGTTTTGGATTCGTGCTGGAAATGGTGTTGCTAACACAGGGATGTTTTAGCTGTTGCTGAGCAGTGCCTGCACAGAGTCAAGGCCTTTTCTGCCTCTCACCCCACCCCACCAGTGAGCAGGCTGGGGGTGCACAAGAGGTTGGGAGGGGACACAGCCAGGACAGCTGACACCAGTTGACCAAAGGGATATTCCATACCATATGGTGTCATGGTCAGCATATACAGCTGGGGTGAGAGTGGTTGGCCGGGGCAGCAGTTACTCAGGGACTGGCTGAGCATCAGTCAGGTGGTGGTGAGCAATTAGGCTTTTGGCAGCAGTGGGGTTTTTGGGTTTGGGTTTTTTGTTGTTTACTTTTTTTGGGGTGGGGAGATGGATTATTTTGGCTTGGTTTCTGTTTTAATTAATAAACTATCGTTACCTCAACCCATGAGTTACCACACTTTTACCCTTCTGCTTCTCTCACCGACCATACTGGGTGGGGGATGAGCAAGCAGCTGCGTGGGGCTGAGCTACTGGCCAGGGTTAAACCATAACAGTCATCCCGGTATTTATATCCTTCAGCTATTACAATCCGATTTTCCATCATAATCTTGTTTACCCCGCACCCCACCCCCCCACCCCCCCCCAAGCTGTGGGGAAGGTTGCTACCTGTTGTTTGTGTTTCCTTATCGGGCTGTGTCTTCATGGCTACAGCCAGCTATTCCTGCTGGGATAACAAGCAGTGGACTGGCATATAATGTGTGCTGCAACCCTGCTGCCATCCTCCTGTTGTTGGATCTAGGGTCTTCTGCTGACAACTCATCCTGCTGTGGCGTTATCGAGCTTAGGCCTCCTGGTCTTGACGTAAACACCATGTCCTTCAGTATTCACCAATTTAACTGCTGCTAATCACATCCTTGGTTATCAATTCATGCTGTTCCTTCAATCCTTGCTTCTTCTCATGATTCTATATAAATTATTCTCACTCGTATTTCATTCAAGTCATTCTTAATCTTTCTGTTTCAGTGCCCTTCAGCACCACAGGATAGTTCAAGATGAGTCAGCCATTATAAATGAGAGTGTGGCTAGATGCTCAAATGCA
This sequence comes from Psittacula echo, assembly GCF_963264785.1. NCBI lineage: Eukaryota > Metazoa > Chordata > Aves > Psittaciformes > Psittacidae > Psittacula > Psittacula echo. The sequence continues at coordinate 72,472,172 of NC_137736.1, forward strand.
GCCTGGCAAATGCTATGAGAGACAGTTCATGGAAAAACAAATGGAGTTGCTTTCTAGAAGACTTTGCAAAAGTATTGGTGTCACAGTGGTACTATTCAACATTTTCACTGGTATTCCAGAAACAAATGTTCTAAACAAACTGCCAATTTAAATTGCGTGAAAACAAAGGTCGATCTCTGATTTGGTTTGCTCCAAACTAGGACTTTTAAACATAGTATGCTAGTGTTATCACCTACGAAGTCATACTTCTAGGAACAAGAAATGGTGGTTGTACCACCTACCTTACAGTGAAACCACTATGAAACTACTCTGCTATTGGGTAGATACTGGGGCTGAGGTTTTAAAATGTTGACCTGAAGAATTTATACAAGATTCAGAAAAACCTAGGTTTGAGGAACAGAGGAAATTCTTATATGGTAGGAGATCTGAGGGAGAGCGTTTCAACTTACCAAGGAGAAAATTGGGAAGGGTGTACAATACAAAAGTATCCTGGATGCTGCAAGGCTTTTTTAATGTGGCTAAGGATGATACAACAGAGATTGAATGCTGAAGCCAGACAAATTCATTAATCAGGCTCTCGATTCAAATCAGGCTGTTAATCCCTATTAACCACTACATTGAACACTACCAATAGTGCTGAATTCCAAAGGTCTGGGTGCCTTCTGTCTGATATTCTTCACAGTAAGGGGATGTTACTTATTTAATTACTTTTTTCAGGTATAGGTAACCTGTGGTACAAAGCCCACGCTCTGTGCATTAGTTCAGAGCAAATGGTCCTTCTTAGGTCTGAATGCTGTAGCCAGGATTTGAAAAAGAGTAGGAAATCACAAGAAACCTGGAGAGGGACTTTTTACAAGGGACAAGGACAAAAGGAAATGACTTTAAACTGAAAGAGGAGAGATTTAGATTAGATATTAGGAAGAAGTTCTTCCCTATGAGGGTGGTGAGGCACTGGCACAGGTTGCCCAGAGGAGCTGTGGCTGCCCCATCCCTGGCAGTGTTCAAGGCCAGGTTGGATGGGGCTTGGAGCAACCTGGTCTAGTGGAAGGTGTCCCTGACCATGGCAGGGGGTTGGAACTGGATGAGCTTTAAGGTCCCTTCCAACCTAAACCATTCTGTGATTGTATGATACAAGAAAGGAAAATCTTGAGTTAAGTTACAGTGTCATCCAGGTTTGTGACCTTCCTTCAGGCCTAGCTCCTCCCTTACTGTAATCTTGATTCTTGAGAGCATCTTCACTGGGGGAACTGAGCCACTAAATTAAAAAATGATTGTATTTTATCATTTTTATTCCCTCTGTATGTCCTGATTACAAAATATGTCAGATGGCTGTAAAAAAAATAAAAAAATAGTTACAACAATGGAAGTTAAATAGCAGGTTAAATAGTGTCTCTCAATTCATATGATTCCAACTTCACCCTGATACAAAATGCAGCAACACCTGTTAGGAGGATGTGGCAATGGTTTCATAATGTACAACTGTATTGCATAACAGCCAGAGTGAAAAATACATGTTTGATCTTGAGAATGGAAAAGATAAGCCAAATGCAGTATATCCCTTCTGCCTGGACTGACCTTTCAACCTGACTTTTGTGCCAGTTAATTTCAGCTGTTGGACTGCTGAGATACTGCTGGTGCTTGGTTCTGTCTGTACAATAGTGTACCCTAGATAAGGTCTCCCTTTAGGGATTCTGCTCACTAGTTTTTGTCCTCATCAGTCCTTCTGCAAGCCCCAGTCTCTGAACACTCTTCTTTGGCCGTCCTCCTTTCTCTTCAGGTCCAGTGGCCTTGTTCTGGCCAAAAAAATAATAGTTGACTTCCCTGAAAATAAGCTATTTAGCCAAAGCCCTTCACTGTGTTCAGCTCCTCTTTTGTTTGTTTTCTGAGCCTGAACATTGCACATGGCAGCAGCGTTCACTTGCTGCTGTGACGGGTGCTTTTAGAAGATACTGGATGTTTCTTTAGTAGGCCACGATTGCCCTGTGAAACATCTGTGGTCTCAGCTGAGTGCAATGAAACACCTTTTCTGGAAGGTTTTGCAGGGCTCCAGAGAAGCTCAGCAAGGGTTACTGGTTGGAGTAACCTTTCAAGTCTTGGGCAGGTACCCACCACCAGCTGTTCTCAAGTTAACCATAAAGGAAAATTCAGTGTGAATATTAATGAAACCAGCTATAGCAGAGAGGCCTCCTTGGGAGTCCATGTTATCTGATAACGGAAAGAAAAGGAAGTTGTTCTAATGGGACACAAAACAAGGAACTGCTTGTTGTCTCCAGAACTGTAAGTGAAAGAATGTGGGAGCGAGACGATGGTACTTTGTTCTTTGACCATGTTTCCTTTTAGAACATGTTCTCAAAAAGATAATAAAAATAATCTTTTTCAAGATGAGGATGAATATATTTGTGGATACCTCTTATTGGGACACACCAGTAAGTATCAACAAGGTGGCAACAAATAAGCAACTTGATTTTATGAGAAAGGAGGTCACAAAGTACAAAGCTACCCCATACATACACCGTAATGAAACAGGTATCCCTGTTTCTTAAAGAGAGGATGCAGATAAGTCTTTTCTGCTTGGACAGACCTGATTTTTCACTATGAACAAAAGACAGGTATTACTGCAGCAGTAGTAATACTTGGTAAAGAAAGTATTTCTGATCAAAATTACCTTCATAAAAAGGAGGGTTAATAGTGAGTAAAAATTGGTGTTAATAAAGAACTGCTTTCTAATAACAGTATACAAGCTTAACTTATATGCTTTTAAGTTACATATATAAGTTTAACTCCAGTCTTGAACAGATAAATGTGGGCTCTGTTCTAGTACTTCCTTCATCTGAAGCATCTGCAATTCTAGAGGGATAAGCCCGGGTTAACTTCTGACGCACAGACTGATTCTCAGCCACTCCAGTTCAAGTGATTTGTGTAGCTTATGCTGCATTTGTTCTCTGGAAGATGATTTTATAGCCTGATACTAAAATGCTCAAATGTCTTATGGACTTTCCATAACAATGAACCCTTCCATTTTAGGCTATTTCCTTATATAGCTTTTATCTATAACTAGGAGTGTTTAAAAGAGCTTTGCTCTCAACCAGACAAAATTGCTCGGTTATGTAAGAAAGCAGTATATTGCAGGCTAATCTCTTCTGCATCAGTTTCCAAACAAACAAAAAAAATACAGCAATTCATTCTGCTTGCATGCCCATTCCCTTTTAGGTTTGTTTTTTTTTTCTTTCTTTTCAGCATAGATGGCTGCTCTGCATTGGTTTTGCATCATGAGGGCCTGTTTCCATTATAGAGAACGTTTTTTGTGTAGATAGTGTATCCGTCGTACGGGTTGAGCAATTTGAAATTGTTTCAAGGGAAGATTTTCCTGTCGCGTGCCTGTGGGATCACAGGACTTACAATGTGCTGACTCCATGATCTCATTACAAGAAGACTTAGACAATTCTGTGTGCAAGGTATCATCATATTATACAGCATTTTTAGGGCAAAGAAGTAGGAAATTATCTGTGTGAAAATCTGATCAATATCTGCAAAAGTTTATAACTTATGTTTTTATGAACAGAAAAAAAAAGGTTATTCACTGAAGGTTCAGTGGGCAAATAGACCCCGCACTACAAGAGATACCGAGTTGCTGGAGTGGGTCCAGAAAAAGGCAACAAAGCTGGTGAAGGGTCTGGAGCACAAGCTTCATGAGGAACAGCTGAAGGAACTGGGGGTTTTTAGGCTGGAGAAAAGGAGGCTCAGGGGGAATCTTATCACCCTCTACAAATACCTGAAAGAAGGATGGAAAGTGGAAGTGGCTTGTCTCTTCTCCCAGGTAACAAGCATTAGGACCAGAGGTAAAGGCCTCAAGCTGCACCAGGGGAGGTTTAGACCAGATATTAGGGAAAATTTCTTCATCAAAAGGGTGGTCAGGCATTGGAGGCATTCTCTCTTGAAAGGAGGGAGTAAAGAAGACTAAAAGTCCCACTGATGGAAAAGGACCCATCTCCTAGCATTTACTGTTCTTTAGAACAATATAGTTCAGACGCAGCTATCAAAGATATTTTCTGTCTAGAGCTGCTAGAAAGTGAACCTTTTCATTCACTGTTTGCAGAATAGCTTTCAGTACTGAAATTGCACGCAATTTAATTACAGAATTAAAGTCTCTGCATTCTGATGCTACTTCTCTGATGAGGACAGTGCTAGAAGGCCATTGGCAATCTTTTTTGTCTTTCTTTATGTCTTTTCAACTGTCTTTCATTCAGTTGTTGAGATCTCCAGGACAGAGATTGTTGCTTCTGACAAATTAAATATGTTTCAACACGTAAGAGTAATGTGTACTTAAAGAAACAGCTGGGTGTATTCCAACAAGGAGTGTATCCAGAGCAGGAAAAAGTCCTGCCATTTGGAGCGGGCACCTGTTAAGCTCCCAGGCTTTGTTTTTGGTCTGACCTGAAATTATTCTAGATGCCCTATGTTCCTACAGGGTGCATTTGAGAGTCTGTGCTTTTCCTCCCAATTCACACTCCAAGGTTTCCCCACAACCTTGTGTTCAGAAATTAATTAATCTGACTATAGTCATAAAGTTATTTGTAGGTAGAGGTTGCAGAGTCTGTTGGTACTTTCTGGGCCCTGAAGACTGTGTCCCCATGAAAACTATTGTTAAAATACCTAAAATGATCGCAATTCACTTCATCTTCAGGAGTATGAATCTTTCTAGTAAAATTCTTACTGATTTTCTACAAAACTATTTTCTTGTCATTAGGTAGGCTCCGTGTAATTCTGGTTCCTCTCGAAGGCTGTCTCCTGTTTCCTGGAAAACTCATTATGCTGCGGGAAGCAGCAAGTAACCCAGCAAGGCCACCTGACATGCAGGACCAGGTTATTTATGTGCTGTAGTTTCAGTTTATGAAACATATTATGTAATTTCAGGTGGTTTATGTACATGGCATTGCAACCTTACCTTTGTATTGAATGCATTTTACTTGGATGTCTTTGCAAGGAGCAAAAAGCTGTTGCTGGTTTGTTTCTGATGTTGGTTTTGGTGAGGTTTAGTGGGTTTTTTTTTTTCTTTCTTTTCAAAATCTCCCCCTCCCTTAAGGGGAAAATGGGTTGAGCTATTAGCAGGAAGTGTAAGCGGATCCAAGTAATAGCAAATACTGAGCTTTCCGAGCATAAGAAGGGAAGGGGGCCCCCCCTGTTTTAAAAGCTGGAAGAACAAAGTGATTGAGTCTTCTTGTGCTACTTACTGGGAATCGAACACCCAAGAGAGTGCCAAGAACAAGAAAATGGGAACAGAACTGCACAGGCCAGTAATAACATCTTTTTTCTTTTTTAATTTGGACGAGTATTAAAAAAATCAGGAGGCCGGATAGAGAAGGGTAGAGGTGCTACTGGAAAAGGCCAAAGAGAAGTAGAGAGCTGGTAAGCCCTTAGGAATGCTGCAGTGTTCACGTGATGCTTCTGTTGCTTCACGGGTGAATCTGTATTGTCCAGTGCCATCTCGGTATTTCTTGCTGCCATAGACCAAACTCCATTTTTCAGGAGCTGGGGTCCAAGTGAAGGTCTGAAAGTGCAAATGGCCGAGCAGGAAGGGTGAAAGGGATTTGTAGGCTGGGGATGCTTCACAACGGAAGATGATGGGGAGGGTTTGGGGTGGGTGTTCACAGATGATGAAGGACCTGGCAGGTCTCAAATGAATTTCATTGAGGCTGTAGCAACAAGAGGTTCTCTTTTTAAGCACCACTTACCCAGATCAGCAAGCTAGAGATGATCCTGCTCCTCTCTTCAGGCCCCGCTCCCCTTCAGTATGGGATCCCCACCACCTCTTCTAGCCTTTTCTTCCACTACACTGTCCCTTCCACCCAAACTTCCCCCCCACTGACTCCTCTAAACACAGTATGCTGCCATAATCCAGTTGAGCCCTGGATGCTTGCATCTTTCCATAGCCACAAAACTGACCGAGATTTCTAAGATTAAATATGAAAATTGACTTTCTAGTGACTTCACAAGAGAGCAGTGAAATAAATTAATCTATTGAAATTTATTTACATATTAAATTCTGTCAGATAATGCTGCTAAAGTTTTCATTTAATCTGAATGAGATACAGTAGAACTATAGGTAATAGAAAGAAGGAAGCTTTGTAACCTATGGTGAAAATATCACACTTCAGTTCCTACACACTGGGTCAGTTTAACTCCAGTCTTTAAACATGTGCTTGAGTCAAAACAGAGATTGGTCAAGAGATGACACTTGAACATGCGTTGTCCAGTCAACAACGTGATTCATTTTGTAGGGTTGGTTGCATAAACTGACAAGATAATCCAGCCAGCCCTAGCAGCTGCTGTGCTGCTGACACTCTGAGGTGCTGTCCTTAGGAGAAAAATGAGTATAGTTAAATATAAAGCTAAGTACAGTTTGTCTGGAAACACAGAATCATAGAATCATAGAACAGTTAGGGTTAGAAAGAACCTTAAGATCGTTTAGTTCCAACCCCCCTGCCATGGGCAGGGCACACAATGCAACAAAAAGCTTAAAGATTCACTGCAAATGTCAGGTCTCACAACAGGAACCTGAAGTTTCTGAATGGGAATATCAACGTGGAGGTAAAAAGAAAACAAACTATTGAAGGAATGGTTAAGTGGTTTCAATATGCTTTGAACAACATCCAGTAAACTTGCTGCATTGCCTTAGGAGAGAGAGGGTGATGTTGTGTGTCAGGTAAATTCAAATGTAATATGAAGAAAGGCAGAGATATGTAATTCAAAATAAAACTTTCACCACCCAGTGAAAGGCCTGAATTCTTATTTATACCTTTTTGTTATCTTTTCCTCTTTAATATGGTTACATAGAATCATAGAATAGTTAGGGTTGGAAAGGACCTTAAGGTCATCTAGTTCCAACCCCCCTGCCATGAGCACATGCTTCAAAGGTGCGTATTTCTCTGCAGTAGAAACGAATACATAAAGGCTTTGAATTCTGCCCTACTTTCCCTAGCAGCTGCCCTTAATACTTACACTAACTCTTCTGTTTGTCTACCCCACATACCTGCTGGGAGTGCCCTTCCTTGGCGGGCAAGAATCTCCCAGCCTCAGAGATGGATTGCACAAGGTCTGACAGTAACCCATCACCAAAACTAGGATTCCTATGTGTGTTTCTGTTCCCCTAGTCTCATGGCCTGATGCATTGCACAGGTACAACACAATGTGTGCACTCCGTATTTGACTGTGACGCATAGTAGAAAGGTTAAGGCTGAAGGCTGGGCCCACCGAGGCACTTCAAGGCTGGAAGGGAAAGTCTGACCTCTAAGTCCAAAATCAGATTTCTAACACCTCCTTGAACCTGTCAGCTAACGCTGGTTTCTGTACAGACCCGCACTTTCAGAACTAAAGTTTTCTGTTAAATCCAGGCTTTGCTCCGAACACCATCCCTTCAGATTCCCCAAGGGAGAAACTGTGGAGGAAAAGAGCAGCAAAGGTGTTGCCATGATGGAGATGGATACAAAGAGGAAGTGGACAATCCCAGCTCAATGGGGACATTCCTTGCTTCTCCTGGTGGATTGCATCTACAGATGTCTGTGTGAGGCTTCTTTCCCTTGCTGGCAATTCATCCTGTGCTCTCTTTATCAATAAAAATACAAGTGAATGTAGCTGGCTCTACAGAGAATACAATGTTATCAGAGGAAATAAAACACTCTGAATTATTGACCTCAAGTTATGTTTTCAACCAAAATAAAAAATCCAAGCCCACTTTTTTGGCAGAAGTGACTTCACAATATATCATGTACCATTAACTCATTAGGTCTACCTCTGCTATGTTATCTTTGCATGTTGCTGCAGGCTCCGCTAAAGGAGCCAAAGGTTTTTGGCATCAGTCTGGGGCAGCTCCAGGTAAATACAGTTCATGTAATTACTTTGTTTACGTGCAAGTCTCCGTTCTAGCTCCTGCTTCCCCCTCCACCCACACCTTCAGTGTGTGTACAGACAGACCTGCCAGAGAATTCAAGTCCCTCCTGGGCCACAGAGCCTGAACTCTTTCCCTTTTTCTGGGGAGGAATACCTGCCAGATGCTGCAGAGCTGGGCTGGCAGGCTGGGTTGGTAGGAAACTCCCCTTTCCCTGTACATCCTCAGTCTGGTTTAGCAAACTTCTGAAGTAGCAAGTCTATACGTTTTGGGGCCAAAGTTGATCTTTGCATGAAAATTGAGCATCTCAGATACTGAACCTGGTGTCACTATGGAAATACACAGTACCTGGTAGCTGCATTATTGGTGTCTGAACGCAGTTGAACTGCTGCAGACTCCTTCTCAGAGACCCCTGGTATCTTCCTTCCCTGTGGTGCCAATCTCTTCCAGACCATCCCACCAGCTATTTGCTCCACTGGCAAACCATGTCTTCAAGAAACAGAAGACACATTGCAATGAGAAGCAGCAAACAAATCCTGTTTTATTTGTTATTTGAATGTTCACGGATTTAGTGGGATGTTTCAGTTCCATCAGAAAGTGCAATTCCTCTCTGGAAGCCTTTTGTATACACCAGTCAATTCACTAATCACCTTTTTCCTCAGACTCCCTATCTGGACCGTGGGCATAAACTTTTCTTGGAAGGATGTGTTGTCTTGGAAGAGGTAGTTACTGGAAATCACTAGTATTAGTGTTCAGCTTCTACCATCATGAAAGCCAAAGAAGTTGTAGTTGTAGAGAAAAATGCATTAATCTTTATTCTTAATGGAATTAATGCACTACATAAATCAGTTTTCAGCATCCCACTCAATACGGGCTATTCTGCAACAAACTGCACACTATTGCAGCTTCTATGCTTCTAATAATTTTTCCAATCTAAAATACTGAGTCAAAAACTTTAATTAAGATTTATAAAATACACATATTCTAAACAAATAGTAATTTGTCTACACTTTCCTAAAGATACTTCCATCTTAATTCAGGCTACTATCCATAAATAACAAATACTTGTTATCAGCTATCCTATATTATGGATTGATGTCACCAGTGTCCCTGAAATGATCGTGTTTTCCCTACCTACAAAAGACAAAGAAACAATCCTACTGACTTCCCTATTTTAACTGAGCGATGTTTTGTGGCATTTAACTAATAACAGAGCAAGGTATCCAGCAATTAAATTTTCCACCTATACAGCCTAACAGTTGGTGCTAGGATATGGTCTTGGTGTCGTGGTTTAAGCCCAGCTGGCAACCCAGAATCACACAGCCACTCGCTCACTTCTCCCCTTTACTCCCCCCTCTCCTGGAGGGATGGGGAGGAGAATTGAAAGAATGTAACTCCCACGGGTTGAGATAAGAACAGTCCAGTAACTAAGGTATAACACAAATCACTACTGCTGCCACCAATAATAATAATGATAAGGGAAATAACAAGGGAAGAGAATACAACTGCTCACCACCCGCCTACTGATACCCAGCCCGACCGAGCAGTGATCTAGCCTTCCGGGTAACTGCCCCCAGTTTATATACCGGTATGGAATACCTCTTTGGCTGGTTTGGGTCAGGTGTCCTGTCTCTGCTTCCTCCCGGCTTCCCCTCCTCCCTGGCAGAGCATGAGACTCACAAAGTCTTTGGTCAGAGTAAACATTACTGAGCAGCAACTAAAAACATCGGTGTTATCAGTGCTGTTCCCAGGCTGAAAGTCAAAACCACAGCACTGCACCAGCTACTAAGAAGGAGAAAAATGACTGCTACTGCTGAACCCAGGACACTTGGAATAATGTGACAGTTTAACCTGCACAGTTTACAGAAATCACATACTAATGTACTTTCTAACCACCAGCTGTGGTTTATACTTAAGTATTTGAAGTTATGTTGCCCAAGTTTTCAATTGTACCTTGAAAATGCAGTCCGGTGAGTTCAGAGCTTTTAAAAGAAAGCAGAATTACAGCTTCGTCTTCACTCACTGAGTATTTGACAGCCCTGCTGTGCTCTGAGCTGTCCTAGAAACCGAGCCTCTCTAGGAAACTCAAGTCCCTTGAGGACAAATTCTGTCCCTCCAATGACTACAGCCACAAAATAGCTCCGCAGAGGTCAGCCTCATGGCATGGACTTACTGAATGAAAGCAGATTCCAATCCATTGCAGAAGTAGCTGTGAAGCAATGGTGTGGACTTCTATCTCTCTCTGCGGGGCTAATTAAAACATTGGTACTCAGTAGGGCAAATTCCTTACTCGTATTGCTAGGAGATTTCTGGGCTTGGGGTTTTTTCATTTGTGGTTTAAGATAGATCTTGAATATTGAAAGATAACATGAGTGAAAGCCAGGATGACCCAACTAGCCCATTTATCTCAAGTTGCTGAGAAACCAAGTGAGTTTTATCTTAATTTCTGCTTCCCATTGTACATCTATAGGAAAAAACATCAGAGGCCTACTCTTTATTTCCACCAAATGCATGGGGAAATAAAGCACAGAAGATGTGCTTGGGAACAACTTGGAATTCCCATTCAACACTGTTGTTTGTGCAAGAGGAAGAGACCAAATGTTCAGGGAAGAAATGTCACCTTTCTTTTCCTATTTTAACAGCTCAAAAATAGTAGTAGTATCTTAATTATTTCTGCACATGAATGAGCTGTCGGTGATTTCAGGATTCTTTGCTGCATTACAGACTCTTTGTTTTGCTGGAGTAACCATAATAGAGAAACACAACACTGCCTGCACGGTGTGGCCATATATCTCACAGAGCAGTGATATATGACTGGCATCAGCTGTGGCAGTGCAGCTTGTACAGCAAGATTTGTGTTTCTTACAGGAGTATGTGCTATAAATACAGCTATGAGCACCAACTTGTTCTTCACCTTAAGAATTTATTCATAAATTTTAACAGTCAAGAGTATGGGTAGCTACTTAAGAGGTCCTTCGAGCACATTTCTCCCATATAGACACAGTTTAAGAAATCCAGGCTCATCTCAGGTCAGAGCAGCCTTCTTTAGCACCTGAAGTGCTGACAGCAGATATTCCACATTGCAATATATTGCAATGTCTGTTTGATTCGTACCTCCGAAGAAATCAACCTGTTTGACAGCTAGGTAATTGTGAAGCACAACGCTGTGGGAGATGCCATTGGATTGATTGCACAAAACATAGGTCAGAGTAACACGACACCAGGAAGCCTTGAAAAATGATTTTATTATTCTTTTTCCTGGCAATACCTACTAATATTTTGCTGTTTCCATTACCTGAGTACATTCAAGTCTTGCTATTGTGTAGCTTCCTGAATCTGCTTTTCTTGCTGGCCTTGTACTCTGGCCCTTCTCATGCTAAACTTCTCATCCGTTTATTTCATCCGTGCTTTCGCTTCTGTTTGGCAGCAACAGTCAGGGAAAGCTCTCCCTCCTGGCACAAAAGGAGAAAACGAGGCAGAAAGCCGCTCTCTATACTATGTAGCCAGCTTACTCAGTAAGTTTTCCATCATGCTGTTGACATCCAGAGGATGACGCGTGGCGTTAGCGCTGCCGACAGCATCGCCCCAGTGCTTTCTCACAGCCGCAGAAACAAAGCTCCGGTCAGAAAGTTCACTCCCCTGTGTACAAGCCGGAGGGGGAGAGGGCGGCGGCAGGGCTAGGACGGGCTGTCACACACACAAACCTCCCCCCCGGTGCAGCACGGCTCGAACCCGGCGGGTCAAGGGCGGGTGAGCCCCGAGCAGCTCCCCAGGAGATAAAACTCCCCCACTGCCGCCTCCAGCCACCTGCGCTGCCTGCCCGGCACCGCCCCGGAGCAGCGGGGACGGGCGGGGCCGCCGGGCCGCCCTTAAAGCCCGGCCGTTCGGGGTGTCCTCCTCCTCTCCTTCCTTTCTTCTCCGGCTGTGCCACTGGGACCGTGCTGGTGACATGGGTAGGGGCTGCGGGGCGGGATGGGGCAGCCGTGGGGGGGGGGGGGGGGGGGACATGGGGATGTCGCCTCTGCGCTGGGCACCGGCGGTTCCTTAAGCTGCCTTCTTTGACCCCGGTGGCTATGGGCAGCCCATGAGGAGCTTGTAGCATGGCCCAGGGCTGCATCTGTATCATAGGGTAATGTCTGAGGGAATCTTCAGGTGCTTTGTGCCTCTCTGGGTCGTCCCCATCTATTGCTTCTTCATAGAATCATCGAACAGTTAGGGTTGGAAAGGACCTTAAGATCATGAAGTTCCAAACCCCCTGCTATGGGCAGGGATGCCTCACACTAAAACGTGTCTGCTCTCTTCCTCTGGCAAGGCTGCAGCCAAGCTGGTATAAACCTGCCTTGAAACCATAGTGAAAGCCAAGTAATGCTGCCTTAGCCTCTGCAAGCTCTTCGAGCTGAATGCTTAGCTGATAAGCTTTGTCTTCAACTTCTAAGGCATGTGGAGTTTAAAAATCCTAGCTCAAGTTAAATGTGCTGTGTCTCACAGCTGTTAAATAACTGCTTTCTCACAAGTTCAGTTACCTAGGGTTGGTAAACCAGTGGTTTTGAAACACAACTGGAAGATTCAGACAAGGGCAGGGCCCATTTAGCTACTTAATCCTGAACGCTTTTTGCTGTCTAAACCAGGACATAGAGCAGTAAAGGCAAAAATGATGCTTTTCTGTGTTGTAGTTCTGCATTACCCTTCACCAGACCCTTGGTCCTGCAGTGCCTGAGTGTGTTGGTGTACCTCTCGTAGCAAGCAGTTCCTCAGCTTGGGAAGCCTCCTCTTGTTTAGGGGAGGAACCTGAGATGCTCCAAACATGAGCATTTTACCTTCAGCAAACAAATCTGTGCTCTGGGGATAGGCAGCTGGAGTGACGAGCAGGCAGAGCTCAGCAGTGCCTCTGCCAGGAGGGACTCTGGGGTCTTGCTGAAGCTGGGAAAATGGTGGTGGCTCTGGGAAAAGGGAGAAACCTGTGTCATGTAATATCAGGTTTGCTGTGTCGTAGGTTTGCTTTGATGGACTTCGTGTCAGTGTCCTTCTGGAAGATCAAGGTGTGAAGCAGAGAATCTTGGAGTCACTTGTTCTGATGGGAGCAGCATTCCTGTATAGGTGCTGTAAGGCTGCTCCAAGGAGCGGAGGAAATGGGCTTGGCTGTGCCATGCATCAGGTAGCAGGAGAGCAGGCTTGCTCTGGAGCCAGGAGCATCCCAGATGACAGTATGGTTGTATACAGATATAGCCTGGCCATAGACATGAAGTATGCCAGCCATCAATTTGCTATTATGGGAGTGCATTGCCTTGCTCCATATGGCTGTCTTGTGATGTGGACCATGAGTTTCAGGAGCTGCAGCATCATCCCCCAGTGTCTCTGTGACTGCAGGGAACCAAGGTCCTAGGAGCTGCTGGGGAAGGGCTCAGAGCCATAAGCCTTCCTCCATGTTGCCTGCAAGTGTGGTTAGGAGAGAGTGACCCACTGATAAATAACTACTGAGATTCAGTGCTCAAGCCAAGAATTGAGTGGCTTCTGTCTTTATATTGCTTAAAAAATATGTAACATCTTAAGGGGACTACAAAGTGTGTGTTTAGAGCTTTGTTTTGAAAAATGTAAAGCTCTTGGCTATTTTGTGGAATAATTTAACATTTCTGCTGATCATTATGCTTCTAACCTTGAAAGCTGCCTGACAGTGGAATTCCTCAGTCAGTTCTGGTGCCTATGTTGAAATGTTGGCTTTAATGTCATTAGGAGTTTCTTTGCTGTAAGAGGAGAATAAAGGGGTAAAGTCAAAATGGTTGAGAAATAAGTGTGTCTGTCTCTGAAGTCAGTCAATGCTGTCTGAAAAAAATAGTGCCTCTTTTGATAGGGTTTATTGCAGAGGTGATACGTTTCCTCTCTGGAAAGGAAAAATCCAACCAAATACAAATTCCTTGATGTCTTTTTCTTAAGGCTTAGCTAACAGACAGGACTGAGCTACTCAAACTGATGTTCCCTGCACACGTTATGGAAAACTGGCAGTAAGATGTATATATGCTGGGGAAGGCCACCAAGTGGAAATAATGTAAAAGTAGTCTGTTAATGCTTTGATATCTTTCAGAATACCTGCTCATATGAATTATTCATATATGTATTTATGACTATTCATCAGGGACTGTAGTGACAGGACAAGGGGTAACGGGTTCAAACTTAAACAGGGGAAGTTTAGATTGGATCTAAGGAAGAAATTCTTTACTGAGAGGGTGGTGAGGCACTGGAATGGGTTGCCCAGGGAGGTTGTGAATGCTCCATCCTTGGCGGTGTTCAAGGCCAGGCTGGATGAGGCCTTGGGTGGCACGGTTTAGTGTGGGGTGTCCCTGCCCATGGCAGGGGGGTTGGAACTAGATGATCTTAAGGTCCTTTCCAACCCTAACTATTCTGTGATTCTATGATTATGTAAGGATCATGACCAGTAACTTTAATGACTTGGATATCTGCATGTGCCCTGAACATCTACATGTCCCGTGCAGTCACATGCACATCACTTTCTGGATGTTACTTGTTTTCTAGGAAAATATCTTCTTGAATGATCTGCATAATACTACTGTCCCTGTTTTAAAGGTGGTTGGCCATGACTGTGAAGGAAAGAATCAGATTAATTTACTGTAGTAGTAATTGAAAGTGACTTTATTTTGTGTTTTGTCAAACACTATGGTGCTGCTGTCAGCTGTTTTCATCAGTTGTGAACTATGGACTAAATAGTGATCTTGGGAAACATATTTTTCGTGGAAATCTATTACGGGCACATTTCACCCGCAAAGAGGGATTTCAAAGTTCACGTCTTGTACTTGGTCTTATCTTAATGATAATGACCTCACTCATGTGGCTTTATAGGAAATGCTGACACCTACAATGTGGGCACATGGCGTTTATATGAAATGATACAAGCTCAGCCTTTGAGCCTGTCTCCTGAGTGAGCTCTGCAGGACACTGCTTGGAGGGCTGCTGGGGTAGCAAACCTGCCATGAGCAGCTGGAAGTGACGTCAGGATCTCAGTGGGACCCCTCTATGCTTCCAGGGCTTCCTAGGTTAATCTCCAGATTATGGGAATGCCTGCTAACATGGATTACTCTGTTGGGTCATGTATTCAACCCTGCTTAAGTCTGAGCTATGGGAAGTTTGCCCCTTTTTGAGGACTTGACATCCACCCCTGGCAGGGCATCTTGTGTCTTCTGTACTCCTGACTTGCCTTCAAGGTAACATCCCTGAGTGTAAATTGAAATAGGATTCATCTTCTGTGCATGGTAGGGTAGTCTACCACCACCTGGAATGATGTGTGGTGAGCTTTGTCTTGTCAGTCCTGTTTGAGTGTATGTGTATCTGCACAAGCCCTAAGAACCAGAAGGCTATCAAGTGAAGTTTTTCTTAATAATCTTCTTGTACAGTGAAAAGTCCCCTTTAACAAACTAAAAATGTGCTCATCCTGAGCAATACTGAGTTTGTTTTATGATTTGTTTTGATCTGAACTTTTCCCATGTCTTCCAGTAGTTTAAAAAGAATGTTACTTAGTATTTTCCATTAACTTGTGTTTGATTTTTTTTTTTTCCTTCCACAGCTGCTAAGAGCAAGGGCAAGTTGGTAAGTATTTCCTCTTATTAAAAGTTGCTATATTGTTTGGGCAACTTCAGCAGAGCACAAAATTTCATCCTATAAACATTAAAGATACACCCACCATAAACACGTAACCACTTATAAACATTAAAATAATAATGAATTATCGGCCAATGTGCACAAAGCAGCCTGGTAGTTTATTAAATCCTAGCTAAGCATTAGTGTGCTCACCACCCTGATAAAATGTCTGAAGAGCCTTTGCTAACTGAGCTGATTGGCTGTGAGGAGAAGGGGCCCTGGAGCCCATCCTTTGTGTGGCTGAGTTATCATCATCCACTGACTCTCCCTAAGGACACTTAGATTGCAGTCTTAGCTCTTCCTCTTGAATCTTTGTACTGTTAATGACACCTGCCTCAGGAGCCCTATCTCTGTTTTTGCTTTTCTTATCTCCCAAGGTTTTATTCTGCAGACTTTCCCCACAGCTTAGTAGCTTCCTCAGCGGCCACAGTCAAAGCTGTGCAGCAGGGTGGTGGCATCCCCAGGACCAGGGAAGGTTAGAGAGCATTATAAAACGTGATCTTCAGGTTACCTCTTCAGTGGCGCATCCAGTGCTTCCTGGCCAATGAGGATCTCAACAGAAAATGTTTTGATAAAATTGTGTACGTGCATACGTATAATGCAATAGAGGTTTAAGAGGACAGTATATAGTGCAGAACAGGAACAGTGTAGGTCATAGAGTATCAAGGCATAACTGCATGTTCTCTTGTTGCTTGTAGCACCTTGGCAAAGCAGAAAGTGGTCTGTTACCTTGAGGGAAGTCCTGTAGCTTCCTCCTGCATGTCCCCCTGTTCATGCTCAGCCCCAGTTGTGACTTGGAGATGTTCACTGATTCAGGGGCAGCCAGGAAAAACCCACCAGTGGCTGCTGGCACGTGAATGCAAGCAGTCTCCACCAGGCACATAAGTTCTAGTAGCTTAAAAACATAAATCCAGCCTTGGTGGAAGCTTGTTACCTCCCAGATCAGCTGTAACACCCACTTAAAAAATCATTTATGAAAATGAGGTAACACTGGGGAGGTTTGGGAGAACCCCAAGGTCGGAAAGAGTTTAGTTAGGTTTTGTGAACTTCCGGTGCAGATGGGTACCACCAACCTGTGGGCCAGGTCTACCCTGTCACTTTGTCTCTCTAGGCAGCCCAGACATGAGAGAAGCTTTGTTCTGCTTCAGATGAGGACATTCTCTCTTCCCTAGTTGAGTTACACGCTTTGACACTGGCAGAAACAAGTTGTGCAGTTTAGGTTACTGTTCTAGGGCCTAACCTGACAACAGGTGAAATCATACACCCAAAAGGTTTTCCAGTGCGTGCTGAGCCCAACTTTCATAGTGTGGTTCTCCATCCATCTCCTTGGGAGCCTGAACGTTTGCATGGCTTGGGGGATGGTGCGCAGACAGGGCTGGGTAACAGTCTCCTGTACCATCTCTGTCCAACAAAATCTGTGTCCAAGTTGGGGGTAGTCACCTACAGCTCCTGCTATCTTCCTGCCTACTGAGGGAAGTAAGCACCTTCTAGTGAATTTTATCTAATTTTGGGATATATGTGGATAGTCTCTCTAAAGAGACACCTCTTTCTGCTCAGAGGATGTAATAAATCTGGAGTGACAAGTTTCTATTTAATCCTTTAATTTTGGTTGCTTTAAAACTAAATGATTCCCAGCTGGCACTCATCTCAGCTGAAGGCAGGTTCACATGGAATGCAAATCGGTTTAATTCCTTAACCCTCACAACATGAAGACAAACAATGGCTTTTTTTTTCTTTTCTGTTCCTAAGTTTCATAACTGTTTTACTTCTGGCATGTTCTGAGGCTTGTTAAAAATACAATTTCTGTAACTTTCAGAATTAAACCCATAAAAAAGGTAAAAAGAGAGGATTATGTTCAATTTGCATTCCTAGTAATTTTAATAGAAATGATATGATGTGTACATCCGCTAAGAAAAGTAGACAATCAGAAGTCAAAATTTAAAATTAGATTTCCAGATCTGTACTTGACGTATGCTTTTTTCCCTTTGTCTCAATGGCAAAAGCCATGTCACAAGCTGCATGGTGGTGACCATGGAGATGCCTATTGCAGCAGCTGGAGACTCAGTAAATACAGCAGTTACTACCATGCCATTTTGGATTAGCAGTAAAGTGAGTTCTATCAGCAAGTCTGAAGAAATGCAGGATTCTTCATCAAGCACAGTATTTGTAAGGATAGGGACCTTTCCAGAGAAAACTGTTGGGTAAAATGTTTAAATGCTTATTTATCTCAACTGGAGGGATTTAATAATTGTCCCAGGCTTCTAAATGTGGTGTGCTATGGGGGTTTACATGGTGGAGGTTGTTTTTATTGGGTTTGGGGTTTTAATTTCTAAAACCATAGGAGTTTGGATATTTTTAGGTACCAATGAAGATTGTTCTAAGGGTTAGATGCTGAAGACTGCAAATGTGCACAATGCAATGCTTGAAGAGCAAATATGACATTACTAAAGATCTCTTGCAATAGGCAGACGAGATATCTATAGAGGTTTGGGGGCCATGAGGGGAAAGCAATAATTGGCTCTTGGCTCATGTAAGTGAGTGTCATTCCACAGAAGTCCATGCACCCTCCTAACCCCTGAGTACCTACCCACTCCCACTGAGTCTGTGTTGAGCTGTGAGTTGCAGTGAGAGAGGTTAGCCTGTGTTGTACAGCTCTGAGTTTACACTCTCTCTCTTGCCTCCAGCCAGTCTGCTTTGGCTACCCCTTGAGCATCTTCTTCATTGTTGTCAATGAGTTCTGCGAGCGGTTCTCCTACTATGGCATGCGAGGTATGTCCCATGTCCTATATCTGCTGACCATTACTTACCTAGCCCTTTGGTTTTGTAACCTGTTTGACAGCTTTGGTTTGTAACCTGTTGTTTTGGTGTTCTTCCTGCAGCGGTGCTTGTTCTGTATTTCAAATATTTCCTGCATTGGTATGACAACTTGTCTACAGCCATCTACCACACGTTCGTTGCTCTGTGCTACTTGACGCCGATCCTTGGAGCACTCATTGCAGATTCTTGGCTGGGAAAGTTTAAGTGAGTGCTTCCTCAGAAAATGACTAAAAATCGTGAAAACATACCTGAGATCAGTGTTACTTAAGCACTTAAATAATCTAAAGCAGCAGCTCAGAACAGCTTCAGAACTGGTGTTGGCTACTCCAGGATTGTTTCCGGGTTTTCTTTTTTTTCTTCAGAGCTTAAGGTTTTAATTGATTCAGGTCAGACCTGAAACTGTTCTATGGGTTAACAACTGTTACAGTTCTGCTAATCACGTAAGGGCAGTAGCTTGCTCTCTGAGCATGCTGCATGTTTTTCCTCTCATCTGGACCAAATTAAAGCTAAATTAAGGAAAGTGTTCACTAAGCTGTGAAAATAGATACTGGTGATTATAATTCCATTGGACTGCCTCTTTACCTGTTTCAGGTGGCCAATGAAGTAGTGAAATACTGTGTTATCTGGTACTAAATGGGACTTCGAATATATTCTAAAATACTCTTTTATTTCAGTATTAACTTGGCAGCTCAGTGGGAGGCTTTGCTGAGTTGCAATTCCTTCTTTAAATGATGAATTCTGGGGTTTTATGTGTGCTATTTGCTCAGGAAAGCACTTCTGAATGAAGTGCTTTGAAACTTATACAGATTATTTCCAACAGCCTGATCTTGCTCTCCTTTACCTATGTCATGATTCTAATAGTGTTTACTTTGCTAAAAAAGGCTCCATTAAGATTTTATGGAGGAATATGAGTCAAGCATGTTGGCTGAGTTGTCAAAGGTCTCCCAGAGGCTAGAGATGAAGCTGGCTGTGTCAGTTTGCTGAAGGCTGCACCATCTTCGCCTGTGTTGACAGCCACAGCTGTCCAGTCCCAGCCACAGCCCAGGGCTGCAACCACTGTCAAGGGATGCTTTCTGGAGCTGGTCTGATCAGGATGAACTCATCGCAAGTAGCTGAGTATCTTGCAGATTGCAGACTGAATATATTGTGTGCTCAGTACTTGAGATGGTGCGATTTATTTCTTTAATCTATTTTGGCTTTTACCTGTTTTAGCAAGATGAAGCTTTGCAGACCTTGCATCCCTTCTCCTCCAGTACTTATGTATACTGGTGCTACAGCTGCAAGCCCTTCACAACCAGACCCTTAACAGGAGGTCGGTAGGATGGCTCAGGACTTAAAACCAGAACTCTAAGCTTGATAAGAAAGAAACCATGCTTTTGGAAAAACATGGCTTTAATGTATAAATACCCTAAAGTACAGAAAGGTGCCATGAGGAAGGCTTAAGTGATAATTTGTTCAAAAAAAAAAAAAAGTCTATAATGACAAGGGAAAGGAGAGGCTACCAAAGCACCCTTAAACACTCTTATAGGAGAGTCTCAAACCTTCCACAGTCCATGTACTTTATGCAATGTCTGCCAAGGAGCATGCTGGGACCTGATAACATATTGTTAAATGTGAAGTTCTTGGGGAAAATGGTGCAGAAATCACAATTATTTTACTTGGCTACCATCTATGCAGTGCCAATTATGTAAATGTTGTCTTCACAGCATGGCCATGAGCCTTGCAAATAACTCAATTTTCTCTCCTGGTCAGCTCAGATTTAACTTCAATTGGAAACTTTCCCCCAGCTTGTTAAGCAATTAATTATATGGAAGTACTATTAAAAACAAACCAAACAAACCTTCAAATTTGTCTACTAAATTCCAATAAATAGCAGATTCACTGTTGCTCCACTTTAGCAAGTTAAAAATCTCTGCAAAAGGAAGAGCATTTGAAGTCAGAGAAACCTTGTTCTAAAATGAGAAGAATTTTGTCATCTTATCTGTGTGTGATACTCAGGGTGTGGGTGATGTTTCCTCTGTCCCTCTGGTATCAGGGTGCTCCAAGCTTGCTGTGAGGATCAATTAAGTGTCCAATAGATTTGGATTGTTCTTGGTTCTTGAGGCTTGCCCTTCATTGTCATGGGCTGCACTGTGTTTGGGATGGCAAACTAGAGTTTTAAATAATTTCATATCACTGCATCCTTTTTATCTGGTTTTTCCTCCAAACTGGGGACCTGGATCTGTGGCTATCAAGCAGAGCCCCAACCAAGGAAGTGGATGAACATGGATTGAACTATAGTCATGTACTTAAGCTCCAACAAAGTTAAAACTGAACATGTTCTTACATACAAGAAAGAGGAATAGACCCTTAAAGGCATGGGGGCTGGTGGTTCTGTAATATTTTCCTAGGCTCCTCCTAGCAGAGGAAAATCAGGCTGAAACCCTGCATCCTGTATGCTTCAGCGCTGCTCTCTGATCTGAGTTTCAAGATGTTGGTACACTTACAACTGAGATAATGGGGTAATAGAGTTGTTTTTCACAGCAGTATTTTGGGGGAGTTTTCATGTTTAAAGTAGATTTTAACTTTTTTTTTCATTCCTTGCAGCTAAAATATATTAAAATAATGTTTATACAGTCCTAAAATCATTGCAAATCATAATCCAGTGTCAAAGAATAGTTCACCATATATGAAATATGATAATGGCATTCTCAAGTTTGTTATTCAAAGGCAAACAATGAAGATACTTAAATATCTACTGTGACCTGGTGATATCTAAAGAATCAGCTTGCCTTGCTTAATTAAACAAAGCTAGCTAAAGTATTAATAAGAAAAAATAGAAAAGAATTCTTGTGAGGTATGTGGCCAGATTTATAGAGTAACTTGTGATAAGTTGAGTCTGTAAGTTGACTTACCTGTTACTTATGCTTCTTTACTAAGCATCTTTGCAATGAGCAGAAGTCTGTATTATTTGTGTGTGTAATTGTATTAACATATCTAAAAATGTATCTTCTCTCTGTATAACAGGACCATAGTCTCCCTGTCCATTGTCTATACAAT
The DNA here is from genome assembly GCF_963264785.1 of Psittacula echo. Classification (NCBI taxonomy): domain Eukaryota; kingdom Metazoa; phylum Chordata; class Aves; order Psittaciformes; family Psittacidae; genus Psittacula; species Psittacula echo. Next base: position 72,493,560 of record NC_137736.1, read on the forward strand.
TGGGCAAGCAGTCATATCTGTGAGCTCCATAAGTGACCTGACAGACCACAACCGGGATGGCTCTCCTGATAATGTATCAGTGCACATGTGAGTCATCTTGTACGTGTTGAGTTGTTGGGTTTTTTTCCCCAGGTTGATGAAGGGTGGTGTAACATGCCTTAAATTTAATGTAATTGAATTTCAACTGTTTTGAATTCAGTCTCTTATGTGCATTTTAAATAAGAAAGCAAAATGACATGTCTTTTACTCTTTAATTCGTTGTCTCAGTGCTCTGTCCATGATTGGCTTGATCCTCATTGCACTTGGTACTGGTGGGATCAAGCCTTGTGTGTCAGCGTTTGGTGGAGATCAGTTTGAAGATGATCAGGTAACAATGTCTTTCAGATTTTCAGTCATATAAATGCTGATGTTTGACTATTGCAATATTCTAATAATACACATATTTAGAGATGTGCATTACTGTAGTGTTTCCTGAGTAGCTGAAGGAGCTAGATAGGTATTCATCTTGGAGTATGCAAACACAGCTGCCGGTAGTTCAGTCTAGGCTGATCAGTGTGGTTCTGGCTCAGACTTTCTAAACATCTCTGTTTTTACTGTAGGAAAAACAAAGATCCAGATTCTTCTCTATCTTTTATTTATCCATTAATGCTGGAAGTCTCATATCTACTATAGTCACCCCAGTTCTCAGAGGTAAGGCCATACATTTGTTTATGAAGTAGTTAAGTGTCAGTAAAGGATGAATGTTGGGTTGCAGTCTACTTAAGTTTAAATGAACAGTCTGTTCTCTGGCTCTTTGAGGAGTTATCTGGCAAATAGTCTTCAAGCTTACATGTATGTCATCCAGCTTCTCACAGGTGAGGTACTGTCAAAACCAAGCCAGTCTGAGATCTGAATTGCCTTTAAGATTGGAAGTACTAGATCTGAAGAGGCATGCTGAAGTCATCAAATTGTATGCCTAATGCATATTTTAATTCCATGGAGGTACAAATGTGGCACCTCTTCTTCCAATGCCTTTAAAACCATCACAGAAAGAGTTGTACTGTTTGCTTGGAAGAGAAGAAGGAAGAGAACCCTCTACTCTGGAAGTAGAGGTTATTCTGAAGTGCACCCATGCAAAGTACTGAAGCATCTACATGCGTGGGAACACACTTACTCATGTGGCAAGATATATAATTTTTCATATCATTAAAGGAGAAAGTTATTTTCTCTTCTGCTTATAATGAATATCATGATCCTAAATACAAAGCAAACAATTCACTTCTCCATATGCATATGGGTTTTTGTGGCAAGCTGGCACAGATGGTGCTGGGTGGATGTGCTTGGCAGGAGTTTGAGGAAGGCTGTTTTTCTCAAAAGAAAGAATCTCATGTGGGTTCTGGAATAACCCTAAAGCACTGGGCTGAAATTCTGGCCTTTGGATTTCTTCACTGGAGCAGACTGCATAGAAGCATTTTAGATGCTTGCTTAATGCAAATTCTATTCTTTCCGAAAAATGAAAGGAGATATGCATATGGCACAACATGCATTTTACTTCCATGCTAATATAGTGGGCAAACTACCTTGGAAAAATGAACAAATGCAGCTGAGGAACATGATACCATTATGCCATGTAAAGGTTTAACAGAAAGGTCAATGCAACTAAATCAAGACACTAATTAGCTGTAAGCTAATTTTTTAAATTCCCCCCCCCCCAAAATCAAACTCTAATTTCCCTGTTAGAAGCAGTATGGGGGAAAAGATGATAATTTTGTTTGGTCTTTTACTTTTCCATGTTAGTAGCTATAGCCACACTCTTGGCATCATTTCAGGATGTATGCATGAAGTTTATAAAGTCAAATCACTGACTACTGCTGAGGTGGGGTGGAGGGTGGTGTTTGAGAATCTTCTCAACAAGCTACATTTATTATGAGAGTTGCATATTTATTTATGAACTTGTCCCAAAATTTTTGTAATAGAGTAGCTTTCTCACAAAGAGCATGCGCTTGACCATTCCGGTAGGATTCTTCACTTCTCAGTGTAAAACTAAACGTAAATTTCCTATGAGGACAGGCTGAGAGAGCTGGGATTGTTCAGCCTAGAGAAGAGGATGCTTGGGGGGATTTCACAATGTATACAAATAATGGAAGGGAGGGTACAAAGAGGGCACAGCCAGGTTCTGCTCAGAGTTGCCCAGTGGCAGGACCAGAGGCAATGGGCACAACCTGAAACACAGGAGGTTCCCTCTGAATATCAGGAAACACTTTTTCACTGTGAGGGTGACAAAGCACTGGCACAGGCTGCCCAGAGAGGTTGTGGAGCTTCCATCCTTGGTGATACTCAAAACCAGCCTGGACATGGTCATGGGCAACCAGTTCCAGGTGGCCCTGCTTGAGCAGGGAGTTTAAATCAGTTGACCTCCAGAGGTCCCTTCCAACCTCAGGCAGTCTGTGATTATTTTTCTTGTGATACAAAATTTCCCTTTTCTGTAATGAAAGATAAATTGGATACTGATCATCCACTCTGTCAATATTGTCAGTAGAAACTCCTCTCCTCCTACTTCTGAGTTAACCAGAAATGCAAAGAACAGAAACCCTCTGTAAAATACTAGCAGTGCTGACTGGGATTGTTATTTAATGTTACTTTGCACTTCAGCTCAAAGTTGTGGAATTCATAGCAAACAGCAGTGTTACCCACTAGCTTTTGGAGTTCCTGCTGCCCTCATGGCTATCTCCTTGGGTAAGTGGAACTGTTTCCATCTTGGTCCTTCAGTTATAGATATGATCTTGGAATAATGGTCCTTCATGGTCCTGAGCAGGTGCCCACATAGGGTGGGCCTCCAGCTCTTGATGACCCCATCTTGCCCAACACACGGCTGATGGTGGCTGTGGGGGTTGGACTGTGTCCTGCCCTACACATGGGAGGGTGAGGCTGGGGAATGTGCTGGGTGTGGGAGCTGAGGACACCTTGATGAGTCCTGCAGATCAGGGAGAGCCTCACGTGTCCCTGCGTGACACGAGCTGCGGCATCCTGGACTACCGAAAGGGAGCCCATAAAGCTGTCCTAATCTGGTACAGCAAGGCCAGAGCCAAGATCCTAAGTGGTCCTTGTTTTGACAACACATCAAGTAAACTAATGTCTCACTGAGGACTTACCCTAAGAGTTTCCAGATGTACACATTTGTCTTTAAATAGAAGCAATCTGCTGGTGTTAATTTGATTTGTTTTACTGCATGATAACATGCCATTAGGCAATTTCATTGCTCTTAAATCAGGGTGGGAATAAGCCTTAAACCTCTTGACTGTTATGGTTTCCATACCAAATTATTTGACACTATTTCCAATTAATCCTGAGTTGGTTTTGGTTTGTGTATTGTAGCTGTGTTTGTAATTGGAAGTGGAATGTACAAGAAAGTTCAGCCTCAAGGAAATGTAATGATTGAAGTTTTCAAATGCGTTGCAGTAAGTATTACTTTTACTTAATTTAAAATTACCCAAAGTCTTGGCAGCAGTTTTTAGAACTGTTCAGTAAACTTGCCCACAGCAGGAATCTGTCATACTAGGGAGAAAGATTTTATTTTTTTTTTTTTTTTTACTTGTTTTTGGTTTTTAATCTTGCAGAAGGCTTTTTATTAACTGATTTAGACTGCCCTTTTATTTATCTGTATCTCGATTTATATGTTAATTTAAACACAAAGGAAACAAAGTAAGATGCCAGTGATATGTAAAAGCTTATCCCAACTTCTGGGAATCATTGCTTCCTCATTTGTGCACCTTTATACAGCCCTGTAGTAAGAGATAAACATGCCTTGACCTGAGTCAACAGCAGAGCTACAAAGTTTATCTTATCAGCAAAAATGTATTGCTTATGAGAAGAATGCTGTTTACAAGGTGGAGGTATATTGATCCCCATTATATTAGGGAGGATGTGGCAGGGTTATGTGTCAGTGCAAGCCTACAAGGAAGGGAGCTAAATATGCACGTCCCAAGTTTTGCAGTGCCTCAACATTTCTCACGGGCTTCTTCATTCTCTGTGCAAATCTGCCAGTTTGTTATTTAGCTTGTCTTGAAAGCACTGTCATATCTAAATCTCTATAGGTGACTTTGGCCACTGCTTAGAGTCCTAACCCTGAGGCCCTGCTCAGCCTCTCATGTTATTCCATGCAGAAAGTCTTAGGAGTTCTTCAGGACTATATTTGTGTATATCCAATGTAAAGGTATGAGGAGTCTGTATCTAAAAGATGCAGTTTCTCATAGTGAAATGTACTCTCAAAGCCATTCAGCTCTGAAAGCATGTGCATATGACCTTCTACTTATTGTTCTATGTAAGTAAGTCTGAAGTAGGCAGGTCTTCAAGTTCCTAACAACAGCTAAGTTGACAGATATTACTGAGCTGCTTGGTTCACGTAATCCCAGCTGCACACTCCACTGGAGATGCTGTGCGAGGCCTTAAATGCAATATTCCCTTCGATGCTTAGAGCAATTAGCAGAACTAAGTCACCTTTAGCACCCTGTAAACCCTGGAAGCAGGAGTGTCACCTTTAATGACAAAACACCTTATAAATACTTGTAACACCATTAAACAAAACTCTGTCTCTGCAGTTTGCAATCAAAAACAGGTTCCGGCATCGCAGCAAGGAGTTCCCCAAGAGAGAGCACTGGCTAGACTGGGCGAGTGAGAAATATGATGTAAGTATTACATGAGCACTCATGTGCTGTGACATCCTCTGACCCTCAGCTTCTCTTCTGTCTGCTCTGATCCATTGCAAATAGCTTTGAGCTGCTCGATCATTTATAAGCTAATAGTCTGGCCAAACCTTGGTGCTCCCCTGGGATTGTAGGTGATGGCCCCTGCTCTTGTGGAAGAAAGAGCTGTGTGAGTTGATTATCCCTGTGATGGCTGGCTGCTCAGGGAAATCCAAGGGACATGAGGAAGAGACTGTTTCCTTTGTTGAACAAATACAAGCACAAATTAATTTCTGACTTGGTAAAATAGCAAGGATTATCCTTGTCAGCTTTGTTTCTCTCAGTAAACTGGCTTCAGGTGAAAATATGCTGGTTTAATGACTGCAGAAGGGAAAAATGGGCATGGTGTTGATTATCACGGTTAATGTGCAGGGCCATAACACTTGGGATCAAACTGTGGGAGTATGCTTATGAATTTCGGAATAAGTGGATAAACACTGCATCCCCCTGGCCTCAGTATAAGCTCCTTACCATGACTCTCAGTCTTGTGTCCCATGGTCTCCAACCACATCACTTGCCTCCTATCTACCCTGTCCTGTTGCCAGTAGCGGTACAAACCTGGGCTTGTCCCTTTCTTTTCTTTTTGCCAATATACGTTTTCCATGTGTGAAATGTGTTCCTCAGACACCTGTTGCCTAAATAAAATAACACAGCAGCAACTGCTTAATCTCATGCTGCCATCAGTGCACATGCCAAGAGGCACGGGCCTCTGACATCCATGTCACCTTTAACCAGCAGCCCTTCCCACATCCACTGCAGACCTTGTGTTTTTTACAAGAAAGCAGAAGTAACCACAAACATACAAAGTTTAGAACATGGATAAACATAACATGATGTGTATTTACCTCTTTACCTGTTGCTGTGCTGCTAATAGCAGTTTGCAGCTGTTGTCTCTTATTTTTTCTTGACCATTTCCTCTTGTGTAATTCTCATTTGCTGCAGAAACGGCTGATTGTTCAGACTAAGATGGTGCTGAAGGTGCTTTTCCTTTACATCCCTCTTCCCATGTTCTGGGCACTTTTTGACCAGCAGGTAAAGGAGAAATTGTTTGGCTTGGCAATTAGAGCTGTACCATGTCATTCTGTGTACTCTGAGGTCACCAGGCATAAAAGATATCTATGGGAGGGTGGAAAATAATTATTAGCAAATTCTTTAACCTGGTTCTAATATGAAGGGGTAGTTGTTGAATCATGTTAGTACAGAATGTTCTGCAGCCAGGAGAAGAAACTCAGTTTATCTGGATATGCCCAGGACTGATGCAGTGACTGAGGCTTCTCCAAATCTTCTGTCAGCCAGGGTTCAGAAGATGAAACAGTAGTTTAAAGCTTTCTTAGTTCTAATGTTCCTTCCACTATCAGCTGTGAGGTGAAATGTACGGTCCTAGTGTAAATGCTCTGGAGATTCAGGGCTGAAATGACTTGGATGCCAGTTTGCTTAGAAACACTCAAATTTGTTATAAATACCTTCCACCTTCAAGCAGAAGTACAAGCCTATAATTCCCATTCACTTGGTGGACTGAATGCTTAAAACTCATCAAAGCATGCTTTCATATTTAAGTTTTGAACTATGGATTTAGGAAGGTGTTCTCTGAGAGAATGAGGGGCTGAGAGCTTTATCCAAGGCAGGCTGTAAGGAAGTTTGGTCCAGACAGCCTAGATTATGCTGCTTTAGTCTAGTACCAGTGAGGTGTAACTACTCATGTGACCTATTACAAAAAGGCAACCCTGCTATGAAATTCAGAGATAAATACTGATTACATGAGTAATGACCTGTATCTCTCAGTGCTACATTGTGGGTGGTTAAATGCTCTTGCCACAGATGCAGTGATGGATGTTCTGTCTTCCCCTGGGCTCAAGCTGAAAGTCAGCCCTGCTTGACCTGGCTACAGGCAGGTTTTCTGGGCAGAAGGCTCAGCGCAGGTCCAGCCCTGGCTTGACCGCTTGCTGCTGGGCTGTGTAAGGGAAGGATGGACATGTCAGTAGCATGGGGTTCTCGGGCAGTTGGCACAAACGCAGTCGGATGATCTCTGTGCACAGCGCACTGCAGGGCTTGGTGCGGGATGTCCCTACAGTCTTTCCAGCTAATAACTCCGTTTCATGAAACCAGGAACTGAAGTGAAATAGGCCCCAAGGATCACTTTATGCAAATGTTTACACTGCAGAATAAGAATACTGCTGTAGCAAGCTAGCTTTATTTCTTTGTTGTATTGCATGTCTTCCCCAACACTTTAATAATGAAATAATTCAAGAGGAACTTTTCAAGGTTGATATACCTGTGGCATTTAACGTTCTCTTCTTTTGCTAAGGGGTCAAGATGGACACTGCAAGCCACAACAATGGATGGGAATTTTGTAGGTTACTTTTATTACTTTTTTTCCTTAATTAATGTTTACTTTTCATTTCAGTTTTAATTTTTGTCATAATATTAAAAACCTTTTTTTTTTTTTTTCTTTCATCAGGGATCCATTCAGATTCAGCCAGACCAAATGCAGGTACAGTAATCTTCTGCCTGCCAATTCTAAGTACTTCACAAAGATATATATTTTTAATTGCCCTAAATTTAAAAGGAACTTTGAAAAGTACTTAATTTTTTTCCCTTCTCATGTTTATCTTCAACAGACTGTGAATCCAATACTGATTGTAATAATGGTCCCAATTGTAGATGCTGTGATTTATCCTTTAATCAAGAAATGCAAGATCAATTTTACGTAAGTTGATATACTTACCCGACTTCAACAGGGGTTCATCTTAGTGGTTTCTTTAAAACTGCTCTTCCAGCCATAATGTAACAAGAGCAAGTATTCAGCTAAGGTGCATATAAAGTGGTGTTAATATTTTGAAGAAATGAAAACTGAAAGATATAGAAGTTGTGCATACAGGCACTGGAGACTAGAGGGAGAGAATCTAATAGTAAAGTAACAATATCTTGCAGTTAAGGGATTTCCAGTTAAGGGCAGAATGTTTCGATTGCAAGAGAGACACTGTTTAGTTTCCCACTTCCCCCATGCCTACCCCTTCTGTCTGCCAAAGTACAAGAAGCAGGAATGCAACACACGTCCTTAGCATGTGTCATGTTTTTTTAGACTTAAAACTAAAGTCCAAAAGAAGACATTTCATCTTCAGCCCCAGTGAGGAGTCTGGCTCACTGGATACTTTCAGGTGCAACTTCAAGCGCGTGGCACATTATGTCTAATGTTGGTCATGAAGTTACTAGCATGTGCAAGTTAGGGAGGCAGAGGAGAACACAGTTCTTAAACCAGTTTTTATAGGGCTAAGATGTAATGCTGTCTTTTCATCTAATTATGAAAAATTTGGGGGGAGGAGGGGTGTTGTGCTGGGAATGCTGTCATTCATTCGTGGACACTCTACGTCTGACAAATGATGCCATAAATCTACCTTGAACTTACCTTACAGCTTACCTGAATGTGAGTAGAATTTACCTAATTAAACATTAAATTTCCCTGACTTCTTTTGTTCAATATTTTAAGCATATTAATGTAGACACAAGTTGCTATCCTTTTTTTAAAAAGACATAACTTCTTGCCTTTCTCATTGTTTTAAAGCTAACAAATGGATTGGTTTGGGTTTTCTCTTCCTGCAGTTCAGACTTTTCCAGAAACCTAACAATTATGTTCAGTCAATGTTTGAGCCCAGTAGATGCAGAGTAACAGGTTAAGATGCTGCTAGAAAGATGTATTTCCTGATAGTGTAACTATGAATTCAGAGGTACCTAGCTTAGTAGAACACTTTCTGTAACAACATCAGCCCTTCAAATGGTGATACCATGCTAATTGTGGCCATTTGAGTTTCCCCTCTGTGGAAAAAAGACAACTGCTGAAGCATTGAGTTAATGTCTTAACTCATGTATGTGTTTTGTTATACTAGGCCCCTGAGGAAGATCACTGTTGGTATGTTCCTTGCATCTTTGGCTTTTGTTGCTGCTGCCCTTGTGCAAGTGCAAATAGATGTAAGTTCAGCCATATGCAAGTATTTGCTACTAATATTTACTTAATACGTAAAGAAGTGTGTTTAAATGAAAATGAGCCAAGACTCCATAATTCAGAACCAAGCATACGAGCACAGAAGTAGAGGAAGGGGAAATATTAAAGTATATTGCAATATGTGACTAGCATAATAAAACTAACTAGCTATGAACACAATCCATCATCTGTCATTAACATAAATCATGCATTAAAGGCAACCTCAGGTCTATAAACTGACACTAAAATCTGAAAACCAGATGAAAACCCCCCTACCAGGGGGCTGCTTTGTATATCTGATTCTTCTCATATTTAGACTGGTGATGAAGTGTGATAGTCTGGAAAGTATCAGCATAGCACAGGCAAAGATGATACCTGCTGAAGGCAGGATTCATCACACCTAACTTTCCTTGCTGCAAAGAGAGCTGTCATGGCTGAATCAGATGAAGGTTTCCGCTGTAGCTGGGGCACCTCTGGGAGGTAATCCATTGCATTTCAAGATCCAGATGGCTAGCTAGAAGTACCTGCCTGTCCTCATGCATTTTCAAGGCTAGATGCTCAACTCTTAAATAAGTTAGAATGAGGAATTTTCTCCATAATGCCTGGGTACAGCAGCAAAACAAGCTTTATATTCAACTCTTCCCCTTGAAGTTGGAAGTAAAGGGTCTGGCCTTCAGCTGGTGTAGACACATACAGGCTGTCTTCCTTACCACCCCGTTCAGAAGGCCAGAGCTGTGCACACGCATGTACTGTGTTGACCAGAAGCTTCATCAAAGCTGTTAACTCCCTACTGATGCACAAGAATCTCCTGCAGAAAGGTAAAGATGGACCTGTTACTGTTGTGTGATGTACCTAAAGAGACTGGAGCAAATAAGAGTGTGGGAAGGGAGGAAAAGTTGAGACATAGCTTTTGCAGCTCTTGATGCTCTGCATGATCAGAAACTGTTTACTTTTAGATCTGGTGGGAAGTGGAACCTCCAAAAGTCCAGTTTCTCTGGGCTATCGTGTCAGGCAGTGCCCGTACATGCTTATGTCCAGGTCAGCAGCATGAGAGCTAGGGGAAAATGCGTTGGAACACGATACAAAGAAATTCAGGAACCCAGGCAGTATAGGTTGTGGGAGAAGCCTACTCCTTGAACAGCAGCATGGCCTGGTAGTGGCAGCAGGCTGCAGGACATAATAGGAACCACATCTGGCCATGAGGACATTATTGTGGATGAGAGAGTTTTTTCCTGAAGCAGCCATAAGGCAGCTTGAGACCAGTTACAAATCCCATTATTCAAGTTGCATGCTTCTGACAATCACAGATCATCAGGCAAATGCTTATCTTCATCATGAGATAATTAAGATCATAGTCATTACTTTTTTCTATGTGACTTTGGATAGGGCACTGATTTTTCTTTTTTTTTTTTCTGTCCTACAGAAAACTCTTCCAGTTTTCCCTGCAGCTGGGCAATCCCAAATCAAAGTAATAAACCTAGGTACAGATAATGTAATAGTTCAGTTCGAACCTCAACTTCAGAATGTGACTGTAGCGTCTATGGAGTCAGTAAGTAAGGGGAGATGGGGAATAGCAAGTTTAAAAAAAAAAAAAGAACTAATGCAGCAAGTCAAAGTGGTTCTTAACTAACTAATGGTTCAAAATTGATTATTTTCTAGGGGGGGTTTTATCTATTCATTGTAAAGATTGTAAAGAAGAAATTGTAACTATATCATTATTCTAAGTAGTACTTGGCAAGAGATTTTTCCCAAGAAACTTACTAGTGATTTTGAAATAACTGAAAATTTCACCCTTGCTATAAAGGTGCCACTTCTTAAGAGCAAGAACACCCCTTTCTTCAATTAAAGTCCATTCAGCTCTAGTAAGTCACTGCTCCTACTGTGAGTGACCACTTACTTGAACAGGGAGACTTTGTGTGGCTACATTAGATATATAAGCTTCAATTTTGCTGTCAAAGAACCTTTCTAGGTTCTACTACAGCAAAACCTTCATAATCCTATTGTCAACAAAATGTGATGGAGCTGATGGACATTATTAACAATGGATGTTAGGTTTTCTCTTCTTATATGAAAACAGGCTATCAAAGAATACCCTTCCTATTACATCCCCCTTCAAATTTTCATCACATAGAAATTGAGCTGTGAAGAAGATAAAGACATCCAAATTGTATACTGATGTGGAATCGATATATCTATGGTGCATCTCTGAAAAGGAAGGGTGTAAAATGCTCCACTCCCTACTATAGATATCACTGGTTTAACCCCAGCTAGCAACTAAGTACCGTGCAGATGCTCGCTCACTGCCTCTCCTCCCACTATACGATGAGGAGGTGAATTGGGAAAAAGGTAAAACCTGTGGATTGAGAGAACAACAATTTAATAATTGAAATAAAATATTATAATAATAATTGAAATGGAAGATGACAAAGATATCAATAGAACCCAAGAAGAAGTGATGTATAATACCATCGCTCACCACCTGCTGACTGTTTGAAGTATTTTATGCTGATGAAATGTATTTCAAATATTTAAAACATGTCTTGGTAACAGTCATTCCTATTATGTTCAAAACCATAAAGATACAGCCTGCATTTGCATCTCTTAGGAGGTGTTGCTATTTGGAAAATGCTGCATCATAACTTAACACTATTGCTGCCTCTGTAGCTAAACAGAATTTTACTTCGTGGTAAACCTGATTTATCTAGAGCAAAAATTAGAGAGGAAAATCTAACAGCTATTCCATAATGCTTGTGGGAAGCTCATATTACTTTGAAGCTTGTGTAATGAAAGAAATCAATAAAAGAAAATAATGATCAAATGAAATTAGTGCTTGATGCAGAAAACCTAACTAAAATGAAAGTTAAGAGATGCTCGCAGTCTCTGGTGCTTCAGAAGTAACACACGTGTAAACTTCTGATGCCCTGAAGTCTGTAACTCTCCCTCAAAAGTGTAGACAAATATGCAGTTGTATGGAAATTCACCGCAATTCATTTGTTTTTGTAGACTGGCTACATGACATTTGAGACTTCTCAGTTGCAATCAGTAAACATAACTTCTGGAAACAAAACTAAATATGAAATGATCGAGTTTCCAGGGCAAAATCGTCACACGCTTGGAATTAAAACTACTGCGACAGAAATTATTGCTAAATGGGTAAGTCTGCTTAATTCTGAAGATACACATTAATGCCTTAACAGCTTTCTGTGTGAAATGTGTGAAGCTGAAAAGATAAGCTCTGGGTAGCTTTTGCCTTTGTCTTTTCTCTGCTGTACCAGTGAGACTGGTGAGCTGTAGAAAGAAAGGCAAGATGTTTTTATATTAAAAAAAAAAAAAAAAAAGTTTAGAAATTACCAACTTAATGTTTACCTTGATGATTACCCTTCCTTCACTGAGACTTAAATGTGTAGTCATATCGTGTTTTCTAGTAGATATGTATCCTAGTAGGATCCTAAAAGAGGTCTGGAGTCTTGCTCTGAAGCCTCTGTTAATTCTCACTGCTATGTAATAGTGCATATTTAAGCCATTCACTGATGCCAACAAAGCGTCTTGATAATGGTCTCTTCCATCAGCTGTTTGACAATGTCACATCAAAACCAGAAGAAGGAAATAATCTCATCAGGTAGAGTTTGTTTTGCTCTTAAGTTTTGGCAATAGTGTGACTGTCTCTTCAATCAGCCTCTTGGGTGGACTCTTCTTGCTCAACATAATTTTCTGTACTGTAGGAACTCTCCACTTGCTGAACACTTTGCTCAATGTGTAGGGGGTATAGGAACTTCTGGGGCACAATTCACCAAAGCTATCTTGCACATCTACTTTGGGTATAATTTATCTAAACTTTAAATTGTATATTTTGCGTCATTGTCTAGACATCTTTTTGTAGACAAGAAGCACCTCCTTTTTATTCTTGGGTAAGAAATATCCTACTATTTCTCTGCTTTTTTTCTACATCTTCCATTTCCAGATATGTTTATTACTGATTGTAATAGAGGCTTTCTTTTGATGTTCTCCTAAGCAAGTAGTGGGCTGATGTGGGTCTAGCTTGCTTTTTGCATTAGCCACACTAGCCACACTTTAATGCTTTTGAAAGAACTCTGAGAAAAATGAAAGGGGAAAACTTGATGCTTGTTGTGCTGCCACTATATAATTAAGAGTAAACCCTGTGTTCTTTGACTTGTGCATATTTTGTTTAGTATTTCATCACTCTTGCATTTTAAAGATTCATAAACAATTTGCCTGATGATATCAACATCACTATGGAAGACACTTCTTTCGGAACAGTGATGTCTCTTTCTGCCAGTAATTATGCCTCCTTTTCAGGAGGAAGGTAAGCATTTTCCTTTACAGTAGTCTAACCACTTGTGCTTAGGAAAAGGACATAAAACTATTTTCATTTTAATAGTACACACAATTGTATATACCTGTGGTCTGAAATGCGTTTTTTCTTTTTCAGAAAGGATAAAATTCAAGCTACTAGAAATTCAACCACTTGTTCAGTTACTTCAGAGGTATTTGGATTTGGCAGTGCCTATACTATTATAATTAATGAGGTGAGCTGCCAGTGCTGTTGGATGTACAATACAAAATTACATTTTGTGTCAATATTTCCTTATTAAAAAAACCCCTAAAAACCCACATGTAGAATTATCCTTATTGCCCTTAACTGTACATATGATAGAATTCTGCTATATTAAACAGAACACAAAATCATTGTTAACTATAATTATGGGTACGATAATGATATAGTGCAAGAATTCATGTTGCTGGTTACTAACGTGAAATCTTTAGACACTAAGGTTTTGCATGAAGTCTTCTGCAAAATAGCTACTACTTTATAACCAGGTATGCAGTAATTTGTATACAGTATTTATTACCTAGAACTTTGTGTATTTATGTTTCTAGAGATTGTAGAATTGTAGAATGGTAGGGGTTGGAACAGACGTTAAAGATCATCTAGTCCCAACCCCCTTGCCACAGGCAAGGACACCTTCCACTAGAACGTGAGTTGATACAGAATTGCTAGATGATCTAGAACTAGTTGATATAGAACTGCCTAGAGTGCCTTTAGTATACAGACTTTCACTGTTTGTAATGCGCTATTTTGATTTCCAGTGCACTGATGATAACCTTGGCATATTGTATTCTGAAGATATAGCACCCAATACAGTCCATATGGCTTGGCAGATCCCTCAGTATTTTATTCTTACATGTGCCGAAGTATTATTCTCTGTCACTGGGCTGGAGTTTTCATACTCACAGGTAGGTTTTGCTCTTTGGAACTCTTATTTTCCTAAGAATCAGTACAAACAAAGATCATCTATGCAATGTTGGTTTTGGGTGGTAGTTCTGTATTGCTGCTTTGTTTGAACGGTTATGTCCTTTAGAGCTTTTAGCAGGACTATGGGCTGGTGCAAGTTGACCTTCTTCCACTAGCGTTCAGTGTTTTCCATAAAGATACACTGAATTATGTCATTTGAAGACTTGACTATCAGTCCTCAAATATTCTTCTCACATGTTGACTCTCCATTGAAAAGAACTGGAACTGAACTGTTGCTGTAAAACCAAACTGGAGAGTACTTGAATGAGTACTGACACATTATCTCCATACCAGTTTTGTCCACAGTCTTTACCAGCAGTTGAATTATACACTCTTAATTCCTTGTCTTCCAGCACCAGTTTTAGCTGTGTGTATTTCTTCCCTTAATTCTGAGTCTTTAAACTGAAGTGATGGGAACACTGTAAGATGTGGCTTGCTAGGCAGTCACGTGTACCTTGTGTTTGAGATGTAAAATGTGCCTGTTAGTTACTCAGCGTGTACAAAGTAAAAAGTGCTTATAGCTAGTACCAATAATCTCTGGCTCCTCAAACCCTTCTCGAGGTGTGTTTTAGTTCTCTAGCAACTTCTAATAAAAAATAAAACAAAAAATAAAAACTCCCACAAAACCCCAAGCCAACCAAACAAAAAATCCCAAGAAGTTCTCCTCCCCCAGAGAACCAGTGTCTACTGTAATGCGAAGAATGCAGTAAACATTAGAAAGTACATGATAACAACATGTAACTGAAACCTCAGGTCTTGCTTCTATAGGCCCCATCTAACATGAAGGCAGTGCTGCAGGCAGGATGGCTGCTGACAGTGGCTGTTGGTAACATAATTGTCCTTATTGTGGCTGGAGCATCCAAACTCAGTGAGCAGGTAAGCACACAAGCAATTGGCTCACTATTATATTACATTATGAGAAAGGTTTAGTCCAGGTGAGAGTTATGGCTGGTAATCTTCAACCACAACTTTTGAATATGAGAATTATGGTGGATTTGCATTTATAATTGGAATACAGGAGGTTAGTGTTAGCTACAAGACTGTAACAGTCAGTTGTAGAATGAGTGCTTGACTGAATAGTCTCATTAGAGTGTATAAGTAACAGAGTTATAAACCTTTAACTTTGCTTAAAACCAATGTAGAAGACTGCAACAACAGTGGTACCTTGTCTCCTATAGCCTCTTCTGAAGTTTCTGTTGGATTTTTTCCCCAGCACTTCCGCCAAATGTGTACACATACACAAAACTCTGAAAAACTCTAACAAATACTTCAGCAAAGGTTTCTACCTCTGTTTGCTGCTTGCTACTCTTAACTCTTGCTCTGTCAGGCACCTTTGCTTGCAAGTAGCAGTTTCTAGTATCTCTACAATAAATTGTTTCTCATGGTGGGGAAAGGCTGTGAACTTCTGGGCTAAAATTCTAGACTAATGAGATTAAAACCTCCCAAAACTCTGTTCATAATTAATGAACCTTCACCTGCATACCTCAGTCTTGCCACAGCCCATCTTCTGGCTCCATTGGTTTCAAACCTGTTTGGGGTTTGAAAACTGGGGCTTACCAAAGGAAGAGCACTTAGACAAGACTTTCTCAGACTGCCAGTGTCACTCCCTAGCAAACCAAAAGGGATATCTGAAAGAGGGAAGAACCTGTTGTTGAAGTAAATGGGTCTGTCAGCTGAAAACCAGGAAGAACATGAAACAGCTGTTGAGGCTTTTCAGGTGGAGGTAGCACTTTGAAACCAGAGTTCCTGGTCTTCATCTCCACTCAGATTTGTGGTCAGGTGCAAGTTTTTACTGCTGACCTAAGTGGAAGCAGGATCACTGCCAGCCTGCTTTAAAATGAGATTACTCAACTAAAAGGAGGGGTTGAGTTTTCAATCTCTTGGTCCATGCCCATGAATACCCCCTCCAAGAAGAGAATATTGTAGAATTTCTCAGCATTCACAGAACTTCTGCCTCTTCAATGAAGACAGAACTGCTGAAAAGGCTTCAATTCTGAGTTGCTTTAGTATGTATTATATAGAATCATAGAATAGTTAGGGTTGGAAAGGACCTTGAGATCATCTAGTTCCAACCCCCCTGCCATGGTTAATACTCAGCACTTCAAGTCATATGATACTTGTTATGTATGTTCAGTTTCACACTGAATTAACTTCATTTCTAGCAGACCGTAAAATGGTGCAATTCTTTTGAGGAACTAACATTGAATAAATTACATGTTTTGTGTTGGTTTTATTTTTGCAGTGGGCAGAGTATGTGCTGTTTGCTGCCCTGTTGTTGGCAGTTTGCATCATTTTTGCTGTCATGGCTTATTTTTATACCTATACCGATCCAAACAAGGTTGAAGCCCAACTCGATGAGGAAGAAAAGGAACAAGTCAAAA
This sequence comes from Psittacula echo, assembly GCF_963264785.1. Taxonomy (NCBI): domain Eukaryota; kingdom Metazoa; phylum Chordata; class Aves; order Psittaciformes; family Psittacidae; genus Psittacula; species Psittacula echo. The sequence goes on from NC_137736.1 coordinate 72,509,955, forward strand.
AGGAACAAGATATCTATGAAAAGCAAGCTGAAACTGTGTCTCGGATGTAAAAACTGTACTGAAGGAGTGTTTTTCAATTATGGTGTCCCCTTAACAACTGCTGAAGTCAGGGGAATCAGGGTATCAGTAACACCTCTGGATAATGTGTCTCATGGGAGAGGTTAAGAAAAACTGTTTTAACTGAAGATGCAGCCTGCCTTAGGAAGCAAGAGAAAAAGATTAGTCTCTCTTCTACTGAATACAGTATCCTGAAGAAACTCAAGCAGAATTTGCGCTCTTAATGTACCTCAAACTTAAATATCACAGCACTAAAATATTGAAATTGCACTTGGCACTATTGGACCCTGTGAAAAGATGTATTTTTATACTGCATTTCAATTTTATATCACAAACGAAACAAGTATTAACAAGAAATAGTAATTGAAGCTAAGCTGTTGTTGTGATTCCTCTAGCCTCACTGTTACTTGAAAGCAGCAGGTTACATGTGCCTTAAATTCTTTTATATTTCTCTATGGTAATGGGAGCAAAGCTCTGGCATTGCTCAGATTAAAATGCTGTCTGTCTGCTCCACATGGCAGAAACTTGGATGTGCACTGTAATATAAGGGTTTATGTGCCTGTTAACTACCCATTTTAAATAATATTAATAAGGTGTCTACTCAGGTAAACAGACAAGGGCAAATGATGTTAGGAATAAGCAACAGCAATAAAACTTGTAACAACAATGGAAATGATGTGTGAGTATGCCTTAAAATTGCATGCTAACAGAACTTGATATCACCTCTCAGCTGTGCTCCATCACTTGAAGCTAATAGACCATTGTCAGTCTTCTCTATCTTAATATGCCTGTAACACATATCAAATTTATAACAGGGAAGACTAAATTTTTCTGCTTAACAGGGTTCTGTAGCCCTGTGGACCATGTTAGGGAGTGCCAGTAGTCTTTTGGGAGCTGTGTTTGGGTTGTGTTCTGGTTGCTGGCACTTAAACCTCCATGCATACAGTGAATAGAGTCACTCATCCATGAAAACGGTTTGAAATGAAGTTTAGTAAGGCAAATCCAAGGTGCTCTTCACCTGCATCCCAGTTAGTCCTGTACCCTATAGGCAGTAACCACTTCTGGTCTCTAAAGTCACCCAGGTAGAGCCTTTCCCATGCCTTCAAGATGCTGGGTGTCCCCCCAGCCCATGGGGCTGAGGGTGCCCTGGGACAGCCAACTGCTTCAGCAGGAGCTGTGTACCTGTCATCCTCTGAGGAGCTAAGGGGGTTTTGCACCAGCTTTATTTGTGGTAGACTTAGACAGCCTTTCCCTTGCTGTACAAAATAAACAGTGTCTTAACTGTATCCCTACAGGATAGTATCTTCTGTCTACTATTTTGCCTCATACAAGGTGAAATGTTTATTTAGCATTTTAACTTTTTTTTTTTTTTTCCTTTGGAATGCAGGTCGTGTCTATTTTCCTGTCATAAGCTCTTGGAAGTTAGCACTTTAGCAAACCCACTGACTTGTCTACCACTAGGATGAGTGTGTTTCATGGGTAGAAAACCACTAATGCTGAAAATTAGATGGGAAAGCTTTCTGTCAAGGAGAAAACAAACTCCCCCATCTTTTCAACCCTGCAAGGTAATACGGGGACAGTCATATGTGAGACAAGATTTTTATCTCATTTTCAACAGGGATTGGAGTAACTAAAGTTAAAATATTCAGGTGCCTTCTCCTCCAAATTTTGATGTGAAAAAAATCAGGGAACCTTGTTTAGACACCTTGGGCAGCTCTTGTCAACATTGTTTTGATTCTGTCTAGAAGCTATGTGGAGGGAATTGGTCTTTAGGCTGCAATAAAGTGTTTTCAGTCCCATAGTTTTAAGGAATAAAGAGATAATTGAAATTTAACTCTTAAATTTGACTACTGAGTTTTAGATGTTGCTGTCTAGACTACCAGCCTGCTGAGAGGGTCTGTTGCGTATCTTTTTCTGTTACAGAGAAGGTACCCTGATATAATTCAAACTAACAGCTGATCGTTCTAACCTCAGTACTTGTTTAAAATAAAAACTTATTAAAAAGAAAAAAGAAGGCAATAGTGGTGAATTATGACAGCCTGTTCTAGCACTTAAATCTGCGCTCATGTCTGGCTGTGTAGATACAGAAAGGTGTACATATGCTTACTAATATTACAAATATACTGTTCAGCTTCCATGTTTTTCCTACTGTTGGTTAGCTCAACCTAATGACACTTGACTTAAAACTGTTCATAGTCAGATTCTCTGAACTACATCAATCCAGTTTCTGCCATTTGCTCTTCTTGAAAATGGGCCTACAAACAGCACCATCCTTTCAAAGACTTTCTATAGTTTTAGGCAAATGTCTATACAAATTTGGTTTTTTAAATTCCTGGAGCAATTGGAAGCCACCTATGTGTACTGATACCCTACAGCTTACTTTTACATTTTTCATTCATACCTTGGACTTGGTTAGAGTGTTGATGATAAAATAACTGGATTGTGCCTTAAAGAGTGAAAGAGACAAATTATCCAAGGGGAAGTAACAACTGAAACCATCCTACTCCACTAGGAGGTGGTTCAGGACAATCAATGATGACCCAGCCTGATTCAGTCATTGCTGTTCCTCCTACAGACACCATTGCAGGACACGATTTTGTGGTGTTTAGCACGGAACAAAGGTAATGTGAGAGCCTGCACTTTCCCATGCTCATTCCTAATCTCTGAGTCAAAACACTGTACAAACTAGCTTGGTGGATAACCATTCTGTGGCACAGGGAGCTGATCTGACCACACACAGGGGAGACAGAGGAGAAGAAAATGAGCAAAAGAGAACCTGTGTTTTTCAGACAGTAGCTATGTGCTTACCTGAGTTGGTTTGAATCACAAATACATTTTAAGAGGTTTATGTGAAGAACAGTGGCCACCTACTGTTGGCACTGACCCCACCACTTGAAAGGCATAGTTCTCCCTTGTGCAGCCTCCAGGACTGACTTCTTGGATAGCAACTGGGCTGGACATAGCAAAGCCACTCGTGCTTTTGTAAAGGGTCTTCTTTAATGAGCTGCTGAGCCCAAAGCCTTTGGCAACGGGATGCCTTGGAGAAACTACGTTATCATTTCCTTTGTACTGACATAACAAACACTGATTTGGTGATCCTAACCAGTGTCACAATTGTCACTGACCACATCCTAAAGGAATTGAATTTACTGCAGATGCTAATTAGATAAGTTTACCTTTGCCAGCAGATGTACTGGAAAGAAAAAGCTGGCATTCTCTGGAGCACCAAAATGGCTGTAAGGCATTCTCAAACACTCATAAAGAGACTATCTGTGGTGAATGTGGCTGCCTCTGTAATGCCATTGTTGTATTTCAGTGGTGATGGGGAAATAAAAATTGAAGCTGTGGAAGCTGCATATTTAGATAAAAAATGAATCAAAATGATGCAATAGCTAGGCATGAAATAGAGCGAGGCACTTTCACAGCACTTGCTCCCAAGTTGCTGCAGCGACTTGCTTGACCCCTTCTGTGTTGGTGACAAATGAAGCCTTCATGAAATTAAGATGTCTGTTTATGTGAAATTGTGTTTGGCATCTCCTTGTGATATTCAGCTGACTGCAGCGTATGTCCCTGTCTTTCCATCAGAGCCCATATAGGGCTTTTTTACTCCCAGGTGAACACACAGTCCTTACAGCTCAGGAAAATACTTTATTCAAATCTGATAAACTTAAAAATAAATGAAAAATAATAATAAAAAGATTGATGCTCCTGAAGCCATCCCATGCTTCCGTGGTAGTAAATATTGGAAATGTCTTCTGGTTAGATGGGAGGCTTATTTTCTAAAGGTTTTATCTTACAGAAAATGTTTCAAGTAAAAGTCAATTCAATTGGTGCATCTCCTTCAGGCTGGCACTTAGCAGAGTGCCTGATATCAATTCTATAACCACCTAACTGAATTCATGCTATTGAATGCATTTTTACTGAAATCTGATCCCAAATGTGTGAGCGCAGGAGAGCAACACTGCTGCGTGACTTTGCTAAAGTTAGCGCTGTGTATGTCCCATGCTGGCAGGGCCTGGCTGAGTGCTGAACCTATGGTTCATGAACTATGGGGAGGCAGGAACTGCACTTGAGAAACTGAGTGTGGAAGTGAGGGTGGAGGAGAGTACCGCAAGGCCCTCTATGTCGGCACCCTGGATTTCTGCTGCTCTGCAGGGAGCAGAATATGAGAGTAATGGTCATGCTATTCTCTGTTGCAGCAGGGCAAGATTTTACTGTCACAGACCGTCACTTCCCACTGTTCGGGATCAGGCTGTGGTCATTCACCATCGCATTCCTGGTTGGCTATGGAAACTCTGGGGTTTGGGGTTGGTTTTCTGGTTTTGGCTCTTTATTTCATGCACTCATTGCAAGTGTGACTCATCACTTCTCCGCTGCATCATCTTCAGAGCAGACAGCTGCCCCAGCGCCCAGTGACTCTACGCATGGTGCATACAGCTGATGAACTTGCTCCCTCCCCTACCTTACTGCTACTCTGGCTGTGGGAGGCAGCCCCAAGGGGCTGCTTTGTGCCACATATTTCCAGCTCAGGGAGCCTGGCAGAACCAGGAGGAATAAGAGAAGCCCTGAGCCACCTCCAACCTGCCTTGAGGCAGCTTGCAGAACAGGAGGGATTTATTTGCTTTGCCCAGATAGAGCTTTTTGCAACGAAGCACCAGTCTGTGGCTACAGAGTCTAGGGATAAAATATAGCACCCTCTCCTGTGCTTATTTAACCCCTTTTTTCCCCAACTCCATGCTCCTTGATCAGGCAAAGCTTCGTTAAGGTTCGTCCCGAGGGTCATTTCCTACCACGAGGTGGCGGAAAAACACATCACGGACCCAGGAAAAGAAGTGGGGGATGCTCCCAGAACACCCTCATGCATCTTCGCCTTAATGATTTTTCACTCGCAGTTATCACAAGCTTCAAGTTATCCTATGAAAATATATCGTGCATAGATCGGCGTGGCTTTTGGAGACCGCAGGGCTGCTGTGTGTTCAGGAAAATGAAAATGTCTGAATGGATTTAAGAGAGAGATGGTCCCTGGCTGGTGGAAGTCATCTCTGCTAAAAAACTTCCAAAAACTTGTTCAAACTGCCAAAATCCTACGTGGTATTATAAGAAAAGGCTCTGGTATTGAAGAATAGCAAAGAACATGAATAAACCCAACTGTGTGCACCCAATGCTTTTCCTCTAAAAGATGATAAAATCCAATTTAACTGCAGGACTTAAACCCCAGGCATGAAACCCTGCCCTAAGGAGCAAAGCCACAAACAGTTTTTGTAACTGAGCAAAATGTCAGTCAGAGAAAGCAAAATTGGCTCCTGTGGGCACAGCAGACACATCCCCAGAGAAAACAGCACCATGTTAGATGCAGGGATGGATGTATGGATACTGCAGCAAAAGATTATTTTTAAGTGGATGCAGACTTTGGGCTGAATCTACACACAGTCCTGACAGACTAAGCATGCACTGATTTCAGATTCCTGCCTCATGGTTGACTTCTCAAGCTGTTAATCTGTTGTACCACTGCTCAGTCCAGCCTCTGTCTTTAAAAAGAAAGCCACAATCACCACACTTGGTAGGAGCACCAGGTTTCTGAAATGGTGTTTTTTGCGGCCATATCAGCTAGATACAGTCCATATACAGGGACTTTTTAAGAGGGCATGTAGTGATAGGGCAAAGGAGAATGTCTTTAAACTGAAAGAGGGGAGATTTAAATTAGACATTATGGAGAAATTCTTCCCTATGAGGGGCGTGAGGCACTGGCACAGGTTGCCCAGAGAAGCTGTGGCTGCCCCATCCCTGGCAGTGTTCAAGGCCAGGTTGGATGGGGCTTTGAGAACCTGGTCTAGTGGAAGGTGTCCCTGGCCATGGCAGAGGGTTGGAACTGGATGATCTTTAAGGTCCCTTTCAACCCAAACTGTTCTGTTACTCCATGATTCTACGATTCTGAAGGGAGTTTGCTGGAAGAGGATCTCATTCCTGAGTGACGTTGTTTGACATCTCTCCTAAACACTGCTATTTTTCCACACTGACATCTTCTCAAGCATATACTGAACAGGTGTTTGAGCTATCCCACAAACTTTAGAGTGAAACTCGGAAATGTTTAGGAGAGAGCTTTGCATGTAGGGCAGCGGCTGCTGCTGTTGCAAGGGCTGAGAGGATTGTGAGCAGGGTCAGTATGGCCCCTCAGGCAACTGCTCTTGAGGAGGTCTTCAAAGCAGAAGGGATTTGCAGTGAGTTGTGACGTGGATGGGAGAACTTTGGGAGGCAGGACTGCTGAAGTAGTTTGGGACGGGCTGACATGGGAGAGTTTGAGATGCCAGGTGCCAAAGCTTTGGGATGGAAGGAGTTAGGAATGTCACTGGATGGCAACTCCCCAGGCACGTCTAACTCAATCTTCAGGTCGGGGCCAAGGACCTGTGTGCAAGGACTGCTGCATCCTGATCCCTCTCCCCGGAGCTGCTTCTCCTTGCTCTGTCTTCTACTGTGTCTGACCTATGGAAAGCAGAGGAAACTTCACCTCAGGATGGCTGTAGTGAAGTGTGGTTTCCAGCTCAGATTAAGTTAGCATGAAATGGTGCCAGTGCTGAAGGAGTAGGTGGTTGCTGAGAGGGGCAGTCCTTAGGCAGTTAAAACCCCTAATGACACTGTACCCTCATCCTCACATGAGCTGCTTGGAAGCCTGGAACTTCATTTTGAAGGTCAACTGAAATGCTTTAAAAATAATCTCTACAGAAGTTGGTTAAACACCTGAATCATTAAATACAAACGCTTTCTGTGTGTAAAAATCACAGATACACGTATTTTAAAAGTGCTTCTTTCTTTAACAGACAGAACATAACTACATGGTCTTGGGTTTCTGCTGGAAGAATGGCATAAAAACACATGGTAAAATCTTGAGCTGTAATAACAATGGGTTAGAATCATAGAATCATAGAATAGTTAGGGTTGGAAACGACCTTAAGATCATCTAGTTCCAACCCCCCTGCCATGGGCAGGGACACCTCACACTAAACCATGCCACCCAAGGCCTCATCCAACCTGGCCTTGAACACCACCAAGGATGGAGCACTCACAACCTCCCTGGGCAACCCATTCCAGTGCCTCACCACCCTCTCAGTAAAGAATTTCTTCCTTAGATCCAATCTAAACTTCCCCTGTTTAAGTTTTAACCCGTTACCCCTTGTCCTGTCACTACAGTCCCTGATGAATAGTGCATCCCCAGCATCCTTTTTATTTACTTTTTTTAATTCACATTTTATCTAATTTAATTCACTAATTTACTTAATTCACTAATTTAATTCACATTTGATCTGTTCAAATGGTTACCAAAGGATTTGCTTGCCTTCATCTTATTTGAGAAGTGATGCTAACACTACTTTTTTAACCTGTATCATTGTGCAAAGACTGAAATATCATGAAATACAAGTAGTCAGTAGATCTTGCAACATTTTAAAAAGTTATATTCAATAGTAGTGATAGTTTATTTCTACCTTCATGTATTTCACTGTCCTTTGAAAGTCTTTGGGTAACATGATTCATTGCTAGGCAGCCGCTGTCTTGTAAAAAAATACCTTTGGGCTAGAAGCTTATGATGTTGACAGTTATAATGGTTGTTCTCTTCATAGCTATTAGTCTTGACAACAGTCATGTTGATGCTTTTCAGAATTTCTCTAATTCACATTAAGATTCTGTTTGTTTTCTCTCTCTAAAACCAAAATTTCATCTTTCTCTGTTGGAATATTTGAGAATTTTCTACCACATTAATTTCCAAAAGAATATGTGTTTTCCACAAAATGGAAACCATCATTTATGTTACAGGTTCAGTGAACTTGCAAACTCATCTGTATAGACAGTAGGTTTCTTCACCTGCTTATCTTTTGGGATTTACTCAAATGAGTACATTTCTTGTATCTGAATAGTTGGAGAATACAGCAAAATTGACTTGGGGCTACATTGACAAACAGATAAAATTTTTCCATTTTCAGATACTGGAAGGCTGCTATGAGGTTAGAAACTTTAATATTCTTTCATAAAAGCAAACACAGAACTGCATCACATTCTTTGAGAAAACTGCTCACAGAAATAAGTGAATGGCTATAGTGTCAGCCTCTATACAAGTGTGGAAGGCAGATATGCCATAGGCTGAGGAGCCTCTGTACTACCTGCAAACAGCAGAAATCCAAAGTCCAGTGAAGTTGATGAGAATCTTTTCACCGATAGCGATATGCTGAGCCCCTCAGTACACATAACTACAGCACCTTTCCATATCTGATCCAGGTGGGTGGTGTGTTGGCACTGGTGAGCTTTTCAGGAGAAGCGTGGGGAAGGTCATGATTTGCACTAAGGGAGTCTGTGAGGAAGGTGCAGTTGGGGGCAGGATATATTCTAGATGAAAGAAACAGAATGAGCAGAGCTGAGAGTAGATGTGTTAGACAGTGGCTGTACTTAAGAAACTACAACCAGATCCAGGAAGAACAGACTGTCCAGGTGAGTTCTGCACACTCTGTGTAGTAGAAATTTGCATTTAGCCCAAGTAAGTCTGCACACAAAGTGTCTAGTGGGCTTGTCTCTGTATTTTGTGCTGTACGCAGAAGATACAGATTCAGTACAGACAATTCTTGGTACCAATACCTGTGTATTTCTCACTTACGCCTCATCAGAAAATAAATGCAGGTTTGTGGCCTCCTGTAGTTCCCTCAGATTCGTTCTACCATCAGCCACAGCACAGGCAAATCCCTCTGCTAACAGGAGACATTGGGATGGGAAGTCTGTGCAGCTCTGTCACTCCACCGCAGTGTTAATATGAGCCTACAGCCCATAACTCCCCCTGTAAATTTACTTATGAGCAGGAAAGAATACCAGTGCTGATGTGGAGCAGTAAAACCTGCCCTTCCTTGCAAGTAAAGCATCAGGTATGCACTATCTCAGTTGGAAGAAGAGATATGATCAGTCCAAAATCCCCAGGAAGTCTGCTGTCATAAAGAAGATAGAAGGAAAACTGAGCTGGCAACTGTAAATGCCGAAGGAGCACAAGGCTTTGGGATCTTGCCAAGGGTCTGGTGCAAGTGGGAAGTTGTGGCAGATTTTTGTGAATGAAAGAAGGTCTGCAGGAGGAGGTGGAAGATGGCTGGAGTGTGTCAGAGCACCGTGGGCACTGGAGGAACTTACTGGGTAACTACTTTTAGAAGGCTGTGGGATGGGAACGATGGGGAGTGTGGGAAGGCACATGCGCAGGACCTGCATTTTTGTGGTGGCAGTTATTACAGGCTGTAACTGTCCCACACACATTCTTAGTGGGGATGATGGTAGGTTCAAATGTTAGAAAACAGCTTACAGCCTGTAATTTATTTTCTTAATAGAAACCCTCACAAAATCACAAACTCACAGTCTTGGGGCTATTTGTGAGTTCAGGCTTTTCAGTCTTGAGTGTTACGTTTTGGGGCTTAGAAGGTTGTAGGATAATGTTCCTGAGTACTTAGGGTCTGACCATGCACAGCTCTGGGCTTAAAACATGGGCGGGAGCATTTATTGCTGCAAGCTGAGAAGGTGGATTTTGTGGTATGAAAGACCTGGAGCCACCATCCTACTCCATACAGGACATTCTGGATGGAGTTTCACCTTCTACTTCATCTGAGCTAACTGCAAGCTGCCAGTGGATGAGATGTGCTGGACTCCCTCCCTACCTCACTCGTTTTCCCTGTTGCATGACGCCTAGAGACTGCTGCCACAGGAGGATAAACCAGCAGGATGTGAATGCATTTCCTGTGGGATCGATGAACTGATTCAAGCCACCATGTGGGCATGTGATTACTAATGCAAGGACAGGAACCAGGGGTGGGAAAAAGGAAGAGCAGGATCAGTACTTTGGCAGCAGACCACAGTTAAATGGGATTAAGCGCAACATGAAGCTGTACCCTAAAAAACCTATCACATCATAATGATTTTCATTTGCTACCAAAACCCTAGACTGACAGCTGAAACTTGTAGGAATCCACATACTTTTGTGTTCAACTAATGCAATACGCTTTTACCAACACAAGAATTTTCATGTAGCTTCTGCCACATCACAAGATTAATGAAGGATAAAATGAGATAACTCTTGAATTAAAATAGTGAATAGTGCAATTGATTGTAAGACCACTACTTATCAGCTATCAGCTAGATATAGTGCAACTTCTTCTGCAGGGACAACTGCAGCCTGCAAGCAAACATCTTGGATCTGTGATGACATGCACTGTCTAGGGACACAGTTATAGGTTAGAGCATATCATCACGATTACAGGGTCGCCCTTAATGGATCCATTTAGTCTGGAGGTTTTGCTAGTCTGCTGTTTACATAGACATTAGTCTGAGATAAGAACTGATGTCTCTATTATAAAATGTGACATGTGAGAAAAAGATAGAGAAGGTATGTTTTCTTCTGTTTGCATATGTTTGCTTGGTGTGACAAGGTGCTAAGAGAAAGGTTTATAAAAAGCAGGATTTAGTGAAATGATGCTCTTTGGGGGCAGAGACACAGTGCAGTATAATCAATCTCATGTTTCTCACTGAGCTCTAGGTCCCCATCTAATTTTAATTGTCTGCCTGGAATACTAGAATACTTTCAGGCACTTACATTCTGCTCATTATTAATAAACGGCATACAAACTTGAGACATTTCTTCCATTTCCTGCCTCATCCCGGCTTATGCATTATGATTGCAAGAAAGTGAACTTTCTCCCCTAACAAGAATCTCAAAACCCTGCAATTTTTTATGAATGCTATGAAGTACATCACTGCAGAAAGTGAAATAAATAGAGAATAGCATGTTTTATACAAACATAGCATGTTTCTTTGAGGAGCATAATTTAACAGTTTTCCCTTCAGCATCCATGAAACTTAAAGCAGAACGTCATTGTTTGAACTTCAAACTCTGCTTCTGTAACAGACAAAATCATTTTCTGATGAGATGACTTCTTGAACCACAACTTAAATGTACAGCCAAATCCAGCTACAGAAAGCAATCTGTGCTTTAGAAGCTATGTAAGCTTCCTCTGCTGGCATAAATACATTGCCACAGGGTTACCCATGGCCTGTTCAGAGGAAGAACAGCTCCATCACGAACTTTGTAGGGGGAATCCCTTTCCACAAAACAATTGAAACCCAAAATTTTCAAATTTTGGTGGAAACATAGAAACACCCAATGTTTTTTAGGGGTAAGATCCCCACATAGTTTGAAAGCTCACTAGGAACTAATCTTGTAGAGAATACACAGATAAAGATAAGAAAAACATTAGTCCTCAACAACACAATAATTTTTTTGTTATTAACAGGGAAATACGCATTTCTCCTTCAGCACAGTAGAAGAATGTCAGAATGTGGGTATTGCAAATATCCTTAGTGAGGCCCTACAAGAAAAGAAGCTTTCTGGACAAACTTTATGAACATGAAGTAGCTAAATCAGTGAATGAAAACCCACAGATATAATTATAGTTCATTTCTGCACCCTGAGTCATCCTGACTATGGGTTCTCATTTCAGACCAATGCCCAGCCCTTTCTGCTTTTCTTTGTGAGAGGTTTGCTCAAATGGGATTATTCTTCCACAGATGAGCCAGGGTGTAGGGGAGGGGTGAGGAGAAGCCTGACGTCAGGGCTCTGTTACCTCTTTTGGATAGCTCTCTTGCAGCTTATATACCCAGCCTTGCAGCATACAAGTTCTACTGCACTGTTCCCTACCAACTCTCCATCACTGGATGAAATCCCTTCAGCCATGTCCTGTTTAACCAAGAAGAAATTAGAACCCAAATAAAAATCTTCACTGCCAGACATGCAGCATTTCTACCCATTATCCAATTCAGAAATGGCTGAACAGTTTTTTTCTGGACTGTAGGTAGCTAAACCTTTAGCATGCAAATATATATTATTTAAGCTTTTAAAAAAAGTTTCTAAATGGTAATATGCCAGTTCAGCCATGATAGTTCAGTTTAATCCTTTCCTCACATAAGTCAAAAGAATGGATTCTGATAGCTTATTTCTTCTCATTCATTCTGTTCCTGATGTCAATATAAAACCACATGAAAAGGGATGAGACTCAGCTGGCTATATGGGTAAGCTATTTGATTGTTTCAATGTTCATGTACTGTACATGAAGCTTAAAGCCTGACTTTCCCTCTCTGATTTTCATTACTCCTACTCTCCAGAGTTGTGTCATTTTTTTTCTCTTCTAGTACTCTAATTTATCAAAACTTAATACTCTTTTTAATTTGTCCTAGTAAAGACTATAAAGTGACATTGGGAAGCGAGGAATGAGCTGTTTCTAACGTGCTGCTGTTGTGTAAACAATTCTTCCATGAATTGGTCAATTTTTTAAATTTAAAAATATTATTTTTTGCCCCCTACTACATCTCACGGCAGTGACCTCTATTTGTGTTGTTACCTGCCTTTCTGTATTTTAAAGTTTCTGTCCGATAGCTCTTGTTATGAGAAAAAGTGCACGATGACTCCCTTGTCACCATCTTCAGGCCATCCATGAGCTTACAGAACTCTACTACAAGTTCATTACAAGTCTCTTTCCTAAGCTGAGGGGTCACAATGTGTATAATTTCTCCACCTAGAGAATTTTTGCCAAATCTTTGAAAGTAACAGTGTTGCCTCACTTATTCTTTATTCTTTTCCTAATAACTCCCAATTTATCTTTTGACTGTTTCAAACTCAGTGACAGCCAAGATTTCCTTCTTGGCTCGTTAGGAACTCTGGTGTGTAAAGCTGAATTCTTTTCCCATATGCTTTCCTCCTGTACAGTTATCAATACTGAACTCTCATCTGCTGGTATGTCACTCAGCAGTCACTCATTCTGAGATTCTTCTGCAACTCCTTGTGCTTCAGTTTAGTTTTTACCTTGTGATACTTGGCAACATGAGACTATTTTATCATTTCTCTTTAGTTGCTTTTCTAGGTCATTCATGGATATGTTAAGCAAGATCAGTCCCAGATGGATTCCTGTGACAGTCTACTGGTAACAGCCTCTCCTATGAAATGATTTTGTTTTTTTTCTTTCTTCTCTATCATCACTTACAGACGGATATGAGGACCTCTCTTTTTACCTCAGGAGCACTTAAATTCTTTAAGGTCTGTTTCTGAAAATCCTTGTTAAAGCTACTTTGCATTACATAATACAGGCAAGTATCATACATTTCACATGTTGGTATTCAAAATGGAGCCTTACAACAAACTATTGAGAGTTTATTTCTGAGTACATCACACATCAGGCTATGAACAGGGCAGTTTAAAAAAGGATAAAACTAGGAGCCTAATATATACAGCTAAGAGAAGAAATGACACATTTTCACACAGGTTGTTAAAAAGAGTGTACTATGAAACTGATAAGTCAAGAAAGCATAGAAAAAGGAAACAGGAAAGACAAGAGATAATGCTGGATAAAGATGATAAGGAAGCTAGAAAAGAATCCAGTCACAAGCTGAGCATCGAACAGTATGGCACTGCGATGATTCAGTTAATTCTACAGCCATCAGGCCATGGATGGCAGGATACCCCTGCTGCCATGCAGGATGGACAAACTCAACCCTATCTGCGGGGAGTCTCCATAATTCCATTGCCACCTTACTGCAAGCAATATTGTCACGTGTTCAGCCCTCTCATTCTTCTCTCTTCCACAGGTAAATTTGGTGCCTGCTACTTATTCACTATTACATTTCTCACATGCTATATTTTGTGGATAAATGCCCCATTAGTTACAATCCACAGTGCTTTTTCTGCAGTGTGTTTATGTTAGTGTAGGATTATTTACTTACTTATGGCATATTACAAATTCTGAAAGAGCTTATTTGAGAAGTTTCAGTCTTAGTAAGGAACATGGTTTTTTCTTCAGGGGTAGTTTATAAACAGAAGTTTACAGTCGCTGCCATTTCAGTTATGCAATTATATTTTCCTTTTGTAACTTTTTTCTTATATAACTATAAATCTCTGCATGTTCAAAGTATCACTTTAAATTGAAGCAAACCAGGCATTGAAAAGTCTACGCATAAAATAAATGGAACCTTTGCATGCTGGAAACATCTGGCTTCAAAAAGATACAACAGAGAACTGTCTTAATGATAAGAACTGTTTATTTTTGAAGTCTTTGTCATTTTACTGGGATGGTAGGTTAGCATAACATGTAATCATTCTATTTTTAATAACGATTTCTGCAAGAGTAGCCTGAGAGATTAAAACCAGCATTTTTTGGAGTATAATACACAAAATCCTTTTTTCTCAGAAAATGTTCAGAAAATGAGAGGAAAATTTGCAAGGCTTCTGCTGTTTTGTCTGTGAGGGCAGAGATGAAAATTACACTGAAAGATTAGCATTTACAAAATTAATAGCAAACAAACACATCCATTATTTTAAGATTACATTCAAAACCATTTTGGTAAAAATTTCTTCAGGTCCAGGGGAGAAACTGAAAGGGTATCAGAACATAGATACAGTATAAAATACTGAAGCTGACAGAAATTTGACATTCTAAGACATTGTTCTGACTTTATGAAAACTTAACTTGGCCTGGTGTATGGTATATGACACAGTTTTGAATCTGCTCCTTTGTTTTCCCATATTTAACAAGTAAGTCTGCTCATAAAGCTTATTCCACTGGCTCAAACGACCATTTTTAGGTAGTCTGTTGTTGAACATGTAATGCAGAACTTTGAAACCATGAGATGAAATAAATCCATGATATTTATGCCATCAGTAGTGGCATATGAGTGAGAGAAAGGGCTCACAGTGGCTCAGGGCTAGGAGCTTACATGGGGAAAATTACTTCAGACCAGCTAGAACACGAGAAGATTTTTTTTATGCTGTGCACACATAAATTGTGTGACATCTACTTAAATAAGACAAAGGTTATGGTTTGGGACTTATTATGTAGAAGACAGAGGAAGAGAGCTTAGTTCTCAGGGTTATAATTAAATTGCCTAAATCACGGGACTATCTTTTTCTGTGGTGTGATTCCTCCTCCCCATCTATCAAACTAAATGTAGAAAGGGAATTTGCAAGATAGAACATAAAGAACTCTAGCAGATCAAGTATATGTTTCTTGTGGAAATTATTTAAGTCCCAAAGAATATACTCATAGACAGAAAATTATAGCTTTATACCTTTTATAATGCAAAAGATAAAACTTAAGTTTTATCTTGTTCAACATCTTTGTTGATGACGTGGACGGTGGGATTGAGTGCACCCTCAGCAAGTTTGCCGATGACACCAAGCTGTGTGGTTCGGTTGATACGCTGGAGGGAAGGAATGCCATCCAGAGGGACCTGGACACGCTTGTGAGGTGGGCTGATGCCAACCTTATGAAGTTTAACCATGCCAAGTGCAAGGTCCTACACCTGAGTCAGAGCAATTCCAGGCACAGCTACAGGTTGGGCAGAGAAGAGATTCAGAGCAGCCCTGCAGAGAAGGACTTGGGGGTGTTGGTCAAAGAGAAAATGAACATGAGCCGGCTTCAGTGTGCGCTCTCAGCCCAGAAAGCCAACCGTATCCTGGGCTGCATCAAGAGGACCGTGACCAGCAGGTTGAAGGAGGTGATCCTGCCCCTCTACTCTGCTCTCGTGAGATCTCACTTGGAGTATTGTGTGCAGTTCTGGTGTCCTCAACATAAAAAGGAATGGAACTGTTGGAACAAGTCCAGAGGAGGGCCACGAGGATGATCAGAGGACTGGAGCACCTCCCATATGAAGACATGCTGAGAAAGTTGGGGCTGTTCAGCCTGGAGAAGAGAAGGCTGCGTGGAGACCTCATAGCAGCCTTCCAGTATCTGAAGGGGGCCTACAAGGATGCTGGGGATGGACTCTTCATCAGGGACTGTAGTGACAAGACAAGGGGTAACGGGTTGAAACTTAAACAAGGGAAGTTTAGATTGGATATAAGGAAGAAGTTCGTTACTGTGAAGGTGCTGAGGCACTGGAATGGGTTGCCCAAGGAAGCTGTGAATGCTCCATCCTTGGCAGTGTTCAAGGCCAGGTTGGACAAAGCCTTAGGTGACATGGTTTAGTGTGAGGTGTCCCTGCCCACGGCAGGAGGGTTGGAACATGATGATCTTAAGGTCCTTTCCAACCCTAACTATTCTATGATACCTTTTTTATTTTCACTCTGCACCTGGGTGTATAACTGCGGAAAAAAAGTAAAGAAACTGATAAAGATGGTATCATAATGACTATATAGAAAAGAGCAAAATAAAACTGCACAGGCAAAGGTAAGCCTGACATTTTCTCAAGGAGGATTTTTAATATTATGTAAGGTAGGGAAAGCTCAGTAGTGCTCATGGGACAAAGGAAAAGGTTGAATTTCTCTCTAGCAAGTGAAAAAAAAGCTACTATGAACAGTGGAGCAGCCACTGAGATACTAAAGCTCTACCTCTTTTAGAAAAAGATGACTGTAAAAATGCTTTAGAAAACAAATAGAAAGTTTGATATGGGTTGTTGTGACTGTTATTTGTCTTTTGACTAAGGTAAAACTCAATTGAAAGCTTCAACATTTCTGAGAAAATTACGTATCAATGAACAGTAGAAACATTTTCATATTTCCTGAAGTTAAACCACCCATAATTTAAATTCCATTCCAGCATTAAGGCAACTAGCAACTCCTTCATGAACAACTTCTCGAGGAACTCCAATGGTTTGATTTTCTACACAATTTTTATCCATGATCCTTTCTGTGTTTCACTGTACTCAAGAGCTGGTATATTTAGTGTAATTTCTTGGGGAAACAATCAGTGTGTGTGTACGTAGACAAATAAGGCTGTTTGCTAATTTTGAGTTTGACTGAGGGGTAGAAATCTAGAGACATTTATGTTTCTACAGGTTTCAGGAAAACAAGACTGTGTAGCATTAGCTCAGACCATATTAGGTAAGAATACCGTAACTATAGGAAAAACTTCAGTGGGAATTCTAACTGGATATCAATAAGACTATTTTACATTTCATAGAATGACAGAATGGTCTGGGTTGGAAAGGACCTTAACATCATCCAGCTCCATCCCCCTGCCATGGGCAGGGACACCATCCACTAGACCAGGTTGCTCAAAGCCCCATCCAGCCTGGCCTTGAACACTGTCAGGGATGGGGCAGCCACAGCTTCTCTGGGCAACCTGTGCCAGTGCCTCACCACCATCATAGTGAACAATTTCTTCCTGATATCTAACCTAAACTTCCCCTATGTAAGCTTAAACGCATTACTACTTGTTCTATCACAACAGTCCCTGATGAAGAGTCCCTCTCTGGCATCCTTGTAGGCTCTCCTCAGATTCTGGAAGGCTGCTATGTTTCCTGCAGGTAAGATATTTGTACAAACTTTCTAGTGAATTACCTACCAAAAAGCAATTTATGCTGTGGTGGATGCTCAGCCCTCTCTTTAATGCAGTTAAAAAGATGGTGAACTGTTGTCCTGTGGGTCCCAGACCCACTGGCTGACAGATTTCAATAATTTTAATACTCATGAGATCATGCAGCTTTTTGGGAGGTAAAAAAAGGAGAGAATCTTTGGCACTCCATAGTGCACTGGAAATTGTGTGATGGAACTCTTTACTCTCATCTTAAATAAGCCAAGTAAAGGGAATGCATCATCGTCAGGTTCTGGAGGGTTGTGCTTGGGCTCAGGGTTTCTCTTGTGTGTAGGAGACCTGCCTGGTGACCCACTCTTCTTCCATTGAGGAGGTGCTGTGGAAGCACAACTGTCATTTGGTTTGCTGCTTTTGCAACTTCAGACAGGAAGTCAAGTGCTTCCTGAAACCATATACCTCAGCACAGCAATAGCGTTACCCTGACCTTTCTTGGAGCGTCCAAGCGAAAGGGAGGCAGGAAAAGGACATACCACAAAATGTTTAGCGTTTCTGCCGTCTCGATCTACCGCCTCACCCCGGCTGTCTTATTTTAAGCGAGCAGCCTCCGAGCCTGATGCTCGCCTGCTTCACCTGTGCTGCCTCACCGGCAGCCGGCAGGCCGCCCTTCGCCGGGGCGGCGGGAGAGAACAAGCGGCTCTTCAGCTGCGGGCTGGCTCCACCGAAACCGCGAAGGACGAGACACAGCAAATCCCACAAGGCCGCTGTCCTGGTGCCTGCGGCCCTGGGGACGATGCAAGCCCGGCGCTCGGGGACAGGCACCGCCAGAGCCGCTCAGGCCGGGTCTCCGTACACCGTGGTACGTACGGTCGGGGGGCGCTCGAACCCCTTCGTCCTCCCGCTCCCCTTCACCGTTAGGCGATGGCGGCGGGAGGGGGGACGACGAGGCGGGCAACGGGCGGGGCCGCGCGGGCAGGTACCCGGTTGGCAGGGGCGGGGCGGGCGCGCGCGCATGCTGCCGTTGCCCCCCCCTCAGGTTTGTCATCGTGTCGCCGGCCGGAGGAGGAAGAGGAAGGGGAGGGAGGGAGAGAGAGGAGGGATGAGGCCGCCGGCGTTTGCATCCGTGACGGGGGCTTGAGTAGCTCCGTGCTTGGGACCGCCCCTTTCCCACCACTGGCGCCGTTCGCTCGGGGCGAAGGGCTGTGTGTGAACGTGGACATGAGCTAAGCCCTGTCCCCGGGAACGGCCTGAGCAGACCCGGCTCCCTTTCTCCTTCCCTCCTTGTGCCCCGTCTCTGCCGACGCCGCCGCCATGGCTCACTCCCCCGTGCAGGCGGGTCTGCCGGGGATGCAGGTGAGGATCATCTGCCGGGCGAAGGGAGCGGCGAGCCCCAAGGGCAGGACCTTCGCCGCCTCCCCCCGCGACTGGGGATGGGGGGAACGGTGTGATGGGGCGCTGAGCGAGCCGGTACCGGGGTTCTCTGGTTTGGAGGGGGGACAAGGCGAGGGGGACCCGGCCCCGGGGTCTGGGCTGGGGACATGAGCGGGATCCCCTTGTAACCAGTGGAAACGACCCGTGCTGTCCGCACTTCGCGTAATGCCTAACGAAGTCCCTCCGCCTGGTGAATCTTTCCCTTCCTCTCTCCTTCCTCAGTATCCTCTGTTTTGCTGCGCGGCTGCGGAGCGGAGCGTGGTTTGTCTTCCCCTCCTCCCGTCCAGTAATTCTCAGTGTTTTAATTCATGAAGCAAAGCGTGCCTTGATGGGCGACTCTCAGTCCCGTTATTTTGACGTGATTAAGGGGAAACATACATAAAAACGGGGCCTGAAAACGTTGACCTTCAGCGCATGCTGCAGTGCCCATCTCTGTGGTGCTGGCTAGTGGGAGTGCTGTCTTGAGGTGGGCGTCCAGGGATTGTGTTTGGCTCTTGTCTCAGGCACTGGGAGTAGGTTAGTTGCTGTTGTTATACGATGGAATTTGCTGGTTCTGTGTTATAATTATCTTTTGAAACAAGTGGTGTGGCTTTCTAGTAACTGAGACGCCTTTCATCTGCCTGTTTTTCTTAGTTCAGATGCAACCTACTGCCAGAAAAACATTAAGGTCATTGGTATGTGTGTGGTGTTATTCTAGTGTTTCCAACATCTTATTAGAAACTTCCCTGTCCCCACCTCCAAAAGGAAAACTTATGAACAGCAAGTTAAGTTTTTCTGAATTTATCTCCTGGATTGAAAGTTTTCGTGCTTAATTTGATTTAAGTATTGATTTATTCTGGTTTGTTTTTCCACGAGTCAAGATTCAAAGTCACGAATCTGTTTTCTTTACATAACCTGAGGATTTGAATTTAAAATGTTACGTGCTTAGGCATAGCATGAATTCTATGCTCAGGCATAGTACTGGATGCCAAATAGATTACTCAGGCCCTCACTCTGAACTGATTAATTTATTGCTCTGCAGGTACTGCTGTTGAGTGCTCAAGTTCACCTTCCAAATGTGAGCAGTTTGCCGATTGCCAGAGACAAAGGATTTCTTGCTTTGGCTAGGTCTAGGTTAATGTTGCATTTTTTTTATCCTTTTGAAGCATGTTAGAACCAAGATAATGACCTATTTACTTTAAAACAGAACCTGTAATGTTTTAGAATTAAGAAGTCAGATTTGTAGCTGCTCAGAAGTGAGAGGATAAAGACCATTCCAGCAATATGTGTGTACTGCTTATGTGTGTCATTGCATGATCTCTCTGAGGACATATGGTTTTTATTGACTTGATTTGTTATTTAGTTTGTGATACTGTTAGGTGTACTAAATGGGTAGATATTCAGGTTTTTTGTTAGATCATATAATTTTGAAGTTTACTTCTAATCTCTTTTTATTCAGGACAGTATTATTTTTCTTACGAACTTTTATGGTATTTTATGAGAGTTTCTGAAGTGTGAACTTTACCAGTGTAAAAACAAACAAATCCAAACAAACTCCAAAGTAAAGACTTGCTGATAGGTAGAGGCATGAAGTCTGTCATCAATGTAAATAATACTTGCTAATTTTCTGCACCCAGTTCAAGATGTCTATATACTCTGACAGAATGAAAATGGATATAGCAGTCTTTTGATGGTTTGTTTTCAGTACATGATTCTATGTGCTTGTACTTGCAGATAATGTTCAAAGAGGAAGGTACATGCAATGTGTGACATCTACTTATATAAGATAAAAGTTATGGTTTGGGACTTACAATGTAGAAGAGAGAGGACTAGAGCTTAATTCTTAGGGTTATAATTAAATTGCCTAAATCACGGGACTATTTTTTTTTTTTCTGTGGTGTGATCTCTCCTCCCCATCTACCAGCTTCTGCAACAAACGGTATAAGCAGTGTCACTGACAAGTTATGCAGCTTTTTTTTTGCTTTCTTTGCTGTGCTTACACAAGAGAGCAGTCAGTATCCTAGCTGTGAACAAGAGTAACTTCTTGACCCCCAAAAATCACATGCAGGGACAAAGCTTTATTAATGCTGTTTGGTGTAAGCCAAGTACTGTGTAAATAGAGCAGAGGAACGAAGGATTAATGTATTTCTCTCTGAGCAACATCTCTGATCAATGTTTGAAGAGTGATGCATAAAAAGTGAGTGGGTAGAAAGTGAGCCAAAGGAATGAAAAACTGTGGAGGAAATGTAGGATGGTGCTGGCAAGTTGTCAAAACCTGAGATTTGCTGTCTGCTGCAAAGTGGCCATGTTGTAACCTGAATAAAACTGAGCTGGGTTTTGACCTAGATTTCTATACGTGCAGATAAGTTTGGACCCAAAGATTATGCTGCCCTTGGTTTTAAGGGCTTTGTGTAGGTACGCATTTGAGTGTGTGCCGTGAAGGTGCATCATTACTCAACTGAGATCATGTTGTCTTCCTTATTTGTGCTTTACAGAAGTTGCCTGGGGAAAATCCTTGTTTGTAATGCCTGAGATTTCTGTAAGGCTGGCTTGGAATAAGTGTGTATGACCTTGATTTCCAGACTGGCCTGCATTCCAAGGCTGTGATAAGCTTCTATAGCTTGTTTATGGAATCTATACTTTAAATAATAAAGTACTGTGTTTATACATTTATAGTAAGTGTGCTTGGTGAACCATAACATATTTCGGAGTATGTTGGACCAAAATACTCGGGAAACGTAGGCTGGCAGAGAAAATCTTAGTGGATGAAGTTGCAGAACACAGTGCTGCAGTACATCAAGCTGTTGGATATGTGGCAGTAGCCAATTTGAAGGTAATTTTTAACAATAAAATACTAAAATAAAGAGTGATTAAATGTCTTTCTTCTCTCTTTCCCCACTTAAAAAGTTTTGGAGTTAAGCTGCATCTGGTTTGCTTGTATTTTTCTTTGTTTCTGAAGTTGGAGAACCAGAAAACCAGTTAGGTTGTGGGTGTGTTTTTTTGTGGGTTTTTTTTTTGTTTGTTTTGGTTTTGTGTCATTTTCTTTTTTTGTTTGTTGGGTTTTTTTGGTTTTGTCTTTTTTTTGTTTGGTTGGTTGGTTTGGATTTTTTTGTTGGTTTGTTTGTTTTGTTTGTTGGTTTTTTTTTTCTTTTACCTTAGTTTTTCTATGTACTTCTAATTGTGTGAAATAACTGTATGGAACAGTTTTTATTAACCTACTTTAAAATGAACCCTGTATTATGGTAAGACATAATGGTAAACAATAAGAATACTTTAAACTGCTATTGAGGAATGATAAATGGCTCTATCAGCTTCAGATCCTAGAGAAATGAGAAAACCCCACAGGTGGTTTACCTTTTGGAGTTCGCTGTGTTCAGGTGATACAGTAAATGCTACAGTTTAAAATGGATCTAAGTTTGACTTCTAGTTGTAATTCTAGGTGCTTCCACAGCAAAAGTAATTTCAGGTGAATAAGGGTTTCAAATATGCTTCTGTGGCATAATGCACACTGATACTGGTTAGAAATAATTATTGTCACCTTTTTGAGCTTGAGAAACTTCAGAAATTCAGCATATTTAATTGGAATTTATTCTTTCTAACACAGGGGAAGTTCAGGGTAGATATAAATAAGAGGCTCTGTACTGTGAGGGTGATGAGGCACTGGAACAGGTTGCCTAAGGAAACTGTGAATGCTCCATCCCTGGCAGTGTTCAAGGCCAGGCTGGACAGAGCCTTGGGCAACACAGTCTAGTATGAGGTGTCCCTGCCCATGGCAGGAGACTGGAACTAGGTGATCTTAAGGTCCTTTCCAACCCTAACCATTCTATGATTCTATAATTTCCTTATGGTAGTGTGTCTCATTACTGGAGATGGAAAATGAGAAATATGGAATGTGTATATTTGAATAATAAAAAACAATTTTGTGGGTTTTTTTCTCATGTAATTCTCAGTGAAACATCTAGATCTTAGTTTTAGACCTAGTTAATGCAGATAAACACTTTCATTCTAGCTCTTGTACCTTTCATTATATGTTTTGCTGACTAGTCTTCTAAAAAAAAAAAAAATCAGTTGGTGCTATTCATGATAATTATAGGTGTCTATCCTAGTTCAGCTGATTTTACTTTATTATCAATAGATAAAATTAATAGATAGCTCCCTTTGTTTCAAATTTTAAGGCTTCTTAAAATTTTCTTTTGTCGTTTTATTTTTGTTTAGATAAGTCCAAGACTATAAATTAAAATACTTCTAATATTTAGCTGCTCTTTGAAAATACAAATAGGGCTTGATACAGTGCAATAAAGTTGAGCGATTTATTTTCTGCTTACTGCATCCATTTTATTTTAGTTTCCTCTCAATTGCAGGAAATGATCTTGTGTATTGTATCAGTTATTCAGATATGGTGTATATGTGTTGCTGAAAGCAAAACCTTGTACAGTTTACAGTTTTCAGAAAGGCGAGATCCTGGGTAGCAAAATCTAAAGCTTCTTGGTCACAGAAGATTTTCCTGATGTGAAACCATCTTATATGGGTGTTTTGTGGAGATGGGCTTTTTTATTGTGATTTTTTTTTTTTTTTTTTTTTCCCCCAGTACAAATTTATGCTTTCTCTCCTTTGCTGCTTCTTGTGCAACTAGCTCTGTGGGGGGAAAAGTGAAAATAAAAGCTGCTTTATACTGGTCTGTGGTGAGGTGAATAGGCTTTGGATGATCTGCTTCAAAAGAGCAGGCATAGAGAAAAAAGAGCAAGTAAAATCAGTTGCCCAAATAAACTTGAGAACTTGAATATGGATACGACTTGTAATTCTTGTAAGTTAAAGAGAAAAATAGGGATTTAACCCTTTCCTACAATATCTGGATGAATAACCCTTCATAAAAAGAGGTTAGAAATAAGAACTGGAATGAGATGCAGAAAGACTCAGTTAAAGCTGTTTCTTAGTTCAGAATGGTTATAGATAAAGTTTAATCTAACTAGTTTGAATGTCAATAACACTTTCTGTTGAGCTATACAAGCAGATAGCATAGATGAGATGACTAGTATTCTCATCTACAGTTAGACGAGAATTAGAGATTCATAAAAATAAATACATTGTAAGACCTGTATAGCCCTTGCTATGAGGAGAGTACTAGAGAGGTGATACCAGAGTGGATGATACTGCTGGTTTCTCTAGGATTGCTCTTGACAGTTGGCGACTGAGAAGTGACCTTAGCATAAAAAAGGGCAATGCATGCTGATAAAATGTGCTGATGGTACAAAATTTAAAGGCATCTGTTGTGCTTTAGAGGCTGTTAGTGAAGAACTACACAACCTTGAGGATTTGAATTACTCAACAAAATAGCATGAAGTGCAAGGTGTCGTAAGTATGAATTATTTCAAAGAACATTTGCAGGAGGCTGGGAGCTCCTAGCTCCTTTCATTAGTTAGAAATGCAGAGACTTAGGAAGAGGTGAGTGGGTTTAGTTGGTCACAGCTGAGTTTGAGCCATGAGGCTAAATTGAATAAATAGAATCTGAGAATATATTGGACTATCTTTATTCTTAGACATGGGTGACAGTGATGTTAGATACTGAGAAGAGATGATTTTAAGTGCAGTATGTTTTTTTCTGGCTGATTAAGGTCAAAAGTAATGAATCCAATGTGGAACAAGTACAGAGAAATTATCCAAGCTCCAGCTTACGGTGAAAAGACAAGACTTTGGTCTGCATGGCTAGACAATCTGGAGACTGAGACAGGATGGTTGTGATTGGTGTTCGGAAATGTGGAAAACTATTCAAAACAAAACCCAAGCTAATTCAAGTGGTTATGGAAGCGGAAAGTTCTGTAATCATTACATCTAAGTGTTCCAGAATTTGTTTTTGATTTGCCACAATGTGTTCTGTGACACATTTGAAGGATATGTTTGAATGGTAGAGATCTAGCTCCCTATCAAACCAGGTGATTAGCTTTATCCTTTTTCAGCAGATACTGCTGTTCTGTTCTGTGGTTTCTAGCAGTGTTTGGTGTGCCCAGTTACATGAAGGCTCTTTTATTGGTTCCCTTTATTTTAATATTAGTAGAAAAAACCTGTAGGCTAAGTGTAAAAGCTTGTGAAGAGTAGAGCCAGAAAAACTGTAGTAACACAATCTCTGGAAGACATTTTATCTATTCAGTCATATAGAGAGGATATTTATAAAGCTGTTTGTTTATTTTGGCTCTGTTGGAAGTATTTACAAAAAGAAACAAAAATAAATTTGGAAAGAATCCTTTCCAGATGTGATCTTGGAAAAATGAATGGGAATTGGCCACTTGTGTATATTCAAATTCAAGCAGTTCATTATGTATCTGGAGGCCTAATCTCTCTATTTTTGAAATAGAGCAGGTTATTAAAAAGAGACCAACTGGCAGTTGTCATTAAACAAAGGTTGCCAGTAGTTTAAGGTTCTCACTTCAAACACATGGTCTCCTGAGAAGAAAATTCAGACCTTCTTACACAGCAAGAGAGCTTTTTTTTGTTAAACAACTACTGCCTCCTGTTGCTAGGAACAAAATTCAGGAATGTCAGCTTTTAAGTTTTAAAAATTTAGAAAATACTTTACAGAAGTTCTGATTTGTGAAGGAAAAGGGGTGGTGGTGTTTTTTTTATATGAGAAAGTGATTTCACAAGGAACTTGGAGTAGGAACAATTGGTAATAATTTTAATTATATTAATTCCAGCTATTATTGAACAATTAACATTTCAAAATGGCTTCAAAATTTTGATTGTAAAAAAAAATCAAAGAGCAGCAATTCTCCCCTGCTTCTCAGGACTTCTAGGAACCATTCTCTTCCTGCTTTTCTGGAATTATTAGCAGGAAATGACTGGTACAGTGTTCTTTTGTGTTGTTTTGTAGAACTGCAAAAGCCTAATACCAGAATCCCAAGAGCCCGACACTGTAAAAATGAAGCTGTGAGAGTTCTGAAAGTCTGCGAAAACTGTGGTGCCATGATGTTATTGACTTTAATATACAATTGTAATAGAAGTTTGTGGGGAAAAGGAACAATAGGGGGTGAATACATACAGCCAACAGATCTCAAAGAGCTGCTGGCAAATAGCAGCTGTGTTTTTCTCCATGTGAACAACTAAAGTACACTGTGACTATGTCTTTGGAGGTGAAACACAGAATTCTCTTAGGCCGCTAAGACTGGGATTGGTTTGTGATTTACTCAAATGCTTTTGTAATGATGTAATGCTTAGATTCCTGTGGCTAGTGAATGGAACTAAAAGGCTTGTGTGGATGGATTAGACATGCATAGCTCTACAGCATGTTATCTCAAACTGTTAACACAGTAGGTATGAAAACATAGACTGATAATTGTCTTCCACAAGGAAAAATACCTAATGCAAGTGTTAAAGGTATTTTTATTCATGAAGAATTCTCAGAGAAGACTGTTTTTAAATATTGGCCAAAGAGCATTCTGTGGGGCATGAGGAGAATCACTACAGCATGATTTGGTTCCTGGTTTTGTTATCTCTTATAAATATTGTCCTTAAAAGCATTGGTAAGGGCTACTCTATGGCTTAAAGGGTAACTACACTTGCTGGAAAACATGAAGTGCCCTGGTCTGATTCCAAGTTGGGGGATATATTGGCATATTATGTATGTAATATTTAATAGTGTGTAATAGTATGTAATTCTCATTACATTGAAATTAAAAGCTTTTTTTGGTGGAAAAGAGCTTGGATCTCTTGCTGTGTTCGTTTTAATGGTGAAAGAGTGATGAAATGCCATGTCCCTCTGTTTGTTTCCTGAAACTGACTTTGGATAGATAAATGAATGTAAATTAGGGAACTTCTTGGGACTGGTGAAGTCTTGCATTTATACTTGGAAGAGTATTTTTTCTTTGGACTGATCGTGCCAGTGATCAGTTCCTGGGATGATCTGAAAACTGTATGACTCATAGCTTTCTTGAAAGTATTAGAAACAGTAGTGTACTCAAAATTTGCCCCATATGGTGGTAGAATCCAAACTGCTCCACAAACGCACTGCCCAGAGAATTGAGTAGGTTTCTCTCAAAACTCTTAATTCAGCTGTGAAATTCAAATGCCACCAGACAAACTAAAATATCTTTTAGACTATCTTCCTCTAGGGGCAGCATGGGTTAATTATGTAGCCTTTGAGATGTGAGAGCAGAATTAGAAGTATAGGTGGGAGATGCTGTATAAGCTAAATTGAATTGTTAAAGAGAAAATGTTGGCTCAGTGCTTGCCATTGGTAACTTAGAAATTTTAATTCCCTTTCTTTATGCTTCTGCAAGGTTTGGCTAAATATAAACTGTGTGGTTTTATGCTTATTTAGGAATGAGCATTGCATGAGCCTTTTTCTGTATCAACAATGTATTTTCACTTAGCCTGAACCTTATCCTTTTAAGAACAATGACAAGTCTTTTGAAGGGTTTGTTTTATTTCTTAAAGGAAAGATTTGAAGTAATCTTTCCTATTTTTCTTTATTTCATGCCTATTCCCTGTACCTATGACTCTTCCAGTTTAATTCTGATTTATTTATATTTTTGTTAGCTATAATGGCTCCTTGCTGTTAGATTAAGAAGGTACACAGCGGAGCTTACCTTACATGCTCTGAAAGTGACAAGTCTAAGAGCAGCAATATCTAACTGAGATCTTGACAGTGAAGAATAAACAAATATGGCAAAGTGATCCATCTAGGTCTTAGTCGCATGCTTAGGTGAGCACTCACAGTTTTCAGTGACTCTTCAAATCCAGTGATAAGACAGCTGGAAACTGGATGTTTTAGGAGTGAACGAGTTTACCCAACTGAGAGAAGAATAAAAAAAGAAATCCTGCTTGAGAAAACCTTGGGGTCAGGAATAAGGAAGAAGCATGGCAGTTCATGCGTGTAGTTTCTTAGTAGGAGAAAATTGAAGAGGTTAGCTTGCCACATCTATCAAAAGGAAAGGGTAGTCTGCACACTGATGAGTGGGAACAAAGAGGCTGAGATGTGAAAAACTCAAGAGAGTAGGACCAGTGGGTTCTGAGGAAGAGCTAATTTCAAGAGAAGAGGGTAGACAAAAAGTTTACTTTTTTGGTAATGGTATTTGATATATTTTGGCTTTAATAGAAACCAGATCTTTGTTAAGGATCTTTCATTCTTCATGCCTGGGCATGGTTTATTGGCAAAGAAAAAAAAAATGAGGTAACAGCACTTTCTGATGCCAGATAAAACCTTGTCGGGGGGTGGTGTTACACTTGTACTATATATACAGAACTATAAGGGTGGATATAAGGGATGTAGGAAAAAGACAATTGTGGAGATAGAAAAAGAATAGGTGAATAATTAGGAATATGTAGAATTTGAAGTATTTGTTGCCTTTAAAAATATCACATTTTGTTTTAATGTTACAAATACTGAGTAACTTTTCTTTTGCTTTTAATAGACTCTGAAGGCAGATCCAGAAGAATTGTTTACAAAACTGGAGAAAATTGGTAAGGGTTCTTTTGGTGAAGTTTTTAAAGGAATTGACAATCGGACTCAGAAAGTGGTTGCTATAAAAATTATTGACCTGGAAGAGGCAGAAGATGAAATAGAAGACATCCAACAAGAAATCACAGTGCTGAGTCAGTGTGACAGTCCATATGTAACTAAATATTATGGATCCTATTTAAAGGTAAGATGCCTACAGATGATAGTGGTTTGATTTTATAAGTAATTCTTTCCCAAGTTATCTAGTCATGCCTGTTTTCATTGGCAAGCTTTCAGTCAGACCTCAGTTGAAGAAAAGTGTATTTTTGTCCTTTGAATTTTACAGAAAGAATGAGTTACTGTATTTTGTGAAGTATGTGACAGAACTTAATAGAAACAAACAAAAAAAAGGCATGTGTCCTTTGCTGTTTCTGTACAAAAAGAAATTAAATAACATCAGTTTGTTAAGCTCTAGAGTAATATGTTTAGATTCTCTTAATATTAGGAGAATGTTACTCTAACTATTGTTTAAATTCAGAAAATATAACCTAAGTCTGCATTTGAACTGTCAAAACCATTGGAAAACAATGTAGTATCAGTTGTTTTGTGAATCTTGAAGTTTTTCATCAAGGCTTGATCTGTAGCAAAGCTTAGGTTGCTTTTCAAAGGAGAATTAACTGAGCCTTGATCTGAGTTATGTAAAAATTAAAATCTAAAAGTTAATTTATTTGCACATTTGCAAACAGCACATTAGCTGTAAGTGAAGCTAATAGAAGGAGTTTCCATTAACTGCCTTCTGAATCTGTTTCCCTTCCCCTGCCATATTATTTAATTTCAGGGCTCAGTTTTAAGTGTGCTAGATAGAAGTGTATTGTGGTTTTTTTGTTTGTTTTGAATTGGATGGATATAGTGATTTATTACATCTGGATGGTATTGAAAATATCTGGAAGCTTTTGGTACTACTTTATTTCTTTGGTCAGGCTGTCGCCATCTGGATAGCTCTTTCTGCTATGACAGTGAGATGGCAATCTAGATAAGAGATTGTTCTCATGATAGGGTTTGAAGTTACAAGGAGGCTGAAAATATTTTAACTTTCAGTCTGCTTTTGCAGAAGCATTCTGTTCATCAGCAAATCCATGAAGGTTTTGAAAGGGTCCCTATTTTATCTCTGGATTTCTGAGATTGCCAGTTAGTTTCCAAGTTAAAAAAGGACTCTTTTTTCTGAATCCAGATGTATTGGTGAAGGGATGTATAGTTGTTTTCTTTCTTTGTTGTGTTCTGAACCATTTTGTCTCTGAAGGCTTTGTGAATGGTTTCAGACCTGACAACTGTTATCAGTACTGGACTTAGAAGTTTATAGCCTAGGTCTCAGAAACATCAGGAGACACATAATTGAGCACAGTAAATTGGATAAATTTTTCATCATGGCTTTTATTACTACCTTTGAAATTTCTCAGTCTAGGTTGGTAGTTAAATATGGAGAAAAAGCAAAAGTGATATTTCTTTCCTGGACTGTGTCTCTGCTTCAAATCTGTTCCTTTTAGAGGGGAAACAGTAAGAACTTGTAGGATAAGTGGAGTAGAATACAAGAAAAATAGTTAGAAGTTTAACGGTAAGGCCGCTTGTTTTTAAAATGTATAATAGCAATATAATCTTAGAATCATAGAATAGGGTTTACACTTAAACAGGGCAAGTTCAGGTTAGATATAAGGAAGAAGTTCTTTATTGTGAGGGTGGTGAGGCACTGCAACACGTTGCATAAAAAAGTGGTAAATGCTCCAGCCCTGTCGGTGTTCAAGGCTGGGCTGAACAGAGCCTTGGGCAACATGATCTAGTGTGGGGCATCCGGCCCGTGGCAGGGGAGTTGGAACTAGATGATCTTAAGGTCCTTTCCAGAACCATGCTATGATTCTAGTATAATATCATTGAAAAAGAGAATCCAGTGTCCAAATTTGAACTGAGTGTGAACAAGTTGTGAAGGTAGTATGGTGACTGTTGCTTTTCCTAATTGAAGGAGAGTGGTGACTGTAGGACTTGGTAGCCTGAATGGGTTTGGCTGGATGGAAGTGATAGTGATATTTGTGATTACTGTTGTGAGGAGGACCCTCTACCAATATTTGTACCTTTCGCATCCCTTCAGTCAAGTGCCTGTGAATTTTCCAACCTGTGTCAGTTTTCTGAGATGCTGCCCTAACAGTGGCTGTGTAGGACTCTCATACTTCTCGAGAAAAGTACAGCTGTTTTTATAGCTAATAGAATGTACAGCTACTCATGTTTACTTATTGCCTCACTTCTTTGTGGATGTATGTTGTTTTGCAAGACACTTTGTCCTACAGAACTTTAGCTCTTCAAAACAAAAAGCTCATTTCTTTATGCTGTTAAAAATTAGTATGTGCTGGTTATTAAGTCATGCTGAAGTGACAGAATCTTTGCAAAGGAAACATTTTGCAAGTCTCTTAGCTTTCTAAAGAGTTAGATCTTGTTATTGGATAGTAATAATGTGTCATTATATATATATATATACACACATACACATACTCACACTTAAAAAGGGCAATATTAATGTTTAATTGGTTAATATTCTTGGCTAGGAATCTAGGTTTATTTGCTGCAGATCTTTGTTGTATTTGCAAGCCATGACTGACATAAGGGCCTGAGGGCTTCTAAGGACCTGACTGTCTTTTAACTCTTTCTGACAGTGTGATAATCCATCACCAAGAATGTTCAACACATTAATTTTCCGCATCCTGAGAGATTAGGAGACATTATTTCTTCCATAATTGGACAGCTTAGCACTAATTACAAGAATGATATTCATATTTCCTCACAGAATGAACTTCTTTGAAGTAAGCAAGGGGGAAAATGGTAGGATCTTAGGTTATATTCCCAGCCACTACAGTGATGGTTATTCTCTCTAAAGCCTGTGCAGTGTGATGTGTGCTGTCCATGTGTCTGATGGATCTTAGATAGAAAAACGTTTCTTTCTATAAAGAACTCTTATTTTGATTTTCTTTACATTATTTTTGGCAGACAAATAGCAATTCCAATAACAATTTCAATTGCTCTAATTTTTTTTTCTTTCTGGCTCTAGATCAGTCTTTATTTCCCTAGGTTTACTGCATATCCTTTTGTGAGCTGAAGAGGTGTCTTTTACTATGTAATAACTTTTTTCTACGTATTCCCATGTCAGTTGTGAAGTAGGAGTATCTTTTATGAGAACTTTCTGGTATTTATTTTGTTATAAGAAGTTTCAAGGTGCTGGAAAAGAAAAATATCTCATTTGGGATGCTGCAGACCTGATGATTAATACTTCATGTCCCTTTTGAGAACAAGTTTCGTGTAATTGCTGAATACT
This sequence comes from Psittacula echo, assembly GCF_963264785.1. Taxonomy (NCBI): domain Eukaryota; kingdom Metazoa; phylum Chordata; class Aves; order Psittaciformes; family Psittacidae; genus Psittacula; species Psittacula echo. The sequence goes on from NC_137736.1 coordinate 72,541,510, forward strand.
TGCTCTGATATCCTTTAAAATAATTGTCAGGTTTTAAGAGGCATTCTATATTTTCATCAAAGGCGGTTTATAGGTATTGCCAAGAAGACGTTTGTATCTTTAAAGATCTTTTAGGTAGCCAGAATGTTTTGTGAGTGATTATTTTTTTTCCTTTTTTTTTTTTTTTTTTCTTTTAAACACCTGAATCACCTGTCTCTGATAAATCCTTGTATTGTTCTTCATTCTCTATTATTTCATACCTGGTTCAATTAAGCTATGTGATTATACATTTCAGTGTGTTAAGGGACATGTTGCTGGAAATGTTAGAATGCTTATATAATACTGCTGTACTTGCCTGAGGCCTCTCACTGTCTTCAGGTGATGTTCATGAGAATAGCTTGTCAAGCTGTTGGTGTCTAATGCATGACACTCATGGAAGTGCAACTTGAAATGAGCAATATAATTTAATGGGTTAATGCAGTTATTTTATCCTAGAAATTTACATTTAAAAAAGAAATACTTTCAAAAGTAGCTAAAAATTAGGGTGCTATACCCAAAAGCCTTGTAAATTTTTTTACGCTAAAATTTTGTGTATATCCTGACTCAATTACTTCAGAATTTTTTTTTTTTTTTTAGATTTCCAGAGACTAAGCCGTATCTATTACTGCTTTAACACAGTGTGTCTTTAATAAAAAAACGGTTATTGCTCACATAAATCAAGCCTTCCATTCGCTTTGGACTTTGTTCTTTGCAACTTTTGTTGGAGATGTGTGGGCAATTGCTGTGGTCGGAGCTAATACAAATAAAGTAATAAGCAGTAGTGGAGTGGGTACCAGTTTAGGAAGTTGAGGTTGTCATCCTGAATATAAATCAATTTGCAGAACATGTTTTTGTCAGAAACCCAAATACCTGTATGAGACAGAAATGCAAATTCTCCTTTCTAAAGCCACATTTTTAAACATGACATTCTCATGTTCCCATTCTATTGGGCCAAAGGACTTTTGTATACTGTAGGAGATAGTAAGTAGCCAGAATATTGCTCTTAAAGCATATTGCAGTAACGTGGTTTATATGAGTACATATGTAGAGGAATTGCTCTTCCCTATCTGTGATGGTGTGTTAAAAACCTGTATCAGTGTTCCTTAATGAAATAAGCTTAACAAAATAGGTAATGACTCTGTTATCTCTGTGCTCTGGGAATCATCTTGTCCGTACTGTCTTCCAACTGAAAGGTTTATCTGTTCCATCTATGATCTGATAAAATGCTTCATGGATAGACGGATTAGAACTCTTTTCAGATCCTTACAAAATTCATTAATGAAACTTCTCTGGGTCTGTTTACTGCTTTAAGTTTTTAGGTAACAGCATCCACTGCCTCTTTTATAGTAGAATAGGGATTCTTCTTAGATTTCTTTTCTTTTTTTTAAATTATAAAATTGTCTGAAGTATTTTTCTGTCTCTTCTGAGTTTTGCCGTACTGTAACTCTTTAAAAATATTGCTATGCTACCTATTCCAACCGTTTTTCTGTCTAGGAGCCTCTCAGCTCTTCTTTTTGCATTTTTTTTCTGGTTTACCAGTTTTTCAAGAGCTTCGTTAGATTTGTTTCTCAAGTTGTTGCTCTTGTCCTTTTTAGGTCAAGCTGTTTGGAATCTGTTTTGGTTTCAAGATTCAGGTGCCTCTCTGATAACTTTTTTTTTTTTCCAGTTTTGTTAATAAGTTTAATTACTGTTATAACTTCATAACATTTTCATTTCTTTGATCTTTTATTACTATTTAGAAATAGATGAGGAAATTAATTTGTCTTTCAGTGGTTGAAGAATAAATTTCTTGGCTTTTTTTATGTATATGTATGTCATGACATACGTATGAAGAATAAAGGATCTTGGCTTTTTTGCATATACGTACATGTATGTCACTCAAAGCTGAGGTATATGGACAGAAGGTGAGATTAATGTGTTTTTTTAACGTATGCATACATTAAAGTCTTAAAATTCCCTTAGACTTCTATACATATGAATATAATGGTAGAGCAAATGATCACTAAGTAGTTTCAACATCCAATATAAGTAGGTACAAGTGATATTGCATTGAACTGGTATTGAGCTAGTCTTGTCGTATGTGTTGTAAAAAATATTACTAAGAACATGTTTCTTCATCCTTCAGGTGTATTTTTCTAGCACACTTTGTAGCTTTTGAGGTACCCTGTTTTGAACTGTTTAAACTTCTTGACCCAGTGAGAATCAGACATCTGGTTTATTTTTCCCAGTTTTTACCCTGACAACTTCTCATTCTATAAAAGTATTTTAAGAGTTCTTAAACAAAAAACAAACAAGCAAACAAAAAGCCACAATAGAAACAAAGCAAACCCATCCCCCCTCCCCCTAAAACAAATCCCAAACAACAAAAAGAAAACCAACAAAAAAACCAACCCAAACAAACTTAAGAAGTACTGATGGCAGTCAGTTTGTAAAGAATAGTTGCTGTAATTTTCATTTTAGTCTTTACACCTGTATGGGGTTTTATTTAATGTCTTGGATATAACATACATACTGCTGTAAGACAAGCTGGCATATAGACTGCAGACCCCGCAGAAAAGAGCTTCTGGTTACATTTTACGAATGACACAACATATGCTAATGAAAAAAACCATGTCACTTCTATGAAGCTTAATTAACTGAGCCTGTAGAACAAAGAGTTCAGGCAAATGAAGTCTAGAAGTAAAGATCTGTTTTTGAAAAGCAGTGATTCTAGAAGTAATCTGTAGTTTATTTTGGGTAATGAGACTTCGGTGTACATGGCATCAGTGAGACTATTCTTGGAATAATACAGCCAGTTCACAGTGTGACTGAAAAACTTTAAGGTATTTAGTAAAGAGCTTCAGAAACAGTTTGAGGTTTGGAAAGCCTGTAGTCCAGAGAAATGCTGAAGTTTGGGCTTGATTTTGTTTATCTAAGAGAAGATGTGGAAGTGACTTTGTGTATCTATGAAAGCTTTCCCATGTTTAAGTGCTGATAGTTTAGTCCTATTTTGGCCTAACAGATTAGAAAGCGCAAGACGTAAATTGCTGAGTGGTCAAGCTAAGCGAATTTCATACACTTTTTTTAAAGGGAAAATAGCTTAAATATTGGTAAAGTTTATATGAGGTGTATTTTATGTCACTTGCAGTTACTTTTCTTAAAATCAGTACTTGCTGAATCTAAAGAAGCCTAAGTTTGTGTGCTTTAGGACTCAAGGGCTTCAACGTGGATATGTTGAATGTTCTCGCCACAGCAATCTAGGTGATATAACTTTGAATGTGGGTGTTTATATGTGACTTCAATAAGTTTTATGTTCTTTTGCTGTACAGGTTTAACTGGTTTTCTTTAACATTTATGAGCATCTCTGAACTGGTGTGACCGCAAATATATGCTGTGGGTCAGCCAGAAGTTAATGGACTTGGTGCATTCTGTCGTCATTTGATATAGGCAGCCTGTGGCAGGTTACATCATGCTTGTCAGGGTGGGAGAGCAGAGTGGAGATTTTCCTGCTTAACATTAACTGCAACAGCATGGATTCTCAGCACAGGGAGAAGTGAAATGTGTCAGCAGTTTCTTGATGTCAGATCATTCGTGTTGTGTGCCCAGCCCCATAGCTGTACCTAGTGCACTTTCAGACTTGATTTTCACAAACCACAGTCACTGAATTTTGAATGGGGATTGGGTACACTTAACTGAAAAATAACTGTAACTATCTCTCATTTTGCCTACTACAGTTGTTGTCATGATTGCATTTTGTAAGGGGTTGAGATGATGGAGCGCCTTCTCTGTTCTCTTGACCTCAAAGCCGGATGGAATTGTCTTACCCTGTAGGACGTCCTGCATCTGAATCAAGAGGGGGACTTGGACTGCAAATTCTCTCTTACTGTGATGGTATTGGGAACAAAATGGGGCACAGCTTCCTGCGAAGCAGTCTCTGTTTGGGTCTGCTTGCTTTTCTTCTGAAGCCCCTGGTAACCTTCTCTGTTCTCATCAGGCCAGGACTATATCCCCCAGAAGAGTTGAACTTCATTTGTCCATAGTCAATGTGAAACTGACTTCTGGCTGGACAGTCCAGAAGGAGATACCAAGAGAGTTTCTGTAATGGTTCTGGTAGGCTTTAAGGTATAGTTGGTCTACTGATTTAAAGAACAAGTTGGAAGCTTCCACTGATACAGGCACTAAAGACCATGAATAAGATGAAGGCAGAAGGGTGTGAAGGACCCCATGAACTCTGTCTGTCTGTAGCCCAGGTGGTTTTGCTGTGAGGCCCTGATTTCATATTTAAAATAGTTTGGTCCCTTCATACTTCAGAAATGGCTACTTTGCAACTCTGAACCCTTGTTGCCCGTAGTTTTTACTACTTTTGACCTTTCTATCATGGTTTAACACCAGCTGGCAACTAAGTACCATACAGCTATTTGCTCACTCCTCCCCCGCTCCCCAAGGGGGATGGGGAGGAGATTTGGAGAAAAAGTAAAACCCATGGGTTGAGATAAGACTAGTTTAATAATTAGAATAACATACAAAATACTACTAATAATAATGAAAAGGGAAATAACAAGGAGAGAGATACAAAAAAGCCAACCCCAAACCTAACAAACAACAGTGATATACAGTACCACTTCTCACCACCCGCTGACTGATACCCAGCCTGACCTGAGCAGTAATTGATGCTTCCTGGCCAGCTCCCCTCAGTTTATATGCTGGGTATCATGTGCTGTGGTATGGAATACCCCTTTGGCTACTTTGGGTCAGGTGTCCTGCCTGTGCTCCCTCCTGGCTTCTTGTGCTCCTCCTCACTGACAGAGCATGAGGCTGAAAAAGTCCTTGATTAGGGTAAGTGCTACTTAGCAACAACTAAAGCATCAGTGTGTTACCAGCACTATTCTCAGACTAAATCCGGAACACAGCAGTGCACCAGCTACTAGGAAGAAAATTAACTCTATCCCAGCTGAAATCAGGTCATTTGCCCAAGGTAGTTTGTGGTGCTGTTAATGAGGATAGTCTTTTGTTTGCAGTGTCTATTCAAAGATATTGTACTGAATTGTAATTTTTAGAACCTTTTTATTTCACTGCTTACCTTTAGCAGTCCAAGGGATTATTACTACTTTCTGGAAACTGTATCATACAGTCCTGTTTTTCTAAATCTGTGGAAAAATCAGTGGAAAAAGCAGTGGTGATTTCAAGATTTTTTTCTGTTCGTCAGTGTAATCAGTTCTGCATTGTTAGTCTTTTATGGCTAAATAATTTTACTGTACAAGTGTATCAAGGTTGGGAAGCATCACTAGTATATCTCAAAGAAAAGAGAGTTTGTAATAACTGTATTTTGTATTACCCAGTATTACTTAAGTGTGTCATGTTACCCTGATCTTGCTTTAAGTCAAAATTGAGAAAGCTCAATGAAAAATATAATTTCTTGAAAAAATAATAATAAAAATATAATTTCTTGAAAATAACACGTCTGTGTTGTGCTTGTGACAGCCTTAAAAGCTGCCGCTGTGCTACTCTGGTTGCTGACTTTGGTATGGTATGAAATCCTCTGTGTATAATTTCACATCTTGATACTTGCCTTTAGGCAGATCTGTCAGGTAGCTGCTGCTGAAATAGGCAACAACGGAATCTTGTTCCCCATCCTGCTTTCATGTTCCTGCCATTTTACTTGCATTTGGTCTGTTGACTGCAGGATGACTTAGCTTACCTGGGAAACAAGTTTTCCCCAATACTTTCTCCTGCCCCTTCCCAAAAATAACCTGATTCTTGGAAAGAACAAACCCCAAACCCTTACTAATTAGCCAGCTCAGACCTGTGGCTTCTGAATTGCTAGGTCTGGTGCAAAAAAAGAAAAACAGAAAAAAATGGTGGAATTGGGAGATTAGGAAGAGACAAATACCATGGGTTTTGATAAGAGCTTGCTTCTAGGTTAGCTGTAACATGAAGCCTTGTATTTAGTTTGGCCATTCAGATCAGGATGACATAGCTTTGCTTTCTGACAGTGCATAGTACTGTTTGTGTCAAATGTCCTTCTGTATCTTGTGTGTTAACTGGTACACTTGGTGCTGTGGGCCTGAAAAGGGAGTACTGCTGTGACATCTAGGTGCAAGGATTTTTTCTGCTGCTGCCTTGCCACAAACCCTCTTCCTCATCCTTACCGGAGGGGCTATTTAGACTCTCAGTTAAGGATGGGGGGAATTGTACACTGATGGCTTAGACTGGTCTAAAGCTTTATGGGACCACACTGCCAAATTATTTTTGTGAAACTTAATCAGCTAACAGTCCTGCTGAAAATAGCGCATGTGTGTATATGTCTTTGTGCCCAGGTTTAGCTGAAGTAGTTCTTGGGCAGGTTCCCCATCTTGTCGCCCAAATAGGCTTCGTGAAACAAGGCTTTTCAGCTACAATGTGATCAATGACATTGTCAGGTGGCTGCCAGTCTATTGATCTGATGTTCTCATGAACATCTCAAACTTTTGCTGTTTCAGTTGAAAACGCCTCTCTTTACATACCTCTGTCATAACCTTTTTCTCTTACATAGTTACAATGTTTGTGTGATATCTTTAATGTGAACATCAGGTAGTTTGTATTGCTCAGTTGGCTTGCTTTTGCTTCAGTATAGTTCGGCCATGGGTCTTTGGGTCAAGTGAATTCTTACAGGTCTTCACATGGTCTGTATGGAGATAGCTGTACAAAAGCAGAAAAGTCACATCCTTTACAAAAATAAGGGAATATTATGGCATGTTACAGAGCATGTTAATAAACATATAAAAATGGTTGAAAGTTGAACTCTCAGAAACTTATTTGGAAACTCAAAAATACTGACCTTCAAATGGAAAGTTCCATGGTGGATAGGTTTATGGACTGTATTTAGTTCTAAAATATTGCAGTTCCTTATTCAGTGACCAGTTATTTCAACTGAATTCTTAAGGTTCTTTCCATCTAATTTTTTCATTATACTACCTAATTTGTTAGCTGTTGCATGATAGTTGGGATAAAAATAATCATTTGGAGATACTGAGGCTTTCTTCTTCTCTGTTTTCTTTAACAGTTCCTTGAAACAGCAATTTGTAAGAAGGAAACAAAAGTATAGGGGAGGAAGACAGAATGGGAATGATGGATGTGAATAGAAGGTGGTTTTAGCAGTAATTAGAGGTTAGAGAACAGTTGTAAAGAGAAAAAGTGGAAAATAATAAGGGGTTTGCAGAAAAATTATGTGTTTTGCAAGGATTGAAGCAATGAGCTTGGCAGAAGTCTGAGTGGAAGATCCTGGGTAATTTTTGGGCTGATATGTACAACTTCAGTAGTAGTAAAAATTTTTTAGGATTGGCTTGTGAATATCTTGTAAAGGAAGCAGTGGAATTTAATAGCAATGTCAATGCAAAAGATGAAGGGAAAGGGAGTAAAGATTTATAGGCTGCAGAACAGGAATGCAGAAGATCTTGGAAATTGTATACACAAGTGGTGAAAAAGGATGAAACCGATGAGTGGATTCATATTTATGTGAAGAAGTAAATTTGAGTTCTGTTTTTCCTTTTCAGTTTAATTTCATGTAATGGGTAAACAGGAACAGATATAAACATCAGAGCAATTTGTGTTTTGGACAGTGGAGGTGAGGGGGTTCCTGTGCTTCTTATTTTCTGTTGGAATTTTGTTTCTGGTGTAGAGAGGGGAGTGTAAATAATAAAACTCCTGAGTGTTATTGACATGAACTACTCCAGTGAAATAGGCTTAAGATATGTAGGTGGAAGTAGGGTGGCGTTTTGTTGAAAAAAAGTTAGTTAGAAGATTACTAATCTCAGTGTTCATTGAATGCAAGGTTCATCTATTAGCTTTGCTTTTGTGCAGAGCTAGTGCACTAAATGCAATTTACCTGGACTGTAAACTAATGCTGATTTATTTTTGCTTCAAGTTTCCCATTTTGGGACTTTGTACATTAATAACAATTTGATGTATCTCAGGAAAATTCAGTTCCATGTGGATCTTTGCTTATGGGTTACATTTTTGTGTTTCTGGCCTTCTTAGTGACTCTCTGTAAGAGGTGAATAGACAAAATAATGAGATTGTCGTAGAACTGTGTAAATTGCACATTAATCTTTGTGTGCTGCTTTAAATGGACTGCCTGGTGTGTCTTTTCCCTCCCCCACCCCCCACAAGGTAATGACTCAGTAGGCAATTATGAAGTAATTATTTGCCAGGTGGACAGGGAAGTTGGGGAGAATGACTATTATCAGCCCCACCAGGTATTAAAAAAATACAATTAAAAGGATAGTTAAAAGGATAATGGTTGTAAGGGACAGGTTGGATTTTTGTTTTTGTGTTTTTAGGGTTTTTTTGGGGTTTTTTGTTTGGTTGGGTTTTGTTTTGTTGTTTTTTTGTTTTTTTTTTCCTCTTGCTCTGCTTGTTTGTTGCAGTGAGAAAGGGGAAAATGGCTTTAGGTAGGGGGAAAAGGGTATGGACTCCACTTGGTGTTCCTAAGAAGCGGTTACCCACTCCTTTAGCATGTGAAATGTGTATAGTTCTTCAGTTATATAAGTTTCTTGTGTTTCCTAGCTGGAAACTTGTTTTGCAGCCAATACAAGAGATAGGTGTCTATTCACTTCTACTGTAATATACTTCGGTAGGAGAGTTAAAAACCAAGACTGCCTATTAGTTTGAAACTTTTGGAAATCATGTGCTTAATATGACATGCCTAGGCTTGTGACAGCTGGGCTATAAAGATTCATTTCTGTGGTTGAATGGCATGTGTCCAGGAAATGTGCCAGAGAGGCTGTGAATATGGACACTGTTAGAGATGACTCACGCTAAGGAAAACATGGAGCTCGTGGCTCTAGCATGTTGGCATGCAAACACAGAAGTCCGCTAAGTGTTTTGCAGAAGGAATCTTTTATCAGTAGTGTGACAGAACTTTCATTGTTTGCTTGTTTGTTTGCTTTTTTTCCTAGCAAATGGCTCTGCAAGCTCTGTTATAGCTAGCTTATGGCAAAAAGAATGCATTTGAGGATTGATTGTATACTGCAAGAGGTAATTGTTGAAGAATGACTGCTGCATTAGACTCTAGAATACATTGACTAGTATGTATACTTAGAAATGAAAATGTGATTATTTTTTCTTGAGATCTGAAGAAGGCAGGAGTTTGAGTGTTTCAAAATGATTCCAAAGGCAGATAGCTTTTTTTTATACATATATACATGCATAAAATACTGTATACTGAGGTGGTTCTACTTAGTCTGAAAAATCACGCTGTCAGTGTTTTCCATGGACTTGATAGTATCCAAACTGGAATGAACAGTTCTTCTCTTTCCTTAGGCTCTGTTCTGCATTGGCTACCCAGCAGATGCATTTATTTTTTCCTTCGTGGTTGAACATGTTAGATGGCTGACAAACCTTGATTAAAGGACATAAATGCGCCACATGCAAAACCACAATGATTTCTTTGATTGCAGGGACCTTTTGGCCAGCTTGCAGTAAGGACTTGTGTTTAGAAGAGAACCTTTGGGCTCATCTGTATCTCCCTCCCCTCAAAGGGATGGCAGCCCGAGGACAGCTAGCATTCATCCTGACGCCAAGAGACTTCAAAGGAGGTAAGCACCTCAGAAATGCTCCCCAGACAAAAAACTTCTCATCAGTCCAGCACCCCAGTGTGGTCAAATTCTTTAGTACAGTATTACCAGCTCCTACAGGCTTCTGTTCATGACTTCTTCATGGAAATATTTTAACAACTCTGTGAGGCCTCATCAGCTGCTTGATGATGATCCCTTAAGATTCATGGACTTGTCTGCTGCTGTCAGTCGTCCTTATTCATTTTAATAAGAATGCACCCCCACTGTAAGGGAAAAAGACATTTTATACTTCCTGGGTTTGTACACAGACGTATTCTCCTGTCCTTCCCCTATTTGGATCTTCATGTTTTGAATGAGGTTCAGAAGAGCTTTTCTCAAGTCATGATCTTTAAGGTTAAAGGTGGGGAAAAAACAACGAACCAATCAACCAACCTCATTCCCCAAAATACAAAACCTGCTTTGCTCCACGCAGTTTTAAAAGGATTAAAAAGACCCCCACCCCCACAAAAAACAAACAAACAGAAAACAACAAACCATCTCTGATTCCTTAATGTCCAGATGATTTCCACCTAATTCTTTGTGTGTTTAAACTTCTAGTGAGCATTATCCCAGGAAAGTTAATGTAGAAACAAATTATTGCATTTCGTTCTTTTGGAGAGAAATAAATCCTTAGGATGGCACACAGGTGCTCATGACTTCTAGATGCCTATGGAATAAATATTTAGTAGAAAGGGCAATTTAAAATCAATGGAAGTTTACCTTGACATCAGAAGGATAAACACAAAAATCCCTGGTTAGCTTTTTTATTTTATTTTTTTTTTTTTAATAAAATCAAACTTTTTGGGGTGATTTCCACCCCTTTAACCCATCTACCATCAGATCAGTTGTATAAATACTCAGCTATAGATGTTGGTGTTTTGGTTTGTTTTTTTTTTCTTACTGCAATAAGCATTATATGAGACAAAATAAGAATATGATTGAAATCATAAGGCAGAACTTTCTTGGGTTTTGTTGTTGTTTCTTTTTAATGGGAATATTTGGGTATGTAGTTGACCATTAATAAATATGAATTATGTTTGCTGAATGTTTGGTTTTTGTTTTTTGGATTTTTTTTTTTTTGGTAGCTTTTTTTGTGGGCTTTTTTTTTTGGGGGGGAGGGGTGTTCCGTTGGTTGTTTTTAGGGTTTTGTGTGGTTATATGTAGGGATTGGCGCACGGAAGATCACGTGATGTGATGGGAAGTTGCCAGGAGGGACAGGAACCAGCTGACTCTGGGGAGGTGCTTAGGCAACAGATATAAGGAATTGTAACTGCGCAATAAATTGTTGTTGACCCGCATTCTGTGAATGCTCTATGTCTTGACCCTGGTTCGGAGGGAACTAGTGCTTCCATCCCTTACCACACGAGTAGCGAGAAACTACAGTTATTATTATTTTTTTTTTTCTTTCTAATGGTGTGGATTTGGAGAGCATAGCTGGCACTCAGATCACTTAAGCTGTATCTGTTATTAAGTCCTATAAAGTTTTGCTTTGTTTTTTCCGTTTATGTTGAGGGTATATTATTTAGCTGTTAGGCTTACTTAAACCCAAGTAAGAGCTTTCTGATTATGTAGAGTACTTTTAATAATTGCTATCTGGCTAGCCTTTTTCTTGGGCTCTACTATATAAATACTAAGGTTCTGTAGATTGTAACTTAAATATGTTAAGGTAGTAAAGAAGTAGATTGCCCTGTAAAATAATACCCTACCTAATTATACACTTACACAGCTTTGGAAGAGATTTACCTATGTATACTATGAACAGCTTGCAGATCCCCCAGACCTAAAATATTTCAGGTCCTGGCTTGGGTTTGCTTGGTGTGTTGTAATGCTTAGTGGCTGTTGCTGGTTTCTATGGGTTTGGGGTTTTTTGTTCATTTCTGTGTTTGGTTTTGGTTCCCTTCCCTCTTTCCCTCTCCCTCCTTCAAATGCTGCTTTTACAGTAGTCAGTTTCCTTAGTTCTATTGGAAAATTTTCTTTTGCAGTCTTCTATGTAGTGTTGTTCAACTGTAGGAATTTGGGATTTTTTTTCCTTCTATATTGACTTTCCACAATGTGTTGTTTCTATAGCCCTTCTTCTGGTGTTTAGAGACAAAATAAATATACAAATTCAAAGCAGGAAACTTTTAGAAAGCCACAAATATTTTTCTTGGAATCATTCTAACGCATCAGTAGTACCTCGTAGAGATTAAAAAAAGAATGGGCTAAAATGAGTAGTAGCACACTCCAGTTTGTGTAAATCTTGCCAGGTTCATTCTGTTCCTGTAAGACAAACTGAATCACAAATTGAGTTTATTTTTATTAGTGGGTTGCCATCCCCTGTGACAAGATGAGAAAGAAACAAAGACACCTTTTATCTCCTTCATTTGAGTGGCCTTTTAGTGTCGGTGAAAGTGCAGGTGGTTTTGTTCATTTGGTCTTATGTCTGCTTCTCTAGGAATTCAGCAAGGAAGAGTAGAAACAGGGCTGGAAATTGCTAGAATGCTTTCTAGTCTAAAATAAAATATCTGTTGGTGGACATAAATTCTGATAAAATGAGAGACCTAGCAGTAGGTGGGAAGTGTAATGTTATTTGGAGGCTCTGAAACTCATCAAATACTTAAAGAAATCCTTTCAAAAGTAAATGTAGTTATTGATTCATCCATTTTTCCTCGAGAGAACCAATTATTCAAAGCAATATTCTTTCTCTTTGGAGCTTTTCATATTGATAGTGAAATTCAGTCATTCATTTAAGAAGAAAAATAAATTTTAGCTGTTTTCTTCAGTAGTATACTGGGTGATCTACTTCAGCATGGCTAGATTTTTGTTTGCACTTCCTTGATGACTACATTAACTTTATCTGTATTTCATAGCATCTGCTTTTGTTCTTCTTACACTTCAAAGCCCCAAAAGAGGATATTAATTCAGTTATTTTTCACCTTTCTAAGACCACTGGACAGTACTTCAAGACTTTGTTCTAAAACATGGACTGTTGTTATTATAGATGGGGGAGGGAGAGGGCCGTTTATCCAGCGGATATCTTCGGTGGCTGAGGCAACCTCGATGTCTTTAGTCTTGTGTCAGGAAAGAGTTTCTCTTGTTCTTCAAAGCTAACAGTTGTTCCTCTGCACCATCTGATTTTCAGGTGTTCTGTAACAAGTGCCTTTAGGAAATACTAGTTTGTTTTTATTTAATGAAATCTGTAATGACATAAACAAACAGCTTCCCCCTTTAAAAAACACTACACTGATCTGCATAAGCTTATGTTGTAGTAGTAGGTGGAAATAAATGCAAGAACATTAGTAGATGTGAACTTTTCTTTGACAATCTATTCATCAAGGATTAACTGTGTGATGGAACTCAAAATGCTTCCTAGGAACTGTTGGAATGATGGTGGCATACTTTATTCTCTGTAATGAGGCTGGAGAATTTTTTTTTCATCGGATATGGAAGGATAGCAGTAGTAGTACTTACTGAGATTGTCTTTTAGAACAAACTATACTCTCTTAGAAAGGTGGTGTGAATTGGCACTAAAAGATATATATTTCCTGTCTTCTGTGAAGACAGTTCCAAAAGCTTGTAAAAACATAGACTTTTTTGATAGCTGTTAAACAGTCATAGGACCCTGAATATAGAGTGGTAAAATCAGTTTGTCATTTCAATGGAAAGAGCTTGGTTATTTACTACCTACACTGACAGAATTGGGTACCCATGGTGTTCTGCAGTGTAAATAACTTTCTTCTGGGATTAGTAATTCTATCCCTTGTCACATCCTTTCTGTCTTTCAAATGTTGTTATAGGACATTGAGCAATCCAGCTGGCATCTGGATAGTCTGTTTGAAGTTTTGGGTGCATTGCTTACCTTCCCTGTCCAGAGATTGTGTACTGTAAAGAATGGAGTGGAAGCAGATAGCGGTATGCTTGTCATTCTGCATTGTTAATATATGGCAGCACTGGATCTAGTTCTGATTAGATTGAAATAGAAGCAATAATGCCAATAGGCAATATTTATGACTAGTCAAGAAATGACAAGAACTGATGGCATGAGGTAGAGCTGTGATTCCTTGCCAAATCCATGCATTTGCTGAATAATGGTAGTAGCCACCTTGTACTATTGATATGACTTTTGGCAAATGGTATCTGTTCTAATACTGATCTATGTGTCTAAAAATTTAACAGTCAGCTAGCAACTGGAAAGTTTGCAGCTCCTGATGCATTTCAAGGATCTAACGGCAATACATCAACTCACAGGTGCCATCTCTTTAAAGCCTGAAGTAATTTTCTTGTATACATACTCATTTTTTACAAAAGGATAAGCTCCAGGGAAAGGGCATTTAGAATAGTTTGGAGGTCTTAATACATGTTTTCAGACTTGGCAGCATTTAGTGGTGTTGTGGAAAGGTTTGAGCTTGTCTAAGAGAAGCAGGAACCACAAATACATAAATGCCATTTCCTGCAACTGCCTCAATGCATCATTTATGACATTGTACAAAACAATCTCTTCTGATCAATCTGTACCTTATCTCTGCATATAAGCTCACAGATGTCCCTGTGAGTTAATAAATAATGAGAACTCAAATGCCATGGCGTGCCTATTCTTCATTCGGTATAAGAAGACAGTTCTAACTGTTGTGACCTGGTGTTGAAAGATAATGGATGAATAAAAATGGTTCCTGAAGCTGAACTTGAGGGTTGTGAGGAAAGGAAAGCATTTTGAAGAATTGGTATACGAGTGATCATATTCTTAAAGGTGCATTTCTCTTTGGTTAATAATTTCTTCCTCTTTTTATGAAGAGTGTCAGAGTGATAAACGTTTTCAGATTAATTTTGAACGGGTGGTTTTGTTCTGTGTTCGGTGGGTTGCATTGCTACTTTTGAGGCCCTTCTTTGTTGGGGACTTGGTGAGAGACATCTTTGGTATTATGTGATTCTGCCACCTGGTGGCTTCGGCGAGCAGCATGAGTTTCAGATGCATAGTTAAACGCACAAATGTGAGGAAATCCTAGAGAGAAAGAAAAATCCTTCCACGAAAGGGAACCGGTGGGCAAGGGTGCTTAAAGTAGCTATGGAAGACAAGTTCTGTGATCTCTCATCATGTTTTTAAAGTCGGTCATCTAAATATCATTGTGCAAGTGTTTGCTTCTGGTTGCTACAGTGTCGACACTTGCCTGGGTGTTTTTATGGATGAAGTTAACAAAAAAACAGATCCCATGATGAGTGGTAATGACCTGTAGCAGAAACTACTGTAGCAGTAACTTGGAGAGGTTACCCTGTTGCACACATTGTCTATTTCAACCTTCTTTTAGTATGGTTTCTTATTCTGAAGTATCAGTATGATTATTAATACTAAAATTATACCAATATTGACATACAAGTCCTTTTTCTGGCCTATATTGGTTTGGCATATATATACACCAATTAAACTGAAATTTTTATTAAACAAAATATCACATCACTTTGTGCAATGCATATCAATTTTGGAATTAGTATGTTCTTTTCAGATTAGTCGAGGTTCTGTCCAAAGTGTTCTGTTTCAGTACTGTAGGTTTTTCTACTAGTCTGGTGGTGGCGAAATGTTTAATATATCGATCAACTTAAGGCTAGTTCTTTTGTTTTATTTCAATCAGGTATGTAATTTCTAGCTTGTGAATGTTGACGAAGTGTTTGTAAATATAAGTTCTAAGCAGAATTTGAGGATGACTTATTTACAGAAAGCCTTTTATATTTATTTATAAAACCCCTCTATTCTGCTGCTAATTGTGAACCGTAAGTTTAAGGTGGGATATAACCTTTTCTCACAATAAATTTAAGGTGGGGAATTCTCTTTCTCACAATAAGATGGGGGGATTTTATTTCACTTAGAAACAAACATGTGCTCACTGTTGTACAACTATTTTCAAACTGCATTTGTTCACTTCCTTGATTTCAGACTTAGTTAAATTCTAAATTACCGTACAGGTCACTTGGTGCTTTACTTCTAAGCCTTTCTAGTCTGTCTCTTTTGTGGCTATGTGTTATGTTTTCTCCTGCTACCTCTCCTTCAGTCAAGAAAGGTGATTTAAAAACATTTTAATCCATATGTACAGTGGATTGACTGCTTTAGGTCAATCTTTTCTGTATAATATCACAGGGCTAAGAAATGCGTATGTTTGTCATGTTAAAAAATAAGTAAATAAAAATACAAATTATATCTACATATAGGTCTGTCCATAGTTTAGATGTATAACTTTGTAAGGACTTATAAACAAATATTTTAATCTTGATTACTTATTTATGTATGTGTCTTCTATACTACTCCAATTTCAGTTACAATGTACTTCTGAGACTCTAGGGGAATGTTTTGGTGGGTGACCTTTTTTGTTCAGTGTATAGTCCTTCATTTATACATGTTAGGGAAAGTTCTTTACTTGCTGTAACTGCACTTATTTACAAATACTTTTGTGGTATCACACTGACACTAATGTAGAATACTTCATTAGAGGTAAAGCTCGTATTGTAAGGCTTTTGTGTGGTTTCAGAGTTAAAACCAGAAGTCAGATCTCAAGAAGAACAAACTGGTTTAGAAAGGGTTTATGGAAACTCCTCCTGTCTGTAACAGGAGCTTCTTCTGGTTTCCAAAGTTGCTCCTTTCCTCAGTTTTATGGCATGAGAGGAAAATCTCTTGTTCCTACTGTGAAAAAGGAAATGTTCCCTGTGCCCTCATTAATGTGCTCATCTATGTTTATGAAGAAATAATAATCCTAAATTTAGATTGATGACTCACCATGGCTTCACTGTATTTGGAAGAAAAATCAGTGCTGTGTTGTGGCTGATGCTTAAAAGAAGAAACTGGTCTTATTTCACATCTTAAAGTGGAGCACTGAATGTTGAGAGTCTCAGTATATAAGTGTAGTATCTTCTTGAAAATATAAGTGATTATATGTAATATGTAATTACTAATCTAGGCCGTGGAACAAAATTTAGTGCATTCAGTGTTCTGCTTGAGAGGGAAAGTGGGGAATATATAAAGAATGGGAGAAGTACAAGAAAAAAAAAAAAGAATTTGTGCAGCTTTAAAAAGGAAAGTGACAGTAGGTGTTAGGGAATGTGAAACATGCCAGAGATACTTGGAAAGGAAGGACAGAAGGAGGCATCTCTCTCTGGTGATGCCAAAATCAATTGATAGTAGTGTTCTACTTGCATAGGGCTGTTGTTGCAAGGCACTATATTGTGCTTGTATGGCAAGGTTTTGGTAGCAGAAGGGCTACAAGGGCCAGCTTCTGAGAGAAGCTTCTAGAAGCTTCCTGTGTGTATGACAGAGCCGGTGCCATCCGGCTCCAAGATGGACCTGCCGCTAGTCAAGACTGAGCCATCAGTGACAGTGGTAGTGCCTCTGGGATAATGTATTTAAGAAGGGTGGGAAACTACTGCACAACAGCAGCTGCAGCTGGAGAGAGGAGTGAGAACATGTGAGAGCAGCAGCTTTGCAGCCACCAAGGTTCAGTGCAAAAAGAGGAAGGAGGTGCTCCAGAGCAGAGATTCCCCTGCAGCCTGTGGTGCAGCCCTGTCGTGGTTTAAGCCCAGGCCGTAAATCAGAACCACGAAGTCCACTTCCCCCCCCCCACCTTTCTTCCCTCCGCTCCTGGAGGGATGGGGAGGAGAATCGAAAGAATGCAACTCCCACGAGTTGAGATAAGAACAGTTTAATAACTAAGGTATAACACAAATCACTACTGCTACCACTAATAGTAATAATGATAAAGGAAATAACAAGGAAGAGAATACAACTGCTCACCAACCGGTACCTCACCCCCACCCTGCCATGATCCAGCCCTTCCGGGAACTCTCAGTTCTACCTCCTGGGCATGATGTGCTGTGGTATGGAATACCTCTTTGGCTAGTTTGGGTCAGGTGTCCTGTCCCTGCTTCCTCCCAGCTTCTCGTCCTCCCTGGCAGAGCATGAGACTCACAAAGTCCTTGATCAGTCTAAACATCGGTGTTATCAGCTCCGTTCCCAGGCCGAAAGTCAAAAACACAGTGCTGCAAAAGCTACTAAGAAGGAGGAAAACTGACTGCTACTGCTGAACCCAGGACAAGCCCTTAGTGGGGCAGGCTGTGCCCCTGCAGCCTATGGAGGACCACGGTGAAGCCTCCACCTGCAGACTGGGTAGGACCCCACTCTGGAGCAGGGGGATGCCCAAAGGAGGCTGTGACCCATGGGAAGACTGTGCTGGAGCAAGCCTCTGGCAGGACCTGTGCCCATGGAGAGAGGAGCCCTTGCTGGAGCAGGTGCTGGCAGGACGTGTGACCCCATGGGGACCCACACTAGAGAGGTCCCTGCTCCCACACTGAAGCAGTTACTAGAGAACTGTAGCTTGTGGGAAGGACTCATATTGGAGAAGTTAATGGAGAATTGACTTCTCATTACCCTACTCTAATTTGATTAGAGTACTTGATTAGGTAATAAACTGATTTCCCCAAGTCTCTTTTGCCCCTGACAGTAATTGGTGGGTGATCTCTCCTTGTCCTTATCTTGACCCATGAGTCTTTCGTTATATTTTCTCTCCTCGGTCCAGTTGAGGACAGGGAGTGATGGAGTAGCTGTAGTGAGCACCTGGCATTCAGCCAGGGTCAACCCACCATAGGCATAAGGTAGAATATGTATTAAGCAAATAATTAAAACTGTCCAAAAGCATTTCTTTGTGTTTTCTTGCTAAGCAATGTATGCAGATTTTAAATGAAGAAAGCTAAGAAAAAAAAAGTTCCAGCAAGAATTAGTTAATGGTGATAGTAAGTTTCATTACAGTAGCAATTACATCTGTCGAGATACTTCATATGAATGATGTGAGTAATATTTCTCTGGCAAAGGGGAAGAGGAACCGCAGGGAATTAAAAATCACTTTGAATCTAGGGCTACAGATATAAAGATGCCATAATTATAATAGATTGCTATTACTTAGCTTTGTACTGGGATACAGTCCTTAACTGCATTTCCATACTTGTAAACCCAGCAATCCTATGTTTTAAAACAGGTCATTGGCTTTTATATTGTAAGTTCAGACATGTGGCCCCAAGCAGTTACTGATGAAAGTCTCAGGAGCAAAGACTAAGCAGACCAAGAAAAGAATTAAAAAGGATTATTGATGATTTTAAAAGACGATGAATTTGTATGATTTGTACCTGCGTAATTGTGTGGCATGATTGTATAGCTACATGATTAAAATTATATTCTTAAATATTTCTCTTTAGATATTTTCTGCTACCTCTAATGTCTAATTTTCAGCTGGAGAATTTAGTAGCTGGTTTTATGGAGAATTTCTCTTTTTGGACATTGTATCTTGAAATTGTTAGCTCTTTAAATTCATGAGGTAGTCAAGATGATATAAAAGGGAAGATGCATCTCTTATGGACTTCTTGTCAAGGGTTTTTTTTTCTGTTTTTGAAAGGATCAAGGGTTTTATTTATCCTACCGTATTCTTTCCCACCCAGGCATTTAATTGAAATAAAAAGTAGTGATACATTTGACATGTTTGTGTTTAAATTACTATTAAAATTAAATGTAAATATTGCAGGCACATAGAATTTGAATATTAGCGGGATTTCATGCAACTTTGACAGACATTATCAGGCTGAAGCTAAGTACGCATGTGAAATTTTGATCAAGTTTAGGAAGACTTCTGAAGATGACAAGACTTTTGCTATAAGACACTTCTCAGAAGTGTACTTATTCTGGAACATTAGGACCTGGATCCTTGAAGAGACAGGCAAAATTTGAGAAATTCAGCAACAAAACAAGTATTTCAGTACTTTAAGGGCTTCTCTCAAGATGGGCTGTAATTCTTGGAATATCTGTGGTATCTGCAGAAAGTAAGCTTTGTCAAAATGCTGTATGTAGACACTAAGATTGTATTTTTAAATTACTTTTTCTCCCTAAAAATGTGTTCCGGCTCTTTTAAAATATTTTTAACAAGACTGTGTTTGTCAAATATTATTAGTTTATTCCTGAAGAAAGGTATCTAAATTTAGATATATCTGTGTGCTAAAAATAGTGGGTGATGAAGGAACTCTAATCCAGGGTCTTACCTAAAAATAGCAATTTGTGTAACTGAAGGTAGGTGGGGAGGTGTCGTGGTTTAAGCCCAGGCCGTAAATCAGAACCACGCAGTCCACTTCCCCCCCCACCTTTCTTCCCTCCGCTTCTGGAGGGACGGGGAGGAGAATCAAAAGAATGCAGCTCCCACGGGTTGAGATAAGAACAGTTTAATAACTAAGGTATAACACAAATCACTACTGCTACCACTAATAGTAATAATGATAAAGGAAATAACAAGCAAGAGAATACAACCGCTCACCAGCCAGTACCTCACCCCCACCCTGCCATGATCCAGCCCTTCCGGGAACTCTCCATTCTACATCCTGGGCATGACGTGCTATGGTATGGAATACCTCTTTGGCTAGTTTGGGTCAGGTGTCCTGTCCCTGCTTCCTCCTGGCTTCTCCTCCTCCCTGGCAGAGCATGAGACTCACAAAGTCCTTGGTCAGTCTAAACATCAGTGTTATCAGCTTTGTTCCGAGGCTGAAAGTCAAAAACACAGTGCTGCAACAGCTACTAAGAAGGAGAAAAACTGACTGCTACTGCTGAACCCAGGACAGTATCCACCCCTTATTCCATACCATTCACGTCATGCTCAGATCCCACATTTTCCATATACCCTCACTCTCATTTCAGTGCATTGTTATCTTAGTGCACGGACCAATTCCTATAAAGCTACTGAGTCCGTTCGGTTCATGATGTTGGGCTCCATCTCTTGTAACAGTCTCTCAGAGCAGGAGAGGCTGTGTGCAGTGTTGGATCGTTGTCTGCTGATGCTGATCATTCCTTTACTGTAGAACTCATCCGGTTCTATCAAAGTTCATTCTCTGTTGGGATGATGGTCGGAGGGAAGTCAGGGCCAGTCGCTGGTGCCCTGCAGACTTCTAGTTGATGGCTATAGCAGGCAACAGCGTACAATTGAGTTCATTGTCTGTTTTCCCCTAAAATCAAATCCCCTTGAGGTACGCATCGGACTTCCCCATCTTCCTGCATTACCCACCAAGTATATCCAGGTCCCTGAGCAAAAGCAATCCCACGAGTGGGTTTGCCTTTACCTGAAGCAGGAATAACCCAGACTGTCTTCCCCAGCAAATTCTTCATGTGCACCACAGGAACTTTGTCCCCCTCTACAATATGTAAAAGTTCTGACTGGGCTGGGCCAGCCCTGTTGGCAGATCCTCTGGTGTTGACCAACCAGGTGGCCTTTGGTAAGTGTGTATCCCAATGCTTGAAAGTTCCCCCACCCATTGCTCTCAGTGTAGTTTTTAACAGCCCATTATACCGTTCGATTTTCCCAGAGGCTGGTGCATGGTAGGGGATGTGATATACCCACTCAATGCCATGCTCTTTGGCCCAAGTGTCTATAAGGTTATTCCGGAAATGAGTCCCATTGTCTGATTCAATTCTTTCTGGGGTGCCATGTCGCCACAAAATCTGGTTCTCAAGGCCCAGGATAGTGTTCCGGGCAGTGGCATGGGGCACAGCGTATGTTTCCAGCCATCCGGTGGTTGCTTCCACCATGGTAAGCACATGGCGCTTGCCTTGGCGGGTTGGTGGGAGTGTGATATAATCAATCTGCCAGGCCTCCCCATATTTGTACTTCAGCCATCGTCCTCCATACCAAAGAGGCTTTAACCGTTTGGCTTGTTTAATTGCAGCACATGTTTCACACTCATGAATAACCTGGGCAATAGTGTCCATTGTTAAGTCCACCCCTCGATCACGGGCCCATCTGTATGTTGCATCTCTGCCCTGATGGCCTGAAGTGTCATGGGCCCATCAGGCTCAAAATAATTCACCCTCCCCTGCAGCAGTCTCTGCAACTTGTCATCGGGGACTCCACACAGCTGCCTTCCATCTCCGATGCTTCCAAAGCACTGTAGGGGCCCAGTGGATTAGATACTCGCCCATACTGTCCCACACACCGTGCCACTCATGACTGTCCAGCCTTGGGGAAAACCTCTCAGTCCCCCTGTATTGTCTAAACCCAGACAAGACCCAAACCTGACTCTGCTTAACTCTCGGGATCAGACAAAATGGCTGTGGGTAAAACACACTCTGTGTGTGTGCCAACATGGTGATCCCCATCACAATCAGCAGGCAGGTTCCAAGGGTACCCAAAGGCCATTCAAAACCTTCAGAACTCTCAAATGATGCTACTGTACTTGTCACTGGGGCTGTAGCTGCTGTGCTTGAAGGCTCTCTCACCACCAGCTTCTCTTTTTCTGAGTCCGGATCTTCCTCCTCTGCCTTGCTGGAAAGTGCTGCGGGGTCTCCTGCATCCTCCTGGGGCTCAGGCTCACGGGGCTCGGCGGACGGCTGCTGGGGAATGCTCTCGGCCGCCGCGGGGCTGGGCTCGGCTGTGGGGCTCGGCTCCTCCACCGCCTCCTCCTGCTGCTCGGCAGCCGCCTCCTTCCCGGCCTCTGGCCCCGCTCCCGCCGCCGCTTGGTCCCCGGGGCCCCTCTCCCGGGCCGCTTCGGCCGCCGCCGGCTCCCGGGGCCGCTCCCCCTCGGCTCCCCGCAGCCTCACGAAGACGGAGGCGAGGACGAGGGCCAGGACGGTGAAGAGCAGCGGGACGGCCAGGTACAAGTCCACAGCCACGTCCATCCCGCCCTGCTGCCGGAGCCCGCCCGCATTACAAGCCATTACCATAAAGTACAGTGAAACAAGAACCTTAGCCCAAGTCCCACACTTGATAAACACTAACACAGCAAATACTGGCTCCAAGCAAGCTACAACATACAGAAACTGTGACATCAAAAAGAACAACTTTGAGAGCCCATAAATCAGCATTGTGCCTTGGTCAGATCTGTTGTTATCTCAACCCTTCCTGCCCCACGTTGGGCGCCAAAAAGAACTGTCGTGGTTTAAGCCCAGGCCGTAAATCAGAACCACGCAGTCCACTTCCCCCCCCCACCTTTCTTCCCTCCGCTCCTGGAGGGACAGGGAGGAGAATCAAAAGAATGCAGCTCCCACGGGTTGAGATAAGAGCAGTTTAATAACTAAGGTATAACACAAATCACTACTGCTACCACTAATAGTAATAATGATAAAGGAAATAACAAGCAAGAGAATACAACCGCTCACCAGCCGGTACCTCACCCCCACCCTGCCATGATCCAGCCCTTCCGGGAACTCTCCATTCTACCTCCTGGGCATGACGTGCTGTGGTATGGAATACCTCTTTGGCTAGTTTGGGTCAGGTGTCCTGTCCCTACTTCCTCCTGGCTTCTCCTCCTCCCTGGCAGAGCATGAGACTCACAAAGTCCTTGGTCAGTCTAAACATCAGTGTTATCAGCTTTGTTCCGAGGCTGAAAGTCAAAAACACAGTGCTGCAACAGCTACTAAGAAGGAGAAAAACTGACTGCTACTGCTGAACCCAGGACACTATGGCTGTGTGTATTTACCTACAGAAGGTGCATTCTGAGGCCAGTTAGAGAAAGTTATGTCCTGCAGTACATGTATTGCTTTTCTAAAAGCTTTAATCCATCTTCCTAGATAGGTATTCAGGTCTTACATGCCCTTGCTGTGAACTGTTATTTTTACATTAAGTTTTATTTTGCAGGCTAATGAATATTGTTGCTGTTTGTGCTCCTTGCTCTGAGAAACCCCCATATTTTTATGCTAGAAGTCTTGTGCATCTTTAGTACATAGAGTTAAAAATAACAAACCATAATAAAACTTGATAATCATAAAAACTAAACCAAAACACACCATATGTTCTATGCAGCAGTCTTATATGAATATGTAACTGGTATATTTATGGCCTTGCATTAAAACATGTTTCAAGGCTGGAACTGCAAGGAAAGGTGGACTAACTGCTACTTGTAAGGTATTTAGGAATAATATGCTGCAAATAGCAGAAAGAAAGGATTGAGGTCTGCTCTTTGTATATCTTATATTGCATATCTTCTGTATTATAGGAATGTTTAACATATCATTCCTTGAGAATATAGTAGCTTGGTTTTTGTTGCTGTTAGCTTTTATTTTACTAGCTAAAGTTAGCAAATAGCTAGTCACTTTAAATAATATTTATTGTTAGTTTGTTTCATCTTTCCTGAACACAGTTGTCTAAAATTCTGTACCATATATCAGATGGATAAGCATTAGTGAAGAAACATACTGGTATTCTTCCTTAGGTCAGAGACAATTGGCTGTTCAAGAAAATAAAACAACACAGAGGTGCCAAGAATAAATATAAAATTCAACCTACGTGGGAGTCAGGCTTATTAAAAAATATATTTTAAAGCATCTGTGTAAATAGAGATAACTGACGAAACTAAGACATTTTTTTCTAAGGAAATGACGTTTTATGTAATGTAATTATTACTTGGTATTTTGAGTGTCTATAATCAAGAGGTTTTTAAATGTAAGTGTATTCTCCTCCATTTTCATTGAGTGGTCCCTGTTAGTCTCTTGTCTCAGAAGACACTTTTGCAAACTGCACTAAGGAGTATGATAAGAACACATAGGGGGATGGCTTTGGGGAGTTAATGTGCTGGTGAACTCAGGCTCAGAATGCTTGTCCAGTTTAGTTGGTATAAAGGCAAGAGGTTTCTTTCTGCTGCTTGACTCTTTGGTAGGGATTAAAGAGATTTTTTTTTTTTTTTCTTTTTTCCCTGGATACTGCCTGTATTCTTACATTAATAGTATTGGTACAAAGAAGAGGTACCATGAAATGAGCTGGAGTGCGACGTTAAAAGAGTATGCGTCAATTATTTGGAAGTAATGAACTTCTGTGCTTTTACCCATTGGTAAACGTGAAGTAGTTTTGCTGTTGTTAATATATTAATATAGAGGAACAGAATTAAACTTTCTTGAACACACACACACACACACACACACACACACACACACACACACACACTGGTGTAAATAGCTTGTGACAGCCTAAATTAATTCCTGATCAGATGGGACTAAAAAAATGTCTCTTCAAAATGTCTTTGGATTATTCTTTGAGGAATAGCGAAACATTAGTGCTGTTTCAAAACTGTAGATTCTTTCTTCAGTAAAAAGTACTGAACAAGTCGTATTAACTTAATAGCATATTTTTTAAAAGAACTTACTACTTTTTTGTTGCTGTTTTTTGTTTTTCAGGATACAAAATTATGGATAATAATGGAATATCTAGGTGGAGGCTCTGCCCTTGATCTAGTAAGTAAATTATGTGTGGGTTTTGTTATTTTACCTCACTTAATTATTTTCCTGTCTTTTAATTCTGGAAACTGTAATACATCATTTGATTATGACAATGCTTGCTTCCAGTAAAGGAGAAAAAGTATTTGTCAATGCCAGAAAAATGTTATTTCCATGAGACAAGAGTGATTATTTGTATAGATGGAAGGGAACTAAGCAACATAATATTGAAAGCAGGATATAAACATCTAATCTTCAGTCAATCAGAGAGCACTAGTGGCTGAAAATAGTTTTGGTTTTTTTTCTGTCTCTTAATTCTGCCACCACAGCTCCTCCTAGTATGCATTTTAATGCATTTTCCCCGCACCCCATCCTCAGAGTTTCCCTGTTTGAAGTCTCATTGGACTAAATAGACAGAAACACAATTTAGTCTGGTATTAAAAAAATGTATTTCTAAGAAATAGGTGGAGCCGTGGACTCCCTCAGGGTAAACAGGCCTCACAGAGGGACCTGGATAGACCAGAGACCTGGATGATCACCAGCTATATGAAGTTCAGCAAGAGCACATGCCGTATTCTGCACCTGAGATGGGGTTCCCAGTTTCGAATCATAATTCTAAAAGCTCAGTGCAGGTTGTGTTTTCTGTGATTGGGTGCTGTCCATTCACTTTAGCTACTAAGAAACCCTAAGCAAACCCCACTGCTCTATCAGCCTAGCAGTTTGCATTGTGGTTTAAGAAGGTTTCACAAAATCTCATGCAGTACATAGTAATAGGACATGACTGATATGGTACTATATATGCCTTAGTTTCTTGAACAGACTTTGAGATTTGGGTCTGTACAGGGCCTGTAGAGTTGCACATCAAAGTTCAGTGTAATGTTAATAATTAGATTACAGTATAGATGCTTTTCAAAGGCAGTGTGCATATCTGTGATGTGATCACAAAGCAATAACTTGAAACTGTGTCTTTATGGAGCTTTTAGCAAACTTTGAAAAATGTTTTAGATAAATAAAGTATTTATTTTCCAATTGTTCATAAGACCACTTAGTTTAGAACTATGTCTTTTTAAAAAGAACGTTCTGGGTTGTATCTCATATTACAAAGTTAGCAAATTGGAAGTTTTGAGGTATGACAGAAGGAGTAATTTGTTTTTATAGTCATAGTGTTATTTCTGTTCTTTCTCCTTTTTTATATATATGTACACATACATATATATGTGTATCAAATATCTCTTGTATCTCCCAGTTAGAACCTGGCTCGCTTGATGAAACACAGATTGCTACAATATTGAGGGAAATACTCAAAGGACTTGATTACTTGCATTCAGAAAAGAAAATCCACAGAGATATTAAAGGTAAATAGTTTTTCGTTTGTATTGTAAGAATATTAGAAGAGCTTATGCAATATAAATGAACACCCTTACAGTGTCAAATGTCTTAATTTCCTGTTTGCCCTTCTTTATTCCAGCTGCTAATGTACTGCTGTCTGAACAAGGGGAAGTAAAGCTAGCAGATTTTGGAGTAGCTGGACAGCTAACAGATACACAGATAAAGAGGAATACCTTTGTGGGAACACCATTTTGGATGGCACCTGAAGTAATAAAGCAATCAGCATATGATTCAAAGGTAAGGTATTTCAAGGCATGGCCCAAGTCCCTTCCTTTTTTAACTGGAATTACATGGGTTGGTCTTCAGAATGTAGCTAATGAGTTTAGCTGTGTCCAGACAGATATATGTTTAGATGATACCTAGCAGCTAAAAGCTGTTGGTGAGGGAAGAAGCTTTCCTAATTTGTATCCAAACGTTAAGTTTCCTAGTGTATTAAGCCTATCCAGATGGCAAGAAATGTTACAATGTTGACAAGTACATCCCATCACCTTTTATCCCACCCTACTGATGAGTATTTTTGGTGGTTGTTTAAAAGTAGAAGAGAGCACATATATACAAAATGTTCATATGTTTCCACTTGCTTTTAGAAAAAAATAGCAACATTGGTGAATATGGATTTGGGAGTGTGAAAGGGTTGTTTGAAAGCGTTGTTATTCATCTGTGGAAGAACGTACTGCTTAGGTCTGTGTTGCTCTATGGCCATGTTCTCTTAGATATGCCATACAGGAAGGGTTTAATGTTTGATATCAAATTTACTTATTTGTAGATATTTACATTACACAGGATTTTGATTTAGCAGAGTGGTACAGCAGCATACTGAAATCACAAGACAAACATGATATATATTGTAATTTACAGTTCAATCACAATAGGAATGTGATTCCCATCATGGATCTCCATGTGCTTACCAGCATGGCACTTGGGTGTTCCCAATTGTCAGGAAGGAGTAGATACACTGAAGACAGCTCAAGCCTATTGTTCTGTCAAAGCTGGTTTTTTGCTTACTTGGGTTTTATACCTCTGTTACGCTGAGCTGCATAAACCCCTCCTTGCTGTCCCTCCCCTCCCTTCACTTTCCCTCACACTGGTCTGACTCAGCAAGATGTTGCTCTACTGGTTATATGTGGAAGAGTGAGATTCAAAGTCAGTCTAAATTTTACTCATTAGAATGGCAGTACTGCAAAAAATAGTAGCTACGAATCACTTGCTGACTCTCCTGTGAACATGGATGAATAATTTTTGCTCAAGATTTGAAACTGTAGAAGTCACAACATGTGGTAAAACTTAATGATTGTACAGTGTCATCACTTCTTAAGCTCATGCTTCTCCCTATTTGAAGGACTAACTTGCACTTGTTCTGGAGTTCCATTGTCACAGACAAGTGCATTCTAGAAATGCCTAGTTGGATACGCATGCAGTTGGTACTTATATCCCTGTTTGAGATACTTTATCTCTGAAAGGAGAGGTTACAGTTCTAGAGGAATTGGGGGGTTGGGGATGGCAGTTATTTTTGATGCTTCCAACAGGAATGGGTTTCCAAACCCCATCTTGGACTTCATATTCAGTGTGCAGCTGGGGTGTGTTGGACTTTTTAGTTCAATTTTTGTTGAGGAAGGTCACTAGCAGTAGAAAGCTACAAATATGTGAGAGGGGGAAAAATGAAGTATGTATATATATCTGTTTGTGCATGTGGATATCTCTGCACATGGACACGTATAAATTTGATTTTTATATTTACATATACACATGCTCCATCTGTGGCTGAAAGTCTGACAGAAGAAAAATCTATCCGTTTGTTTTTTTAACACGTTCCTCTTGAGAAACTGGAATTCAGAATAAATTGGAAATACTTATGCTCAGTTGTTAACACAAAGACTCATCTTCACAGGTGACATTGTTCTTTCATAACCAAGAAAACCTTTCCTTCTAGAGGGAAGTAACTCACAATTATTCTCGGACATCAGGAAACCTTAGCTGATAATGCTGTTATTAAGATAAATGAAGCTTAGAGCTCATATACGTATGTAATCCTCTGTGCTCAGTGTGGGGTGGCAGTTCTGTAATATGGGTTAACAAAATGTCATTTCATAAATTGGATGGTATGTTAATTGACTCAGATTTTTTTTCCCCCCATACTTTCTTACAAAATTAAGCAACTAAGCTCTTAGCAATAGAATACTGTCTCAACAAGGAAGGAGGAGCTGGCTTTTAGTCGGGCAATGTAGCTATGATACTGGAATGGATGCAGCCTGTAGTCTTGTATGAGTTAGGCAAAGATACCCTAGCATATGAACTAAGCAGACACAGATAGATTAGGGGGACACTTAGTAAGGACATCAGTGATAAACAAAGACTCACCTCTGTCCAGTACCTGGAAATAGATCTGTTTACAGCATAACGAAGTTCCAAATGCTCAGTTTGGGAGTAAAATCAGATACCTCACTTCAGATCTTTCCTGTTTTCTTGAGAGTAAGTCTTGGTTCTGCCTTGACTTCGAAAGAAACAGAAAAACCCAAAGCATAAATATTTTTAATTAATGTCTTGTCCTTTGGAACAGACATTTCTGTGATGATTTTATTTTATTTTCATCTTTCTGAAGGGTTTATTTATCCATTCTTTTGACCTTTCGATCTGTTATGTCAGCAGAGCACAGAGAATTTTGATGCATTACCTCACATTACTTCAGGCAGATTTGGCAGTATGACATGGATCTAGGGAGACAGTGTTCCTTAAAAAGAGTAACACATTTTGATGATTACAACCTGTGAAACAAGTATGTTTAAATATTATCTTCCCTAAAAGAAACCAATACGCATATTGTGGCATCAATATCAGTGTGAATCCAACTCCTCAGTGAAATTAAATGGTGGCACTGGTTTTGCTGCATGGCTTGATTTATCCCTCTAACTTGGCAGTGAGCCATTAGATCTGCATTCATATGTGCATGACTTGGAGTATTTTGATTTAGATCAGGCCTTCTTGGCCTACAGGACGTGACTTACAGGAGAAGGTCTACAAAGCATATCAGGTGCAATAGTGCTGTCAATATTTCAGAAGCTAAGTGTACCAGATACTTAACTGGTTGAAATCTTGGGTTGAAAATGGTGGATAACACTGTTCTAGACTGTATTTCTCTAGTCGGTGGATAAGAATGATGTATAAGACAGTGTTAAACCCCAGAAGAATTATTTTCTAATGTATTATTTTCTGATAGTTGTACTAGCTGATGCTTATTGAGGAAAATCTTGTGCATGTTATAACATTTCCCTTTATGCCAATATTTGAGCCTTGCCCATATTTACATAGTGTACTTGAATGAGGTGGATAAAATGCTATGTATAATAACTACCATTACTTTTTAAGAAATTTGTGTTTTGAAATCAGTTATAACTGCTGGTGCAATAGTATTGATTTCAAAAAGTTTTACAAGTTTAGTAAGAATGAAAGAACTGCTTTATGCTGTTGTCCTGGGTTCAGTAGCAGTAGTCAGTTTTTCTCCTTCTTAGTAGCTTTTGCAGCACTGTGTTTTTGACTTTCGGCTTGGGAATGGAGCTGATAAGAGCGATGTTTAGACTGACCAAGGACTTTGTGAGTCTCATGCTCTGCCAGGGAGGAGGAGAAGCCGGGAGGAAGCAGGGACAGGACACCTGACCCAAACTAGCCAAAGAGGTATTCCATACCACAGCACATCATGCCCAGGAGGTAGAACTGAGAGTCCCCGGAAGGGCTGGATCATGGCAGGGTGGGGGCGAGGTACCGGTTGGTGAGCGGTTGTATTCTCTTGCTTGTTATTTCCTTTATCATTATTACTATTAGTGGTAGCAGTGGTGATTTGTTTTATACCTTAGTTATTAAACTGCTCTTATCTCAACCCGTGGGAGCTGCATTCTTTTGATTCTCCTCCCCATCCCTCCAGGAGCGGAGGGAAGAAAGGTGGGGGGGGGAAGTGGACTTCATGGTTCTGATTTACGGCCTGGGCTTAAACCACGACAGTTCCTTTTGGCGCCCAACGTGGGGCACGAAGGGTTGAGATAACAACAGATCTGACTGAGGCACAATGCTGATTTATGGGCTCTCAAAGTTGTTCTTTTTGATGTCACAGTTTCTGTATGTCGTAGCTTGCTTGGAGCCAGTATTTGCTGTGTTAGTGTTTATCAAGTGTGGGCCTTGGGCTAAGGTTCTTGTTTCATTGTACTTTATGGTAATGGCTTGCGATACGGGGGGGCTCCGGCAGCAGGGCGGGATGGACGTGGCCGTGGACTTGTACCTGGCCGTCCCGCTGCTCTTCCCTGTCCTGGCCCTCGTCCTCGCGGCCGTCTTTGTGAGGCTGCGGGGAGCCGAGGGGAAGCGGCCCCGGGAGCCGGCGGCGGCCGAAGCGGCCCGGGAGAGGGGCCCCGGGGACCAAGCGGCGGCGGGAGCGGGGCCGGAGGCCGGGAAGGAGGCGGCTGCCGAGCAGCAGGAGGAGGCGGTGGAGGAGCCGAGCCCCACAGCCGAGCCCAGCCCCGCGGCGGCCGAGAGCATTCCCCAGCAGCCGTCTGCCGAGCCCCGTGAGCCTGAGCCGCAGGAGGATGCAGGAGACCCCGCAGCACTTTCCAGCAAGGCAGAGGAGGAAGATCCGGACTCAGAAAAACAGAAGCTGGTGGTGAGAGAGCCTGCAAGCACAGCAGCTACACCAGCCCCAGTGACAAGTACAGCACCAGCATTTGAGAGTTCTGAAGGTTTTGGATGGCCTTTGGGTACCCTTGGGACCTGCCTGCTGATTGTGATGGGGATCACCATGTTGGCACACACACAGAGTGTGTTCTACCCACGACCATTTTGTCTGATCCCGAGAGTTAAGCAGAGTCAGGTTTGGGTCTTGTCTGGGTTTAGACAATACAAGGGGACCGAGAGGTTTTCCCCAGGGCTGGACAGTCATGAGTGACACGGTGTGTGGGACAGTATGGGTGAGTATCTAATCCACTGGGTCCCTCCAATGCTTTGGAAGCGTCGGAGATGGAAGGCAGCTGTATGGAGTCCCCGATGACAAGTTGCAGAGACTGCTGCAGGGGAGGGTGAATTATTTTGAGCCTGATGGGCCCATGACACTTCAGGCCATCAGGGCAGAGATGCAACATAGAGATGGACTCATGATCGAGGGGTGGACTTTGCAATGGGCCTCTCCTGCTCTGAAAGACTGTTACAAGAGATGGAGCCCACCATCATGGACTGAATGGACTCAGCAGCTTTATAGGGATTGGTCCGTGCACTAAGATAACAGTGCACTGAGATGAAAGTGATGGTATATTGAAAATGTGGGATCTGAGCATGACGTGAATGGTATGGAATACGGGGTGGATACTGTCCTGGGTTCAGTAGCAGTAGTCAGTTCTCCTTCTTAGTAGCTTTTGCAGCACTGTGTTTTTGACTTTCGGCTTGGGAATGGAGCTGATAAGAGCGATGTTTAGACTGACCAAGGACTTTGTGAGTCTCATGCTCTGCCAGGGAGGAGGAGAAGCCGGGAGGAAGCAGGGACAGGACACCTGACCCAAACTAGCGAAAGAGGTATTCCATACCACAGCACGTCATGCCCAGGAGGTAGAACTGAGAGTCCCCGGAAGGGCTGGATCATGGCAGGGTGGGGGCGAGGTACCGGTTGGTGAGCGGTTGTATTCTCTTCCTTGTTATTTCCTTTATCATTATTACTATTAGTGGTAGCAGTGGTGATTTGTGTTATACCTTAGTTATTAAACTGTTCTTATCTCAACCCGTGGGAGCTGCATTCTTTTGATTCTCCTCCCCATCCCTCCAGGAGCGGAGGGAAGAAAGGTGGGGGGGGAAGTGGACTTCGTGGTTCTGATTTACGGCCTGGGCTTAAACCACGACAGCTGTACAGTAAAAACAACTAAGGGACTCTGTACTGGTTAATCACATAAATCAGACCATGATAATAAGAATAATTTAGATGCAAAATTATTTACAGTAATGGTTTAAAATCTGCCTTTGCAAGTGTGCTGGTTTTAGCTGAGATAGAGTTAATTTTCTTCACAGTAGCTAGTGGGGGGGGCTATGTTTTGGATTCATGCTGGAAATGGTGTTGATAGCACAGGGATGTTTTAGCTGTTGCTCAGCAGTGCATGCACAGTGTCAAAGCCCTTTTTTCTCCTTACCCCACCCCACCAGTGAGCAGGCTGGGGGTGCACAAAAGGTTGGGAGGAGCCACAGCCAGGACCACTGGCCCTAACTGACAAAAGGGATATTCTGAACCTTATGGCTTTGTGCTCAGCAATAAAACGGGGGGAAGTGGGCTGGGCAGTTACTGCTCAGAGAATGGCTGGGCAGTGGGCAGTTGGTGATGAGCAATTGTTTTCGTTTGCATCACTTGTCTTGGGTCTTACTTCTCTCTCTTTGTTGTTTTCCTTTTTGTTACACATTATATTATTATTACTACAATTATTGTTTATTAAACTGTTCTTAACCCATGAGTTTCCTCACTTTTACCTTTCCAATTCTCTTTCCCCCCCCCCATCCCACTGAGGGGAGAGCAAGCGATTCTCCAAGCTATTCTTAAAAGCCTTTTTTTCTTACAGGCAGATATCTGGTCATTAGGCATAACAGCCATAGAACTTGCAAAAGGAGAGCCACCTCATTCAGAATTGCATCCAATGAAGGTTTTGTTCCTCATTCCTAAGAACAATCCCCCAACGCTGGAAGGGAACTTCAGTAAATCCCTCAAGGAATTTGTTGAGGCCTGCTTAAACAAGGACCCAAGCTTTGTGAGTTTCATCTGTTTGTCAGTGTATAGTAGAGAACTTGACTGGTTTCATGAATTACAGGAAAAAGTGCAGTTCAGTTTTTTAAAATAAGGCAACGTATCAGCAGCATTGTGGTTTGTTTTTTTTCTTTTTGTTTTTGATACCTTATTTAAAATCTCATTTCTATCACGACTGAAACTTGGATTTCTTAATCTTTTTGTAGGGAGTCACTTGGCACTCTCAAATGCAGTAAAGCAATATTATTTTGTTTTTTTCTTTCTAAGAGACCCACTGCAAAAGAGCTCTTAAAACATAAATTTATTTTACGAAACTCAAAGAAAACTTCCTATCTGACGGACCTTATTGATAGGCACAAGAGGTGGAAAGCTGAACAAAGTCACGACGACTCCAGTTCTGATGACTCGGATACGTAAGTTTGAGTTTTTAAAATACCCTTAGTAAATATAGGAGCCAAGTAGTTATTTCTAGCACATTTCTGTCTTCTGTTATCATCCTTGGTGAACTAATGAAATCTTGATTTTGGTATTGCAAGGGATTTCATGCAAGTCACAGTCACTGAGAGCAATTCTGTCCCATATTCTGTAATACCTTCTCTTTTATTTAGGGTCTAGGGTGCTTCCTAGACATAAGGCCAACTGTTAACTCCTGTTGTGCAGAAGGTGGGCCTTGCCCTGCATGGCCCAGCAGCAGTGTGCATGTGTACTGTGCTGTGTGTGCCCATGATCACCTAAGGAAGGGAGTTGTCTCTGTGGTGGCAGGTTGTCCCTCAGTTTGGCTATCTCAGTAAAGAGGCAGAAGTGTATCCTTGCATATAAGAGGGAATTAGTGGACAGTGCTTCCCTGATAATGGGGTTTTGGGGTACAAACCATGTTACCTAGGTTTTTCAATGAGAGGTTTTTACTAACCTTCTAGGAAGGTTGGGCAGTTGCAGCGCATAGTCATGAAATGTCAAATTATTTATTGAAAAAGGAGAAATGTGAATATTTCCAGATTTCTTTCCTTTACAATTTTTCCTTCTCTCCATCAAATTTTGATGGACATGTTCAATAGATTCATGTGTTTCCTTAGGAAACCAAGTTACAAATAATTACGACTCGGTTAACTTTTAACTTTGTGGGTCTAAGAGTAATTTTTAAAATAGTGGGTATCATCAGATTACATACTTCTGAAAATCAAGTGAAGGGACTGCCACAATTTACTCACAAATGGGTTAAATTTCTCACAATAAAGAAAACGCAACTATTCTCTGCAATTCCAGCCTGTGCGCTGGAATCAGCCTGGTTATGATTTCTTGGCTGCTTTTGCAGCTATGTATTTGTCCTATGTTAATAATGGCTTCATGCCTTCCAGTGATCACAGTTTCAGCCCCAAACCATGTCTGAGTTGAAACGTAAATTACTAGTCCTAAAACTGATTTCAGATCAGTTACTAACTGAACTTTGAGGTTACAGTTCATGTTCTGTGGGATATCAGCTTTTATAGCTTGTCATAGGAAAGTAGTAGAACTAGAATGGTTACTAAGTGCTTATGAGGCAATTAAATGTTATGCCTAAGCCTGCTTTCCCCTCCTCTGTTTCCACAACAGCTGTTGTATTAGGTGTTACAAAAGAGTGATTTGATTTGGCATGCTGGAATGCTAACTTTCCAAATTGGTAAATATTTTTCTGTTGGATCAAGTTATTAGAGCTAATGTATACAAGAAAGGTAGAACTGCCTCTTTCAGTAACAGCCAGAAGTTATATGTGACTTCTAGCAGGAATCTTGGGGAGTTTTCTTACACTGAGTACATGCTTTTTGACTTGGTAGGCTGCTCCAAATACTTTTTGTACAACCCTTTTAATTGGCAGTTTTCTTGCAGATAATTTTTAATTCACAGTTCAGACAGCAGTGAACTTAGAGAAGGGTATTTATGTTAATGAGAGGAGAAATGTAATGCAGTGATTGATTAGTGTCAGCATAAATGTTTTTGTTCTTTTAACTTAGCACAAGTTACAGAAAAAACCTGCTATGTTAGCCCCAAAAATGAGGCAAAAGATTATTTTTTTTTATGGTGATCTAGTTTAAAGCCATGACATACCTGTACTTATTTGGGCATTTTTGGTTTTTTGAAGTGGGAAATTTACCCTGTTAATGGGCATGAACTCTCTTCCTCAAAGGTATTCTGAGCTAGAGCCTACACTAGGTTTTTTTAGGCAAAAAAGGGAATTAAATCTTCTAATTTTAATCCCCTTCCCTAATGATTTGAGATACTCGCTAAAGCCAGTTTTCAGATAGCAATAGAACACTTCATGTTAGTTGGTTTATGTAACTTGGGAAAATGCTTTAAATCTGTAATGCCCCTTTTTCTCTTTGAAGTTAATTTCACTTCTAGTGAAGTATCTTTGGTTTTTCTGTTGTTTTTCTGTTTTGTTTTATTTTGTTTCCCCAAAACACCAATTACTTTTCATACTTGTCTTTATACTTATTGGCCCGTGCAGTTGAATCCTGACTTTGGTCTTGACTGTAGTGTATGTTTAGCGTGTATATTGAATGAAAATGGACAGTAAGGTGTAGGTAATAAAACTTTTTGTATTTGTTTTCCCTCCCTTGAAGTGAACAGGATGGCCAGGCTTCAGGTGGGAGTGATGCAGGAGAGTGGATCTTTACAATAAGAGAAAAGGACCCCAAGAATCTAGAGAATGGAGCAGCCCAGCCTCTGGAGTTGCAAAGAAATAAGGTGCTCAAAATACTGACTACATTATACCAGGAGATAATTCTTGCTTTAATAATTTAGGGGAGTGATTTTTATTTTACACCTTGAAAAGCATTTAAATTGTAAAACTTTCAGAACTTTCGCTAAAAATGTGTGTTTATTCTGCAGTTGCCTTTCACAAAACGTTTTGTTAAGTCCTGATGTTTGGGTGTTCTGTAAATGTGTCCTTTTTCTGTAGCTTGTGAAATATTAGCACTGGAGGAAGAGCAGGCAATGCTTTGTTTTAAAAGTCTTCCTTTTGTAAAGTAAACTTAAACCAGTGCAGTACAAAGATAGGGGTTTGGGGGAGGCTGCCTGGTCTCTTAGGAAAAAAGACTGTGCTGTAGCAAAAATAGGATGTGCATGTATCCAAAACCAAAATAACCAAACCTAAACCAACCATAAAAACCCCCAACAAAACCCACCAACAACAGGCTCCACAAAAAAACCCCCAGAATAGACCCCAGGCCAGACTAAGGGATGTTTAGGAGCTGCTCCATCATATTTTCTGCAGCCTGTATAACTAGGGCAGGTGGTTGCTACCGCAGCTGTGAAAATTCTGTGTGTGTGCTCTTATAAGAACTGGAGAAGTACAAGGAAAATATTGTATGATATGGGAGGAGCCTAGTAAATATCAGCAAGTCTGTGATTTAGTACCTGCTCAGTAGGATTGGGTGTATGGGTGTTAGGTTTTGTCTTTTCAGTTTTGAGCTTACATGTGTTTGAGGTGCTGTAGCCTCAGATAACTGTAGCATGTTGGAACTACTGTTTTGATTTAATTAGTAACAGAATATAATGAGGATGCTTTTCTCTAGAAATAAAATTGATCACAATTTTGTTTTCTTTAAAGGAAAAGGATATCCCAAAGAGGCCTCTGTCTCAATGTCTGTCCACAGTTATATCCCCTTTATTTGCAGAGGTAAGTTATTGCTTTAAAACTTAATAGGTCCAGGATTTATGTTTCTGAAAAATAGAAAAATATGATGAATGACGCCTGAGGTTTCAACAACCCTTTTGGAACATAATGTGTTACAGCTTTAGCTGTACCCTTTGCTTTCATGTATGCCTGCTATTAAGATCTTTGTTCTGCTTCTAATAGTACTTCATGTGCATGGTAGCTTGAAGCAATGAACATGAGAAATAGTGCAATAAAGCAATTAGAATTATTTAAACGGGGTGTCCTCTGTACTGGTTAGTCAGATTCCAGTGTTAAGTCAGCCTGACATTCTCCTGCGTAGAGTGGAGAAACACTCTAGGATTTATTTTTTTTTTTCTGGCATTCCCCATTGCAGTTCCTCAAGTATTATCCACTTGCATGCCTCTGCAAATTTTCTTTCAGTTCTCTACCCTTCCATCTTCCACACATTTTTCTGGTTGCTATGGGTCTCTTTTAGGTCTTCCTTCTCCTTTTCCAATACCAAGCATGATACAGGTCCTGCACCCAGTGTCATCTGCACTCCATCTTCAATTTTCATTCTTTATTTTTCATTTTCTCATCACCATGCCGTTTATTGCATGATTTCTAGAAATCTCTGCTCCAAGTTCCTCCTTCCCATGATACTGCTAACTAGTTGCTGTCATTCTTTACTTTTTTTGCCTTCCTATCTTCATTTTCAGTGTCATTCTTTTAATTGCCATTTGCTGATCCCTGTGAGTATATGATTCCCCCAGCACTGCTGTAGCAACACAAGTATTTTTCACTACAGTCCTTATTCAAATTGCCATTTACTTTCATCTCTATAACATGTAGAGGCTACAGAAGGTTTTTTCCTCACACACTTGTATCTTTTCATGCTGTATGAGAAGACTCTTGGTCTGGTATCTGCTGTTTAGTTTAGACTCCTCTTCCATGCAACTTCTGGAGGATAGCCACAACTTTCCCAGACTGTTCCAGAATCTTGTTTCAGGGTTTCCTTTTTCTTATGGGCATGATCACTGTCTCTGCTCTGGGGGAAGCCTTATGTTACATTTTCAGTGTTCCATTTATTTAGCATTCAAACCACAGGTATCTGCACCATCAGGAATTATTGCAAGTTAAGTTAGTGAGTTGCTCTATGGATCTCCTCCAGAAAGAACAAAGCTGCCCATTCGAGCTTTTTGTCATCATGGAGGTGTCAAAGCTTTTGGCACAGAAAACCAACTACTGTCCCTAAGTAATCTTAGTGAGGCACTGAGACCTTCCCTCTCAGCCTTCAGTTCCTGGCTGATTGTGGGATCCTTTGTTTTGGGGGCTGAGGAGAAAATGAGAGAGTACTCAGGGTACTCTGTTAATAGAGGTGATAGGGTGAAAACATTTTCCATCAGTGCTTGCACAAGTGCACCTGCAGTGTATACATACAGGTGTAAAAGTATGTATACTATAGTGAGTATGTATAAGCACCACATCTTGAAATTACACAGCTACAGGTAAATAGCGCATGTAAATAGTGCATCTTTCTTGGAATACTTTGTAATTTCTCAGTTGAAAAGGATATGTGAATGATGGAATACTTGTGAAGATGAATGACATCCTGATAACTACTGCAAAGACTAACTTCAGGATGAAAAAGGTCTTCAGGATGTGATGGTGTATAATGAAAGTCAAATCCTGGCATTGTGAACACTGTTGGTCACTTCCTTACGAGGTTTTGCTTTATATTGTTTATAGAAATATTTATGAATCTCTTACTAATGTATCTCTTCCTGGTTTTCTTTCAGTTGAAAGAGAAGAGTGAAGTGTGTGGTGGTAACACAGATTCCATAGAAGAACTGAGAAAGGCTATTTATTTAGCTGAAGAGGCTTGTCCAGGCATTGCAGATAATTTGGTGTCGCACCTTGTGCAGAGGCTTCAGAGGTAATGAAATTATTTCTCTAAAGGTTACAGAAAACTGCAGATTTGATTATGCAAATATTTGGCTAGTGTTAAATTGAAATAATTAATTTCTATTCAAAGAAAGTGAAGTGCTTGCTTCTACTATGACAGTGGCGAGACACTGAACAGTTTGCTGAGAGAAGCTGTGGCTGCCCCATCCCCACCAGTGTTCAAGGCCAGGCTGGACAGGGCTTTGAGCAACCTGGTCTAGTGGGAGGTGTCCCTGCCCGTGGCAGGGGGATTGGCACCAGGTGGTCTTCAAGGTCCCTTCCCACCCAAACCATTCTGTGATTCTATGAAAAAGGCTGGAACTTCAGCGCATAAAATGGAGTAACTTTTAGTTGCGGTTTGTTGCAGAACTCCTTTTTGAAAATCGCATCAATAACTTTTCTTTTCTCCTTCAGATACTCACTAGCTGGAGGAAGTACTTCATCCTACTGACCTCCTGTTCCTGATTTTTCTAAGACAATGAAATCCCACAGTATCTGCAGTGAAGGCGTACACCCTAATGTTGTTCCGCTCCTCTGTCATTGGAATGTCCTTTGGTGGAAGGACATTCCTAAACATAGAAGAGTGAAAAGGGAGTCTCTTGGATGGAGGCAGTCCTTTTCAGCAACTTAAAGCTATAATTTTTTAAAAAATGATAATGCACATATTCCAGGGAGGTGACTTTTTGTAAAATCTGAAATGTATATTTAGGTTTGTGATAGAGAAATTGAAGATATTGAGAAACCTCAGGTATCTTGCTTTAAGAATTCCACTGGGAGATGGCGTATGTTGGAATTGTGTACAGATATGTATATAATGTCTTTTTTAACTGAAAGCCTTTCAACGTGGATAAGGAATCACTGTGTACAAAATGGTAAAGTGCTTTTGTAGATAATGTTAGTGGGGTAAATATTTGACAGGCCGTAACTGAGTATTGCCTTGCCTTTATTACATGTAAATTTTGAACTCTGTGATAAGTGACTCTTGGTTTGATTTTCATATGTGAAGGATTTGCCATTGAAAGAGTTAATCCTGTACCATGGAACCTTCTACTAGTACCTCAGCAAAGACACAACTTTATTTCTCCAGTATTTCTTCCTTCTTAATCTATATTCTGAGCGTGACTTTCTAATTATGGTACTATTTCTGGTTGTTTTAATTCACCTTGTCTCTCAAAACTTTAAATTATTGTTTTTCCTAAAGAATAAGCTTTTAGTTTTTCAGTTTCAAATTGTGCCAATGCAAATTCTGAACACTGTGTATTGTTCAATTTTAGTAATAGGTGTTTGTGAAGCTTGTAGTGAAATTCAGATACAATCTTTTTTTCACCTGACCATGTTTCAGTGCTCACGCAAATAAATTATTACCTTCATTTCTTCTGAAATATTTCCATGAGGTGTTGGCTCTGAGCTCTGAGACAGTGGCATGAATTTCATCCTCATGCCTATTTTTATCATTAAAATGAATGTCTTGCAGTGTAAAAGAAAAATTATCCACAGACTCAATATTCGGTCTTGCTGCCTAAATCTGTGTGTCTCTTTACTGAAAGTGATGGCTACTGGACAGAAAGGCTGCAGAGTTGAGCCTGAGTAGTGTATACCATGTCCTATTACTTGTCTCCCCAGAAAAAAAGTCCAAATTTTGAGATTTCCACTGTTCTGAGTGCTCCTAGTAGCAGACTTAACATTTTATAGTGACTGGAAGCAGTAACATTAGTGACATGCACCAATGATTGGGCAGCATTTTGGTTTTTCACACTATTACTCTAGGTTCATCTTGTTTTTTTTCACCAAGGCTATATTCAGGTGCTGCTTATTCTTGTAGCTAGGAAAGCTCTTTTGCCTTGTTTTAATGAGGAAATTGATGATTTTATGTTTTGCATGACAGTGAGGTAATTTACCTGTTTAATTTAAAAAAAAATGAATTTTGGAGCAGAAAGGATTAAAACTTTTTCGAAGTACAGGTATATCTACCTGCCTTGGTACGAAAAGCCCCAGGTTATCTAATCAGTCTGGAAGCTGGTGAGGTGTCCTTGCAGAACTTCATATCACCCTCATTCTATGCATATAAATTGCCTTAATTATTAATGTAATAATTTAACACTACGAGGACACTGGAGCTATGAACTTCTGACCTGGTTGAAACAAGTTTGAAGAAATGAGTGGACACGCGCTTGTTCTCTAACCAGTGTTCTTAGACACAAGATGGTTGCCAGCATAAGGAGGTAGTGGTTTTCCTTTATGGCTACATGGATTTAAGGTAAAATGAACAATGCCTAAGTCTGAGCAATGGTTTATAATTCCTCTTTTATTAATATCTTTAAATACGTTGGCTTGTGTGCTCTTAAACATTAAGGCTAGGCTTACCCTTGAGGAAGCAAATCTAGCTCTGCTATTGCAAAACACGCCCCTGAATACAGTGCCGTGGGAAACTTACCTGTGACACCTCAGTAACAGAACATTCAGCCCTTCAGTAAATATGTGCTGTTACAGCATACAGAAACAAATTGATGTGTTTGCATTTGAAATACAGGTAGAGTAACAGAAGCTTTTCTCCAGTCATCTGTTCACGTAAGGATTTTAAATTAAAGTGAGTGCACTTGGGGATGCACAGAGCTCAGAGATTTAGTGGGGAAGTTAAATTTACAGTGCTGACTGAAACCTCAAGAATTTTTCAATCAGAAAATTGAATGAAATTTCAAGGTATGCTCTTTTTGAACAATCATTTAAAAAGTTATACACACATTTATTTTTTGAGTTGCATTTCAGTTGTGTTCCAGGACTGTAAGTTGAGGAAATACTTCTCAGAGTAGCTTGTGGCAGAATTTGTGTAGTGAATGTGTCCTTTGGTTTGGGAGCTTAAGATGCGTAAGAGCTACAGCAAGGGCAATTGGCCAAAAGGCTGGGACG
The DNA here is from genome assembly GCF_963264785.1 of Psittacula echo. Classification (NCBI taxonomy): domain Eukaryota; kingdom Metazoa; phylum Chordata; class Aves; order Psittaciformes; family Psittacidae; genus Psittacula; species Psittacula echo. Next base: position 72,582,909 of record NC_137736.1, read on the forward strand.
TTTAGGAAAAGACAAGACCTCATTTATGGTAGAGATGTGTATTTTTATATGTGATATATAGGTTATTTAAATATAGGCTATCTTATCTTTGCAGCTATTCACTGCAAAAAAAGTGTGCTTTATCTTGACTGTAAAATTACAATCATTTGCTTTAGAAAGTATGGATGCTTTAAGAACCGGATCTATACTGGTAACGGAAGGGGAGCTTTGTTTGAAAGAAGTCTGTCCTCAGTTTCTGGGAGAAAAAGAAGCGTGTTGATATTTTAAGAGGTTATTTTATGCTAAAATCATGTCTGTGTTATAATGTTGCACTGATGATTTTTCTGTGCAGGCAGTACTTCACTTAAGTCTTGAATATATTAAGCGACAAGCTAGCCCTATTTATGCAAACATTTAAGTTAGTGGAACTGCATATTTGTCAGGGATTTCAAGATTAGGCATTAAATAAACTCACTGTTTAAAGAAAACAAAATCAGTCATTTGAACTGAAGGCTTGCTTTTTGTAAGTATCAGATGTGTAATCTATTTTTTTAACTTAATTTTCCGTGCAGTTGCACTTTGTTGATCACCAGTTTACTAAAGGATGACGGCACGACTGCTGTCATTCTGAATGCTTTTGATGTGCTAACAGAGCAGCTCCTCCTCTGAAGAGCTGCGGTTCCTTTGCAGCTCAAAACATTTTGTGTACATCCACATCAGTATGGACAGATGAACCAATTGCTACGGAATGATTTACCTGTGATGTTGCACCCTCGTGGTACAGGAGGAAGGTAAGAGCATGTGCATTGGCACTTACCTGCAAAGCAGTTACTACTGTGACTTCTGTTCCTTCTCTGTCCACTGGAACTCCTTCATCTGCCTCCGCTTTTAGTGTGCTTGTGAAATGTTTAGCTCTTACTACTTCATGTGGCATTCTGTGGTTTCTTTTTTAAACAACATGATACCCATTTGTAACAGTTTACATTAGCCTTACTTTTAAGGAAGCGTATTTTGCCTTCAACTATGTCACTGCAGGAACATTACCAGAATTGCTAAGAAGCATGGGGATAATGCAAGGATCGGTACAATCGCAAATTATTTTTCTAAGTTGCTGGGGAGGAGCTTGAAGTATAGCACAAACCTGCAAGCTTGCTCTTTTTAACTGTAGTTTGCAGATGTGCGAGTATCTGCAGTGGACAAAGTGTCTGCAATGGTTTCCTGCCTTCTTGGAAAGCATGATTACAGAGGACGATTCCAGTGTGTATGTGGTTTTCTGTAATATTGCTGTCTGTTTATAACTGTGTATTTAAGTTTTACTTTTGTCATTCTGCACCAACATCATAAAACTTGTAAACTACGTGACCTAGAAATAAAGAAGGAAAAGTTTAATGAAATTTTGCCATCTGAGTGGTCACTAAGATGAGATTTGGGGCTCTCCTCCCAGGCGGCGATGCTCCTGCAGGGTTCTACCTCAGCTATTGTCCCTGTGTTGGTACTGGTAAGCAGAAGGGTTATAAATTGGTGATCAGGTTTTAGTTGTAATAATCTTAGAATTTGTACAAGACAAAACTCTTGCATAAACTCAAACACTTTCTGAACACTGAGAATGTTTTTTGCCGTTGGGATATTTAATAAGCTTATTTCTGACAGATGGTCTAACCATGTGGGAAGTTTAGTTCTTTTCTTGATTAAGGTGGATTTTTTATCTCCACATGAGTGATTGCTAGTGTACTGTCTGGGTTAAATATGTGCAGCTCTGTATTACGGTTTGTCCTATAGCAAGACAGTGTGCCTTTACAGAGGGCAATGATTTAAAACCTGCTTTGTATTCCCCATCCTGCCAGCTCAGTGACACTGATGAGCTTGTGTCAAGTTGCATTAATGGAACCCCAAATATTGCATCCATAAGTGCTCATGTAAACTGTGACAAACCTTGTGACAGCTGCACTCCTGTAATTACATTTCATTAACATCTTCTGCTATTAAAAACAATGTGTGCTGTGGGTTTTTTTTAACTCCACCAACTTTCCTGTGTCCCTTGTGGGGAGGGGGATATCTGTGCTCTAGCAACTGCTGAGTCCCAGTATGGCCATCCCTATGGTTTGTGGGAGAAAACCACATAATTGGTCCTCTATAAAAAGGAAAAAATGCTCAAAATGGGTTTTTTTCAGGTTGTGCTTGTTTCTCTGTTTTGCTCTTGGCTGATGGAATAGTAGGATAGTGTACCTGGTTTTGCATCTTCCCTTGCAAGCCTTTTTCTCTCTAGTCAGACCTTCATCCAGATTTCTGCAATCGCAGCAGCTTTTCCTTTGCTTGCTCCCTTCCTTTCAGTCTGTCTTTTTCAGCAGGCTTTAGCTGAATTTACAAAGGCACTGGCATCTCAACAGCATTTAGTTAAAATTTTGTGACAATAGGTAGGCCTGAGGTACAGTGATAAACAGTCGTGTCTTAATGGAGGTTAAGTTGGAAAGCAATGATGGAGCTGTTTAGTTTTGTGGAAGAAAATCCCCAGGAGTCCAGGCTTTGCTGAGCCCACTGTATGCACTGCAACTTCCTAAGGTAATAAGGCTCCTGTTTTGCTTTTGTTTGTTATTTGAAGAGGAAACTGGTTATTCATGGTGAGTAATAACAGCACCAAGAGTAAATCTCTTAGTGACCGGTCTGAGGTTTTTCCACTGCTGCAACAGGAATACTGTATTTAGTCTTGGCTGTTCCCCAGGGACTTGCTGTGACCTGCCCTTCTTTGTGCCCCAGTGGATGGGATGACCAGCAGCATGCTGTGAGTTGGGGTTAGAAGCAACTGCTTAAGCCTCACAGCTTTCTAGTAAACTGCAAGTTTTATCCATACATATAGACTTCAACTGATTGTAAGATATGGCTATCATCAAGGCAGTCACCTTTATTCTCTTACTGTTCACTTTCAGCTTGGGGTTAACCTTAGGAATAAAGAACTAGGAAATGCTGACAAATTAGGGAAGTTCAACTGGTTCCATTAAAGAAGAAAAAAAAGGAATTACTCTGGTACAGAAGGAAGAAGAAGATAATCTATCTTATTTAAAACTTCTTATTTTCTATAGGAAAAAAATTAATACAAAAAGGTGAAACTCCTGAATCAGGTGCGTCCTATGAAACTGCAGCCACAGACTGCCTCTGCTCTCTGCCTGCGCAATACTGTCAAGTTGTTAATCTATCTCTGCTGTGAGCTGTCCCTGTCTCATCACTATACAGTGTCTTCTTCACCTTCCCAGTCAGTGCCGAAGTGCTCGTTCCTGGATGTTGTTGATACGCTGAGGCTGTTGAATTCACTTGCTTTGGCCCTACAGAACAAGGTTGCAGCCTGGGAATGGACAAGCTACTGGGACCTGACACTGGCACAAAAAGTCTTCAGATCTTTTTCTACCTACTTGCTAAGTTTGTCCTTCATGCCATAAACAGGCAGAGGTGATGCCAGAGGGTAGATGTGATCATTATATCAGTACTGATCAGGGGAAACAGCGAAGGAGAAGAGCAACTGGAAAAAGTTACCTCTCCAGGAGTGGGAAGGTTTCCACACAGCCAAAGGAAGTATGCAGAAATCCTTGTTTCTCTGGGTCGGGGAAATTGGCCATGGGGACTGTGGCTTGTCATAAGGGGTTAGGAGCCCTCCCTCTCCTTGGATGGGAGTCTGCATGTACCTTTGTTTGGGGGATGTGAGGGACACAAAGAAGGCTTTGCTGTCTCAAAACAGGAAGATTATGATCATATTGTGAGGTATTTTATTCCCTTTTGTTGCAAACAAAGCTGTCAGCCATTTTATACATTGCACATCATAGCTAAGCCATTAACAAAGTGAAGAGCTAGATGAAGAGAAAGTAGGGGTAGAATAGTCCCAGCTTTTTTTCTCATATTCAGGCCGCTCTGCCTAGCTCTGTCTCCTCAGAGGTTGCTAACGGGGATAGGTGTATTTCCAGCATGCTGAACTTGCGTTCATGGGAGTTTTAAATCACCCTTGTGACAAAGTGTTTCTTTAAATGTAAGGCAAAGCATCTAAGCATAGCAGACTTAGTGCTGCCAATCTTCTGAGAGGGGCAACAGCTTATCCAAACTAGGGTGTCAGCCAATGGTAAAGCTGGGTATGTGGAATGGGTGGAATTGCTGCTCTCTCTGCATACTGAGCATGTGAGAAGAGAGGGAGAGACTGAAACTCCAACCAGAAATTTAAAGTCATGCCAAGAGGTATAGCAGGCAGGATAAAAACCTGGGGCTTCAGGGGTACCCCCAGCTTACAGCAACTGCATTACCAAAACACTCTCCAAATCAATCACAAATAGCTGCAGTTCTCACAGCATATGGGTTTTCTTTCACACAAAACAGCAGAATGTCACCACAGCCTTTAATTTCTTCTTGTACATACCATTCACAGTACATGATCAGCCCAAATAATATTGCACTGGATTATTTTAAAAAGTTTTCATCTTGCAAGTAGTATTCACTTTTCAAAGCCAACAGATGAACAGTTTGGTCAACTTGCACCAAGAAAAGGGTTAGATAAGAATCCTATACTTTATTGATACCACACGGATTTGTAACCCCAAAGGGAGATGAGAATGAGCTGTAAACTGTTTCCTTGTTAAAGATAGAAAATTAGTAATTCCTTGCTGATTAAATGTAGAAAGACTGGGGAAAAAGATGAAATCTGAAAGTTATCTCATTCCTGTTAGACTGCTTGCTGTATATATAATTAATATTCTATACTGTGAAAGTCCATCTACATTTAAAAATCCAGCAGTCTACAGATTAACATGGTAAAAAAAAATAATATATTTTTATGAAAAGAGAAGAAATAGTGTTTGCCTCAGAGGAGAAAGTGTTCAGATTGTGAAGTCATCTTTTCTTTTTGTTTTAGGTGCAATCTTTGAGGCAACAAAATGTCTTTTGGCATTTGGCACTCTAATAAGGACAATATTTTAATACTGGCACAAGCTAAAAACAGCACAGAATGACAAAATACAAGACATGGAACGAGCCGCAGCCACTGGGGTGGTGGTACGCTAGTCTGAACGTACGGAGAACTTGCGTACTTAAACAGTTTTGCTGAGGAATTGCAACGGTTTCTGCAAAACCACACTGATTTTTGTTTCTTTGCTTTTACCAAATTGTAAGTTTTCCTAAACTTGGAAGGAGACAAGAGTTTCAAATGTCCTCTAGAAAATCAGCAGCTGCTGGACAATCAACACGGTGGCTTGTTTAGCCATCAATAGGCGTGAGGCTCTTTGTGACTCAGAGCTCGGGTGCGAGAGGCGGAGCTGGTGGCACTTCGGATCACTTCCATCCATCTGGGAGGAGGCACGAGGAGACACAAGCAAAAGAATGGTCAATTCCTAAGGATAGCTTTCTTGAAAGATACAGTCTGCACTACCAGTTGTAGAGAGTTTTATTTCCAGTGCCTACAGAAGCATCTCTGTAATTCACTCTTAAGTCTAGCCAAAGGCAAGAGGATCTAGATCCAAGTGACTGACAAATGCATATACAAAAGGAAGTTTAAAAACCCCCAAATTCATGAACTTAGGGTTTTACTCATTCTGCAGACACCCAGTCTCCTTTACTTTTTTTCTGGATGGGCCAAGTGATGACCGGTCACGACCAAACACTCTTAATTCTAGAGTTAAAAAATGTAATTTAGCAGCAGTTCCTACTTCTTTTTCCTAGAACTGAGAAGGGGCTTTTGTGCTTTTCCCTGTTCTACTCATTATCTCTTTCTCACAATTTGCCTAATTTATACTTTTAGACTGATATGGCTAAAGCTTCAAAATACCTTTCTTCAGTAAGAGATGACATTAAGATTTTTGATGTTAAATGTGTCACATAAAAGAGTTACATTAGTTCTCAGTACGAACAACCTCAAACTGCCATTTAGGAGGAGCAGAATCTGGTTCCTGGCTTTCCATGCATCTGAAATTCAGTAGGAGGTATAAAAATTCCATGCTGAAGTGGCATAAACACATAGTAAGAGTTTTATTTCAGGTGTTGATTTTCCATTCAGTTGCGCCAGAGGGAGTGAAGTCATTCTGAAGAGTCCTGTGATCTGTTTACATGCTTGCTGAAGTGTGAGACACAGAGCCAACCTGATCAATTTTGACTGGATAATTCCTGTTTTGTAGTGATGACTACACTAATCAGTAGTGTAGTAGACTGATTAGTGTGACACTAATCAGTCACAGCCATCACATCATCAAACCCAACCACTTGGTTCTAAAGTTATCAGATTGAAAACGTCTTCTGAATTTTAAAGGGTTCTTTCTCTCATTGTGCTGAACTATGTGCCTGTATTACTGAATCAATTTACTTCCATTCTACTAACCTTCTTTGGAATCTACTACCCATCTACTAACCTACTCGAATTCTACCAACTTCCCTCTCACAGAAGACTGACTTACCTTTCAAATGTGTATTCACTTTCAGCCCTGAAGTAGTACACGTGGGACTTGAAATGTAGCTTGAACACATAATCTTTGTGAATGTTTTCAGATTCAGAAGGGATGGTAAGTGAATATCCCAATAAAGGAAGGCTGGCTAAAGGATGATTGTCCTGAAAAGAAATAATAAAAAATGCTCTATGGTCAAATGCTCTTAAGTAAAGAGAGCACATAAAATGGAAGACACATACTCATTTTGAAGTTCATCATCATGTTTTCTCACATGCATGAAAAAGTACCAATTTTATACAATCACACTGAGCTTAATTGTCTTGTAGTTTCACCTTGCCTATCTTTATAGACCCTTCTCACAAGGATCTGCTGCAGGCTGATCCCATCACTGTTTCCTCACGAGAAAGTTGTCTGAAATCTCGACCATTCACTACTTTCAAGCTGACAAACATAAAGCCTCATCATCTGGCATCAGCAGGCACAGCACACATGCTCACTGGAACTGGGAAGTGAAAAATTTCTTCCTAATGTCTAATCTAAATCTTCCCTCTTTCAGTTTAAAATAATTTCCCCTTGTCCTATCCCTACATGCCCTTATAAAAAAATCCCTCTACAGCTTTCTTTTAGGCCCCCTTTAGGTACTGGAAGGCTGCTAGAAGGTCTTCCCAGGGCTTTCTCCAGGCTGAACAAGCCTAGCTCTCTCAGCCTGTCTCTATATGAGAGGCGCTCCAGATCTCTGAGCACCTTTGTGAGCTTTCTCTGGACTTGCTCCAACAGGTCCACGTCTGTCTTGTGCTGGGGGCCCTGGAACTGCCCACAGAATTGCAGGTGGGGTCTCACGAGAGCGGAGCAGAGGGGGAGAATCAATATTCTACAGGTATTTTTTTTTTTTAGTGCAGAAACTATCATTAAGGATTTCTATAGCAATGAAAGTATTGATGTAGCAACTTGAATTATTTTGTGTTTGTGTCCACCTTGAATACGGAGCTTCAAATGTCCAACAGATTGTAGACTTTTCCAGTGGAATGTTTGCTAACATGATTATTCATTGGCCACTGTTCTCTCTTGTTTGACTTAAGCGTCCACAATGGTAAACTAAATTGGTAAGTCACTATCAGGTCTTTAGTTGTAATATCTCAGAATTTCTATGCAAGCAAACTCTTGTTAAAACCCACACCACAGTTTCTGAGCAGCAGTGGTACCTGCTGTGCTTTTAGGGATGACAGACTGTAACTGATGAAAGTTGCAGGGAAGAAGTATGTGTTCTTCAACTGTCAAGCGAGCAGATAGAGAAAAGGCTCTGCTCCATGATCCACCCACTACTCAGCCATGACCAGTGCACCTGCTTCTCTCGCCTACAGCACCCCTGACTGATGGATGCTTTTCTCTCCCTCCTTTTTGAAAAAACAAAAGGTCTTTTCCAGCCCCCCCCACACAGTTGTGCAGTCTGTTACCTGGTGCGATTTATAGAAGAACATACAGAAGTTCGTGAACACCACCCAAAGCTTCTGCCACCCGTTGCTGTTCTTGAATTTTCTGAGGAGATTTCCAGACAGCTGGTTCTGAAACAGATGAGAAGAAGCCAAATAAAACAGTGAAGGGTACCTGCAGTTTAGTCATTGTAAGAAAAAATATCTGCCTTTATCTGGTTGCATGTGACCTTGCTGTACGTGAAAATGTCTTGGTTGAATGGATATATATTTCTTCTGTATTGTTCTACTTCTGAGTTGTATATTATCTAATATATATTGTTTGTAGCTGGGTACTTCCAAAAAATTCAAGCTACTATACTCATTATTTTTAATTGAGCTGGCTTTTCAGTATTACATTACTAAACATCAGTCTTGTTATTCTAGTCTGTCTTTGCTCTTTTTAAAATGATACTTAGAATGGAAACAGAAAGTCTGACATGAATTTGTGATGTAAAGGAAAATTATGACGTACTTTAGAATCACAGATAGAGATTGAGCTCTCAGTACCCAGTGAGTTCACATGGTAACTTTTCAAAGATTTCAAAAGCAAGGATTGTTAACCTTAGACTTAGCTGAATTCTGGATGTTTTAAGAAAAAGGAGGAGGAAGCCGTAACCAAGTACAAGTATTTAACCGCTGGCTCACTCAACTCTCTCCACATTGTGACAATGAGAAGTCCAGTGTCATTGTGCCTTGCAAATCAAGGGGAGTTCTCAGTGAATTAATTCCTTCCAATTCCTTGCTGACTGTAAGGGCTCTCACGTGGATCAAAATAGCTGTTTATACCATTCTCTTTATATAATGCAGAAGCTAACAACTTCATTTGTAAAGCTTAACAGTCAAAGTCTGGTGGTCCTGATATATCTACTTCAAATGAAATATTCTTGAAAATGTTCTGTTTTCACCAGTCTTGGACATACAATAAAGCCTTTGCTTTAAAATCATCCCCTTCTCTGATACCTGGACTGGTGCCTCCTTGCCCAAAGTTACAGGCGTACTCCTTAATTTTCTGTTACCTCATTACTCTGGAGGATATCATAAAAGGACACGCTTTGCATTCGGTACCAGCAGACATATGAAATGGGAACAGGCCGCTGATCACTGATCAGTCCAGCAGGTAGGGAAGTACAGTCACTGACAGAGAGAGGATCTTCTACCATGAGAGAGACAGAAAGGAGGGAGAGACACAAAGAAAATAAACGATAATGCTGAAGTGAGAGCCACCAACAGAATGACGTGAGCATGAGTGTAACCTGCCACGCATGGAACAGCAGTGGAGCTGAGGATGTTTTCACAGAACAATGTATGTCTCCGGGGTGCGTTTGGTCTTCGCTGCTTTGTTTGCATTCATTTGAGGAATAAAAATAAGGAACAATGAGCACTGATCTCAGACCAGTTTAACTGTTAGAATTGGTCACTGGTTTCAGTTTCACATCTATTTATAATAAGCCCTCTGCTTTAGGGAAAAATATGAGACCTTGGTCCATGCTGAACTATTCCTCCCTTGCAGGACACAAGGGTACACAGAGCAGAAAGTCCACCTGCACGGGATTGACATGAGACTCTACAGTCAGCGTTTTCTAGTAGAGAATAATTTTCTCTGTCATATTTCAGCAACAAACTCGCCTTCTGTTTAGAAACCGAGACAGTCACACAAACTATAAATATGTCTGTCCTTGCGTCTCTACATTCTGCATCAGTAATATGTCTTCTCTATTCCAATGGTAGCCTGATGTCTGAGGGCAGCCCAGTGAGTGCAAGTCCACTCTCAGTTTTAAGATTCCTTTTACCGTTTCCATTGAGCATACATTTCCATTTGTTGAGAACTGCGATAAAGTACTCAGAGCTCCCTGGAGACTCCCTTGAGTGAAAGAAGAACACCTAAGCCGGCTTACCACCTCATCCTATAACCTATGCTGAACGGGGAGTCTTTCATTTTAATCTTTGAAAAGTCAATGCCTGCATCTCGTCTGTGCAGTACAGAATTAAGGAATGCATATCAAATTGGCTTAGCTGTGACTGGGAAGGGAAAAAAGGATTTTCATTTTGAGGTGGAAAACGCAAATAAAGAAAAAGCAGATGAGACTGAGCAATGAGACAAGGTTCCAGAAAAGATGGCTAGGTAAAGAAAGTATGTTTGTTAGTAATACATGTAAGTAAAACTGGCTGCAGCAGCTAAAGACAATATCCTTTCAGCTCAAGCAATGACTTAATGCCTCTGTAACAGAGCATTAAGCAGTTCAACCTGCTTTAAATTTTAAAGGGCATCAGCATTTTTTTTGACAGTTACTTCTATGAAAATTACTGCTCTAACTGAAATTATGAAGATGCACTAAGGAGTGGATACGTGTTTCTTGACTGATGGTTTATGCCATCTTTTACAGATAATTAAATAGGTGTGCCTGAAACTTCCCCAGGAGGAGACAACGGAACAGGGAGGAGACAACGGAATAGTGCACTTATTAAGGAGGAGCAAAAAGGAAATTGTCATTCAAGAGCAAATCTGGAGCTGCAGTTCAGATCGTTCTGAGGTAGATACCTCCACAGCAATACTAAAGTCGATCATTGAAACACTGGTATTTCTGTGCCAGCAGACGTGCACCGTAGTGTTGCCACGGTGTGGTGACTGACGTTCGAGTGAGGTGCGGGATGCACTGAGGTCGTCCTCAGATTCCTGGTCTACAGTAGTTTCATCAGGAGACTCTATGAAATGCAGGGAAAAAGCATCTTTCTTCCTCTATGCAACAACATATATAATTGGAAAAAATAAACAAATCAATTCTGTCCACAATATTGTGAACTAAAACACACTTTTAAAAGTAATTTTGTGCAGATGTTAAATAGATTATATCTTTTTACGTGTTTCTGGTTTATGTGTTAGAATCAAAGACTAACTACCATGCTTTGTTGCTGCTTTTAATACCTTCCAAGGACAGGCACTGCCCAGATCTTGTTAAATAGTTCCTGGAATCTTTATGCTTAAGTCATTTCTCTATTCAGTGAAACTTTCTGCTAACATCAACAAGAACGTTAAAATGGCATATACATAAATATATACATATATATAAATCAGCTTCAAATCTATCAGTTTGACCTGTGGCCAGCATTTTTCACCATTTTACTTAGAAGCAATTACCAATCATACTTGACAAAAATGAATAAAACCTCCTCTCCAGCATTTACTTACTGTTGTCAGGTGGGCTGCTAGCCAGTAACTCTGGGGCAGGACCACTGCTTTTCTCTGCCAGGTCTATCGCCATCTGAATGTCCTCGGTCCACTTGTCCATTTCAGAGCGGGTACTAACAATGAAAATTCAGGTTTTATTCAATTTCATACAAGCTGGAAGCAAACGCTAAAAACCAGTCACAATCTGAGCTTACTTTTATTTCAAATAAATGAATTACAGAATCATGGGGAATGGTTTGGGTTGGAAGGAACCTTAAAGATCATCCAGTTCCAACCCCCCTGCCATGGGCAGAGACACGTTCCACTGGACCAGGTTGCTCATCCAACCTGACCTTGAACACTGCCAGGGATGGGGCAGCCACAACTTCTCTGGGCAACCTGTGCCAGCGCCTCACCACCCTCACAGGGAAGAATTCAGACACAAAATGCTAGGCTTTTTTTCCTAATAACTTAGGTTTGGTTCCTCCTTGCCCAAGTTACCACTCTATTCTGCCCATTCACATTTTTTTGTTTTTTAACAGGTGGCTTTCACAAAACAATACGCTTTTGAAACTGTTTTAAGAGAAAATCCAAACAAAATGCTGCCTCTGCTTTTTTGCCTGTCCCACTGTGAAAGCTGCAGAGATATACGGTTTATACATGTATGTTTTCCTCACTGAATTACCTTGCAGCAACAACGATGGACTGGTGTTGACCTCGCAGTGTTAGACAATGAGGAACCCCCCATTCCTCTTCACTTTCTTCTATCTGAGATATAAAAGCCCAAATGCAGTCAGATTGCAGAAGTACATATTTCTTAAGGTGAAACAGTGAACTGAACAAGCCTTTCCCATTGGGGAAAACTAAGAGAAATGTTCACAAACAATAGTTCGCAATAGTGAAAAAAACGGTGGCTTGAAGTTGGAAAAAAAGTAAGTTCTGCAATAACCTCTTACACCAAAAGCACGGCTTTTCTGCTTAGTGTCCAAAACCAGAAGGAAAATAGTGACGTTTTTATCAGAAGAGTGATTAATCATGCAAAAGGATATGTTAAATGCTGGATGCTGCAGCATAACACAGTTCTGTTGTGAACAAGTACATGCCAAGTGGACTACCAATACAGTGGATTTCTAGAAACCCTAGATAAAACTTGAAGCCTTGCAGGTGTTCAGAGTAATTCAGTTACAGCAGTAGTGATTACCTAACTCAGTTCTCAGGAATACAGTACTGAGTAGCTAGAAACCCATGAGAAGTTCCAGTGAAAATCATGGGGGGTGATGCAAGTGTTTTGAAACTAGCAAAAATATTTTTGAACTTGTGTAAGAGGAGGAGGTAACAAGGTGCTATCGGCTTCAATTCACTGCTTCCCACAAGAACTGTAACAAGAGCTCCAACACATTGCTGCCAGCTTCTCACCACTTCGGCTTTAAGATACGGAGCTGAAAACATTAGGAAATGTTTTTTAATGGAAGTTAGATTGTCGCTCCTATTTACTTGCACAGCACAGGGTGTCCATAAGCAATTGTTGATGAAATACTTGTAAGAATCACAGATAAATTTACGGTTTAAAAAGAACCCATCTCACAAGAAATTTGCATTACGAGGAAGCTGCCCCCACAAATGCCTTTTTTTCTCCACTTCTGCTATATAATCACCTTTGTGTAGAATGCTGCATGAACACACACCAAACCCAACACAGCCCCATCAGGCTCTGGAAAATGTAGCCACAACTCCTCTGAATCAGAGAACAGCCCTTGGCTGCTGCTTTCAGTCCAGCAGGAATTCATCAAGCAATGCAGATGGGATGACAAATGGCCACTTACGCACATATCCCTTAAGTTCAGTTCTCATGATACTTACTGTCATGCCATACAGTGGGAGATGCCCATGGACTTTAAACTGATTTGATGCTGTCAGGCCTCTACTTGTGTACAACAAGATATCATTAAACTAAAAAGCAAGAACAAGCATTATCAGGATGATGTTGGCATGTATGTATGTAGAAAAAAAAACATGGTAAATGAATGGTAAATATGGGAAAGCTTCTCAGTACTGGCTATTTGTATGGCAGTCCTAATGCTTGAATCCAAAATATTGGCTTCCACAATATTTCAGTACTTAGGATTAGCACCAGTAATTTCCCTGCCTTCCTTCCCAGCTGGTCTCAGACACGTTCCCACAGTTTTCCACTGGATATCTTATGTTGCCTTCTAATGCTAACTTCATATCTCTGGGTCAGAACTAACAAGCCACAACAGCAGTGAAACCAAGTAATGCGTTTTGCACTCTCCCACACTTTGAAGCTATGGAAGACAAGGGTGTTTCACCAATGTTTTCTTCTGATTTGTGTGGAAAGATAAGTAAGCACGACCGAGAGGTGTGTCCAACGTGATTTTGAAGTAAGTGGCTGTTACTCCTCATATTCAGAAGGAGAGGTACAGACGGCTTTAGGTTAGAAATACCAAGGTGAAGAGACTGAGTATCTCAATTTGTAGAGCTTCCTGCATGTTAACAGCAGTTGTCAAAAACACATCAAGTGATTTTTTTTTTGTTGCTATAAAATGAATAGCATATTTTCATTGTGCCACCTGGGTCAAAGGACTTCTGTCTCAAACCACACAGGTGCAGCAAGAAAATCACACTCTGTGGTGTAAAGCTGAGCTCTCACCACAGACATCTACAACCCAATAGCAGTAACTCTTAAGCTGTGTGGATCAGCCACTAGAGGGGGATTTAATTTTGCTAATGATTACACGTGCATTCAGAGTCCCAGAATACTGACCCGGGATTTTGCCTCCAAAAAGATTCTGGTGCTTGAGACAGACCAAAGACTTTTTTGACAGCACAAGAAACTGACTTTAAATATTTTATACAGGTATAATATAGAGCCATCATCTGGAAACAAGAATTGTGGTATGCAAGAAAACGTGCACCATATGCACTAGGCTTCTTCTTTGGGGCCTTTAAAAGCAGAAGATGATCCTACCCAGGTAGATTTAGCTGTTCTATCTTTGGCTCATTTGAAAGATTAAATGTCAAACATCCTGTAAAGCCTAGCACACTCGCAAGCTGCTTCTACACACCCACAGTCTTCACCTTCTGCACAAGAGAAGCCAAGGAAGTATTTTCCTGGACTAGAACTGTCACACTGGACTAAAAAAATCTATGCACTCAGCTGGGCATCCCCCTGGTGCCCTGGCACCAAGGGCTCAGCAGCAGCAGCAGGATGCGGAGCTTGGGAGCAAGCCAGCTGGCTGGGAAGAAGGAGGAATCACCTTTACAGTTCTTGTGGATCAGAGACTGATCCACATAACCTGAAAATGGTGCAAGTGATGGTGGGAGGAGATCACCTTTCCTCATGTGAGAGCCACAAAACCTATCTCCAGGTAAAGGCAGGTCCAACAACACACTGGGAGAGTTTGTGGGCTGAACCCTGGATAAAGTTGGTTCTGTAATATGCCCTGAGAACGTGAATTATCGTTCATACCACCAGGAGTTACTCTTTATCTTCCTTTCTGGATATGATCACTAACCCTGGTGCCACTTCTCATTTTATAATGACTCTGCTTTTATTTAAGATGATGTGCTAGGAGGCATAATTTTATTATTATAGTCACAGTGTCATATAAAAATTGCTTTATCTTTTTTAAGAAGCAGTTACACAGAGAATATCGGGTTTGGACAGAAATGCAAGTTCTTAACAAACAGCTACAAAGGTTGTTCTAAATTAATATATAAATTTATGTTAACTTAAATAAGGCTGTTTAAAAATACTTGCTGCAATTCACAATTCAAGTCTACCAGTATGTCTAATAGTTGCCTGTAGTTACATTTAATTATATAAAGAAAAACTGTCCTCTTGCTTACCAGAAAGAACATCCGTTGCTGTAAACCTTTTCCAGACAACTTACTTAGGCTGCCCAGTCGAATGAACTCCTGTGGGAAACAAATACAAAACAAATATGTATCTTCAGAAATAAAGATTACCATTAGTACTATGCAAACAAAAATATGACTACTTGGTCACGGGACTGACTTGACTATCAGTCACCAAGACATTTTCTTTTCTTTATTATATGTGTTAAAAATCTTATTTATAGGACAATTTCTTTCCATTCGTAACTGTCTTTAGGATGAACTCCTCCATAGTCTTTCATTCACTTTAAGAAAATTCAGCTGAGCAAAATTTTCTTTACCTAACATTGGTTCCTTCAGACAGCTCCTTCTTTCTGTTTTAAGCATTTTTCATGGTACAAATGATGTAAAAACTAACTATAAGTTGGCCTGTATGTTATTGCTTAGTCACTGGTAAGCTTCTGCTGTGTGTATGGCACACATAGCTCTTCACTGAGATGTAAAAATCAGCTACGCAAATCAACGTCGCCATCAGGAATGAAGGAAATTTGTCTGGCAGTGTGAGTTATGTGGGTACTATCCATGTCATATCATACAGTACATTAACTCAGATCAAACTGCTAAAGAATGTTTGGGGATGGAATTATAGGAAAAGTAGCACATTTGAAACTTTCAAAATGCTGAATTTCCTGGGATTACTGTAAACTAGACTGCAACTCTCCCTTCCACTTACCTGAAACCCATCAAAATACCATTTTCCAGTCACTCCCTCCAGCTTCTGCCAATAGGTTTATATTTATTTATTACAGTCTTTCTAAGGTCATTCTACTTGTAACTGTGAATGTAAAAGTCATATAAAGCATCAGAATCACCTGCAGCTTAGACATAAACTCTAAGATTAATCAGTTCAGAGAGACACTCTGGTCGCCTTAGGGTTGCTGTGATGTGTCCAGTTCCTCTACCTGCACTGTGTAAGGGCTAAGGAGTGGAAGAAGTGGCTAGAGGTGGTTATCCCTATCTCACAGTAGGCTCATGTTACCAGAGCAGCCATTGGTAGCCGTTGCTGGCCACCAAAGAATATTATCTTGATTAAAATGTATATGGTACCACCTAATAGCCACTTGCAGGCTTTGCACCACCACGGCAAGTGCTGTGCAAAGAAGTGAATCAAGAGCTGCAGGTCATCACAATCTGCAAGCACAATTGACCATGGGATGTTTTAACATTCAAGAGAGGAACCAGCTCAGTGGCAGTGGAGACCCCACTCTGGGACAACTGGAAAAGGATGGTTACCTACAGCCTCCTTTAGGACAGCAGAATCACCAGCCTAAGGTGAGACTTCTCCTCTGAGATGTGAAATTCAGCCACTTTAGAGTAAACACAGCTGTGGGCGATAGTGGCATTTGCCTGCCAGTCCGGCCTGCACTGGGGCAGGGACTTCACTTGGAGCCAGATAAGCTGCCAAAAGGCTGGAAGCAGCAACATCTTGGGCATGTGCCAGAGTATAGTGGCCAATGCTTTCTGCCTTGGCAGGCAAACAACTTCCGCACCCCGTCTGCCTTCTTCTTGAACTTCCTATGACAAGAAGGCTGCTTGGTCTTTAAATAGAATAGGGTAGCAGAAACACCCGATGACAGCCATTTAATTTCATGTGATAAAGAGATGCACAGGCTGTGAGGGGCTTGCCAAGGAAGTGTCTGTGGATCACTGGAAAGAGTCATGAGCTAAGGCAGATTCTTGGGAGACAGGGAAGAGACAAAGCGAGGGAGTGGGGAACAACCACAAATCTAGAAATGCCTGTGCCTGGCACTGCCTTCACAATGGCACATCAACTTCAAACCCCTTTTTTACATGTTTGAATCCTGAAATGAGCTGGACCCTAGAGAGCTCAGCAAGCTGCCTCCCTGCCACAACCCTGCTGTGGCACTAGACATGGACACAGCACAGCAAGCAGAGCAGCTATCCTGTGGGATCTACCAGGGCCAGATGGACATGCTACAGGGCAAGTTCAAGGGCTCCTGTATTTGCAGTTCAATGCAAAACTCATCTTTTTCCCAAGTTGTTTCCCAGAAATACGTAAGGGGTGAGAACAGTCTAACAATGCATTTTATCCACCATTTCAGTTGCTGCAAGTACTGTTTTTGTTTATTACACACAAAAGTCAGGGAGTAGGGGGACATTACTTCAACAACAGACAACTCTCAGGTTTGCATGTACAGATACATGCACCTAGAACAGTAAAAAAGGCTAAAATATTACACTGAGGCTTGTTTATTCTGAAATAAGCCTCTGTTTTTTAAAAAAGCCTTGACAAGTAAGAAGAAGATGTTGGTATTTTTATAACATAATTAAAAGTATTTACTTAAGGCAACACTGTCTCAAAAAGTACTGCTTAATGTTACAGGTAGATTAAAGAGACTGCTTGCTCCCCAGGGCCCTAAGTTTCAAAGCTAGGTATCATAAAAGGGCTGAATGTCCTCCAGAACCAATGCCTTAACTTTTCTGTTATATATATATATAACATATATATATATATATATATATACACACATACATATAATGCCTTAACTTTTCTGCCATGCTCTAGCACTGAGGGTTGGAAAAACCAAAAATTAAGGGCAGAAAGAAATCAGGAAAGGTGCAACTGCTCAAGCTTTGAACACTGTGATAAATAGTACTTTTTTACCACCTCTGATGTAATAGGTGTTTGGAATTGCCTAAACCACCCAAATCTACACATGAGATAAACCTAATAAAATCAGTAAACAGGTAATATAGATGATTGCTTCTTCCCCCTTTAAAGGCTGCTGTTTTCTATGGTATTATGATGTTTACATTTGATAGTTACCGATGAGGGAAAAAAGGTTCGTATGAGGAAAGGCAGTTTCACAGCTACTCCTAAGAAATAGGTTTCTAATATATACCTAATGCTTTGAAATTTTATCAGACCTTGACCATAACTCTGCTACTTACCCTTCCTGGGATCACCAGATTGTCTATGCCTATCAAATCTTTCTTGAGTTCATGCAGCTTCTGGAAGTTCTCCATCTTTATCATATTGCCGTGGAGCTGAGCCACCATTTCAGAAACCTCAGCCAAAGCAGCTAGATTAGATGGACAAAACCATAAAACGCTTATTAAAAATTTACAAGAACATTCAAAACCAAAGATGGTTTCTGTCTGCAGCGTCCAGCTCATGAACCTCACCCTTCTTGTGCTGCCCTTCTCCTTCACAGTGTAAACCTACTCAGGCAGACTAAAACCCACACAAACTCTGGACGTCATCTTATGGAGTGGAGGGGAGAGGGTGGAGTGTTGTAATGAGACAAAATGTAAAGACAGTCTATTTCCTCAACCAAAAATCTTCTCTTTTTTAGTCACAGGAACTTTGTTAGGAATACTCCAGTCAATTCAGTGCACCAACGAATAGGTTTTCCTAAAGGGCATCTCCAATGAATTTAGGGATCTTCTCTATGCTTGAAAAAATACTCATTTTCCCTCTGCTTGCAGCACACTGGGCCAGGTCCATATCTGAAAACTCCAGAAAATGGCAGTGTCATTTATTGTATTATTTCAGATAGTAAACAGTAATTCTGGGGTTTGTCCTCAGTCCCAGCAATGAGAACAACTAAAAGAACTGCATGCTGCTGACTTGCATCACATTCTACTTCATTCTCTCCAAAGACACTGCAAACAGCAAATGACCTAACATTTGGGAGTGATCTTCCTAAAGAAAATCTCCAATGTTGAAGGGGATTTTTGCTGTGTGAAGAAGGATTGGGTGGGATACAGGAGGAAGCAGGCACTGTGAAGTCCCACTGTGGCAGCAGAAGCCAAATCCAGCACTCAGAAGACCAGAAATGGCAGAAGCCAAATCAGGTGCAGGCTGCTGCCGATCTGCTTCCTGTGTCTTGTCTTTTTGCTGTGTCAACAATGCAGTGAGTCAGCTCAGAGAACTAAGCTGAAAATCACTTCACCATTTGATCTTCTGTGGGCACCCAGCTCAGGGACTGACTCCCTGTGCCATCATGTGATGTGAGCACCAATCTTGATACACCAGGATGGAAGGGCAGTCTCTGAATGGGCTAAACACACTTTAATGACTGATTTTGGCACTAGGAAGAGAAGTTGGAGTCAGTTAAAAAATACAGTCAAGGGAACAGTAACAGTGCTTTTTTCTGCCCTCTTACATCATTGCTCAGTGCACGGTTCATCCATCTGTTAGTGGGAGAGCTGTGCTCTCTGGTGGGATTCAGACCCACATTTCCCTTTAACAAAAATCTGCAAACACCTTGGTAAGAGACTGATCCCAGAGCAATGGTGTCTTTGAGTCACTCTGCCCTTCTCATGCTCTCTTATTTTCACCATCCATTTCAAAAGTGGAGCTGGAAATAAACCTGGATAGGCACTGCACTCTGTGGGGAGGTGGGATCAGACACATCATCTTCATTACCTAGTCTTGGCTAAAAGAAATGCAGGCACTACTTGCTGCATTCCTTGAGATCATTCAGGCTGTAGCTACATCCCAGGCAAATATCTGTGTCACGCAGCACTTCAGTGCCACAGACCTCTGTGGCACTTCCTATTGCTACAGGTCGAGTTACTTCTGCACTTTGTGCATTGTCTGCTGTGGGTCTCATCATATAGCATCTAAGGGAACTTAGGCAGCTAACTCCTTACAGCTGGGAGCAGTCATACTGAGCACTGCTCCCCGCCCAAGTCCTTCCATGGATGTGCACTCAGTGCTAGCTGCATAGGCAACATACAGTTATCTTTAAATAGCAATAGGACTATATCTAGTAGTACTACAGTAGATAGCTTGCAATGGGAGTGGGGGACGGGGGTGAGAAAAGAGGAAAACAAATCATCAGAAAGAAACAGCAGGCAGCGAGTTCAGGCTATGGGAGGAAAATTTCTTCACATTTAGAGAAAAACCAAGTTGGCAGCTTTGAGTTCCTGAAACATATCATGGGAATGGGAACAGAGCAAACTGTATGTCTGGAAAGAAAAATGACAACACTTAAAGAAATAATAGCAGCCATACTGAGTCAGACCAATGGTTCACCTGGGCCAATATTCTGTGTTCCCAGTGGATCTGTAGGGAAATCCAGAAACAAGACAAGCACATATGGCATGTTCCCTGCGCTCTCTCCCAACCTCTCAACTGTTTTCAGTTCAAGTAACTTCCTGAACTGCATGTCATTTCTGTGTTTAATAACCCCCAGCAGATTTCTCTTCCAAGTACTTGTCCAGACTGTGACATAATGTGTATACGAGAGCAATCTTAATCCTATTGCTTCTGATCTTCTGAGTGCTGGATTTTGAAACTCAATCCTCTTTCAATGTAGGCTTAAAAAAGTATTATTTCATCCCACCAGGCACCTTTAATGGATTTGGATGCCATTCCCCAGCTCCAGGAATTGGAATCTTTTCTCTTACTTACCTCTTGAATCCCTGAAGTCTATGTGGCTTGGTGGGTAGTGTTTGCAAAGCCTCTCCATTATCTGCTTGTAGTGCATTAGCCTGTGTAAAGGCCTGAGAAGGAAGGTGTTGAGAGGCAAGTAGCAGACTTTCTGTAGCTCAAAATCTCTGCAAAAGGTCTCCAGCTTGCGAGAGTTCTTGATCCCATTCTCCAACTCCATTAAAATCTCATTGTGCTTCCACAAGTGAATTGTCAGTTGCTTACATGAACAAAGAAAAGAACATGTGGTAGAGCTCTTAGCAATTACTGTGAGGCATGACTCAGCTCAAACCCATTCCAATAAAAATCCAACTAGCACAGCATTTGGGATTTTGCAAACCAAATCACTGTACAACACAATGGCTCTGATATTCACTTCAAAAGCAGAAATGACACTCATTTAAGTGTACCCCCCGTTCTCTGCATTCCCTGTAAAACAAAAGTACGTGAGCAAACCAAACTCAGTCTCACATCAGTAAGAAATCTAAAGGCAAGATGATGACATGAATATAGCTCATGCAAGTAGGTGCAACAGGGAGGGAGCCAGACAATGTGAATACAGAGCTAAGAAACAAAATGGGATTTTCTAGGAGGATGAAGGGATTCAGGTGCCCCAGTTCATTTAGGTGTTTTTGGGGAACTGAGATGCAGGCAAATGGACTTCTAGCTCTGCTCCCCTGTTATTAATGAGAAGTTGCATCTCTTGGGAATCTGAACAAACACAAAAATGGAGGAGGCACTGTCTGACAGAAATGTCAGATAGTTCTTTGTCCTTGAATTACATCCTCTCCTGCTTAGTATACTTTCTAAGATGATCCCACTGGCAGGAGGGGAGTTAAGCATGAGCAAGTGAATGAGCTTTGCATGAAATAACATAACTTCATTTAGGCCTCAGTGTCACAGACATTCACGAGTCCTATTTAAAATAATTCAGCAGTGTTTCAGCAGTGTTCTAATAATTATCATGGGGTCTTCATTTGTATTTTGCAAAAGGTAAACTGGTTCTTCAAGATGCACAGAGCTTCTCTGAGCAGCCAAATAAAGTCTCCTGGTACCAGGTGAAATATTAATGAGCAACAAAAAGAAACTGAATGTGTATGTTGAAAGGACTTGAGAAGAGAGTTTAGCTTAATGTAATGCTTGTGCTTTTTGACACATTTCCAATCAACTCCCTCTCTTCTGTGATTTGTGACTCCTTTACCAGAAACACACCTTCCCTACAGCCAAACCGCTTCCTCCATAAACTGCGTATTCATTTTATGAGCTTGTATCTCAGGAAAAGACACAGAAGACCCTCTGGACTGCTACAGAGGCTGCCCGTTAATTACTTGCTCTTAACTTCTTTCCTATATTAATTAAATGAGGAGTGCCAGTTTTCAGACCTTTTAACAGGTCTCAAGATAAATATGTAGAGTTTTAACTAACTTCATTGTTTCCTGTGCAGTTCTTTAGGTCAAGCTGGGTTTTGCATCTTTTCTCTACATTATCTGTGCTTGTAAGTGGTGGTGGATCTCAAAGCAAATGCAGAAAATCCTCTAACAGGAAAGGGAGAACAGCAAAGGTGAAAGCACACTGACAGGCCTGAGTTACGGCGAGGACTGTACACTAACTTTAGAATAGTGCCACAGAAGGTCCTGCAGACAGTGAAGGATAGACAATTTAATGTTGTAAGGTACCAAAAGCAGAAACAGAGTCTGTCAGAAGCGCTCTTGGATTCCCAAAACTGTTTGTGAAAAGTGGATACTTGTTGAGAGCAGGGATGGAGGTAGAAAAGTTCCCTCTGTGTCTCTTCCGATGCAACTGAACTGTCTTGAGGGGAAAAGGCAGTTCCTGCTAAGTATACTGCAGAAAGGGTAAGACTGCCTTATTGCTGAGAAAGCTGCCTATGCTGAGGACTGTAAGTTCAGATTTCCATGTTCCCTTTTTCTGATTTGTTGCATAATTACCTGCATGGCATTTAACTTCTCTGCGTCTCTCTATCCTCCTGAAAGATAAGCCTAGCACTAATGAACACCTCAGGAGAGCTGTAGAGATTAAACTGCCTTTTCCTCCAGCCAAGGATTCAAGGCCGCTCCAGTTAATGCTAAAGTGGCAATCACCAAGGAAAGATTTACCAGATAGTTTCGAACGTGCTTTGAGATGCACATGCCCAAGGTGCAGTACCATGTTTTACCACACTCTGACCTGGACGCATAAGCTACATTACAATAAGGAAAGCTGTTACCCATCTGTGTTGTAGAAGTCCGTAGAGTTTTCACAGGTTCCTGTGCCTGCCTTCCATGCTGTGTGCTCAGTAACACAGAGCATCAAAACTACTACTCCAGCCAGACTAAGAAACGGATGCGAAGTCTGCAGAATGTTGGAATTAAGATGATCTTAAGGTCCTTTCCAACCCTAACTATTCCATGATTCCATGATTCTATGATTTACAGTTCATATATCTTTCTTTGCTTTCAGCTTTAAAGGGATCAAAGGCAATTATTCACATTTATTCAAATACTTTTCATCTACCTTGGCACAATAATGCACAAATTTCCCAAATCAAAACAATATCCAGATTACAGTCACTAACCCTGCAGTATCTTAACACTTATATTTGCATGAATAAGTAGGCACACTTTGCATTTGAACAGTCTCTTCAGCCATACAAATTACTCTCTTTTGCCTTCTTATTTTAAAGAAAAAAGAACTGGAAATGAAACGTTCCTGCACTTGTGTGTTCGTTGTTCCTGTATTTGGAGAATAGAATGAGGAAAGAGGCTGGACAATTTAAAATCAGCTTGCAATTCTGAAATCTCAGGGCTCACCAAATGCTTGCTACTTCATCAAAGGAACTTCTACTGCATAAGCCTTGATTACAGTTGTCGAAGACCAGCAAAAGAGCCAACATCATATGAAAATGAAAAGCACGCTAATGTTAATCCGTGTCAAAGCTTAATAGTTATAGGATCATTCCTACCTTCATACTCTGAATGTTCTTTAGCATAACATCTCCAATTCTTTGGTAATCTCCTTTAATGTGAGCATTAGAGCGGCCTTCCCTGTCAGCAACAGAAGTATAACATTTAGTCATGCAATAAACCTGCCTAATCACTTATAAGCACAGAAAGGGACTCAATAACTCATTTCTTTTAAAATCCTGACCCCCATGCTCCTTTGCTGAGGAGCGTGTGAGGAATCTTCCTGATGAACATGTAATTCCCAGGTACAGGACACCTTTCACCCAGCCCGGCTTGCACTCCTGGCAACAGAGACGGCAGGCATTTATCAGAAGAATTAGACTTTTAAAGACAGTTGCTAGCGTTTTTAAACACACCAGAGAAGGCTGGAAATGGCTGGAAAGAAAGGAAGACAGCAAAATCCCATGACAATATGTAGGCCTAGAACAGAAAGGTAATTTTGTTTAGACATGAGGACTGCGCCCCAGAACAGGACCCACAGGTGCTCCTCCTCTGAAAAGCTTTCTGCTTGTACAAGGGAGGGTGGGACAAAAAACCCCAAATCCATCCAGCATCTGGGATTGACTCATAAATGTTGCATACTGGCAGGAATTTTCTTTCAGTGTGTCACTTCTGGTATTAAAAATGCAAACTGCTCCCTCCCATCCAGCCAGCTGCACTTGGGTGAGTGCTCCATTCTGGTGAAACCCAGCTCCTGATGAAAAAGATATTCCTGCTTCTAAACCCATGTGCGAGACAGGCAGGGATACCACACACTGACTGAATCCAAACATATATCCTAGAAAACAGGAGTGAAAATCATGAATGTAAGAACCCATTAAAGATCTGTTCCAACCAAGTCAGGTTTTCAAAGCAAATTCACTAGAGGGGTGTGGGGAGAAGCACTGTCCTGCTCCTCCTTCCAGCTTCTAATACTGCATCCAAGTTTCCTGCAGTGTGGCTTTTTACATGCTGCCCTTCAGCTCCCACATCTGAGCATTGGGATACAGATCCAGTCCTGGTATGAGCAACTGCAATTCAGCCAAAGAAATGCACTACTCTGGTAGTGGGTAGAAATAGAATAGAGCTGTAAATGAACCCAAGGTTAACAGGACCTTTGTTTTGGGTTTCACCTACTTGCAGTAGTTCACACTTTAAAGAAAATTCTATGGGTAATGAAGGGGTAAGTGGACAACCAGGTGGTAAATCTCTGCAATTTAGTCAAAGAGGTCCCACACTCACCAGATCACAGAGGATGCAGCTATTGTTAGGAATACACTTTCACTGGTAAGACACATAGAATTTATTTCTTCTTTGAATCCGTATCATTTAAATCCATATTAATTATATTAATAGATGCATATTCAGAAATATATTTTCTTTTGTAGAGTTAAACATGGTTATGCCCATGCTGGACAATCTCTCTGCATGCTTTTCTAACTGGGAAGTGTGGAGGGCACAACTTACAAAGACCACAGAGTAACATCTCCTATTTTATCCTTCAACAAAGAGACTCGGTTGATAAACAGGGCTTGCTCCATGTTCATTTGAACAATATCCAGTTTCATAGGCTGTCTTTAATTATTTCCTATTGGGTTAAGTCTCCCAGGCATTCACATGCCTATTTAAACAAGAAAAATACAGTTCTCAAGATTGTTTATGTGTTTTCTTTTTTAAGGAATCTGAAGGTTACACTGGGGTGAGAAGTCGTTTTGTGTCAATGGTAATTTTAATTAGCATCACCAGCTTTGCAAAAGCACTACATTATATAAACACTGCCATAGCTAAAGTGTGCCCCAAGAAATATTCTATATTGCAAGGAACAGCAGCGGTATGTACGGACATTGCAAAACTACAGTCTCCACACAACCTAAGGATAAAAGTCCAATTTCTCTCTCTAGGAAGCCTCTGCCTGTCAAATAATCTCCCCTCTATACTGCTCTCTGCCTTTCCCTTCCCCCCATGTCCTATCCATTCAGCAGCTCTCCCCACTGAGATTTCCTCTGAGAGGCTGTAAATAAAACTTCCCAGCCCTGAAAGCTTCGCTCAAAGTGGTGTGTATCAAAGTGCCCCCAACTGAAAATCGCAACCATTTGAGGTCCAAGGCAATAGCACTGCACAGGCAGGGAGCAAGGGGAAGTCACCCTCCACCCATACAGCAAGCATGCAGCATCCATCCCATCCCAAACGGTTCACACTGTGCCACTGCACACAATCCCAGAAATGTCAAAGCCAGATTAACTTGTGCTGCTGTCAGTAACAGTGTGATATTTCATAATTATCTCTAGAAGAATTCTTGCTTTATGTGTTATTCTCTAACGCTCTGGCACTACCTGGATCCTTTTTCATGTCTCTACTTTTAATTTAATCTAATGGACTTCAGTTTGGTACCTTTCTGATTTACTGCCAAGATAAATATTAAATACGTCACTACAGACTGATACTTCTAAACAGAAATTGCTATTCTGATCTCAAGGCCACAATACAGGTTGGCTCGAATACTTGTTGCAAATTTCTTTCCTACTAGCTGGCTACTTGAAGGGTGGCCCCGTGCCTTACTGAAGTCCTAGTGCGTGCTTCCATTGACCTCATGAACTTCAGCTAGTACTCAGTGCAGTTGTTCACTGAACAGTCAGGTCCTTATTTCCTAAAAGCTGACCCCCTCTTCAGCACAGCCGGCGCTGGCTTCTTGCATAGCATCTCATCACATCTGTCATACGAAAAGCATCAGAGACATTCCCCTTCATTGGCTTAGGACACAGACTGGTTGTAGGGGTGTTTTTTAAACAGTCTGAGGGCTTTCAAATCTTCCTCTGCATCTTGGCAGAGTGACAAAGAGGGAAAGAAGGGGGTTCCTCAAAAGCAAGAGCCTCTCTCCAGCTGCTGGCTGAACAGTGAACTGCTGAACTGTACCACAGCCCTCAGCCCAGGCCAGCAGAGATGACCTGTGCTGCAGGCAGATGCATACCACTGGAACAAATAAAACCCTGGGAAAACCCAGAAATGTGATGGCTGAGTATTCCTCTTTGCTCCAGCCATTCTCCTTGCTTTGGTTATTTATTTCCATGCAAACACTGTCTGTTGCAACAGAGATGATTTTCCCACTGGGGATGGTGCATACGCATGTGGGCTGTGATGTGGAGCAGAGGGGCAGGGAAAGCTGAGGACAGGCATGGGGGAACATGACAACTTCACATCTGCCTCCTAAATCCCATCCTCCACTCCGCCCCAGCACTCTGCCGGGACTCCACAGCAATTTCTACACTACACCACCCTCTTCCCCAGCTACTCAATGGTGCAAATCCCAGGTAAACAAGAAGAAAAGAAACCCCAAGAAAAGAGCATCCAAACATACAGAATATTAAAAGAAAATGCAAACACCCAACCCATCAGATGGTGTCTTACTGCTGCAACAGCCAGAAGCACAGAAGTGGAGAAGAGAGCTCTTCCTGTGTGTATATTTGGAATAACAACACTCATTGCACTGGAGGGGGAAGAAGCTGCTCATTTGTTGTGCATCGATGGCTAAATTGTTCTTACTCCTTGTTTTCACGGGTCACTGTTTGGGCATGACATCAACCTGCCAGCGACAACGGACAGAGCTCAGGGACTAGGTTCTTACAGATTTTTATCAGGAGCTGATTATGACCTGACTCTGCAGACAGGACGTAGGAGCCGCCTTCCCCACACATAATGTGCCTTCATTCCACTGACATTGTGGTCTAATGCCTCTGAATAACTATTCAGCATGATTTAATATCAGAAAATATAATAATATCAGGAGATATTATTCTATAATAAGCTAATTTCCCATTTTTCTCCAAATAGTTCCTTCTTTTTTAGAGTAATGCAAGTGTAAGATTGCAAGCGGAGGACACCAACTGTTATCTGATAAGAGACTCAGACACTACCTTATATATTAGTAAAAATGGCCACCAGCTTGACTTACGGAGACTACACAAGCAGCTATGTTGGATTTTTTAATTACATGAACTTCTCAGTGTACATCATTGAAAAATTAATGAAAAGAAAGCTCAAGTCAGCCCATACTACCCTCCATCATCCACGACTGGTAGTAGAAAGAACAGAAATTAATGGGGATGGTGGGAGGGCAAAGAAGGAGAGAAAGATACCTCAACAGAGATTTTCTCCTCAGGTGAACATAAAAAATCCCTTTACTTTAGCCCTTCAATTATAAAGAAAAAATAATAACAATAATAAAAAATGCAGCAAATTATATTTACAGTGTGTAACCTTTGTTAGATGTTCAGGAACAGCATCTCCCTCCTGGAGACTATAGGCTGTCTTTGAGTACTTAGACACTTTTGAATTTTTAGGATTATTATTAACTAAAGTTCTGACATTAAGAAATACCTTAAACATTCCTCATTACAACTACCTTTTAAATAAGAGGAACATTTTATAACTGGAAAAGAAGAGTTGATACAAGTAAAACATCCTCTCCCTTGCACCCACCCTGCTATTACACAGTGCCTCTTAACTGTCCTGCCCATTCCAGCCGCTGATGCAGCTGTCCTGTCAGCAGTAAGTGGTGCATGAAATGCTGCTCAAAGCCTAAGAAATGTACTGCTGAAGTCACCAGAACTCCTCAGATTCCCACCAAGCCTTCAAGGAGCGTTCACACGTTTGAAAGACTTTGGGCTGGCTATCCCTGTTGTGGGAGGAAACCTAATGTACAGCAAGCATGTGTCACTAATACTTTTAAATGGTAAGAGATTAGGGCAAATAACACCATCACATGGAAATACACTTCAGTATACTTTACAGGATACTTCACAACACTTCATGCCTTGCCTTGGAATGTCCTCAACAGTGATCCTGGGCACATCCTGCCAAGAGAGCCACAGAGACAAACGTAACATGGTGCTGGTATGACTAATGGAACCTGGACAAGCTATTTCTCTCCCATGATTTCAAATTTGTTTGGGTGTAGCAGGCTCTAATCCCCAGAAGTGCCCAGAAGTGACTTCAGTAAAGAAACTGTCCTCTCAAAAGTGAGCCCAATGCTCTGCCACCAAGCCCCTCTTAATATCTTTGTCTTAGGAATCCACACTGCATTAACTCCAAGGTTTGTACTACAATACATACCTCATTTCTGTACATAGGACAAACACTGCCCAAACTGTCCCCTTCATCCCTCTTCACCAGACATGCAGAACCAGCTGAGCAGTCCGTGCTCATGCATTTGCGAAGCCAAAGACAAGGGCTGCTGCCTTGTTTATATAAACTGTTTATTGGAAGATTCTTCAGGACTACAAGTACTACTTCGCAAACAAGAAATGGTTAATAAATCAACATTTTAGCTCATCTTCCTACACCTCTCTGAGTGCTTTTTATTAAAGGTTTTCAAACTGGCTTCCATGAATCCTGAGGAAGGCTTCTCCTTTCATATGCTAAGATCTAAGAGCTTTTTTCTTGCGAATCACCAGCCACACATTTCTCAGCCACATCTGGTCATACTGAGTAACAGCTTGCCTCAGAAGTGTCTGTGAACTGGGAGTCAAACTACTGGCTTTCCTGGGAGGAGATGAGTCTGCCTGCATTTCTGCAACACACATAGTGTTTTTTCTTCCAAGCCCA
The DNA here is from genome assembly GCF_963264785.1 of Psittacula echo. Classification (NCBI taxonomy): domain Eukaryota; kingdom Metazoa; phylum Chordata; class Aves; order Psittaciformes; family Psittacidae; genus Psittacula; species Psittacula echo. The sequence goes on from NC_137736.1 coordinate 72,611,789, forward strand.
TGTATAAGGCTCAAAATGCAGATTTGTACTAACTGATACTGCTTCTTAAGGCAAAAATGGCTATTCTGTCTTGCCCCAGCATTGCTCTCTGCAATGTTTAGTGGTCAACCAAGGAGGTAAACTTACGATTCTCCATTTGCATCTTCTGTCAGAATTTACAGAAACCAGTATGGAAATTTGTAATACAAACACTTAAAGGGGTGTGGGAAGATTAGCTCAATATTTTTGGCTGGAAAATGGTGTCTGGGGCCCAAACGAATAGCCTATTAAACAGCTTAGATAAATAAAGAAGTAAAACCTAACTAACTTCTCAGATTCAACCCGCCAGATGCTAATAGAGCACGTCACACTTTGCCTGCACTGCCCACAGTGCATAACATCCTTGCCATAACATCTCTCAGGATATGGTGTCCTCAACATTAAAAGGACATGGAACTGTTGGAACAAGTCCAGAGGAGGGCCACGAGGATGATCAGGGGGCTGGAGCACCTCCCGTATGAAGACAAGCTGTGAAAGTTGGGGCTGTTCAGTCTGGAGAAGAGAAGGCTGCGTGGAGACCTCATAGCAGCCTTCCAGTATCTGAAGGGGGCCTACAAGGATGCTGGGGAGGGACTCTTCATGAGGGACTGTAGTGATAGGACAAGGGGTAATGGGTTAAAACTTAAACAGGGGAAGTTTAGGTTAGATATAAGGAAGAAATTCTTTACTGTGAGGGTGGTGAGGCACTGGAATGGGTTGCCCAAGGAAGCTGTGAATGCTCCATCCCTGGTGTTGTTCAAGGCCAGGTTGGACAGAGCCTTGGGTGGCATGGTTTAGTGTGAGGTGTCCCTGCCCATGGCAAGGGAGTTGGAACTAGATGATCTTAAGGTCCTTTCCAACCCTAACTATTCTATGATTCTACGACTCTATGGGAAACAGGAGCTGAGATACACCGTCCATATTTCCTCCCAGCAGAAAGGGTTGGGAACTCCAAACCCTCCACCCAAAGCCTTGCTGAGGAGCAACCTGGATGAGTCCAGGACTGAGACCTGGACGCCTGTGTGCTGGACACAGCTCTCCTGACACTTGCTAACAGAACAGCCTGATGTGCACTGTTCCCTGTTCCACATCAGGCAGCTTCCTGCTCTTTTCCCTCCTCCTTTCTTGCTGTTCAAGAGGGCAGAGCCCCATGCATGCCTGCATCCCCTAAAGTCTGTCCTTCCTCTCCTCAAACCTGAGGGCCTCTAGTGGGATATTTTCACTTGGTCCCTGGAACATGGACAGTCTTGTGTAGAGACGGTTCAGCACAGTTGGGGTAACTGGGAGGATCCATGGGCTGCTTCACTGGCCCTGCAACAGCACAGGCTGGGTAGAAAACATTGCCCAGAGCAAGGTATGACTGATCTTAGGATGCTGTGTAATAAGCCCACCAGGAATCTGCTCAGTTTCATGGACAGAAAGAAACTCTAGCTGTGAAAAAAGCAGCAACTTTCTATATTCTGCAGTTGGCTACTGGTGTCAGCATCAATTCACATCTTGTTAAAAACTTTATCACTACGAACTAAACCAAGATGTGATCCTCTTAGGAAATGCAGTACTAAAGAGAAAAATGAGTGAGTTGTGTAAAGAAACAAATCAGACCTGCCAGAATCTATAACTGGGTCAAAAGGATACCAGCCCTTAAGATGTTCAGTAGCAAACAGCCTGCCTCTAACAGCAGATTCAAACAGTTCAGAGGCCCTTGAGCAAGCCAGAAATGCTTTTAATAATGCATACAACCTGAGCTTCTTTGACTGAGTCTACAGATGTTTTAACAAATTCAAAGCACAGAGCCACCTAACAATTGTAATATGCAATCCTCCCCTGGCCTTGCTCTCTTCACAGCTCTTTTAGCTGCTTGGATCACAGCTTCAATGTGATCCAAGTCCTGTACAAGCGTCCAACACATGAAGGTTTGAAACAAACCTTAGACAAACACACTGAAGCAAGCAGGTTGAACTGCGCTTGAAGTTGATAAAACCCAGCATCCTACTTGCTAGGGTAAGACAGATGACCAGTTGTAGGAGGCTCTTCCTCTGAGACAAGGTGCCACAGCACACCTGGGTAGTTAGGGGCTTTTCAGTAGCTTGATGAAGTCCACACTCCTTTCATTGAAAGGCACTTTTTTCACAGACTCGTAGAATGGTTTGGGTGGGAAGGGATCATCAAGATGATCCAGTTCCAACCTCCCTGATGCAGGCAGGGACACCTTCCACTAGACCAGGTTGCTCAAAGCCCTGTCCAACCTGATCTTGAACACTGCTAGGGATGGGGCAGCCACAGCTTCTCGGGGCAACCTGTGCCAGTGCTTCACCACCCAAAGAATGAAGAATTTCTTCCTTATATCTAATCTAAATCTCCTCCCTTTCAATTTAAATCCATTCCCCCTTGCCCTATCCCTACTTGCTCTTATGAAAAGTCTCTCACCAGCTTTATTGTGGGCCCATTTTAGGCACTGGAAGGCTGCTAAAAGGTTTCTGTAGGACATGCCACCCCCCTCTGATGAATGCAGAGCATGCTGCCATCTCAACACATGCATCCCACCTTCTTTCTGCTCCACTTGCCTGGAAATTTAGATGAGCTGACATAGAAGGGTCAGATTTAAACAAGACCATTTGAATCCTGCCCACCCCTGCCTGCATCAGTGCTGCTGGCTCAGCCAGACCAGTGAGGTGCTATGCAGCTGACATAGAGTCTGGGCAGTGCTCTGCACAGCAGTGATGAACACAGCCAAAGCCTGCTGGCTTAAAATCATTCAAGGCCAAAGGCAAACGCACAATCATGGCAACATGGACATGGAGCTAAGTGACCTTGACCACACCGCTGAACACATTCCCTTCCACACTACCACTACTTGCTTCTTCTACATGCTGAGGGGCTGTTCATTTTTAGTCACTCACCACTTAATTAAACAGTAATCTCTACAGGATAGATCTTATTGCTTGCAGCTTATCTTGGCATCTGTGGCATTATGTAAAAGCACCATCTCCAAAGTAACACCAGCCAGCAAATCCACCTCTCTTCCTAAGGCATGTATTCAAATCTTCCAGAACTTTACAAAACAAACACCATCTTCAATAGTGGTATTATGCTAGGTAAACTCATGCTGTTGGTTGCAAACTGGATGCAGACCAGGGGGAGGAATGTGATTACTTTACTGTCAAGTGAATGAGAGCAGCCATCAGAGAATTCCCAGTGGCTTTACATTAGCTGTGGAAGGACATGTAATAGCTGAGCTGACAAAGTCAGAATGAGGTGCCCAGCTGGGACAAAGTTACCTCAGCAGAATAATTTCGAACAAATTTGTATTGCAAAGTCACTTCATTGCAGATCAGCACTTTGTATCACAGGGTAACTGCAGTTTAAATAATGAGGAGCCTTAAACTGAGGTTTACCACTCCGTGAAACCATAGCCTTAGGACACAAGGAAAAGCTGGAAAACAAAAGGCTTACTCAGCTCTAAAAGAAGCTAACTGAACAGGAGAAACAAAATAAACCCATGGGAAGTCTAAAAGCCTGAATATTCTTTCTTTCTTTTAACGCAGCTTCCCACGCTTCCTACAATGCCACCTTTCCACAGCAGTCTGTTATTGCAGCATCTTCCAATTTTTGAAAAATGTCACACCTGAACAGGAGGTTGTCACCCACCTGTAGTGCTACCAGCAACCACAAGGATATAGGGGGAATCTCTGTTTCAATATTTGACCAAGCAATTAGCACCCAGAAAACTCAACAGATTAGACTGCTCTGATAGACAGCAGAACTTGGCTCTTTACTAACTGCATAATTATTTGTTTTCTTACGACAAACCCTGAACCCCAACTAGTTGGGGATTATCCCCAACCAGTTGTTAATCCTACACCATGGTTGGAGAAACAACCACTATTTTACAACATTTGATAGTGCCTTATTGGAGTACCTGCAATAAATGTCCTTACTGGAAAGCAATTAACACCAGTAAAAATCCTGACTGGATTACACTAGTAGCAGCTCAGTGAAAAAAGGGGAATACTGGCAGAGTTGCTGCGCAGCACTCTGCCTTAAGAGTGAGCTTATGTCGAGCATCAACCATGGAGCCCTGGGGGAGGATGTCAGCTCTAAGAGGCAGTATCACATTCTCCTGATGCCAGAAAATACCCGCTAATTTTGGAACTATGCAAGGGTGGGTTTGGATAGCGCTAGTCTGCAATGTGTTGTGCTCTCATTCAATGACCATGCTCTTCACAGCACAAGAGCTGAACTCACACACTCTAAGACTGTGTTTTGCTTTTGTTTTGATTAATTAAAGAGGCATTAAACTGATTAGCACTCATCAGGTCTGCCTGCTCTGCTTTCACGTGGTTTTCCATTGTCACTTTTCTAACAACAAAGCAAAAGTTGGGCTTCCAGCACCAAAGATAAACTACCAAAAAAACCGTCTACACACAGTCAGACAATCTAGGCCAGACAGGTCTAATTGGAGTAAGAAACGGGCTTCTGTGGGCTGCCTCTGCTCAGATATCAGTGGTCAAATGAACTAAGGGTCCTTCCAGAAAAGAATTACTCACTTCATAGCTATTTCACAAAAATGCCATGTTTTACTGTCACTAGTATGCTAAGGGTAGATAATTTTAAAGTCCAGAGCCCTCTTCCAACATTCTGTCAATTGGTAGAGTGCACTGCAGACTGTGAGAGTGTCAAAAATGTGGTGCCTGCAGAATGGTCTCTGAAAACCTATACCTGCTTGACAGAATCCCTCTTTATCACTGGTAAGCCTGCTTGCAACATGTTTTTCATAAGATCTGACATATAGAAACACTGAGATTTGGCAAAAGAAAGCTTCATCCAGAATTATTATCTCATTTGCATATGTCTGTACCCAAGATATCCAAACAACAGTTTGTCGAGCAAACACGAACCAAGCATGATTCAATATACCCACTCTGTTAATAACCAACAGCTGTAACTTTCACAAACCTGCCACTACAGTAGAGCACAAGTTAGCCAAAAGGGAATGCAAAAACGCTCAACTGCATGAAATAACACAGCTAAACAACAAACAACAGTCTTACCACAGAGCAAGTCTCTGCTCAATTTCCTTGAGAAAACCAGCGTGAAATTTGTGCAAAGGTTCAAAGTTGGAGAAAATGAGATTTTTCAGTGTTTCGGGCATGCAATCCTCTTGACTCACTGCACTCTGAAACCACTACAAACAAAAAAGAAGCAAAATTATCAGGGGGTGAAATGCAGCAGGTATGATAATTTGCTGTCTTTATACACCTAACCCAGTAAGGACCTCATTTAGCTGGTGCTAGGAATACAACCCAGGCTACCCCTGGCACTCCTGCATGCTGAACTGGTACTCTTATCTGTGCTTAGTTATAAAAGAAATTCCCTTCCCCTTTGCCATCCCTCATCAAATTGTGAAAATTCTTTTCATGCCCAAACTGGCTGGTCAATACAAACTGAAGTTGCAAATGCTGTAGGTGCAAGAGAAAGTGTATTGCAACGCTTGCAAAAGTTCCAATAAAACACAAAAATATGCTCTGCTTTTTGCTAAGTTCTGTCTGAAACGCCTTTCACAGGAGTTGGTACAGTAAACACTCAAGCCCCTGCTGCTGTGTGCAGCTAGAGAACATCATGAACTTTGCAAAGTGAACAAGTAGAAGGATGGTACTTTGCTCTTGCAAAACAAGACAGTAGGAGCAGAAAATAGGAGGGTCAGTCCCTAATACTGTTAAGACTGAAACAGGTTCCTGCTCAGTTTTGCTCCATATTCTCTTTATTTCACCCTAAGAGACCTATGGGGGATGTAAAGTCATAGGACTAGATGTCTTGCCAAGGTGGCACAGTCTCTAATCTTCAACATGAAAACACTACTACCTCCTGGTTGCCCTGAGGGAATTCTAGCTATCTATGGTTGACTTGCAGCAGTGCCTAGAAGGCTGCTGGGACCACAGAAGGCTGTTACAGCAGTCTTGATTGCCACTGACTCAGCTGGAGCTGATCCAGAGATAAAGAGAGATCCCTCCCAAGCCTCCCTCTCCCTTGCTTTGTCTCTACACTGAGCAGAGCTGAGGTTGAAGAACTGCATGCTTACCAAATCGTGCATGACATTTGTTCCTTCTACCTTTCCTAATGACATTGGCTGCTCTCAGTGGCCTCCTGGGCCAGTCATCTGTGGAGCACAGCTGATGGGCCTGGTGATTAGCTAAGAGCCACTTGTATGCCTCTTGGTGGCAGAGCAAATACAAATTTGCCTACCACAAGAATAAAGACCAGGGTGGGAAATGAGGTTTAGTTCTGAAGAGCTAAAACTTTGTTTCTGCAGCCACTGAAGGGAATAGAAGATGAAAAAAGTATATCTACTGTTGAGACTGCAGCAATGACCACCGTCCCACAGAACCTGGCCTTTTCCCTTGCTACCCCAGCTTCACAGAAAGCCAAGGTAAATAGGCAGTGGGACCACAGCTGCCTGTAACAATCATGTTGCTCCAGCCCACACTGGCTATGTCTAAGCTGGCATCAGAGCAACTGCATCTGCCATGTGGGCTCCAGAAACAGATGAGAAGTTGGGAAGAAGGTGTCTCTCCCTGTTTCCCAGCTCGTACCAATGGAGACTTCTCTGCAGCATGTCCTCTTTACCACAACACTCAATGCAGGACATGGCCATGCACCTCACAGTTTCACACACTGGATTATTAAAGAGCTAGTTGATTTGGAGCTGGCAGCCCTGCTGAAATACCATGAGGGGTTTTGGATCCAGTGACCTTTTACAGACAATTATTATTTGAGGCCAAATCTTGCACACATTACACTTGGAAGTTAAACAAGACTGTTGGTGTGTGTGCAAAGAAGACACATATTTGCCTTGGTGATTTTAACAATCACACCCTGATCAGATGCTATGGATTAGTGACTCATTTAACAGACAGCTTCACTTACTGAAAAGTCAGAATCATTCAAATAGGTACTCCATGATATTTCACATTAAATGGAGAGCATTTAATCCAGCAGAAAACATTTACACGTCACCCTAGAGAGCTACTTCAGTTTTAAGAGAAGTCATTGAAAACCCACAGGCATTTTTAGTAATTACGACCACAAAGTATGAGAGCAAGAAAAAAAAACCTCAGCTGTGTCTCAAGTTCCTCAACCTAATATAGTTTTGTAGTGCATGTTACTAACCACATTGCAAATCTCTACCCTCTGCTTTTTGTGTTATTTCCTCCTGAGAGCTGTACTCCTGTGCGCTGCAGTGAGCACCTACAATGCAGAATATAAAAGTAGCATGGAACAGCTAAAATGTTAAATGGAGCAGATGAAATACTACTGCTGACTAGAGATTCACATGTTTCATGAGTAATGCTCAAGTAAACATACCGATGTGATGACTTCAAGGTCCTTCAGGTATGTTCGTTCTGTGGTCGCCACTTCTTTAGCAATGAAGTAAGCTTTCTCAGTTGGGAATCTCTGCAAATTGCAAACACATTAGGTTCTCATCTGCTTTTATGGAGCTGCTTTCTGTAGGAAAAAAACTGCAGACAACAATTGCCAAGAGAGTTACAAACTAGCGACCCTTGCTTGTGGTTACTGTGACTCATGCTTGAATGTTCCTAAGCCCTGAAAACAATCCTTCCTTGCAAACACAAGAGAACAAGCACTTTCTACGGGTTCTTGAAAGACTTTTTTTCTGCCAAGGTGACTTCTTCAGCTCTGGGATGCTGACATTCCTTTTAGATTATTCCACACATCCAGAGCAGGATGTATTCTTAAGAAATCCTTTGCAGGTTAAATAACCATTTGAATCAAATTTGACAAAATGACAATAACCACTGTCTGATTATTATAAATTTCATCATCATTCATTATTCTGGATAAGAATCCACAGTAAAAATACTCTTAAAAAAGTAAAATCTGTAAGCTTTTCCCATTGTGGCTTGACAATAGTGGGAAAGGGTTAGGGTCTTAGGGTAAATTACAGATTTCAAACTTCAGGAAAAAAACAAAACTAAAACAACATATCAAACAAAATCTTGCGTTACTCAAGAGGCAAAAGTTATAGATTCGCAGAATACCAGGTTGGAAGGTACTTCAAGAATCATCTTGTCCAACCTTTCTAGGCAAAGCATGACCTAGACTGGATGACCCTGTCCAGCTGGATCTTGCAAGTGGCAAGTGTTTGGGAATCCACCACTTCCCTGAGGAGATTATTCCAATGGCTGATTGTTGTCATAGTGAAAAATTGTCCTTGTGTCCAAGTGGCTTTGATCTCTTAATTCTGAAAGGTCAAAGGACCCCAACTGATCTGCTCTTTGTTGCTCAGGAAGCAAAGAGGAAGAGTAAAACACCCATTGATCTTTTGCTTCTGCATTTCCACCCTTAAGATCAATGATGCAGAGGATGCACTAGAAAGGGATGCAAAGTAGATTGTGGGTATTTCCTAGCCAGTATATAACCCCATAGGAACCAACATCAGCTGGTGTACACAGCTGTCATTGGCTGTTGTAACTTTGACTGACACAAAGAATCATGAGGCCGTTAACTGATTCTTGTTTATTTTTCTTCTCAAATTTCTCTCACTTGCTAACTCTGCACAGTGGGAAAAAGATCTTCCTTACACATGCTCCCATTTTCCAACAAAACCATCTGAGTTCCTACCCTCTTCCTCTTGAGATGCTCAGGCAACAGAAGAACAAGATCAACCCCCTTGCCTGGCAGTACAGCAGGGAGAAGCCAGCAGGCATCCAGAATAACCTGGCACAAACAGAATCACTTCTGTCTTCTAAAAGCAGTGTTGGATGGCTTTGCTGCAATGATGGGGCGGAGCCAAACTCTTCCTGCTGAACGCTTCAGGCTGTGGCTCAAAGAGAGTGTTTTCAACTCCTACAATCAAATGCTTTCAGTGGTGGTCCCACTAGAGACAGACTGTAAAGCCTGGGTTGGACACTCAGGCTCAACGCCGCGTCATTTCCCTCTGTCACCTGGATATTTTCTCTCCAATAACACACTGTTTTGTTACAACAAACTACCAAACTCCACTCCTTAAAAACAAGCTGGATTTATAGCAGACCCTGTCAAAATATGCTTTTAAAGTTCCAAGGACTGGCCCAGATTTATCTCACACTAAACTTAGGGACACAGAGCTACCTATCTTCTCTCTCCTGCTTAAAAAGGAGCTGGGGCCCTAATTACTTCATATCTGCTCAGAAGAATGAATCCAGGGCACTGAGCCCTCAGCTAAAGGAGTGCTGTGGTTCTGGCCTGACCTACTCCAAACTGTGAATTTGGTCTCAGGAGCACAGGGATGCTCTTGGACACACCGTGGCTAAGGACAGCAGATACCAAGTGACACAATTTGATTTATCTGTGTGAATCCTATAGCTGCAGGGGTCTAGATATTAGTCACTTCGACCAACAGCAGTAGCCACAACACAACATGGAGAAGAAACCCAAGGCTCTGCCTTACCTTTCTCTTGACCTCTTCCTCATCATCAGTCCTGATGCATGATGGGTCATTCAGCAAAGGGCTGATCAAGGGAGATGGCTGCTTGGCATCAGGGCTCAAGTTTGGAGATAAAGACATATTTGCTACCGATGGGCCTCCTTGGGAATTGATGGAGAGCTCTGAAAGGTGAGGGCTGCCAGTCAGAGAACCTGCTAAAAAAAGGGTAAAAGAGAAATCAGTTAGGACAAGTTTTCTCTAGAAAGTACCAAAAGGAATTACAACCTTAAGTTGCAGTATGTGAAATTTCACGATAAGACACAGCCATCAGGGTCCTCAAACTAGTTCAAATGGACTTGAAGCCAGAGGATGTGCATCCACTTGTATTAACCAAGGGACTGGAGCATTTTTTTAGCTGATAAAACTGGCTGAAATTAGTCTCTGTAGGGAAGGGATCAAGGCATACATGACTGGCTGCGATATTTACTGCTAAACATCAAATTAGTACCAAATTTTTCACTACTGTAATCCACTCTATGAAACAGAATAAATACAACAATAAGGGAGTCACTCTAGGAGTGCCATTCTTTCTAACAAAGTAGAACTGCAAAGACTCAAATCATTATTTCATATGGAGCTATAGGACACAAGTTAGAACAAAATTATCTAATGGAAGTCTAGAGAAAAAGAATCTATGACTTTCTACAGCAGTGTTGCTGCTAAAACCAGTCTGATCTAACATGAAAGAAGAAAACTACTAGTTCCCCAATTTCTACACACAACACAAGTATGTATATTATACCTTGTAGGTCTTTCCATGCTCCTCTGATTGTTTGGGATGGAAATGCTAGCATTACATTTACATAAGAAAAGCAATACTTTTAATGCACAAAGAATGACATCTTTAGATTATCACAGATATAAAGTCCCATTTAATTTTGGATTAAAAATATTAAAGAATCAGACAATTAATTACACTTCCATGGATTCATATACACTACATAAAATATAACTGAAATTAGCATTTTGTCTTCTGGGAGGCAGCCAGGCTACTGACTGCACAAAGGAAAGAGTTTGCCAAAAATGCCCAATGCTTTCCCAGTTATCCCCTCCTCCAAACCTCTGAAAATCTAAGCCTGTTTTAGAAGATGGATCTGTTATGTGGAAGAACATTTACAGTCTGTAGCATTTTGGCATCATACATCAAAATACAACCCAAAGAATGTGACAGGTTCCTGATTACCTCAGCTAATAGGCTGTCTAGGATTAAATGTAAACCACATACATTGCCATATATAATTACAGTCACACACATTTTACTATCATGTGTTTACGCCCTCCCTAGATTATGATAAGTGAGTGCTCCTGCTGCTACAACACAGCTGAGGTACTCTAGTATACACAGGCACCAATAAATGTAATTAGGCCAGTAGTAAAACCTATTTATTTTATGGAAGAACTCAATATTTATTCCTAGAACATGAATGCTTTTAAATTCCAAACCAGTTCATGTTTATATATCATTCCTTTGAGAAAGAGAAGGAAAAAAACAATACAGTTATCAGTTTATGTAATCATGACAGTTATGTAGCCTATTATAAATCAAAGTCAAAGCAGTACTTGTCTGAAATAAATGTCTGTATTATTACAGCTAGCAAGAAAGGATTTCCCAACAGTTTCACACTAAATCAATGTTCAGTGAAATTTGAGAAAATGCCACAGCTTGTTACACAAATGTCAATTTTATTGACACTAGCACACAACTGTATACAGTGTTTTCAAAAGAAATGGAATTCATCATTGAGAAATAGTGAAACAGATTAATAGCAAGGTTGTAAAGTTTAAAGTACTTAACTACATTACAAAAGACATAAGAAAAGTGGTATCACCTCAAACGTGGAAACAAAGAAATTCTGGCACTATGTCTGTCATACGACAGTGAATAAATGATTTGCACCTCTGTGAGAAGTTCACAGGCATTATAGTCTAGAAGTTAAGTAGCACCTATCTGTGGTAGATAGATATATTGACATATCTATCTACCTATTTATAATCCTAGATCTAACTTCTAATGTACTGGAATTTTTATCAGTACAACTCAAGTATTTCAAACTACAAAATATCAAATGGATAATGGATTAAAAAGATTTCCTAACCTACTCTTGGAAGACATGACTTCGGAAAAGTATTACGGAAAGTATCACAAAAAGTGTGCCTGGTGGCTCACAGCATTGAATATACACTCTGCTGATTAAAGACTTGCACATCAATACATCATTGACATTCTCAAAGTTATTTTGCAGCAAGTTGAAATGCTACATCCTCCTTTCTGGTATCAATATGAACATGAGCAGTGACCAAAGCCAATCACCACCACCTGCAAGCAAGAGCTTCAGTTATACCCCACCTGCCGATATGCTGAACAAGTGAAAATTAAAGCTAGGTATAACAAAGAGGCCTCAAAATGCTGTTACATTAGTACATTCTAGGGCTGAATTACAACCAACACATCCAAAAAGATTAACACATTGGATGTTGTTCTGGTAAACTTGGGGAAAAAACTTTGTTCTGCTGTGAGAAAGTAAGTCAGGCAGAAATGAAAATGGAAGGTCTTCTCTCCCCCATCACAAATCAGTCAGGACAAGTGTCATGCTGATAGATAGGTCATAGCAATGCTGCAAAGTGACATTCTCTTTTTATGGAGTTGAGGAACAAATAATGTGCATTAACCAAATGGTCTTCTCTCAGGGTTTCATCTGACCTCCTGCCATGCCATATATGCTCTACTCATCAACTGCATACTGCAGAATATAAGCAGAAGCAGAAGGGAGAAGACCAATCTTATTTAAAAGGTACTGAAATGTCTCGCATTTTACCCTAAAGCGTTCATTGACTGACAGGTAATTATTAGCAATGTCAGTTGCCAGATTCAAGTCGTACTGCACAAGACATTGGAGGCCTAAAAGGTTTGCACCTAGTAACATTGAATTGTCATTGCTTGTACAATTACAAGCAACTTATTTAGTTTCAGACTTGGGCCATCTTTCAAATATAATGGAGTCAGCTATATACACACAAACCAAGAGACAAGTACAAAAGGATGTTTACCAAAGGATTGCTTAAGGACATGCTAAAATTACATCCTTGTTGGAGTGGGTAGGAACTAAGCACATGCTTTAATTCTTATCTGAGCTTGGGATTAGGAAGAGAAACAAACAGTGGCTGATGACTGGCAAATAATGAGAATACACTTTACCATGGTATGGCAGATTAGCCCATCAATGCCAAAGTACCTGGAGCAGTCCTTAGTTCCACTGAGCTAGTTTACCCTCCAGGCACTGCGAAAGGTGCTGCAGTAGGGAAGGTGACAGAAAAAGTAAACCTTGACTGAAAGCTAACTTGAAAAAAAAAAAAAAAAGAAAAAGAGAACAACAATAGAATTTTACACGGCCATGAAACTATGGGTTATTGTCCTAACTTTACACGTGCCTCATCCCTCTCCATCAACATACGTGTTCCATGTGCTAAGTAAAATGAAGCCAGTGGCTAAAATCAAACACGTAATAGCTACGCCTCTGTCAAAACACAACATCCCAATTACTTGCTTCAATTTGGTGGAGTGCTGGAGTGGGGTGCCCAGCCAGAGAAGGGACAGGCTAAGCTCTGTGCCTGGCTGGCCAACCATGATCCATCCCACTAGCACTATGTGCTTTACTCTAGGCTTGCACCATGCACAGATGCTAACCCATAGGAACCCGTGCTGAGGTTGGTGCCTATGGAGCCTTGGGCTGCCTGAGCTATACTGCTTTAAAACACAGGTAGTACCAGGAAAAAAAGAGTTCAAATCAATATTTTTCAGTTGATGAAGAAAGTCAATTCAAATCATAGGTGAGCTGAACTGCCTGCTGCTTTGCTGATTACATTGACAGCATAAGACGATCTGAAATCCCTGGCTGAAGACTTTGACTTAACATGGGTGGACTCCCCTCTTTGTCACAAAGACAAATGGGACTCTGTATCTTGAAGATACTCCTCCTCTATGCCTTTTCTCCTGAAACTGCTGAATAACAAACTACAGACACTTAGTGTTCTGCATCTGCTTCAAAAGTTCCTATTCCCTACACACTGTTTTAACAGTGAGGAAGTGTACAGCAGTGTTAAGATGCTCCTGAGTATGTGCCTCCTCTAGAGTCCCAAGAAGTAAAAATGACTCAATTATGGGAACTGAGAGGAAGCATCAACCATTGCTGAAGGTGACTGAGATTCTGCTGGAAAACTCCATGTACAGCTACAGTGCTCACTAACTCAACTGTTCAGGTTTATGTTGCTCTTAAGGTTTATAGGTTTATTATTAGAAATTTAAATGTGTTAAGAGCCAGAAAAGCACCCTTCTTAATACCTGGAATGCTGCAGGGCTTGTTCTCTCTTAAGCCTGCTCCACAGCCTGCTTTGCAGTCAGGGGAAGCTTGTGACATCCAGATTCCTGTTACTCTGTTTTAATGGCAGATCAGTGTTTTCTAAACTCCAGTCTGAAAGACGAAACCCAAGTTGTTGCCCCTTTGTCTTGCATTACTGAGCATACCACTTATGACGGATCTTTAATAGGAAAGTATGTGACAGAGCTGCCGCTGCTGTGACCACACAGGTCTAGCTTAATTTTCCATAGTCACAGCGGTCGCATGGCTCTAATTTTTAGCTAAAAAGTTTTGGTCAGAGAAAGATGTATAGTACAAAAAGACATGGGGGACAGATAGCACCAGATGAAGTGGCAGGAATTTTCATATGCACTTCACCAGTGACTGAAGTACCTTAGATTGGAGAAGAGTGTCTATCCCTTCTCTCCCCAGCTGTGAACCAGGCACAGCTGTGCTGCTGACCTAACAGAGTTATTGGATGAAGATTCTGCATTGCTCTCCCACAATACAAGAACAAAATCCACTGACTGCCATGAAAAATTGAGGGGGACTATTTCATCAAGCTGCACACTTCCCCATTATACAGAACAAGCTGGAGTGCTGGATACAGATTGTTAAAATTAAAGATCTTGAAAAGTAATTATACATCAGCCATAAATTTACGTACAAATACCCCTGTACGCAGTACCAAAGAATCTGAGGAAGGACAGAATTCAAAACAAGTCGGGAAGAGAGTTTCATGTCACACATAACCAGTAACTCTGCCTGGCTTGAAGAGGCACATGACAGGGAGAAAGGTTTGTATTTGACTTCACAGCTTCAAAATGCATGCCTATGCCAGGAGTGGCAGTAATTTGGGAGAATGGTGCACCCTCTCAACGAACCAATTCCCTCATATTTAGGACAAAGCATCAGCCAGCAAATGGACAGAACAATTAAACCAGTGACAGTTTTACAGCAAAATACCGGTTAGAATGAGTAAAAGCCTTCAGTACAGGTAAAACTAAAAATGATAATTAAAAAAATTAATTCCATGCATACACAGTTAAATGGCTTGACATGCTTATAGTCTCATCAAGCTTGGTGTTGGTTTAGTAGCCAGCAACCTCTCCAGTTGGTAAAGGTCCATGCTTTATTGGTATACTGCAGTTTTAGACAGTGGTGAGTGTGAAATCAGACAGTAACTGCTGTCAGCCTACATCAGGGTATACTTGCATCTTAAGAACAAAGACTGAACCATACAGCCTGGGAAGAATACAAGGTCACTGGGCATCAGTTCTTTGTCTAGCCTTGATCCTTCCAGACAGAAATAGAACAACCTATAGAAGGATTCCCTGATGCACCCAGAGTTAGGGCTGGTTTGCTTTTGTTTGTTTGTCTTTAAACCAACTTGAAATAGTGCTACAAAAGAACTGAAAATGTTCAGCCCCCATGTAAGCTTATGCCACAGATACTGTCCATTTCATCAAGACATCTCCCCAAGACTGCAGTGATCCTGCTTACATGAGCTATGGCAGACAGACTCCATCATCACTGGGTGCAGACTTCATTAGGAAATGAAGCGCAATCTGGCTGTGCTCAATGGAGCTCAAATGCCCAGGAAAACAGACCTTCTCCCCGCTCCCTCCACTCTTCTGCTCCTAAACAATGTGTTGTTTCTGAATTTGAGACTCACAACCTGGTGGGGGTTTTCTCCAGTTCTGAGGTGAGGAGTGCTCTATAAGACAGGATTACTGTAATAAGAGGAATTAGGTACTCCTGATACAAACAGGTATTTCTGCAGTAAAAGGACATTGAGACAGTGCTCCAAACAATGCAAGAAACGGAAGATACACCATGCTTTGAGGATAGACAGAACATTGAAAAGGCTTTTTCTCCCAGAGAGGTACATGCTGACAAAACAGTGCATACAATGAAACAAAAAATGTTTCTCTTTAAAAGGTATTAAACAAATGACAAAAATGAGAATGAAGTCCCCAGCATTTTCAATTTTAAAAATTAATTTTAACTACTGAGATTTATTTAAAAAAATCTATGCATGTGCACACACAGAAATCAGGAAAGGGCTGGATAAGTGAAACACTGCCAAGCTTATGAACTTTGTTAGTGGGCCCAGGTGAGTTTCTTAGCAGGAAAAGGGAAAAATATTGATTCAGCTAATCAAAGATTTTTAAGTGCTTTATGGAAAAGCAACAGTCATGAGCTCTAACATTCACTGAACTGAACAGAAAGACCTACCTCTGATCTTGCTGTAAACCGTCAAAGGAAAAAACCTGTTTTCTTCTCAGAACAGGATTTGCAGCATTTTAAAGCAAGCATCTAATCTAATTTTACAAGCCTGAAAGCTCTTGAATAAGAAAGCATTCATTTTCTTTCAACCTTCCATACTCAGTCCATGACAGATGTATCATTACTGTCTTTACAGTTTATTTTTATCAGTAGGAACTCTGGGATTTTATGGCTCTCAGGAGCCAAAACTTTACCAAAACCCCATCAATTAAAATTATACCCTAAAACTCTAATGATTCTAGAGCAAACTAAGTATTTACCATCATGTCATGTAGATTCATGATTCTAAGGTCTTTACCCCCTTACTGTAATAACACCATCTCTTATTGTGAAAAACATGCCTATGAATACACAGCTCAGCCAGGCACACAGGCTTTCCAGATCTCTTAACATTTAAAACTAAGTGCTCACTGCTTTTAATGACAAACAAGATAAAACAAGCTTATTCTACACGCTCTTTATAGATCACAGAATTAGAACAGAAGACAAAATACTCTATAAAGAACTGCTACATGTCACTCAAACTAGGCTTCTTATTCATATAAAGCCTTTGAGTTTTAAGTAGAAATTCTGCATTTTAAAATGTCAATGACACCACACAGCCTACCACACGGAGGAATGCAGAAGATGCCTTTGCTCAGGATCCACACGTTGCACAAGAATTATTTTCCTTATAAGTAAATAAGATACGTGCCCTTGTCTAGGCTTATTTCAGCAACCAAAGAAGTTACTGAAATAGAGGTGGAAAGATTTTGTAAATTCTGATTTCCCAAGATTTAAACTTCCTTCCTTTCTAGAAACTGACAGCATGGCCAAAATTTTCACCTAAAGCAGCTTGACTGAAACCAGAGTCTGCTGCTACCCACATTTGAGAAAGGTCACATATCACTCTAATCTTTGGTGCCTCCTGATGTTAACACTGTGCATCAGACACAAAACCCCAAAACCTTCATCATCAAGTAGGAGACACCAACAAACAACTGGGTTTCTGACAAAAGGACTGTTGTCCTACCATTTGTGTCTCACAGCAGGTAACAGAAGAAAGGTGTACATATAAGAAACTGTTCCAGAAGATTTGCTTTCCTTCCTATATTTAGGGTCTCTCTTATTTGGTATGGAGAAGAGGATTGATCCCCTAATTGAAGAGGAAAGAGGCACGCTAAAATGTACAGAAAATGCCTTAAGAAACTACACCGTTCAGAGAGAGAAGCATTACTGGAAGACTAAAATAGACTTCAGCTTCCTTCACTTTATACATGCCTGAACAGAGAACCTTGCCCCTTCACACTCACAGCCCTTCCAGCCAATACAAACCTCACTGATGAATGAAGTGGATCTCCAGTGGTCCACATCCGTGTCCACAAAAGTAAGTGATAGCCAACTCCTTCTCACACATGTGGAGGTCAGGAAAAAAAGTTGGACTATTAATTCGTTTTTCATCATTAGAAGTTAAATTGCAGCAATTAAAATTTCATTCTAAAGTCACCTCTGACAGCAGCCTAATGCCTCATTATGACAAATAAGTCTCTTTAAACAAACATGGTATTTGACAGAATTTATAGATCAGACATCCTTTCTTCTGCTGAACAACTGTTCCAGAAATAGCCACAATTCATGCTAATTGCACATAAATCATACTGATGAGATCGGAATCACTGTTATCAATATTCAAAATCAGGTCTACTACCAGAGCTCAACTGACCAACACAATTTTTGCTCTCCGAGTACCCTAAGGAACTACTGGGGCTTTAAACTCTCAGGAAAAGGGTGAAAAGCAACCTATGCCAAAGGGAACTGTAAATAAATAAGGCTAGACATTTTCAGTGTGCTTAAGGCATTTCCTGTTCTCTTTTCCTTTGTCTTCCCAACCCTGAAGCCCTCCAGAAGAAACTTCAATTATGGAGATAATACGTGTGCGTTTATTGTGGGACAGAAGACAACAGAATTTAAAACATTTCTGCTTCTTTAGTGAAGAAAAGGAGAAGCTATAAACAGGTCTTAGCTCTGTCTAACCCATTTTCCATTTGACTTTCTCTGGTCACCACCAAATAATTGCATGTACATCTGTACATGCAATCTGTACTTGCATAAGAGGCCAGATAGGAACTTCTGGTGTGAATGTTACTGCTTCAGAATGAACACAGCTGCTTCAACTAATAAAAGCTGCTCCAAAAACATCTGTGCAAACAGAAACCAGCCCTACAAATATTCAAGGGAAAAAATAGAGGTCCTAAATCACCCTGGTCTAATAATACTCTGCCCCCTACCTGAACAAATTTGCAAACCACTGTTTTTTCACTGTTTTCTAAGTTCTAATGATTAGGTTCAGCATCACTAATGCTCCTGTCAAGAAAATTCTGTCTGATTTTGCATGACCTTTAATCTTGAAGCAAACTGGTAGATTGATTTAATTTTTCAAATTATTATCATGCAACTCTTTGATTATGCTTGGGCAACATGGTCTAGTGTGAGGTGTCCCTGCCCATGGCACTGGGGTTAGAATTAGATGATCTTAAGGTCCTTTCCAACCATCCTATGATTCTGTGCTCATCTATCTACTCTAGAACTGATCTCAGCTCCCTCTAGCTCACATAATGTACACTCAAATACAGCAAACCTAAAAACCTTCAGTTACATGTTTACATTTTTCAGCTACAGAAATGTCTCTTCCCGTTTTTCTTCAATATAATTTGTATATAGTGTGCAGTGCAATGGTTAATGGGATCATCTTGAGAGAACACCCCTCTCCACCATGCACAAGGATTATGCTTGCTAGAGGACATGGTCTTAAATTGAAAACAATGTAGTCTAGGCCATTCAGATATCAATTACTTAAATCTCCATACCTGCAATATCCTATGTACTTCCTAGCCCTTACATAAACTTGCCACTATCCACATTTCCTTCATCTAGCCAAATTTATTCCCAAATTTTACATCTCAGGTCACTGAGGAAAACTAGATTCTAGGAAAGGCTGATTTGAAAAACAAAACCCCTCCATGAGAAGATCCCAACAGGACATAGCAAGTTCCAGCTGCTGCATTGGAAGAAACTTAGAATTGTCTGACACAACTTTTCTACTGTCATTGCAGAGTATGACTGAACGTCATCAGGTGGTTGGAAGAGCAAAGAAAGAATCAGAGTGCCTTTTATTTATAGACTAACTACACCTACACATTATCTTGGGACAAACTCATAAAGTGTTTTTGCAACTAGTTTCCACATTCATTCAACTACACGGATAGAGCTGGTTCAGTATAATGATAAGCCATCTGGGCAGTCCAGCAACAGTCTTCCTCCACATTCTCTGTAAAGACAGGAGATGGGCAGCTTAGGACTACTCATCCACAGCAGATGTAGCTGCTTGATCTTGCTGGTATTCAGCTCCCTCATTTGTAGCAACTGCCTAAGGATATCTGGGCATTGATGAGTATGGGATTTAAAAGTTAATTATTGAGAATAAAAGATTTAGAACAGTGAATCAGAAGTACTATCAGCCACACTCCAAAATCTACTGGAATTGGTGTAAGAATCAAATCTTTTACTTAGTGTATAACTATCTCTGTTACACTTGAGACACAGGTATGCTTAGACCACTGCTGTTGACCCGTGTATGTAGATTAATCAATGCTTGCAATGACTAAGTTGAAATGACTGGCTCCTCTTCCCATCTCACCCGTAGTCCATTGTGAACCATCTCATCTGTAGTCCTCCCCCAAAGGTTTCTGTTCTTTCCTGCAAGGTCCTTCTATATTTGTCCCACAGAAACAAACTACCAGATGGGTTCTAAGGGACCTGATCCTATGTGAAAACATCAGTTTAAAACTGCTCTCTCACAATTCTTGGCAAGCGCTCAGATATGAACCACATGTCTGGTGGAGGAATTTGGCCCACAGATTGTTTTTAATTAAATGCTTGTCAACTGATATTAAACGGAACTTCAGTGGCATAAGAATGCTGCAGAAATGATTCATCCTCAATGAAATTATTTCCTATGTAATTTACAAACTTCATTTCTTCAAACTGGAAGAATTTCATATGTGTTGAAACAACAACTACTTAAACAGTTAAAGTTGAAAAAATGCCAGATGACAGGAAACAGCCAGAGAAAAATCCTCATATTTCATTTTTGAGGATAGTATTCAAATGGGAAAATAATAAAAGCTGTTGAGGTACTTCATTAGACACTAGGCTAACTCCAGCTACCAGCAAGTCTGTTCTCATAAAATTATAAATCCATTATTCTTGTAGGCATATGAAACAAAAAATCAGGCCTGAAAACAGTATCTGAAAGGATGCAAAATAATAAACAACACTTTCATATTCACTTAAATCCAAACAATATGAAACCTATTCACTTTTCCTAAGTAGAAGAAATGACTGCAAATCCTTTTTGCTGAAAATCCATTATCTGAACTGTAATTTTACTGGCTAACAAAGCAATTAAGCCATCTGTCCAGACTGTTAGTACCTTACTATATAACTACTGATACTTTTGCTACACAGGCAGCAAAAAAAACTCCCAAACAAATCAAAAGAAGACTAATGCACCCACTCCTCAACCTCATGCTATCTGTCAATGCAGGCTTCAACTACTTATATTTCATCTTAAATATTGAGAAGCTCAAGGCAATTATTTTACAGCTATACTAAATCCAAAACACAAACCATCTTCTTTTAGAATAATATACAAGTAAGCTTACCCCTAATTATCAATCTCGCTGTTTCTTGATTCATGCTTTAAACTACAGGAACAAACGAGAGCATTCCCTCTCACGAGAGCATATCACTGCCTAAAGAGAGGCTTTACATCTTCCAGTTCAAAAATGAGGTATCTAATCTTTAAAAAAGCTAACACACTAAAGGAGATGAGCAGGTTAGATCTTATATTTACACAAAGATATATTTTACTGCAAAAAACTAAGGTATATAACAAGACATGCTTAACTACCGTAGGTATCTTTTTAAATATCCTTCACTCAGATTAAACTCTTCAAGTGTGCATAGACCAAGGCAGTAGAAAAATTAAAAAGAATTCTTATTTTATTATTTTTGTAAAAACAATCTTCAAAATTTTATATGGCCTAGATTTACGAATTCCTGTAACTTACTCATCAGTACTTATGTGGGAAGACTATTATTGCTGCACGCATGCACTGCATGATGCAGATCACTGCAAGCAACTTGCATTTCAGTCAGTGCTGCTGTTCATCACTTACAATTCACAGATTCAGTTCCACTCCCCCACAAGAAAAATATATGAAAGTTGAAATTAAGGCCAGTGTTACAGAGCACATCTTGTCTCCCAGCTCTAATAACTGCAGGACACTTTCTATACAGGACACCTTTTATCTGGATTTCCTTAATTAACTCAAGAAACTATAATCAGATTTTATTAGGATACAGCTTTAATTCTCAATACTTTGAGCACGTGAATTTGAAGTTTACAAAGAATTATTCACTCTGTCTTTCTGCACATGGGCCAAAATCTCACTACACTATGTACAGTAAAGCCTGGACCACAGTTAGTGCCATCTTTCTGTGCCAGGGGATGAAAAATTTATGAGGTGGCACTGTAAAAAAAAAAATTGCCTACGACAGACTAATTGGATCCTGTACAGAGAAAGACTTTTCATGATCAAAGAAAAAATAAAATTAAACAGCCACCATTTCAAAACCCCCACCAAAAATCACTCACCACAAAACTTTGATGTCTCCATAATAATTTCACTGAAAGAATAAAGGAGGGGGAAAAAATCCCTTGCAATTAATCTTTATACCACACTGATAAAGGATATAAAGGATTGCCTTGCAAGTAATACCACTCTTTGTTAGAGCTATTTCAATCTAAGTGTTTTGTTCACTTGAATTATCTTTTTCATCTTGTTCTCTTTCTTGCCCAAGGAAGAGTTTGGAGTTTCAAAATCTCCATCACCAAATCAGCCTGTTGAACCCACTGAAGAAAAAGCTTGTCATTGTTCTGTCATTGTTGCTGTATACATGCCTGATT
This sequence comes from Psittacula echo, assembly GCF_963264785.1. NCBI lineage: Eukaryota > Metazoa > Chordata > Aves > Psittaciformes > Psittacidae > Psittacula > Psittacula echo. The sequence goes on from NC_137736.1 coordinate 72,633,945, forward strand.
TGTACCCTCAGTTCATCAGTTAAGATTATAAAATGAGTTATGAAGATGAGTAGACCAAACACATTCTTGTTATGAAAAGATTTTCCAGTGTATTTCAGGATTTCAACAAGACTTGGTCCTGAATACCAAGCTGCCTGTATTTGGCTGCAAGTTTTTAACTCTAACTCTGTTGAGGCACTCATTAGTTGTTCTCCTTATACAGGAGAGGAAAAAAAAAAAAGTAATAGAAATACAAAAGAGCACAATGTACCTACTTAATTTAATTTTTGTTTGTTTTGTCAAAATAACTAGTCAAATGTCAAAGTAGCTACAATATATACCTAAAATATGACTTCATACAAAGAACTGGTGAGTGTATAAAGTCTTACAAAGGTACCTCAATCAGTAATAATTTTCCAATCCTCCTGCCTTTCAGAGGAGGTGTGCTTCTGTTAAGCTTCATTGAGACTTACTATTGTATTTCCAGCATCCCTTCCCTCTGGCTGGTCAGTACAATGATAGTCTTTGAAACAGCCCACACACTGAAATTATTACCAGCCACTCTTCATGAGCCACAGAAGATGCAACCACTCTGAGCAATCACAGTATCTACTGGTCTTAAACTCCCTGGTCCCTAGCAGCTGAACACCTGCACACCATCTTCATCACTGAGACGAACAGACACATCTTCCTCTACCTCCTCCTCAAGCTGAAGGCTTCCAAATGAGTACTTATTTCTAGGCATGGGAGAGGAACTCAGTACAATGGGATTTCCAAACACCAGGGGGTGAGTGAAGGGGTTAATGATTTCTGAATCAGAATCGCTAGATTCTGTCCCACTGCTGGTGGAGCCCTCCATCATCTGGACTGCAGCCATGTGATCCACCACGCCACTGGCATGCAGTGACTGTATCACTGGGCTATGCTTTGATTGTGCCCCAGCTGGCATACCGTTGGCCATCATTTTGCCTTCTGGAGAAGACACCTTAGCCACGCCGCCTCCTTTATAATACCTCTCTGATCTATACTCTTGTCCAGAGGTTGAGGATATCTGACTTAGGATAAATGGATCTGTAACTGATTTATTGCAGAGATCTGCTTTTTTCTGTGCACGAGACTGTTGAGAACCTGGAGAATATCTGCAATACCCACGGCCACGGCCGTCATGGCTATCCTCCTCCCCAGTCCTCACCCTGCAGTCATGCCCATTTTCTGAGACATAACCCTGAGAGCCAGTTCTACTCAGGCTCATGTTAGGGCTTGACCCTTTGCTGCTGGGAGGCAATGGAGTGGCCAGTGGACTACGGCTCCCTGGCCCTCTAAACATTTCATCAACCAGTGAGCTGTGCCTTGGCATCCTGGGGCTTCCTCCAGTGTAGAAAGAGATATTAGCTGGGTTATCATCATCAAGGTACTCTTCAGAGAGATACTGGGAAGACTTTAGAGAAGCTGAGGAATCCCTGTATCTAGTTCTATTGCAATTTTCATCTCTGTAGTGAATATAGGCACCACTGGTCAAATCACCCTCATAATTGTCATTTGTTTGGGAATATGACCGGGTTATTTGTCCTCTGAGCAGATCATACTCGCTATCTACATCACTGCAGTCAATGAAAGGAATGGAGGTGCTGCTGCCATGAGCAGCCCTGGAAGCTGGACCTGTGCTTGGTTGCTGTGATTGAGGTCTGTTCTGCTGCATCCTGTCCTTAGTAGCCTCTTCTTCTTCCTCCACTGCTGACACCACTGCTCCATCCACCTTTTTGCCTTCCTTTGGGCTCTTCTTTAAGGAATGGCTCTTGTGCTGTCCAGTGTCTTTTGGTGATGCTTTCAATTCCTTTCCTTGCCGGCAGCTCTGCACTGCTGCAGTATCATTGTCGTCTCCATAGGCAAAGCTAGAGCTCTGGAAAGATAAAAAAGGGAAGGCAAGGGGGAGACAAAGGGGGAGGGAAAGGGGGTAGGGAGAGGTGTGGGAGGGAAGGGAGCCGGAGTGAAAGGGGTACGTGTAATTATGCACCAGAATTTTTCACAGTACAACATAGGAATCTCTTAAAAGCAGAAGAGGTAACCCAAGCTTCAAAACAAATACAATTAAAAAAAAGAGGTCTCTGATCTTAAATAACAGAAAAATATATAAGCTAAGCAAAGGAAGAGAAGGCAGACAATGTGGTGGTATTTGAGGTCTTTCCATGCCCTAAGGCAGCCATCAACACTCCAGAGCATCAACCTGTCCACACTACTCTGAGAAGGTGGAGGAAAAGATAAACACATGAGACAAATTCTGCACAGCCCACTTATATACACTAAAAAAGCCATGTGTGGGCTTTTGAGCACCCCACATTCAATCCCTGGAGCACACCTGCCACTAGTTCATGGGCTGACTTTTCTGCATATATAAATATGTCGCATCTGGCCCTGTAGCTATGGTCTACCTACCTGAGCTTGTCTTTGTTATTTTAAAATGCTAAAAGATAGTTCAAATGGGCTGCATTTGTAATAGAATTCTCTGAAGCTCTTAGATTTGCAGAAATGAGAGAGACTGTGAATATCAAAAGGAAGCAATGCAATGAAGGTGAAGGTTCAGGTAGCATTCTTAAATACACTAACCTAGTAGCTTGATCCCGTCATTTAAGTTTTATCTAACATAAAGTTATGTGATTAAAGGTTTGCCTCAACAAACACAGATGAGCACAGAAAAACACTGGCAGTTGGAGGAACCCCAATATCCTAGTCAGGAAAATGGAGCTCCCTGACCTGGCTCCTCTGGATGCTGTCCCAAGAGAGCCATCACCCCATCCATGGTCTGGGTATGTCTGGGATAGCAGCAACTGAAGAGACCAAAGCAACAGACCTGGCTGGTTAGGTAGGTCAATGTGTAATTGCTAGCGAGCATTCAACTGGAGTAGTTGATAAGTAGCATAAGAGTTGGAAGCCACATACTGAAGCAGCCGTAAGTCAGGCCAGCCAGATGCTGGAAAGACCATTGGGCCTGGGAGTCAATTACTAGCAATTTCTTAAGTCTGTACCAGCTATCAGAGAGGTATCTTTCATGTGTTTGTCTTTGTGGCTGAGGCAACCAGGAACCCAAGGATCCAAGTGTCAGTTACTGGACAGACTGTCTAAGATGAATTACTGGAGAAACCCACACATGTGTGTGTCTCTATATCTGAGCACCAGTAACTGGAGTGGGAATGTGAGCCTTGTAGGATTGTATGTCCAGCCACTGGGAGATCTAGGGATCCAGGAGCCCACTACTGGCTAGACTGAGTGTCTAAGACCAGTTGTGGGAAGGATCCATATTGTATATACGTATGTATATTCTTCACTAATGAACTTGCATCCTGATCAGCCAAAGAATGTAACAGGGTGAGGCCACCGGCACTGTGCTTGTGGGAGTGCTGTTTTCTGTTTGCTTTTACCTATGTGGCTGGATTGTGTATACACATTGTATATTTGCATTTATGTGGATGTCTATAGCGAATACATTTGCAGCCTTACTACTAGCTGCACCTAGGAAAATGCAGCTGGTGCAACCTCGCTCCTATTGGATTTGCAAACTCCTAATGCATAGCAGCTAATAATGTAAGACAAATACTTTAGGTATCTACCATAGATAATGACTATAATGCTCAGAGCTGTAATTTTTCTAAGGAAATAATTCTTCTTCTCCCTGGCTAATACAACAAAACACCTTGTCACGGACAACTAAGACTCCCCAGTTAAGGAAAAGAATTAAACTTTTCCCAGATGCAATAACCAAATAGAACCCAGGACCCTAGCAATAACACTGCAGACTGCAGCTTTTTCAGATAAGCTCTGTATTTATATTTGTCTGGTTGTCTGGTAGTAACACTATTCCACAGTTAAAATGAACCTGTCCTACTTGAAGAACCTAAAACTTATGACACCCAGGTCTCCTCAGCTCCCAGTTAAATGGTAAGTGAGCAGAAATCTATGCTCCTGGAGTTTTAAAAACAGTAATCAGGGTAATCTAACAGGAAATGTCTAAAAGGCATAAGCCAGGGTTTCATCAACATCACTGACTTGTTTTGGCACCTCTGTATGCTGTTCTGAAGGCTGTGCAGTCAGACTCCTGATGGACTGAATCTTGCTGTGTTTCCTGGAGATAAAAGGAAAATCACAGTAAGAAGCCATTCCATTGCCTTTTATTTTCCTACAAATAGGAATCAAGAGAAATGCCTTCTAAAATTAAACCTCTCAATAGCAGCTTTCATAAAAGTTTGCTCCCAACCACATTAACATTCCTCCTTTCTGTAAAATTTCAATGCACTATGTGCTGCAAACACATCACTGTAAGAAAAGGGAGAGGCACTGAAGCAAAAACGGTCTATCACATGAACATGACTCAAAAGCAAGGAACTGTTGTCATGGCCTTTGTGGCATCTTGGCCGTTACTTTCAGTTCATCACAAACAAGATGAGCTCAGACAGAACCGGCTCTCTCAGGTTGGAAGATTTCCCTGGAGGGGAAATCCACTTGAGGTTGGCTATGCCTACTTCTGTTACTTTGAGTATTATTACGAGCTGAATATCCCTGTTCCTATACATTAATGACAACCCACCAAAGAGAGTGCAAATCAATATGGGAAGAAGTTACCTGTGATGGTAAGACATTCACTGCTGAAAAACAGATTGAAAAATGCTGACTTTAAGGAAACCATGGGTTATACCAACTTCCACCAAAATATGCAGGACCAAAGCGGAATTATACAAGTGATAAACTGTCAAACCAGCAAAGAAGGATTTTTTATTTTTTTTTTTTAACTTGGACTGGTGCCAAGATCTTAGAATATAACTACCTGGAAATTGTTACTTTTCTTTGATTAAAAAAAATTTGAACAGGTTACTTATTTCCTCTCACCTTTCAAACTGCACTTTTTTGTGCCCTCCTTCTTTAACATAGTCAAGAACTTGCTTCTGAGTCCGACCACTGGAAGAAAAACACAGAAATAGACACATATTTTTATCAACTTGCACATTACTTGCCTCTTTTTTTTTTTTTTTTCCCCTACAGAGCTACTTTTGGATGCTATTTCAGAGCTGCTTAAATTCTGTTGTGTGCCCTTTATGGGGTACTACATTACTGGGAAGTCACCACAATAAAAAGCAAAGCAGGGTTTAAGCTTTCCTCTCATGGAACAGAAAATATTCTTGAATCATTTTGAGTCAAATACCAGCCTTCCCTAGCATGAGTAAACCACGAAACCAAGATAAAAAGAGCAGAAATGCACTTCATGACTCAGTTACTACTATGAAAAATGTCAACTAAGCTTATATATATTTCCTGCAGAAATGTAGGCTGGAAATCCCTTTCACCCTTTTTGCTACAGGCTGCGAAAAAGTAGTGAGAAAGCCCAGCATTTCTTATTGTGCAAAGTTATAAATTCCAAAGGTAACTGGGAACAATAAAGGAAACCCACACCTCAAGAATGCTCAAAAGAGAACCAAATTCCTCCTGTTCATGTGAAGCTTTCAACCAACTGAATTACCACAAGGCCTGGAAAAAGTTACTGAATTTATTTAGCACAGACCACACTGACTGGAAGACATAGCCAAAACCTGCTCTCTAAAGCAGAAGGTAAGTTGAATGGACCTACAGTCTTCTATTTACTCAGGCAGAAATTTGACAAGTTATAGCTTGTTTACTCTAACACAGGTCCTTCCATCTTGATTAATTTACTTTGCAGGCAAGAAACAAAGTGGAAAGAGAGACTGAATGGGCATATCTGCTGCGTTCTTGTGCAAGACAATTGGAGTGTACAGCTTATCTCAGCAAAGAGGGTTTCTAGTTGTTCAGCTTATATCAGCTTTGCAAACAAAATAAACTTTATAAATGAAAGGATTTCCGCCCCCCAGCATATGCAATGCAATACAGTATCTACAATGAGTCTCCTGTCAGTGTAAGGAAAAAAACACATTAACCCAACTGTTAAAAACTTTTCTACAGCTTTAACAACATTGCAAGTGGATTTGGTCTCAGCATAGGTGGTCATCTCACATGAATCCTTTGCAAGCATAAAGGTCTCAGCATGAAGAAAAGCCATTGCTTTTAACTGCACAGAAATGGGTTTACCACAGCAACATGCAATGGAAATTAAAATGGAAATAAAAATCTCTACTCTGTTACACAGGAAAGATACCATGCTAGAAGCAGAGGATCTCAGAGTGCCAAAAAGTTGCCAGCTAGTGTTGCTTAGGACACATGTGGATTTTCTTATGTGAAAACAGCTGGAATCTATACACTTTATATCATACCTCCAGAAAGCTACGTTTGCAACACCTAATACAAAATTAATGCAGGCTTTTTCCCTAGTGTTCTTTGCCCTGTTCTGGCTGAGAAGATGCAATGGAAAATATAAAGGAGCAAACTACAATATAAATAAAGGAAAGTGAAAATAATAGGTTTAATTTTAGATCATTATGGATGTGATTTTGAAATGGGGAGGCAACAAAGATGGAAGAAGAATGCAGGTCTTACCTGAACCTAAATGATGAACCTCTAGAAAAAAGAACAGGTTTAGGCTTTGGTTTAGGTTCCTCAAAAAGCCTGAAAAAGGCATGATGCTCCACACAGATCTTCCAGAAAGACTTGCAAAAATCTCGACTGGCCATAAGGAATTCCAGGGTGTCCTGGAATGAACTCTGCAAACAGAGATAGCATTTGCAATGTAAAGAAGCAAGCAACATGAATTACAGAGATCTACATTGACAAAGACATGCTATGCTACAAAAAAAAAAAAACAAACAAAAAGCTTTCCTCACTGCCTTTTAGGCTTAACAGGTCCCACCCTTCCCACTTTGAGACAACAATTTGACTGACAGCATCAGAGCTATTGCTCTAACTGCCTTTCACTGACAAATATGACAGAGATAAAATTAATGAGAAGAGGTGGTTTACATGCTACAACTTAAGAATTGATGATATAGTACCAGACTCACAGCCAGAAGACAAATCTGTGACATTCAGTTAACATTTCCTTTGCTAGGACTCTCACCTGAGATGCTAGGTTGATGCATACAGTACCAACAGTGAACATGAGAAATTAATTTAAATAAAGAAATCTTCTTGAGGTGATAAAAACATATGTCTGATCTGTGAGTAGAAAGTTACCAAATAACCTTTTGTGAACTTCATCAATTCTTGACAAGAACTTACATTCACATCAGGCCGTAGTTTGATAAGAAAACGTTTCCTTTTGAAGCTCAGCTTTCGAACCTTAGCCCAGTTGAAGGCATTGATCTTGGTGTGACCCTACAGATTAAAAAGACAGCAGAGTTTAAGTATTCCAGATCTGGAGAAACCTAAACCACTAGAGTAAGCTTGTCATAAATAAATCATCTATTCACTTCACTTGAAATTATGGTTTTTCTTATCATTCATTCTCTGATAACGCAAACCATAAGGCAACTGGTACTGTGACTAGAAGCAGATACTTATAATTAAATTCTTGCACCTAGGACTAGGTATATTGAGTTGACTCAACACCAACTGCACAAAACAGAGTGGTCCAGTTTTTGCCCAGATGATGTTATCTCGTTTCACTATGCCGACTCCAATCTTCACTGGACCAAGTCACCTCCCAGAGGTGCCTCCTTCTCTTTTTACCAGCTACAGAGAATGCAGGGAATCCAAACACATAATGTGTCACCCCACTTTGGTGGGGTAGATTTCCTCCCTCTTAGTCTGTCTACAGGGCAAAATAAACATCCCTTCAAATACTACTTAACTGAGGGAAAAACAGCAACTGAACTGGAAGTATTCTGACCTTTTATCATAGGGAGCAATGGAAGTAAATGAAACTTGAATAAATAAATAGTCTGTAAAGAGTCATAAAATGCTTTTCCCAAAAAAGCAATCAAAATCCTGAAGCAAACAGCAAGCCTGAAAGAAATTATCTTCAGAATAGTACAATTCTCAGACACTGCATCATTAGCCCCTACCCCCCAGAAGTCTCGATCTTACCCATGTTTAAAAGTATTTGCTGTATTACTTTAAAATACTCATTACAGCAGTTTGTTCAGTAAAGACTTTAGTACAAACATGCTTACAGTGCAAAATTCTGAGAGCTCCTATAGAATTGCTAAAAGCAGAAACCCATGCTGATTTGGGTGCCATCACCAGACGCCGTAGGAGTAATGACAGTGTGAAGATCTCTGCTAAGTCAACCTGCTGTCTAAGAATCCCATAATTAATCTCCCTTAGAATATTCAGCAGCACTGACACTGAATTCTAAATAAATGACAGGCTTTAAAATATGTCATTTGTGCTTGTATCATTTGGGAGTGAACCTTTATTTTTCTCCTAATGAGGTTTTCATAGTTCAATATTTATCAGTTATATCCAAACTAAAGAGATGAACTTAAGGCTCTTGCCCTGTGAAGTGCTTAAAGGAAGCCTTAAGCTTACTGCCAGATACCAATTGCTGGACAGACTCCAGCACATTAGAGCCTGACTTCATCATTCAGTCTTGGAGCTTGACCCAACAAAATCTCCAAGCATTTCTGAAAGTTCATAAAAGATGTGTTCTGCAAGTCCCAAACACATTAGGACAAGGAGAGATGACTGAATTTTAGAGCTTTATAAATCAGGCCAGTGAGGTCAGTGAACATGTACTTTCAGGTAAAAGACAGTCTTAATTTACAAGGCTTTGCAATTCAGTAATTCAGCTGATGAAAATACTGTGGGGGAGCAGCAGATGGGCCTGAACATACAATTAGTTATGTGCATTTCTAACATCATTGTGGTGTTCTGATGCTTCAACCTATGCTTCAGTTTTGGGGTTTTACTAGCCACACATTAAGTTGTTTGGAGTTTATATATATATATATTTGGTTTTGTTGTTGGTTTGGGGGTTTTTTTAATGTCTATTTCAGAGCATTTGGGTCAGAGTATTCCGGGTTTGTTGCTGTTTGTTTTTCTTCATAAAAGGACTGAAAGTACTTTGTAAGTTGGAAACGTTAGTATTTTAACTATAGTCAAACAATTAAAATGAATAATCAATTACAAGTGTAAAATTGTGTATTTTAAAGAACAGTTAACTTTCTGTTTTTAACACAGAGTGAGGTAAATACGATTTTGGATGCTAGCAGACACAATTCCATCCGAGGTGAAAGCAGCTTATATCAGCTGACTACCTGTACCTTCACAACTGTAAAAGCCCAATTTGTTACTTACCTAAAGGGTGCTGCAGAACAAGAATTTGATAAATCTACTAATTATGCTTCATGAACATTTGCTAGGCTGACTGAGGTAGGAGAGAAGAGGAAAGAAATCTAAGGAAAATACTTTGGATCTTTCAGGGAAAGAAGTAAGATTCATGGATTCAGCAAAAGTAGAATGGCCAAGGCTGGTCAAGAAAATTGCAAAACTCTGACAAAGTAATGCTGCAGAGATTACATCCTTCTCCATGTATTCCTGTTGTCTGCTGTTTAATTTGTCCCTGCTTCACATCCATTTAGTATGCACCACACCTGCAATACCTACCTTCTGGTATATGTAGGAGGTATCAGCATGAGTAGCTTGCAAATTGTAAGCTATGGATCAGTTTGCATCTTGAACAGCACATTGTAGCCGTAAATGGAGTTTTACCCTGTGCAAGCAAATCAGGTAAGAGTCCCTGGAAGTGAAGGACCTAATGCAGCTATAAAAGGTTTAAGGTCATTGTTAGAAAAAATGTGGAAGTTCCTGAATTTTCCCAACCAAATTCTTTCAGACATGGCTCAGGTCCTAAATTCTCATTACTGTAAATCTCTGTGCTTTATAAAGTACAAAGTCATGTCCTGAGCAGCTCTAACCTGAAACACCAGAATGCCTGTGTTGGCAACAGCCAGGTTGATTTTTGTCCCTTCCCTGTCCTTGGCTGGATGCAAGCGTATTCCATACATCTCTAGCCGGCGGGCAATCTCTAAAAGCTGGAAGTCTGACTCTGCTGGTGTCTGTCCCCTTGAGAAACAAAACAGAGAAGACACAAAAATCCATCACACATTTTAATAGAGATTAACAGGTCCTTCAGAGAACAAAGAGACATTTCATCAGAAAGACTGAAACCTGTCAGAGGTGCATGATCTGTATGGTTTTATTATGTTCCCAGATTTATATCAGGTAGAACAACAGCTTTATCTTAGTCTAAATCAGTATTAAAGAATCCACAGATTTTACAGTCTATGAGAAATTTTGATTGCTCCAATTCTGAAACAAGCGATACAGCCAGATTTTGAACCATTAACTTTAACAGAATTCACTACCTGTCTTTCTATTTCCCATTAGAAAAACATGCTGTATTCCTAAAAAATAATAATTAAAAAAAAAATCAAAACAAAACAAAAAACCAGAAATGTGTATGGACATTGCTCATTGTAAAAGTAAATGCAACACCAAAATTAAGTGACACAGAAGACATTAAAACCTTAACATAAATGTTGGGGACCCATGAGCACTAAATTAATCATGACAGAATTATGCAGAAGTTCTGATTATTACTGCTATAGAACTCCTTACCACTCGTATCTAATTCAATCTAGCTCAAAATGAGACTATTCAGGTCTTGAAAGTGTTCTCAACAGCATAAAAACTCCAACTATTGTATGCTGTATTTGTAATTCTTTTAACCATCTTCTTACCACTAGTCTTTTCTCCAGGCCTTAGGATACCAATGTGCATCATCATCTTGAATTGTATTCCCCCAAATCCCTAATTCTGCAAGCAGTATGCGCTTTTCCTGGAACTATTGCTAAACTCCTTCACCCATCTCTAGATGGGTGGTGAAAAGGATGGAAAGTTGAAAAGGCAACATTCGATGTCCTTGAAATGAAAAAGACTGTTGTCAGAAGTGCCCGACTGATCAGTCATCATTTGCAGTCATACCTGCATGCAGAAAATCAGCACTGAAGCATTTTGTATGAAATAGACTGTAAAATCATCGCATGCTTGAATGAATATTAAAATCAATTGCTCTTTAAACATCTTGTTATGATGACGAGAAAAAGGCAGGAGTAACCTTCAGGAAACTCATAGGCTTGAACATTTTTTAAGAAGCAACCTCTGAGAAACTCAGAGGTCCAAATCTCTTTTGCGCTTATGATGTAGCACGTATTTACAGTTAGAACTACTCTAAAGGAAAAGATGACCATTAACAAGAACAAAAAAGTCTTACGTGTGGCCACGGTGAAATTCCATGATTTTGTCTTCTAGTGCTTCTTGCTGAGGTATATACTTGTTCTTCGCCAAGTGTTCACGATCTATGGTTTCATCAAAATCCCCAATCTCAGCTATGGAGAATTTTAAGAAAAGTCTATTAAAACACTGCATTAAATCTGAAATATCTATGCAATTCAAAAGGTGCAGAGAGCTGGGAAGAGGACAAAGAATCAGTTTCTTGCAAGCTGTGTCATGGTTTTACAATTCAGATTCCCACTGAGTTATCTTCTAGACATTCCTCTCTTCTCCTGTTAGCATGTGATATGCAAAAGAAGCCCAAGGTCTCCTCCCATCTAATCAGCTGTTGGATGTCAACTGAACAACTGAAGACATCACAGTGCCACCCTGACTTGTGTGCGGGGTAAGTGTGGGGGTGACAGGGAGGACAGCACTAATTCAGCAGAACTCATCTGTCTCTGTCACGCACATCATGGTGCTCAGGTGCCGTTCCATGGAGCAGCCAAGCACAAGCTTACTCCTCAGGCCCATGCGCCATGCTGTAATCTTGGAGGGAAATCTGAAAGATGGGGTTTGTTTGCTTGTTTGAACGCAGGCATGTATCCCACCTCATGGGGTTATGAAACATTTGTCTTCCTCTAATTTTGCAGCAGTTTGAGACACATTCTGTCTCCCTCCTCCTCAAAGTTGCTCCCATCTGCTGCAGTTATTCAGTACCGTGTGTGCAACAGTATGTCACACCCACCTTCCATTTTGCAGCCCATTGAGTGAGATTTCCTCTTTTTAGGGGTTTGGGGAACGGGAAGGAGGCAGTTTATGTGTGGGTGCCAGATTACTATCTTGTTGCCTGCTATTCTTGGAATGCCTCTGAAAATCTTGCCATTGGCTTTTTCACTGAGCAGCCAGAGTAGCAGCGTCTGCCAGCAAACCTGCTGCAGTAGCACCAATATCGCTACAACAAAGGCTGCCACATTAATAATGCCAGTGAAATTAAAATGCAGTGCCCTCAAATTAAATCCAGGTTGCAGTCACACACATTGTGCAGTTGACCTAGAGTATCATGGACCCAAGCTCAGATATTCACCTCAGTTCTGCTCGTGTAAATGAACCCTTAATCCAGTTCTGTCCAAAATAAGTTTATTTAGAAAAAATAAAAGTTTCAGATGATGTTTATCTGCAAATGTGGACGAGGGGGTAATAGCCTTGTGTAAGCAGGGAAGATGAGGACCAATGCATCTATGAATGACAGAGCAAGTACCACAAATCTTTAGGATCTGCTTTTAACCCTAATTCAAATAAAATGCAAATTTCTCTTCTTTAATGAAGCTGTAAGCCTGTCTAGGTTTGCAACACCTCAAATAACATGAGCCCTGATTCTTTAAAATGCGGTTCATACCCTATACGTCCTTGTACATGGATGGATTTAAGCCACCTTCTGTAAGGCTTTCTTCAGAGCCAAGCGTACAGAAGCCTCTTACTTCACTTCTACATGGTTTCTATAATGCTCTCTGCGTTTGTCAGCTGCAAATCCATTATCCAAATTGTCCTCCTGGCTTTCAAGTTACTTCTGAATTTGTTCTCTCTGACTTCACACTCAATTGCTTTTACTTGTCTCCTTAGCCCTCCTTTTCCCTATTAAGTGCCTTTCTACTAGCACTCCCTCTAAAACGAGAGGGAGTTGTATTTTGAACATTGTCAGCATCACTTACAACTCTTCTTTAAAATCTTCTCATGTGTTTTAACCAAAGACTGATTTTCGTTGATGCTTTCTTTTCTCTTATCTTACATGTGCATTATACCATGCTGCATTCTGCCTGCATCAGCACTTGTGATACGTCTAATGCTTTGTATTTCAGCTCTTTTCCTTTAATCAGTACATCTTACTTCACATTCACGTTACTGCATCATTTCCAGTATCAAAGTCTCCTCGCACTTTTAATACTTTCTACAATGCTTAAGATATTTTTAAATAGCATGTTCCAAATATAAATTTTATTCTGTAATATAAATGCTAATTTAACAGAAACCTATTTGCTGTCATATTATGTTTTCATATAAATAACAGTCTCTAGCATTGACATAAGCTTGTATACATAATATAAAGGTCTCCTGGAATCAGATATCCCCCATGGAAAAAGCTGGTAGGCGCAGCACTGATAAGACATACAATCCCTAATCTGCATTCTCAATCTCTCCACTTTGGTATCATTACTCTTATCAGCTGCCTAGTTTTATTTTTGTTGCAGACAAACACATAATACGTCTTTTTTTGCTACTGAATAATAATCTAGAGAGAAAACAAATACAAAAGACAGCCATGGGGGTGAGGTACATCTATAGATAACTCAGACCAGAGAAAACTTTCACAGACAAACATTAATGAGACAAGAAGATACATAAATGAATGAGATAGCTGCAAACTTCTAGCAGAGGTTTCTAGCAAACAATGTTACACAAAAAAAGCGAGAAGGGAAAAATCATAAACAGCAAACAAAAGGTCCATCTTGCAGTCAGGAGATGGTAGATGCACCATGAGGCACAACATCCCTCTGCCCAAAATGGCAGTTCAGGTTCTGTGAATACTCTCTCACTTTTGCGTGACGAATCTCTCACCTCTCTCCTTCTGACACAGGGAAAAATCTCATTTTTCAGTACAGAAGTCTCTTACCTTACTCACCCTATAATGAAAGTACTACTTGATTACTAAAAGTACTACTTTATTACTAAAATCCCAGTTCAGAATCACCCCGCATCTCCAGCTCGCAGGGGAAAGGGACAAAAACCTAGAAATATTTCAAATGCATCATGTCAGCAACTGAAGAGAATTATTTAGTCCAACAGTATAATGCATCTCAGCAGCATAAAAGCAATGGTGGGGATTTGCCATTTTTGCACACTTTCAAAAGAAAGCTTCTTGCCAGCCTGCATAGATGTGTCTAGGGGAATGGCGAGGAGTACAATGGAGGAATTGAAAAAACACTCAGATATATTTGAGTTTAACTGCACAGAGGAGGGAAAAGGGCAGCTTGTAAACGTGAAAGGACATCCTGTATTCTACTCTCTTAAGCTGCTGCTTTAGCAAAACAAGCTAACAGCTGCTCTCTGAGCAGTTCAGACACCAGAGGTGTAGGTGGTTCAGTGAAGAACTTGAGTAAACAATAAAAGATAAGACAGACATGAAAAAGGATCTAAGTAGGAATCACGCATATAAACTATAAGAGCTCAAGAGAGGATGATCATGGAGCAATACCTCAAATGAAGAGAGACACAAGCATTAGGGTGTCTTCTCCCCAGCACCTGTCTTTGGTGCACAGGCATTTAGTAGGAAAACTCACCCTCCTAGAATGCAATGTAACAAACGATACTCAATTCTCCCCAAATGATCAAGACTTTTTTTCCTGAGATGAAAGAACTAGCTTAACCAAGGAAAGAACCACCGTTGGCGTGCTGGACACTGTAACGGGATAAAATGAAAGACACGAAAAGCTCACTAGCCAAGAGTCTCAGTTTTAAAATGGTATGAGAAATACAGAATTTCAGAGAGGCTGCTGCACACCTTATTGTTACTCAGTCACACTGGGCAATGATGACCATGGCAAATAGAAAACTATGCAATACCTGCCTTTCCAACAGCAATTGATGAGAAACTGCCGTAACACTCAGAGTATGACAAACATCTCTGTCGACTGTAATTTCCACACAACAGAATTTCAATGGAAATATGCAATACTGAATTGCACAATGACCATTCAAAACAACAGTCTATTATGACCATTATGCAAGCTATTAAGCGTTTTTTACTAACATTATAATCAAGATGAGTATCCATAAAATCTTGAAATGAAAAACATACATTGCCTTTCAAGTGATTTGAAAGCTAAAACAAGTTTTGATTTGATTAATAAAGTTAATGTACAATTCCACTGAACAGTGTCATTGTGCATACTTCACAATTATAGAAAAAAAAAAGCTTAAAATCTGTTGGTTTTTGCTTCCCTATCAGTTTCCTCTTAGGACTGTGATTCAGTCTGGCATTCTAAGCATGTTTGTTTACTACATTCTCTAGACAGTATACAGATTTCCAGGAATTTGACTGCTCTGCTGACATGATACAAAGTCTAATTAAACAGGAATTTAGAAGAATTCAGGCTGTCTGCCACTGCCTGCAAAGTTTGCTTTTTAAATGACCCTAGGCAGACTACCAAGTGCAGTGCCTTAAAAATGCAAGTCATGTGTCCAGGAGCTCTTCTTTATTTGAAAGAGTAAATTGTCTGTATTTGAATGCCATCATACAGAAGCACAATTAATTGTCCATATGGCTTAAACCTGTCCCTAGAGGACATCCAACCAATTGTCCTGTTTATCCTCCTGGAAAGAAAAGGGAACTTACACTGTACTATGTGTGAGATTAAGAGGGCAGTGCTGGTATCATTACACGTTAGCCTTCCCTGTGCCAGGTCCTGCTTCACTTGCAATGCAAATAGGTACCTGCGAAACCAAAGGGAACAAAGGGTTACACAAAGCATAAGGGAAAGAGGGGAAAGTATTTCAATCCCAGCTCCTTTTTTGACTCCATGTTCCTTTCAGTTCTTGGAATCTACAGAAGTGATCTGCATTTCCTAAGTTTAGAAGCTAAGTAAAGCATAACAGATACTGTACTACAGCCATTACAGTCTTACATGGTGGCTGCTTTGCAGAACCAAGATACCTCTCTTTTTCTCTCTCCTTCCCTCCCTTGGAACCACACCAATGAGATATGAGTGGAAGCAAATGTGACAGCTATTAAGTGCTCAGCAACTGCACAGCAAGTAGCACTAGATAATGGAGCTGCTTGTAACTACGAAGAAATGCCAGATAAACCAGTGATATATAGTTATCAGTTAGTTCTTGTACCTTTGCACTCACCTGGAAACAAGGAGCAAGATCTTGATTAAACAACTCTAGCTAGCTCTGGTCCTTCTGTGGTCCCATTACTTGAGCTACCTGTGCATCAGCCATTTTTAACACTGCCTCCAAACCATTTCAGCCACGTAGGACAATTCTACATTAACAGTTTAAGTGCAGGGACAACACAGGTCTGTGACATTATTTCAACATTTAAATTTCTTTAAGCTTCAACAGGAATTTAAATTGCTTAATTCCACTCAGCATACTAGTGGAAGAATACAGCACAAAAGTGTTGTATTCTCTGCTTCTTCAAGTGATAAAGCTGTTCCCTGTGGATATGCTTTCACATCCTACACACTGCTGTGTACATATATTCAAGTTCCCTACCATGCACATTTAAAATCTAACCAAAAAAGTCATTAGGATTCAGAGACACATCTCCAGGTGCAGAAAGAGATCAACAAAAATCAATTTACAGTTCAGATACTAAGCAACTGTTATGCAGATTATCTATTTGGAAACAGAAATGTTTCATTACCAACATCAATCACATTGTGAGTTTTTATTCCTCCATTTTATTGTTTTTACTCAGTCTTTCAAGTAAATATTCCCTGTTCTTACCCCACTCTTCTACTTTTCTCTGTCCAGGCCAGCAAGAGATATCAATCATTTATTTTTTTTCCATTCCATTGCTTTATTACCAAAACAAAGCAAGACAGAGACAAACACAGAACATCACAAAGGTGGACTTGTTCCTTATAGAGCAAGTCATATGGAAACCAGAGTTCTTTGTAAAACAGCACTTCCTTGTGTTGGAAGACTGAAACCAAAAACTAATAGTGAAAATACTGAATCAGAATGGAAAATTGTAATTAAAACTAATAATACTGCAGATCAGAAAAGGAGTTGAAAAGTTGCAGTGAAGAAATACTGCATCAGAACAATGTTTCTCACCATAAAGGAAGGACCTATTCACATGGAAGAACCTTAATAGATCCTTCATATACATATAATATCAGGTTGGAAGGGACCTCAAGGTCTGAACTTGAAGCTAATACTAAAAGGCAGCCATTGATCCTCACCCCGTCATTTCAAATTCCATGTTCTCCCCTGTGCCCACTAGAGATTTAGTAAGAAAAAACAGGCATGTAGCTACTAACCTTGTCAGTTCCTCCTGCAGCTGAGCATGGTCAGGTGGGAAGAATTTTACCACAAATTTTACAACAACATGCTTCGGTCCTATGGGAAATGTCAAAGGAAGTTAGCAAACATCAGTAACGTGCTGACCAAATTTTATTACGCAGAACGATGTACAAAGGATGATTCTCAGAACCTGCAGTGCATACATACATGCTAACTCCTTTCTTTCTTATTCAGGTTATTTAGAGACTGCATAATAAAATTTACACACATAAAAGAGTACCTCGGTTGTGGGATACTCTGCCAAAATGAACTCCGGTTTTAGTAATTACATCAGTTGATCCAATAAAATACATGAGTCTATCCCCCTTACTTCAGAACAGGAGGGAGCTAAAATACAATCTATTTTTCAAGTCCACTAGCAAATTACAGTTCCTGTTTTAACAGCAGCACATTTGTTCTTACAAGTACGACTCTTACGATCACAGAGAGAAAAAACAGTAAATCTCTCTTTTGTGAAAAGGAGAGGCTCCGGATGACACACTCAGACAATTATGACCAGAGAGCCACCTATGAAACCTTAATCTCAATGGCAAGGCTCAATAGATGAAACTAGTTCCAAGTTCAGCAGCAATGTCCCACACAGTTGTTGCACATTTGCTAGCTCCTTCCCAGTAAAATAATGTCTTCCTGTTCCTTTTCTTTTATCCTTATTACTGCTAGCTGTTGACAGTGTATGCTTCCTCAAATACTCCTTTTATTGCACTCTTTTTTTTCTACAAAAGTTTCCTCCATTGCCACCACTACCTCTTAAATTGACTGGCTAAACCTCAGCCTCCTACTGGGTCAGCCCCTTCATATGTTCACGTGGCACTATTTCACAGCACATACAGTACATACAGTACATATTTTAAGGACAGACCAGAAATAAAAAATAAATAAATACATTTAGTGAAGAAAGTTGAGAAGATTCCAATTGACAGAGTCCTAATTTATTCAAGTACTCACAGAATGACAAAAGGAAATGACAGCAAGGAAATACTTACTTCTAATCTGTTTCGTAACAGGCTTCAAAAGATCAAGCCACACCTGAAAACAAAAGAAGGTGGCGTTATCATCTCTGAACAAACTACCACTCACAGAGGAACATTTTTAATTGCACTACTTAGATTACTAATTACTTATTTTTTTTTTCCAGTGCAGTCATCATTATTATGACAACCTCCCTAATTATACGTAGTGGGTATTCTCCCCAGAACTGTGGAAGACACTCAGGAAACAGCACTGTTAAGGAGCTCTCACTGTGGCACAACTTTTGAAGCAGCACAGATTCAGAAAGCTGAGAAACAGTGAGGAAATCTCTCCCTCACTCATCTCGGACACCAGGAACCAAACTAATTTTGTGGAAAGAACAACTGAAACAAGGAGTTTAGAGTTAAGACAGTCCTATAATGTTATTGTGGTCTTCACCTTAATTAATCTTGAGAAAGGCAAGTGAAAGGGGCTGGTGCTTGCTTTTGAGCTAGGAACACTGGACAAATTGATAAACAAGAAGGTGGCAACCTCCTGGTTTTGGGTGGCCAAGAGGAATCCCACTGCGAGGCTTAAGCATAAAGCTGGAGCTCCTTTGCTTGGCTTGATAAAGGAGTCTTACCATCATCACCTGGGGGAGGAGTGTCCTCCCAGGTCCAGGGTGTGAGGCTCACAACAGTGTGAAGTGTGGGTGGGAAGAAGCTCACTTTTGGCCTGTGAAACACTTTCTCTTTTCTATAAACCCAGGAAGCTCAGGCCTAGGTTTTCTACTGGGGGACAGTGTAACTTCTGCACATAGTTTACTTTCATCAATTTCTTAACAACCCATTTTTCAGGATGGCGTGTGGGTTTCTTCTTCAGCTTTCAAAAGAGCAGCTGTGGGTAGAAATACAGTTTTCAGAGCTTAAACCCCTGTTCTGAAGGACCTGAGGAAAATGTTATGGAAAGCCAAGGGACAATTGTGCAGAAGGTAAAAGCTAGATTTGTAGAACCTGGAGAAGTATGACAGTTCAGAATCCTCAGCTGGTAACTACCTGTTGCTCAAGCTTTATATTTCGTTATCTCACTAAATTGCACAGAGCCTCCTTTGGAGACATCTGGAGTTTGTGGAGGAGCATCCGATCATTGCCACAAAGGTTAAAGTCATTAAAAACCGAATTAACCAAGTCTTCCTCTAGAAAAAGAATATGTATGGAAATGAATACGTCTTTGATCTTTAGTAACTTTATATTATGCAGAGACTGAAACACACTCAAAATATTCATTATAGAAAATCACCTGCAAAACCAGGCAGGAACAGGCCTGTATTGCTGTTATCACTGTTCCAATGTTTGCTATTTTCATCATTACTAATGTAAGTGCTTCCAATTAGCAAAGAACTCACATTATTGCCCTTTGACACCCATGTTTCTCAATGGAATTCTTTTTATGTTTCTCAGCCTCTGCAGGTATTTTTTTTTTCCTTCTGAAGGGTTAAAGAAACTTAGCTATCCAAGAATGAGAACACTGTGCTTATTACACATCAAACTGGTTCTGACGCTTTCTGCCGTATCAGTAATTTAAAACTGAAAGTTCTGGAGGTTGACATGTACCTAATCTGCAACGATGGTCAGGGACTTTGCCAAGTTTAGTGAGATAAAAAAAATTAATCTTGAATATGAAACAACCAGTTTACAAGAATATGGGAATAATGTATTTTACCTGACACCACAAAAAAAAAAAATCTCTCTCTCCAAAGGGAGTTTATGTTACAGCACGAGCACACAAGTGACACAAGTCATTCCTTCCACTTTCTCAATCATCCTACAAGCAAGTAACAACATCTTTGACCAGACTGCTGGATACTAGAAACAGGATCACAGAATCATAGGATAGTTTGGGTTGGAAGGAACCTTCAAAGGTCTTCTAGTCCAACCCCCCTCCAATGAGCACCTTCAATGCAAACACCTTCAATGGGATCAGGCTGCCTAGAACCACATACAGCCTGGCCTTCAATGTCTCCAGGGATGGTTCATCTACCACCTCTCTGGCCAACCTATGAGTGTTTTACTACCCCCATTGTAAAACATTTCTTCCTCACATCCCTCCTGAATCTCTCCTCTGCTAGTTTAAAACCATTAGCCCTCATTCTATTGCAAAAGTCTTGTCTTCTCCAGGCTGAACAACTCCAACTCTCTCAGCCTTCCCTCATAGGAGAGGTGCTCCAAGCCTCTGATCATTTTTGTGGGCCTCCTCTGGACCAGTACTTTCCCCTACTGACTCCAGAGTTGGACACCGTACTCCAGATGGTGTCTCAGAAGAGCAGAGGAGAGGGGCAGAATAACCTCCCTCGACTTGCTGGCCATGTGTGGAGGGAGAGACGCAGGGCAAAACAAAGACCTTATCACTATCACCAAACCTGAGCAATCAAAACTTATACGTGTAACTCCCACACTGTATCTAAACATAGCCAATCTGAGACCAATTTATAAACTGGAAATTAAAAATAATGTGAGGATTCAATTAAGATTCATGTTTTCCATTTTCTGCAGAACTACAAAGGCTAGATTATTTTTTAAACGAAGTCTGGCATGCCCTCATAGTGACTGGATGTCAGCAGCTGGAGAACTGAGCAAACATCAAATGTGATGAAACTCCATGAAACCCCAGGCTTGGCCACAATGCCTCATTTCTCCTTGTCCCAACAGGAAGCACAGCCCTCAGACCCTCCACGTTCATCCCCCATGCAGATCTTCTCTCCTACAAACACAGCACGCTTGAATGCATACAGCTGCCAAGCATTTTGACATACAACTGACATCAATACGTCAGATATGAGCTCTGGAGCCTTGCACGTTGAAACAAACACAGCTGAACTGTAAATATATGACTTCAGGTACATACGATTACATCCAAACAAATATGCTCTAAATATTTATTTTTTCTTTTACATTGCACTCTGCATTGGAAAAGCAACTCATTCTCTTCAGATGATATAAATGTAAAAGATACATGCCTGGTTTATTTCTCAAACACACCATTAACTGCAATTTTTTTTTAATTTGCACAATGCTTGAGTTCTACATTATGGCCATTATGAAGCTCAGAAAGTTTTAAATCCCACAGGCACATTCACCTCAACTGCATCATATAAACTTGTTACTATAAGTGTAAATATTACTCTCAGTGCTGCTTTGCATAGAAACAACGATTCACAGAATCATAGAATAGTTCGTGTTGTAAAGGACCTTAAGATCATCTAGTCCCAAACCCCCTGCAATGGGCAGGGACACCTCACACTAAACCATGTCACCCAAGACCCCATCCAACTTGGCCTTGAACAGTGCCAGGGATGGAGCATTCACAACTTCCTTGGGCAACCCATTCCAGTGCCTCACCACCCTCACCGTAAAGAATTTCTTCCTTATATCCAATCTAAACTTCCCCTGTTTAAGTTTGAACCCGTTAGCCCTTGTCCTATCACTACAGTCCCTAATGAAGAGTCCCTCTCCAGCACCCTTGTAGGCCCCCTTCAGATACTGGATGACCATCCACCTTGTTGTTTTTCATGTGCCTTAGCAAGCTTTCCAGGAGAATCTGCCCCAAGATTTTGCCAGGCACAGAGGTGAGACTGACTGGTCTGTAGTTCCCTGGCTCTTCCATATTCCCCTTCTTGAAAACAGGGATTATATTTCCCTTTTTCCAGTCATTGGGAACTTCAGCTGACTGCCATGATTTTTCAAATATGATGGACAGTGGCTTGGCCACTTCATCTGCCAGCTCCTTCAGGACCCATGGACGAATTTCATCAGGTCCCATGGACTTGTGCACATTCAGGTTCTTAAGATGATCTCAAACGTGATCCTCTCCTACAGTGGGCCTAAGGCCTTCACTCTCACAGCCCCTGTGTGGGGTAAACCCCCAAACTAGACACATGAATGTTAATAAACACAAGCAAGTATCTAAACACTCCGTGTAACAAAAGCAGAAGAAATTTCTTAAATTATTCTTCTTTCCAAGAAAAAGACTTTGTTTTTCCAAGAAGAAAACCTCACCATAAACAGCGTAGGAGAAAATGCCACTTGGTGTATTGATAAGGAATGGTGACGAAATCCTGTAATGCTCCCTCTGTTTCTGCAAAGCTCATGCAGAGGGAACCAAAACCCCTTTCTTTCACCTCTGGGATCGCCACAGCCAAATGACTGTATGTGGTATAAACGCTTTATTGATGCAGTCTGAACACACAGATTAATCTACAGGGACACCCAGCAGTGGTGCCCATAGGCAGGGACATCCCTGGGGCCTCCTGGGCACAGGCACTGCCTCAGGGCCAGCACCCCAAAGGCCTTTCTGCAAGGGGTGCTGGGCAAAGGGGCAGCAGCAGCAGGGCTGCACTGGGCAGGGCTGTGGAGGCCCCGTCACCCCCATGTCCTAGTGCCACCACCCGGTAACGCAGCATCACAATGCTCTGGGGCAGTGTAAGGCAGCGTCCTCCCATGTCCCACTGCCAGAGTGCCCAGCGCTGCCACCAAAACACAGCTGGCAGCCTGAAGGCACCCGAGAGGAATTCCTTGAGGCACCCATGGAATTACTTGGAGGGGCAGAGGCAAGAAGACTGCCCGAAGCTGTGGGGGGTTCTCTGCTGCAATTCCAGCTCCTGGAGGGGCCACACTCGCAGCTCATCAGATGGATGGAAACCCTGCTTAGTCTGCGAAGAGATCGCCGTCCTCACCTTCTGGGGAGATAGTGGCAGTAGCCATAACAAATAGGGCCCACAGATGGCCCAGTGCCCTCCCCCAGTGCTTTATAGCTCCCACTGCCAGGCACAGGAAGGATTCCTACCCCCAGGGTTGATCAGGCCAGGGTCATTTTGCTGTTCTTGGAAGCCCCTGAGATGGCTCCAGGTGGAGGCAGAAAAGGCAGTGCCAGTGTGCCCCAAGAGCCATAACCGGCCCGTGGACCTGGAGCAGGTCTTGCTCACATGCTCAGGGAGTAGCCGATCGCCAGCAATGGGGTCAGGAAGGAATTTTCCCCTGGGGCAGATTGGCACTGGTCCCCAGGGGTTTTTTGCCTTCCTCTGAGTGCTGAGTGTGACCACTTGTCGGGGCTCCTCGGTCCATTCTGGCTTGGTTATTGCCCGGTGCTCATGCTCCACGAAGGTGGCCCTCGTGTCCTGCAGCTAGGGGGGGAAGAGCTTTTTTCCCCCAGGTGGACTAGCAAGTGTCCCTGGGGTTTTTTGCCTTCCCTTGCAGCCGAGCACAGCCCCTTCATGGGGCTCCTTCGAGATATTGTGGCCCAAAGGCAGTGGCTCGTGCTCCACGCAGCTGGCCCTCGTGCCCCGCATCCGGGGGGAGGCAGAGTTCTGGACTCCCAGGGTGGCCCCAGCGTGGCCCCGGGATTGTTGCCTGTCCTCTGTAGCATTGAGCACCACCCCTTGTCAGGTCTTCCCCAGCCCATTCTGGCTGGGTTCTTGCACTGCTCTCGAACCACCACAGCATCGCTCTGAAAGATTTAGGAAAAGATAATCTAAACTAAACTAGGCTAAAATTCAGTAAACTAAAACTAACCTAAACTAACGTAACCCAACCTAACTTTACTTATGAATAAATAAAATACTCTTTCCACCTGTAACCTTTCTGATTTGTGTCTTTGAAAGTGTTTTTGGTGCCGAAAACCCCTTGCCATTTCAGGTAAATAACAGTCTCATCATTATACAACTCATTGTGAGCGCAGGGAATGGAATGGAATGGAATGGAAAGGAATTGAATAGAACAGCATAGCTCAGAATAGCTATGCTACGTTACGCATATAGTTCTGCATGACAAGCCCTGACTTAGGTCTGAGCGGCTATCTGCAGCGTAGGTCCCAAGGGAGGCCAGTCCCAGGCATTGAGGCCTATGTAAACCTCCTGGACCCTGACAGAAGTAGACTTGTGATAGCAGAAATTCACTAAGACAAAGAAGCTATATACTAAGACAAACAAGCTTTAAGAAAAAGCATAAAATTGTAAGGTCAGCTAATTTATTAAGCAACACGGTTACTGCTTGTCTAGGCCTAAGCCAATAGGGACTGCTTGTGTGCTAAAGATAAAGATGTATCCCAGTTAGGACTGCTTCAGTGGTTTGGGAAACTACCATGAAGTACTGTGCATACTCCAAGAAAAAAGGTAAAATGTTCAACCTAGAGGAAGATTTTGAGCCTTCATCCTCACGACCACTGTCAACCACCACCAGAGGACAGTACACATGCTCAAGGAGGAATGGCAGAGTTCCAAAGAGAAACCCTCCTGTTCTCAAGAAATCTTATGAACATAAATTTGTAACAAGCTAGACAGTGAGTGCGTGTGTTAGGAGGAGTGATTCTCCATGCGCCCAGCACCGAATAAACAAATACCTACTTAATAGTTATATTGACAATATATTGAGTTTCTTTATAGTGCTTTTCTCACCTGGACTCCTCATCTGCTCTCCTTTAGACATGTATGGGGTGCCACAGGAGAGAGAATACTGGGCCAGATGGACTCCTGATGGAGCGTTGTTGTTCTCAGGCTCTTGTGTTTTGTTCTGTTTCTCCACAAGAAACAACTCGGGCATTGTCACAAACCAGTATCTGGGGGAGGGGTGGGGTTGGGAGTGGGTGGAAATCACAAGGAAATGAGCAGGTACTGCCCACAGAAACAAGATTTGCAACCACTCAGTTCAGGAGCATGTTCTGCTTCAGGCTGAGGGCTTGATCCTTTGAGCCTCACTGATGTCAGAGATGTGGTCCTTTGCTATCCCGTGGAAACCCAAATAAACTGGATGAACACAGAAGAGTTTCACAAACCAGTTCACATGTGCTTTTTGCAAATCTGTTCACATGCTCAAATGATCCAGAGACAATCGACATCTCTCACCCCCATCAGAAGGCACAGGCCTCCTTCCCACAGAGTGACAGAGCCAATGCCTGTGATGGGACATGATAACCATTCAGTCCATTCTGCTAGTGGGAAGAAATGTCATCCAGTATTTCCTCAGCATGTACTGTTATGGAAGGAAGTAGGGAGAAAAAAAATGGAAGTTGGAAGAGACCTACAATGATCGAGTCCAACTGCTTGACCACTTCAGGGCTGGCCAAAAGTTAAAGCATGTTATTAAGGGTGTTGTCCAAATGCCTCTGAAACACTGATGGGCATAGGGCATTGGTAACCTCTCTAGGAAGCCTGCTCCAGTTTTTTGCCACCCTCTAGGTAAAGAAATGCTTCCTAATATCTAGTCTAAAATGCCCCAGACACAGCTCTGAACCATCCCCACACATCATATCAGTGGATCCCAGCAAGAAGAGATCAGCACCCCCCTCTCCATTTCCTCTTCTCGGGAAGAGCTGTAGAGAGCAATGAGGTCTCCTCTCAGCCTCCTTTTCTCTGAACTAGACAAACCCAGCCCCCTCAGCCGCTCCTCACAGGACATGCCTTCCAGCCCTGCCAACAAATTTGCTGCCTTTCTCTGGATGCATTCAAGGACCTTCATGTTCTTGTCCAATGGTGTGGTCTACAACTGCACCCAGTACTCAAGGTGAGCCTGCACCAAGCACTGATTACAGCAGGACCATCACCTCTTCCTCCTTTTTTGTGTTGGTTACTTTTGTTACTAGCTCCCAGCTTCCTGGATTAATGCCCTCCTCCTTTTCTATATGCGCTATGGTGGACGCTTGTATCCCCTGCACAGTCTGGGCCTGGGGTAAGCCGTCCAGCTCCCTCTCAGCTCCCCTGACATCTTTCAGCTACTGACCCGCAGCTCAGCCCCTGCTGCAGGAGGGCCTCCACCAGGGCGCACCGAGCGCAGCCCTGCCCATTGTGCACCCTCGCCTCACGAGACCGGTGCAGGCACTCGCTACACCCCGAGCTCCGCGCTGCAGCCTCCCCTCTCATCGCCTCTGTCTGGTGCCGACGCTGCCACCTCCGGGGCAGCCAGAGCAGAGCTCCCAGACCGGGCCCTGGGCCTGAGGCGAGCGCGCCCCTTCCCGCCCACTGCTCGCTCGCGCTGCCGGCGCCAACCGCCGCGCCACGCCCTGACTGCCGCGCCACGCGCTGTTCCCGCGCTCCCCGGGGCGGGTTTTCCCCGCTAAGGGCGGGGCCGTCCCTCCTGGCACCGCCCCCTGTGAGTCCCTGCGCCCCTCAGCGGAGCTGCGGCTCCTGGGCAAGGCCTGGAGAGGGCTCGGGGCTCCCTCGGGTGCTGTCGCCGCTCGGAACTGAGGCTCCTGCACGAGGGGTTTCCCCTCGCTCCGGGGTTGGAGGCCCCTCTCCGGAGATACCTCAGCAAATAATTCATAATCAGATCTGCTTCGGAATTTCTGTGAGTTGCTTTTAGGTGGTCAACAGCACTACTTCCACTGAATCTCACCAGTCCTGAGGCACAGCTGACTAGATGAGGGCAAGATTTGGGGATCTCCCCTTTCTTCAGAAGCAAAGATTGGAACCTCCAGCAGGAAAACAGACTGTCACTCTCTCATACTTGGCTGTATTTCCCTTTGCAACAGTAGGGGCCAGAGGTCTATGCGTGGAGGCATTTTCCTTCAGGTCAAACTGGCAATAGTCTGAAGGCTTCCCCCTTCATCAGAGCCATGGCTAACCCACTGTGATTGTCTGGACATATTTCTAGCCAGTCAGTTTTGGACACTGGGAGGGCCTCAGGCACTGGCAGCACCTCAATCTCTCCTGTGTTCTGCCTGAAGCAAATAAATCATTTTGTTTTCGCAAGACTGAAAATTCTTAGTTTACTTCAGGTTTCTGAGCAAAACATAGAGGGTCATCTACTTGAAACTTAATGACCTGTGAAGTACAGAAGGTTGATCGAATGACCTTCTCTGTTTTCTAGAAAACTAAAAAGGAACTGTATATACAAAAGACATGAGGATTTGTTTTGGCTTTACATTCATTCATCCATCAGGAATGTCAGGATGTCATTATTAACATGGCTACATGGGCCCTCTGTTGCAACAGTACTGTACAGTTGCACTGTTTGAAGAATTACGTTAAGCTCTCAAGTTACCTAAAGCATTAGCCAAGGATATCTGGCAGAATATGAAACTTTCTAGTAAAATGTGTTTCATGTAAATCCAGGAGCAAACTGTGAAGCAGATCACTTCTAAAGATCTATGCCCATGTTTTTACAATGTCTTCTTTAATTATAGTTAGCCTAAAACATTCTGACCATGAGTTTTCAGTTTTAGTGTCTATGTAAGCCTGTACTAAGGCATGGCAACTGATTACTGTGGCAGCAGATAAATTCTCTTTTCTTCCTTTTGTTAAGAAATACTGCTTCTTGCAGAAATTTATGTACATGGACAGAAAATAGATTCTTTAAATTTTTTTAATTACCCAAAGTAATCTCTTTTATGTCAGCCAGGCTACTGATGCAGAATTCACTAACAGGCAAGAAATTCGGTACACACCCGAAGGTACTGGTCTAGCAATCCAGATGACTAGCACACATGCCTCTGGGCCACACAGGAAGTCTAAAGTAAAATAAACTTCAGGAAAAAAAGTCATTAGAGGCTGAGAAGTCATTAGCCTTTGGCTTTCTCTGCTACCTGATACCCTTTCCACCCTAGACGTATTAGTGTAATACCTGAATGTTTCTGGCAGCTCTTCTCAGAGTTGTGTCAGGACCAGAACACCTCTCAGTTCTCCAAACAGGTCTTTCATCAGTTTATTTGTGTTTTTTGATTTTGCCATCCTTTATTTAACCTTATTATATTTTATCTATCCATTTCCTTGCCCCACAATGGTTTTCATGCAACTGTGTCACAATCATGGCAACTTCTCTGTCTGTGGAAAAGATTATTTCCGCACTCTAAATTAAGCGGGACTGTAAAATCAGAGTTGAGATGCTGCAACAGTCTAGCCTTTGGCTTCTCTACAGCAACTGATTACAATAAAATGCTTTTCCAACTTGTGTCTGAATTGGCTGTTACTTTCAACACAAATGAAATCTGACAGGAGTAATCAGGTTTCAAAACACTTCTTCAACATTAGCAGGCAAGAATATTTTTTTTTTTAAAGTCCTTCTTTCATTTGGAGATTGAGGATTAAACATACCTTGTAAGTAAGGAGCAGAATGAGAGAATAATACAGTGTGTATGTAGATGGAAACCAGCTGAAAAATTAATCATTTTACATACCATCATCTTTTTATGATCTGGAAATTCAAGGCCAAAATAGTCGCCTTCAACAAGGTTCAGGTGGTTGCAAACAGCATCATGCAAAACTTTCCCTGGAGCTCTTTGCTGGAAGAAGAAAACAAAGACTACAGTTACAAAGATGTTTTCCATTAGCAGCAGAAAAATTATTATGCTAAGAAATTGTCCAGCAAACAACACTGTCAAAACAGTTTGTAAAATCAGTGGATATTCCAGCCATACCCACAGGGCAGCTGACAATAATTACATTAGTTTTAAAGCTACAGAAAACGTTCATCCATCTCTCTGGATGGCAGCTGAGAATCCATCTTTAGAGCATTTTTACATTTGAGGGAAAAATACCACAAAATAGAAGAGGTAGAAGAGGGGAACTTGGGATATAGTTTTCTTATCTCTGCCAAGGATAATTTCTAATGTGAATTTTGCAAGGTAGCTATTTCATCCCATGGCCTTTCAAGCCATGTGAGGTGGTGCTATGTACATTTGCTTACAACATACTGAAACCAAAATGTTAATTAACAGACCTATCATACAAAACACAAGGTACTGAGGGTTTGCTGGACACTGCATGATACAGGCTTAAGTCTTGGGTTCTGACTTCATATGGGCTTATCCCTAGCCTCCTGCTGTGAGGCACTGAGGCTGGTCAAAGCCCATCTGTGCTACCCTAACAGAGTTGTTGGGTAATTTGGAGGAGTCAAGAGCAAGCATTTCCTTCCACACTGACTTCCAGACTGAAAGTCTTCCCTCTATAAAAAACAGATGTTCTTGTTCAATTATTAGCTCCCAGAGCTGCTGCTTTGCTGATCGTAAGGATTCGTCTCATCAGCACGTCAATTAAATCCACACCTGCAGCAAATACTGTAAATTACAGCTCACCAGCAAGTCTTCAGCAAAAAAACAGTGTTTCTGTATAAAAAGGCCAATCACTGAAATCAAATATTTTTGTTCCTTGGACAAATGCACCTATTTTAACTCAAGAGGCCCTGAAACACAGATCTCCACTCACTTCAGAACAAATAATAACCCATTAAACTGCACAAACTCCACTGTTACAAGAAACACACCATATCCCAGACAAATGACCTTGTACTCAACCTACAGACTGGCCCTTTCTCTTTGTGCCCAGTAAATAATTACTAGAGCAAAATAAAACAGCAGTAACTGAGTGTAGAACAGAAAACCATTACGGGTGGGCAGTTCAGCCAGCCTGGCTCAAACCTGAGCCTGAGCCCAGGTCCCGGTACCTCCAGGCAGTGCTTTGTACGAACAGGCTACTTGTGAGTCAGCAGCTGCTCAATCCCACCTCCTCCCAGATGTGTCACTGCTCAGTTTGGTCTCTGTTTCACTGGGATACTAAAAAATAACTTCCCATTTTTTTTCCATAGGGTAATACCTGGTTTTCAGCCACAACTCAAAGCACAAAGCATCTTTACAAAAGCAATTTATCTATCATTTTCTAATATGATTTGTGAAAAGTAACTACCCAGTAGTGAGGCTTACACCAGAGATATTAAATGGATGATGTTTTCCTGGGGAAAGCACAGGATATATGTGCCACCACAGCAGTGCTGTCACTCAGGTGATGGAGGACACAATGACTGAATCCTTCAACACTGACTGGTTTTGAAAGTCAGAAGGGAAAGGCCAAGTTCACCTGCCCCAGAACTTGCTGAGCAGGTTTTTGCCCAACATACTCTCATTGCCTCTAACACACCTATGCCACCAGGAAGCAATGCTCACTTAGATTTATCTATTTTATTAACTGTTTGAGGGGAGATTCAGGCTGGAAGTGAGGAAGAAATATTTTACAATGAGAGAGGTAAAACACTGGCACAGGTTTCCCAAAGAGGTGGTGGATGTACCAACCCTGGAGGCATTCAAGGCCAGGCTGGATGTGGTTCTGGGCAACCTGATCTCATTGAAGATGTCCCTGCTCGTTGCAGAGGGGCTGGACTAGATGACCTTTGAAGGTCTCTTTCAACCCAAACTATTCTATGATCCTACAATTCTATAATATTGTCAGAAAACACGTAAAGAACAATGGCAGACTAACTTTTTTAATTTTTTTTTTTTAGCATTTGTCATAACCAACCTTGCAGTAACTAAGACAATTCATTAACAAAATGCTAAATAAGAGGTACAGAGAAGATAAGGGAAAAAAAAAGGCATGTATTTTTCTGTACTGAACATTTTTGATCTGCCACAATGCTATCTACAGTAAATCCCAAGTGCAAATATATTTGAACACACTCACTTCACGTTCTCCAGCTTCATTAAACCAAAAGCATCCCCAATGACCACCACCCAAGCCCATGCCAGCCATCACACCCTGTGTGTCAGTTCTAGCAGAAAACCTCCCATATTTTCCACTTCATCTGTCTCTGTACATAGGCACATCCAAACATACATCATCTTTCAATGAAAGAGATTCCTGGTAAGTGCATTTCATTGGAGGTAACAGAGTAACATTAAAAAGACATTAGATGGAATGTAATAATGATACTAGTTTAGTGCTCCAAAAATACACCTATAAAGGATTTAGAAACTTCAGACAAATGCTCCTGCTCCCAGACTAGTCTCAGGCCTCCACAGTTTGGCTGTGGCTGTGGAAGGATATGTTTATCAGCCACCCTTGCAGCAAGATACTTGCTTTCATCCTCATGCACAAACAGAAAAATGGAAACGTGCCTATGCTTATGTATGTGTCTTACTAAAGTAACTGATGGATTCTACCTGATAAAGACCAAACTTCATCAATCCTCCCAGGAAAAAAGGGCGTACCTTGGAGTAGGGAGATTTTTGACCAATAGGAGAAAAGGCAGAGAGCCCACCTGTGTTACTACACTGCCCAAGGTTAGCTGAGGAAAGCAAACCTGTCTGCTATCAGCCCACGAGTAAACGTATCTGATTAAAACCTGCTAAGTGTTTTCATGGAGTTTTTTTCTTACAGGCATTTAGACAATGGAACAGCAGTCTTGTAGCATTTATGTCACTCAGCATTTTCTCTGGAGTGTGCCTCAGTAACATGAAATGCTTCTTACTCAAGTATTTGTAAATAAGATCATTATTCCAAACTCATCTTAGCTTTGATCAGTCTACCTCAAAATAAAATCTGACAGTTTATTCAAGTGAAACACTGTGCATATGAAATCTGCTGAGATTTAGAGCCTGATGACACTTGAGTCTTGCAGGACCAGAAGGAGAAGTACAACATCCACAAAAGCAGGAACTCTCGGGTCTCACAGAGATGTTGATTCAGTGCAGTTCCATGACATCCCTACTAAAAAATTTAAACACAATAAATTAAAATCTCAGTCTGCTGGGTATGGAAGCAAACCAGCAGTCATTCAGGGCACAGCAAATAGGAGCTGACAGAGGAAGCATTCAGGAATGAGTGCACCACACAGATGACATCATCTGTAGCCAGCAGTCATGTCTGACTTGAGTGTGGTTACAAGGCCTATGAGGCCACACAAATTTTCTACAGAACTTGGAAGGCATTTTTCAGCCATCAAGCATAGCCCTGCTGCCATGCCTCAGACAAGTACCAGGCAAGATTCGTCAGCTCGTGCCCCACAGCCCTGCAGCTGCATCCGTCTCCCAGGAGCTTGGCTGCTTTCCCTGCTTTCACACTAGCACTGTTCTGATCCATGGGGGCTCCATGAGTCCCCCAAAATAGCTGTGCATTACATGACCATAACAAAAGCCTCATACACTGGACTGAAAAAGGTCGTCAACATGGCCAAACATGAAGGACATTAGAAAGGAGAGCCAGAAGACCTATCTCTACTCTCCTGAGCATCATGGAATGAGAACTCACACCAGGGAAGGAAAGAAGTGATCCCAGGGTGAAGATCAAACGAAGAGGATGAGGCACACAAGTGGGACATTGAGATGGAAGCTGCCACAATGAAGGTTGATGGCAAGACTGTACCTCCAGACCATTTGCTACCATAGATGCCACACTGTAAGGTAGTGAGGGAAAGGAAATGGGAGGGTATGGTGTACTGGTGGAATACAACTTGTAGCAACACCTGGGAGCTGGGAAGCAGCTGTAGTGGGTGGCGGTCCCCTGTTCCTGCTGCTCTTGACAATCAGGTTCTTTGTATATGGATGAGGAAATACTGCAGCTCCAGAGAGCAATTCTTCCTACCCCAAAAAACCCACCTGAGCACATTGGAAATGAACTTGTCCTTAGCAGTACAGTTGTACTTTCTTAGTGTCGATGACAAGGAGCCCAGGCACCTGTGTTACAGGGTTCCTTTTAGGTCAGGTGTATCCCAGCCATAATGACAGCAGGAAATTACTATTATTCTCTCAAGGTGGTACTTAGTTACACAAGAAAAAAACATTATAAATTTATTGCAGTGAAAGGAAGCTCATTGATTTCCAGCTACACATCCTTACCGCTTAATACATTTTGAACTGGCCTTTCATTTAGCTCTGTGAAATCACATTTTAAAAGTCACTTTACATTTTCAGGCAACATCAGGCCACTAAGTTGTAAATTATGAATAATGCACATCACCGTGTTTAGCTGCAAGCTATGAAGGTACCCGGTCAAAGAAGCCTGCTTTACGCATTATGCATTCAACATTTGCTGTCTGCTCATTATTTCAGTCCTACTCAATTCATCCTCCCTCTACTTTCACCAAAATCCAAAATAGTACACTGCTTATGATATTCCAATACTAAATATTTTAATAGGTTCACCAATTCTTTCATGTTCTAGCTATCAATAATCATTTAAATTAAAAAAAAAATTAGATTAAAAAAAATCTCCCTCTACTTACTTGCTTAGGCCATTCTTTGGCACAAACTGCAATGCAGAATTCTTTAAAAGGAGAAAGTGCACAGCAATATCTGAAAGATATCCAGGACGCATTCCCCCACCTCCCAGTTCATTTAGCAGTTATTTCACTAACCATTTACCAGGGGAAAAAAAAAAAAAAAGAAGTACCACCTGTTTAGGATCAAATAGTGATATTACCATTTCCATCAATCCCAGAGTGAGATTTCAGCTTTTGATTGAAAGGTTTTTGTAATGTTTGTTTATTTTATTACACTTGCTTGTGCATTAGCAACAGCTGATAAGGACAGAGTTCCTTTATGTTCATCTAAAAGAAGAAGGTACATTCATCATTCACACCTGCCACAATGTAAAGACAGCCATTTCTTCCACTAACGCCCTGTGTTCCCATCACATTCTGGGTGCTCAATAATGAGATGTCGCAATTTGGTAATGCTAAATATTTTACAAATACTTATGTATTATATTGTGAAATGTTTAAACACAAAGTTTAAGATTTTGTTTGTTCTTTCGTGGGTAATCATCCAGAAAGCCTCTTGTACTTCAGCTCAGTCTGATTCCCAAATTATTTTTATACTCCAGTTTAACAACTGCACTGAAATGACAGCGAAAACTTCATCCAGTGTTTTCATTACTATTTATGAAGTCAGATACAGTCGTAACCAATACTAAAAATAACCATTCCAAATTCTGAACAGCATAAATTTTCTCAGTAAATTATAGCTGCTAAAAATTATATATGTATCTACAGCTCTGAAAGGGAAGAAAACCAACCAACAAGTGTTCATGATAGGCACCTTGTATGAAAATAACCTTAAAGATGATATTGAGCAACAGGGTTCTTAAACAAATAACCCTGCCAGAAATTTATACTTCAACAGAGGCTTGAAAACTCCTCAGAGGAGAACAACGCTGTCAGCATCCAAAGACAAATTTCTATTTCAAACAGTTCTCCTTTCTGGCGTAAAATGAAATGCATAATTCATATTTAGGAAAAGTCTATTGCTTGAAGGGTGGGATTAAAAGAAAGAGGCAGTAGTCCAAGTGTTGTTGTTCTGGACCTAACATTGCCAAGACACTTGGAGTTCCTCTACCCTTTTCCTCCTCTCCTCCCTTTCAAAGTGTAGGCGTTAATCCTATAGGAAGGATTAGATGACCATAAAAATAGCTTTAGACCATAAAGATAGCTCTCGCACCTGAGCTTACTAGTTTTTACTTTGCTGTTCAGCTTAGACTGCGTAGTTAGGAAGTGTTGGAAGAAGTGTGATTCATCACCCCTACATACTAGGGCAAAGCAAAGAGGAGAAGTGACACGTTTAAACTGAGCAGCCACACACTCCCACACTGCTTTTAAGTTTCCAGATATCCACTTTGTGCCTCCAGCCACCAGGTATGCACCCCATTTGCAGGGAGGGTGTAGAAGAGGCAAATTTTCATGATAACCTAATGGCACCTCATTCCTTTGAAGATATTTTCCATTTGAATGTAGTTGAAAGCTCCACTCCTGGCACATATCCCACATGCTTTTGCACAGACTAAGCACATACCATCAAAGGCAGGATAGAGGCCAAATGCAGTAACAGAATAAGTCTCTTATACTGCCTTAAAAACAGGCGATTGATCATCTGCTGTGTGTGTACAATAAGACTATTTAGTGCTCCTTTCTTTCAAGATTTTAGTGGACTGCTTTCCCACTTTACGCTCACCACATAAGCTGAATTCCCTTTAATGCAGGCGCTTGCCTTCCATTATCTTTGATGTACAGTTTTACCCCTCAGTCGATTTTGATGGTGGTGTCTTTTTTTTAAACAGTGGGATTTACTCTAGGTGTGTTTTACTCCAAATACCTGCCCTTAAAATAAAACACGGCAGCGAAGTTACACTTTTTGCCCCCACTTTTCAGCTATGACAAACCAGACAGCTTCAGAAATTACTATTTTAGGTACACGATTACTAACCAAAAATCAACGCTGTAATTAACGAAGTGAAAATACACAGAGAAAGATTTTAATAACAATCTCATTCCTTGGCATTTCTAGTATGGTCTCCAAAAGAAACTTGCCATTTTCTACACTTGAAGATACACAGATTTGTTATTGTAACCATGGATTTGGATTTCCGAGCATGACAAAATCTTGCTTATGTCAAAATATTTTCTAAAATAGGCAAAAGCAGCAGGATTGCTCCGACTAGACTTTAAACTCTCTTCCAGTGCCTCAAATCAACTTTAGTGGAAATAACCAGCAGTAAAATCCAGGTGGAAATTAAATATTTATCAGGAAAAGTAGTAACTAAACAATCTTCTTTAATAGTTAAACAGTGTGGAAGTTAAAAAATTAAAATTATCTAGGAAAGCTAATGTAAAGTTTTATGACAAGGCTATTTTCAGTAGTTCTTAGTTAAAACTTCTTACAGCAGAGTCACACTAATACAAATTTCAGCTGCAACAAATCCTCAGGTAGGTGTACACCTCCATAATTACAAGTTCAGCAAAGCTACTGGAATTAGAGGGTCTGCTTGGTCTCTTCACTTGGCTAATAAAATCATAGCTTTATAACATAATGGGCAAATACCACCTACACTGTATTATATATGCCATTTCAGTGTGAAAGTGAGGGAATACAAAAGAAGAGATGGCATGGGCACCCACAGATGTGGGCCTTTCATTCCACAGACCAACCTGTCATCTTCATGTGTAAAGATCCAATCATTTAATTTCTTTGCAGTTCTTACAAATGCAAACTGAAATTAATACTGATTTTATTTCCCACCTTTAAATTACTCTAATTTCTAGTTGATAAGGAATTTGCTGCTGCAAGGCCAGCAGCAACCACCACAAGACTAGCAGAGCCCTTTGTAAAGAAGAAGAAGAAAGGGGAAGAAAGGCAGATTCTTGTAGCCCAGAGAACTTCCTCCTCGGGTAGCTGTAGCGACAAAATCCTACAGGGGAATTTATTTTGCACATCCATCCCACTGTCATCAATGCCAAAGGAAATCTGGAACTTCTCAGCAGCTAAACACCACAAACCCTATAGACCAGAAAACATTCAGCCTTTGGTCCCTGGTAGTCTAAGTACCCATCTGTTTATTACAAAATGTTATTCATGGTGAAAAGCATTAACAAAACACTTCATGATTAGTTTCCCAGTTCACTGGTTCCTTTAGCTGTATTTACAGCATTTTAACTAGGTGACATCTAACCCTCAGTTATAAAGTTCAGCTGACCTTTAACAGCCTTAACTTCTCCGTACTGATTAAAAAAAAAAAAAAAAGTTTGACACATATGCACTTAAAAAACACTTTATCAACTTAAAAAGGGATGCTCTGATCCCATCTGCTAATTAATTCAGCTAGAAAACTTCACTGTTATCTGCCTAACACTCCTCTAAGAAATTGTCCTGATGAGGTCATTCATGCCTTCACATGAAATGCGAATGCTGATCTCGGTAACTCCCAAAAAGCCTCGAACTGCAACAACAGGTCACTGCACAAGCTAATCAATCTTCCTGAAAAAATATCCAAACAACCCCAAACCTCGTTTCTTGTAGCACAGCCATTACTGCTAACTTTCTTCAGATACATGTAAAATACTTGTGGGAAACCAGTATTGGCAGAGCAAGTCTTTTAAGTAACTGTTCAAGGCCGCAGAATTTCACACACCAGCCATTCAGTTCTTGGACACTTCCATCTGGAAGCTCTGCCAGAGCCACTGTTACTAGACCAAAACTACTTTCCTTGAACATTGTTTCAAATGCACAGTGTGGACAAGAAAAATGAAGCGTTAAGAGAACAACGAGAAAATTTACTAATAATATGTCATCTTACTCCCTAAATTATCTCTGCAAATGCTGAGTCATCTCTACCTAATTTTATTAGTAAAACTAAAAAGTGGTTTGTGGCTGTTCTTTAATCCATTAGCAGGGTGAATATCCACTGCTGGAAGAGACTATTTTCCCTTTCTGAAGAGTATCACTGGCACAATGTATTGCAGCTTCAGGGCCTTGAGGCTGAACAGCGATGACTTGCAAGAACCAGCGCCAGCCCACCGTGAATTTCAGATCTTGGAGTAAGTTGCAGAGCAGATGCATTAAACAGTGCTTTCCTCATGACCTGAAACACACTACTTTGCAAATCAGCACGTAAGAAAAATAAGAAGGCAACACTTTTGTGCTACTTTGTGCTAAAACCAGGTGCATGCTAAAAAACCTTCCCGGAAAAGCTATGTCTTGCTGAGAGGTGCAAGAAGGGAAGGAGTCACCCCAAAGCCATCACAACTATGACACCAAACCCCTTGGTGGAGACCCAGAGATGCCAGCAGGCACCTCTCTGACAAAGATTACCTCTGAATTATCTATGTTTAATTGACAGCCGGGGGGGAATTGGGCAGATGTCCCCATCTGGCATCAGCTGCACATCCACCAGCAGCCTCTGCCCACAGAGATATGCCTGATAGGCACAGGCACAGCGTCCTGCAGCGCAGGGGTGCTTATAGCACAAGTCCAGCCTGTGCACTGTGGGCAATGGCTTTGGAAAACACATCACAAGGCTCATTTTCAGAAACTAGGAGTTTGATTCAGAGCTGATAGAACCTCATTTTTCAGGACGTTTTCTTTATGGAAAGCTGTTTTACTGAAGCTTAACTCTGGAAGCAAGTTTATATCTGTCAAATAAATGTTGATACTACTTCACCTCCCTGTGAACAAAAAACTGAATGAGTTTAACCCTCAGCCTAGGCACTATTTAGCAGCACACTGTGCTCCTTGTTTCTTGGGAAGAGCTGCAACTGAGGCTCAAAACACTCATTAAAAATACCTCAGATTGAATTTCATAGCCCACAACTTTTGAAAAGGAATATAATGGCACCATTCAGTGCTTTCAGTGTAATGCAGCAGCGCAGCAGCCAGCGCATAATTGGGGATGGAAACCCCAATCTCTGTGACACCCCCCACCCCTTGCATCCCGCTTCACCACTCCTCTCTGTTCCAAGGCAAAAATTGTCTAACCACCTTTTCAAGTTCTTTTTTTTTTTAACATTAAGTAGTGCTTGAGAAGAAAATAAAATCATTCTATTATTCTGAACGCTTTCTTCTCCTGTTTTCTTTGCCTGCTCATTTTTTGTCATTTTCTTTAGCCATAAGCAAATACTACCAGAATGAAGCAGTAGGCAATTCTGAAGTAATCAGATGTGAAAACAGAACCCTTATATGCGACTGGAAACATTAGAATATGGAGTGTTATGAGTATACAGGAGTTATTAACTACAAAACCAGATAGAGCTGCAAAGTGTTTATTTACTGGTTTTATTTAGATATATTTTAGCTTACACATTATTCTAGTAAAAACCTTGAAAAAAATCATTTAAATGTACAAACTCTGAGACCTGAAAAAAACCCCAAACCAACCAACAAACCCCAAACAAAAAAAAACAAACACACAAAAATCAACCAACCAAATGAAAAAAAGAGAGATGTTCAGGCAAAATATTAAAGCCTAAACCTAAAGCAAAATCAAATGTAACAGGAAAAAGCTTCTGATAATCCCTGTTTTGCCCTGCATCAGTCACAATATGACTATTTAGCCGAACACGAGCTGGTACCACCCAGGACTGTATGTATTTTACCTTTCACTCTACTAGAAGGAAAGCACGTTTTAACAATAGGATACAGAACTTTTTATGACCAGACTGCTAATTTGAAAGGACATCCTTAGATGAAGTCTTTAGGCTGTGGCCACTGCTAACCTATAATGTACTCAGGTTACACCCTTGTCTTCAGCCAGGCTACCGCTCCAGCTAGATCTAGTGCTCCTATAGCCACGATGTGAGGCAGGGTAAGGAAGGCAACCTTGAATGAAACTTAGAATTTCTTTAGGATCTGCTTGGTACCAGCCTGTCTTGCAAAACTGATGTGGACCAGATAAGGAAAAGCTCAGCTACAGCATCCTACAATTACTCCA
Organism: Psittacula echo; assembly: GCF_963264785.1. Classification (NCBI taxonomy): domain Eukaryota; kingdom Metazoa; phylum Chordata; class Aves; order Psittaciformes; family Psittacidae; genus Psittacula; species Psittacula echo. The sequence continues at coordinate 72,673,081 of NC_137736.1, forward strand.
GAGTGGGTGTAACCCTGTATTTTATGTGTGAAATTGAAACAGAGATGGTCCTGAGTTCATGTCTCAGTGAATAAAAATCATACCCACAAAATGTCTCCATAGAAAAGAAACCTTCAAGTGCAAACCGTAAGTCTCAAAGGCTATCTCTTCTTTTACATATCCAAAAGGCAGAACTTTTGGGTTGTTTTTTACCAGTCAAGTTCCCAATACTCATAAGCTTCTTGTCTGGTCATGCAAGATCTGTCACCAACCTGACAGACTGAAAACACCTTGGTAACCTTTGTACCATGGATATATAGAGAACGTATTCAACATTTCCCTAAGCAGCCTTAAAGGACCTTAAGACTGAATACACAGGGAGCCTGAACTGTCTTTTAGACATGCAAAGAAAGATGCAGGAGAAAAAGTGAGAACCATCTATACACTTACGGGTTTTGCAAGGGAAGGCACAAGCTCTCTGTTTTGTGCATCACTGTAAAGTGCTTCCTTTGGTGGGACTCAAACCAAAGTTGAAAGAAGAGTTAAGGGGAACTGGTGTAGTGGGTGTTAAAATAATGGATGCTTCTACCAACAGATTTCAGAGGCACCTCATAATGATGTGGTCAAGTCACATTTTCAAGGAAAGATAAAAAATAACCACCTCCCCTTTTAATAGAGCTGCAGTTTTCCAGAAAGATCCTCAGGAGCTTTTCTGCTCGTTCCTTGCAGTCTGTCTGCCACTTGCAGTGTCTCCTAAAGCTGCAGACGCTTTGAACAATCCACTCATGAGTCATACTAGGTCAAAGATGAGACTGCCTCTGAATTGTACAAGTCTGATGAATGGTTATGTTAGCAAACAACACATAACTGTAGCAATCATTGGGGAACACAAACAGAGGAGTGGTGCGGGTGTATGCTGGGAGAAACAGTGACTTGGCCTCCAGTCACTTCAAAATCCAAAGCTGCTGGGACTGACCCATATATTAAATCTAGCATTAAACATAAAAGCAGTGCAGACAGATCAGAGATCTGCCTACACATTTGTGGCAAACCAGGAAAAGTAGGGATTTGTGCTTGTATCTGTGGGGCAGGGTGAGGTGGGGAGGAAGAAAGGCCAGCACCTTCTAAGGTGCACATGATGATTGTGAGCTGGAATAAAAGCCTCTCATCAGTCTTCAGAGTGCTTCCTCCTGATTACAAGCAAGGTTTTACTCTTTCCCGTATTGAACCGGGGACGTTCAACTTTTACCTATTTCCCATCCCTTCTTCTGCATGTGTGTGCTGCCAGTGTGTACCTTACAGAATTGCCTGTACCTGCAGTTAGTGCGCAATACTTCAGAGGAAAACAGCTTCTGCTTCATTGCTCATTTAACCATACAAAATGTTCAAACTAAGGAGATTCCTAAGAGATCTGCTTTCTGTCACTGAGAGAGAGGCCTCAAATATCAAAGGAAAAGCATCATCATGTTATCATCACAAGTACATTAACACAGTCTCTGAAATACAACTTTTATGGCTTCTATTTTGTTTTAATGTGCAATACTGTTTTCTTTTATACTCTGTTTAAAAACATGTGTTGGACAGACTTAGTTATTGTGACCTGGGCTTTGGACAGAATTGTTGAAACAAATCTTTAGGCACAGCAGATTTACAAAGGCAAGTGAGCCACTTAACTGTTTTTTCTGAAGGTCAGAATACAGCAGTACTGTAATAGATACCACTTTGATACAAACGAGCTTTATCAGCAACAGCAGGCTTCGTGGGAAACAAGCCTTCTCTGTTCAGGATATGTCAAAGAGAAGTCTTTGGGGTTGTACTATCAAAAGTCAAACATCAGGCTGACACAATGTGACTTTTTTGACCGCATTTTCAGTCTTAGGTTGAACTCCTTCACAAAATAAAAAATTTAATTCATTTAACCTTAAGAATAACGTGCGTAACGGAAAAGGATTTGATTTCACCTAATTGGTAGGAGTTTTTTCTCTTTGTGCTGAAAACCAAGTCCTTATGTGCTTAAGAGATGGCATGCATCTCATTTTAAATTTACATTTACAAATATGTTCTATTTCATGTTAATATTCAGGTAATTTCCAGATTCCTGAGCTATGCAAGAGCAATACTTTTATTTACAACATAACAACATAATTGGATGCTACAAGTGATTATTACCAAGATGCCATTTCAGTATATCAATAAAGATTGCCACGGAGTTACTATCTGTCAGGGTTTTAGCAGCTTGTCAGGAACAAACTTCTCCACCTTCTGATGTGCACACAGAAATCTAAATTAATCCCACCTAACCCTAAGCATTTAACTGACATGCCTAAGACAGAAGGGTAATTTTCCCAGATTCCTGCCTGATCAGCAGAGGAGGAATAAGCATTTTCAAGACTACCTGTCAGTCAACCTAAAATCTGAATCAGCTAGGAGGTAGCCCCTCTTCCTCCACTTTTTTATAAACTAGAGTAACTACAGCTGGCATAAATGTCTTGCTGAAAGACAGTTTTTCATGGTTATATATTCTTTACAATATTGAAGTTTAAAAAAAAAGAAAAAAACTTTTAGAAAATAAAAGATGTTCATGCTTATTTAGAACAGAGTTGTGGCTCCTACAAGAAGCCATTTCAGAAAATGACCAAAATAGAAGCAGATTGTTATCACTCCTTTCTCAGATGGGCTTCAAAACTCCCAAACAGAAAGCAATGGGAGAAACAACTACGCAAATCCACATGCAAAGAGAGCGCACCATTTGCTGAAGGTGCCTCCAGATGGAGACCGAGCAAGTGGAAGGATGGCTGCACTCTGAACAGCCAGAATTCAGTGCCATCAGCTGTTGGTTACCTGAGAGCAGCTATCTTTTCCTGTCCAGGCACATAAGCAGAATGGGCAGTGGGCTCCTACAAAACATCAAGGCTTTACCTGCCCAGCACTGCACTGGTGAGATCACATTTACCAAAGCACTGAAAAGGACGTCATCATTTTTTTTTTTCTAGAAGCAGTTTTAACAAGAGATAGAAATCTTATGATAAACCTTCAGGTATGAACAGCTACTCCTGTTAAGTGTCAGTTGTTTAAAAGACCACAAATATCTGGAGACAAAAGCCAGCAGAAAGTTGCTTAGAATTTACTACTGATCATCTATTATATTAATAACTCATTGGAATGTTGCTCCAAATATTTTTTTCCAAATTATAAGACTTTTTTTGTACCTAATATGAGACTTAATAAATATCCTTCATCTTTGCCTATTTAGAACATGTTTAGGTTATTCATGTTCTCACCAGCCCTCAAGTGAAGTTCTGGGCTAGCATATACACATACTTCAGTCATCTCCATCAAAACTGACTTGCTACCAGCTTCAGAAATTACCTTTCTCCATCATAATTTACTTAGAGAAGTCAGGCAACCCTGCCAGGTTCAGAATATATTTCCATAGGGAAAGAACTTCAGCATGCAGAAGACCACAATGGCATTGAACCAGTATTACTGCTTGCACACTTCTTGTACTGACCCTTTACTCATTTTTAAGCACAATGTCTCCTAATGCTTGACAAAGAACACCCTGTGATTAAAACAGGGAGAGCCATAGCCCTAATTTGGCATTAAGGAGCCAATATTATCAGCTCTTGCTTTTTTTACACGGTAAATATTTCTTAAATTGTTGATACCAAACAGCTTGAGACATCCCATCTACCCTCAAACATCAAACAAGGTCTTGGGGTCTCATGACCCTCAGAGCCTTCCTTAGGTTGATCTTCATTCCTTTTTAACTGCCATTACACATCCAGTTGCCCTGGACTTACTTCCAAAGAAACATGGATGAACTTAGCCTTCATCTCACTGCTACTCTGCTTCTCCCTCTGGATTAAGCAATCTTTAACATGGTGGTATGCTTACTCCTCGTTATCATTAACATTCATGAGGTATTTTTTCTACTGTGCTGTTAGGAAACAGATAAGTGCTTACACAAAAGGTATTACGCATATTAGCTGACATCATCAGCATATTTTAAACAGTCTTCCCAAACTGAATTCAGAAGACCAAACTACTGCAGCCAAACATTTCCCAATAAAAGATGTAATTCATACCCATTAAGCACCAACCAGCTATTTCAGGATATCCTGACTTTCAGTGAAATATTTAAGGAAGGGTTTACATTTCTTTCTGAGCAATGCTGAATATATCTGGATACATTCCCTTGCTGGAGATTTATAATTAAGGTTAGCATTAAACTGGGTAATTTTAAAAGCTTGAGAAATCACAAGATCTGTTGAGGTCACTTTTCTGACATCACATGTGGATCCAATAATGAACATAAAATTTCCACAGACCACATGTTTGCTGATGTGCAAAAAGCTATTAATCCTGAAAGCAGGAGAGACGTGAACTTGCCCCGTCAACTGCACTTTGACAAAAGCAAGATCAAATCTCTTCCACTCCCCATAATTGTGATCATGAGAGGGCACTATTAAAATTCATTAAACTCCTCATAACTGCTGGCGATAGTGTCCCCAAATTTTCCTAAAAATATGCTTTTAACTAAGGCAATGAATGCATTAAAAGCAGCAGACTTCTGTCAGGGCTAGGCTGTGGGCTCATGCAGAGCGATCCCACAGCTGCACCGGTGGCCACTGTGGAACTCACCCAACTTCAGCTGTCTAGAAATCATGTGTTTAGTCTAAGCTCATTGTCCAGACAAGAGAGAAGTCCATGCAGTCAGAGAAGAGAGAAGTATTGTGAGAGAAAATTAATCCCATCTGGAGACAGAGGTGTCACACATCCAGGGTGAATTGACTACTGGGGCACCTCTCATTCCAACGGCGGGAGCCTTTCCTACTCCCTGTGAATCCAGTGTTCAAACAACTAAAATCAAGGGAGATCAATCTTACTCTGAAACTTCAGCACAGGTAAGATGGTACTGCCTGGTACACTTTTTCCTTGCAAATTTCCCATAAGCCTGAGATACAATACATATGGCATTTTCCTCTGTGGGACGAAGGGCGAACAGAAGAAAGATAAATTCTCATAAAGCTGTGTATTTGTTTTAAGCAGGATAACAGTCTCAAAAGGGCTAAGAAGACAACAGCAGACAAAGCAGAAATAAAGATAGTAGCATTGAGAATGTATAACGAAAAGGACAGGTCCCCAAAGCTGACCTACCACAAAGGCTACAAGTAACAACAAAATCCTCCATTTTCTAAATCTGTTGCCCAATACTTACAACCCAGAAGTGGAAACAAAATGTAAGTCACGTTGTTTTCTCACAGTAAAAATAACTACTTCCATTCAGTATCATGTTGAGACCTATACTGAAAAGGAACGCCTGTATATTAGTTACCTAAACACAAACACTGAGCAGTTTTCTACATCTAGAGCACTGATGAAACTCAAGACTCAACAACGCAATATTCAATAGCACTATCTTGATCAAAAAGAAGGAATTCTGTCTCCTTTCATTCTTCAAGTGATGGTTTTAAGGAGATTCAGAGTCCAACAGTAGCCTACTGAATAAGGATTGAATGTTGATGTAGCAGACCCATCCCATTAGGTGCTGAGTTCCTGTGCTGAGGCCCTGTATATATGTGGTGATGCTCTTCAGGAACTGAGCATCTTGCAAGGCCAGCTGGTTGGAATGGTTCACGGTATTTCCCAGAGCACATGTGGCCCTACAGGCAAAATTTTGCTAGTAGAATACTGCTCAGCAATGGTCTTCAAGAGCAATGAAGAAACTCATTTAGGAAAAATGTAAATAAAGTGCTTTATGTGTAGGCTGCTGCTTAAGGTCTTAAAATAGATGCCAAAGAATGGAACAACATGCCTGTCTACCAGCCATACTTTTCTAGATATGAAGAGCTGGCATTATCAATTAAAAGAAACAGTTAAGCAACTGATATACTCAGTCTCTGATTCCAGTATCTCCACACTGACAGATCAATAGGTGATTTGGAATAACACAACTTCTAAAACCCTAGATAGCTATATATTTATATAGTTATATTGAAAATACATGTATGCATGTTTTTTTTCCTTCACCACTTTGAGTAACAGATTGAAAAATACCACACATACAACACATGCAGTTATACAAGGAGCAATTTATAGCCCTTTTTTAATGACTGAATTTGCCAAAGGCAAAGATCTGCTTACTGTTATTTCTAGCAATAGTATACTTTACTAAACAGCCAGTCTTGTGTAAGAAAAAAAATCCCAGCATAAAACATACACTAACCTTTTATGCTGCTGCTAAGTGGTTTGTGAAATCTGGTTTTGTGATTACATTCAAGATGTTTTGTGCAGTCACTATTAGCCAAGTATCCTACCAGAGGGGCAGGAGGCACCTCTAAAGTATTCATAATACACTTGAAATGCTACACTGTAAATCACGGTTCCAAGCATCACAGAAGTCCATAGAGCATAAGCAGATAAATGAGGAAAATCAAGCAAAACCAAGGCTTTGCTTTCTTTGTTAAGAATGTCTGAAGGTGGCCAAAGTTGACAACAGAAATAACCTACATAGTCAGATTCCTACAGCAGTATGTCTTTAATAAAACTGCACCTCTAAACTCTTACGTATTAACAGAAATAACACTCTAATAACATAACACAGTTGCATGTTATGATACCAACAACAATGCTTTAGAAAGAAAAATATCACTCACTGAAGTTTTCAACAGGTGTCATAAAATACAGACTTGATCCTGCAGTTATACCAATCAGTGTGATACTCTGCATAGATCATATATTACTATTTCTGATGGCTTTCACATGGAAACAATAGGCACTATTCATATAGAATCACAAACCACTGCTACAACACTAAGTATTACATTTTCAAATTGTCAATCCTCTATACAAAGAGTGATGGAAAATTTCAACCAAAATATTGTGCTCCAACTCACCTCCAGTACTTAACCATTCTGCTTTACTTTTCTGAAGAGTTCCACTTCTATTAAAAAATAGCCCAGAACTACAGACACTGGTCCCTTACAATCATGCACCTTGAACCAGAAACTCTTCATGTCTTCACAATTTCTCCTTAGTGATGCAAGAGGACGACTAAGTCGGAATCACTTTGTGAGTAGTTTTCAGCAAACAGTGGGTTGCTCACACTCAGCAACATGCTCTTCTCTCTTGCTTTCCTTTTTTGTAATAATTGCCCTGGTCAGTACACAGCTGGTTTTTAAACATGTGGTCTCTGGCCACATAGGTGAGAGGTCACTTTGTCCATATCTGGAAGGCTAACCTAAGGTGGCTGTTGCAACCCCAGCTACGGCTCTTCCAACACACAGATGCCCATGAGGTACCACATGCCACGTGCTCACTAGTTAGGCTGGGGAAAGCCTGTGCCTGTGGCATCAATAGGTAAGGAGCACCAGCCTTCACATCAAAACTCTGCCCAGAAGTTTCTTCCTGCTCCTGCAAAGCTGGTTTGTGTCCTTAAACCAAGAACAAGCACAGGGAAGGCAAGAGGGCAAGGTTCCTAAGATCCACCGGGACTTGATGGCAGCCCTCTCCTTGGAAATGCCCCCTATGATCTCACAAGGCCAGAGAAAGGGCCAAAAACATATTTGGAAATGGGTGTTGCACTTCACTTCTGATGTGTGTATGTTTTACCTGTACTCAATGAATGTCATTATATAAAGGCACATACTATCACAGACAAGCACATTTCAGAATCATAGAGACATAGAAGAGGCAGCTCCTCCCACTCCATAACCCTTTATTTGCAGTTAAAAGTTCATGTCCAGTAGAATAAAAATTAACCTCTATGTCAGAACTGAAACAATACATATTACATTTCCTCAGCCTCAGAAGCCTACCTTATTGCTTTCTTGACCTCTGTTTATATGGTTAAAACAAACGATAACCCCCCCCTAACCTTTTAGCCAAGTACCATAACAAAGAGAGAGGACAGCTAAAGCAACAGCTGCTCTGAGTTGAATCAGAGTTTGCCTAATGTGTTTTCCTCTCAAAAATCTGAATGCCTGCAACAACAAAAATAAAGCAACTTACTGTAGATTCCCCAAGAGGTGAACAGAAGTCCAAGCAGGAGCTCTGATGAGGAATGCGAGCTAATTTACACTGGTCAGTTTCTGAGCTACCTTCACTTTTTTTTGTCTCACAAGAAGGTGAAGCCTAAAAGCAGAGCTCACCACAGGAATGGCAGTAAGCTTTCTAACTAATCCCTGGTGCTCAGACTTATGTAGGTGATAAATTATTTGAAGTGCTGCTGGGTTGTAAGTGGATGTCACCTTGCCATCCTTTCCCACTTGGGCTGGCAAACCTCAACAGCAGAAGCACCTCAAACTCCTTTCCCTACAGGGTCTAGTGATTCCTATGTACCACAGCTTCATGAAAGTAATGATATCCCTTCACTGAAAGTGATGGGGAGAGAAGGAAGCATAAGTGCATTTCAGAGAAGACCCGTGCTGAACAAGAGCAGGGAGCTGAACACCAAACAAACTGTATTTGGTGGGAGACAAAAAGAACAAAATAAAAACAAACATGCACAGTATATTTGAATATTCCTTAGTTTGCCACTCTATCTTCAAAGTAGTGAGTATTTCAAGGAGATTTATGCCCCAAAATAAGTTCAAAAAACCCTCACACCTTTTTGAACAAAATTTCAAATGGACTGCTATTTCCATCCTCTATGGGCAATTCAAAATGGAAGTAACTCCCCCAAAAGTAAAACAAATTCTTAGAGAAATAATTCAAAATACGGTAGCCAGTGAGACCAAGATAGCCCAAATTAACATATTTCTGACAGAAACAGCAGGACTCGTCCAGAAACACAGATGAAATCCAGCATGTGGATCATGTACTACTGTTATTACATAGAGTGATAATCGTCCAGAGAAACACACCAACACACCTCCCCACTACTGTTATAGGGTTTTTGTAAAAACTCAGCAAATCAATTCCAGAAAACCTGGTACTGTGAACTGTCATGCAATTAACCTAGGTAGAGTCAAACTACACCAGACTGATGAGCATGGAAAAACATTCATTTATGTATTGAAATGATGAATTATCTGTGTAAGAGATGACTCTCTAAGACCTTGCAGTTATCATTTAGGAAAGCAGTAACACAAGCAGCAACAGGTCATCTGTACTTGATGATCTTAAGGGTCTTTTCCAACCTGAATGATTCTATGATTATATTCTATTAGCTTTCTTCATTTTGTCATTTTAAACTTGTGCCTTGAAAGTCTTTCACTGTGGGCATTTTATCTGCCAGCCGCTAGCAACCATAATCCTTTAGGAACCAGACTTTATCAAAAGGTTGTTTATTAACAGAGAACAAATAGCCATGGAAAAGGTATCTCACAGTGAGGCATCTCACTTTTCACCTTCCTGAACCAAAACTGAATTTGAGCCATCGAGGTGAAAGTCTGAGATGGAGGTAAAAGTTTCCATCGAGCTAATCTATCAGAAACCTAACTGCAAAGAATCTGACATTGCTTTAAGTGCATCAAACAAGCACAGGACACTGACAAATTCTGAAGGAAATCTTTTAGGCAGTTGAGGTGCAGGTTTTCAGCATTCAAATCACCACTGAACACCCAAAAATGTCAGCAGAATTTTCTTATTCTTAGTATTCAAGTTTGACAAGTGTGTTCTCAAAGTAAGCCTGAAATGTGAGGCAATATAATCTGCAGTGATTAGCTGAGACAATCTCCAGAAAATGCCTATTCTGCCTGAATGTTTACATCATTTCCACTATAACTTTCCATACATCACCAGTTAAACTAGTTACATGCTAGGTTAGACTATACCAACTAGGAGGTAAGCAGCATACTTTCCCCACTTTATTCTCGTACTACCATTAAATCACTTTGCACATTCACTTCTACTTAGTCTTTAGGATGAGCTGTTAATCAAAAGCATATGCATACTTATGATTACACTGCAGTGTAATCTTATCTCATTCTAAAAACTATGCTACTTTTACTGTAACCGGGTCAACATCTAAGCATTACATATAAATACACAAAATCCCTACAATCTGCTCACATCTGAGATGTGAGAGACAGGCCACTGTGTATTGGGGATGGTTTACAAGCCTAAGATAGTTGGAGGCTATACTGATTTAGTGCAATTTCTCTCAGTTTGCAATGATGAAGATGATGTTGACCACACCTGAACAAAAGCTGGCTGTTGGGAAAGAGAGCAAATACAGAAATAATACTCAAGGAACATTATACACTCACATCAGGGGATGCATGATGTTCATACAAGAACACACGGGTATTAGCCTGGCTATGAAAAAGTTTAGACTAGAAATTAGAAGAAATTTTATAACCAGTTGATTAATGAGGTTCTGGAAGAGTTTTCCATAGGAAATATATAGGGCAGTAAATGTAAATACATTTAAGATGGAGTCAAAATAAATTTTAGATGGGATTCTATGATACAGCTGTTGCAGTAAGAGAGGACCGTGCTCAGTAACCCAGAAAATCAAGTCCCATCCTATACTCCCAAAGATGACCTCAAGGAACCAAGCAATGCCAACTCATGATTTTGCCATGAGCATGGAATTTTTCTTCTTTAAGCCCCCATTACTGAGGCTGGTGGGAAAATCTGTTTTAAATTTGAAGAGTGAATAAATAAAGTGTTAGCCTGGGGTTCAAGGAAAAACACTTTTAAAATATGATCTCTGCAAGCTCAAAAAACAGAAGGCAAATAAAAAGAACAAAACATCTGTTCCTTCTTAAAATCTTATGGTTTCTAAGCCACTGGGGGCAGGGGGAGGCTGATTCATGATTTCTGAATGCTTAGGTTGACAATTCAAAGCAGTGAAGTGTGAAGGAGTCCAAAACTTAGCACACAAAAGCACTAAGATGTCTAAAAATGGAAGAGTCTAGATGCCTAATTTAAACATTCAACTTCCAAATGAGACTTCTTGAACTCCATTGCTGCCTGCTGCTGCCTTTGAGCAGGAAGCTGCTCTGAGCTTTGACCACAGCCCTCTCTGGTTGCTCAAGAGCACTCTTGCAGCCTGTTGCCCTGGCCACAATGTTTTTTGTTTTTCAGCTGGTTTGAAATCTTCTCCCTTGGTTTTGTCCTGATTCATTGCCAGCTGCAGTTCCTCCTCCTCTGGTCATTTCTAAGCAAAAGTCAATGGACCTATTAAGAAAATCCTTTAAAAATGATACTGATATATGAGGCAAACCATGGACTCGATCCTGTTACTAATAGACTTGTAAAACTCCAGCTCATTTTAAAAGCTCCAGCACTTCTCAGGTATAGGACTGCTTCTTCATCTCGGTTTTTAAAAGACAACTTACCTCTCAAATGTTTACTCACATTGTTTCTGCATATCTGCACTCAAATGATACCAACGTACCGCAGTAATAGTAAAAATATTTACTTGTTGCAATTATAAAATTAATTTCTATTATCGCCAGCAGGCTCCTGAAAGCAACTGGTTCAGCCTTCACGGCAGGATCAAACACAGGTATTTGGTAGAGGTAGTGAGGATGACTGAGAGTCCTCATTTGTTTTTCAAGAGTCTCAAGCACAGATGGTGGGTCACTGAAGAACTCCTTTCCCCCATATGCTGCTTTGCCTGCAGTACTTCCACAGCTGCTGTGGCTCTCTGGTCTCATCCCTTCACATTTTCCTGATATTTTTCCAGCTTTAACTGCTCTGACACTTTACATCATCTGCTGCCTTTGACATGACACATCAAAGAAGCAGGGATCTCTTTCTAGGGTACAACATCAGGACACAGTAAGACCTTGCCACCACCTTGACAGCCTGAACAAAGGGCACTCTACTACACTAGCAGCAGCAAGCCCTGCATTATCTACTGATCCTAAGTGCTTTAACAGCTGATAAGATTCCTGATGGGAAGATCAAACCTCCAAACCTCTCTCTCTTGTGACACACAATGAAATTATGGGTTGAATTTCATGCAATACAGGTGCCACACTGTAGGGTTTGCAGTCAACTCATATTTGGTGAGTTGGAGGCACTTTGGACTCATACGTGCATAACTGCATAAGCAAGCATCTCATTACTGCCCAAAGAGAATGTCTGTCTAAATAAGAAAAGCAGGTCAGGTACTGACAGCAAGCATAGGAACACATTCTTATGTACTCCAAAAAGAAAATTCAGGTAAGATATTTCAGGCAGCTTTGATAAACAGGGAATTAGAAAATACCTTTAAGAAATGGGCTACATACAAGATAACACTTCAATGTGTCCATAGTGAAATAAGCAGCTCTTGTTCTACGCCTCTTTTTTAAAGCTGCCAAATCATACCTAAACTCTTCCACCTTTTCCCTATCTTATGTTAATAGGCAATATGTGTAAGTAGGTAATGAATATCAATCTCTAAACCCCTTCACAAATACATTCCACTCAGGCACAAGCCTGGGCTTTGGTCTTCTTCATACCAACGCTAAGTACACTTTATATGAAATTCAAGTTTAGTGAGAAAATACATCCATGACCTCTGGAGCAGGGAGGTGAGCTCATGACTGCAACTGAAGCATTTTCATCGGCAAGGCCCAGAGGCAAGCCCCCTAACCTTGCTCTCCTGGAGGCCACAAAACCACAGATGAGCATCTAAAAATCTGTTGGCTCGTTCTGCTGGCTGGTTTCAGCATCCCCACTCAGCACAAGAAGTGACACTTCACTAAAGCAGTCTGCTCTTGCTGGTCAGCATTTCACATGGCTAACTCCTGAATATTTATCCCTCTCCAGGTGTCTAATCCCCAGCAGGGCAAACCCAAAGCTTCTCAATGAATCTGTAATGCAAAGTTATTACCTAGAGAACCAGTAATGAACAGTGTCACGTCCGTGAACAGAAAGATTTACACATTTTATGTTCACCTTTCAGCTCCCCTCTGTATTTTAGATCATTATAAAAACAGAAAACAAGACTATTTTTCAAATTCTTGTTAGTTGGTGTTCGCTGCTCACTGCTTGTGCATTAGCAAAAGGTGGCCATTAGGAACAATCTGAGCCATCTGTTTCCCTCAAGCACTGTGACTGCTGTAGCAGAATTGCTGATTTGGACCTTGGAAGCAGTTTCTGACCTTGAATTTGCATGAAAAGGTTAAATATTTTAGTGGTAACACAACAATGTTCTATGAGTAATTGTTTTCTATTATCCCAAGGGCCATGATTTTGTTTATAATTACTCAGAAACAACTTTTTCATAACATAAACTCTCTTACTTGAGCACATCTCTCCAGCTGCATTAGCCTCTTGTGCCTGCAATCCAGAAGATGAGAATTTTCAAATTGCTTTCTGTATTTTTTTAAACATTGTTTCTGAATGCACAGTTGGAAGAACTTTACACAAGCAGAACCCTGTCTGTCCTTCTTCTGATCCAAACAGCAAACTACAATACAGCTAGCAGAAGACACATCTGCTAACATCTTCAAGAAGTCCTTGATTTATAATTAATGTCAACAACCGTTAAAGTCTGTAATTCTTGCATTTCACATTCATATTTTAAAGGTACAGTAGTTCTGAGATGCTGGGTATGGAGACAGTTTAAAAATTCATGAAACAGCATTATATTTAACAGATAGCAAAATAAATAGCATTGTTTTTCGTAAGCTAGGAACTCATTTTTTCTCCAAAATCAAGAAAAAAATTCTTAAACACTGCTTGCTAAAGTTACAGTATCTAACCTTTGAGTTTTACTTCTCCACTAATCTATGATTGTAATAGTTTGCCTGCTAGTGTTCCTCATCCCACCACAGGCACTGGATGATGCTGTGAATTAATCTTTCTCCATCAAACCTAATATCCAGTAACACATTGATGCACCATGAATTTTAAATGCATGCTATGACTTTCTGAGTCATGCCCACTCGCTTTAAAAGGATGCAGTCACATTTAAAAAGCAATCAGTTTAGTGCATTTCAATAAATATTCAACTCACCACTGGCCACTCTTTCAAGTAATGGCAAGTAGAACCTATAGCTCACAAAAATGTTGCTTTGGTTATGAAACCATCACTTTTTCTCCATCTCATCAACTTTCTCCTGATCTCTGCTCAGAATTATGTTGTATATGTAAAATGTCTGCAACTCAAAGTTCTTCAATAAAATATCTTTCTGTCCCTATCTGAATCTGTCTGCTTCTAATGAAGGCACTCAGATTTACTTGCAGGATTCACGCTTGCAGGACTCAAAAGTTCTTACAAGAATATCCTATCACTGAACACAAATCTCTCTTGCCATCAGTTAAGGGAAGGCAGACATTTCAACTCTGCTATGGACAGGGACACATGAGTTCTGCTGTGGCGAGGAATACTCAAATCTCAGTAAAATACAGCTTCTGCAGTGAGGTAAGACACATAAAAGGAAAGCACTGTATTCCAACAGAAGAGATATCAACATTGTAGCATTTGTTGTTGAACCATCAGAACTGGAAAAATCAACTGGAAAAGGCCAGCAGCAGGAAGATTCCTCCCACCAGAAAAACATCCAAAAGATAGTGAACAGAGTGAAAATTATTATCATATGATCATTTTCCCTTTGAATCCAACATTGTCTTCCGGAAGGACTTAATGATTTTAGCTTCTTATAGTCTGAAACTAATGGAGGATTTAGGCTTATGGCCATGGAAACTACTGCAGCATCAGATGTTTTGGCAGTAGAAAGGAGCATGCACTGAAATTATCCTGAAGTTGTCATTTGCATATACCCAGACAAGCATGCAAAATCAAACTGAGATATTGTTCAAAGTCCCTCAGAAAATCCCCACATTTCAAGCTTCCTCCTTCCCTGCATCAACACTGCTATGTCCCATGAAAAGTTATCTCAATCACAGAGAAGCTTGCATTAGTGATTCCCAACAGGGACTGCAGTCTGTTAGTGTATCGTCTCTTGAATGCCCAGGAGAACTGTACCAGGATGCCCAACATCTGAATAGCTCCACACTTATGACAACTGAAGATCTTTGTGGTAGACAGTCACCCTGAAATTGCTCCTAAAACCAGAAAAAGACAAGAGTAGAAAACTTCCTTACACAATCTGAACACAGACAGTGTAGTGACCATTATTTCTTTAGCAGTATGAGGAAAGAAGACCAAAATTAACCTTAGCTGTACTGCAGATCAGACCGGGAGGTTTTCCCTCTGTATTCCCCGAGCCCTGCCAGCTCTTAGGCTAGTCTGAAGTCCTGAGGTTTGCTGGCCCTGGGGACAACACATTTTATGAAAAATGCCTTCCTCGGTTCATCTTCATTCAAATCTTCTGCTCTTCTGGACAGCAAGAATATTAATTAAAATGTTCTTTTCCTGACAGATTACATCCTGTCCTCAACTTGTAGAAATGTTAATGCTCTTCAGATAGGATTAAATCATCTGGTCGTTTCTTCAGAGTAAACTGATCAAGGTAGTGTCTGCCTGCTGTTTAACTAAGATGAAACAATCTGTCAGGAGGAAAATGCTCCTCTCCCATTGGCAAGATGGCATTCAAATCTGAAGGAGAAACCTCTTCCTGTGCTGAAATCGATCTCAAGCATTGACACTTGACAAGTGTACTCCATCAGAGGAAACAAAGAGCATTACTGACTGCATGCAGTTCATTGCTAGTACTTCTCTGAGAGCAAGCAATGATCATAAAGGTGGAAGCAAGGACAGGTGGCCTGGGAAGAACACAGGGATGCTGTCCGGGAAGGGACCAGGTTAGGAAAGCTAAGGCCCAGTTAGAATTAAACTTGGCTAGGGATGTTAAGGATAACAGGAAGGGATTCTATAGGTACATAGCGAATAAAAGACAAACTAGAGACAACGTAGGCCCCCTCCGGAAGCTATCAGGGGAACTGGCTACCCGGGATTTGGAGAAGGCTGAGGTTCTTAATGACTTCTTTGCCTCAGTCTTCACTGGCAAAGGCTCTGACTGCACCACCCAAGTCTTGGAAGGTGGACTCAGGGACTGTGAGAATGAAGACCCTAGGCCCACTGTAGGAGAGGATCTGGTTTGAGACCATCTTAAGAACCTGAACGTACACAAGTCCATGGGACCTGACGAAATCCATCCACAGGTCCTGAAAGGAGCTGGTAAATGAAGTTGCTGAGCCACTGGCCATCATATTTGAAAAATCATGGCAGTCAGGTGAAGTTCCGACAACTGGAAGAAGGGAAATATAACCCTGATTTTCAAGATGGGGAAAATGGATGACCCGGGGAATTACAGACCAGTCAGTCTCACCTCTGTGCCTGGCAAAATCTTGGAGCAGATTCTCCTGGAAGGCATGCTAAGGCACATGAAAAACAAGGAGGTGCTTGGTGACAGCCAGCATGGCTTCACTAAGGGGAAATCCTGCCTGACCAATTTGGTGGCCTTCTATGATGGGGCTACGAAACTGATGGACCAGGGGCAGAGCAGTTGACGTCATCTACCTGGGCTTGTGCAAAGCATTCGACACTGTCCCACACGACATCCTTGTCTCTAAATTGGAGAGACATCAATTTGATGGGTGGACCACTCGGTGGATAAAGAACTGGCTGGATGGCCGCACGCAAACAGTTGTGGTCAATGGCTCAATGTCCGGCTGGAGACCAGTAACGAGTGGTGTCCCTCAGGGATCGGTGTTGGGACCAGTCTTGTTCAACATCTTTGTCGGTGACATGGACAGTGGGATTGAGTGCGCCCTCAGCAAGTTTCCCGATGACACCAAGCTGTGTGGTTCGGTTGATACGCTGGAGGGAAGGGATGCCATCCAGAGGGACCTTGACACACTTGTGAGGTGGGCTGATGCCAACCTTATGAAGTTTAACCATGCCAAGTGCAAGGTCCTACACCTGAGTTGGAGCAATCCCAGGCACAGCTACAGGTTGGGCAGAGAAGAGATTCAGAGCAGCCCTGCAGAGAAGGACTTGGGGGTGTTGGTCGATGAGAAAATGAACATGAGCTGGCTTCCATGTGCACTCACAGCCCAGAAAGCCAACCACATCCTGGGCTGCATCAAAAGGAATGTGACCAGCAGGTCGAAGGAGGTGATCCTGCCCCTCTACTCTGCTCTCGTGAGACCTCACTTGGAGTATTGTGTGCAGTTCTGGTGTCCTCAACATAGAAAGGACATGGAACTGTTGGAACAAGTCCAGAAGAGGGCCACGAGGATGATCAGGGGATTGGAGCACCTCCCGTATGGAGACAGGCTGAGAAAGTTGGGGCTGTTCAGCCTGGAGAAGAGAAGGCTGCGTGGAGACCTCATAGCAGCCTTCCAGTATCTGAAGGGGGCCTGTAAGGATGCTGGGGAGGGACTCTTCATCAGGGACTGTAGTGACAGGACAAGGGGTAATGGGTTAAAACTTAAACAGGGGAGTTTAGATTAGATATAAGGAGGAAGTTCTTTACTGTAAGGGTGGTGAGGCACTGGAATGGGTTGCCCAGCGAAGCTGTGAATGCTCCATCCTTGGTGGTGTTCAAGGCCAGGTTGGATGAGGCCTTGGGTGGCATGGTTTAGTGTGGGGTGTTCCTGCCCATGGCAGGGGGGTGGAAGTTGATGATCTTAAGGTCCTTTCCAACCCTAACTATTCTATGATTCTATAACTTTGTAGACTCAGAAAACATGATCCTCAGCAGTGGCCTGTGGGGAAAAAACATGGCACACACTACTTGGCAGAAGCAAAGCAAAGCAAAACAGGTAGAGGTTCTGAAATGGGCCTCAAGGTTTGCTCTGTTCTTACAGCCGTGCTGGCGGCAGCATCTCTGAGGAACATCTGGATTTGTGGCCACTATCACCCCAGCTTCTGCTCCAGACTGCCTCCATGCACAGTGCCCATCCATGGTGCACCCAACTGAGTTTGCTGGATGCAACAAGCAAGCTTTCTTGAAATGAGTTGACCTTTTAAACATGTTATACTGATTTCTTTCTGGTGAAAGAACCTTGCTGCCTTGTGGTGAGGTGACACCATCTGGTAGGTAAACCCCAACCTGGTCACTCTCACCTGAAGACAGGATGAGATTTGTTCATTTCTTTCTTAGGCTAGTACTTGGAGTTAAAGACATGAAGTGGAAACATGCAGAGATATAAGACTGGTTTATGTATTAAACTCCCCCTGTTTTGGAGCAAAGAACAATCTCCAGAAACCTGCAGCATCTTGTATTTGCTGGAAACACAGATCCATATTTCTCTTGCATCAAAACTTCTGAGAATAAGCAAGGTACAGGCCTGTTCAGTCTCACACTCATAGCACAAAAGCTGCAGTTGGCCTCCTGCAGCTCCCCAAGCCATGCTTTTTACACATGAGCAAAACCATGGTTTCCCTTCCGTTCTGCATGGCTGTAGTTTGGGCTGTGGCTCCTTCACTGGAAGAGATGCTTTCCAAACAGCATACTCTGTGTTGCCATGTGGAGCTTTTCTTCTGCAATCTCAATGTGTCCAATGCCCTCCCCTGCCTTACTGTATGACTCTCTAACCTGGTTTCTCTCAAACTGCATTTTAGGCAAGTTCATCAGTCTGAAGGGACACTCCAGTGGAGTCCAGAAAAATAATTACAAGCATTCACTTATACTTCAGCTGTGTTTGAAGCACTGCTTCCAAAGTACAGCATCATGATGTTTACCACACAAAACCAACTGCATATTCAGCCACGAAAATGTGTAACATTTCTGCAGCATTACACGCCACTTCACAAAAGTGCATAAATATTTTGCTATAAAGACCGTACTCATAATGGATTCACAAGACATTTTACCTCCTTTCCCTACTGTTAAATAAAATAAAATAAAATAAAATAAAATCTGCAAAACCTTCATCAACACAAATTCTGCTGATAGGGACTGTAAATTGCTACATAGTCTGAGGACTGCATCTTCTTTCCCTATTGTATGGCAACCACACACAGCATAGTATCTGCTTGCACTTCTATTAATTCATCAAGAAAGCTACCACACTCGAGAAACAAATTTCCCATGTTGAACAGCTTGGTCATCCATATTCTACAGTTACAGGAAGGAAACTGGCAAAGAGCCACATTTATGATTCTTTGGGCACTGAGCCCTTAAGTGTTCACTAGCAAGCTTTGCGGTATTCAGAACTGCCACCAAGGAAGCACTTACAGGTTTATTTTTCTTTCCCTTTCAGGCAATCACAGGGTCCGTCCCACCATGCCAAGAACAGAATCAGGCACAAGAAGAAACATCTCATATTCATCTGTATCAATCTCCCATGAATCTTTCTAATGATAAATTTAACATAATGAATGAGATTTACTTCTGATTCCTCACTTGGCTGTCAAGAGAAAAAAAATGATGGTTACTGTCAAATACCTCACTAAGATGTATGAAGGTCACTCAGGTAGGGTGCAAAGAAGCTAATATGCGACGTTATACAAGCAGAAATGAAGAAGATTGATTGGGAACACTTGTGAGCCTGGATTATGCTAGACTTTTCCTCCTCATAAAAGTACTCAGTACTCTGTATGGCAAAGATGCATAAATATTTAACATAAATTTTGTGAACAGCACATCAGGAGCACTGAAATCTCACCTTCCTTTTTCCTCTGAAAAAAAGGAAAGAAGTAACATGTTCCAGAAGGTCACCTGAGTTAATTTCCTTGTAATCTATGCCTTTAATATAAAGAGAATTCTGCTACATCAAATACAAAATTCAGAGTTCAGACATACCCAGTTTAACCATTTCTTTCTCCATGCTGTTTGAAAAAAAACCACAGCAAAACGCACTATTCATTTTAGGATTGTAAAACATTGGCAAACATGCCTGCTGCCAGAACCCTGGTTCTCCCCTTTCTATCTCACCACCTGATCTCAGTACAGCTCATTAGAGAACCTTCCTCCAGGTTCCCTGGTGGAGGCTGGGAAGAGAGACAAAAACACAAGGAAATTCTCCTTCATTATGGCTTAAATACGCTTAAGATTGTTTGAGAGGTTGTTTTGAAACTGACACAATAGAAATCAGACTAAAGTAAGAGTGAAGGGCTAATTTAAAGAGAGAATTTTTGGAAAATGTAGATGCATACTTTTCACAATTAAAGCAGACAAGGCTTTCTCAGGTAAGCTCCAGAGATAAAAAGGAAAGTGAATGCCATGCACCTGTGGCAAATACTTTCCTTCTGTGTGCTTTGATCAGTCTGCCAGCCTCCCTTGCTGCCCAGCAACTACCACTTTTTCTCCTTTATCAAGCCATCAGGGGACAGCTGCCAAGCCCGTTCCCTTCCTCAGTCAAGGGCAGGCAGTGCCATTCTCCAGGGGACATTTCTTTGGGCACATTTGCTCTCTGAAGGGACAAAACGACATACACACACACCAGCTTTGCACCCACTTGTTTTTTCTGCTGGGTTCTGCACTATTCTGTCTGAAGTGGTAAATCAGCATTTTCCACTGCTCCTCAACACCTTCAGCTCTTCTGAAACAGCCGAGACAAAGCACACAGTCTTCCACCCCAGCTGAAAGCTTTGCATCCGCCTTTGGTAAAGGATACCAAGGCCACATCTGAAGTACTGCATCCAGTTCTGGGCTCCTGAGTACAAGAAAAACAAGGAGGTATTGGAGAAGCTGAGCAGAGAGCCACAAAGGTGATCAGGGGTTTGGAGCATCTCTCTTAGGAGAGATTGCAGGAGCTGGGGCTGTTTAGACTTAAGAAAACTGAGAGGGGATCTCATTAATGCGTATCAGTATCTCAAAGGCTGGTGCCAGACTTTTCAGTGGTGCCCAGCAGCAGGACAAGGCGCAGTGGCCATAAACTAAAACACTTGAAGTTTCACCTCAACATGAGGAAGAACTTCTTTACTATGAGGGTGGCAGAGCACTGAGCAGGCTGCCCAGGAGGGTTGTGGAGTCTCCCTCTCTGGAGACATTAAAAACCCACCTGGATGTGTTCCTGTGTGACCCACTCTAGGTGGCCTTGCCTTGGCAGGGGGGTTGGACTGGACGATCTCAAGAGGTCCCTTCCATCCCTAACGATTCTGTGCTTTTCCCTTTCCCCTCAGCTGGCTGGAGCAAAGGCCCCACAGCCACAGTTAAATCAACACCCTGTACTTGCTGTGACCAGTGGCAGCAGCTCCAACTCAAGGACAAGTCACACTTCTCACAACAGCAAGTTAGCAGAGATCAAAAGATGATAAAGAGCTTAACTTTGCCACACTTGTGCTTGCTCACTGAAGCTCATAAGAAGTTACTGAATTATTTATTTGAGAACAAAAAATACCCTTTACATTTGAAGGTGGCAAATGGCCTCATTTCCAATGCTGTTAATTCAACACCCTAATCAGCATCTCAGAGAAATTTATTACCCATTTATTAAAATGAGGTTTCACAGATTTTCTTTCTCAGCTGACTATTATTCCCACTATGGGGGAATTAAAGCACTATTACCCTTTCTTTTCCCACCCCAAAAGCTCTTGCAATTCATTAAACTCCTTATAACTTAATTTGAAAACATAATAGTACCTCTTAATTTTGTTCCATCTTTTTTCCTTCCTGGTTTTACTGCACCTTCTTTCCAGCTACTGTACCATATTTTTCTGAATGGCTTTGTATTTTGCATTACCCCTGTCCTCCTCTACTGCCGCATCTTTTCCACAGCTTGTGCATTCTATCTATACCATGGTTTCTGCCCCTTTCTGTGTGTTCCCTCTGCAGATCCACCAGGTGACTCTCCCCCACTTCTCCTCTCTTCCCCACATCTCAGCAGGCACAATCCTGATCCTTTTGCACTTTCTAAGAAGCAGATACTGCAGGCAACCTAGTGGCTATTCCACAAAGCAGGCAGCTCCCAGGCAGGATGTTTACCTCTCTTCAAAGCAGCTCTGTGCACATTCCCAGACAGCATGGATGTCTGGATGAGGAAGGGTAAGGTAGCAGAGTGCAGCGCTGACAACCATGGGCTGAAGCTTTTGGAAAATCCTGGACCAAAGCAGGAGGCAGCACTAGGCCAACCAATGGACCGCAGCAAGGACATCAAATGGCAACAGAAAGATGCAGGAAAGGCAAGCCATAAGATCACACAAATCCTGGACCACTTGAGACCTGTGGTGGCCCTCATGGACCTTTCCATGTGAACCCTTCCATGTTCACAACAGCTGAACCCACCAACTCATCCAGCATCACCCCAGCCCCACAGATGCCTTCTCCAGCTGTCTGAGGGAGTGCTAAAATCAAGGGCCTAATGGAAATCTAGGTCAGGAGGGCTCTACAGAAAGCCAGTGTAACCTCTGCAAAGACACCACACTGTTCCTGGCAGTGATCTCCGCTTTTCTCCTCCTTGCTTCTCCCAATAGATTCACACCCAGGCAAGTGGTAACACATACAGTCTTCCTCACACAGTATCTGCCCTTCAAAACCACCGAAAAATACCAGGACATCTACAGAAGAAGGGGTGTAAATTCATATTTATCCACCATCCAAGAGAGTAGAAGAAGAAAGCAGCCATGTCTGTCCTCCTCACTTAAAGGAATCACTATAGGGGTCCCCTCTGGTGAGCTCTGCCAACTCTTACCCTTTTAAACACATGTCCTGGTGATTTTCGTAAAACTACAGAATCTGGAATCATGTATCTAACGCATTGATACTTCATTCAGAAATAGAACAGAGTCTAACTTTCACAGTTTCATGTGAAAGACTAAAAGACTAATCCACACACAATCCAAAGATCTCCAAAAAACAGATAAAAGGGAAATTACTTTTTCCAACTTTTTAAGTTTTTAAAGCTTATTTTCTAATGTTTGAATATGGCAGTATCATGTCCTTGAACAGACCATGGGAACCCTGTCTTGCATGGCCTATAACATGCACGTACCTGCTCAGAAGTTTCTTTCCACCAGTGCTCAATCACTCCATGTTCCCTACAAGCTCTCTGAAGAAAGAAAGGTCACTCTTTTCACATTTGCTGTAACCCACTCTAGATTTGCCTTCTGAAAATGATAAGAGTAATAAATCATGACATACCAGGCTCTTTCCTACACTATCCCCCTCCCACCCTGACTTTCATGTTCTTCATCCATAAACGGATGCCTCTCTTCCACTTTGGGTAGGATCTTACATCTTGGTAAGAGCAAAAAGAAAGCTTTCACGTGGTGAAACAGAACAGAATTTTCTTCCCTAGCCCTCCTCAAACACTGGTTGAACAAAAATGTTTTAGAATGTTCCCTGATTGCTCTTCCCCACAGACACATCAGGTGCAGGCCAGCAGACTGGGAAAAGTCATTGGTTATCTACCTTAACTGCACCAGCCCTTAAACTTTCCAATGCAATTCAATCTGAATTAAGCCTCAAGATTAAAAATAGTTTCATTGTGCCCTCTAGCACCTGACCAAGATTTATGCAGAGGCAGAGCGGGATGGCACCTTTCGGAATGAGAACTTACTAGGTTC
Source organism: Psittacula echo (assembly GCF_963264785.1). Lineage (NCBI taxonomy): Eukaryota > Metazoa > Chordata > Aves > Psittaciformes > Psittacidae > Psittacula > Psittacula echo. The sequence continues at coordinate 72,696,371 of NC_137736.1, forward strand.
AAACTCTGGTGAACCCTGTTCACATGAGCTAGGCTCAAGCAGCACAGGAGCTGTGCTGAGACACAATAGCAGCACTGTGTATTACAGCTCTTAAGCTCCTGTCCACATTTTATACTGCAGCCATTTGATTAATCTTTTGATTTCATAAAGGCATTTCAAAATCTAAGTACTGGACATACACAGCAGTTTATCACAGATCACCTATTATACCCCATGAAATATATTGCATAATATAACACTATGAATCTGCATTATCTGTAATGGCAAAGTTCCTGCATTAACTCGCTGCATATATGCTGATTTTGATCCAACAAGGAAAAGAAGTTAAATAGCTGGGCCAAAGAAAAACTGGGAAGCCTAAACAATACATCTTAAAATCAATAATTACCAAGTGAAACAGCCACTGCCAAGAAAAGGCTGGGAGGGAGGGTGGCAGGATTCTTTCTTTCCTTGTCTTTTTTCTATTAACAAGGAAAGAAAAAAAGCCCTGCTTAGAAAACTGACACCTACATGCAAACGCTGCTTCAAAGCTTTTCGCACAATCTCCCAGTGCAGAACAATAGCAGCTCTGTGCTCATAACCAGCTCAAGCTGTTCTAGGCAGGAAGAGGGTGCCCTCGCCTTTTACAACAAATGTAATTCTGTCTGATGCTTGGGTCAATGAAACTGGGCTCAAGCTCTTGCAAATTCATAGTCTCCAAAACAAGACAATGGGCAGCAAGGAGATGTACCTCCAGTGACAGTGCAGTTAAGATACTTTTAGCAACGTTTGCCTACCCCAGTCCTGCTCAGTTTCTGCAGTACTCAGGCTGGGAAAGAGGCAGAACCACATTTAGAGATAAGGCTGCATTTCAAACCACCCCCTGCTCCTCCAATGTCCTTACTATGCCTCCAAGTGAGCAAAAGGGTAACTGTGTGCAACAGGTACTCCTTTGTCTTGCTAAGAGGATGGCACCTGGCATGAGAACTGCCTACCTGTTATAATCAGCTGTCTGCTGTCAGGTCTATGAAAAAAAATCTTGAAGTAGGCCAGTTACAGGGGGTTGGCTTATTCCATTCAGGCAGCTGGCACAGGATTTAACACACTACTCACCACAGGCTGCCCCAAGGAGGACTGACCTAAATGAGAACTTATGAGATGCCCCAAGATCAGCATTGATCCATTCAGGACTTTAAACATCACTCGAGCTCTGGGCTCATCTCAGCAACAGAAGTCAAAAATATCAGATGTGCTTCTGTGCAAACCAGTCTGTTTCAACCAGGAAAATAAAGAGAGCAGGGACAACAGCTATGGCAAAGAGCTGAAGGCATTTCTTGCTATGAACCAGGTGAGCTGCTGTGACTTCCGCCTGGTTTTATGGCATGACTGGAGAGGTGCTTGCTACCTGACTTGCATGTGGCCAACACTATCACACATCCTCATGCAAGCATCCCTCTGTGCACCTTGGCAGGTACATTCCCATCCCAGGACTTCTGGTGGAAAAAGCACAGGGAAAAGACTGCAGGAGTCCATAGTCCCACAGATATAAAAGTCTTCCAGGACTATTCCTGTACCACAGTGTAAAGAGAACTGGTGAGAGAAACGTACATTCAGAATATTTTGATACAAGTTTTGCACTACTGTACAAGTAAAAGAACTGTAACACTTAATACACGAGGGTCCGTGACTTCCATGTTGAAATGGAAAAACTTGCTGAAGAGACAAAAACATCATCAAAATCCTTCTTCCCTAATCTCAGACCCTCAGGGGAACAGAAGATCTATGTCAAGTAAATGATTCTAGACACATAATTCGACATGCTGCAATGTAAGTGGAGAATTACAGTGTGACACTAACTGTTACAGTGTGATACTGTCTATGGTAAGTGCTCCTTAAGGGATGTAAGTTTTGACTACCATTTACAGAAAGTGTAAATGATACAAAAAAAAGGGGAAAAAACCCAAAACGCAAAAAAACCCCCAAACCAACAAAAAAATCCAACCAACCAACCAAAAAACACCAACAGAAATAATAATGGTTCACCAGAAATATTCTAAAATTACCTCTTCTTCAAAATCTTGACATCTTCTTTTAGTGTGAAAGCAATGAAATCCACTGAATTTGTCACTAAATTTAAAACATTTGCTCTTGAATTACACTCATGCTGGCTACTCTCCATTGGGATGCTCCTTGCCTCCATATCTCAGGAACAGCAACTGGCAGAAGGGGAAGCAATTCAGCTAAAACTCTAATGGAAAGAACAAAAAAAACCCAACAGGTTGGGCTGCCTGCCAAATGCTCGTGCCTTCTCAGGACAACTAAGCAAACAGCCTTGTTTCTGTTAGGACACCTGCAGCAGCAGAAATGTTGTCAAATCCATAAACAGTTACTGACCTGCCAGAACAAATGTCATAAAACAAAATTAAGGCCCATCATCCAGTTACAAAGATTTCTGAGAGCAATTTACAATGGCAATCTGTACGCGTTTACCCGGGGCTGTGTGTGATTAGCACTGCTCTGTCACAGCTGATCTGGCATCTTACAGCCCTCATCCTGCCTAGGGCTTTATGGGGTGGAGAGCACTTCCACAGGGAGAAGAAGCTGCACTCCTGTTAATAAATACCAACTTCCATTCCAAACTCCAACTTCAAAGCGCTGCTTACATCTCCTCAGACAGAAAAGCTGAGCGATTTCCCTTCAACTGTGCTCATCTGAGGCAAATTTTGCTATCAGTAAGTCAATGTGTAATTACAATCATCCATCCATAAATGCTGGGGGTTGAAGGAAAAAAAGGGACGTGTCCTTATTTCTCAGGCATTAAGGAGAGAATTGGGGATTTTCTAGGAATCCAGAAACCAGAATACAAGAGCCATTGAAAACTTCTGGCTGTCATTTCTTCCAGTATGTATCTGGATCATACATATACATGTGCACGGTACACCACGGCTTTAAACAGTAACAGGGAATTACTAGATCAAGATGACCTTCATGTCAGTGCTCACACCACAAGAGGCATCTCAAGTGGTGTGGTCTGGAGTGAGTTCCATTTTTTGGTCTGTTCACCCAGGCAGGATTAGCTACTGGATAAACATCAGAGAGATGTTTATCACAGGGACTACTACCTCACTCCTTCAATGGAAAATCAGTTACCTGAAAACACCAGCAGTTTAGGAAGCAAGATTTCCCTCTTCCTTTGGATTTTAGAGAACCATACCACTGGCAAACAGCAGCCCTGCTGAAGGCTGGTATCTCCCATTTAGCCAGCCCAGAAGCCTGTAAGCAAACCACAAGGAGTGATTAGCTTATCAGTGTCGAAAAAATCCAAAGGCCACGATCCAGAGAAGATTTCCAGAGGAAGTGATTTCCCAGACATTTACATCACCTGCAGTCCATTGTTACAGCAAAAGCTGCAAAATAAAGGCTGTAAGGCTGAAGTGAAAGAAATTAAAATAAAGAAGAATAGTTTACAACAGAAGTGCCATGAAAAATGTGAGACAGAAGTTGGCCAAGTTTTAATAATTTGAAGGTGATAAAGGTAATACTGCAAACTGTTATTTAACAGGTTGCCCAAAAAAGCAGTAAGTGCTCCATCCCTGGCAGTTCAAGGCCAGGTTGAAAGGAGTCTTGGGTGACATGGTTTAGTGTGTGGTGTCCCAGCCCTTGGCAGGGAGGTTGGAACATGATGACCTGAAGGTCCTTTCCAACCCTAACTATTCTGTAATTATTCTAGATATATCAACAGATAATAAAATCGTCATATTTCTAAAAATCTATTCTCTCAGCTTGGTAAAAAAAAAAATATGTGGCCCATCAAGCAAACACTGAGTCACCCAGACTTCTCCAGGCTGGAAAAGTAAGTGTCTGTTTGAGGATGATCTGCACAAAACCTGAAATTCAAGTACATTGATTGATCCCCTGCAGATTTTGACAAAAAGAAGGGAAAAGCTGAACCAGGAAAGTGAAAACACCTTTATCTTGAATTGAAGAAGCAATTCAAACTGAGCATAAAATCTAATAAAAGCTATTAACAAAATAGAAGGTTCTGTTGTCCAATAGTGACAACAAATGCAAACAAACTGTAAAAGCAGAGCAGATTATTTTAACCATTCACCACACGGAAACTTCCCTAGCATCAAGGGTGAAGGAGTATGTGCATCAATTAAATTTCCCCTTACGCTATCAGCCAAGAGCTTGTGATTTCTATTTTCACCCAAATCAGAACTTTTCTAGCAGAGAATGTGAAGGAGTCATTACGAGAGAAAGGTCAGAGGTACTGGCAGAAATGGAGGCAGAAGGAAAAGAAAATCTCAGGGGCAGATGAAGCAATGATTGTAAACGGGTGGCATTCTCATCACCATCTCATCTGAAATGACTGTTTGCTTACAACTCAGTAATACCCAAAAAGCATTCCTGGGAGAGGTGGTGGTATGGGAAAGCCATACACATCACTTCCTTGGCATCTTTTACACCCAATCTACCCTGTGTACATACAAAGGTATTTTGGCTGCTCATCTGGAGAAAACCATACAGTCTTTACATTAGGGCTCCTTTTTCCCCTGCCCAGCACAGCCAGTAATAACAATATTTTTTAAAAACCTTGGGTTTTACCTAGACTTTGCAAAGCGCTTAGCTCTTTGAAGAGCAAAGTTCACTCACCAAGCCATACTAAGGAAAATAAGAAGCAGCTTAAGAGAATGTCAGCTTGCAAGTTTTAGTAATGCTCGCTGAAGCTGCCATAGGACAGCCTGTCCAGCACTGTAATTGGGCTTTAAATATTCAAAGCTACATAATTCCAAAGGAAGTCAAAACTCCAGGTATCAAACAGCATCGTATCTCAACTCTACAACTTTCTTTCCTAACGTGGAGTCTACAAAGGACGAAGTAAAACATCCCCCCCAATACAGAAAATTGGTTCTTATCCAAGAGATGGGGTATCTGAGAGATCAAAAGGAGATCTCTCAATGTAAAACATGATCTGCAGACCATGTCACCAGGGTGTTTTTAAGTAATGACTTCTTCTGCACATTTTGAATACAGAGAACAAGAACCTCTCCTCAGAAGAGTGTTCCATAGTAACTACATACACAAATTCCTTTACAAACCACGAGCTGGAAGCTGAATGGGGGGAGAGGGAACAACTTCAGTACAGAAGTGGAAGAGGTGGCAATATTCTTCACTTCCTTCCAAAAGAAACAAAAGCCACTGGAGTGAACGGGTGGGAGATGGGGAATATTAAAACAAGGTACACAGTGCTGGGAAAAGGTGAAAAACCCCTGCTGATTAAAGCCAGGCCCTTTGCAAAGGGCAGTGCAGCTCTCTTCTTCCACCACAACCATTTGAAGCAGTCATGCTATGAGGGGAATGTTTTCCGCATCCCATTCCTGTTCGCACAAGCTCTGGGCAGTTCAGCAAACACTTACCCACTCCAGGTAAATATAAAATAAAACTGATAAAGGGTTTGTTTGCTTTTTTGCTCTGACCAGCAGCATCAATTAGTAGTGAAGTACAAGAATAGTTGGGCCACTGCTGTTTACTTTTCCATGTTAATTAGCAGTAGAGGTCAACACAAAAAATCTCTCATTAAGGATATAAAGTCATGTGGTCTGACCCACTCTGGATGTAGTTATCTATATGCCTTCACTGGTCACAAAAATCAATCTCTCCCCTCACATGCATGGCCTGTCACCATACCCCCCAGACTGAGTCTCATAATGAAAACAGACTAAAGCGCACCCCAACCTCCCTTGGAAAGGAGCAGGCTCATCCCAGCTGGCACCAGCCTAACTGAAAGGGACCTCAAGCGCAGAAAAAGTGGGGAGGAATTAGTTTTTAGCCTGACCAATTCTCTGATCGATAGGAACAGCAACCAATTTACAGAATGCGCACACCGGTAACTGGCCCATGTAAATGAAGGGGAGAGAAGGAAAAAAATACCCAGAAGGGAACAAGAATAGCTCAAACAGGCTGCAGCACTAAACACTGCATCAGTTGCAAGCAATCATCAGTTGCTTGAATTCATACAGCACGCAGCTAAGCTAGCAGAAGCCCTGCTAAAGAGTCTCTCCTCATCTTTCTTATAGGCCCCTTTTAAGAACTGAAAGGCCACAACAAGGACTCCCCAGAGTCTTCTCTTCTCCAGGCTGAACAACCCCAATCCTCCCAGCTGCTCCTCATAGGATAGATGCTCCATCCTTCCGATTGTCTTTGTGGCCTTTCTCTGGACCCTCTCCAATAGGTCCATATCTTTCCTGTACTGAGGACTCTAGAGCTGGACGCAGTACTAAGGATGGGGTCTCAGGGTTACACACTGTTAAGAGGCACCAAAGCCAAGCAAAACTGTGCCTGGACAATATGCCCATTGGCTTGTAGAAACTCAGGGCTGCAATGGTCTTAAAAATGCCAGCTCTTCTACAGCATGACTCACCCACCAGCCATGCAAGGAGCTGGACTCATTTGTGTTCCCACTCTCCTGGGGAGCAGGTTCCTGGCATATCCCAGCAATGTTTCTGCTCCCAAGGTCAGAGCTGGCATGCCAAACCAAGGTGCACACCTCAAACCATACAGTACCCGGGGCCTGCTTTTCCAGTGCCTAGAACACCAGGTATTTTCACCTGCTCCTGCGAATCCCTACATGGCCTGCAGCTGAACAAAGCACTTGGATCCCTTCACCTCCTCCCCCAGGCAGAGTCCTGCTTACAATACATATACTTCCATATCATGTCTTGAATCTTCCACCAAGAGTGCAAATCCAAAAAGTAATTTGTTAAATATGTTCTTAAACTTACAGGTAACTACTGCATTGGGGGATGCTGGCAATAGGAATCATATTCCACCTAACGACCTTGTAACAGACTCACATGTTATCATTAATCTGTGGAGCCTTCATTAGTTCTTCAGACAATTTTCAGCAGCAGAGTAATCTGATATTAAAACAACCTAAATGTACCTGATAAATTCTGATCCACTCTGGTGTGCTTGCTTACTGCTCTGCAACTTCCATAGTATTGTTAAGGCATAGCCTACTTCACTGTTGTAAGGCCGCATATCACTCTCTGACTTTAGACTTATTCTAAGCACATTTTATTTGAGACTAAAACGAAAGTAAGCACCTAAGCTAGCAGAAGATATATCACACCAACTCTATAACTGATCCAGTGGCTGAGCTCAAAGTCCTGCCTTCCACTTAGAATTATTTAAGAGATGATAAAAATCACTTGTAAATGTGCAGCAGAGCAGAAATGATCTAAACGCCAACTATGTGAGATTACCTGTACTACCACAGTTATTTTTTGCTGAACAGTGTTTGCATGATCAGTTTTTACTGTTGCAGATCACGCTGGCATTGCTCTGACAAAAACTACTCAATGTACAAGGGAATTCAACTCACCAGGAACATTTGAGAGGCTCTGCATGCTGTGTGTGTGGACCTAGTGCACTCATTTCTACGGACCCTAGGATTTCTCTTGGCTTCTCATAGCTGCAAAAATACCTTCACAGATAGTCAATCAAGCATATACCAATGCAATGCCATGTTCCAGAGTCTGAGGTAAATTGAATGCTTTGAGGCTTAGTTACATTTTGTTAAGGAGCTACAGGATGGAATTACCCAAACACCAAGTATCACAGCTGCTACTGTGCCAACAACTTGGTCAAAACCTAACCAGTTGAGAGTTACGTCCACCTAACGCTGATAGCTGTGTGATGGAAATACGAGCAGCCACAGTAAGTGGCAAGACACTGCTACAGGGGGAAGAAGCTGGCATGCAAGCTAGAAGAAAACCAGAAGTCCTGCTGTCCCCTTCAACAATAAGGAAACAGAGACAGCAGCTAGAGGGAAGTAGAGCTTCAAATTTATCAAAGCCTACCAGAAGGGAAGGAAGATGCCATTTCACCATCATCTTCCAAATCTATCAGTATCTAACAATTTCATTCCATGAAAGTTCATCAGTCTGAACTGCTGGTTTGCAGTATCTTATGTATGTCTACTGTGGCATTAGAGTTGTATTGCCAAATAGAGTATAAAGAAGGGTGGGGAGCCTTTTTGAATCCATCAGATTATTAAGTTCCAATACATGAGCTGGGTATAAAATAAGCAGGTGTTTGACATCAGATATTTTTGGGAAGTTCAGAAATATGTTTCTAAGGAAGACTTACATTCACAGCAATAGAGTACTACTTTTAATGAACCAAGTAATTAGCAACTCAATAAAAAGAAGGGTATCCCTGAGTGTTCAACATCAAAAGCACTACATTCATTTGCAATTTAAAGGCCAGAATTGGCAAGATCCTGTGGACTCTCTGCTCCCATTTGGAGGCAGTGAAAATGAACAGTGCATTGCACCTTTCAGGGTCAGATCCAAAGGAAGCAGCATTCATCTTACTTACATTAGGACTTTACTTGGAGTAACACTTAAACCTCAGAAATGACAGACGGAAAACCAATACTGAATTCATTGCAGAACTCCTCATTTTCAGGAAAGGTGTTCTGGGAACATAAAGGGAAGTGCCACAAAAAACCTCCCCTGTATTTCCAGCATGCTGCTGTAAACTGCAAATTCTTGTGGAATGAAAGGGAAATCTTGAAAGTTCTGAAGAGCTATGAAGATTGTCTGCTGAGCTCCTACAGTTCAAGAATAAATTACATACCTTATTACTGATACGGGTCCATTATTAATTCCGTCTGCAACATCCCATTTGCTGATTTCTCTCAACTTCTGCTCTACCCTTTCCACTTTAATTCATGCAGACAGTGCCCACCTTTCCCAAGTTTCCAGAATGAACCATTTTTATCATAGTATCCATGCAAAAAGTGAGTCAAAGGCATATATTTTTAATTTCTTAATAAGCTAAAAAAATCACACCAGCAAGTCAGGGCCCCTTCTCTCTGTTTGGAATACATATTTTATATCTGACCTATTTTAACTATGGTTAAAATCAGACTGCAAAGTCTTACATGGCCTTACCTGTTTTGGGAGAAGCTTGGCACACCTTCTGCACTATAACAGGCAACAAAAAATGTATGAATGTCTTGTATATTAACTCTGATCCTAATGTTGTGGAATGATCCTAATGATCCTAATGTTGTGGAATACCACCAGGAATATTTCTTCAATGTAGAAGTAAGATGCAAGTAGATACAGTCAGAAAAAAACCTGAAGAATAGCGAAGCAACAATTCAGTCTCTGTACCAGCTCATGAGACAGCAAAAGAAGGAGCCAGGATGGTGCAGGTCAGCAGGTTCTCCATTACACCTTTCCAAACTACAGGGAGGAACAAACCAGACGACAGAAGTTTTATTTTAGAAGACTTTTTCTGACAATTAGGGTACATCATGTATTCCAAAAGGAAAGGGTCCAGCTTTGCAAAGAGTGAAATCGCCAGAAAGACAACCCAACAACACTTCAACTCTGAAAGGATTTGTCCCGTTTCCATCATTAGCATTCCACCCCTTCCTTCAAAGACCTCAGGGATGGCAGAACAACTTGTGACACTCACAGCCTGCCACTGAACTGCTAGGTCTGGATTCATGCCTTAGAGGATCAGGACTGGCATAACTGCAGCTTCACATTTATATTTAGTGGTACGTTGAAATTCAGTTGCAAACATGGAATATGTAATGACCTATGCAGAGTCTACAGACCTCTCTTTCCTTACAGTCTTCACCTTTACACTGGGTTATTGTTTTCATGGAGACCAGCAATAATGAAAAAACCTTACAGAACAAGCTAGTGACATCAAGAATTTCTGTTATTGATTGGATATTTGTCCACTCTTTTTTATCCCATTTTTGAAGCCAGTCTATCTTGGTGAAGCCAATCTAACTTGGGATCTCACACGTCAGGTTGCCTGGCAAAGCTAATGGAAAAAAAACCCGCAATTTATTTCCCATCATGCAAACTTCATTGATTCCCCTCTGCTTCTCACAAGAACATCTGGAAAGCAGCACCATACAAGAGATTTGCTAGAGGGTAGGAGGGCATGAGAAGGAAAAAATCCTTCTGAATATTTGTGCTATATTTAAACTCCAGACCAAAGCTTACACTTGGAGTGAAAGTCTCTCTGCTGTAGGAATGCAGAATTCCAAGCACTGAACAAGGATGTGCTAAGCTGTTCACAACATGCCTCTAAGCAATGGCATTACTGCGAGCTTGTAGGAATTGGAAGTACAGTGCCTCTATCTTCCATTGCAGTTGTTGCAGGGACAGAAAAACAGGGAGCAAAAGGAAATTTCAACAGTGAACTGGGGAGTGTGGGGTGGGGGGTGGGGGGGGGGGGAATCTCAATTTTCAGCATATAAAGCTCATCTGTTTTGCAGAAATATCTCCTGTAAAGAAGGTGCAAGGGAAGCAAGGAGAATGCAGTAAAATCAGAGCAACTGAGACAAAATTTCAGGTGTCTTGGCTTGGAATTCAAAATTCACATAAAATTGAAGCAGTATCAGAATCAATTGTCAGTGAAGGCAATGTGAGCTACAGATACTTAACCAGGTTAAGGAAGGAACACCCAGGACATGCCATTGTATTAATTTTACTGTTTAGGTCCATAAATCCAGGCACCCATCTTTAGAAAAACAAACTAGCTTAATTTTCTTAGTACCATCTGCCCCAACATACTACATGTGCAAGGTGCTGTTTCCCTTCCACAGCCTAGCAGGAGCAAAGTGGCATACAGGAAGGGTCCAGACACATACAGGAGGACTGCACAGAAAGCTATCTTTCTGAGGAAACATATTCCCAAGATGAGTAGTTGATGTAGCCAAAATCCTTGTGGAGACTAGTCACCACATCTGAATTCATTAATAAAAAAATTAGTCATTAACAGAAGAACAAAAAGCTTCTCAGTCTGAACTGCCAGTGCTACACATAGCATTTGAGACTAACAGCAGCCTGTTCACATGAAATATAAAAGAAGTTAATGCAGCTTATTATGTGAATAGGTAGGAGCTACACTGACTGTCAGGGTTAAGGACCCTGTAGCAGTGAACCACCAACTTACCACTGGAGTTAATTGCCTGCATATTTTCCTGTATGATGGGGAGACAGTGACTTTAGTCATTGCAAATTCAAGATAAAGATATGTCTATGTGACACCTACGTGATACCCCAGCTAACTATGCTACCAGAAGAGATGTACCACTGGGAACGCAGAGGTGTGGGCTGATGTTCTCTACTGAGGAGGAGAAATCCTTTTTCACAGAATTCCCCGCTGCCACAGTCATAGTGCTATTGCTATTTTCACATCTAACTAGGCTACACTATGCTGTCAGATGCAGCACAGACATGCTCTTATTCATATCAAGATGACTATTCTTACAGTAACACAAAAAGTATTAAACAATGACAGACATCCTACATCCTACATGCACCAGAACTCACACAGTGGAAACTGAAAACAGCAGATTCTTCTATTTTCTTTTGCCTCTTGTGTTTTCCCAGTATTTCAATCGGTGGCTAATCTGTAGCACGGAGGTCAGAGGGCTTAATATGCAAGTTCGTAAGTACAGGCAGTGCTTCTAAAATGTATAATAGATAAAGTGGGAATTCCGGGATAAAACTGTACAGTTTGAAACACCACACGTTCTTATCCTTTTACTACTTTTTACATCAGCAAACAATAATTACAAAATTATGGTTACATCTTACACTTTGGTGTATACTCATTACAGCCCATTATTAATTTAAAAGTTCATTCTCTTCCTAATTGACAGGACTTTACTCTTGCCCAAACTTGTAAACACCTGACTATCTTCCAAATCAAAAGCCTGGTTTCTACAATGACCTAGTGGTGTCTACAGAGTCACTCATGCACCTCCCTCTCTTGGACTTCAGTTTGTCTGTTTTTACTGAAAGTAGAAAAGGGGACAAGTAGGAAAGTCAATTTTTCAGATATTGTGGTCAAGGTGAAAAGGTTTTACTGGCCAGAAAGGTTGGATCTTTGCTAAATTTTCGGGGCTTACAGCCGGAATTTCAAATCATCTCTACAAGTTTGAACAGGCTGAAACACAAATTGTCCTGGAAGGCACATCCTGCTGGCTTAGTTCACTTCTACAGCTGGTTGAATAAGTCCTTTCAGTGGTTGTACAGTTGCAGTTTTCCAGTACATGAAAAGCTGACTACAAGGTTGCTTCTCCTCAGTCTCTAGGTACACTACGCACGCAAATAATATTTTTCATCTCACATCCAGTTATACCGGCACATAAAGACTCATCAATGTTGATTAAGGTAGAAGTTCTTTACTGTGAGAGTGGTGAGGCACTGGACCAGGCTGCCCAGAGAAGCAGTAAATGCTCCATCCCTGGCAGTGCTCAAGGCTAGGCCGGATGGGCCTTTGAGCAACCTGGTCTACTGGACGGTGTCTCTGCCCATGGGAAGGGGGGCTGAACTAGATGATCTTAAGGTCCTTTCCAACAATAACCATTCTGTGATTACACTGGACACAGTTTATACCATGGTATCTAACTTCCACCAGAGTTTTCTTCCAGTGAACCACGTCTATCAGAGCATTCCTAGGTGAGCCACACACTAAACTAAACTATTAGCAGTTTAAGTTTTCCTTGTGTATCAAGAGTTTTAATTAAAACCTGTCTTTCTGCTCCTTCCTCCATTAGTAAGATATATGCTATCTTACTGCAAAATCTAGTGATAGGAAATGAAAAAAGAACTTCTATTTGTTTTCTGTATGTAATGAGAGAGAAACCACAACTGCTATTCAAGATTATTACTGCAATAACAGGATGCAATGGATTAAGTTGGCTGCATTTTGTTCATTCTTTAAAAGTCACACCATTGACCAACTTACTACAGAGGTAACTAAATTACCATATTTATTTCCCTCTTTAGTAATATATAAGTACTGGAACATATCGTGTCATTTATAGCTGGATTTCATGAAGTTTAGAAATTTAAGGAAAGGATTCACCTATATGTGGAAGATTAGCTTGCATTAAGATTGGCCTGAGTTTAAAACACATTAGTTATGAGTAATGAGTCCAAAAAGCAGAATTCCTAAATGTTGCCAGATTAATAAAGGCCACCAAGAAAAAGCAGTATAAGGTAGAGAGATATCTCTTATTTTTTTTAAAGTTTTCCTCTACACTTAGCTTCTCCAGAGTTGGAGAGGTTTAAGAACGATGAAGGTGAACATGTCCTTGAAATCCCACTTGATCACAGCTTTAAAAACAGTGCACCAGAGCAGAGGCATCCCATTCTGCTTCAGAGATGTTTTTAACCTGGACCTTTGCACAGACAGGCTAACACATTTACATCTCAGACAGTGGAATAAAAATACGTACAATACATAAAATGCTTCTGTGGCAAAGTCACAGGGGAGGCACCAGTAAAATACAACCTCCTTCCTACCTCCCCTGGCAATGGAGAGGAAGTTAAACAAAACAGAAATATGTCAGCAATTTAGTGTCAGGCACCTGAAGCAGAAAGAAATTTGGAATGGCTGCACCAAAACATATGCTTCCCCTCACCCTCAGATTTAAGTGACCTTACTATTTTATGCAATTTTTTTATTTGTTAACAAGCTGCATGGGCCTATATGATACCAAAAAGTCCATAGTAAGGTGCGATTTGACAGTACGCTGACATGCACACTGTACTGTGAGTAGGACACAGCAGTTTACCAAATCATCTTCCGACAAAGAAAAAAACATGTCCACCAAGAAAGGTCTCCAAAACCAACAGCCAAAAGCAGATTTCAGAAGGACAATCACCATCCGCTTCCAGCCAGTATGGCCAACAATAATTCACATCATTCTGCAAACTGTGTAAACTCAGCTACTTTGACAGCATTCTGATTTTTTTGTTTCTTTTTAAAGTGACGGATTTTGCCTCATTTTGCCCCTCCAGTTTATCTTCTCTGAGATGTTCAAAGTTTGACAAAAAAGGGAAAGTGGAACAACAACATACATGGAATTAGAAAGGACCTACATATATGGAAGAATGGACATGAGAAGAAATACCACCAGAGAGGTTTCAGCTGCCCATATTCTTCAGCTGCCAAGCTTTTACCTTAGTACTTTCCTTTATTTCTCCTCTGCATGGTGAGCAGATGGATTCACACTTCAGCATCTTGTGGTTTAAAAATCAGTGCATCTCAGCTTAACTGAAGTCTTGGAAGCAAGAAACCAATTAATTATTTTAAGCTTGCAGAAGCCAGACAACCCAGAGGAGTTCTGCCAAGCAAAGATGGAAGAGAATTTATGGATGTAATTGTGAACTTCTGATAAACTGACACTACTTGGAAAAAGTCTGGTTCATTTCAGAGTGATGGGAACAGGTTTCCAACAAGTTTAAGAAAAATTGTGATGGATGGCTGGAATGACATCCAATTCCAGCTTCTTTCTACAGGTGTCTCAAATCATCAGTACCTCTGATTTTGCTGTTAAGTAATCCTTGTGCAACACTTAGGATACGCTCACCTGCTGCTTGTCCTTCAGCTGCATCCCAGCACTTTCTCTCCTTCACCGCAGTATAATGCTTCACCCTGTGTTGTTTCCTCTATCACCACAACCCAAACATCACATCAATGACCTCCTGTTTTCCAGAGTGAGCTTTTTTTTATCTCTTCCCTTTATTCGCTCTTGCAACTAACCATCTATCTTCTTCAATGTTCTGCACCAAAACCAGCCACAACATTACAATGGTATTTCTCTAATGCTAAATACAGATGTAATACAACCTTACAAGACCTGCCTGGCATTTTCCTGGTGACGGATCCATGGAGCACATAAGGTGTCATGATGGATGCAGCTCCTTCTCATCTGACTAGCAACCACAGTCTTGCATCATGTCACGTTGGCTTTTGGTTTTCTACAGACTGCAGTGGTGGTAAGGGTAACTCAGCACAGAAGCAACACAGCAGTAAAAAGCCTGCAGGAAGCCTGAAAGCAAGGGGTTTTCCCCAAATTTTTGTCTGAAGTGTATGTAAACAGATTCTCAAGTTGAGAAATGAGCTGTCATTGCTTTCCCTCCTCCCACTACACAGGTACACATATTGTTTCACACTGCACCCATTTAAAAAGACATTTACCAACATCCCTGCTTACACACCATATAGCAAACACCCATGGAATGAGATAGCAGATTCCTGCGAAGCAGTGGGCCAACTACTCTGCACTTTCTGTGCAACAATAGGGATGACTGACCAACCAGTAGACAAAGCTAAATATAAAACCAGTTTGATGATTTACAGATTTCCAAACCCAAACCTGATAAAAGCCCATAATGATTAACAGCCAGCTGCAACAGGATCACAATGGTATATCGTTCGTAAGTACTGAAAACACAGAGCTTCTTCAGTGGAAGAGCACAGCAGTGAACAACAGCTACCACATGCTCAACTACCTGCAACTTGTGCAGAGACAGAAACCCCAAGTCCTTCCTCAATGGAGCTGGCTAATTACAGGTCGTTTCTACTATCTGTGCTTTTGCAGTCCTTGCCTTCACCCTGTCAAGGAGATGAATTTGCTGACGTCAGGGCCTAAAATGCCCTTTTCTATCTTTTCCCTCATTTCATTTCATTCTGTTGTCTATCAGCTTCCCCTTTATAAAAGTCAGGAAATACGAAAGTGTTTTGTAAAGAAAAAGCCAGTGGACTAAGCAATAATTTCCTTATGTAACTCTAGCATCACGAAACAAACTCCCCCTGAACTCCTGTTTATACATTTCAAACCTTTTCCGTGGGCTCTTCCTGAGATTGCTTCTGCACCTTCCCAGCAGAAGATTTAACTAATACCCACAGAAAGTGTGCTTTTGCATGTTGTAGCCCCCAACAGTACTAGTCTCGTCTGGAGCAGTTTAATGGTTGTGTTTCTCATGGGGAAGACATCAAAGGAGAGAGTTCACCTCTTGCAGGTGCAAATTTCATACCTGTCAAAGCAGCTATTTTAGAAACTTACTCTTACAAACTACAAACCTTTTGCAAGTTTATGCATCTTACACAGAGACAAGAGACTTGAAATTCTGTGCATTAATGGAATGAAAATGCAGCTTCACAGAAGTCACTACTTAAGGTTCTAAAAGATATAATTAACATAAAAAGTAAGGACATAGAATCATAGAATCATAGAATAGTTAGGGTTGGAAAGGACCTTGAGATCATCCAGTTCCAACCCCCCTGCCATGGGCAGGGACACCCCACACTAAGCCATGTCACCCAAGGCCCCATCCAACCTGACCTTGAACACCACCAGGGATGGAGCATTCACAACCTCCCTGGGCAACCCATGCCAGTGCCTCACCACCCTCTCAGTAAAGAATTTCTTCCTTATATCCAATCTAAACTTCCCCTGTTTAAGTTTTAACCCATTACCCCTTGTCCTGTCACTACAGTCCCTGATGAATAGTCCCTCCCCTGAATCCTTGCAGGCCCCCTTCAGATACTGGAAGGCTGCTATGAGGTCTCCACGCAGCCTTCTCTTCTCCAGGCTGAACAGCCCCAACTTTCTCAGCCTGTCTTCATACGGGAGGTGCTCCAGTCCCCTGATCATCCTCGTGGACCTCCTCTGGACTTGTTCTAACAGTTCCATGACATCAATATTACAGAGGTTTGGTTCTCCTCCTGTATATTACCAGCAGGTATCATGGGTTTGCTGGAATAGTATTTTTAAATGTTTAAGGCCCCATTGCCAAACTATTTTTCTTTCTAGCAATTTAGTCCAAGAAGAAAGCCTAAAAAAATCTTTGCTTTCTTTTTGCACAAAATGAAGATTTTCCTGTAAGCTACTTATAACGCTGATTTGTAGCTGCGGACAAAAGCCTGTAACTCCGTGCCATAACATACCATAACTCTATGTGTAATGGTGGTGCTGGTTTGCTCAATAAACTGTTCTCCTGACGAGTGTCCAGTTCAAACGTTAGTGGCACAGCTCCTGAAGAATGCTAGAATGGATGTCCTTTTTATATGGAAAAGTTAATGGGAAAAGGTATTGAAAAATAAACTGCATTGGAATGGCTCCACTCTCCCTGCAGACACACTGATCTGAAATAAAAGTCACTTTATTCTGAAAATCATTATTTCCCACACAAAGCTCAGCAGTAAATCTGGCCTTGGAAGAGCTGACTCTTTTCAGCTCAGGACACAAAGAATCACAGAATATGAATTTCATGCAAATAACTCACTGAAACAAAAACTAAAATGTTGCTTGCCTTGGTAGACATGCAGTAAAAAAAAACGAAAGCAAAAAAAAGGCTGGTTTTTATCAAAATGTTGACCTGGACTGTGATTTGTCTTCTTCAACCAATGAACAACTCAATCCTTTCAAGACTAATTTATTTTCTGAAACCTTAGGAGGTTAAAGCCATATTTTAAAGTTATCGTATGATCAGAAGGTCTATAAAGAACTGGTCTAGTGGAAGGTATCCCTGCCCATGACAGAGGTATTGGAACTAGATGACCTTTAAGGTCCCTTCCAACCCAAATCATTCTATGATTCTATGAAGACTGATTTTGGTATGGTGGGCTTCTGAACAAGAGCCGTAAGTAGCCCCTTTCTGCTCCTTGCTGGACCACAAGTATGTGAGGACCAGGGCACAAGCCCCCATTTGCTTCTCCTAGAACACATAGCTGAAGGACAGCTACAGTTTAGAACCAAGCAAGAACTGGAAGAAAACTAAGTAGAAGCAGTTTACTGGCAACAAATTACTAAAAACCCTGAAAAAAAAGAGGAGTAAATGCTGGCTCCCTGTGCACAGTTCATTTCTTGGGAGTCCTGTGAGGTTGCTCAGCAACATACCACAATTACTGCGGGTCAAGTCCTTGGGACATAATATAGCCTATTGACTTTAATTCAACTACCCCTGGCATAAGGTACTGCCAAGCATGAGCAACAAGAAAACACAAGCAATGCAGACTGGAGAGCTCTCAGAAGATGCTGAGAGGAAATTTCACAGTTTCCAAATGTTTTATCCAAACTGTTCTGATCTGCTCAATTCAAAATCTGTGTTCGATGGACATTCTTTGAAAGAAGTACTTCAGAAACAAATTCTAATTTCAATTTAATAGGCAATCAAAACCCAAACTCTACTGATGCAGTGAGACATTTTTGAGTTTCAGTACTCAGATTCCTGCTCTCTCTCAAAACAAACCCCAAGCCCTAATACCTGAGATCTTGGTGAATCATTTTTAATAAAAATACCCTCCAGTCTGTCAGGCATCGTTGTTCATGACAAGCATGACCAGAAAGTCACCTTCACCTCTTGTGCATAACTCAACCCTCCCAAAACCCATTCAGCTTAATACATTATTGGGAAACTTCACTCTAAGTCACAGCTTGAGTACATCACACATGACTCTCCAACCTTTCAAGAAGACAGAAATGCTTTGAGATGTGTGTATGTGTGTATATATATATATACACACATATGCCTTTTTTAGGGAAGGACTTCTATGAATAGGAAATGAGACCTTGGGATGGCATAAAGTTCCACCAAGTATTTGCCTTTCATATGCAAAACACACACTGTGCATGGTGCAAGCAGTAGCAGTCAACAATCCTTCTGCACACGCCTTCCTGGAAGAGTCCCGAAAGTACTGGATTTACTAAAAGAGAAACATCATATGGGTTGGAGGAAAAGACAACTCTTCAGAAAGCACTGTGTCTCACAGGAACTGCAGTATGACTCTTAACCCCAGGCTTATATGGAATATTAGTCCACCCACTGCAATTCAAGTATCACTGGGGGCTGGTCCCCCTCTGAGAAATCCTTAAGTGAATTTTAAACCTATTATTTTTATTACAAGTTCACTTCAAAATATGCAAAGTTTGTTAAATACCTTTCTTCGGGATGAAATCTGGGCTTGAAGTTCTCTATTTAAACTACTGACAAGAATGATGGTCACAGGGGAAGCAAACTCACCACCTTATTGCATTAAAAAAAGCACGCAGTTGTGGATTTAGGGCTTTTGATGGATACAGGTTTAAAACTGATGACCTAAAAGCTTAAGTAATCCTAGACCCTGTTATTTTACACTGGCATATGTAATAAAGATGCCCAACACAGTCCCCTGGACCTGACAGTGCATGGGCACTGCACCCCAGTTGGCTTATCAACAGCAGCACACTGCCATATGGCTGCTCCCTACCGAACCTCAGTTAATTACTAAATGACATTTCATTTAACAGAGGTGGTTTTAGAAGAGACCAGTAGAAGCCATAGAGAAAACTCTGAGTATAAACTCATAGCAGGACGCACAGACATGCAACTGTAAATGTGCATATGTACAAGTGTAAACACACACCTATTTCAGCCTTGCCTTGCAGGGAAGAACCACAGACATGTAAAATGCAAACTCTGAAGCAGAAATCAAGTGAAGAAAGCAGCATTTTGTTTGTGTCATTACTAATACAGGCATCTAAATATTCAAACTAGTGTCTCTGGAAGACTAGATTGCAGTTCTAAGTATATTCCTTTCAAAACGTATCTGTGGTCTTTCTGTGAAGGCTAATGATAATTTTATCTCTTCTGAGCCTTGCAGTAATAAATGTTGACAGCCCCAGATGCCAGGTCCTTGGTGAGGGCATCTGTTTGTTTATTCAGGATTAGGTTAAACTACTTAGCCGCCATTACAGTAAATCCACCTCTCCTACAGACCTTCTTAAGAGTACTGAAGACAATAATGAAAAACCACACACTGTTATGAGATCAATCAGGTTCAGAAGGCTGAGAAATCTGTGACAATTTATTCTCTGCATGGAGGGGTGAGGAACAGACTGCACCAAACATCAAATGCTGCTTGAGTAACACGGAATCTCCCCCCAAAAAAGGAAGAGAAAGGCAGTGTGAGCTGCTCTTTGTCTTGATTTCATCACATCGCACCTTGATACTGCGGCAGACTTTCAATGAGGGACAGTAAAGCTTGATCCTGCAGTCTTTGTCCAACAAGGAAAGGGTTCAGATTTCTAAGTAATTATGCTCAGTTACATGAAAAAAAGGACTGGATGCCTTTCTTTCCCCCCCGAGGCAATTCACGATAGACCTTTACCATCTTTTAATATCTGAAATGTAAAGACTTTCAGATTTAATTTCCTCTTCCTTGAGGTTGTGAAGCGATGTTGTGCTCTAACTGACAGGGACACAATTTGAGACTCCAAATTACCAGACACATAACACAGATGCCATTGCTTCACACTGGCAAAATATTCTCATAGACCATATACAACTCTAAAGCTGCCAGTGCATCAACATGTAGTAAGACTACAGGATGCCTATTAAGCAGTCAAACAGCAAAGAACATATTCGAATACGGGATTTTAAAGGCATGCTGCCCTGCAATCTATTTAATTAAATTAAAAAATCTGAAGACAACAGAGTTAGCTTCCATTTTGCCATTTAAGGCAGCTGTAAGATTAGCCTTTAATTACTACACAATGGTGCAAAAGCATGAGACAGCTCCTGCTGACCAGCTGATTCTGCAGCACAAGCAAAACCAATCTCTGGCTACACCTGAGAGTATTGGGGGGGTGGGGGCAGGAGTGAGTAGCTGCATGCTACTGGGCTGGAGTGATTTTAATTGTACAAGTAGGATTTTGGAGGCTTCTATTCTCATGAATAGGCAATGGGATGTTTTATAGATACAGTAGCATTGGCTGCAGGATTAAGAGAAGTTGAGTTTGTTAAGACTGCAGCCTAAGACCTTGGCTGAGACACTCAGGGTCCCCTGACAGCATAGGTATCTCTCTGGATTATGGTCCTTGCCCTGTGCTACCAGTGTTTCTCCACACTGAGCTGGAGCTGATGTGCAAAGGATGGCCAGTGTACTCTCAGCAGCTTGTCATAATGCCAAACACTCAGCTAGAAGTGGGTGGCAAGACCACCAGAGGCTGCATCTCTGTGGTTGGGAACTCATCCTTAGCTCTCCACATCAAAGGGGAGAAGCTGCTACGCTGATACTGCTCAGCAAACAGCAAACAGCTAACAGCTAAAAACCTCCTGGGTTGCACAGAAACTGAGCAGCCTGTGTGCATCCTGAGGCAGAAGCTGCATCAGCCCAATGTGATCGGTCCCCAGAGGAAAGGCTCTGCAGTGGGAAAACATAGGAAGCGGGCTGAGGACGGACTGACAGGAGACTCTCCGAGGTCAGGGCAGCAAGCGAGCAGCTTCCTCTCCACAAGATGCTACACGGCGCTTCCCCCGCAAGTTCATGGAGCAAAAACTGACTGCAGGCAGGAAAAACATATGACATTTGGTAACACAAGTCGACAAGTTCTCAGCAAGAATGAAACTTATTTTTACCACTTTGTTTCTTTATATCAATAGTGTATGATTTTTAACGTGAAAAAGACTGACAGTGCACAAAGCAGAAAATAGATAGCCATCTCCGTAAACCAGGATGGCTGTTATCAGATTGGCAACATAAGAGGCCATTGTTTGAGCTAAAATTACCTCTCAGGTCTGGCAATATGCTTCACCAAAGGACACGGTGTCCCACTGCAAAGACACACTGCCTACACGGACATCCACTACAGGGCCCAGGAGACAAAGGTCCAGGAGAAGTGGAGGCTGGACAAGGTTGGCTCATTCTCAAGAGGCTGGATTTGCACTCCAAACGTGCAGCAAATGTTCAGGAGAAAAAGAAATACTGAATACTTCTGAATTTAACTGTGCTCATGGAACACAGGTTGTTGACGTCCTCTGATATTCAATCACCAAGTATGGCCTTGAAATACTTGGTGACTGAAAGCTTGAATTACCTGCAAGCTTTTATTCCAACAAGTAAATGACCATCAGTGAGGATGCCATCCACTATCTCTCTGATTTTCAAAGTACTACTCATTTTTCTACTCAATTAGAAACCTGAAGGACAGGGAAGCTGGTTAGCACTTTCTGCATATCTAATCTGCTAATCACTTCTACAATTGTCTTTTTCTGTATCACTATTCATGACTTTTCCTGTAGGCCCAGAAAACTGTTCTTCTGGTACTTGTCTCACTTACATTTTTGAATAGCACATATCTTCCCTGACACTTTGTCAGCCTAACTTGACACACACCCATCCACTGGAGTACCCAAGGTATGCTGTAATACACAAGGCCTACTGTTTCAGGATAAAAACAAAAGCTTAAACAACTTTATTTTGGTGAGTTTGCCTTTGAAGGAAGAACACTGGAAATTCCATTTTAAAAGCAGGTAATATCTAACCCGGCCTGAAAACAACTGGCAAAAAAACTTACGACTCCTCAAGGAAAACCTGAAAAAGAATTGCTGCTTATCCCACGCACTGATAGCTGGGCAATGGGGGCAATAGAAAATACACCAGAGAAAACCATTTCAAATATGGTTTGCAAAGCAGTACTGACAAACTGCATTATACCACCCATTTCTATGCCAAGAGCCAGCAGTGGGCAGTGGACAGGCAGAGCTAGGATCACCCTGACAGGAGCGAGAAGCAAAGATGTGATGGAAAGAACAGGATGAGCTGAAGAAATCTGGGAATCTGAGCTGCTAAAGGGATACTGCTACCGAGAGGATGTGAAGATGGGGGTGAGGGACTGCTGTCTGTGGGAATGGCAGCTATGGCTCACACACCCTAACAGTTATAATCATTAGTAACAGAGGGCTTCCAGGCACAAGTAAAATTTACTACATAAATCTCACGCACAGCAAAGTGTGTGTTCCTTATGCAGGGATCTTATGCATGCATTATGCCCTGCAGGGAGGCAAAAGGCAGACAGCTATATAGAGGGGGTCGTCTCATGGCAATTTAACCGATAAGTGCATTATTTGTGGCCAAAATGGTCATTATTCCTATTCCCATAGACTGAACAACAAGGAAGACAGAAAGATTCGCAATGAGGTGTACACTCATCACATCTCTTGTTCATTACTTGTTTGGGTTATGTCACACCAAAATATTTAAATATACAATATCATAGCACATTACACATAATTTATTGTTATACAGAATTCGTGAAGTTTTGGCAATAGAAAAGATAGAAAAAAGGGGTAAGAATAAGTAGTTTATTGAAGATACACGAGTGTTTTACCATGTAGGAAGTAACTCATTTAATGAGCACAATCAGTGTTTTTTCCGAAGTAACAGCTCTGATTAGCAGCAGACAGTAATGCTCATAGAAGTCACTGATTTCTTTCGATTAGTTTTATCTGAGATCCACAAAGCCTTAGTTTTTCCACACAGGAAATGCAAGTATTTTACTCAGGTTTAAATCTGCTATCAATAATCTCTGTATTTACTGCAGCACATCTTCAGTAATTAAGTCTCTTAAAGTTCTCTTTGTTCTGCTAGGGACTGAAAGCCAGTGAATGAGTTTTCATTTAAAGCATGAGGGGGAGGTGAGCAGTGGAGGAGAAAGACAGCTTTTTCCTGAAGGTTAGGGGGGAGGATTAGACAGAAATGGCTCGGGAGAAAGTCAGACACTGACTCAGAGTAATTGAACAGAGCTGGAGTGGGGCTCCTGGCACTGAAAGCACTGTCTGGCAGCAGAAAACAACCTCAATCCCTCCTGCTCCCACCGTGCATTAAAGAAAGAAAATGGTAACAGCTCCTTCATCAGCACTTGAGAGATGTAGCAGTGAGAAATGCCTAGAAGAAGTCAGTGGTGAGGCTGCAGAGGGCACACCAAAGGCGCAGCCAGCTCCGCTGTCCGCTGTCCCCCTTCAAGCTGTGGACAGGCCTGCCTTTGCTCTTTTTCCCATGCATAAGAGCAAGGTGTACCCCTAGGCTTTGCACTGCATCTTGCTCATGAAATCCTTCTTGCTCTGCAAAAGAACAGCAGTCTGGTTTGAAGACAACTCATGGTTTCACGATGTCAAAGAGCAGCACTGCCTGGCTGTGGGTTGGGACACCAGGAGAAGTGGTAGCTCCCCGTGGCATGGCAGAGGAACTGACATGGTGTCCTGGGCCATAGGCAAGGACAGCCAGGCCTGGCAATGCCCTCAGGGTCCTGGCACGCAGGCAGAAAGCAAGCACCCCTGACCTGCAGGGACAGCCAGGTCTACGAGATGGTGAGGCTGCAGGGGCATGGCTCAGGTGGGGAGAGAAGAGCTACAATATATGCTTCCCAGCACCCGGAACACGGGCAAGGCTTGGGATGCCACCTGGGCTCACAAGGGCAGGACAGAGCGGCCCCCGTAGCCACAGCAAACCAAGCCTGATATTTCTCCGATTTGCACCCAAAGAAAACGGGTTGATTTTTAAAATTAAAGTCTTTATTTACTTTATTTACTTTAGTTACTAAAGTATTTATTTCAGAACAACCTGTTCCCTGGCCCAAATCCAGCAAGGCCTGTCTCTAACACCAGAGGCCTTTGCAACCCGCACTAGTGGAAGGCGTCCCTGCCCATGGCAGAGAGTTGGAAATAGATGACCTTGAGGTCCCTTCCAATGCAACCCTTCTATGATTCTATGATTTTATGGAGCTACGAACAGGGCCACATTTACAGACACGTGTTAGCACATGCAGCACAGCACCAGCATTTAAGAAAGTCTGTGATATGAATACTATACTACATAATTATTTAAATATATAGTAAAACAGGTCTTGCATATGTAAGGAAACACTGTAGATGAAATACGCCTCCTTCCTGACAAAGGTAGCAAATTTTCATGACTAATCTAAGTTAATGCATTTAAAAGATGCGGTTTGCTGCATAAACAGAACATATCCATGGACAGCCTAGTTTTTAACTGTTCAACATCTTTCCTCAGTTAACAGCAGGTCGAAGGACAAACTTTCCTGAATGTTAATGACGAGAAAATCTAACAACCACTGTCCTGCCTCAAGATGTCCACTCCTCCAGCTGGTCATGAACCAAGCAGAAATTCCAGATCAGGAGGCAATCATTTATATACCTGTCTCCTTCCAATCTCTCTCTCCCCCACCAAACCTTAAGTTTGCTTCTGACTAAGTGGGAATTAACCCTGCCTGGAACACTCTATAAACACTGTTCTATCTCTACACCAAGGCCAATGCCAGTTTTTGCTTCAGCCAGGCTTGTGAGATTTTGTGTCCGTACTCCTAGCAAATTTAATGTTATTGTGCTTGAGAGAAAACAATTCTTCAGTTTTGAGGTATGCTTTTTTTAAACACACCACCACACTCAAACCAGAAGTCGTATTCCTGCCTACTACAACCTGCTGTGCAAGTTAAAAATTCTTTCATGCTTTTAAAAAGACATTTTTTGTTACTAACCATTGGAAAAAACAAATTCATAAGTACAAGAAAATGCCATTTTTACTTTAGACTCTGGCTCAGCTCTCCAAGAGAAAAGGATCTCACTAACAGGCATTCACTATCACATTTTCCCCCTCAAGTCATTTTTTGGATAAACAACAACAAAAGTCACATAATCTACTGACTAGATCTTATACTTTTGGATGAAATAAATGCTCCTTTTCTTGTGTAATGGATTACGAGAGACTGAAAAAAAAAATCCCCTCTTAATTCGTTTCCCTTGTTGATGCAGAACAATTCTTCATTTCATGCGGAAAATGTTTCTCCAAGTGATCCAACTTCAGAACAAAGTATCATCTTTTCATCCAGTTCTTGAGAAAGGCTTCAGTATGTGCAGTAACACTGGAAGCAAACAATACTTAGCCAACAGCGAGTCTGCTCCAACATAGGTTTTAAAAAATCTAATTGGGGCTCTAATTTGAAAATAATTCTTTTTGACTGGTGGTTTTGCAGAAGAGAAACGTCTCTTACACCTGTGAACATCAGGCATTCAAATGCAATTAAGTGATCTATACATAACATCAAGACACTGTAAATCACTGCTGAAATACTTCCCTACTGCAGTTGCATCCCTGAGGAGCTATAACACACAATGTGCAGACAAGAAGAGAGGCTGCTTATAAAGGGTGCAGTGTATCTTACTTGCACTGAGCAGAACTCCCAGAGGAATCCTCAAGCACAGACACAAAGCCAAAGCTCATGAAGGCAGCCATTAAGTGAATATAAATAATCAAGAGCTATGATCTGAGCAGTACAATACAGGTGAGCAGTGCCAGACTAGTCTGAATTAGCATTTTTAAAGAGGGACTACAAAAGATGAAAGTTGCCCCGTGCTCAGCCCAGCAGAGCAGTGTGAATGCTTATAGGGCAAATAGATGTGGATGATGATTTCCTGGGGTTGTATGGTCAAGCTGGACAAGACTTGGCCCATCAACAAAGCAACTTGCTCAAAAGACAAAAATGTCAGACTGACAGCAGCTGTAGGGAGCTGGTAGGCATGAGGCAGGAGCTAAGAGAGACATAAACTTCAAAATACCACACTGGATCTGAAAAGGAAGCTCTCAAGAGATGGTAGGGACAGAGCATCCTTTGCTCTGTGACATGCCTGGTGACACCAGTCAACTCAAATAACAAATTATTTCTATGAAAAAAGGCAGGTAAGTTTTGAGGGTTTTGTTTTCCAGTTATCTGAAGGCAAATGCACGTGCAGAGTCATATATTGTGACAACTGCAATTTTCCCACGTTTCTACACATTTACCACAGGGCAGGAACCACAAGCAGACACCTTCACTTCTACAGACCAGAGCCTTGTTCTAATACAAGCAGAACTGTCACTGCAGATTTCACCCTCCTCCCTGAAACCATCCAATCTAGTGGGCATGATCTGTGCCTCATTTACTGTGTCTACAGCTGGTAAATCTATTCAACCAACCCTACTTGCTAGAAAAATTATCATGATAACACAAACAGCTTTGCCTTGGAGCATCATTGCCATTCTTTCTTTTTCAGTGGGAAACAACTCAGTTGTGCTCCCATTTGCCTCAGTGGTGCTTCAGTATTCAGCTGTCAGTTTATGTAGGCTAACAACAAATGCGAAGGTCTTTCCAGCTTTTCAAGACGGGACCTACTGCCTTAGCGTATATCAAAACCTACAGCTACACAAAGAAGTATAAAGAACTTAAGGGAAATGGAACAAATTTGCAATATATAAATCATGTGAAAACTGGCTTTCAGTGAACTGAGTCAAGAGAGATTTAAATATAGACAGAATAAGGGCCCTGCAGAGATACTGCATTATGCATATGAGTTTTGAATGGAATGGAAGAAAAGCTAATAAATGGATAGGAATAAGCAAAACTGAGAATGAGACTAAAGACAGCCTGCAAGAAAGACTGAGGGAAAAAAGGATGGTAAAGAGGTAACAGAACCTCTTTATTGTATTTTGGTTTTTGTCTAATGTCTGAAAATTAAATGCTCTGTAAGACAAGGCAGCAGAAGCAGAAAGGAAGCACATATACAGACAAAGGCAGCAGATGCAGAAAGGAGTCACTGATAACTTAGTCCTTCTCCTCTATACTGCTAGCATTTGGTACTAAAAAAAAAACAAAAACAAAAACAAAAAACCTTTCATATTAACACAATCATTTAGGGCAAGAGATGCCTTTTCCCTTATCAGGAATGAGCTGTAATGTCTTTGGAAATCTGGCTTTTAAACATCCCCTGAATAAGAGCACTTTGCTCAGTTTTGTCACCCTGTCCTCTGGTAAAATCACATGCAAACAAGAATATAATGCTGAGTAACCAAAGCATTTAAGGTTGCTGTATGTAATTCCTTCCTTTCCATGATAACCTATGCCTTTTGATTTTATCTCTATATTCTGTTTATTTCTATATCACTTCCTGATATGCTATAGGCTACCTCTCCCTCTTTTTGTGACTAGGTATAACAAAAGCAGCTGCTGGAAGCCTATTATCTAATTATCTTGTTAGATCCTGCAACAACTGTGGTGCTCCTATAAGCAGATCACATGTGCTTTGGCCTCTCAGATCACTCTTTCTTATCTAGCACACAGAACATATTGTCGTAAGTTCTCTAAACATGTTGGGTGTTCAAGTGAGTTTTCAGAAAAGCCTTTTCTTTGTCACTGTCATCACTTGGGTTGTTTTCAGCCAGAAGTTATCTTCCAATTCAGCTGCGGGGTTAGAATGCCTCACCTAGAGAGCGGGACCAAGCCCTGTATCTCAGCAGTCCTTCCAGATGTCAGTGGCCTGATGACACCAGGATGAAACAGCTGGTTTCCAATGCTAGAGCTGACAAGGCATGTCCATTTCTACTGGTGGTCATTTGCTCCTGTGTCTTCAGCTTAGGTTCTTGCTATGAGCCTCAAAAGTCAGAACACATCTGGATCACCATTAAATTGCTCTGGATTACCATTTTGAAAAGCACATCTGAATTTGGTCAGTGAACACCTATCAGAAGGCAGAAGAATTATAACATACAGGAAAACTGCACCCAGCACACAGTGGTGCTGCTCCTGCATGCATGGACAGAAAACAGAGAAGCAGTCTGTATAGAAGAGTTGTCACTGGTAAAGAACTAATTATAATCATCCCAGGAAACTCTGCCCCTAAAGCTGTGACAACATGGGCAGCATGGATAAAAATCATTACCAGATCGAACTGCTCTGCTATTGCTCTGCCAACTCCAGCTTGCTTTGCCATGGTGATATTCTTTGAAATACTGAACTAGATGAAGCTGAGCAGTGTAAGGTAGTTGAAAGAAACAGTCTATCATCTCTAAACTCTATGAACATGCCAGGTCCTGGATTTTTTTGAAAGCAACTCCAAAAATAGTTTGAAAAACTCTGAATGCACTGAATCAGTTTCTAAAGCTCTAATCAGCAATTTATATTCTCTCCAGGAGGAAGAACTAAGGAACAGCAAGGGTGGGTTTTGGTTGAGGTTTTTTTTTTCCAGAAAGCAATACAATGTGCTATTATTTTCTCTCTTCCATGTACCTCATCTATTTTCCAATGCAAAAGAATAAGCTTCAAACACTTAAAATGTATCTATTCAACCTTTATGCTGATTCTGTTCTTAATTTTCAGAAATACTTGGAAAATACTTCTGAAACATCCTGATGCAAATTCTGACCCAAACAGATCCTTGTTGCAGATAACAATAAAAATTACACTTTTGGACTGGGCTTCTCCTGAAATAGAGGCTATTCTTAACTATTGCACTATATATAAGCTAACCTACATTTCAATATACCCTTGGTGTCCTGTCTGCCTGCTTCTAATAGGCTAGAAGAGAACAGCACACAGTTGAAAGCATGATCCACTACGGCAAATCCTATCAACAGTCAATCTATTACAATGCCCTGCCTCTGATGTGACCTGGCAGAGGATAGCAAAGTCTTTAGTCACCTCCCAGGTAGTTATGATCAACTGAGCTTGGGATCCAAGAGATCGCACAGATTTCTTCTCAGCCTCCTTAATACAACTACTTTATGCCTTGGTTCATTTTGACTAAATTTTGATTTTTATTACAATTACCTTATCAAACATAGCTAGATATGATAAAAAAATTACCTAGCTCTTAAAAAATAAGCAGAGATACTTTATTCTGTATCTTCCTGTAGCAGCAAGTATTGTAATGGAAAAAATACCATCAAATTTGTCAGTTGAGCTTTTGATTGACTAAAGGATTTTTTAAAGCCTAGAAAGGAGGGTAAAGATTTGAATAACCACATTAAATGTAAGTAATGGCTATTGATAGCTTCCAAATTTCCTATTTATATTGCACTACTCTGCTAACTACCTCTCCAACCTCAGAGCAGCAGAAACCAGTATGAAAGAAATGCAAAGGTATACAATATATGAGATGTATTTGTTAAAGAAATGCAATTCACTTCTAGATGATACTTATTTTTTCAGCTTTGAGAGTAGCTGTGGCCTTCAAATGGGAATTCTGGACCAAATTACAGCCTAGGCAAATGCATCAACAGAATTTCAGTGCAATGGATTCGATGCATATCAAATACTGAAAATACACAAGGCTCCTTTGCGAAGCAATGTAATGACGGTATGCTTAGACACTTAATTAGAGGAAGTGTCAAGCTCAGACCATTAAACTTCCACACTTGTCATCCTTCTTTCTGCTCATTTTTGTGTTAAGCATTAATGTGTACAGCCTATATACATTACTGACATGACATCTAACTTTGTGGCAAATGCACTGCTACTGTCAGTACACACTTAGCACCTGGTTCTCAGCATGCCTTTAGATAACGTTTTCTGCCCATGCACCTGCGAGTCAGTACACACAACTGTTATTATACAGAACTGCCAATATATATGCACATAACCATTACTTATCCTCTTGCAATACTACTTATCTGACAAAAATGTGAAAAATGCTTTTGTAAGTTCTACATGTAATCAAGCAGCCCAGGAAATACTCAGCGTATTCAATTTCCTTTAAGAAATAAAGTTGGTAATTTGATCAATGAACTCGCAAATAGGCACTTAAATATAAGTTTTAGTTAACTGAGCTTTCACAAGTGAATGGTAGGAGAATTTCTGTTATTAATACAGTATGGAATTTTTTAAAGACCCATTGGTAAGGACAGTGTTTTGAAAGTGGCACAAGGCAAAAGCAAAAAGCCCAGCCTCACCTCTTCAGGTTAAGCTATCAACTATATTGGAAAAGCCATTTTTGTGGAGCAGAAGTACATCTGACATAGGTGTGCACTAGCCAACAGTTTTCACATGGGACATTCTGATTTAACACTTTGTCTGATCTTCCC
The DNA here is from genome assembly GCF_963264785.1 of Psittacula echo. Taxonomy (NCBI): domain Eukaryota; kingdom Metazoa; phylum Chordata; class Aves; order Psittaciformes; family Psittacidae; genus Psittacula; species Psittacula echo. The sequence continues at coordinate 72,726,863 of NC_137736.1, forward strand.
CTGCTTTCCCATTTCTCCATGGTAATCCTCCTTTCCTGCCTGGTGTCCTCATTCCTTCTGCTACATTCAGTACTGTCAAGACTTGCAGTGTGGCTGTACCAGACAGTAACTGTCAGGAACAAGTTTCATGGGTTTCTCTGAACTTAAAGCCACGAACAGGACAGGACTGAAAGCACAGCATACTGTATTTTTAAGACAGAGGGAACAAAAGCAGTATGAAATCTACTAATAAACATTTCCTGCTCTTCTCCTTACACTCTATTCCACAGCTGAGCTCTTCGTCCACACAGGCAATGAGGATCTCAGCCCCTTCCCTCACCAGTCAGCCACTTGTCCTTTATCCCGCTGGGTCCTGCCAGCCTACTGACTAGAGCAGAAAGGGAAACCACAGCACATGGATGCAGAAGTGCTGCTTTAACCAAAACACAGCACCACAACAGCAGCCTGACCCTGTAACAGCCCATGCATAACCCCATTCTGAACTTCAAGCACCTGTGCCTCCCTTCCCCCGGAAAAACAGCCAGACACTTCCAGGTTAGGCAGTTGCCTCCCAAAGCTGTGCTAGCTTAACCCTGCACCTCTCTCCTTTCTGCTGTTGCTGCTCTCCCAGGCAGGTCAGTAACAACCTCCAGGCCCAGCAGAAGGCCAGTTACATGTTCTCCTGCAGAAAACAACAAGGAAATCAGGAGGAGAGATCTTCCAAGCAGAACTATATTCCAGCAATAAATAGTTCACTCAACAAGTCAGCCTACGCAATGGCAGAACAAACTCTTAGCACTTAGAGGACAAACAGCCAAACCTATACCTCCCAGGCTCCTGGAGCCCACTTCTCACTAATCCTGAAGTTTCAACGTTGCAGATTAGCCTCACCGACTTTACAAAGATGACAGAAATTCTCTGGCTGGCAAAGCAATCCAGGGAACTGATTCAGTTAAAACAACAGCTGAAAGAGAAGGAGAAAGAAAGAGAAAAGGAGAGAAGGGGCATTATTATTGGGCTGGATTAAACCCTGATCTCTCTGTCAAAACAGCTTTGCTGGCACAACAGAATAAATAAGGGACTCTAAGAACTGGCACATCAAACCCATAGCTCCTAATATACTGTCACTACAAAAAATGACAAGCTTTTCCGTAATACAAGCTCACAAATGACAGATCTTTACTGTAGACACATCTGTAAAGCAGACTGTTTTGTTAATATTTTATGAATCTGTGTTTGTACATAAGGTACACATAAAGGTCAATTAGGATAAATACCCCAAATATGACTGTAGAAATCAGCAGTAAAATAAAAGAACTATAAAAACTCTGAATGCTTGAAACTATAGATGCATTGGATTTTATTAATGTATATCAGTGCTACAACCAGGAAATGCAGAATCAACTCTAGGTCAAAAAACATGACCCCATTTTCTGCATTCCAGCTGACTACTGTGTGATCTCTAAGTTTCTGTTAGAAATTATCTAGCCCTTCTTAGAGCTGAATGGATATACAAGCCGACTTAAGGCTTTTAAGCAGGGTTTTCATTTGGCTTCTGAAAATTGAAGAGGTAATCAGCTTTAAAGAGGAGAAACTGAAACCAATTTTTGTTTTGCTTTCTAGTTCGACATCTATGTTTCTTGTTCCTATTAAAATGATTTATGCAAAGTAATCCAAAATTTACCAAACCAGTTTGAAACACAGAGTGTCTACCTATTATGGAAGCTTCTCTAAGAGCTTATATGTAATTAGACAGATAAATGCATACATGCTTAATACAGGAGAAGGAGACAGGAAAATGCAGTGTAACATTCTAGTCCTGTGTCGCACTTTTTGTTTACAGGTATTCATCTAACTAGAAGGCAGTGAAAAGCCCAAGAACATCTTCTGGAGATTTAAAGCTGAACAGATTTTTCTGATAACGCAGCTTATGAAACACAGTATCACAGCTGACAGGCATTTCAACAAAATTCACGTCCCGTATTTCACCACAAGCACAACTGCAGAGGCCATGTGATGATTCTTAGTCCTAATCCTCTCTCCATAGCAGCATGTGGAACTTAATTTGCTTTTCCGTGTTCTTCTTTAACAAGTATCACAGCTATTGATTCTTTACATGCTGAGCTTATCAAGAATTGTTTAAATACCAAGGAAAAGAAGGTGAACTCCTTCTGAAAAATTAAAATCTCTGCTTTATTTTAGTGCATAAATACTTTAAGTTCAGTCACTGAAACCAGAGAACTGTCTTCTGGCAGTAAACTCTATTGGCACAGCTTTTGCTAGGAAACTTTTTTAGAATCACCACGACTAGGCATGGTGTCCTTGAGAGCTAACTTCAAGAGCTCAGCTCAGAGCTCGTTTCCACAATCACATTATCATTCATAACCAAAATTCTGAGTCTCATTTCTTCCCTTGTTCCCAGTTTTCCCAAAAGAAATAAATCCTAACTTCATTTATATAGGAACTAGGGAGAAACAAAGCCCAACTTGTGTCTGAAGGACTTTGAGATCATTTGTTTAGTAGGTGCAAATTCTCCATATAAAAGCCTGTGTGCTGTGTCCAAGAACCCTCTCCCAACACGAAGAACAAGCTATATGTTTTTACAGGCTTCCAGGAATACGAATAGTGTCCATACAATAACCTCCCTTGTTGAAGGAAAGCAGTTTTCAGAGCAATAAAACTGATGCCCTACAGACGTCTTGCTACATACTCACATATTCTCCTCACTGCAAGAACACAGGGTCCTTGTCTGTAATCTCCACGCATCCTCCCAACTGTGATAATCCACAGACTAAATACTCACTTCCCCACCCAGCCACAGCAACCTCAGCTCTCACTCACATTCTCTCACTACCCCATGAGTAAGAAGCACCACTTGAGTTGTGGCTAAACTGGTTTTCTATCAAACCACACCCGGCACAAATGCTGTACATATCTTACACCTTTTCCCTTAGGTGGGGTAGCCATTTGTGTGTGTCTCCTCTACTAAACCAAAGCTATTAATAAAACTTACCAAAGCTTAACAGCATTTAGGCCACACTCCACCAAATTGGGATAGTTGATTATTGGCTTCGAAAAGCTCAGTGGAAGACAGATGGATAGATACAGCCATCCTATAAACTTCAGTTCCTCAGGAAACCAGGCTAAAAATAGCTGATCTCAAAAACTCAGTGAACAAATCGAACTCAAATTAACATAAATACCAACTGGAATGTTAAAATGTGTTGGCTCTTAAATATTATCTTAAAAGAAATGTTGTCTCAAAGGGTCAAAATTAAAACTGTAATTACATATAGCAACAGAAAAGCGTTAACTGACTTACAAGTCCACAAGCAGAATAGGTTACAGACTAGGGTGACATCAGTGCAGATGAATGTACATTTATATGACACGACTGAGCAGAGGTGTTTAGCACTTTTCCTGCTCATTAGCTTGTTGGAGTGGGTACAGAAAACATCCAGACTTCAATTCCCTTTAAACAAAAGTGGGTGCTTTCTTGGGTTTTATCACTGGATTCCTAGATTTCCAATCGGTTTTAAAATTTCCTTCAGTCCAAAATGCTAGAACCTAAGACCTTCAAAAATAACAAATTTTGGCGGAGAGCCTTCAGAGTTATGCATGAAGCTGAATTTATATTAAAACAAAACATTTCACAGGCAAAGATAATCTGCGAGTTAATATTTACCCAGCACGGGTCTTCGATTTCTTATTGACAGTGGATGACTCCAGATAACCCTTGAGATTCTTAGCGTGGGGAATACCAAACAGATCTTATGCAAACTGATGTTTCTTTGTGGAGACTTCTCATGGCACCATTAGTACCTACTGCTTCCCAAGCACACTAATTTCATCTCCCCTACTAGGATAATTTCCGTAGAATCCACATGCCAAAACTTTCTTTCCTCCTCCTGTCTCAAGAATAAAATAGAGCAAGCCTATGCAAACTCCTTACAATCCCCTCCTCCAGGCATCTCATGAATTCTGATACTATTTCCTATCAAAACAAAATAATAAGCATATTGGGCTAAGTCTGATGAAACACTAACAGTCCTAACTTTGTACCAAGATGAGTAGAAAATTAGGAGTTCAAATACTTCTTTCTATCCTAGTCATTTACAGCTGGTCCTCAGACAGACCAACACAAATCCGAAGTATCAGTAGGTATCCTGATCTGGACTGGCTAGAAGTGGGTCAGACCTGGGGTGTTCTAGATTAAAAAAAAACATCTCATGCTTGTGACTCAATAAATGCAGTGTTTTCAAAATTTTTCTTTGCAAAACTTCCCATCTAATCAAACAGCTAAATAACCGAGAGTGAGAACTGCACACAAGCAAAAATCTAATATTACTGTCAAAGACTTCATGGATTCAGAGAATAATATTATTATGAGGGACTGAGAAGAATTCTATTTCATATTAAATTAGGCTCCTTTGAGAATAAATATGCCTCTTCTCATCTTTTTCAGATTCAAGTAAACTGAATGCAACTTATTATCTAGAACTACTTTTCACAGGTTAGATGTTCAAAGCAGGAGCAACCCAACCGTGCTGAGGAAGGGAAAAAAAAGTGGTGAAGAAGAAGTTTTGTAATTCTGCTATGCTCCCCCATTAAAGTTAAGTCACAATGAAAATTGGGGAGAGTTTGGTTTGCAGCATCTTCAGCAAAGGAAGCACTGTAGTGCCTTTGTACCTGCTGAAAAGGAACCGCAGTAATAACTCAAGTGATTGTGTCCTGGAGAATCATAGTGAATTCTTCGAAAGAGTTTTAACAATTCACAGGGGAAAAGAGAAAAATGCATTGTCCACGAGAAAGGAAAAGAGTGACTTGGAACATTATTTGGCACAGCTTAAACAATAGAAAGCAGCAAAGAAACTGCATAGCATTGAAGATGACACTGGAGTAAACTGTATATTCTTAATCTAAATACATTCAACACATGGGAAAATCTTTATTGAACTATAAGCCACAGAAACATGTGTTTTGATTTAGTTTGCGTTGCAGCAAACAAACATGAAAGACCATTGCCTGTATTTTCCCCTGGGGCTTTTTGGGGGAAAAGGAGTGGTGTTTATAAAATCTGTGCTACAATCAGAGAACTACAAAATAACTTAGGTTGGATGGAAGCTCTGAAGATCATCTGGTTCAGCCGTCTTCCCACCCCATCAAAGCGAGGCCAACTTCAAAGTTAGATCCAATTTCAAAGATGGGTCGGGTTCCTTAGGGCCCTGTTCAATTAAAGCTTTGAATATCTCCTCCAAAAATGGAGATACCACAGCCTGTCTGGGTGACCTGTTCTACCGTTTGACCACCTTCACAGGGAAACAGCTTTCTCTCTGTCACAGTGATGCATCACTGACTTACGCTCAACCTGTTGTTCACCAGGACCTCCAGGGCCCCTTCTGCAAAACTGCCTTCCAGTTTGTCTATGCCCAGTTTGCACTGGTGTGCAGGGTTATTCCTCGCAGGGGCAGGACTCTGCCTTTGATGAACTCCATGAGGTTCCCATTGGCCCACTTCTTAGCCTGTCAAAGTCCACCTAAATGGCAGCAAAAGCAACTGGTGTATTAAATACCACGTCCAATTTTGAATCAGCTGCAGATCTGTTAAGGGCATGTCATACCCCATTATATCTGATTAATGCATGTTAAGGGCATATCATACCCCATTATCTAGGTCATTAAAAGTGATGTTCAACAGTACTGGTTTCAGTGTCAAAAACTGATTTGCCTCTAGCTGACCTTTGTGCTGCTGATCTTTGAGCACTTTTGAGCACCAGCAGTTCAAACAGCTTTTAGTCCTTGGAGTCCATACTACCATCTACCTACCTAATTCACACTTCACCAGTGTCTATGAGAACATTATGGGAGGCAGTATGAAAAATCCACCACTTCCCCCTCATCCAACTTGTCAGTCATCTCACTGCAGAAGGCTATCATAGAAGAGTTAGGGTTGGAAAGGACCTTAAGATCACCTAGTTCCAACCCCCCTGCCATGGGCAGGGACACCTCACCCTAAACTGTGTCAACCAAGACTCCATCCAACCTGGCCTAGAACACTGCCAGGGATGGAGCATTCACAACTTCCTTGGGCAACCCATTCCAGTGCCTCACCACCCTCACAGTAAAGAACTTCTTCCTTACATCTAACCTAAACTTTCCCTGTTTAAGTTTGAACCCATTACCCCATGTCCTATCAGGTTGGTAAAGCTTAATTTCTCCTTTATAAATCCACGCTGACTACTCTGAATCACCTTCCTGCCCTGTTGAGAATGGTTTCTGGAATTATTTGCTCTATCATCTTCCCAGGGATCAAGGTGAAGGTGATCAGCCTGTAACACCCCAGATCTTCCTTCTTAACCATCTCAAAGATAGCAGAGACATTTGCTTTTTTCCAGTCCCTAGGAACCTCCCCTGATCACCACAACCTTTCAAGAGTAGGCTTGCAGAGATACTGGCCAGTTCCCTCAACGCTCATGCATGCATCTCATCAGGTTCCACATACTTGTGTGTGTCCAGCTTGTTAAATGTTCTCTAACTTGATTCTTGTCCAACAACAATCTTCCTTGCCCCAGGATTTTTCATTAGTCTTAGGAGCCTCATGGACTTCCCAAAGGCAAGTCTTACACCACTGAAAATGGAAGCAAAGAAGTCACTGAGTAGTTCAGCCTTTGCCACGTTATTGCAATCAACTCTCAATTTCCATCCAGCAGCAGCCCCGTATTTTTCCTAGTCTTCCTTTCATTGATGATAAACCTGAAGAATCACTTCTGGTTGCCCTTCATGTACCCTGACAGATTCAGTTTCAAGTGGGCTTTGTCTTTAACCCCATACCTGCATACTTGGACCATGTATCTATATTTCTCCTGGGTCTGCTGCATCTGTCCCTGCTTCCAACTTTTCCGTGCTTTCTTCTTCACGTCTGAGTTTTGTCAGGAGCTCCTTGTTCATCCATGCAGGCTTCCTGCCACCTTTGCTTGATTTCCTGTGTATTGGGATGGATTGTTTCCCTAAAAAAGCAACCAGGATGTCCTCCTCCAAGCACAAGAATGGTCAATCCTAGTGTGTGGGAAACCAAGCAAGGGTCACACTAATTCAAAGACACTAAAACCACAACGTTTGCTTCATACTATGCAACTGAATTTTCTGAAATATCTATTCAGAGTTAGGACATTACCCAGTGACTGTTTAAGGCAAAGTCTACTCTGGCAGAAGGAATAAAGAACTGCAGATTCCATTCTCTCTGCTACTTAATTTGATTTGGGGGATGTGGGGTTTTTTTTGGTGGTGGTGTTTCAAATGCTGTAAAATATATGAAACTTAATAATAGGTGGAACAAACTTCTCATTTCTGCCTCCATAGATCATCACTCTTTGAAGACACTCTTTGAGAGTGGTGAGGCACTGGCACAGGTTGCCCAGAGAAGCTGTGGCTGCCCCATCCCTGGCAGTGTTCAAGGCCAGGCTGGACGGGGCTTTGAGCAACCTGGTCTAGTGGAAGGTGTCCCTGCCCATGGCAGGCAGTTGGAACTGGATGATTTTTAAGGTACCTTCCAACCCACACCATTCTGTGATTCTATGATTTTCTTTGGTCTACATCACCCAGCAAGAGAGTGAAGAAAAAACAACAAAACCAGAATGCAATAGGATTGTGATCTACTTGCCTAAAAGGTACCAGTGTAAAGACTTGCCATGTAATCAGGGTAGCTTTCCCATGCCAACCACTTCCAAAGTAGACACAATTCTGAACTCTGTAGCAGTAACCTGAACTACTTCTTATCTACCATGTGGGAGGAAAAGAGTCAGCCCAAAAACAACTCCTTTCACAGGCAGAGGCAGAAAGATGTCGTCACTTCTGGGACCCTTGACAAGATGGGGAAGGCACTTGAGACAGGTGGAGAATCTTCATATGAATATTGTCTATGTGCTGCATGTTTTTCAATTCGTAACTGTCACACATGCCTTGCCAGGGAAGTCAGAGAAAGTTCAAATGCTCGAAGAAGATACATTTTTATGAACATAATACAAACAGGATCCTTGGGTCTTTCCAAGTGGATGTTTGAACTTTTGGGTTTGGCAAATCTGAGAATATTTCTGAAAATGCCCCCCCCACCACCTTTTTTTAAACTTGTAACTTGAAGAAGCAACAACAAACTCTGCATTTTTTTTAATTACTGTGGTTTCCATTTTCCCTTTCTGTTTCCTCCTACATGTGATTTTAATATCTGAATGGTTTTAACGACTATTCAGTCCCAATACCACAAGCTGCTCCATGAGCAGCTATGCAGAATCCCACTGGCATCTGCCTGCCCAAGATCAGCTACAGAACACGATCTTTGCTTAAGTGATACTCATATGCATTTCCTTAGAGCGAAGGTCCTCATGTGGTTAACACGCAATTAACAGATAAATAGTTCTCAAGGTTTTCTATTTCTTATGTTGAGCAGTGAAATCCAGGTGAACCTCTGGAAAAATACACTGTACAATACAGACAGAGAAGGAACTAAATCCCTCGTGCAGTATGACAAGGGAAAGTAATGACAGACTATACTGCTGACGTGTCCACAGTAGGAGTTTATTACTTTAATCATACAAATCTCATGAACAAAAACTAAGCTTGAATGCTCATTATTATTCTAAGTTAACAGTTAGTGTTGGAAGTCCTAAACATGGCCTAAAATTCATACCGAAATCAGAAGTAAGGCGGCTTGACTGATGGCACATTTTAATCAGTAAGTAGGTTCCTTGTTGGAACTTTCTTGGTTTGTTTTTTTGTTGGTTGAATAGGACCCTTCTACTTTGCAAAGCCCATTGCATGGCTTAGGTTAGAATAGTTCAGTTCTTATAAAAGCTTTTAGAAGCTGCTTGTTGGTGAGCAGTTACAAGAACACACAAAAAGCAGGGACTGTATGCTTGCAGTTGCAGTTTACTTGGGGCTGAATATGTTAAAGTTTCCCTTCCTAAAGCATTTAGTTGGCAGGCTCAGCAAATGAGGAATCCAATGTGCTATTGAGTTGCTGCCATTACCAGTATGGTGTTTAGCACAGACGGCTTGCTGAAAGGTTGGCAAGCCTCTGTACAAGAACCACGTTAGCTTTCAGTTCTGCCCATGGTGAAACCAGGGACACGCAAGCCTTTACATTGTCCTTCTGAATAGTAATTGAATTCCTTCTGCTCCACTGACTACAAGATACTGAGTATTAGCTGTGATTTTCTGTAGAGAGCTCTGATCTGAGATGAACTTATTGTTGCTACTCCTGACAGCCATTCTAATAACACTACCCGAACCAACTACTGGGTTCAGAAGACAAATCACTCTGAACATTCACTGAAATACTTTTCACTTCTTTCACCAAGAAGACATACTGGTAAAGCAGATTTTCACTAAGAAGTATCACTCTCTCCACGCAGCTTTCAGAGACAGTATGGTAGAGAAGCATACAGTCTCAGTTAAAACATACCCACTTCCATAGAATCACAGAATAGTTAGGGTTGGAAAGGACCTTAAGATCGTCGTGTTCCAACCCCCCTGCCATGGGCAGGGACACCTCACACTAAACCATGCCACTCAAGGCTCTGTCCAACCTGGCCTTGAACACCACCACCGATGGAGCATTCACAACTTCCCTGGGCAACCCATGCCAGTGCCTCACCACCCTCTCAGTAAAGAATTTCTTCCTTAGATCCAATCTAAACTTCCCCTGTTTCAGTTTGAACCCATTACCCCTTGTCCTGTCACTACAGTCCCTAATGAAGAGTCCATCCCCAGCATCCTTGTAGGCCCCCTTCAGATACTGGAAGGCTGCTATGAGGTCTCCATGCAGCCTTCTCTTCTCCAGGCTGAACAGCCCCAACTTTCTCAGCCTCTCTTCATATGGGAGGTGCTCCAGTCCCCTGATCATCCTCGTGGCCCTCCTCTGGACTTGTTCCAACAGTTCCATGTCCTTTTTATGTTGAGGACACCAGAACTGCACACAATACTCCAAGTGAGGTCTCATGAGAGCAGAGTAGAGGGGCAGGATCACCTCCTTCGACCTGCTGGTCACACTCCTTTTGATGCAGCCCAGGATACGGTTGGTTTTTTGGGCTGCGAGCTCACACTGAAGCCAGCTCATGTTAAGTTTCTCATCGACCAACACCCCCAAGTCCTTCTCTGCAGGGCTGCTCTGAATCTCTTCTCTGCCCAACCTGTAGCTGTGCCTGGGATTGCTCCAACTCAGGTGTAGGACCTTGCACTTGTCATGGTTATACTTCATAAGGTTGGCATCAGCCCACCTCACAAGCGTGTCAAGGTCCCTCTGGATGGCATCCCTTCCCTCCGGCGTATCAACCGAACCACACAGCTTGGTGTCATCGGCAAACTTGCTGAGGGCGCACTCAATCCCACTGTCCATGTCACCGACAAAGATGTTGAACAAGACCGGTCGCAGCACCGATCCCTGAGGGACACCACTCGTTACTGGTCTCCAGCCAGACACTGAGCCATTGATCATAACTTTGCATGCGGCCATCCAGCCAGTTCTTTATCCACCGTGTGGTCCATCTATCAGCTTGATGTCTCTCCAATTTAGACATAAGGATGTCATGTGGAACAGTGTCGAACGCAATAACTTTCCTTTAATAACTTTTTTCATTTTGCTTTCCTTTTTTTTTTTTTTTTTTTTACTAGTTGGCAATCTAAATTTTATAATCTCTTTTGCTGAAGGCTAAGAAGCTATTTTGCCTAGGCACTGGCTATATTGGCTGACAAGTTCCTGTATCTAATGTGGCAGAAAGAAAACCAAAACAAATACAACCAAAAATATCTAATTAGAATATTCTTATTGGTTTGTACCACATAGCATAAAGATTACTTTGTATTTTAAAGTATTAAGAGCCCTTTCTGATGACAAGCTGTGAGATCTCCAATTCAGATTGCATTTTTAAAGCAAATCTCATACAAAGTGATATTCTGGCCTTTGGGCACCATAGTAAGTTCATCTAATTAATAGGCTAAATTGATTTTTCTTCTTAAAAGGATGCTTGTTTTCATTGATTTGGAAGAAAAAAAGTGACATTGCTGATAGCATTAGTAGGGTGAAATTTTAGCTTGGAAAAGAAACACAACATGGTGGTGTACTAGAAAAAGCAGAGCTTTTTTATTGCTGTGTTGAATGCTTTTATACTCAGTACATCTGTTAAACATTTTTCATCAGTTAGAAGCTTTTCTAAATCACAGTGGTTGGAGTAAAAAAGAACAACTCCAACAACAATGCAAGGATTCAGAACTGCTCCACTCACGTGTTGTTTCCTAGACAGGTGCACTGCACTGAAACGTTCACATAATAGTCACCAAAAAAAGATCAGAAAAGCCCTTTCCGCCTTGATATTTAGCTTCCTGATTAGAAACAAAATTAGACTTAGCTAATAAGAAGTAGGCCATTTAGCCTTTAATTGGTGTGCAAACAATTGATGTCTTTTATAGGGAGCTGCCTAGGGTCATTCCTCAGTTTCAGGAGCACTTATTTTTTCCCGGTCTGTTTTCCCTTCCCAAAGTATATGGATTAGCTAGAAGACTGTAAGAATACAGAAGCATTCATAAATACTGATTTCACAGATATCTATTAGAAAATATCTGTATTACTTCTTACACTTACAGAATTGTATCTATATTTGAAGTCTACTGTGGAAGCCTTCCCGTGTCCCAAACCCATCATGTATTTTGTTAAGTTGGAAGAAAACCAAAACTGACTGCTCTAAGTAACGTAATTCTGCTCTGTGCATGTTTTATATTGTACTCCATTTTCAGACATTGGTTTAGTATGCCCTGCATATACTCTCTCATGCATAAAAAGGGAAGATAAGAGCCCAGTGGCATTTCTGCAGAGACCAGAAGAATCAAAAAGAACCTCAGGAATTACAGAGAACATATTCATTTAAACTCTGCATACTCTCCAAGAAGTCACTTTACTAAATGTGACACCAGAAAAAGAAGATGGCTACAGGACCACTTAAGGCAGTGTCTAACTTTACAGAACTTGCTGTTCAACTTTTAGCCAGGAGTGATGCTGCAGCTGTGCAAGGGACAGAGGGAAGGAAGGAGTAGAGACAAAGTAAGGAGCTCCTTACTTGTAAGCATCCCACTGAATGAGCAGGGCATGCCAGGGTCACATTTGCCATTCAATACTTCTGATCTCCTGGGGAATGGGACTGAAGCTTGTGGACAGACAACATGCTGATAAAGCCCCATTTCCATCCCCGAATGAGCTTTCTCCATCCCTTCTGCCCTACAGCAGCCTCCGCTCTGGTTTTATTACACGTACTCTAACTAATCAAGCTCTCTTGATTATGGCCCTCCTTGTACATGAGACAATGCCAGGGAAATACAAAGAACAAATCCTCTATGCTCTTTTGCATCACACAGTTTTCAAGGCTGGTGTCAGCAGTAGCTGCACTACACCCATAGTAAGCCATCAGGAGCCCTGAGGGATGCCAGCCAAGGATTTTGCCTCTTAATTCCACACCTTCCATAGAAGAAATGGCCATATCCTGGCAGCTAACTTCTGCACCCGCGCTCTCCACCAAAGGAGGGGACTAAGTCTCAGGCAGGGCACTAAGTCTAAGGCAGGGCAGGGTACTGTCCTTCATGGAGAGAAAATGCAGAGAGGCCCAAAATCAGTACAACTGAGAATCATCACTGGGGTTTGGCTGCTCCCAGAAGCACAAACAGATCAAACCTCTAACCAAATTATTTCTCTGACATATGTATTTCTCTCCACTGCTACAATATAGACATATTCACTACAGAAATAACTGTTATTCTTAATAGAAGTTTTTTCTAACGTACTTTCTCTGTTTATATGCTGTGGCGTAAGAAAGCGTCACCACCATTACGAAATCACTCCTGTGGAAATTATTTAATTCAAGAAAGAAAGGCACAGCAGTAGGTGAATGAGTAACAAAAATACTGATTGCATTCAAATACAGCAATTCGCAGAAGGAAAACCAGAGCACACTACAATGTTGTATAAATCAAATATATGTCAGACGTTTTCCATGAGATTACAGAAAGTCTGATGGGTATTCTCAAAATCATTTGTACCATTTATCAACATGTATCTTGTACACACATTGCAGGAAAAAAGTCATCCTGGTGTTTCCATATCAAAACAAATATATAGTTTCCTTTCTCCTTACCACTTAAGAGAATAAAACTACATGAGTTTTCCTCTTTGTTGTATATTGACTCAGGATAGAAGAGAATATTCTGATTGAGACTGATCTGGAAAACACACTTCAACAGAAATGCTGCCCCTCAGACACAAGGGATTACAACAATATTCCTTGTACATATATTAGTCACTAGATAAAAAGAATTTGTAAAATCAATATAGCAAAGAAGAAATCAACAGAACACTCTCTACAACAGATATTTTCTAATCCTCTAGCCATGCACCCTCTTACTACTAAAAATGCTGAACTATCTGCACGTATTCAAATTCACTGCCTGCATATTTCTTTGCAAACAAACTATGCAGTTATTTACTAACACTTCAGAAACTTTTGATTTCCAGGCATGCTGTCATCTTGAAAAAGGCAGGGTTTGTTTAGAGACTGGTACTAAAAATAATGCATCCTAACCAGTGAATTCCCAGTACAAGTCTTCAAGAGGGAAGCAAGCCTAGTTTCAATGCAACCCCTTGGGGGGGGGGGGGGGGGGGGAAGAGCCTGCTGTCACTATCATCCTAAATCCCATCTTGTCCAAAAATCAGAAACTGCTCAGTGTTCGGAAGCATATCACCCATATCCTACCAAAAGCAGCCTCTCAACAGGTACTTGTAACAGAGAGAGGCAGAGATTTTGTGAGTCACAACTACCCAGTCCATGTAGTTGCTGTTTAGTTACAAGAATGACTTAAGTATTACAGCTAAGACTAGCATCATGGCGGCATGCCTAACTGAGGCTTAATATAATCCTGAAGAATTTGCCAGCAGAGTTTTAGTTGCCTTTACAATCTTCCAAGCTTGTCACTTTCTCCAGTTATTGCTATGAAATTTTCTCAAACTGCACAGACACAAATCAAAGCTTGAGATAAAAAATTTACACTTCTCTTTAACTTTCAATCTTAGTGCAACAGAGGAGATAAAATGCAGCTTCTGTCTGTAATTAAGTAAGCTTCCTCTTATAAGGAGCAACCCAGTTTGAAGAAGATAGATTGGGTAAAGTGCTTAATATCCAACAGAAGCAAACTTAAAGCTTTTTACTTTCTTTGTTCCATGTAAAATGCAGCTCAGGACTAAGCCCATTTCTTCCTTGAGCCAAGAATTTTGAATATTCATTGCAGAAGACACACATAAAAAGCACAACCCTGCTAAGTATGAATTTGCAGCTTAGTAACAGCCTTTGCAAGTTATCTATAAAGTCTCCACTCTCCTTCAAAAGAGGTTGCCTCAGATGCTGTCTGGATATTTTGCGACTTCTTATTGTTGGTGAAATGGGATCCACAGGATAAAAGAGCAACAAGTTACTAGATTTTCATCTTCAGTGAATTTTTAAAATAAGTCAGATCTAAAAATTGTGTATAGTATGCTTTAAGATACTTTCGTTACATTTCGATACATTCGTTACATATATTGTATAACTGTATTCCTTCATCCTGGTCATGCCTGAAATCGTGGACAGAAATGAGAGAAATTCAAGCTGGAGTTTTCAACCATACAATGCTGTATTTCCCAACTGCATTTAGTGAGTTTTCCCATCCTGCAGTTGCATTCTGCTGGCTTTTCACATCCAGTGGATAATAAAAGATGTAACCACAACCACCTGGTTACATATTCAAATTAATTCAATCCAGATATAAATAGCCTCAATGTAAAAACATGAATTCGTGAACTGCTGAGAATACAGTATCTTAGTTCACTGCTGGGATTAATTTCTTTTCAACAGACTGGTTGTCTGGAGAATACCCATAATGCAGTAAATGAAAACATGTGTGTTACTGCCAGCAGTGAGAATTCATGAAATTGTAACTGATGGATAAACAAAAACCAGAACTGTGGTGGGAAACCAATGGTTTGGCACTCACTGGAACAAGAAGGATAAAGCTAAAGATTCCCATTCATGGCTCTCACTTAGAAATGAAATAAACTTTGACTCGTATGGAGATTTATCAGCAAGGTATTTCCAGATAGCAGAATCAGAAGATTCAGATTTTTGTGCAGCTGAAAAAAATGGACAGTGAATAAACTATAAGGAAAACACTTGTCTGTCCCTTTAATATAAAGAAAAAGTATATCGCAGTGCTCAGAACATAAATACTTTGGGGCACTTTTGAAAACGACAGAAGCAGTCCAATTTTACATTACCATGTTCTACAGATACCTCAGAAGAATTACATTTGAAATTTTTTAATACTTTCAGTAGTAAATTATTCAGGTAGAGGGATACAGGATGCTTTCTAAACACTTTGAATAACTTCTCTGACAGAAGCTGACAACAGCTGCTTATAGTATCAAGTTATACAGATAATTTGCCTTGGCTCTGCAGTTTGGGTACCTTTCCCTTATAAGGCACTTAAGTATGATCTCCATTTCATGAGTTTGTGCATGCATATTTTTGACTGTCACAGTGCACCTGCCATTCAAGAATTTAGGTCTGTAAAAGACAGCAGGCACCAAAGTGAAACAGAAGAATGTGACTATAGACAGAGAATGCAAAATCGCACAATAGCTGCTGATGCCAGCTACAGTTCTGCTTGCATTCAGAATAGCAACTATTGCCTGCTTTAGTAGTTCAAGGTTAATGTGACAAAAATAATCAATGAAGTTAGTATCCCAGCATTTACTAAAACAGTTATTCAGAGAGTTTGCAACAGAACTCTTGGGCCTGAGCTACTCTGGAGTCTTAGAAGAGAATTTCTGCAATGAAGGGGCACTTAAATCCCTATATAGCACTATGTTCTTGCTGTCTGGGGAAAAAAGAAAAGAAGAGAGAACAAAAAGGCACATTAAACAGAGTGGATCTGATTAAATGTTATGATTAATCAGAGACAGTTTATTGAATAAAAGCTTCCCAAATAAATGGCACATGAGATAAACCCAAGCTTAGTATGACTCTCGGGAACAAAGTCACAACAAAGCCTAAATATCTATTTATTAGATGGTTTTGCAGCTTATGAAGCCTCATCCCACAGGATTACATTAGATAGCCTTAACTGTTAGAAATGAATGTAAATCCTTAATCTTTGAAAAAGAACTGTGCCTAAGTATCTGTAATGTCTCATATTAGAGAAAATGGTCATTTTATGATTACTGCACTCAGTTCTGAGAAATCACTTTCTTCTTCCATAGCTGTTGTGCGAAAGGCTTGTGTCACCCCTCAAATCATATCCCTTAATCTCTGTTCTTTTGCAAAGGATGAATGGAAGGAGAAATAGAGCAATTATCTCTCCTCTGCACCGGTTACAAACCTATACCTGACTGTAGCCACTGTGTCTAACACCACAAGTTAGTATATTCCAGGTGTTGTATGATATGTATTATTAACTAAAAAAATCAAATAATTTCCAATGCTAACCCGTTTATGTTAGAATACATTTTGTAAAACTTTTCATTTGTAATAGCAGGAACACTGAAAGCTGTGCTAGTTGAATCATCAACCTTCCTTCCAAGCGGTTTACAAATGCAAAACCTAACATTAATTTCTCCAATGACTAACATCAAGTCTTGTAACAAAACCACCGCTCAAAAGTAAAAAACAAAAGACACCTTTAAGACACGTAAGCCTATAGTTCTGTTTTGTTTCAAAACATGTGCATGGCATCCAGTCCACTGGCTCATGTGTCAAAGGTTTCACTACAAGGGTGGTGAGGCACTGGCACAGGTTGCCCAGGGAAGCTGTGGATGCCCCTTCCCTGGCAGTGTTCAAGGCCAGGTTGAACGTGGCTTTGAGCAACCTGGTCTAGTGGAAGGTGTCCCTGCCTGTGGCAGGGGGCTGAAACTGAATGATCTATAAGGTCCCTTCCAATCCAAACCAGATTACCTAACTGTATGAGAGAAATTAGACATTTTAATAATCTTCAGTTTTATTTTGCCTATTAACTCCACTCTAGAAATGCAACCCACAGAGCTACATGTGTTGCAGAAGTCTACAGCAGAGCCACCACCCTCTCAAAAATAAGGAACACTTTTAGCTCCTGTACCCAGTGATGAATGCTTCTTCAGGTTTGAGTGTTCCTTCACTCCTATGCAGAAATGAACAAAACAGACTAAGGCCAGGATTTTTCTCTCTGCTCTTGAACTTTTCCCATGTGGGTAGCTAGAGGCTGAGATAAACTGGCAACATTCCTGCTCTGCTTCAAGTAGCTGCCCTGTTGTGAGAAAGAGCCACTGCACAAAAGAGACGGAACCGGGATTCCAGCTTAATTTTCTTTTTCAGCTGGAGACATTAGAAGTCTAACAACACACAGTCAAAAACAGGAGAGAGACATTTAAGTGCTCTCAGTGCTTGGACCAAAAGTACCAACAAGCAACTAAAGATTCCCATTTTCCTCCAAATAAAACTAGAGGTTTGTGGGGTTTTTTTTTATTATCCTCTCTCCTTATATCCAGTTCTTCAAAGTATGACTAATTCTTTAAAATGCTCCCCTTACAGTATATTACACACAGATTTCTCAGTAACAAAATCACTGATCAAATTTTGTAACCAAATATGTACTGGTTTTCTTGAAGTAAAACCAAAAATAGCTTTTTAAATTAGATTTTTACAAAGTTGAATATTCAATCAATATCCTACTGAACCGGGGACTTTTATGATGCATTACCTGTTTCTGAGAGCACTGAATCCTTGTGTTTTGAATATCCCCCCTGCTACTGCAGATGTTTTCTGACAGCTGGGGTTTCAACCCTTACATTTATGTTAACATAAGATTAGCACTGTTACGTATTCCTGCTTCCCTCTTCTCTCTTTCACACATACACAGCTTTGAAGCCTCAAGCACTTGTGAGTCTAAAAACAAGGGCTGAAATTCCTTCAACTTGCTAAGAGAAACCTGAGCTGTATTCATTCCCTCTTCTCTGAACAACTGAAAAAGCACAATAAATTCCCAACCGTCCTCTCAACCTTTGCCCATGGAGCTCTAATAGTAGCTGGAGCATGTCTGCAAGCTGCAAAACAAATCTGCAAGCAAAGACTACACAGTATGCTTGACAAAGAGTCAAAGTTACTCTCAACATCTCAATTAGTAGTTACATCTACATTAGACACAAAGTATTCCCATACTTTTAATTAATTCCAGCGTGACTGTGATTACTGCTAATGGAAGTTAAGGAAAAACTCTGTATGGTTCTGCTATTTTTGAGGCAGCTTGGTTATTTGCATCAAATGATGCCAGATAATCTTCAATCTTGTGAATTGGACAAACAGTGACTAAGTGCTAAAACCAGCACCTGTTGTTAACAACCTGTAATCTTAAACCAGAGCCATCACCACTTCCTTCATTAGCAGTCAAAAGTTTGTTTGTTTTTTTAACACATTTGATTTACTGTGAATTTCCACAAAAGTATCAGAGCTTACTTTAATTTTGCCAGTTTGGGAGGGGACAGTAAACTGATACCAGCATTTAAGTTTTTTTCCCAACTCTGCCCAAGAGGTAAATCAAAACAAAATTAGGGGAAGGCAATTCAGAGCAATACTTCCTGCCTTCTGAAAGGTCAGACCAGATGACATGAATATTTAGTCATCTTCATAAATGCATCACCTGGGTCTTGGACATGGAGACTTAGTATGACTATGTACTCAAAGACCTACGCTACCTGAATGTGTATTTGCAATGGTTGGACCTCTGTGACATGTTTGTTTCAAATACCTTGTGAGTACACAAAACTCCATCATCAAAAATCCATACAGGTCTCTGCACCTATTGCTACTATAATCTTTACCTCCAGTAGTTGTGAAAAAGCTGTCAATGGAGCAGCCACACACGGTTGATTGGGACAGTTCACACAAGGAAGCAGGTAGGGAAGAAGAGCCTGTAAATTAATGACCCGAGGCTTGGTTTGTTTCACATACTTGCACCTCAGCACATTTAGTCATCCACCCCCCAAATATGTATCTATTTCTGTGCTAATTGGTTGTGGCTTAAGGCTGTTTTCACCTTCTTGCTTTTCGGAAATAGATGATCAACTGGATAGTATCTCAAGTTGTTTCAAAACTTGGCATAATGAAATGGTGAGCCCTGTTCTAGTGCTCTCTCTTTTCTCAACTTGCCAATTATAACATGAATTCCTTTCTTTTCAACTATCTTTCTTGGTAACCCACAATGACATCTTGACTTGAACTGTACTCATTAGGACAAGAAAGGACAGCCAATCTCCAGACTCCAGATTCTGTAGAACTGCCACATCACTATTTTAATCAGTGAGTCTCTGCTTGCTGTTCCAAGCAGGACAAATACTGGTGTAGTTACTTTACCTGTTTGCAACCTTTAAGTAAGCAGATTCTTAACCTACCTCAAACTGTGGAGGCTCTGTGATGGTAATTACTTATATTAAAGTCAGCCCTTCACCACTTTCCAGTTGGTGGCCTGGGCAGACTCGAAATGCATGCTCTCTGCCTCATTTTTTTGGTTAACGGCCCACCTAGTTAAAATACTGCAAGAGTCTGTGCCTTCCCTCTTCCCCAGCTAGCTCAGCAGGCGCCCTGCCAACTCCTCCTTCTCAGTTGTGAGGGAGAACATGAACATCCTGCTGCAGCAGCCAGCTGGCTACCTTCTCCTGTCAAGGACTTAATATACTTCCATAAAGTATTCAGCTGTTGCTGGATGAGAGACAGAGTCCTCTATATTTCCTTCTTCAAACAGCCCTTCTCCCTGACTAGCAGAGACTGAATGGATGAAAGAACCATATGCAAAGGAACAGGAATGAGGGTGCAAACACAGCCTTCATTCTTTGGACAATCAAGAAGTCACCTGATTCATCTCAACCTTCAAGCTACACATTTTCTCTCCAGGACAAAAGCTCACCAACCAAAGTTCATGCAAGCTTGAAAAACCTTCAAGCTACTTACAAGTTTTATTGACTTCTCATCATATTTAGCTCAAGCTTGGGTCAATAAAAGCTTTCTTGTACCAAGGATGAAACCGTTTCCACTCTCTTAAAAAAAATGCAAGAAAATCAAACACTTCCAATTTTGTTTTAAACATTAACATTCCCTTTCAATGTCTCCATCTCAAACACTGCATCACTGAAAAACTGAAAATGAAAGCACAGAATAGTAGGACTAGTTTTGCCAATTCTTAC
Organism: Psittacula echo; assembly: GCF_963264785.1. Lineage (NCBI taxonomy): Eukaryota > Metazoa > Chordata > Aves > Psittaciformes > Psittacidae > Psittacula > Psittacula echo. Next base: position 72,747,113 of record NC_137736.1, read on the forward strand.
CTTACTTTCTCCATGGATTACAAAACGCAGTCAGGACGGGAACTTCTCTTGCCACAGGAGCAGGAGGCCTACCTTGCTGGCAATTAGGAATTACCTTGTTGGTCCTTTCAGCCAAATGCTGGAAAACTTTGCCCAATTGCTCCTGCCTCACTCCCCTGCCCTTCTGGAGAAGACAGTACTACAAGCGACATACTACACCCTTCTCCTTCTCAAAGGTCAGCGATCCCAGAGCAACCAATACTCGGCATCCTATGGCAGCTCTTCCCTGGGCAGCTTGCAAAAGGCTGCAATAGGAGCAGGAGCCCAGGAAATGAGAAGCTGAGTTCTGGAACGCACAAAAGGGGTCAGGAGAGCCACAGTGCTCCTGTTGTGGTGTGAAGATGGGGCAGCAGAGAGAGGCAATGAATGTGCAGATGTGAAGCCAAGTTGATGAACTTCAAGCAGCTAGGGCAGGCAGTTAGTTCCTGGAGGGCATTGAAATCCTCCAATCTTTCTACATTCCAAGAACTCAAGATGTTGAACTGCCTCTCAGACAAGAAGGTTCAAAAAATCAAACCAACCCTGAGTAATACTTTTATCACTTGCATTTTCAGAAGCTTGGCTTGCTTTTTAAACTGCTGCCACTTGCAATGTTTAAAAGCATGGAACTGGCATAAACTGATTTGCACCCTCTTAGGCTACCACTTAGGTTTCATTTCAATAGTCAAGCACCCATTGTTTTGGGATAACTGCAATGGCCTGTACTGATTTGGTAATTTAGGTATTTTTATTGAAGGTATTTTCTTCACTCCAATATATTTTAGGCCATTGTAATTTGCTTCAATATATTATTTAAAATACCATTCTCCTGACATCTACATTGATACTGAATATAATAAATTAACAGATTAGCCCCTTTCTGCCATTACAGAACACGGAGAGAAAAGAACAGGCAGTTGGCTGCACATACAACTTTACATCTGTACACACCACTGTGCCTTAGCAGTATCTTAGCTATGGGTTTTAGTTCAAATTAATCATATTAATGTAACAGAATTGCAATTTGCAGTAATTTTTAAGAGCCACATCATTAGCTCTCTGCTATGTGTAAACATCTGATTGGAGGCAATTAAACAGAGGAGTGAGTGAGAGATTCTGCTTCCAATTCCAACACTGACTGCACTGTGCAGTCACTGCTAGTTTCCAGTACTCTTCCTTTATGTGGCTATGTCATGCTGTGATGTTTAAAACATGAATGCACCAGACCACCAGCACTGCAAGTACAGCCAAGGGGGAAAAAAATTAATTCAGTAAAATTACAGAAACAATTCTTTCCCTGTTCTCTTAATGAGCTTTCTTGCATTTGCAGCTTTAGATGTCCCTTTTCCTACCTGTTCTGTCCTTTTCCCATCACTCTCTTGCCTGCATTTCATCTGTCACCAAAGTAGATTTGCCCTCCCCTAAACAGACCCATCTTCTTCACCCACCACCCTACTAGTCAGTCAATAACTAAAGAGATTATTTTTCACTTTATTATTACACCAAATCATTATTATTACACCCAATCGTTATTATTACACCCAATAATAATAACTGGCCCATTTTTGTGATGTGGTTTAAACAGAATAGCTCAAATCTTACAAAGCAGAGATTAGGGAAACAGTTGATGTACCTCAAACATTATCTTAGAGAAAGTAAACGAAGGAGCTTCTTCACATAAGCAGCAGCAAACTCCTTGAACTTTCTGCCATAGAAGACTGTGGAGGTAGGAGGCTTGAAAAGGACTTTGGATGCCAGGGAATAACAAGAGAAAGACAGAGGAGCAAGCTCATGTGCCAGGGTGGGAGAAAAAATGTTAAGCCAGAAGGACTGCTAGTCTTACTCAGTAAGGCATTTATGTTCCCATGAAATGATTTTTTCAGACAGGGTAAGGGTATGCAGAAACAACACAGGAAGAAAATGAAGCTAACAAGCTTACTATCTGGTATGCTAGGAGAGTTGCCACATCTTCAGCTGTACCCCAGGACTATCCTTAGAGTTACAACTAAAAAAGGATGAGGGAGCAACTCCAACCCCAACGATTAGAAACACATGTACTGATTTGACGGTCAGGACAAGTCATCACTCAAAGCTAGAATTACCTCAGAAAGATCTCCTTGGAACAGCCTAAATCACAGCCAGAAACCCAGCTAACAGCTAAGGATTGTGGAAAATCATGGACCTAGTGCTGCAGCTCACTCTCTGGTCCTCTTAGCTACCAGTAAAGGAATGCAAAAGAAACCTGCTCCTGGACTAAAGCCTGAAAGCAAAGGCAAAAGCATTCCCCTTTACAGAGAGGGCTCCACTTGTTGCTACAGTGCTCTTCCGGGCCAGAATACTGTGTACAATTGTGACAGATGAAGAACAGGAAAAAATAGCTTATATGCTGAGATAACAGGGCTATATATACATACCCAAGCACTTCATGTCGTAGTGCAGAGGCTTTCATCCCATGGCAACAAGCACCTAGGAATCTGTGGACCATTTCTACAAGTCCATTGACTGCATTGCCTTCTATATGAATGACCTTTCCAAAGGAATTTGCACCAACACAAGACAGCCTTACAGGGCCTTCACATGCGCCCAGATGAAAACAGCAGTAACTTGTAACACATCTTCAGCTGGGAAATATCAGTGTGAGAATCCGATCTCTAAGAAGGACAAATGAATTACCTACAAGGTGTGCTAAGATGTCTGCAGGGGAGGAAGACAAGTTCGTTATCTTCAGGAATAATTGTAATTCACAATCAGATTAGCCAGTATCTCCTGTTAAATGAGCATTACCTGTTAAAACATCATGCTAATCTGAAATACAAAAAAATCAAACGTTAACACCTAAGCTATCAACTGATTCAGAACTATTAGTTTGTGTTCATTATTTTAGTTATTTAATCCTTTCATGATATTTTACTGTCAGGTGACCAAGTTCCATTTTCAAGTAATTATTTCCCAGGCAATGGCTAGTGAATTAATTCTGAGAGTGCTGAAGGAATTAACTTTCAGTTTAACTCTCAGTAAAATATTACCAAAGAGGCTGAGGACTTGAGTTCTGGTGGCTTTTTCTTCCCCCACAGCACCCTAAATAGAAGCAGCTCAAAGAGGAAAAGCACCTCACCAAATCCAAAATACATACACCCAATTTACTTCACAGCTATACCTATATGGGAAATCAGTCATTTCAGTGCAACTAGCAAAAACAGTGTTAACTGACCCCTCAACAATTTGTTCCTTCAGCTCAAGAAAATGCTGAACCATTTCCTCAGTAACCTTTTTTCACTTCACCTGGTTAAGCTGTGTGTATGTGATCCCTGTAATGAAATGTAAGCATTATAGATCTGAAATGCTCTGCAGAGATGTGACCTTTCCTCTGAAAGGCATATATCTGTTCAAAGTTACTTTTCCCATGGAATAGATACAAGAAGAAATGGCAAGGGCCAGACTCAGCTTATGATAGTGAAACAAAGATTATCTGCTCCTAATTCTGCTTCTCTACAACAGTAATCCAGTTTGACTTCACAGAAAAAAAATCTGAAAACTTGGCTCTTCCACAGCTGGTGTGAATCCAAAAGGTTTTCAAGGGGATGGGAGGTGGTGGTGTGTCTGTTCGGGCAGCTGCAGTTAAGAAAATCTCCCCTGTTCCCAAAGCCTGCTCTCCTACAGCTTTGTATTTCTACCTTGCTTTTTCTGAGATTGCCAAAGTCATGGAGCTGAACATGTTGTGACACCATCACCCATTTGAAGCATCTGCTTTCTGCTTGAATCTTATTTTTAGAATCTTCCACAGCTTTTCAAAGCAGACAGACCCAAAGTTAGACTTTGACATGAAGTAAAAAAATTAAAGAAGAAAATCTGAAGGGTTTGATGTTCTCTAGAATATAAACAAGCTCATGACATGTGTCTCATTTATAAAATTACTACTGCCTTGTTTCTTTTATAAACCCACAGATATGGCTGCAAATGCCCATTTGCCACACAGAAACATAAAGCTTTCTACCTTAGAGTTGCCAGTTGCAGGATTAAATGTGACAGATTTTCAACTGGTAACTTTGAACTTCAAATAAAGCTCTAGAAGAACAAAGATGTTAAAACATAGCAGCCCTGAAATATTACAGTTACTGTTTCTTACGAACTTTGAGCAATCTGGTCACTGCTGACCTTACCTTGAGAGAAGAGTTGGTCCAAACTACCTCCAGAGATCCCTTTCAGTTCAAGTGCTTCTGAGAAAAGTGTTTTCTTTTGCCAGTTGCTAGTGCTTGACCCTAAGTGCAAAGGGATTTCTGAACTCTGGAATATTTAACAGTATAAAATATCAAGCCACATTTATTTATGGTTACAGCATAAATGCGTGTGAATCCAACACCAGAAACTACTTGATACAGTCCTTTTATAATTCCTGTAATGCAACTTTTTATGTAAGGTTTGGCAAAGTATTCTCTTTCACATCAGTTTACATGTATTAACTTCATTAATTCTGAAAAATCCCTTTTATTTGAATTCTGTTCACCAAAACTGTGGTATCCGAAATTAATTTCAATAAGTAGCGCTCTCAGAGGAGACCTCTGGATCCCCATCACTGCATAATGTAACCCAGTTTATTTCCAGTAACTCCAGTCAACGTAAGACAATGCACAGTAGTTGAGGATCTGGCTTATTGCAGAATCATAGAATTGTTTGGGTTGGAAGGGATCTTAAAAGACCATCTGGTTCCAACCCCCCTGCCATGAGCAGGGACACCTTCCGCTAGACCAGGTGGCTTGAAGCCCCATCCATCCTGGTCTTGAACACCGCCAGAGATGGAGCAGCCACAGCTTCTCTGGGCAACCTGTGCCAGTGCCTCACTACCCTCAAAGTACAGATTTTTTTCCTAATCTCTAAACCTAAATCTCCTCTCTGACAGTTTAAAGCCATTACCCCTTGTCCTGCCACCACATGCCCCTCTCAAAAGTCCTCTCCCGGTCTTTTGTAGCCCCCTTTAATTACTGAAAGGTTGTTATAAGGTCTCCCCAGAGCCTTCTCCAGCTCAACTCTCTCAGCCTGTCTCCATAGCAGAGGTGCTCCAGCCCTCTGAGCATCTTTGTGGCCCTCCTCTGGACTCACTCCAACTCAACTTGGACTCACTCCAAGAGGTCCATTTCCCTCTTGCATTTTGGGGGCCCCAGGGCTGAACGCAGCCCTGCAGGTGGAGTCGCATGAGAGCACAGCAGAGGGGCAGAATCACCTCTCTCAACCTGCTGGTCACGCTCCTTTTGATGCAGTCCAGGACACAGCTGGCGTTCTGTGCCACAAGGGCACACTGCTCAGAATGGGAAAGTGTTCCCCTAAATTACAGTCACTCTAGATCCAGTATCAACTGCCCTGATCAAATGTGCTCCTTGTAAAAGACCAGAAAGAGAGCTCTGTAACGAAGTATTATGAAGAGCTATACATCTTGTCCATACAGAGAATACAAAGACAGATGTTTTCCAAGAAAGTTCAAAACTGAGAAGTTAGATGGGGGTGAGATGGCATAAGAGAATAAAATTGAGCATCTGCACCAGGTAATGAAGCAATGAACTGTGAATTAGGAGCAAAAAATGTCCCCCTTCATGCATGAAGAACTAGCCTCTGAATAATAAGCAACATCTACACAGAAATACTGTCCACTATCTACTAAATGGAGATTATTACAAATAAATTCAGCAAGAAACTTATTAAGACATTATGTCATGAGAACAGGACCAGAATTATAATAGCAAGGCAAACTGAAGAAAGAAAAAAGAAGAAAGGACTCCAGGTTCAATCAGAAAACCAGGTGAGAAGGTAACAAAGAAAGAAATGAGGAGAAGAACTCACTGCTGCTGTGAGATGCATGAATATTTGCATCTGCAAACAGGACATCAGAAAGCAAATTGGCAAAGAGTCATAACTCACTGTTTGCTATTATGTGGCAGCGTTATGTTTGTGCAATTTCTATCACTCACAGACTCTTTTTTGGGGATGGGGATAAGAAAAGGAGACACTGTAATCTCCTTCTGTTGTTGCTGTTTGTATTCACTGCATTATCTGGTGCTTGATGTATGCCTCATGTATCACCTTTTATTCAAGAATTGACATATTTATCCAAGAATGATTTTAACACACCAGTGGTAGTCAAATATGTACAATGGCTTTGAGAGATGTTTTCAGCCATGCATTTTATATAATTTATGCATTGGCATACAAAAGGCAACCTTTAATTGTGTGTGCGGATTTTAATCACAGCCTTGTCTAGGCACCTCGTCAGAGCAGTAAACACAAGATTACAGGAAAGCAGCCTACTCCTAAGTCATTCTGAAGGCTTTTAAACTTGGGAACTGGTGGAGCCCCTTTAGTACCAAGATTAGACAAGGACATACTGCTTTAATCACTTTACCCTAGTTGTTGGTTTTTTAGTTTATTTTAAGCTGGTCAAATTTCACTTCAAAACCACAAATTATCTTTGGTAAAATTTGGATAGATCATCCCACTTGCAAAAGTTTGGGTATGGATGCGGATTCCACTATGCCACTGCAGAAAGTGTCTCTAGTTCCGCAGTGCAGATGCAGCCTTTAATGGTGATGAGTGTTTTTTCCCCATAGAGTGGAAGTTTTAATACAAAGACCTGAAGAAGGCGATCATCATCAGAATGAAGCTGGTTGAAGGCTTAAGGAGATACACCCAGAACTCCTGCAGTGCTACTGTTTGTTTGGAGAATACTGAGGAATTGAATCAGGAGTTTCAAAGGACAGGCACAGAGGACAAGGAGGATAAGGAATATAAGGTGGCATGTTCTAGTGTCAAGCAAGAAAGGAACGAGAGGTAACAACAAGAAAAAACATGGAAGTGCTAAAATATGAATCAATCTAAAGTCATATTCGCAAACATTTTAAGGGTTGGAGGTGTTCCTAACATTTCTCTCTCCCACCTCTGTGGCTGTATATTTCCACATCAGCTTTATCCAAGTCTGAACCACTGCTAACATGACCTCTGACAAACACAGAATGACAAACATCCCAAGCCAAAAGTCAAAGCAAGGTTGGATGCAGAGAAAGGAATCGGTAATAGGCAAATTAACCTGGAGAGAAGCATTTCAACAGGTTGTGTTATCACCAGGCAGAAAACGTTAATACATGACCATATTCAACTCAGAATGAACTGAAAGAGAAATAAATGGACAATTTATAACATTTTACTATCCTTTTATCCTGTAGTGCTTAAGTCTTCCTTTACACAGATAGCTTTCCATTCTGTTCAAAATAATGGAGGAAAGCAACTGCAAGGGGATTGCTCAATAAAGGTTCTTTCATTTTTCCAACAGGGGAGAGAACAAATTACAGAGAGATATGCTTTTACTTGCAATTTATGTTCCTGAAATTCACAGTGCTCTGAATGGCCATTCATCACACTGTGTGACATAGTCACATAGCAGTAGTGCTTTACATACAAGCTCGTTTTCCGTTGTTTGCCTAGCCTTCTAAAGGCCTGAAGTCTTACATTGAGATTGTGCTCTTGGCAAAGTATAACACTTATGCCGTGTTTCTTTAGCTATGGACAACACATAAGCAATTCATGAGAAAGAAGAAGGCAGCTATTTTCTCCAAGAAGCTTATCCTGCTCTTTTTTTACATCTCTCCAGAGCATATGGCCAGAAGCAAAGACAACTTGTTTTCATGCAGACCTTAAGGAAAGTAACTTAAGCTTGACCACCCTGTGCTGACAAAGAATGGGCTTAAGTAAATCACGGCATGCATGTGCACCACTGCAGCACAGCATCAACATACTCCACAGCACGCTTTATTCTGCAACTTCTCTGATACAACTTGGACAGAGAAAAGCAGCACTACAGCAGGTATAATTCACTCAGCCCAGCACATCTAAGCTAGACAGCACTGCCAGCCAACTACGGAGTGCAGGGAAGACTCATGTATCACTTTGGCATGGTTAGAAACTAAGAGGAAACAACGGAATTTCTGTGGAACAAGTTAGGTGCCTGGATGATAAATGAAGTCTAAGCAATTGCCCTACACTCCCTTTAGAGGAATATACAAGCAACTCCAGAGAGCAATTAATCTCATCCTAAAATACGTGTTTGAGACAGGCATGACAAACAGCCTGTTGAAGGCACCATGTTTTCACCCTAACTGTGAAGGAAAGAGTGATTATCTGAGGCTTTGACATCAAGTTTTAAAATCTGTAAAGCCAGAAGGGATGAACCCCAGTCTCAGGACAAAGGAAAGAAGCACACAGCAGACAGTCCAGCTCCCCTCCTTCCTCTGACCAGAGGCAGAACATCCCTCCCATTGACCCTGAAACAGGAAATGCAGTCCTAGCAGAATCAGCCTCCACTTCTGCCACTAGCTACCCACTCACCCATACATGTACACTTTGAAGAGGAGAGATGGCAAACACCTCCCACCGTTCCATGGGCAACTGCTATCTCCAAACAGGGTGGCCAAGAGGAACACTCCATGGCTGGGGATGGATCCCATGCTCCCCCCCCAGAGCATCAATCCAGCCTCAGTAGTACTGTGCAAGCCAACTTAAAAACACAGACATGGTTAGAATTAACAGCATGCTTTCACTGACCCCTTCAGCTAGGGCACCAGTGCTCAGAAACACTCACACAGTGCCTCTTCATCTATGGCTGCTCTTCCCTGCCCCAGCTCTATCCTCTGCTTTGTACCAGCTTACCCACTGGTGCATGACTTGGTGAGTCAGCTGAACCATGAGAGGTGAAAAGGCATTTTTTGAGAAGCCTTCCCTGATTACAAGTTAGGCTAATTCATTCAAAGAAATTACACCCATTTCCCAGTTACTTCCAAATACATCAATCCAGTCTGAAAATGGGCTGGATCTGTTGGCGCTTAAAATTATATTCCCCACTTATTCTGTTCAGCCTGCAGAATATTGTAACAAAGAAATCAGCAGCTCAAGCAGTCTGCTGCCTCAGGTTACAGAAGTTTGCTTGCGGATTATTCTCTCCCCCATTTTGAAAAGCACATAGATTATTAACACAAGTCACTAAAATTCCCTGTCTTTCAACAAGGACATTCTAATCATTTGTCAACAGAAATCACAGTTTACTGGCTATCTACAAGTAATCTTCTGCTGAGAAAAATGCAACTGATGTGTTTCAGAATTACAGGGTAAAAAAACGCTTTTCTTCTTGTAATTTCAGGAGATCTAGCAGGGTTGCTGTGACAATAATGAATATTTAAATGCCTGATATTCATTGGAAATAGTCTGACAGTGACAGCCAAATAATTTCAAGCACAAGAAGAAAAGAAAGTCTCAAACTGATGAATAACAGACATTTGACCTCCTGTTCACTTCCTAAGCTGGAAAAAAATGCAATTCATATTGAAGTTGAAGCTGGCTAAGAAGGCATAAACCCCTGTTTCATGCTTCTGCATTGCCTGTCTAATGCTCTTATAAAATTGTTTTATTCACTGGTTATAATTGCATATTGAGGAGAAGGGTAAATACCTAGGACAAAGCAATTACCGTAACCCATAAATGTTACAGAAAATAATTTAAACATTTATAAAACCTTGGCTGAAATGTCAAATTTAACAGAGTAACACAATGCTTGTGCAAATTTATAACAAAGCACGTGTGATCTTTTTCATTAAGTATCAAAACTTCTTAATATTAAACTTTTCCTGGCACTCTTACAACGGCCTAAAGTCGGTGGGGAGTACACTTAATAGAAGGCATCTTCCCCACAAAGAGAGTATGAGTCATCATTATATGGCTGCACACACAAACAAAACCAGCCAAACAAAAAAACCCATCCAGAATGTTAGCCTTGAGGAACTGCGCCCCATCAGGATTATGAAGTACTCTCCGAAAATCTGGGGTTTAAGGCATGGAAATTCACTGCCAAAGTACTACACCTGAAATCCCGTGGAAGATAAAATGCTGTAGACCAAGACCATTTGGTCTTTTTTCTCAGATAACCTAAAGAGAAGGAAGCCTTTCTCTTCTGAGAGAAAAGCAAATTGAAATGAAATGTTTACAACTGATGTTTACTAAGGATTATACCCTCACCCTGCTTTCTATTAGGAGACTCCTGTTGCTTAAGAAACCTGGTGTTAATCCCTCAAAGTGGGTGACATTTTCCAACCCTGCATATTTCACAAAGCTTGAACACATTCAGAAGGAAAGAAAGTTGACATAAGACACAAAACAGATGTTTAATGAACTTGAGTAATCCGACAGGCAAGTTTTGGTCTTTCCAGAAGACTGCCACAAAAAGGAAGCAACTATTTTCTTACAGACACAATAAAGAGGACTTCGGTTTGGTTTTAATTAAAAAGACCAGATGCTAACTAGAAGAAGAATCCTTACCTCCCGTGATTTACTTTGATCTCACCTTTGAAGCTAAAGAGAAAGAAACAACTCTGACTTTCTATTTAGTATCAGCAGTATCATTCCAGTCACATCAGTGTCATACACCAAAGAGTAGAATATGATCAGTGACAAGCAACATGTCAGTCAGGATTAAACCTGGTCTGAGTCACCAAATCATTCTACAGCAGTCTAACATGAGAATCAGTCACGTCTTCAGCATTACCTAGAAAGAAACAACACTGAATCTTTCTGCTTAGAAGTTTCAAAGCAGATTATTTCTAGCACTGAAATAACTATAAAAGTAAATATAACATAAATGGCCTAATCACTAAACATTAAACGGTTTTCTTTCCCAGAATGATCTGCAGTACATGCAACCATCGGTTATTTTTACTGTTTCTTAAAAGCTGTTTTTCACTTAAACTATAGCTTGAATCTACAGAGGAGACTGTACTAGAACAAACATAAGAAAATCCCTAAGTTTTACTATGATTATATGGAATTGATCCACAGAAACACAGGCAGAAATAAAGCCAGAGCAAAATCAAGCAGAACTGTACATCTCCACCCTCTCTTGTATAGTACACAACTTCTATTTGGCCATGTTGGGTTTTGCAAGTCTTACAGTAGAGGTGTCAACCTTTCAAAATACCCAAGATCTATCTATATGATTATCATTATGAGTACAAGGGTGAAAAAAAAAAAAAAAGAATGTTCTTTCTCCTTCACATTAATCATTTTAGCTAAAGCTGGTGCCTTCCTACCTACCAGAATGGACTGTATTTGCTCATTCTAGGGCATAGTCATAACTCAGCCAAACACCAGCTAAAACAGACTGCTGTATTTTGGACGTCTGCAGTCTTCAGTCAGCATATCTAACTAATTTTTCAGTAAATACAGCCAAACTGGAAATTAGAAACAAAAAAGCAAGAGACAAAAATCTCTTCCACACTTGCACGCAACGCCTCCACAAAGCTAATGCATCACCAATGACCGCAAGTGTTGAATGATCATGAACCTCCAACTCATGGCCTTATTTTCAGGCACTAATCACCTACAACTGCAGCTGAAGCCAGCTCTTGTCTGAGAGCTCACAAGAAGACTCAAACTAAAGGTACAGTCATAAAAAGTTGAATAACTTAAAAGGGGGAAGCATATTTTTCACAATCTATCTCCTCATAGCAGAATAGACAAAAATGTGCTCAAAAAGATATTTGATGAATTTTATTAACTTTCCTTTTATGTTAAAGGCAGGAAATGCCAACTGAAAGTAATACAATCTTTTTTTTTGCAAGCAGCAGTACCTACCTTCCCCCCACCTCCCCAGGCGTCTGTATTTGCTTGAAAAGAATCATGCAACCAGCAAACTGGACATGTGTAAAAGACCTAGGATCATCTATTCAAGCTTTCACTGGCTTTTTGGAATATAGGAATGTTTGGAAATTCCACAATGAAACATTGTTTGTTAACAGCAAGCAGCATGTAAGATTTTGCATATGTACCCTTCCTTTTACAATACTGCATTTGCAAAAGTTGATGAATAGGCCTGCATTGTGTTTCCCGTTTTTCAAGTCTCCTATACAAACTCTCTCCATACACTTTATGGATTCCTTTCCTGGCAAAAAAAATACCATCTACAGGCCCACATGAAGCCATGTGGATCTTCTTCTCTTTAGGCTTATGAGAAGGTAATACAATGAGCCAAACACTGTGCAATTATATAGCATCAAAACACTAACACAAATAGAAATCAATTTTCCTTTTGAAGGACAAATGACACCAGAGCTACTTCACTTTTAAACAGCCCAAAGAGCAGCAGCACTGGGGAGGCGGGAGGGAGCAAAAGTAGGTCATGTTTTTCTCCTGTTTTGTTATATACAGACCAGACACAGAAATCCAGAGGATTTTGCTCTAATAAAAACTATTCATCTGCATATGATGGAAGAGGAAAAAAAAGGAAAAAAGCAAAACCCAACACACAAAACCCAAGAAACAAAAAACCTAACACACATCCCCCACAATCAAAACCACAACCCTCACAAAACAAAACAGAACAAACCTAAAAAAACACCACATAGATAAGATCTTAACCCAGTTTTAACTAAGGGAGACCCAGATGCTGGTCAACCTGTAACAGAAGAAATTGTAGGAGTACCAAGGAAGGAGGACTAGACAGATGGTCAGTCCCAACTCCTTCACTGCTTCCCCCATACTCAGGAAGAAGTCATACCTCTATCTGTTTTTATCTATTCTCAGACTTCATGAACAAATTATAAACTGGCATAACTTAAACTTCACACTGTCCTATAAGACACCATACAAACAGCAATAAAACCACTCAAAGTTTGGCCCATTTGCTAACGGAGAAAAGATCATCCAGTAAAATTCCTGTAACTCTAGGAAACACAAACCCTGCTCAGTTTATACTTCTATCTACTTCTATCTCAGTTTATACTTCTATCAGTTTATACTTCTATTTGGGAGGCTGTTTTCATAACCATGGCACCTCAAGTCTTGAAAAGAGTAGTTTAGACCTTCAATCGCACAAAAAGCCTTTAACTCTCCCCAGGGAAGCAAGCTCACAGATGTGCTTAGGCATGTATGTTTAACATCCTCTGCCCACAGCCACACATGCTGCTCCCAAAATATTTTGTTGAAATGGTGTCATTTTCTTTTTCTGTGTATATTGCATTCATCTGGCTAAAACGAGCAAGCTTACATATGGGAACATGAGTTTTCCAACATGAATAAACATCTCAATTTTGATGTATTAAAAGTTTTTCAGTTTTGTGAGATGGGACTATAAAAAAAAAACAACCAAACAACCTTTTAGAGCAGACTGAGAATTATGTGTATTGCTCCATTTGAATATGCACACCTTAAAGACAAAAGGTTTTAGGAAGCTACACTAAGAGATTTATAATCTAAGCATCCTGCAAGTTTCACCACAACTTCTGACTTTTAAACCAACTAGGTCTTCCTTGAATAGAGGTAGTTATGAAATAAAAGCCTCAGAAAATAATCATATCTCAGTGATGTGAAGAGAGAGTTATTTAAACCCAAGTCTTCCAGGTGTTCCTGAAGTTGGAAAACAAAAAAGTAATGTTGATCTCTTCTAACACCAAAGAGCAAAATAATACTGTTTTCTCAAACTCCCAGATGCAAAGCTGTAGTTATACAGATGCACTGCTTCCGCACATTACTTATGCTTGCTTCTAAACAATTTAATGATAGGCACCTGATCTCAAAGTGGTTCCTACTAAGTGTTTGTTAAATAGAATTATTAACTCTTATAAATTGTATGTCATTTCCAAAGTACGGTGAAGTAGCAGCTGTGCAGAGGAAAAAAGCTTGTATCTGGGATAATAAGGATATTTGTACCATATAAGATAAGCAGCACAACTTTCATTAGCATTTGATAATTTCAACTAGAACTACACTTTTGAGCAGAGATGATTACCTAAAGACTGCTAATTTTAGTCTGTTTGCTATGGATATTTGATATTCTGAAGGGCATAAAAGCATAATAAGTTGCTACATACATTAGCATTTAACTTGATGACAGTTCAGTGCACACATACCTGCCTGTCCAGAGAACTTTCTATTACAACAAAATCTGAGATGGAACACACAACTGTAATTGTGTCACAAACAGCAGCAGAGAGCAGTCCAAAAAGTATGTGCATGTACATAGACAAAACAGACAAACAAAACCTTATAAATAGGTAAATTTGTTTTCTTTTTTTAAATGAGGATTTTCCTAATCAGAATTCTTTCATCTCTAATATAGGAATAACATTTCCAGTGATGACCAGTGATGACATAAGATCACTATATGTGTAAGATCGATGTACCTCACTGGTAGCCCTCCATTTCACAGAAGGGAAAACTTACTCAAAGAAGGCATGGGAGTTACCATAGCTACCTAAAATTCAAGTTACAAAGGATGAAATTTGAACTCAGGTTTCCAGTTTCCTATTCCCTGAACCCTGAGGACTTTGAAAAATACACATTCCAGTACATTTTCATAACAGCAGCAATGTTCAGCAACCTTACATGTTAATTACTTAAGCATGGCATGTTAAAATCATCAGTGGTTACTAACAGCCAGATAGCGTAAAACAGAATCGGTCTTTGTATGAAAATTAACCTAAACTGAGGTGTCCCTGCCCATAGCAGTGGGGTTGGAACTAGATGATCTTAAGGTCCTTTCCAACCCTAACGTTTCTATGATTCTATGATTTTGATCACACGCACAAAAGCAGTAGTAACTCTGTTTCCTTGGCAAGTACAAACCTAAATTAAATTCAGAGTGGTATAGAAAAACTTTAGATGAGATTGCTTTGATTCTTCGCTGGCACTCAATGTGTGTGAGAGCACTTGGTACCTGTGAGAGTGACACAAATTAGTGAAGTTTCAAGTTTGATATCAAGTTACTGGCCTAACGACTTGCCACAGGAAAAGAAAAAATTCTGTACAGATCTGTGGTTTACTGGATCAAGAGCAAACAGCATTCAGGAAATACATCAACTGGTCAGAAAGCAGAGGAATCCACTGATGTAATACTGGAATTAAAACAAAACACCAAGAAACTGCACCTCTTCTGAAGCTGTTCAAACAAACAGAATAAATAACTGCAATTTACAGTTCACTCTTTAATGTTATCCTATTGCACCATCATCAATTTAACGCTGATATAACAGCCATTTTCTCCACAACATGAATTCAACAGCCAAGGGATTGCAGTTGAAATAAGACGTGAACTGGTTTGAAAACATGTGCTTTTAGAAACGCCTGAATAATCTTTAGCCACCCCAACCTCCACATCCTTACCGGAATGTCAAAAGTTTCTTGTGTGTCATCCAGCATCTGAATTTTGATAGAGACGAGTTTTCCTGGAGGTGTCATAGGTGGTTTCTGTCCATGCTCCAAGGTACTGATCCCAGCATTTTCCTGAGCTCCTAACCGGGATCCTGCTGTTGGCCTCTGCTCTGTTTCACCCATGTTTAGAGAAACACGTTTCTTATATCTGATAAAAGAGTAAGGGCAAAGAAGACCATATAAATAAGAGGCTTTGCGCATAAGCATTATGGCATATATACTTACAGCTAATAAACCATATGACCATTAAATGAAGTAATAACCATTGTGATTTTATTCTTTTCAATGTCTCATATGAAGGCAAGAAAACCAAGCAGGCTCTGTACTTAAGAAAAAAATAAAACACACAAGCTCATCACTTGCTGGTGGTAAGGCTGACAGACTGGGTATAGTACCGCAACATGGGAAAATGCTCCTTTTCTCTTGGAAAAGGAAACAAGACCTCACTGGAAACAGAGCATAACAGAACCTAGGTTTCAATGAATTATGCTAATTGTTATGTATTTATGAATGAGGAAGGAGAGAAAAGCAGTTGGCACAACTCATCGCTTGCTGGCCATCATTCACTCCTGGCTATGATCAGCATTTTTTCCATTAGTCCTCCCAGCCTTCTCCAGCCCTTTGCAGCTGCCACCTTGCCTAAGGGTCTGCAATGCATGAAAGCAAAAGGAATACAAGATGACCCCAATAACATGGCGCAAATATTTTGTGTATTCTGGGGACCAGTGTTACTCTAGAACCCAGAGCCCAGCTTGATCCCACTGACAGACCAAGGACTGTGAGGATGTCCTACTGGGAAAATTAGCCAGAGCAGTAATACAGATTGGGAAAGGCACGGGAAATCCTATTTCCCACAGAGCCATGTAAGTGGGAGGATAACACCAAGGAACACACCTTCCTCGCTGTGCTAAGGAAGGCTACACCTCCACCAGCTCTCTGAATGCGAGTCTCTGCTTCATATCCATGGAAAGCAACTTCAGAAACCAGCACACTAATTTTGTTCCCATGCAACTTTTGTACCACATTATACAGGACATTTCTACTAAATTCTACCCTAAAACAGGAGCAGCGCTACAATGGTGGTTCAGTGTGATTTTTCATTAACTGGCACAAGTTTGAACCTTCTTTTTTAATTCAAGAACTATTAGTTTTACTTGTCAAACATTACACATCATACCAGAATTTTATTTCCCTTCATACCCCTGCCTTTTGATACTCTGGCTGGGTTTCTAATGAAACCCATTGCTACCGTCTATTTATCTTTCTTGGTAATTGCATTTTCATTCTGCATGACTTCTATATGCTGATCAATGACCATTAAAAAAATGAAAACAAACATGCAGCATACAGAAAGAATGGAAATTTAACCTTCCAGGTGAACAGAGGCACAAGAAAGAGTACTGCCAATCACTGACTGGCCTTAACTCTGAGGTTACAACTATTGAGAAACCTATGGGAAAAAAAGGAAGCACAAGGTAGCCTACATATTAGTGAATCCATCACCAGTTCTGCAGTATACTATAAAGAACAGTGCCAGGTGATAAGACACCAGTCCCCTCCTCAAGGACAGAATAAAAACAGTCCTGTCTTCAGCAGGATATACCGTTTAGTACACATCATTCTTCCATGTCCTGACTAACATGTTCCCACAGATTTTTTACATATCAAGAAGCTTGGAATAAAAAAATTTACAACAGCACTTTGACTAAAAGAAGTGTTAGCTGAGAAGGAAGCGAATGAAAAATTAGGGATCACATACTT
The DNA here is from genome assembly GCF_963264785.1 of Psittacula echo. NCBI lineage: Eukaryota > Metazoa > Chordata > Aves > Psittaciformes > Psittacidae > Psittacula > Psittacula echo. Next base: position 72,764,123 of record NC_137736.1, read on the forward strand.
CTACGTATCAGCTCAACAGGTACAGTAAGTGCCAACAAGAAAGCTACAGCTGGAGCTAGAAACTCCAGAAGAAGACACCAAGCTCTATATGACAAGACTCCAGGCCTGTTTACAAATAAATCCGATTTTCCTGCATGTGAAGTACACAGGAACATCTAAAAAGGTAACACATGCACCCAGTCTGGAAGTGCCATTACACACAAAGATACTGGTCAATATTCTTGTTAACTCCAAAACTGTTTCAAGAGCTCTTCTGAAGTCACCACATCCCACAGACAGCATCAGCACAGCAGAAAGGAACTGTACAATTCCTATGTTACTACAGCAGATTTTGGCTAGGTACAGACATTTAAAGCAGATGAAGAGGATCTGCTCTTTCCATTAAATCCTAAACATAGGAATCAATCCAATCAGTTCAAGGATACCATTAAATAATAACACAAGGAAGTATTACAGAGCTTGAACCTTTCTATAAACGTTCTTCTGACTGGATGATGTAGTGGCCCACACACACATTTGGACAGGCCTATAAACTTAGTGAAACAAGGCAAAAAGACACAAATTTAGGAGCAAAAAACATCATGGAGGAAAGGTACAGGCCAAACCACTCCATATATACAGCTGAGAGGTTTTTTATTAACAGTTAGTAATATTGAAACTCTTGTAATTATATATATTGAACACACGCATGCTTCCATTTAGAAGCAAAGATCTGAGAAGTACTGGCCTCCCTCATCACATGCATTTGCTACTTAGAAAATTAAAAGCAGACTTTTCCTTTTATAATCTGTATGTATAAACATCAGCATGCTGCACTGGACATTATTTGGGGTTTTTTTCTGTATGACACTAGTCTCACTGTGGTGCTGTCATAACAGCAGGACAAAAGCTTTATTATGCCTTTATATGAGGCCTTAAAAACTATTACAATTGCCCCCTCTAAAATAATGCAGGGCATCAGTCAAGCTGCATACCTTTCTCCAAATCACTTTGAATCTAGAAAACAGTGAACTCAGGTCACAGAATGAGTATTAAGAGTACTAAGCAAATATTGAGCAAACCTGGGGGGATGAGGATACGTAACATCTGTCACATGAGGAGAAGGATCAAGTTTGGAAAAGGATGGAGAATTTTAAAGAGCCTCTAGTAGAAAGACAAAGTTGATTAATTGAGGAGGGTATTATCATAAAATCACAGAATGGTTTCGGTTGCAAAGTACCTAAAGCCATCCAGTTCCAACTCCCCTGCCATGGGCAGGGACACCTTCCACTAGACCAGGTTGCTCCAGGCCCCGTCCAACCTGGCCTTGAACACTGCCAGGGATGGGGCAGACACAGCTTCTCTGGGCAACCTGTGCCAGTGCCTCACCACCCTCATAATGAAGAGCTTCTTCATAATATCTAATTTAAATCTACTCTCTTATTAACAAAGAAGAAACAGCAGTGGCCACCAGACTCCAACACATGCAGCCCTAAGCAAAACATAAATGAAAGTAGACAACCTGTACAGGAACAATGAGAGCAGCAGCAAATAAAAAGGACTCATCTGAACACTGAAAATTATGAGTTTCTGCCTGCTTTTTTTGACAGCTGGTAAAATGCAGGCCAAGACCACATCTATCATTTCCGCTGCAGATTTGCAGGGTGTCAATGCCCTTCTCAGTAGTGCTGTAGCATCTGCAAAGATGCAGAGACACCATCTGCAGAGAGCTAACCTGCATTCTGACCTGTGTGAGAGGAGAAGTTACCTGTGACAGCAGAGCTGCCAGTGGAGCCTTGGCACTTTCTGCTCCTTCCGAGCTCCCACCCATGCAGTCCTGCCTGATGCTGTGCATTGACGCTGTGCATTGACACTCAGCCTCCTTCAATGCACTGCTCTAACCCAAAAGAAAATGGTTCAGTGTTTTGTTCTTTGCTGGATAAGCAAATTAGATTGGCCTCAGCTGGCTGGCAAACCCAAGGCCAGGGTGAGCTCAGCACAGCCAGCTGCTGGCAGATCATTAGATTGGCTCAAGCTATCTCACCTAACTGGCACACAACTCTACAGCTGCCATTAGTTAGATTAGTAAACCTGTTCTTGTCCTAATTACATGTTAACAATCCTTTTACTGAGATACTAAATGCTTAGATGAAAATTTTAAGTTCCATAGATACTTATGCAATAGCTGGATAAAGGCAATGATGTAGTTCAGCATAAAGCTGTTTTAGCCTTCCATGTTCAAAACAAGCATATTTTATGGTATTGGAAAGGTTCAGGCCAATTAAAATTTACATGTATTTTTCTCTGGCAGGATGAAGAAAACAAACTGACTTAGTGTAAAGTGAACTAGGAGTATAAACAGCACTTTGGGAGGGAAGGGGGGAATGTGAAAAAGGGGTTACAAAAATTACAAAATACTGAGGAAAAGAGAAGCAATAATCCACTGTTAGAAATGTGAGCAGAGCTCATGTTGGAATAGATACTAATCTGATTCGTTAACTGCTCTGCTCTCCTAGATCAGGCCATCAGGTCTGGACATTTGATGCAAGAGGTTTCTAGAGACTCCTGCTATAAGGGAAGAACAGTACCAGGTATTTAGGGTTTTTCCACTTCTTTTGCTTTGCTTAAACACGTTTTCACAGCATGAAACAGAAGGCAGCACACTGTTCACTATACGCCTTTCAAAGGTGGGGAAGCCTGAGGCACAGTGGGATGATGTGACTGGCCTGTAAAGTCACTGAGCGGACCAGCTAAAGAGCTGAAGCTGCAGTCAGGGCCTCTCAGTTGCTGGTCCACGGCGTCCCAGATCATATGGAATGAAACATTTGAAAGAGATTACAAAGTAACTAATGTAACACCAGATGAGATGCTTCAAACTGACTCAATATCTTAAAAACGAGCATTAAGATCTAGGAAGGCACCAAAGGCCTACAAAGGAACAAATTCAGTCCAGATATTCCAAAGGATAATGAACATGAAGCAGCAAGGAGAAAGAAGGGCAATCCAGACAAACTTTTTGCACATGCTTTTAACTCTCAGCTTCTTGTAAAACTTTTGGAGCCTCAGCTGTGGAGAGGACTATAGTGAATACTGTAGCTAACACTCCTGTCAAGTACTCATCTTCAATTCTAAGCACTTTCAGTTTTGCAGGAAAACATACTACTTGACAAACTAGAGTTAGTTTTAGGAATGACAGTAATTAAGTTATAAGCAAGTCAGGGTAATGTGCACAGGTCACATGCAGAAGGCAAGAGGAACAGGAATTTCAGACTGAAACTAAATTCAGTCTGGAATGATGGGGAACAGATCAAGCACCAATACAGTTCAGGCTTTTGTCCTTTGTGAAGAATTATCCCAGTTAATTTCCACAAGTCCATGGCAGAGGTGTACAAAGCAAGTGCAGTGAAAACTTTCAAGTCAACTACTATCTGGTGAGTCTTTGGCAGTTTCTCATGGGAGAATATTAAAGATTTCTCAGAAAATCTTCTTTTAAAAGTCTGATTTTCTTAAGGAACTACCAAAACCCACAAACAGCTGCCTCACTAACACAAAGTTTATGCAGGGAGTTTGGAACTAGATGATCTTTAAGGTCCCTTTCAACCCAAACCATTCCATGATTCTGTGCTTCACATTACTCCACACAGAACCTCATACACCCTTGACGTTACCCAAAGGTCCTTACAAAGAAAATAATACATTAGAAATCAGACATAAACCCAGAAGTTTTTCATTAGGCTAATGGACCAGCATTTTTGTGAAGCAAAGAAATTTGACACCAAAAGCTCTCAACAGAAAAACAGCTCAAGCTTGAAGGGCAGTAGTACAGACACAGGTGCTGGGTGTCTGCCTCTCTGCTTGCACCCAGCAGACTAAGCTTGGTTGCTCAGCCTCTAATGGACACGTTGCAGCTGAAGGTGGTTGATGGATTTGAGTTCAGACTCCTGTCTGCCCTTTCTGCTCACATAGAGAAGGAAGCATTATAAAAAGCCAATTCTTCTGTACCATTGGGCAGTCTTCTGGAATTAAAAAAAAAAAAAAATAAAAAAAAAATAAATTGCCATTATAAATGATGGCTGCTTCATGAAGTCAAAATTAGGGAGGGTCTAGGTGAGGTATGGTCAAGAAGATCAGCATTAGTGGTTTATGTCTGGTCCCCTGTACAGTCAGTGCAGAACAGGATGAAGGGGGTGCTCCTTAACTGGGCTTAATTTCTAAACACACACTTATTTTTCCTGCCTCTAAAGACACAAAAATTAACCTCTTTAAACCTGCCTTCCCAAAAAACCACCATGGCTGACTACCTATTGCAAGTCTCAGAACCGAATACCTTAGAATTTTGCAGACTTCCTAAAATTTGCAGCAATAAGAAACGCCCTCAATGAAGGCATCCATATATGGATGTGGATAATTCATCATTCTCTCATGAAAATAAAGATAGCCCAGAAATTGCCCATCTTGTTCAGACTCTGAAAATACCTAAATCACACAGTCTTACCCTTTAACCCGCTATGGTCATACAGATGGACAGACTAAGTACTCAGAGGTGTTAACACCAAAACAGCTAGAACATGAAACCAACGTAAAATTTAGGGACCCAGGCAATAAGTAACACAAAGCTTTAGAAACTCAAACTATTCAGCATGCTGATAATATAGCTTGAAATCCAGGATAATGAACATTTATGTATGTACAGACCAAAAAAACCTCTTGCAAGCCTATCAGTACAGCATTCAGAGGGCCTGCATTCATTACTGCTTCTACCTTTAGGGCCATTCACTATCAACTGGAGCTCATTTATCTTCATTGCATTCAGGTCCTCAAGCTGCCTGCAATTCTGTGGCACTAGCAGCTGTCCCAGATTCCAAGTCCTCTGCCAGATGTCAGCAAAGAGCAGTCCCATCCCACACAAATCTGATGTATGCTACCTTTGTTCCTCAAACACATACCTGTCAGTAGATCTATCAGCAAGTGCAGTAATGGATTTTTGTATGCTTTTGCAATTGCCTCTGTGAAAATCCTCATCCTTTAAGTGTAAGTATAGATTGTTCTGTGAATCAAACCAATCTAAAAATATTTTTTTAACCCACAAAATTAAAATTATTTTTGATGACTGTCAGTGGTATTAAACAAGACAGTAAATATATTCATTCACTGTGTGCTATGTTTTATGGACAACCTTGCATTAGAAACTTACTACAGGTAAGGAACATTTCTTTTTCTTCCCTGCATCTTACACAAGCAAACCAAGCCATCACACATATGTAAGTTATATGAAGCCTTCGTGTGCTCACCCTCTCAAAGGAATCCCTCGGAAACCTCTTCATACAAGTTACTCTTGGCAGTGGTTGTGACCATTTCCCAGTCTCTAGGGACTTGTCTTCACTTGTACCCTTGTACCATGATCAATTACTTGAATCAGAAATGCTAATACGCTCTTCAAACCAACACAGCCAATTTTAAAGTTTCTTCTTCAAGTTTTAAGTCAGCCAACTTGAAGGCACTGTACAAACAGGTAATTCTGGCTATTCCTGGAAGGAAAATTAGTGTCTCATCTGCTAAGCCAAAGGGACGATTAGTTCCAATTACCCCATTAGTGACTCTCCCCTAAGAACTGTGTTTTCCCTTCAGACCCCCTTGCAGTCTGAGCAAAATAGGGAGCTCCTGGAGCCATGAATCCCTTAATAGTCCAGAGGGAGATATTTCTACACAAACGCTTTGTTATTAGACACTTAAAAGTTGAATTAAATATTGCCCAGTTGATTTGCATTTATTGTATCACCATTTAACTACTGTTGTATTTGTTTACAACTCACTTGCACATGAAGTTTAACACTGTTTTAATTTGAAAATACTTTCCTGCCACTTTCACAACTGAACAGACCACATCTTTTCGACAAAATTTCTGCTTTACCTTGGGGCAGAAGGAAGATATTTCTTCTTTTCTGTGAAACTCACAACCTGCCAAGATGTTTATCAACCTGTTGTCAAACCGCCTGCGTAAGAAATGATGCTTAGGAAGAATTTGTAAGCTACTAGTATCATATACTTATATTCAATTTCATTGCCACTCCTTCCATTTTGCATAACCTGGTTTTGCCAATTCTGTCACTAAGACCTATGAAAAAGTAAAACTCAACATGGTTGCACAAGTGAAAAAATTGCATTTAAAAGAAAAAAATTCCACAGGGAAAAATAAATCAATAGTCAGTGCACGAAATACACGAAGTCACCCAGCTTCCTCTACTGAGTCACCAGTCCCTTTACTGATGATATAATGTGTTGTAGAAGTGACAAAGTACATGTTACAATTTTACAAAGACCTAAAGCAGTTCAAAGTTGAGATATAAAAACATAGCCCAATGGGGCAAAAAGCTATTTCATATTATGGACAGCAAGACAGTGGAAGCTTTACTGCCACACAGCAAATACTAGGAACATATAGGGAGAGTTTAGGAAAACCTCTCTCTTGCATTTCCAGCCAGCACAGTTTCTTGATCAAACAGGTCATCCCTTGAGCCCAGTTTGTCATTGGAAAACACAAGCAAGTGGGTAAGAACTTAAAGCGGTTTAGTGGTTCAATAGCAGTACACATCACCGAAGTACAATCCTGAAGCCATTAAAAGCACTTTCCAAAACCCTTTCATGCCATCCCTCTGCATAAATAAAGCTGTTGCATCAGCTGGAGTGCTCTGGGCTCATTCACCCACACAACACCTCATGTGAAAGCCAAGCGGAATGTGCTTATAGTAGAAGAAAGTAATCTGATTTACTTCCAGATTTAACAGAATTCTGAATGGGATCCAGCAACTCATACCCGAGCCTCAAGCATAGCACAGACATTTTCCATGAAATAAAAACATGTCAAAAGAATAAATAACACATTACATTAATACTACTGTTCAGCAGTTAGGGGAAAATCTGATACAGTCCTGCTTCTGAAAAATAAAACAGCTCAGAGGAAACACTATTTCTCTGAACCACGTATGAGTATATAGGAGAGGTATTCCCACTGCCTAAATGCAAGCTGGCTCCTCATGAGAGCTTTCAAGCACCAGAGCCTAATTGAGGTGATCAGTGGCCTTTTGGAGGAGAGGCCTTCTCCTCTCCCTTGAGCATGCAGACCCATAGCAGAAGGCCAAAATGCAGCAGTCAGCATGCCAAGACCCCATTCTGTCTTTTGAGAGAGATCAGTTATGATTACTGCGTTACAATATGTTGCACAAGTACGGAACAGAAACTGGTGAGGTTGCCACCACCCGCGCTGCACTACACAGAAGGGGTGGCCAGTGGCTTGAAACCACAGAGGACAATGACAACATGTGTCCAGCATTACGCAGCCAGGGAAGATGCCTACCCAAACATGTTAAAGTGAAGCCATAATGGCCTTGACTAGTTTCCTTTTGGCCAAAGCTTGTGATCGGACTGCCACAAAATTATTACATAGGTCTTCCACCAGGAAAAACATATTTATGGTCACAGTTGTATGCTCAGTATACAATCTACTATAAAACCAGAAAAACATCCTGCAGGCTTTAAATATTTAAGCATCTGTTCTCCCCCAAAACCACAATTTCTTTCTAAGTTTGTAAAACTGCTTGGTATAACTGAATGTACAATATTATTATTTTTTTAATTCAGTCTTTCAACAGAAGCCTTTATTATGCTTGACCAAGGAAATACCACACTGGGTAATGACACAGCTCCCAGTCAAAAATGCTCACACCATCAAGAAAAAAATAAAAATGCTTCATGTACTGCTGCTGAGAAAACAATTTAATAGATTCACCATTCAACATCTTTGCTGGTGACATGGACAGTGGGATTGGATGCACCCTCAGCAAGTTTGCTAACACCACCAGGCTGTGACACAGTTGACAGGCTGGAGGGAAGGGATGCTATCCAGAGGGACCTTGATACGTTTGGGAGACGTAGACCAATGCCAACCTCATGAAGGTCAACAAGGCCAAGTGCAAGGTCCTACAACTGGGTCAGGGCAATTCCAGGCACAGCTACAGGTTGAGCGAAGAAGAGATCTAGAGCAGCCCTGCGGAGAAGGACTTGGGGGTGTTGGTTGCTGAGAAGCTCAACGTGACTTAGCAATGGGTACTTGCAGCCCTACAAAGGCAACAGGGATAGGACACGGGTAATGGCTTTAAACGGAGAGGGTAGATTTAGATTAGATGGTAGGAAGAGATTCTTTACTGTGAGGGTGGTGAGACACCGGCACAGGTTGCCCAGAGAACCTGTGGCTGCCCCATCCCTGGCAGTGTTCAAGGCCAAGTTGGAGGGAGCTTTGAGCAACCTGGTCTAGAGGAAGGTGTCCCTGCCCGTGGCAAGGGGGTTGGAACTGGATGATCTTTAAGGTTCCTTCCAGCCCAAACCATTCTATAATTTGCATTCTGGTGGACTATTACAATAGGTCACGAGGCGTGACTGTGTAGTATCCAAGTATCCTATAGTGTTTTAAAATAATATCTTTATTCTACCTTGTCCTGGGTTCAGCAGTAGCAGTCATTTTTCTCCTTCTTAGTAGCTGGTGCAGTGCTGTGGTTTTGACTTTCAGCCTGCAAACAGCGCTGATAACACCGATGTTTTTAGTTGCTGCTCAGTAATGTTTACTCTGACCAAAGACTTTCTGAGTCTCATGCTCTGTCAGAGGGGAGGGGAAGCTGGGAGGAAGCAGAGACAGGGCACCTGACTCAAACTAGCCAAAGAGGTATTCCATACCACAGCACGTCATGCTCAGGATGTAGAACTGGAGGCAGTTTCTCGGAAGAGCTAGATCACTGCTCGGGTCGGGCTGGGTATCAGTAGGCGGGTGGTGAGCAGTTGTATTCTCTTCCCTTGTTATTTCCCTTATCATTATTATTATTGGTGGTAGCAGCAGTGGTTTGTGTTATACCTTAGTTACTGGCCTGTTCTTATCTCAACCCATGGGAGTTACATTCTTTCAATTCTCCTCCCCGTCCCTCCGGGAGTGGGGGAGAAGGAAGGGGGGGAGTGAGGGAGCGGGCTGCGTGACAGCTGGGCTTAAACCACGACATTCCTTAAAAAAAATATTTAAAAATTATAGCAAAACTTCCAAATTTGCTCAGGTTTCTATTTTATTTCTCTTGGTGCGAATACTTGAGCCTTTAAAAGATCCATTGAGAAAGCCTACCTGTGATGAATAGCACGGGCTAAACACTGTCTGCCCCTGTTTGTCTGACAACAGCTCTCCTGATTTTCCAAGATACAGTACTTTTCTGTCTTTAGATAATTGATAACACTGCCTTTATTCTGTGAACAGCTATCAGAGATACTGTGAGGCAGAGATACAAATATACTGCTGCCACAAGTAAGTCCTCACTTTATCTCTGCCTAAATACAAGTATTATATATGCTGCATGAAGACCGACTGGGCTCGGTTTATGAAAGAGAGAGATTCAGACCAAAAAGCTCTACTAGCTGCTGTTGTACCTGCAAAATAAGCTGCTTTTCGCACTGTAACTTATTTCACAATGAAAACTGGCATAAGTTACTCCAAAGCATAGCAGTAGTAGTGCAGGCTTTAGAAGCTGAACCTAGAGAAGGGCTTGCCTGCTTAACCACCCCATTGTCCCTTTATCAACAAACCTGTTTCAGTGCAGATTACATCCCTGCAGCTTCTGTTACATTTCAAAACTAATTACTCACCTGCTTAGAAATGTGAAAAAGCATTATCTGTGGAATCCGTACTTTTTACTATTAAAGGAAACAGTGGAAAACATCAGTTCTCTTGCTCTGTTCTCTTCCTTGCAGTGGTTGCAAGGAGAGAAAGCAGAAATACTGCCAAACTGGCTAACTGGTCTGCACTGACCTCCTCAAAATATCATCAGAAGTAACACTCAAAACAGCCTTTACAATCCGAGCAGATGGAGAGGCTCAAGACTCAGTTACTTTTGTAAAATTAAGTTATCAAGACATAGAAGTTGCCAGTAAAAAATCAAGCAGAAAGAGGGAGACAGTAAATAATACATTTCAAATCATTCAAAGCGATCACTGAAAGGTTTTGAAGAGTCCTTTCATTAAATACAAGTCTCCCAGTAAGGAAGCACAGCACAGCGCACTGCTGTACCAGGCAAAAAGGGAGACTGGGTATTGGATTGCTCTTCCTTCCCTTGGAGAACATCCTATACTCCTCATATTCCTTTCTTGGCTCGTGAGTCTCAAGTATCTTTAAAACATGCTGAATACAGAAAGCAGCTTATATACCCACATGCAGTAGTAGTACACAGCATACCCATGGCAGGCAATGACCTCTGAAGAGTAAATAACTAGTATTACCCAGGAGTTTTTCCTTGCTGGACATGCTCGAACATTGCACGTTTTCCCAATGGCAACCCAACATCTCCCCACAGAGTGGGGAAACACAGGCCAGCCTGGGAACAGAGGAGCCCAAGATGCCTTTCATTTCCATGGCTGCTCAAACTGGAGCGGTTCCAGGCCCTGGAGAGGAGAGCGCCCATCTTTCCTGTGCTGGCATGGCAGGGCAGCAAGGAAGTGGAAGGCGTGCATCTGGAGCACAGCAGGGATGAGAGCCAGACCCAAGGGAGGCAAAGGAGCAGATTGGAACAAGGGCCCAAAACAGGAGAGGAAGAGAGTGAAATGGGCAGGAAAGCAAGCCAGGGATCCTGAGGCAGTACACAAAACAAGGCAGGAAAAGACAAAAGACAACTGCATGCAAGAGAGAAACTGGACAAGGATGATAATGGGGGGCCGGGACAGGCAAGGGATCTGGTCTCTGACAAGGAGTCTGGAAGGGAGAAGAAACTGCAAGTGAAAAATAAGAGAATACGAAGCCAAGAACTGGAGACAGGCCTCAAAGAGTGCAGAACGATTGTCAGGAAGGGCAAGACAAATGAGACAGAAAAAAGAAGCTGTCTCTCACAAAGGACTAAGTCCACTTTTTTCCAGTGGTAGGACCTGAGGACAACAGTTGTGTCCCACCTGTATGCACCAACTCAGAGGCTTCCCCCTCTCTCACCATGGACAACCACACAGAGGAGCACAATGGTTTGCTGCCATTCACATCTCACCCCAGTAACAGAACTCTCCAGCAAAGGATGTAAACTTCACAATGGCTTTGGCAGTTTTCATTATCAAAGAGAATGGATTCTCATTTTTTCTTTAAATAAAAGGGAAAATTGCATGCCTTATAGGAAGAGATAAGAATCAGAAATTGTTTCTGTTTAAGCATGCCATCAAACCACAAGTTACCCTTTCCTGTTCTTGCACATCATTACCTTCACTGATTTCCCTCCTCGGCCCTGCCAAAGACCACTCTTGTCTCTCACTGTTCAGGGGAGCAGAGCCAGTTTCAGGGAAGGCACTCAGGATTTATTTTTTCCACCCTGTTCTATCCTTAAGACTTATTAACTACTTGTACTCTGTTGTTACGACACAATTAACAACCATCTTTCTGTATAGCAGGCTGATACATTCTCTTAAAAAGTGCTTACTCCAACTTCACGATACCCTTGTGAGAGGAGGAGGCATCACATTACACTGACTTCCTATATGGGGAATTACAGACAGAAAACCCAGGTCATCAAGACACACAGATACTGACTCCACCAGGAATTTGGAGTCTAAATACCTTTATTGATCTAGGTCATACCGACTGAAGCCCAAAGCAAACCCACTGATTCTGTATTCCCAGAATGAGACTCCTAGGGCTAAATTGTTCTTTGAGTATTTCACATCCCGCAGCTTTCCTTACACATGATTACAGATCCTTTTACTACAGGCTGCATCCAGGAGCATGAGGCTTTCTGAACATTAGCTCATGGATCTCAAGATTATCAAGAGTTTAACCATTTTCTGGGTGTTTAAGTCACTTCCTAACAATGAAGGGAACTCCGTCAAGAACTGAATGCAGTTCCTTAGGAGCAGGAAACCATCAGCTCTCTTCAGCCACACTCCTATTTCAATATCTGCAAAAGGCAAGGAATGACACCTTTCTCACAGACCGTATAATGCACAACAGTGTGTTGCTGTAGAAGAGTTGTCATACCAAACAAACAAGATGGAGATTGAGAGACAGAAAAAATGCAACTAATTAAGGATTGTGTCATAAGTCACAAAGAGGAAGAATTAAACCTTTTCACTATGGACTGTCTGCTTTGTGACATTGATCATGTTCTTTAAATAGCATCTAATCTATAATGATATTTCAAGAATTAACATGCATTGACTTCTTCAGTGAACTTTAAAGAAAGCAAATAACATGACCGGCACTACCTCGAGAGTCCAGAAAATAGCATCCTTAATTTTCGTAACTCCTGAATATGAATACTTCAATTCCTACAAGGTCTGCAAGTGAAGCATCTGTCTTCAAATAACACCTCATTATCCAGACAAAACAAACGGCATATCATTTGATGTTTTTGGCATTGCTTTCACCTCATCCCCAATTTCTCTGCTCCTCTAGATGCACAGAAGAACCCAAGAGCTCTTCCATATACGCAAACCCCTATCTTTGCTTCTATCCATCTGCCACCCCCAGATACACACATATACACCTGTCTCTGCATCTTCTTATGGAGGAGGTGAGCACTCATTCAAAGTTCTGCATGTATTTCAAGAGCATTCCCATGTGGATCACACTGGTGCACAGAGCAAGGAAGTGGCTGGAAGGGCTGGAGAGAATAAAAATGGATGCAAAATGACAGCATTTTGAAACACAAGCATTGAATAGATGAGAGGGGAAAGAGATTGTCAACTACTGTGCATTGATGTAAAAATCAACCTGCATAATATTATGTAAATTAATGCATGGAATATTTCTAGGGGTTTAAATCATTACATCAGAAGGAAAGTCCACTTCAGGAAACATTTTTCAGGTATGGAAAGAAATAAATGAAAAGAAAAATACTGAACCCCTCCAGCATCAGACAGGACTATATCATCATAGGGTCACTAGCATGGCCAGGCTCTGTGGTCTGGGCTGGCCTGCATGAAGCAGACTGTGCTTCTCCTGAGGGAGTACACAGATGGCAGTCATTCTCTCATCCCTTGGGGCCCCTAGGAACTCCTTCAGCTTCCATTTGGATTGGGAAATTGAAAAAAAATCACTAACTGTGAAAACACTGCATTGCTACCCCTTATAGCCAGGAAGCCCTGTATTTTGTGGAAATCCCAGCATGTGTCTTTGAAAAGGATGGCAAACTCACCTCTGCTCCAAGAGGAACAGAATGGTTCTTCCAAACCACAAGAAAACAGCCAGCTAAACCCACCCATGCCCCTGGCCCAAATACTCTGCCCTATACGGGCGGATGAAGAGGCCATAGTAGGTCCCAGCTTTTGTGGAAGACTGAGAAAGCATGTTTCCCTCACTTGTACTTGACGCATGCTTTGTTCCTGCTCAAAATCAGGCATATAAATACTGCAGAGTATCACACACACAGAAGAAAGCGTAGGCACATGTTGCAGCAACTGAATGCAATGCAGCACACAAGCAACAGAAAAGACTTCATAGCAAAACATCAAAAATTCAACTTTATCTGACCCTTCTACCCCTACATATACACACACTCCTGGATAAGGTTTAATCTCTCCTGAATAGCAGTCCTCCCTTAAGTTGTCCTACCCACAGTCCTACCTACCCATCCTATACCATCTTCTTCCTAAATAAACAAATTTTATCCACATGGTGTACAGGAAAAGAAGCCATAATGCTGATCAGTGCAGAAATATGGGAAAATTAGAAAGTATTTACAACCAGTAAACAAGCCGAAAAAAGTGAAGGAAATAGCAATACTCTGCAGCCATTCACAAACATATCTGCACCATGACATCACATCAACCCTTCTCCATTTACTCCCCACAGAGCAAGATTAGGGCACCCTGACCACAAAAGCAGCAAGCAGGAAGAAAGAAAAGGCAGGGTCCCAGAAGCAGTACATACAAATCAAGAACCTTACCGCAGCTTCTCTGGGGCACTCAGAGCCTTGGTCATGAAAAACAGACCTTGTTTGCCATACAATCTGGTAGCAGACCACACGGATTTTCCCTCCTTTCCAATTTAACCCAGAACCTTTAGCCCTTTGCTCCAGAACCTGTCACTAAAACATACCTGTTGAGTCAACTGTCAGGCTATTTACTTGCTTTACAACATAAATAGGCACAGGGCAAGCCTCAGGAGTTGCACACTGAATACAGGCCCAGTAACACAGTATCTCCCCTTTTTTTAGTTTTTGGCCCATTCAACAGGAAGCAATGCAGGAAATCCAAGGCATTGGTGTGATTCCAATCCATGCCCTTCCTGTCTGGGGAGAGAGATCTAAAAGCATCCGGAACTCCTGCTAACAGAAACAGTCAACACCTCTGTGGAAGGCAAGGAGGGGGGGAAATTCAACTACCCAACCCAAAGCTAAACATAGTTTAGCAGGTACATATGAGAAGAGACTGTGTTAACTGCCAAGCAGCGTTCCACCTCCATTTTTCTGACATACACAGACAAACAACACCGCAAATGACAGGTTGCGAAGCCATGCCATAGCAAGCTTCAAGCCAGCCAGCCAAGGCTGTGTGTGTAAGCTGCCATGCTGTCTCAGTGAGGATACTGAGAAGAGGAAGTAGTGGTCATCCGTGGCCTTCATTAGCTCCTTGCTGCTGCATCCCAGGTGCTGTTGTACACAATGCAGTAGTTTAAAACTTGTCCTGCTAGTTACAACCACAATCCTTATCCTGTTTGCAACATCCTAGTTGTGGGGTTGCAGGACACACAGTAAAGCAGCCAGTCTAACTCAGGAAGACAAGCCTGCTCAGGCAGCAGCACAGGCTGCTAAAGGCACATCATCACATACTCTATACATTCCCACTGCCAAGCACAAGACACTGTCAAGGTTTTTATTTACCAAGGCATCCCCAGGATGTTCCCAGCTTGGACTATTGCACCAGTTTGTAATACGCTAAGTAGCAGAACAGCACTACTTAAGTTGAAGAGACAGGAGCAGGAGGTAATAGCATTGACACACAAGCAGGGAAGTCACTCCCCAACGTATTAGATACTACAATGAACTTTCTTCTTTCAAACAAAACATCAAATAAATTTGCTTGACCTGTCAGTCAGTAAATCCATGCAAAAACATACAAACAGAAAAAAAAAATTCCAATTAGTTAGAGAGCTGGGGGAGGGAGAGAAGGGAAAAGAATATTCTTTCCTGTATCTATTTTTAGGCTACGTAAGGCTGTCTGAAACCATGGCAATGAGCCTGCTATAAATCCCCTCACCAGCTCGATGTTTTGTTTCCTTATAGACAAGGATAAATGAGTGCATACTGTGGATTAAATGGTCTAAACCAGAAACGAATCAACTAGCAGGCTACTGGAAATTCATGTCAGTTATGAAAACTACTGGTTGAGAGAGGCAGAAGCAGCTGATTAGAGATCAACCATTCAACAATCTCATACCTAGTAAGAAACCATTTACAGCCCTAATCATACAATCACAGAATGGTTTGGGTGGGAAGGGACCTTAAGGATCATCCAGTTCCAACTCCCCTGCCATGGGCAGGGATACCTTCCACCAGACCAGGTTGCTCAAAGCGCCATCCAACCTGGCCTTGAACACTGCCAGGGATGGGGCAGCAGCAACTTCTCTGAGCAACCTGTGCCAGTGCCTCACCACTCTCACAGTAAAGAAATTCTTCCTAATATCAATTTCTAAATTTACCCCCTCTCAGATTAAAGTCATTCCCCCTTGTCCTATCAGTACTTGCTCTTGTAGAAACAATCCCTCTCCAGCTTTCTTGTCGGCACCCTTACAAATGAATTATTAGCCCCTGATAATAAACAACACTGAAGTGGGATCAGCCTCCAGACTGCATCTTTCCCTCAACCACCATCAGCTTCTGGGTGTATTTTGACATCAACAGTTGCACTCCCAGTGCCCAGATTCATTGCTCAATCTGGGCCTCCTTTTCTCCTTGTCAGCAGAGCTGTTTGACAGGTTGCTCTCTAAGCAGGCTGACCCTGGGATCCAGGCTCGAAGGAACAGGTACCAGGCACCTGAAAGCCAGGATCACTTACCCAATTGCTTTGGCCAAGTGTACACAAAGTTTGCAAGGAGTCTGAGAGCCTTCTCACACTGAGGGAGAGTTTCTGAAAAAGAATAGTGGGCTTGCGCTTACTGAAGCACAAACATTATTGCATGAAAGAAACAAAACCATAAATGTCTGATTAAGTTTTTATACATGCTATACAGCTACACTCATTTAATTACCATCAAAGAAAGAAAATATGTCAGGGTCCACAACTCCTTCCCAAGACTGTAGGTAAAAAATTGGGTTTGTATTTCGATTGCTTTAAAAGGGGAAAATACCTCCTTCACATTTATCCTATCCTATGGCTTAAATATGGGGTTATCCCACGCTATTTGATAGTGCGTGAAGAATGACAGCAACCACCTGGTAAAACTGTAGCTCAAAGATATTTGATTCACCTAAGTTTTTCTAATACTTCTTATTAAAAAGAAGGTAAGGGAGAGAAGAAAACCAGATTTTTCTGTTTATTTATTTTTATGTACAATCCCTTGACTTGGGGAGGAACAACAAAAGAAACTGAGGGGAAAAAAATACTTCAGCTCTTTTGCATTTAAAGTAAGACTAAAGTCTATCCACAGCTAAAAATTTAGAGGTTTCAATGTAAGCATCAACAATTTTTAAGAAATATTTCAGAGCTAGTAACTTACATTAACACCTCTACATCTACTGCTGAAATAACTCATTCTATATCCTTACATGCTTGGAGGCATCAAATTCATCCTGGTTTTTAATCCTCTGCCATGCGCAGTAGATTGTCTGCACGTATACGCTGCTTTGGAAGACTGGAACATCCTACAAAGCTCAGCTTTGCCTTCACAACAGCTTTGCTTGCTATGTGGGGGAGGAAGACAGAAAACATACCTATCTCAAGACAGTTAATTAGATACCCAGCTCTTTAGAGATTGGCATCCCAATTATATTTTGATTCTACAGGCTATAAAGTTTTTTACACTTCCATGCATCAGGAAGAAGGGGACAGAGGAACATCTGTGAGTCTGTAAAACTGTTACTCAGCAACATTGAAGGAAAAAAACACCAAATGCGAAGGTGAGAATGCTGAAAACATTAGAAAAAGGCATGTTTTCTTCTCTGCACGGACCACAGAAGACAGGTAGTCTCTTTTGCTCAGCACAGCTACAGCTCACACATCACCCAGGCAGTATCAGCTTCCCGGCATTGCTAAGCAACACCATGCCACATTACCTCAAATTGATTCAAGGGAGGGAAGTTGATTCAGAAGCCATTGAAAAAGGCAGAAACTAGATAAAAATGGTTGCACAAACGTCACACACACAAGCGAGGATCTGGCACAGCCAGAGCAAAAAGCAGTTTAGGAAAACTGTCGGACGGGCTCAAAACACACACACAAAACTGAACATGCAAGCCGAAGCAGAATGAAAAATAGCCACATAAAGATAGAAGGGAAAGAAAAAAAAGGAAGAAAACAGCACTGCAGTCTCACCTCAGGTATTCTGAGACCAGAACAATGAACTGCATCTTTCTTTCCAGGGAGTAAAAACCAGGCAAACAGCCAGAAAGTCATTAGAGACACGGGAACATAAGCCTGACCCATATCAAAACCAGAACTTGAAGACAACTGAGGATTTTTGTTACAAATATTGAAGATCAACAGCAGGAAAGAATATGAAACAGTGAATTCTGAACCACTTCAAAATCAAAATGCACATTAACTCTCCTGAACAATAAACATATTCCCCTTCATTCTGATCCTAAATTCTATTAATGCATTACACATTTTAAGAGTTGCATTACAATCTTGTTATGAATATAATCCAAAAAAAAAAAAAAAAAAAGATCATCTGTGAAAGTTTATTTTAATTGAAATTGAGATTTGTTCTGAGTGATAAGAACTGGAAACAATTACATCCAACTACATTTTCCATGCAAATAATTAATGCAATAGAAGTAATTTTTTATATATTTTTATATATATATACACACACACAATTAGTGCATGGATTCTAGACCTGCTTAAGCTTACATAAACTAGAACTAACCCAGAAATAGGTGCTCCCCATGGCCGCATATTCCTGCCTTCCAGCAGCCTGCTTCTTTCTAGCTCCTGTTTCACATATAGGAAACACTCAGGACAGCAACATGGGAGAAGGAAGGTCTGCTCTCCTACTCAGCAGGGCAGAGGGATAATGGAGACAAACTGGCCACCACTCTCCTGAAACTCAGGAAAATACAAGGGGTGTACAGGAGCAAGACGGCTGTCAGAAACACAGCATCATCAGATCAGACTTTAGGACCAACAGCAGGCTACCAGAATTAGATGCTATTGACCCAGGAACCTTAAAGGCACTACAACATACAACCACAGAACTACTAACCATGCTGTCTAGCTTCTCCCTAAGACAAACAACAAATGAGATATAAAAAGCTGAGGATGTGCTGCCAATTTCAATAAAAGGGCTCTAGGGAACTACAGGCTTGTAGCTATAGGCTCCCCCCTACACTGAGAATATTGATAGCAAGTGTAAGAACACATCAGCAGACATGCAGATAAGCATGAAATAGGAGTGTCATCATGGCATGGCTTCTTTTACAGCAAACTTTCCATGACATACATGGATAACTGCAATATGTACGATATACTGTGTGTGCTTGGATCTTTAACAAACCTTTGACAATGTCTCTCACCACAAGCTTTTAAAGAAATTGAACTGTCATGGAATAAGATGGAAGGTCCTTCTGTGAATTAACAACTGGTTAGATGGGAAGAAATAGGACAGGAATAAAAAGCTAGTTTTCACAACAGCTCTGTTTTTGCATTTGTGCTACTCAACGTATTTAATATTTATGTAGAAAATGCAGTAAGCAGCAAGATGATAAAGTTTTGTTGGCGATTACAGTATCAGAAGATCTGCAGATAGATTTGTCGGGTATTTATACACACACAACACAAAATAATAGCCGATACAGTGAATGCAAACACTGGAGCCACCACAGTTTAACTGAAGTGAGGAACTACTCACTCACAGATGGCAAAGCTCAGTGCCAGTTGGGAGCACAAATGGAATGTTGGGAATAAGCAGGTCAGGGATATGCAAGGCAACAGGGAATACCACTGTACCACTAGAAATCCTTGGTACAGCCTAGGGCTGCTCTCTGAGCAAGTTTCAGGGAAGGACAAAACAGATACAGCAAGGAAAGGTTCAAAGGAGGGAAGCAACAATGGCATGTCTGGAGCCGCTTTAACCGAAGGAGAACTAAACAAGCAAGTGCTTTTAGGTTTGATGGGAAGATAAAGAAGATGACAAACATAAAACCATGAATGGTATAGAGAAAGTAAATAGGAAACCATGTCTTGGAATAAATAAATTGGGTGATATAAAATGAATTTATCAGGCAGCTTGTTTGAAAACAAGAGGAAAAGGAGGTACTTTTTCCATACTACAATTAATTGCAGAACGCACTGTCACAGGATGTTGTGAAGGCAAAACTTTAGAACAGATTAACACATGGTTAGATGTATTCATAAAAGAAAGTCTGGCAAGCACTGTTAAACAAAGGTGCAGACACGACTTTCTTGCTCAAAGTCCTTGAACTGCAGCCTGCCAAAAGCTTTGAGGGATTTCTGTCTTTACTAAAACTTTTCCCCCCCTAAGCATTACTACTGGTCATTATTAGAGGCAGGATGCTGGGCTAAACCAGATCTCTGGGTGGAAAAACTGGGGCTAAATCCCAGGTTACAGGCCCAGGAATATTCAGCAAGATGCGCAGTGCTGCGAAGCCCCATCTTTTGATGTCCACCTCCTAAAGCATTACATCCTCCACTCTCTCGCTGAGGGTTGCCCCAAGGCTGTGAGCAAACATTCATAAGCAGTACTTGCTGAAGCCACAATACAAAGATTTGCTTCCTCTTGGAGGGCTGCACTTGGTTAATGAAGTTCCTGTTACAAGAACACAGCTGTGCCGCATGTTTCTAGACTGGATTAGGCGTGGCCAGCCTGCAATTTTGCCTGCATTAAACAATCAGATGTACCTACTTCTGGTTTGTGACCTGGTACTAAAAACCTCATTAGAGCAGAGTTACACAAGAGCTTATGTCACCCACTTTAGGTAGCTGAACTCAATTACGGTGCTGTGCTCGTGAATTTCAAAGTCATTTGAGAAGTTGCACGGTTTCTGAAAGGCAGTTGCAAAAGGGGATGAGGAAGATGAAGGAGGAAGAAGGAGGCCACTTCTGCAGGGATTCAGCTTCTGATCAGCAAGGGAAAGCATACAAACAGCACTAAATCTTGTTCTGCCTTCATGTTCCTGCCCACTCACGCAGCTCTCCTCCCAGGAACCTCCTAAAAATGGCTGCAGGCAAACTATGAACCTGGAAGATGTCAAGAAAATGACCTCTTGATGAGATTTATGAGGCACCAGCGGATTTATGCAGCCACTCATAATATGAGAGATATGCCCACTTGCACAGCCCTACCACCACATTATAAATACTATCATATTTGTGTGCAGCAGCTAGCTAACCTGCTGCTTTTGTCACCTGTTGTTAAACATGCTTAAAGTGCCTTAAAGGAATCATACAAACTTTGGTTCCCTTTCAGAAATTAAGTGAGCTTTTCAGTGCGAAGTGAATTTGCAATTCTCAGTATCACCCATTTTTATGCTCAAGTACCTAGAAAATATTTAGAGGTTAGGTATGTTATTTCTGTTGGGAGAAAGCTGATAAAGCTGAAACCCAGAGAAAATCCTTCCCCTGGGAAGTAGGAATAAGTCATGTGGAAACTTCCAACTTGAAATCTCTGTCCAGATAGCAGCCAGCTCAACAAGATCTCTCTTGCCTCGTACGCTCTCTCTCTCTGCTTCCACACACCACCTCTTAAATTTTTCTATCATGTTCTGCATGCAGGCACACACAGTTCCACATAAAAAACAAAGCAAAGCCAACCTCCCCACACTGCCAGGGGCACAAAAATCCCCATACACATCACAAACAAACCCCAACCAATAAACCAGTTTGTTCTAACACTGTACTGGACTCAGCTGCTATTTCAGCTGCTCCATAACTTCTACAGTGGGTGGTGGCTTTCCTGTTCTGCACAAATCACTCAAAGCCACAGAGGCTGAGATCACCTTCATCGACTGTCCAGGCTCTCAGCCACACAGTGCTGACCACACACACCTTCACATAAAAGCGCAACGGGTTCCTACTGGCTCCTATGATAGGCTTGCAATGGAAAGGTTGCTCACATTTTCCTTCCTGCACCAAAGATAATACTAACAATAACTCTTAGCATGATATGAAATACATCTGAGCAGCTTGTTCAACAACAAAGCTCAGTCACTGACATGCCTTATGGTGTTGTGTGAAGAGGTCAACTCTTCCTTGAGATATTAGCACCACTTGTCAGATGGCAGCAAGTCTGTTAGTGCTTATTTTATCATGTTCTTGAGCTTACTTGTCTCAGCTCAGTGATTATCCCACAAATTTCAATACTGACACTAAGATGACTGATTCGGTGACTTGCCCCTACTTCTCCACTGTGATTTCTAAACAGCACCACTTATCTTACCAAAGTGCAACTCCATCCAGAGCATCAATATAACATAGTTGCTGCCCTGCCTCTTCTGATGCTGTGTTCTCACAACACTCTGCCTTATCCACAGCTTCTGCAAAACCATAGAAGCATTTGGACTACAGCTCTAGTCTCATTCTTGGTACTTCAACTCTTTTTACATGCCTCTGAGCTCCCACTAATTCTGAGACAGTTTCTTAAATGAAAGCACCATCACTCTGTTTTCAAATAGACAAAATGAGGCATGTCTCTATGAATGTTTTACTGGTACTACTCTGTAACTTACCAATGCTAGATACAGATCAGAATATACGACTCCAGATCATTTAATAGCAGGTAATCTATTATTCTGGGGCCACTTTTAGCCAACCAGTCCAACTGGACAGAGATTGTCCATTAGAAGTCCTGACCTATACTTCCCTATAAACACCCAGAATCCTACCTTTATGGCAAGTAGAACAGATTCAGGAAAACCAGGCTTTGTTAGTGTAATCAGCTGTTTAGTCCGAATAGAAGATATTTGAGCACTACCTTACAAAAGGAAGAGGCCAGATTTTCCCTCTCAGGGCAGAGGTCAGTATTACCTTGCTCCATGATCTTATACTCTCAGCACTAATTCTTGCCCTTTTGGACAAAACATATAGTCAGAAATCAGCCTTAACCACTTCCTCTGTATTACGGATCCTTTAAAGTTAACGTTAAGATATATTCGTCTGTCCTGGGTTTTTTCAGCCCCTGAAATTCCCTTCATGTTTCCAATTTCAGCAGCATATGATCCTGGTATTTTTCAAACAAACCTTGTGAAGGAATGGAAACAATGCTGCACCAAGCTTCACAGCTCTCTGCAAGACCTCCTCACCAGCATGAAACTTCACCATAACAGTTCTGATTTTGCCCACTATCAGACATTCCTGGCATGTTGCTATTAATGTACTGCTGCCTGGAGGGGGTATTTGGGAGTACTGCACCCAGTGCCCCATCTGTTTCCATGTACAGCCTCTAGACTTTGCTCCTCTAAGCTGCTAGGTGCTCCAGACAGCTTATCTACAAGGTGTCTCTGCAACCACCCAGCCTTTCTGTATTCAGGTTTGATTTGCAAGCTCAACTGCTGTAGCAAAGAATGTTTTCCAGGGAAATTTGCTAAAACCTTTTGGTAGCAGTAATACAACATTCACTGTCATTAAAAGACACGATTTTTAATATGCATCTTTGTGTTGCTCAGGAATCATTCAAAGTCAAGGAGTCAGACAACAAAGCCAGCCACCAGCAGTGCTCTAGCTGCTCAGCACAAGCCTTTGTGCTCAATCTCATAAGACCACTGTTAAGAAAAAAAACACTTTCTGAGACTATTGTTTCACCTAAACAGAGAGGTATTTAACTGCTCCTTCATTTAACCCAAATGGAAAGCTACTGTCATTCCAGTTGTCTTTGGGAGGGTCTGAGACTACAAATCAAAGAACATCCTGGGAAC
Source organism: Psittacula echo (assembly GCF_963264785.1). Taxonomy (NCBI): domain Eukaryota; kingdom Metazoa; phylum Chordata; class Aves; order Psittaciformes; family Psittacidae; genus Psittacula; species Psittacula echo. The sequence continues at coordinate 72,787,189 of NC_137736.1, forward strand.
CAATACTACCAATATGATTATCCCTTCTAGATCCAGCTGCAGAACAAGGAAGCACTTCAGTTTTCATATGTTAAAAGAGGATAGCAGGCATATTTACACAAAGCAGCCAATTTTTGTTATCAAGTAGTATCTAGGTAGCATCCAAGCAAAAACTAAAAAAGTCTCAATAATGTAAAGTTAAGGCTTAGACATAAACACAAGGGTAGCTGCTAGGCAAAGGCAGGGAGAAGGGGGCATGAAAAAACACTTCAAAACCCCATCACATTATCAAAGAGCGTTTCTTTATCCTCCAACTTCACTAAGACTTGAAGGCAAAACAGCCTTGGACTACTAACAAAAATGGAACCTGAACAGTGGACTGTGCTCCTGCTCACTCCAACGAGGAAAGTTTAAGTATAGCCCCTTTCAATTTCCTTAAGCTTATTTGAGATTGAGTTTTCAGTCTTGCCTTCCTGAAGAAGTCTAATATTACAGGGTAATGTAGCTCTAGGTTCCAGGCATTCTCTGATCAGACTCACAGAAGAAGCTTTTCTAGTCTCTGCAAAGGAAAATAGAGTTCAGAATCAAGAAGACCTACTGTTGCTTATGTAAATGACATTTTGCTATAACAGGTTTTGAAATAAACTGTCTGCTCCCTTCCTCCAAAAGCTGAGGTTGTCACAGCAAGGAGACAAGTAGGCTCATACATCTCACAAGATGTTGAACTTCCCGGACTAGGACTAGTAGCAGTAGTATCGCAAGGCTTGCATGGAAAGAACTGGTTATTTTTCTGTAGCAAAGCACAACAAAAAACAACCTAAAACCAAACACATCAAAAACCCAAACCAACAAAATAAAACTTCCTATGCATCTGTCCTACACAATTTAAGACAGATGAAGTTATGCTGTAGTCTGAATATCGGCAGTGTTCCTTTTGACTCCTCTGCATGCTCTACTAGGACATGAAACTTGTCGGGGGGGGGGGGGGGGGGAAGACAGCATAAGACAATTTTTTGAAGTATCAGAAAATGTTATGGTCCAAATGAAAGAAGGATAAAGCACATGGCTTAGGTCATTACTGGAAAGTAAACACGCTAGTGAAGACAAAAACTTTACATTAAAATTACTTTTGCTATTTTCCTCTAGAAGTTAATTTCTATCAGTTGATACACCTCCAAGATTCACATGCATTTAAATAGCCTTTGATTTACCCTGGTACCCATTTTTCCATAGCCAGCAGGTTACACAATATTTACACACTTTTCTAAGTGTTATATAGTCTTGTTTACATTTATAACTTTTACACCTTTTGGCTGAGAAATTAGCAGTGGATTTCTTTCTTTATACTGAGATGCCAATTTTAACATGGCTTTCAATACACTGAATTCGGAAGGAACTCAAACCACTACGATGCCTTAGAAACCCTAAAAATGCATCAGAAAATAAAATAATAATAATAATAAAGTAAGAAAAAAAAAACAAACAAACAAAAAACCACACAAGCTTTACCACAAACAAGACTGCTATTTGACATAGAATGATATATTTTACAACTGAGAGATTAAGATTTGGTGACCATAATTAATTTCTCCATTCATTAAGTCAAATTTACTGAAATATCAAGAAATTCTATTGAGTATCTAAAAAACACTAAGTCTGTGAGATACCTAATTTGCATGATGCCTTCAGTGAGGTATCTGGAGTTGTTTGTGTGCTTCAAGCTTTAATGCACATAATCCCAATTTTCTCCCCCATCTGATTATTTTTTTCACAGATTAAAAAGGACAAAGGAACAAGAAAAAGCTTTCCCACTTTCTGAGCTCCCAGATGAGTTCTCAGTCCTGAGTTTATTCAAAAAGAAAATATTCTCTGCCTCTGGTAGCTAAATTGAAAATACATAATGCAAGAGCTTTTCTGCTTCCCCCCAAAATTGAAAAGTACTTACACTTGGAAAAATGTAAAAAGAACTTTATCCAGGGCAAAGACACTAAAATACAGATCTAAAAAATTTAAAGGGTAGCTCCTCTTCAGTTGCCTTACATATTTTAGACTGTATACAGTAAATCACAATACAAAAGGCACATTGTTTGACCTACTTAATTTGAGAAGTCACTGATACCAAGTATTTTGTTTAAGTGCAACTAGAAGGTACAGGTAAAGCCCTCCCAGAGGGTTCAAATTTAATTTGCCAGGTTTATTCCAAACAGGAAATTAAGAAAAAAAGAAAGCAAAGCAAACCAAGATGTTTACATTATTTTTTAGCCATCCTGGTGTCAACCAGCGCATTATCCACAGCTTTGCTACTTCACAAGTTCTCTATCAAACACTGCAGCCATCTCACATTACAGACTTCAAACTTACGTTTCCAAGTTGTTCCAGCACTGAAACAACTTCACTCGAAATCCTAGTGAAATACTAGCACGACTGCTGCCAGCATTCAGGATCTGACCGCTCATTACGATTCGAGAAAGTAGATCCAACAAGTTCCAAATTTTCTTTTCTAGGTTCTCAGTACATTCATGGATTCTTGTTTCAGTTCTATCAGAACTCATGCTGCCACTGCAGGGATGGCACAGGCACCTCCAGCCTACCCCAGCAGAACCTGCAGGGTTTCATGGGGCTCCAAGGAAGTGCACAGCAGCCACAAAAGCAGAGCTCTGCCTCGATCAAGCCACAGAGTAAGACCAGAAATAAAGGTTTTGTGTTACAGGAGATTCCAAATCCATTTATGCAAAAATAGTCCAAAAGAACTTTGGAATGCTCCAGAAAGAGGGATGTTTCCCCCTTGCTTTGAAGAGAAATCTTAATGGTTTCCATGTTTCTACATTTGGTTGTTCTGTAAGGTTACAAAAGTGAAAATATGGCTCAGTTTCTCTTTTCATAGCAGTAGAAGCTGAATTTGAAATTGCACATAGGTAAACACCAACCTTTCTGGCTCACTGTGCAGACAAGGATGCTCTCAGTGAGATGATTATCCAGGAATCAAGCACAGAAGAAGCAGGTGTTGGAAGAGAGCCCATCTACCTAATGAAAGGTATGGAAGCCCTTACTCCCTCCTGCCCTCCAAGAAACACCACCTGGAATGTTTCTGCCTGAAAAAAAGTGATGCTCCTACAGAAGTCAAGAAAACGCTGTACAGAGGCAATCTGTATCAACTTTTCAAGTATTTACACAAGAGCAACAAAAAAGAGGTTAAGAGTGATACCAACCACAAGCTTTAATTGACCAGCTAAGAGTAACACTTCAGGGGCAGGTATAAGCCTGGAAGGTGTGCAAGCAGCCCAGCTGCACACAGCAACTCATGAGTAGAAGAAAAGGTTCACATCAGAAAGGACCTTAAGTCCTAGCTACAGTAAAATAAATAAATTTCCTAGACTTGCAATGATTTCGATAAGCTCTACTTGCTGTTAGAGATAACAGAATTCATTTTGCTCAGTAACTGTATCACAATCCTGAAAAGCTACCAACACACTTAACCTTTGCAGAAGGGACTACAGGGGGAGAAATGTAAAAAATTAAAAGAAAAGGCCACATGCAACATTATATGCAGGAACCCAGCAAGCTCGAATTCGCCCCTTCTCCCATTAAGATTTTCCCAGATCCCCTCCAGCATGCTTGGGAAAACCACACTACTCTCAGCCCATGCTGCAAGGTCAGCAGGAGCATCCCACGGATAAACTGTTCCTCCCTGTCACTTATCAGCTGGGTTCAAGGCCAAACCCTGCAGTTCCACCATTCATATTATCTCATGGGTTTGCTCCGATGGGTCCTGGGTTTCATCCCCATCTTACCAAGCCTACAGTTTTTCCTGTACCACTCCCTCAGAAAGTTAAGCCTCCAAGTGAACCACACTTCTTTGTCCACCAAGTCTAAATAAAACTGCTAGAAAAAACATTAAGGTTTTTTTTCTGTGAGGGAATAAAGCAGACACAATCACAAACCTAACAAAGTACAGCTCTTGCAACTACCAGGACTATTTAGTAGTCAGGGAATACTAACCATGTGTACAATGTGGGAAGCTTATGGCTCAGCTCTCACCTGTCTCAAGTGCTTAAGATGGGGAAATGGATAAACAACAACTACCTATGAAGTTGCTGGACCTTGTACATTAAGGTAAAAAAAATGGTATTTTATTAACGGAAGACAACATAATGAAGAAAAAAGTACAGGTATGTTTATTCATTCCTTTTAAAGTCTCCCCCCACTCCCCCAATAAATTATAAGCATGAAAAACCAGCAGGACAGCCAAATGCAATGTTGCTTTAAGGGAAATAGCATGTTACCACAACCCTCAGCTTGCGAAGTGGCTCTGACTTTTTGCATGTTCTGCAAGAATAAGATACCCTTTAGGCAGTCCTCCTAATGGATGCATTCAGTGAGGAGCCTTCAAAGTTGTATTAATCTAATTAAAAAATAATGAAAATGAGTGGCTGTCTCTGTCAGCAAGCACAAGGTACTGCCAGGCAGCAATGAACCTCTGTTAATGCTTGTAAGGCATAGCAGCACCTTACTGAATTCCTGTAGCAAAGTCAGACTTGCTTGAAGGGGCTTAGAACAATCAGAAGTATATACATGAACTCCTTTTTAAAGCCAGTTTTTAGAAACAAGGGTGATGCTTTAAAGCTTTTATAGCCTAACATCTTTCTAACATCTTACAGAACAGAATCCACATTCCACTAACACTTTTGTTACTTCACTCCCCTTTTCTGTCTCTACCATACCCAAGAAATTCCATGATACACTTCTGCTATCATCGTTCAGCTCAAAAAACAGACATACTAACCAAAATAGGTCATAATGCCTTACTAACACAGATAAAATGACTAAGTGTATGGTAAGAAAAGGGAACCTTGAGGTTATTAGTCACAAACTGCTTTAGCTCAGCATAAAAATAATGAGTAATTACATTCCCAGAAAACAATTTCTTGAAATTGTTGAAAATTCTTGAAATGTTGAAAACATTTCACAGAACATATAAAATAGCTGCTAGAGAAGAATTACTGAAATTCTGACTGACCTACTGGTCCAGCAGCCAGCTTACAGATGATCTTTCTAGAAAGCTGACTGCCATGAAGACAAATCCCTGCACAGGGAGTTCGGCTGAAGAGCTCCGTTCGGCTGGTAACTTAACTCTCTGTACTAGAACTGGATGACCTAGAGCAGAATAAAAGCTTCCCAGGGAACCAAGGAGACTGCCTCAGCAGAGCAGCAACAGAATGAGCTGTTTGCAGAATAATGAAGTGTAGGAGCATGTAAGGGATGTGGTCTTGCAAGTTGAGTGGGAAGTTTAAAGACTTAGGAAGAATTAGAACACTTCTACACAAGCCAGTTTACCAGCAGTAAGAATCTCCAACAGTAAGACTGTGAACTATAGAGTAGATTTATTTTTTTCTTTTAATGGAAGCAGTGGTATTTAACACATCGGAGAGAAGCCTGAACAAAACATCAGTCCTTATAGGGAGCACCCTTGAATCAGATTATGGACACAGAAAAGACTATTTAGGACCATTGCCAAGATTCCTACAAACACTAGCTCAAGCCTGTAGTTAACCTAAAACTTGTCCTTCAGTCAATCACTGAAAATACAGCTCTGCAGGCAATGGAAACAACAGAAACTTCATCTTACAAATCACTGAACAAGAATTGAAGTAGGTAATACCAAGGGTAATTATCAGTCAGAATATAAGGCCCTGTCCATTACAGAGCAAATGATGTGTGTTTAACTGTTCAAGGTGCCTGATCTGTTAACTGACTGAAAAAGATACTGACTTGTAAATTCGAGGGGAAGAAGAATTTCTCTTAGTGGAGAAATTATTGAATTAATTAAATAAATCAGAGGCATGAATAGTCAGATTCTGTTAATCACTGGTAACTGTCTCACAATCAGCGCATGGTTCTTAAATGTTTCTTAATCATATGGTACATACATAAAGTGTATGTAGAACTTCCATGACAAAGGACAGAATTTAACACCCATTATAAATTTGAATCTTGTGATGATCTGAAAGGAAATCTTTAGCTGACTGTATTCTGCCACAGGGGAGAAGGGAATAAAAGCCTCTAACAAATCCATCAAGATAACTGTCCAACACCAGACTTGCTATTTGCAGTCTAAATCATACCAATCATATACAAAATTCGTTGCAGCATTTAAAGGCTTTATGCCAAAAAAAATTTTAGTTTTATTGGGCCATCAAAACCTGCAGATGAGCCTTCAAAGATCTGCATTCCTTCCTTACTGTTAAGAAAGCTGTAAGACTAATGAGAAAAGAATATTCCTGAAAATGTACATACTTACGCTTTTGTTGAAGATGTAAATGAAGAGCTAAAAAGTTCTGGGACTCTCTATCACCAATTGTTTTGGCTATAAGCAGCGTACTGAAACTTTACAAAACATAAACACTGTGTTCTTCCATCACATTTATCTTGTCAATGAAAGAATAAATACAAATATCACAGATAAATACCATGGAGTGCTGTCACAGACAGTAACTGAAGAAGGAAAAACAAGTAAATATTGTACAAATAATCAATACTTCCAGGTTTGGAGAACACCAAATAATCCTTATGACCTGAAAACCTGATAAAAGTACCATCAGTAACATCTCAATTTCATTAAAGGAACAATTCAGATTGCAGACTCGCTGCCCTTTATTTCAAGAACAAAAGCCATATATTCACTAATTTCCAGTGATTAAATACATTTCCCTAATCTCAGCCTTGCAACAGCAGCAGTTATTGTTGTGTTTTTCCTCACAAACTGTCAATAAAACTAAGACAAGAGGAATGGTTCCTCCCAGAACTGCCAACAGCAGCACATATAGAATCATAAAATGGTTTGGGTGTGAAGGGACTTTGGAGCCCATCCAGTTCCAACCCCCCTGCCATGGTCAGGGACACCTTCCACTAGAGCAGGTTGCTCAAAGCCCCATCCAACCTGGCCTTGAACACTGCCAGGGATGGGGCAGCCACAGCTTCTCTGGGCACCCTGTGCCAATGCCTCACCACCCTCATAATGAAGAATTTCTTCCTAGTATCTAAACTAAATCTCCCCTCCTTCAGTTTAAAGCCATTCCCCTTTGTCCTATCACTATGGACCCTTGTAAAAAGCCCCTCTTCTATGTCCCCTATATGATGCACAGAAATAGAATCACACAGCCTCCATTTACGTCATGGTTTTCTTTCACCCCTGAAGAAATTCAGCCTTATTAGTGAATCAGAAAAGAATGTACATACTGCTAAAATACTGAGAATATACACACATGGGGATTTCGAGGAGGAGGAAGAAGAAGGGGGAAATAAAGGGTAGACAAAAGAAACAGGCACAAAGAAATGGGTTACTGTTCTTCCCTCTAACATGAACTAATAGCACATTAGGTAAGGATAATCCCCCATGACATTCCAAAAGGTTTCAAAAAAGTGCTCAAAAGTCAAGACTTTTGCTTTTCAATTGTCCCCATCAAATCTTATTCCCTGAAGAAAATGGTCTGAAGCTGTTCCATAGCACATACACTCTCCAACTTGAGGGTTAAGGATTCTAACTCTGCACAGTGTAGTATTGCATCAAGGCATCACCAACACAGCCCTCCGAGATGAGCACTGTAACACAGCACACAGACAAGAAGTACAAACAACAGGCAATGATCCAAGACCTTCTAAAAGCTATTCTTGTCTATTCCAAATTAGCAGGGACAGGGTTTTAACACAATTGCATTCACTGTACTAGCATACAAAGGACTAGTTTCACCTATGTTGCTGTGTGACTTTAAAAGTGGAGCTCTTCTCTCTTGATGCTTTAAGAGCATCGTTGGGGGACAAGCCTGTCCCCGCTGCAACCACCCATTCCCAGTGACAGAGGAACCGCTCCAGCCACTGCACCAGGTATTACAAATCTTTCCCAATCGCAGAACTACAAGGTAGAGTACTCAAAACAAGCACCCATATCACTGCTACTCCTCTCTGCAGTCCCGCACAGCACAAGGAATTTGAGTAAACCTCCTCAACAGGAGAACACTAAATAAACACTGTAAATTAAACAAAACTATGCTGATGATCTAGTTGCAGTTACTTCCAATTGATTTGGAAGAACTCAAGCTTTAAACTTTGTAGATAAAAAAGGATCAGGCCTTACTGGAGGAATACCAAAGAAGGAGTTAGGAAACTTTCCTTGAAAAGTAACCAGACTAGCTTGTCCTCCTGACAAAATTCCAATTAAATTTAGCCTGGAAGTCTAACAAAAAAAAATAGGTTATTCCAGGATTTGCCTTAAACAAGCAAGTTAATGCCTTGAATAAATTCACTCATTGGTTAATATACACACATACAAATTATAAATCGCTGCAGCATATTTTATTTCACAAAAGTCAGATACTGCCAAAAGACTCCGGGAAACTTTTACCCAGCTGATACTGTATACTCCAGCTCTTAGGCATTTGAGCCTTCTCCAAGTTGAGCCAAACTGTCACTTGATTGCAACAGGAAACATATGCACACTAGTGAAGTGGGGTCACTTACTGCAATTCACGTATTCTATGGGAAAACAAAAGCAGATACTCTATTCCACTCCTGTGAACTCCTCTGCAGAAAAATCCTGGAATTACTTGCAGATTTTAAAACATCTTCTTAGGTCCTGTTATATACTGTCAGATTGGGTTTATAATTAATTTTCAGATATTAGTTTCACTAGGCTCAATCTACTTGCAAGGGCCAGACCTATTATTCTGATTAATTTTCTCTTCCATGTCTCCAACCCAAGTTTTCTTTGCCAAGCTGGAACCATTCTCAGATCACCATTCTCTGAAATGAATTCTGCTTCGGGGTTAGCTCAGAACTGTCACAGACACAAGGCTTTAAAACTTCTAGAAGCATTTCACATTTTCCGGTAGACATTTATTAGATGCATAGCTACCATTTTCCTTTCACAGCACACGTCCAAGCTTCAGTTCCAATCCTGGGGTGCTTTTAAGTGAAAGAAATTTATCCAGGTTGGAGAGGGCATCTTATTTTGACAAAAGCAGGCAGAAGAGCATAACATAGATGCTTCTTCAGGATTTTTTTCCATTGAGTTATGTCTACACTACAATGAAAATTCTATGAGCTTTGTTCTAATCTTGCAGCAATAAATATCCTTATATCACACTGATGTTGCAGAGAATCCAAAGATGAAGGGGCACACCTAGCTCTCCCTACTATTTTCTTTACATGACATCAGGAAGGAAAATGTAGTTCTGTTGCCTACATCCATCTTTTGTGGTACATACTCAAAACAGCTCACCATCTCTACAGTCAATTACTTCAGCTTTAATTAGGTTATTCTTTCTTTGTGTATTAGCTGTTCTCATCACATCACCTATTCTCCACTTTAAATATTTTAAATAATAACATAAAATACGTATTTTCAAACATTACTCTCCCTTTTAAGGAAAGGAACTTTCAAGAAAATATTCAGTAGTTTTACCTCCTACCCAAAGAAATTTTACCAACAGATCTAAGGGGCTCAAAGTAACCCTAGCAAATATCTGATTAAGAAGAATACTGCATTCAGCTTTAATGCTTTCACATGTATGTCTGAATTTTCCTGCATATACAAGACTGTTGGGTTTGTTTTCAGTTCCAGAAAAAGAAAACGCTTCTGACCTCCTGTCTTCTCATTGTACAAACACATACACTCTACTCCATCACAACAGTGATCAAATTTTTCAGTCATGCACTTGTAACATGGCCCTTTTAGTCCCTAGCTCTCCTCTGTCATGTAATTTCTCTTAATTCAGGAGGACAGAGATGACTCCTGTGTTGGGTTTTCTCAAGCAAACAGCTACAATCAAGAGTCATTTGCTCATCCATTGCGTCAAATGATCCCTGAAGCATTATTACGACTAGAAACTGTCCCAGTCATTTCTCTGGTGCCTTAGCCAGCAGTCACTGCACGCAAAATTAAGGGAGAAATGTTCATGTTCAAAGCATTGCCTGATTGATCATTTCTTGGTTCAGGATCTGAACTAGGCCTTGATTTGCACTTGAAAAGCTGGACAACTGGAGGTATACTTCATGCAGATACCCTGTTCTTGCACCATCGCTTTGGTACTTCACTGGATAAAAGCATGCTACTTCATGGCTACAAGAAGCATCTCCAGGTTAACTGCGAAATTGCACTTGGTGTCAATGTGGCCAAGGTTTTTGATAAAGATTACATTTTCTGGACAAGCTTCATTAGTGCTAGGTTTGTTTTTTCCCCACTAAGAGCTACTATGTAAACATGCTCATGTCTGGTGACCAACAGAGCTAATAAAAATTGGTTTTCACCCAAATGATGCTCTTCCCTCATCCCCTGCATGATGAAAATCCAGCTGCTGCACAGCTCACTACTCTACCACACACCTCCTGTACTGCCAGCCAACCCCTCTCTCCACACTGTCCTATTTATTCACTGCTAATTAGATGGCACGAGGCTGCATTTGCTTTAAGCGGCATCTATGTGACTGCCCAGCCAATATATGTGCTGATGGGGCAGCTGAACAGGCAATGCAGATGACCTCCAGCAACAGCTGCAGGGATTTGAGTCTCTCCTCTATTAAGCACTTACGTTTTAATTAAGTTTCACTGTTTGCTCAACAGTTTACAGAGGTATATGCAGAGAATAGTCAGAAACAAAGAGTCACCATTACCATTCAAGCCTTAATTGTAAATAATATGAAGGAACAACCTTCTCCATAAAGTTACCACCAAAGCCTCCCTTCCTACAGGTCTATGTAGAAATTCTTCTCTTAGAGGTTCACTTCCGACACACGGATTTTAGGCAAATGGATCCTCAGATCCTATATTCTTGGAATTGTGCTGTTTGTGACTTATCTCGAAATTCAGATATTATTAGTAAATGCAGAGCTGTGAGCAGCACTTAATTAAAATGCCTTTTTAAAACCTTTTTTATATTCAAATGGCAGAGTCACTTGCCCTTCTCTTCACTGCAATACTATCACACCATCTGCTTTGTCTTTGTTTTATTTATTTATTTATTTGCTATGGAGGCACTGCCAGGGTATTTTCTGCTAGCTTCAGGTTCAATATTTATTGACTCCATTAGACTACATTCTAGATATCTTTTCCTTTTTGCTTATTTTGTATTTCTTTTCATGGTTTCTAGTATTTTATTTTCCAGAGTACTGAAAACAATGCTCAACATTTCACAGGACAAAGGGCGGGAAAACGGCATTCTGCACCAAAAGGTTAACAGTTTTGTTTTCCACATTACACCAGTTAATTCAGCTAAGCTGTAAAAAATGGTTAATGAACAATACAGGTTACAATGGCATAACCATAGTGTTGATCTTCCTACATGGACATACTGATGCCTCTGTTTAAAAGGCAACATTGAATGTTTAGTATGTTAAAGGTAAACATTAGTGGTTTCAGCTTTTACAAACACAATGCAAAACAGAGGTTTTCAGGAGGAATTTCCACAAAGATAAGACAGGAGCCAAGGTCTTCAATTAAAAAGACGGAAAACTACCTCCAAGGAGGCTAATCTTGCAGGTTCACACCAAGTTCAACTTCTGTAATGCACCAAGACTACTTGCTAAATAAATACACTCTTAATTCTTTACAAGGTGCAGCAACTGAATCCCCCTCCATTCTCCCTTTACTATTTGTCATATTGTTAGGGGCCTGAATACTAACTGTTCCCTGGAAAATAGCAAACTCCTGAGAGAAAACACAACTTCTGCAGATTCTTACTTCTGTAAGAGCTTTGCCTTCCTTTTTAGCCTTGATGTTTGAGAAAATAACCTCAGGCAGGACAAACTAAACAAATCACACTTTTCCTTAATCTGAAAAAGACACTACTTATTACACACCACAGCAAGAGCTGGCCAGAGACTTCTCAGTTGAAATCACTGTTATTGCAATCATAAGACTGAAGAGAATTAACAAAATAAACCCAAACCAAATTCATTTCACTTTGATGGTAAGCCACAAGCAGCAGCAAACTCCAGGATAATTGGAAAAGTGAGAGATGAACAGGAAAAAAATCCTCAAAACCAAAAGGCACCCCATTCTCTCTTCTCATAACCATAGGAAGATCAGGGTGGCCAGGGAAACGCTCCAAGTCTGTCTGATACCTGCTGTGTTCCCAGAGATTCTGAATGATGTGAAGCCCTTCTCCAACTGAATAGATATCACCACATCCTCCTTTCCTTTTAAAATAAGTTTAAGATTTATTTTCACTTATTTACAAATGCAAGGGAAAACACCTCCTATATAAGCAGCATAAAAGTCTGCTCAGCATTCCTGACTCTCTTTGCACAAGAGTCTGTTTTAAACACATCCGCAACAGAAAAAGGGAGCTACCAAATACATACTTGCTATTTCATATAATTTAATGGTACTCTTCTCCTCCCCTGAACTTCCAGGCCAAAAATCAATGCCATACAAGCCTGCTGAACCAGAAGCCTAATTATTCTAACATGTGCAACCAAAGCGATAGGGAGTTTCACAGTAAAACTGATAAGGAGAGACATAAAAGACTAATGAGCAGCCTGCCAGTGCTCCATTGCTGGGCTAGCAAAAGTCCCCGCGGAACACCTTTGGTATTGTTCAGTGGAGGCTGGGACATGGCCAAAAACAACACTCAGAGATGGAAGAAATGAACACACGATGTCTGCAGCTCAACTGCTTAATCCAGGCACTGAAAAATATTATTTGAAAGAGCATAACCAGCGAAAAATGCACGATGCAGAGCAGAAACAGCCAATTAAATGTACACAGGTTACTGAGCACCGAGACCCTTTGTGCCACATTTGCTATTTGAATAAATTGACAAATGCCTTCTTCACCTGTGCCTGTGGCGCAGGTGACTGAAAATAAGGGTCCTTCATTAAGGAGACATAGTCATTAGTATTATTTCTGACCAGTGATCAACAACTGGTCCTGCAGTAATCAGGAATGAAAGACATAGAAAGGCTGATGGTGGCCAGCAGAAGCAGGAGCCCCAGACCAGAGAAGGAAGCACTCAACAATACCACTCTCTCCTATTACTGCTAGGTTTTCCAGGTTACCAGTAAGTCATCTTTTGGCCTATAAAAATGTGTGCACTTCCCTAGCAGTGTTCTGTACAAGACAATGCAGGTATGTGAGCAGCTTCTCCCAGAAGCAGCATTCCTATTTGCTCTATGTATCCAAAGCCTACTCCCTCACCCAAGAGCAGCTGCTTCAGGCAGGAATGGCTTGCTGCTAGTATTTCTGTTGAGAAAATCATTGCTTTTCCTCAGACAAAACTCTCCATGTGACATATCTGCAGGTGTAGAATTTCTATAATATTTTGTGTATTGTACACACCTCATGTATTCTAGAAATAGATGCCCTGGGGAGACCTATATGCTGGGGGAGAAGGTCTCTGGTTCCAAGACTTACTCTTTTCTCTTCTGTGTTAACATACCCAAAGAGGGAGAGAGCTTGAAACAGCAATTTAAAGAACCTTACAAGTCAGTAGAATCACACCTTAAATTGGAGTGTAATAGTCTCTTAAAGTACTTTCATTGTGGCAAATTCGGTCACCCTGCAAGGTCAAACCATTACTTTGGCCCCCAGGTCAGCATATTTGCAAGGAAACTGGAATTGAAATCATCATTAGCATTACTACTCATTTGAGTAGTAACCTCCAGTAACAATGCCAAGGTAGCCAAAAACCTGATTTTAATGGCAAGCAGCAGAGCACCGCATAGGCGAAGGATCACCAGGAAGGGAACCAAGAACACCGCCTCAGAGACATGGTCTCCCACCTTTCAGGGAGCTTTACCATTACACCCAATTTATGACCTGGGAAAGAAAACACAGTCTGGAAACACCATCCCTGCCTCACACTGAAATACCGCCCAACCCCCCAGGTGTTCCTCGTGCCTAGTAACAAATGTGTATTGTACAGAAATCTACTGTAAACCTCAGTATGCAGATTTCATGGCTTCCTTCCTCCATTTTATACAGCGACACAAAACCAGGTTTTACTGTACAGACTTAACTGCGTAACATTTGAGGGCACATCACAAAAATCACAGTTCCCTCCAAGATCAACAGAAAACAGAACTTTAGCACCTCTGTGAACTTCACCGGCATGACCTCATTTTGTTTGAGCACCAACTAACAGAGGCTCCATTCTTTTTTAAGCCCTTTCTGATAACCAAACATTAAAAATCATTTCCCCTATTTATAGTTCCAGACTAAAAAAAAAAACCCAAACAACTGTAGCTGCGCACCCTGTTTCTCAAATCCCCCAGAAGGCATATCATATTTTCATTGCTCATAATATTTAATCAAGTCAACTTCATTACAGACAAGGCTAAAAATCTCATCATGTTGCAATTGATTACAAACAAGCCAGTGCCCACATCTGATAACGACTGACCTAATTGTCCGATTCGCCCACATTTCTGCAGGCCAGATTTACTGACATTTTGCATAAATTCAAAGCTGACTGAGCCTCATGACCTTTTATACCTCTGTGATTAGTCTTCTGTGCCTTTACAACCAGAAAAGCAAGTTGTCTCTTTACTCTCACTAATTCAGCAGGCCATCTGTAAAGTATAAACTTCACCATCTACTCATCACCTACCAGTCAGAAAAGTATATGGAAAAACAGACAACACACAAACTGCAACCTTACAAAGTCAGGAAATTAAGTCTGTAAAGGCTCTTTTAAGATAAACATGCCAACTACTAAAAGAAGAAACTAAAAAACAGGACAAGTTGGTGGACCAGAATTCAATAAACAGCATTTTTATCATGCTTTTCTAAAAAAGAAGGTACAAAATAAGGATATTTGCATAGACAAGCACCATGAAAAAATAGTGGAAAAAGACAAAAACAAACCAGAAACCAAAACCAGTAAGTTTAGTCCCCATCACTAATATCACAGCAGTATGAAAAATATAATGCAAACACAGTGATTCTACCATAGAACGTAACCAAGATTGATAATACAGAGGTTTAACTGCAGAAAACATCCACTAGAACCTCATTTATGTATATAATCGGGCTTTGCAACCCAATCCTACAGCTGCAAAAAATACTTATAATTACAAACCTAAGTTTGAAAAGATGGGTCAGGTCGATTCCAGTGAAGTTCTGGATCCAGTTCCCAGTCAGCAAGACACAATCTGCATTCCCCCACGCAAAGCAGAGACAAGGTCAGAGCACTGACCCACACTTCAAATTCCAGTCTCAGAAAAGAGAGCCAGACAACCATTATCAACCAGTGAAGACACAATATTGTTCCTTGCACAGCCTTCCTTTCACCTTGCAAAACCTGAGGGGACATACACGCTCCACCAGCAACAGGCTCATGATCTGTCAGCCCTGGAATTTCTCTACCCACCGGCCAACTTATCACTGCAAACACTGTGAAAACAATATGGTCCCATGGACCATCTTCCCCAGTCTTGTGCCCTAACATTTCATGAGACACTGCACTAGTCAGTCCCTTTAGATTTAGAAACCTCTGCCCAAGAACAAGCTAAAGACTTAATGCAAAGATACTTCAAACCAGAGCAGCATTTCTTTTGCACAGCTCCATCAGGAAGCATACATAATCTAAAAAGCTGCCAGCACTGGCAGCCTCGTATTCATCAGTGTCAAGAATTCTTCTATTTTTTAAAAAGAGCTGCTAATTTTCATCTTATACGTATTTCTTCAGGAGGAGTTTGGATTTTTTCCTAAGTCAAATTAATCTAAAATCAGCAGGGAAAGTTTACTGAATAGCTCTTTAAATTCAGAATTCTTGATCTGAATTTTAATGCAGAAATATATGTCCTAAATCAAGTCTTTCTCTTTCATTTTTCAGACCATCACATTTCAGTGGTGTTTCCCCTCTGGTCATTTATCATCCACAATTTTCCTTCAGAAAGTTTGGTTACAAGTAGCACGCTTTAAAGTATTGATCACAAAATGACTAATGAACTGTGTCAACATGGGAGAGGATAAAAGATTTCCAATTTGAAGTCCAGCCATTAAATAGAAGTCAAGCTTTGTTACAACACATTCAATCTCTTACCAACTTTTGACATTTTGACATCCCATGTTGCCATGTGTTACACATTCTGCTTGTTTGGTTTGCTCACAAAAATAGAAGCAAAAAAAAAAAAAAAAAAAGAAAAACACAATTTAATTGGCTATATACAAGATATTACCAAAAAAAAAAAAAAAAGAAAAAGCACAGAAATACAGCTTCTAACCCCTTCCCATGATGCTCACTGTTGGCCCTACTGCCAATGATCCCTTCCACAGCTACCTTTCATCTTCAGTCTGTGAGGATAAAAGCATTTAGAGTGTGTTTGGGCTTATACAGCAACATCTGAGATTTCAAAAATAACCACTGTCATTCAACGTGTTCTGCATAACCTCTCAACTTTGCTATTTGCAAAGGAAAGAAAAGAGCCTCTACCCAATCCTAGAGCAAAGCCATACCTGAGAGAATTAATTAGAAAGCATAAACATTAAGCAGGATCCTTGAGCCACAGAGCTGTTACACTTCGCTTTGCATCAGGCACTTCTGATACCACGGAAGGCCTGTGCAAAGGGGGACGACAAGCTCCCACCTGGCTTCATTCACAGCCCCCTCCTTATGCACACAGAGCTTATCAGTGCGGCTGCAGGTCAGGGTAACTACAAGCCCCACGCTGCAACGTGGCAGGCACAGCACCCATGGCTCCAATCCTCGTCCTGACATGTCAGCCAGCGCAGAGTTTTGAGACCCCAGCAGATCGGCACGTGAGGCATGGCTAAGAGGATTTTGTACTTTCTTGGTATGTCGGACCATTTCGGAAGGGCTCAGATCCACTCATTAGCTAGATACTGCATTTCTTGCACAAACATCCCTAAGTAGGGGAAGGGGATATCTTAATTCACAAGAACATTTGGGGCTTTTCTTGACTCCTCAGGAATTTTGTTTTCGTTGACTTGATTCCAGCATCAGCTGCCTGCTGTAAATACATATTGGAAGCAATACACAGAGCGTAAGTATTTGAGATACACAGAGTGAAACAGCTGTGTGACACTGCTCCTTCAGAGCAATCATCTCTCTGCTCTCTAGGGACAGATCTCTTTGAAAGAAGCCCTGGTAAGAAGGCTGTGACCGAAAAAGATACACTACGCATTTCATTTACTTCATGCCAGCAATCAAGCAAAACCGGCAACTTTATAACACAAGTGCACAGAATTTGTGTCTGCTTTAAGCAAAGCAGACGAATCACGAATGATAAGGCCCACTACACACGAGCTCCCACTCGGAAAATAACTTCTCTTTACTCAAAACTTTCCCCAGCGGTTCATGCCCGTTTGAGGCCGCTTATATCCAAAAGCGGCGAACTTTCCCGCTCGGGCAGGGGCAAGGCGATGTCTGAAGCGTCGACGGAACCAGGCCACAAGCGCCTCGGCGCACCCTTGGGCGGGAGGGCTGAGGGAGCACCGGGAGCCGCCAGCGTCGTGAAGGGAGCCCGGGGGGGGGCCCACACACACCGCCGCCGGTCGGGCCCGGCCGGGCAGTCCCGCCCTCCCGGGGCCGCCGTGTGGCCGAGCTGCCTTCGCACGCCCCCCGGAGCGGCACCTCCCCGCCAGCCTGAGCTAAACCTTCCCTCGGGACAGCGGGGACGTCCGCCCGTCCCTCCCTCCCTCCCTCCAACACCGCCCGTCACCGAGCGTCCCCTCAGCGCTCCCGCCCCGGGGCGTCCCACCCGCCGCCAGGCAACCGCCGCGGGGGTCCGGGTCCCAGCCCGGGGGGAAACAAAAGGCACCGAGTTGAGTGGCCGCCCTCGCCGTCCCGGGGGGAGCAGGGAGGGAAGGTGGTCTGTGAGCCTCCCCGCGGATTACCCTCGGTAATGGGATTACGCGGGGCTGAGCTGTCCGCCTGTTGTCACCGCCCGAGGAGGGGGCGGTGGTGCCGGCCGCCGGCTCCTTCACGCCCTCCGGCGCCCCGCGGGCGGGTCCCGCCGCTTGCCCGCAGCCCACGCCGCGGTGCCCGGCGGGCGCCACCCGCTGCCGCTCCCGCCCGGCCCCATTGTTCGCCGTGCCGCCCTTACCGTGCGCGGAGCTGGGGCTGCGCGGGCTCCCGCGGGCTCTCCTCGCTGCGGCTGGTGCAGGGACAGTCGCGCTTGGCCGCCGGAGGTCCGAGCCATTAAAAGCTCCGTGGGCAGGAGGAGGAGAAGGCGGCGGCAGGAGTGGTGGTGGCGGCGGCGGGGGGAGGAGGAGGACAGCGGGGGTCTCGCAGGAGCAGGGTCGCCATGTCCGGCTTTGCAGCGGGGGGAGCCCACCGGGCCGGGCGCTAAGGTAGGAAGGGGACAGGCGGCGGCGGAGCTGGGGGTCCTGCTGCCGCCGGCACACCGGAGGAACGGGAACTGGACACCGCTCTCCGCGCTGCCGCGGCTGCACCTCCCCTAACCCTGCCCCCTCCCGGAGGGGGAGCCGCCGGCGGGAGGAGGCGGCCGAGAGCCCCCTCCAGCGTTCACAGGCGGTGGCGGCTCTCCATGGCCGTTGCTGGCGGCTGAGGGAGCGGGGTACTCGCCTCGGCGGTGCAGCCCGTCGGGAGGAGGAGCAGCAGCGACCACCGCCCTGCAGTGCTGGGGATTCCAGGTACCCCGCTGCTACTCCTGCCCCTGCCGGGCACCAGAAGGGGCGAGCGGAACGCAGGTAGCAGTCAGGGAAGGGTTAAAGCAGCGGCCCCCGCAACACCCTCACGGGCCGCCGTTCCCGCGTAACCTGCTGTCCCGCTCTGTGGGTTTGGGGACGCCATCCGACCAGGTGCCCTGAGCGGCAGCCCGCAGGGAGCTTGTCCCCTGCTGCCCTTGGGGAGGGAATTGGTTCACTCGCCAGAGCTGCGAGGCTGAGAAACTGGGCGGCTCGTCCGGGAGGAACCAGGACATCGCCTCAAGGAGTCTGTGCAAACCCATTAATAGCCCGGCTTCTCTGCTTTAGCAGGAGGCTGCAGGACTGCACGGAGAACAGATCGATGCTTGATTTACCAAGAGGTATCCATTCCTCCACGTTCATCATACCCAAAGTGCTTGCCTGAGGCACAGAGAAACCAAAGGACTAGGTGTATGGGTAGTGCGTGCACTTTATGGTTACTAGTTAGCAATCTAGATTTTCTTCCTCGTTAAACAACCACATACCTGGAAAATTTAACAGGTAGTAGCAATCTGGGCTTCAAGGGCCATCTCTCCAAACAATCTCCGCTGCAGTATGTAAGCAGAAAGGAGACCGGGGCTGGGGGTGTGCCTTTTCCAGAGACCCTGTACGTCCCCTCAGAGAAGATATGGAGGTGTAGCATAAAGGCAGTCACATCCCTAGGAAGCTAGCAGAGTTGTCTGCATACAGCAGCTCTTAAAACAACGCTAAGCATTTGCATAACTGAAGTGTTAGGGTGTGCATTCCTTTGAGCCTTTTCCAGCCTTTTACCCAATTGTTTTTTCAGGAAGAAGATAGTGTGGTACACACAGGTGAGTGATGCAGAGAAGACACCTCAGGTCTTTGAGGTTCTCTTGGTGACCCAGGAGGGAGCAGCAAACTAAGCGTGTATTTAAAATAACCTTTCTGAGCATCTATCATTTAAGGACCATTGAGGATCCCACCTAGCATCTCTGTATTTAATCACTGGAGGAAAGAAAATGATATGTGAATGCTATAACTACTTTTTTTTTTCATCTAAGCCTTGGCTTCACTTAGTCCCAAAAAGACAAATTCCTTCGCTGTCAACAGCAGTGCCTCTGTGCACAAACACCTCACTACAAATACCTCAGCGCATATGCCAACCAACCTTGTGAGATCAGGAGAACTTATCTTTGCTCAGCCCTGAAACCTGAACTGAAGTACATACGTTACTGACTGAAAGGCTGAAAATTGCCTTTAGCTGTCAATACTTGCTAAGATAATAATAATTGTTACTTTTCCTCAGACTTCTTCCACACAAAATACGTGGTCTGCCTGTAGAAGATCAAGAAGAAAGATTAGGTTCTCGTTCTGACAGTATAGAGTTGAATTAAGATAGAATAGAATATTTCGGTTGGAAAGGACCTACAATGACCACCTAGTCCAACTGCCTATCACGTGAACTGTGGGTAATAACACTGACATAATAAACAAGATTGCCTTTTCCCAAATGCTTATTTTGCCAGCAGCTTTAACTCTGACTTTAAGGTGCAGTTAGGGTTAGTGCAGCACTGCAAGGGCCAGTTGTAGCATTTAGAATTTCCTGGTGCTTTTTATGTCAGCTTCCGGATCACTAATGCCTCATTCACACGTAACAAAAGAGTTGTTGTAATCTACATCAGATGAGTGAGGTCATCTTCAATGCCTTCCAAGTCTGAGTGACCTTGAGACACTTCTCAGTACAGAACAGAAGTAACAGGTTGCCCTGCAGCTACTGGTCATTTATTACTGAGCTCCAAAAAGCAACAGTGAAATACTGTCTTGAATGGTATGCTTACTGAAGCACCAAAGACGATATGTTGGTAATTTCTCCAAGAGCCATGGGCAAGCTAGTGTGTGTTTGTTTAGTTAAGTCTTTGATTCTTGCATCTTCTGAAGGTATCAAGGACAACTAAGGACTGGCATCTAAATAGACGTCTTTACTTCTTCTTGATGTTTATCTACTTAGTCATAAAGTTATCTTTCACCCATCCATTTCCCCTGATGCCCTCTTCATTCTTAAGCAGCATTTTTCTCTAAAACGTATTTCTCTCATGTAAATTACAAATAGTGGCAATTCTCACTCTTCTGATGTGATTTCTAAGAAAAGCACTCATCACTGCTGTTAGGTTCCTGTAGTACATAGGATTACATTTCCCCCCCGTTGAATGAGATACGGGATTTGTTGGGACATCAAGTGAACAAAAGAATTTGAGAGAACAGCATTTGTTTTTAAAAAGTCATTGAAATGAGAAAAATGGTCCTAGTTGGTTCATGTTTCCGAAAGAAAACAGATAAGCTTTGTCTGCGTCCACTGGCAAAGAAGAGAAGAGCTGGAACTGGATTTCAGATTAAGCAAGACCAAGCTGGCATGATCATTCATTTCTGCCTGACCTGATAAGGGATAACCCAAGGAAAGGAAAGGAAGGAGACAAATATGTTAAAAAGGTTCTATTGTCTTGAGAGACTGCCTCGCTGCGCCTTCTGCCTTCTTCCCTGTTAGGAAAGAGATAGTAACAGCTACGATGGAATGCAAACATGGATCTCTGGAAAGCCTTCACTTTTGCAACTCTCATATGCTGGGATGGATGATGTGCAGTTATTTTTTCACTGACATTTTTGTTGCGAGGTTCTAGAAGGTATGCATGCTTGCAGGCAGCTGTGGCAGAGTACCTGCAAATCTGCATTTTCACCTGCCATGTGGTAACTTGTTTGCCTATCTGCGTGGTTCGTCAAACTAAATTACTGGATTCAAAACCCAAGCATGTAGATTAAGTTCTTTGGTCTGGTTTACACCAGGGTCAGACTAGGTTCTTCAGGGGTCCTTCTGGCCTTAAAAATCAATGCCTCTTTTGTAAACTACTTTAAAATATGTGTTGAGTTCAAATGCTTTTCTGTGTTTTATTACAGTGAGAAGCTAAGGTGCTGCCCTAATCGAAATCTCTATATTTCAGCTCTGTCCTTCGTCTAGTAATTCTTTTTCATAAAACATTCCACAGATGTTTTCCTGGAGCCTAAAATTTTGTTTCAGAGACCCTTTCAGCAAATACTTTCCTGATAGATTTATCAGTGTGTTCTTGTATAAATGTGGTTTAGGACTCAGTCTTGGAAACCTATGGCATTTGATTAGTCAATTTTAGGCTCTTTCTCATATGTCTTCATGTTACCTTGTGTTAATTTATCTGGTTTTGCTATTTTCAGTGCAAGAGCATAACAGAACTATCCATACATTTTTTTCAGGATCATTTCACTATTATTTTTATTACAGTATTTGTAGCACACATGCATCTCGCCGTTTCAGCGGCTATTTTTTGCAATATATTTTTACCCATGTCTTCCCAAAATACTATCGCGGTCCTCAGTTCTTAATATTATCCTACCACCAGCTCTTCTGGTGAGGTTACTAACGTTGAACTAATGTGTTTTTCTTGCTTCCACATCAGAATGCAATGTCAAACTATGGATAGAAGCTGTGGCAATTAATAATTTTCATAATCATAGACTGGTTTATTTTGGAAGAGACCTTGAATACCACCTGGTTCCAACGCCCCTGGCATGGGCAGAGACACCTTCCACTACAGCAGGTTGCTCCAAGCCCTGTTCAATCTGGCCTTGAACACTGCCAGGGATGAGGCAGCCACAGCTTCTCTGAGCAACCTGTGCCAGTGTCTCACCAATCTCATAGTGACTATAATACTAGCAGTGGACCATGTCTTAACTTCTGAGGAAAGAAAAGAGGGAAACAAACAAACAAACAAAAAAATCCCACAAAATAAAAACCCCAGATAAATATTTAGTCAGTTGGCAAAGGAGTCAATTTCCATTCTGGACTTTAGGATTTCCATGTGAAAGAAACACTGTAAAGAAGCCATTTAAGCACTTACAGTCAGCCAATTAACAGGTTTTGTTTACTGCCCACTCAAAGTGTATAATATCATGAATTAAAAGAGTAGCTCTTAGTGGTGTATGCAAAAGGTTTTCCAAGCCCTTAAGAATTTATATAAAGAGAGCTTTGTGTATCAAGCTGTTGAAACAAGCTCCTCCCCCTAGCCTCTTAATACCATACATCACGTCTGTTACATGCTATCCTATTTGCCTTATATTGCCCAATGGATTTGCCTGTTTCAGAACTAATGCGTTTGTTACGTTAGCTGCATATTCATGCTAAGATGATCACCAGTGCAGCGGTGAATAGGTGAATCCTCCCTGAAACTTTAGAGTTAAAAGTTCGCTTGAAATTCATGAACGGTTTATAATCCTCAGAACTAGGTAGATTGCATGGGCTTATACTTGCTTCATGCTTGCTTCTCTCCTGCAAATCCAAGGAGAAATAAATGCCTCATTTTTTAAATGGCACTGAGAATTCCAAAGGATTCATTAATGGACAAAATTGCCAACTACTGCAATATAAATGAAAACATTAACAGTTTTTTTATTATTATTTATGAAATAATAACTTATTAAATTACAAATATCAGAACCTTCAAGAAAATAGAAGCCAAGACAAAATACAGAGGTTTGTGGTTTGGATTTTTTTTTTAATAAATCAAATATCCTTTTGCTATTTATATTGAAGTTTCCTCTCCTACAATCCATTTTCACCTTTTTTCCCAATAGAAGAGAAAAAGAACACTGAATATGTGGACAAAATATGTATTTATGCCACTATTTCCACCAGAAACAACGTACCTTTTCTGTCATGGTAAGGAGAGAGAAGTGATAATGGAAAGAGAAAATATTTGCAGATATGAAAAGGTTTGCACGTGTTGAATAACAAATAAAAATAACTGAAAAAGAGCTGCCTCCTTCACCAAGTGCCATCAAGCCTGCTATGCAAGATGCAGTGTGTTGGGCAGGAATGAAAGCTCATCATCTCCTTGCTGAATGTGGCTTTTAGAAACCAACCAACCAACCATGTTAATCTTTCAATACTATTTTTTATAAGATGACCAAATATGTTGTCTGAAATAGAAATGTGCTCTTAAAACTCACCATTTAGGGCAGAACTCCCAGCATTTTCCCAGTTCATTCTCTTTTAAGTTTTTTGTCGTTTTGGACAGAACAAACTGTTTATTTGTTAAGAAAAAAAAGGTGATACTTTCCAGGAGGACAGTGAATTAAATTAATGAAATTATTATAAGACCATTTAACGCTGCAATGAAGAAGAATCATTTAAGTACCTGGACAAATATAAGTACGTATGGTTTTAAGCCAGAGAAAAATGCCATTTCTGCAGCCCCTTAGAGCTTATACCATGAGTAAACACAGCTGAAAAGAGTCCCTTTGCAATTATGAAAACGAGAAGAATATGGATGGTTAAACATGGCTTCTAGCATTATCAGTCTTAAGGATTCTCATGAAATTCCATGACTTCCCTCTTGTTCTCTTCTTCTCCACACACACCACACCCCCCCCCGCCAATATTTGTACTGTGACCTCCTGCGCGAGAATGCATCTGGAACATATCAGTGTGTCTGAATAAATCCTACGATAACCCCCACTTTAAAGTGGTGGTGAAGGAACCTTATCCAGTGCTCTGTCACATGCAAGATCTCCCATGGGTCCTTTCTAACTTCGTGCTGGATGATAAACATTTTGCCTTAATAATGGCCAGGTACAGCAGGTGGCTCAATTACTGTCTTCTCCACTGTCACGCTCTTCTGTTCTAATTTTCACTACATCTAAATCTGGCTGGAGGGAGCCACCATAAAACTTGTCAAAGCAAACATCAATCCAGCACGTGAGTTTGCTATTTCAGAATGCAGCCCCTGAAATTAGCCCTTTCCTAAATGTCAGACCAGAAGCTGGGTCTTCTAAGAGTGGCAATTTATTTGCTTCCCTCATGGGAATACAGCACAGTGAAAAGAAACAAGCCCATCTATTTTCTATCTGGGTTTAATATCATTAATTAAATTCCTTCTTCAAAAGGCATCTGTGAAACTTTCTACTCAGAAAGTGAAAGTTATTAAATATTTACAGACACAATATTTCACTGTAGAAAGCTTAGCAGGATCTGCATACTTTACATTTAATAAAATCAAATAATCAGATGACTAGAGACTTGAAAAGCATCTATTTCTCTGCTTATCTTTTATCTACTGTGGTTGTCATCCTCAGAAACAAAATTCCAAAAATGAAAGCAAAATGACTGCTCTTAAAAGCAGAATTTAGACTAAAAAAATACAAAGCATCATTTGGTGATAAGAAAAGTAATTTACAACATCACAGTCTACTTTCTGCTATAGTCTACTTTCAAATCAGGAAAGCACATTCTCTTTAAAGCTCAGGTAGATCAAGTGCGTACTCTCATCAGCTTCCACCAACTTGCTGACAATGGCACACTGAACTGTTGGCCATGTTCTTCCCCTGCAAACACATTAGGTGGTCTATCACTGTCAACGCTCCTATTCAACCTGTTCTGTATCTGTAGCAACTTGGGCTTTGGGTTTTAAGTGTAAGTGAGGAATACTGTCCTATCCTGTCTCCTACATTCTGATGCTGAAAGATGTACAGGGAACAGATTTTGCTTACAGTCTCTTCGTTTTCTGAGATACAGGGAAATGCAAAGAGTTTTTCCCATGCCTAATTTTTTCCACCTAGCATAATCATCCATAATTCATTACCACTGCTTCCAATTAGATAATTTTCCCACTTCACTCAAGAGAGGAAATTCCCTTATGTTTGTTGTCACTAGTATTTTTTTCTGTTTCCTCAGTTACTGGTCTGTATGCCATGCAAGCCTGCATTCCCTTCAGCATTATGGTGTTCCATAATCTTTCAGTTTATTGTACAGCTTCCTACTTTATACGTATTTTTAAATATGAGATTCACTATTTGCTCTGACAATGAAACAGAGAAAACAATAGTTTTTGGTTTATCAGTAATCTTTAGGACACATTTCTCCTTTAAAAATATCTTCATTTTCTGTAGTGATCATTTGCTATTTGCAACAGAAGAGAAAAAGAAAAATCATCTTATTTTTTAAATATTAGGTTTCAAAATGAACAGGAGCTTAAAATATAACTGGATTGAAGTCACTCTGGTGAAATAGGACAGGCTTAACCAAAATAGTTACCAGAAAATGTCTTAAAGCAACCAGGAGTTTAAATAATAGTCTATACTAAATTTATCCAGCTCTTCATAATAAAGATGCCTATCATCTCATGCTTTTAAATCTGAAATGCATTCTTTTCTTTGATATTGCCAGTTGCTTCACCACTGCCTGTTTAGTTTGTTCCCTCCACGGTCTCTCTGCAGCTGTTGACAACACTTGGCATTGCACATCTGTACTGTGCCCTATCTCCCTCTGGCACCGGGAAAGAACTCTTAATCCCTAGTTCCTGCTGTAAGCTCTTCTCCTAAAGAGGTGGATCAGTAACAAAGGAGCTGCAGTGCTCATAAAACTGCCCTAATATTAAAACAGTTTAATCTTCTACTAGGGAAAGCCAGAGAGTCCCACTGCATGGCGTTACTTTCTACTGCACTTTGATCCATTGTGTAACTCACTAAAATTCAGCATTTCAGATTTGCTACATTTGAATACATGAAGAATCCACTAGCTCCTTAAAAATGGTGCAGAGAAAGAAATGATAGAGCATTTTATTACGTTTTTATTTGATTGTGTATTTCTCCTTTGTCTTTTAGAATCCAGGTAACAATCAGCAGGCCGAAGATAATGAAATATTTTTCCTTCTCAGGCCCCAGAGCGAGCGTCTACAGGAATGTTAGCACTGAGATATATGTTTTATATGAAGTGATTCCTGTTCTAGTGGATCCGGTACAACCTGGGTGAAGAATTACTTATATCTCATAAAGCCCCATGGATACACAGTGAAGAGATTCTGCTTTGTATGAACAAAACTGGGGAGAGGAAAAGGAGGAGTGCTGTTATGAAGGACATGTACAAATGGCCAAGTGAAGCCTGATCAGAGCACGGGGTGTCTGACAGGAGATACAGTCAGGGAGCCTGAGCGAAGGAGTACAAGAAATGGGACAAATGTAGAGCAATCCTTTCTCTAGCCAACTCTCCCAGCTTCTGACAGCTGACAATTTATGGACTTCTTGAGCAAGTATTTTCCTCAGGAGCACCTTGCTTATTAACCATTCATACACCTACCCTTATAAACAATTCATCTGATTTGGTTTTTGGCTTCCATCAGAAATTCATTTTATGCTTCAATCACAGCATCTGAAAAAATTATTCCTTAGTGGTTTTTAAATATCCAAATAATTTATTCAGGCAGCATTTGATCTGTGTTAAAAGAAACAGTGAATTGTTCCCTCTTCACCTACTCCCCTACATTCACAGGTGTTTCTCTCCTGCTTCCCTTGGAGTTGCCATAGAATCACAGAATGGTTTGGGTTGGAAGGGACCTTAAAACTCATGTAGTTCCAACCCCATGGGCAGGGACACCTTCCACTAGACCAGGTTGCTCAAAGCCCCGTCCAACCTGGCCTTGAACACTGCCAGGGATGAGGCAGCCACAGCTTCTCTGGGCACCCTGTTGTCACTTTTTTCCAGCCTGAAGGACCCTAACCCCTTTTGTTACATCTCAGCTGGCTGTCCTGTGTACTTCTTACACTTCTGACCTCTTGCTCCACCTTTCCAGTTCTGCTACATCTCTTTTCCGGTACTGCATCAGGACTGCATTTGAGGTCAAGGCAGTGAGGTCAAGCCCTGGCAGTGACAACTGCAGTGCCTGCAGCTCCACTCCCTCCTTGGGAAGGAAGAGGAATTTTTTTCCAGAGAAGACCAGCCCAGAGTCATTCAGCATTGCCCTTTTTCTAACCAAAGCAATCAATCTCTTCTACTATAGCTAGAGCAATACCAGAGAAATTTAGAATTTTGAGGAAAATTTATTATGAGGGGTTTTTATGATTTGATAGAACCTTGCTTGTGCGTTCGAAGATACAGTATTTTAGCATAAGGGCAAGAGAAAATAATTTAGGTGTCCAGGTCTCTCAGTTTAGACACAAACTCCCATTGTTTTGTTGTCAAGAAGTTAATTTGTTTGAATTTTCTTTGTCGTTTTCATAAGAAAAAACATTAGCAGCTGTGTCAAAGAAATAAAATAGACGTACAGAACACAGCATCCAAAACCAGACCCTGTTTTCTATAGCACTGAAAGGGACTTGGGTTACGGCAAACCAAACACTAAAGACAACGTGGCTGAAAAATTACGCAGTACAAAAATTATCTCCTGCACTCATGTGAGGAGCTGTTAATTGTTTATTTAGAAAATAGGAGTTACAGTGTGCAACTACTCAGAGTTCTGGTTTACGCTCAAGAGTGATGAGAAGAGTCCAACCCCAGCAGCATGGAGGCTTGGGCTAGGCCATTTTATATATAGTTTGTTTGGGTTATGGGGTTTTTTTGTTTGCTTGGTTTCTTTTCCCTAAGGGTAATATATATTACGTGACAAGATATTAATAGCAATGAGGGCAAATGAAGACTCCATCTTCTCAGATTTCATATCCTTCCTCCCCCCCCCAATTAACCCTTTGTAACTTTCTACTGACAATGTATTTTCTTATCACACTCTGCCACTTCCAGCAATGTCTTAAGCTTTTATTCATTTCAAGGATAGAAATTCTCACTTTCTGATGTTAATGCAGAGCCTCAGGAGCTCATACACACGTTGGAACTGTCATTCCTTTTCTTTTGCTCCCAGAGACTCACAGGCAACTCAAATGAAACTCATTTCCTTCTTACTCCATGGACGAGGAGAGGTGGCAGGTTCCAGAGTTTGCCTCCATAGCAGCAAGGAGACAGTTGCTGTGGCTGTCTCGTTCAACAGCGAGATATTTATTTTGGGGCATATTTATTATTCACACTGTTCAATGATGGGAGAAACAGGGATAGGGGTAAGACCTGTTTAAGCCTGTATTGATTTAACACTCCCTCTTTGTTTTACTTCTCTGGGGTTGCAGCAGGCAGTTCTAGAGACAAACTACCTGCTCTGTGCACAGGCTTCCAGTAAACAGAAGTTACAGTTTAACACTGGCTAAGAGACTGTAAAGGAGCAACCTTTCCCACTACTACGGTATGGCCTAACACTCAATTGTACCGTCTCCATCTACTGGCCGGAAGAAACTTCAGCTGGAGCACAGAACTGGTGATACAGAACTGCATCCACATCTTCACACTACAGACAAAACCTGGCAATTCGGGGGTTAATTTTTAGGGCTGGTTTGTGATTTTTTTCCAGGAATACCAACTCCTAAACAGAAAAAAAAAACAAACCTCTACAGTAAAAATATCTCTTGGCATTTTATTCTCAGATATTTAAAAATGGTGGTGTTGCACGATTTTACTTCAAGTAATTGAAGATATTCAATTCGATATGCAGAGTTGACCCTCATCATAGGGAAGTGTGTAGTCTGCCTGGAGCCCGGATCAGGGATATCACCAAGGCGCTCCCCAGCCTGGTGCACCCGACAGACTACTACCCGCTGCTGGTCTTCCAGACAGGTGGGGGGGAAGCTGCTTCCAGCAGTCTGAGGGGGATGAAGAAAGGCTACAGGGCCTTGGAGCGGATGGTGAAAGAGTCTGGGGCTCAAGTGATCTTCTCCTCACTTCTTCCATCTTCCGGTGATGATGTGGGACTGAATGGGAAAATTCAGTCCGTAAACAATTGGCTACGAGACTGGTGCTTTAGGCAGGGCTTTGGGTTCTTTGATAACGGCTGGTTTTATAAGGCTCCAGTCCGGATGATGGCACGTGGGAAAGGTTTAACTCACAGAGGCAAAAGGATGCTGGGGCATGAATTAGCAGGGCTCATTTGGAGAGCTTTAAACTAGATTCGAAGGGGGATGGGGTTGTAACTGGGCTTGCCCCAGTGGGGCAGCACTCTAGGATTGATGAAGACTGGGAGGTCTCCTATAATCCTAGGGTGGAATCGGTGAGCTCAGCTCCCTCCTTGAAATGCCTATACACCAATGCGTGCAGCATGGGAAATAAGCAGGAGGAGTTGGAGACCTGTGTTAAGTCAGGAGATTATGATCTGGTGGCAATTACAGAGACGTGGTGGGACAGCTCGCATGACTGGAATATACTCATGGAGGGCTATGTCCTTTTCAGGAAAGACAGGCCAGCCAGGCGGGGTGGTGGGGTTGCTCTTTATGTGCGAGAGCAGCTGCAATGTACTGAGTTCTGTCCAGGGACAGGGGATGAGCGAGTTGAGAGTCTATGGGTGAGAATTAAGGGGCAGGCTGGCAGGGGCGATACTGTTGTGGGTGTCTGTTACAGGCCACCAGATCAGGGTGAGGAAGTTGACGAGGCCTTCTACAGGCAGCTGAGAGCGGCCTCACAGTCACAGGCCGTGGTCGTCGTGGGGGATTTTAACTTCCCTGATGTTTGCTGGAAGGACTACTCAGCAACCCAGCCACAGTCCAGGAGGTTCCTCCAGTGTATGGATGATAACTTCCTCATGCAAATGGTGGATCAGCCAACCAGGAGAGGAGCGCTGCTGGATCTCATCCTCACTAACAAGGAGGGTCTGGTCGAAGCAGTAAAGGTTGAGGGCTGCCTTGGTTGCAGCGACCACGAGATGGTGGAATTCAGGACCTTGTGTGGTAGGACCAGTACAATAGCAAGTAGAATTGCAACCCTGGACTTCAGCAGGGCAAACTTTGGCCTTTTCAAGCAATTGCTAGGGGAAATCCCATGGGCAAGGCTGCTTGAAGGTAAAGGGGCCCAAGATAGTTGGTTGGCATTCAAGGATTGCTTATTCTGAGCTCAAGAGCTGAGCATCCCGACACGTAGGAAGTCAAGGAAGAGGGCCAGGAGACCTGTGTGGCTGAATAAGGAACTGCTGGGTATGCTCAAGTGGAAGAGCAGAGTTTATAGGTCATGGAAGGAGGGGCTGGCCACTCGGGAGGAATATAAGGCTGCTGCTAGAGGATGTAGGAAGGCAGCTAGGATGGCTAAGGCCTCCTTAGAATTAAATCTGGCGAGAGGGGTCAAGGACAGCAGAAAGAGCTTTTTCAAATACATGGCTGATAAAACTAACACCAGAGGCAAGGTAGGCCCACTGGTGAACGGGGTGGGTGCCCTGGTGACAGAGGACACAGAGATGGCAGAGTTATTGAACGCCTTCTTTGTCTCTGTCTACTCTGCCGGAGGCAGTCCTGAAGAGCCCTGTACTACTGAGACCTCAGATGAAGTCAGGTCACTGGAGCAGTTTGCCTTAGTCGATGAGGAATGGGTTAGGGACCAGTTGAGCAATCTGGACATCCATAAATCCATGGGTCCAGATGGGGTGCACCCGCGGGTGCTGAGGGAACTGGCAGAAGTCATTGCTAGACCACTCTCCATCATCTTTACCAAGTCTTGGGAAACGGGAGAGGTGCCTGAGGACTGGAGGAAAGCAAATGTCACTCCAGTCTTCAAAAAGGGCAAGAAGGAGGACCCGGGTAACTATAGACCGGTCAGCCTCACCTCCATCCCTGGGAAAGTGATGGAACACCTTATCCTTGATGCCATCTTAAGGCATGTCAAGGATAAGAGGGTTATGAGGGGCAGTCAACATGGCTTTACCAAGGGGAAGTCATGCTTGACCAACCTCCTAGCCTTTTATGAGGAAATAACGCGGTGGATGGATGATGGCAGAGCGGTGGATGTGGTCTACCTTGACTTCAGCAAAGCATTTGACACAGTCTCCCACAGCATCCTCATAGCTAAACTGAGGAAGTGTGGCCTGGATGATCAGGTAGTGAGGTGGACTGCGAACTGGCTGAAGGAGAGAAGCCAAGCCAGAGAGTTGTAGTCTATGGGGCGGAGTCCAGTTGGAGGCCTGTATCTAGTGGAGTGCCTCAAGGGTCAGTACTGGGACCAGTATTATTTAATATATTCATCAATGATTTAGATGAGGGAATTGAGTGTACTGTCAGCAAGTTTGCTGATGACACTAAGCTGGGAGGAGTGGCTGACACACCAGAAGGCTGTGCTGCCATCCAGCGAGACCTGGACAGGCTGGAGAGTTGGGCAGGGAATAACTTGATGAAATATAACAAGGGAAAGTGTAGAGTCCTGCATCTGGGCAGGAACAACCCCAGGTTCCAGTATAGGTTGGGGAACGACCTGTTAGAGAGCAGTGTAGGGGAGAGGGACCTGGGGGTCCTAGTGGACAGCAGGATGACCATGAGCCAGCACTGTGCCCTTGTGGCCAAGAAGGCCAATGGCATCCTGGGGTGTATTAGAAGGGGGGTGGTCAGTAGGTCGAGAGAGGTCCTCCTTCCCCTCTACTCTGCCCTGGTGAGACCGCATCTGGAATATTGTGTCCAGTTCTGAGCCCCTCAGTTCAAGAAGGACAGGGACCTGCTGGAGAGAGTCCAGCGCAGGGCAACTAAGATGATTAAGGGAGTGGGGCATCTCCCTTATGAGGAAAGGCTGAGGGAGCTGGGTCTCTATAGTTTGGAGAAGAGGAGACTGCGGGGGGACCTTATTAGTGTATATAAATATATAAAGGGGGAGTGTCATGAGGATGGAGCCAGGCTCTTCTCAGTGGCAAACAATGATAGGACAAGGGGTAATGGGTACAAACTGGAACACAAGAGGTTCCACTTACACTTGAGAAGAAACTTCTTCTCAGTGAGGGTGACAGAACACTGGAACAGGCTGCCCAGGGGGGTTGTGGAGTCTCCTTCTCTGGAGACGTTCAAAACCTGCCTGGACACATTCCTATGTAACCTTATCTAGGTGTTCCTGCTCCGGCAGGGGGATTGGACTAGATGATCTTTTGAGGTCCCTTCCAATCTCTAACATACTGTGATACTGTGTGATACTGTAATTCAGGCAAGGTTAAATTCCCTGATTCAAGATCCTGTTACAATCATGTTTTTCAGTGATCTGCATAAAAAATATGACTTTCACTCCAGGCTTTTTTTGGTTGGAAGATTAACATTAGTTTTTAAGGTAGGATACAAATTGAATATTAAACCTTTTATTTCATTTATATCAAATCCTATCTTGTTAATAGCATTAAGAAAATGTTATTAAACAACATTTTGTTGCCAGCACATAGTACCTGAAAAAACATACTTAAGATATATTTAAAAGATAACTGTTGCTACTTAGGAAAAAAAAACCAGTCACACATTTAATGCAGAAATAGTAAGCTGAAGAACCCCCCTTTCTTTTCTTCTTCCCTGCTTCCCCACCTGCAGAGGACACCAGCCATCTGCAAAAGGTGGCAAGCAATGGCAGTGGTTTTGGCAAAATGAGGGACAAGTAATATGAGCAAAACTGGCTGAAGTTAAACTTGCAGTTCCATTCGGTCACCCCTAACTCTGGAATGCTTCCCTATTTACCCCAAGAACATCTGTGAACATGCACGCTTCCCACTTTTCTGGAAGAAAATTCCAGAATTCCATTACCCAGCGACCATCTGGTGCCTCAGGAGAGGTTTGAGCCCTCCTCTGCAAGCAGCAACACCGCATCCTCCAAAAAAAACCCCACACCCCTTAAGGCATTCACTGCTTACTGTTACATTTTCACTCTCCATTGCTAAATAAGTGAAACTCAGCTACAAATGCTAGTGTGCACCTAGTGTTATATTAGCTCAAGTTATTCTTAAACCAAGCGTGGTACCAATATTAAACTGAAAAGGCATTTAGATGCCACGGTTTAGCAGCTGCAGAAACTCCCTGCACCTGAAGTGAGGTCATGGGCAGCCTCTGGAGTGGGAAAGCAAAGTCATAAAAATCAGAAGTGACTTGAACATACTAGGTCCGACCTTACCTTCTTGGAAACACACAGGGGAAATCACATCACTGGCGCAAACCAGAATGATAGGAAAGGATCTCACAGAGATTGTAGAAACATTCTCCTTGGAGCAGAAATGGCCATTCCTTGTCTCTGAACCAGAGAGGTGAATTTCAACCAACTCCAGCATTGCAAAAGCACTCAGAGATCATCATCCCAGGCTTCCATTCCCAGGCTGATTTTCTTGACAGACTCAGAATAGCTGAGAGGCTATTTGATTTCTTCTCCACCAGATAATTAGAAAGATCAGAGTGAATTCTACAAGCAAGATCTGTGAACTCATAAAGACCAAACATTTGAGCCTCATGGGCTATGAGGGAACAAGACACTGCTTTTGAAAAGCAAATACTCTGATACAGAAAAGTATTCTAAAACTCAAGGGACAAACCCAGCTTTCTACTGGAAAACAAACCATACTGTTACTGAGCTTAGCATTTTGTATTCAAAGATACAAACCACACAGCTTTCTCATGTCTTGAACGGGTCTCCAGTCCTCACATCCCTCTTGCCTCGGAAAAGATGCTGTAGAAGCCTTGTCCTGAATTAAAAGAAACCTAGACTTAATGGCTTCTAGGGCTACAGTAGTGGGTAGTGTCTTCTGAATGAGGCTCTTGTGACAGAGGAAGTTAATTCAGCAGTGGCACAGAGGCACAAACTTGTTATTGTACCTGTTAACAGCATGTTAATAGTATGTTAGCCTGAGCCCAGCATAACCCAGACAGAAATCTAACTTGATGACTAAAGGAGGTATCTATGGAGGTAGCTCACACCCTCCAGAAACAGGAGCAAACACACCTCTAGGTGGCGGTTAAATAACAAGTAATTTACCTGTCAGTGTGGAACACCTCAAGAACTGGCAAAATCTCCTGGGAAGCTGATATGAGGCAGCAGCAGGACTGACTACTTTTACAGAATGGATTTTTGTTTTCATTGATCTATTCTAGGAGCAGGAAAAGAATAGATACCAGGAAACCCAAGTGTTCATGAGTAGTTACATTACAGAACAACAACTGAGGCTATTAATGAACCATTGCAATGCCAGTAACAAACGCCATCCCAAGAACCATCTGAGATACCAGCAATTTCTATCAGCACCAACTCACACAGTAGTTGTCTTTGGTCTCAAACACTTCCTTATGACAAAACGTATCACTACCCATTTCCCTTCACCGAACAGGGCTGCAGACAATTATTTATGTACAAAGCTCATGACAGATACCCAGTATCAGGTGAGATGAATCGTATTACTTTTATCCAAGTATTGAGCCCGTACCTCTGAAGTCTCAGCAGAGGTTAAGCTATCCCAAGAGAGGCTCTTTCTTGAAGCAATACAAACATCTTTGTGATACTCAAAAAAAGCAAAGGACCTTTACTAGATAGATACTTGGATCCTGTTTACAGCTTCCCGGAAGACAACAAATGCATTTCTTAGAATTTAAGAGACTATCAAGCCCCATACAAGTAAGTACAATTGACAAAGTTAGCAGAATAAGAGTGGATGGAATGATTAAATAACAAAGGCCAAGGCTGCTCCCCAAAGATGCACATTAAAATACTTACAAGTATAACAAAATGTGGGGTGGCATTCTTTTTAATAACACCCTCATCGTATCTGGAAGCCTCAGTGTATGTGTTCATGCCTATGAATACCACAAAGGCAAAACCAAAGCTATAGTTCAAGAGCCCAGGGGAGCCCAGCATATATATATGCATATACAGAGCCATTAGGAAATTCACCTTCTTTATTTCATCAAAAATCCCAACTGTGCAACACATCTTACTCTCATGCATATACTCCACACATGAGACTGAAGATTCTAGATGTGTGGAGAACCACAGACATTTGGCGTATCAACCACCATTCTGTGCTGTGGAATACCAGCCTTTGCACTCAGCATTACTTTGAAGTCTCTGCAGAGACAAAGCGATGACAGAATGCCACAGCTCTACATAAACCCAGTGTCAAAACCATGAAGTCTACAAGTCACTTCCTTGCACAGATTCTCAGGGAGATCTTGTAGACAAAGCCAGGCAAAGGAAACTAGACATTTATCTGCACGTTTTAGTATCTCTCACAAACAACCTAGAATTGCAAACAAAACACAAGTAGTTTCACCTTCAGAGTAATACAAACAGGTGAGTCTAGATGGGAACTCACTTAAGCATCAGAAGATGAGCTGCTTTGGAAAGCAATGCTTGTGAATGCTGGTCACTACTACATGCTTACATAAGCAAATATAACTGCAATTCTGGAACACTGCGGAGTTTTCTAGTTGTGTTTCATGTTACAAATTACAACCTCAAACACTTTCGTGTGGATGACTGGGTGGATTTGGTACCTCTTTGTTCAGCCAAGGCAGAGCACTCCTATTGTTTGTGGTGCTCTTTACACTAGATTAGGTACATCTATTACCTAACACCATGGTGGAGCACTTTGATAAAGCATGGTCGGAGCTATATCCACGAAAAGTGGTCAAAATAAAATCACAGAATGGTTTGGAAAGGACCTTAAAACTCATCCAGTTCCAACCCCATGGGAAGGACACCTTCCACTAGACCAGGTTGCTCAAAGCCCCATCCAGCCTGGCCTTGAACACTGCCAGGGATAGGGCAGCCACAGCTTCTCTGGGCAACCTGTGCCTCACCACCCTCACAGGGAAGAGCTTCTTCCCAAATATCTGATCTAAATCTATCCTGTCAGTTTAAAGCCATAATGACCCTTCCCATATCCATACCACAGTTAGATTCCTTCAGCTCCTTCCTAAGGATGACTTTTTAGATACAGATAAAGCTATTGTTCTATACTTTGTCTGGGCAACAGTACTTCAGTGCTGTTGAAGATCATGAACGGTTGACTGCTTAAAAATTCTGTTCTGCAACCATCAACTAAGGAACCTGAAAAGCAAAGATTATCAATTCAGAGAGCTTTTAAAGAAGCGGAAGGGGAGGGTAGTGTTTCTGAAGCTTGCAGGAGTTGAGAAAATGCTACAGAAGCTTTTACATTAATCCTGATCAAGTTCAATGAGGACAAGCAAGATGAGACCTCCAAGTACGCCCTGGAACAGACCTACCTATCAGGCTGGCACTGCAACTCACTCACTGGTAAAATGGTTGTTAACAAGGTAAAAGCAACTGCACAAAGTTGCTCCATGCCACCTCCAGCACACAGAGCAACCCCATCTCCTGGTCTGTTGTTCTCATTTACTTGAACTGAAAGGAAATAAAGATGACTAAAGTTGGTCTGTAAAAACAGCAACGCAAATGCTACTCTCTTGCATTACAGAGAGCCAAGGTTGATGCTAAATGTGCTACTCTTTTCTCCATATAGCGGCAGTCCAAAGAAGGAGAAAAATTCTGAGCTTGAAACTTTGAGAAGAGTGCAAAAAGCAACCTGTGGGGAAAAACTGGCATGGGTTAGGCTGAGAGGAAATTTAAAATAAAGAATACTTTAAAAAAAAAAACCAAACCCCAAACAGCATGAACAAGAGAGATGATATTATATATAGCGCAATTTTTGTAGTTGGAACCAGTGTTGAGATAACTGACTTGACTTACTAGTTCTACTCACATTACCAGTATCTTACCCTTAACAGAGTATTTTCCAGATACATGAAAATTTGGATTTCTGCAAATACAAGATTAACAATATTTAGCAAAGTGGAAACTGGGTATTTTGTTACACTGCTTCAGCTGCATCTAAACAAACTGCAGCATCAACCCCTATGGTTAAGGAAGTTTGTGTCACAGACGTTTGGATATAATGGTGCTGGGCTGGTCTTGGTACCCCTCATTCTCTATTGGGTTTGGCTTTTGAAACATTTTCTAAGGCAAAATTTATTAAGAGAGGAATTTGTTACATGTAAAGTTTTAACTTTTCTTGTTCAAAAGGAGGAAAACGTAACACCCTCTTTGAAAGGATTTTCATGTTTTAAGAGGTTATTGAGATTGAAGAACACTGCAGTAAACAACTGAAGGTTTTAAAACCCAATGCATATAACTAACATCCTCAAAGTAACAAGTTTGAAACTTCAGAAACTTCACTCACCTTCACAGAGTACGTGATTTCTCACACTTATGTTTGCTGCTTTGATAGCTGGTAAATATTGCTCTTGCAGTA
Source organism: Psittacula echo (assembly GCF_963264785.1). NCBI lineage: Eukaryota > Metazoa > Chordata > Aves > Psittaciformes > Psittacidae > Psittacula > Psittacula echo. Next base: position 72,824,712 of record NC_137736.1, read on the forward strand.
CCAAAAAGACCTGGAAAGGTTTTTGATTCTTTCAGGTCAAGCCATCAGCTACAGGATTGTTTTAAACAAAACACAGGCTCCTGTAACAGTATCGGTGGCTGCCCGATCATGTTGTACATTTGCAGCTGGAACAACACTACATTTTATAATGTATACCTTAGGTAGTGAAATTGCATCTGAACACGAGAAACATCTTTAAGTCAAGATATGTAAATTTACTGTCATAAAAGGAATGCCATTAATTTTCCATTCTACACACTTAGGTGAAAATTTTGTTAGAAACAAACAAAAACGCGTAAAATCTGCAATAGGCAATAATATACAAAGTTTCAAATATAAAATCATGACTTGTATAGTTTGTCACTTGCATCTTTTCACAAGAGGAAACTAAAAGAACCACACATCACTGAACTTCTACACAAGCTTCTTATGTTTCAATGTCATTTATTGAGGAGTGAACGAGATACTGTCAGACATGCCAAAGAGACTTCACATTCAAGGGCTGGAAGCTGAACAGCTTTCCTCATTGAGTCACTGTTGTTTTGGGGATCTGAAAGTCCGATCAATGAGGTCTTCATGCTTGATGTTTGTCTTCAGTTTTTCATCTTCTGATCTACTAACTTGTTGGGCAGAAGGACATTTTCTACCCTACCAAGACTCACACTCCAATTAATACAATTAACACTAGATGTAGAGAAATGTTTCTCTGTTATAACGTACGTCTACTGCTGGAAGTCTTAAAGCTGTTTCTTAATTCATTATGTCTAATGAGAAAATTCAACTTGTTTCCCTTTCACCATCATAGGGATGGCTTATACCGTTAGAAAAATACTCTTCAGTGCTATTGTAGGGTTTACAGGAAACGTCTTCTGTGTTGTGGGATAGAAACAGATTTAAACACCGTTCTGAAATAATGCTGCTTCTTGCTGCCACTGCCTGTAGGTTGCAGAAGAATGGCCTACACGCACTACAGTTCTGGTTTTACTCAAAAAAGAAACAAAAGAAACCTAAACAGTAGGGTAAACGTTTATTTGGAGTTAGTTTTCTTGCAGATGATAATTAAGGCCCTTCAAGCAGAGTTCAGTAGCTCCTGTATGGCTGCCTGTTGATCTGCATTGAGCTGTGATATGCATTCTGTCCACAGTTGTCCAGATGTCTGGAAAACAAAATGAGAAGTTGTCTTTAAGCAGGCTGTCAAACTTCTAAGGCACACACTAAACTTTCACATGTTTACAAAGCTCAGCATTCACTGGGCTTATTCCTGAAATATATACATATAAATGCCAAAGAGAACAGACTGAAATCTTCAGTTACACAATCCTACACATGCTTAAATAGAGAAGCTCTAAAATTATAAATGGAGGTGAGCTCTGGTTAAACAGCAGTGGAGTAATTAATCTGAAACTCCTGGGAACTCCCTATAACTAAGCGGGTCAAATGACAATTGACACTCTTTAAGTTAACCATAACCTAAACCATGTGCTGCATTTTGCACTGAAGTTTAAAGATCAACAAGGAGGCAAAACTGAACCATGCCTAAATGCAACAGTATCTTTTGGGCAAAGGTGCAACAGTCACATTTCACAGGAAGGGAACACTGTAATTCCATCATAACAAGCTACACACACTACACGTGTATATGCAAAATGCTACTGCCCACACATGGCATTACTCTTTCGTGAAAGGAATGGTAAATTACTTCCCAGAGAGAATAGAATATGTGTAGTAGCATCTATCTGGGTAAGTGTAAACCCACGCTTTGATGCTTCTCAGTATAACTCATCTGTGTTACCACAGCCCTCATCTGAGATGCTAGCTTTTAAACTCACCATCGCTCGGGACTGGTTCTAATGGTACCAGAAAATGCTGGAAATTAAAAAAGGCCGGAAAATAGGATTTATTCACTTATCAACAGAAGCTGGAAGCAACTGGCACCCTGCTTTCTATAGAAGGATGATGACAGGAAAAAGAAAAATTGCACGTGACTGGCTGTAGGTCTTTAGATTAGCTTCTGTAATAGCAGTATACTGGAAGGAAATTAAGAAATGCTTTAATTTATATTTGGTATATTTTATGTTCAGCTCTACTGTAATTGCCCTTTCTCCCACACTTTCTAGGAAAAAAAAAAAAAAAAAAAAAAGGCAAATAAAAATGAATTCACAGAATTCAAAAGAACTTGGAAACAAAGTCTTCAGGTTGGAGTCCGCGTTTTTAAACAGCATTAGGCATTTGAGACTCTCCATGTGCAATGGATTATTGCAGAATCAAATGTGCTCTTCCAGCATTTCGGACACACATTTAAATTAATACTCTACCGAAATATTTCTGGCCTGAGAATACTTAAGCATAAGGAAAAAAGTTTATGTTTCATTCCAGCTATAACCATAATGTTGCTCATGTTAGTTGCTGGCAGTGGAAAAGCTTACTGAGATCATTAGAAAAAAGTCTGCTTGAATCTGGGAAGCAGCAGCAACAACTGGCCGACTGTTAACAGCCTTTAAAGTTCCTACCATGGTATAAAATGTTTACAGCGCTTTACCAAGTCAAAGTACTATGTGTGAAGAGAGAAAGGGTTGGTAACACTATGCTAAAATTGTATTTAAAAAACAAAACAAAACAAAAAACCCAAACCCATCACCTTTAAGATGCACAGCCTGAACGTAAATCGTTCTACCAATGCAGAAGTCTCATTTCCATATTAATGTTCCTACTATTCCTGGCCAAAAATGGACTTTGCTACACACAACTGATCTCTACATGTATGGGCTATTGTATTGTTAAAAATCAACTAACCTTGAGCATTTAAGGTAAACAAATGCATTCGCATACCCTAATACAGAAGTTCCATATCCAAACTAAGCACTAACAGTCCGGATTCATGTCTGCTAGCCAGAATCCAGAACAGCCACTCACACCACTTTCACTTTGGAACTTTGCTTGATTTCATTCTTTTTATACCTTCAGAGTTTTAAACAGGTCATTTTCTACCAGACATAATGGATCTCACAGGCTGATATACTCATCCAAGTGAATCATTTGCAAAATGAAGTATTCCTAAAGTTCTTGAACGTGAGTTTTGCCAAAGCACGTAAGGTAGAATGGACAACAACTGAACTGCTGCTGCTCTAAATCCTCTACATGTTTTTATCAGCTATATGTTTGTGCTGCGGTTTTCTCACACTAAATCCAACACATAGCACTGTACCAGCTACTAGAAAGGAAAATAACTCTATCTCAGCAGTAACTAGGACAGCTCACCAGGCACACTACTTAATATCATTAGGTGCTGCAAACTGTCAAGTGCATCTACATGATAACATCTGGCCCTGGGTCAGGTCTGCCTTATAAGCCCTATCACTTACAAAACTGTAGAGAGGCGCTGCTTAAATACTTAAGACATCCCCATCAGCCATCACTGTAAGTACTTGTTACGGCATAAAGGAAGCGAACCTTGAGGCAGCTCCCCAAAGGTAGGAAAACCTTGAACAGCTGCCTATATCTGCACTGGCTTAAAGAGGGCAGTAGTAAAATTACTTGTGGCTTGCACTCATTCTCTAGCAAAAATCCCAAGACTCTACCGTATTACTAGGTCACCACAGCGTGCTGGGGACCCTTACAGAAACCATAAGTATGTTGGCTCTAATCCCACAGTACAGTTCACTGATACAAAGATATGCAGATTTCTCTCCAAATTTTAATTTCTGGCTCAGAAAACGTTATGAAACAACCCCACAACCAACCTATACTGGCTAGTACGTTAACCATCTAGCTGCATGTATTTTTTGTTTGTTTGTTTTTAAATTAATAAGCTTCTGAAGTTTATCAAAAGAGATTCAAGTGCAAATACTACCAAATTTTATCATCAATGGTTCAAGGAATGTCCAAGGATATTCAAGATCACTGGTTGAAGTACTATTCTTTAAGGAGGTAAGGCTCTCAAAACTTGTTTAACAGTTCGGTTACTTGTGAAAGCAGATTCCAAATGTTCCCTTCATACCTAAGGCTAGCATTTACTTACCTGCACTTGGCGAACAACATTAGCCAACCGCTTGATACATGGATCTTCATGTTTAATAGCTTCATGAATTTCACCATCTGCTATTATACCAAATATTCTGGGAAGGTTGGAATTGTTGGGACCGAGGACAACTGGGTTGTTGCTGTTACAATCAAAACATAATACAAATAAATTAATACGTAACTAAAAAAAAAAAAAGTAAGCATTTTCCATGTTAGTGGAGTGATTTTGAAATATTTTATTCTAAAGATGCTTATTTACATTTAAGTTTCACACAGCTGAGTAAGTACACACAGCTTCATTGCCTGCTGACAGAATGTTCCTTCTCTGGTTAATATTTAACCAGCTGACTCTTTAATCGGCCCACATTTTATCAAGAAAAAGTTCTGAACTGTACAGAATGGATGAGTTCCATGCAGGCAGAACTGTAAACAGCGTGACAAAAATACTCTGCCTAAGAGGGCTTGTTCCTCCCTCTCACAGTGCTGCAAGGGGAATGAGATTGTGTTACTGGCATGGGGAGAACCAGAGACTGCAGCTCTCTGCCAGCACTCGCAGACAGCAAGTTCTACTCTCTCTTCCCAGCCAAGTGTTGGAGTAAAGAAGTTCTGGCAACCAGGATCTGCGTGAAGAATATGATCTACTTCCAGCCCTGCTACCTACCACTGCTGGAATGCAGAAGCTGTGAATGTAGGACTGACAGAGATCCAGGGAAGTAACATTGCAAGGCTGAGTCACGTGCACAGAGCTGGGTACAAAAGCATGCTAGTACTGCAATTCCCAACTTCTACATACATCTGTATATGCATACATGTCAGTATTATTATGGTGTCTCTACACAATAATCAGCCCAGGGATCTCAGTTGCTGCTACCACCTTGCCTTAATAAAGCACCAAGAGACACAAGGTATTCACATAGCAGAAAAGACTATAGGAAATCTAAGTTACTTCTTTTCTATTTTTCTACTAAGATATAACATGGTGTCAGCCACAGCACGGCTCCTACATACTGTTTCAGAAGCTGACATTCTTCCACTCAATTATGAAGTGCAACTTGTACCCACACTGTAAGATTATCTTTTTTTCCTCCATTGACTTATTGGAGTGAGCACAAATCTAAAGAACAAGCTGTGGTACAAGATGTTTTCAGCAATAACTGAATTTATTATTAAAAACTTAAGGGAGATAGCACTTTACCATGAATTTCTCTATTATTTCTCTACTTCATATTTTGTTTTGTTGATACTACAGCTTTTGGAAAGCAAAAAGGTGCAGATCTACTTTAAAAGGTTATGAAAAGAAGGCTGCAAGGACATGTGTGCTGCTCTTAAGTAAAAAGGCTTGCTCAGTAATGTTGATACGTAAACAGAGTAACAAAAATCTTCCTGGAATTTTCTGTAGAAGTTCCCAGCTGATAACTTTTCCATCACATACGTAAAAAATAATTCTTGGCTGCTTTAATAAAGCCATACGGGCATTGGTTAGGATAAGAACACTATTTTAAAAAACCAGCAACACCACAGTGGAAGGGTCAGTTCTGACATTCCAAATGTCCTCCCTAAAGCATGTGCAAATTAACCTGGCAGTTTCTCAGATTTGGAAAATGAATGCAAGGAAAGAATCTGCAAACAAGCTTACTTTCTGCATTGATGTCAAGACTTTGCCTTACCTCTCAATCAAGTCACACAGATAATTGAAAGTATAAACAGCTTCTTCTTTATCTTCATGAAGAGGAAGCCATGATAACCAGTGTGGCAGGACTTCTTCAACATTTACACAGTCAGGCTTGAACTTCATTATCTTTCCTACAGCTGAAATGCAGTTCTCTGTTGCATTGACATTCTCTTTGGTTTTGGCATCTGGTGACTGAATGACTCTCACCAGCAATGGAAGCGCCTCTAATTGTTAGATAAAACAAGAATAAAGTTTATTGCACAATCAAGTTTTATGTTACAAACATCCCAAATTCCACATCCATGTATTAAAACCAGGATTTTTTTTTTTGTGGCCAAAGCACTAAAATACAGTCATCCTAACGTCCCACTACTAGGCTCTTCACTACTCAAGAATCGTATGAAAAATGGATAGTTAAAGCTATGCAAGGAAACATAAGAAAACAGCTACTGCAGAAGTCTGGATCTGCTTTATACGTTCAGAAAAAAAATAAGAATCTTTCTGTGCAAGTCTGATCTAAAAGACATTGTAGTTTATAGTAAAAACATAGGTAGAAGCATTATTTTTTTAATCTAACAGGCTCTAGAAACACAGGATGATCAAAAGCACTGACGGAGTGACATTCACATTAATTTGGACTGTAGCGCATGTCTACAGCGTATACATGCTGTACATCTAGTGCTAGATATATAAAAATATATATGTATGTACACATACACAACTCCCACCATTAAAAGGTGCACTGGGAAAAGCTCATAGGAGAAATCTCATCTGGTGAATCCACTGGGCATGGTTTAGATGTAAAAATCAAGCATCAGGGAAAATGCAAACTTCCTTGCTAGGTTAATAACAGTTACATTTTTTTAGGTCATGCAGGTAACCACAGGCATACTTAGTGATAGGACAAGGGGTAACGGGTTAAAACTTAAACAGGGGAAGTTTAGATTGGATATAAGGAGGAAGTTCTTTACTGTTAGGGTGGTGAGGCACTGGAATGGGTTGCCCAGGGAAGCTGTGAATGCTTCATCCCTGGCAGTGGTCAAGGACAGGCTGGACAAAGCCTTGAGTGACATGGTTTAGGGTGAGGTGTCCCTGCCCATGGCAGGGGGGTTGGAACTAGATGATCTTAAGGTCCTTTCCTACCCTAACTATTCTATGATTCTAAGTGAAGATTAATGTCACAATTTTAGTTACTCGTATCTATGAGGACTTCAGAGCACTCTACATGCATGCAGGAACAATTGTCCTTGCGTTCTTCTGCTAAAAATATAATGCTAAAGCTGTGAAATTCTGTATCAGCACAGAAAAGAGGTTGCGGAATTGCGCAGAAAGCACACTTCAAAATAACTCAAATTACTGAGAGTGAGATTTCACACTACTTTATTTGCATGAGTAAGTAGCAGCTTTGCAGTTAAGAAATACACAATGACACTTGCTATATTAACTTCACGGAATGAGATTTGTGAAGAATTTAGCAGCTATGGAAAAACAGAATTAACCCTAAGCTAGACAAGGATACTTCTATGGGGCTGATAAACTTTACAGAACTGCAAAAACTTGGTCATCAGACCTGCTAGCTTGTGTACTGAATGCAGGGTAACAATGCTGGACTTTTCTGCAAAGCCAAATTTGTATCACAGAAGTCTACTATGTCCAGGCACAAATTCATTCATGTACATACATAAGAATTTAAAACACTTTGAGGTGCCTGCTAATAAGCTGGATGCTGTAAACTAGAAAGTTTTTTATCTAAACATCAACTAAAGGAGAAGCCGAGCGTCTGAGTTTAATCAAAGCTTATTTATCCAAATTCAAAGAAAAGGATTAAAGTTGTTACAAAGTTTAAGTGGGCCAAGGTGAAGTCTAATGAACAAAAATTAAAATTAAGACTTGAAGAGATGTTAAACTTCCCCAAAACTTCAAAAGCAGAACTGTCTTGACCCCAGTCTCTATCCCATTAGTTTTAGGACAAGCCATAAAAACCTTACAGAGAAGTTAACAAAGTATTTTTCTAGACAATTTTAAATATTAATGCTCTTAACGGTTCACTGCAATGTTTCCCCCGTGCTTTTTTCTTTTTTTTTTTCCTGAAAGACACCTTATCTTGATTGCCACATGGTGACAGTTTACATTAATCCCTACCGCATGGTTCTTATTTTCTTACATCATTTAATTCAGCTTTTGTTTAAGATTCCTGTGAAACACGTATTTGAAACAGCTGACTAAATATCTGCTTTAAAAAAATAAGAAAATCTTTTATAAGGGATGCTAGTTAGTGCACAAAATGAACTTTGTTGACTGGCAAGAAGAGTGCCAGGAGACAACCACTTCTTTAAATTCCAGATGAAGTTTTAAAGAAACTCAAGACATTCAGAAAAAGCAAAATGTTTCTGATAGGTATTATACTGATTTCATTTCTTAGTCACAAAAATCAGACTCCTTTTTATATAATGGGAAAGCAGAGTGACACATTAGTTATTAGCATTCTAGGCTACTGTTAACAATCTAGTTCCAAACCCCTGCCATGGGCAGGGACGCCTCACCATAAACCATGTTGCCCAAGGCTCGATGCATGTACATACCTGTGCAAAAAGGACGATAGCTGTCTCCGCCAAACTGTGCCATAACTCCAACACCATAGGCAGCTGCTTGCCTAACCTCTGGGCTGTTGTCACATATTGACTGGAGCATTGGCCTCAGGAAGTATTCAGCGTACTTGAACGAGGAGGGGCTGCAGTGCTCTACAATATCGTCAAAAATGCACAGCCCCCACTGCCTGTCAGGCCACGGCCTATGTGGACACTGCATCAAAACCAGGTAATATTTAAGCCACCTTAAAACTGGTATTTTGTACAGTCAGCAATTAGATCAACAGAACAATCACAGTAACAGTGGTCTGGTAATATTGTTAAAATCCTCCTGGATTAAATTTAATCTTACAAACACACAATTTTCTCCTGTGATACTTGCAGCGATACCATAAACAAAACAAAATCCAGGTGAATATCTGATAGAATATACAAATTATCTATCAAGTTCTCTAAGATTCCAGTATGTTAAAGATTCCAGGCCTATCAACACATCAGAGCAAGCCAGGTACTTACAATTAGGTTGACAATTAGTGGAAGTAGCCTTTCAAACCATGGCAGTACCTTCTCCTTATAACTGCTGAATATTGAGTGCAAAATGTCCGATACTTTAGTCAAAACATAAACGTCATTGTCATCCTGATAAGAAAAGGATACAACTCACATTAAGACTAATGATCTTAGAATTAGTGAAGTCACATGAAATGCCAAGGTGTCTAAACTAATGGAATGAAGTTCAATGATTTGGTTTTGTAAACTCAGTCTTTTAATGTCCACTATTTTTCAACTCTTGATCTCATCACAAAAAGATATAACAGTTTGGGCTGGACGGGACCTTAAGGATCATCCAGTTCCAACCCCCCTGCCATGGGCAGGGACATCTTCCACTAGACCAGGTTGCTCAGAGCCCCATCCAACCTGGCCTTGAACACTGCCAGGGACACAGCAGCCACAACTTCTCTGGACAACCTGTGCCAGTGTCTCACCACCTTTAGAGTAAAGAGCTTCTTCCTATTACCTGATTTAAACCTCCCCTCTTTCAGTTTAAAGCCATTCCCTCTTGTCCTGTCACTACATACCCCTGTCAAAAGTCCCTCTCCAGATTTCTTGTCTTCCCCTTTAAGTACTAGAAGGCTGCTGTAAGGTCTCCTCGGAGCCTTCTCTTCTCCAGGCTGAACAAGCCCAACTCCTCTCAGCCTGTCTTCACAGAAGAGGTGCTTCAGCCCTCTGAGCATCTTCGTGGTCCTTCTCTGGACCTCTTCCAACAGGTCCATGTTCATCTTGCACTGGGGGCCCCAGAGCTCAACACAGCACTGCAGGTGGGGTCTCACGAGCAGGGCAGAGGGAGAGAATCCCCTACCTCGGCCTGCTGGTCACACTCCTTTTGATGCAGCCCAGAACATGGTTGGCTTTCTGGGTGGCAAGCTCACAGTCCTGGCTTATATGTAATTTTTCCATCAACCAATATCCACAAATCCTTCTCCACAGGGCTGCTCTCAATCCACTCACTCCCCAGTCTGTACTAATACTGGGGACTGCCTTGAACCAGGTTCAGGCCTCTGCATTTGGCTTTACTGAAGTTCACAAGGTTCACTCCTCATGCTTTTCAAGGCCCCTCTGAATGGCATCTTTTCCCTCAGGTGCATTAACTGCACTACCCAGCTCGGTGTCATCTGCAAACTTGCTGAGGGAGTACTCAATACCACTGCCTATGTTGTTAATAAAGATATTGAAAAGTACTGGTGCCAGTAGAGACCCCTGAGGGACACCCCTTGTTACTGATCTGTTTGGACATTGAGCTACTGCATGCAACTTTTTGGACATGGCCATCCAGTCACTCCCTTGTCCACCAGACAGCCTTCCATCAAATCTCTATCTCTCCAATTTAGTAACAAGCATGTTCTGTGGGACCATGTCAAAGGCTTTACAGAAGTCAAGGCAGATGACATCAGTTGCTCCGTCTTAATCCACCAATGCAGCCACTCTATCATAGAAATCACCAGATTGTTTGGGCATGATGTGCTCTCTGTGAAGCCACATCAGCTGTCTCTAATCACTTCCCTGTCTTCCATGTGCCGCGACAGAGCTTCCAGAAAAATCTGTTCCATGATCTTACTGGGCACAGAATGAGTCTGACTGGCTGGTAGTTCTCAAGAGTCCTACTTTTTACCTTCTTAAAAATGTAAGTCAATCACTATTGTGTAGGACCTGAAGGTTTGTTTCAGGGACAGAAAAATTCTAGCACGATAAACACTGTCTTGTGCAAATTTACTGCTTCAGTAGATTTCCTTCACAGAAGACAGAAGGTCCTTTTCCTCTTCTGTACCTTACAGATACTACAACAAGCTTTTATTGAAAAGTAAACAGGTAACTGCTTTTGTGACAGAAGATTGTAGCAAAAACGTAAGAATATTAATCCTCTCCTCTTGCTATTTCATTTTTCACCTTGCTCAATTATTGCATCAAACTGGTGAAGTAAAGATCCTTAGTTCAGATCCAGCTATCAATTCGTATTATAGCTGCAAGCAAGGATTGTTCTCTGGACACACTTCCATTCGGAAAACCCTTTTTGTTTTAAAGCAAGTTCTGCTGTACTTGGTATGGCTCTTCTAATCAGTTTATACTTTAAAAGGCAGGCGAAGAGAATACAGCTAGTTTCTGGTCCCTAGTGAGAAACTGGTAAGTATTTCTCATGTAACAGACAGCTTCTCAGAACCGGATATTTAAACCTTCCTGGTCAGCCAACTCTTGCATTGTCAGGGCATAATTCAAGCAGTAGCTCTGGAAAATACACATGAACAAAAATTCAAAAAGAAAACTGCTGCAGCACACTGCAAGGTCCACCTGGCCCGGTATTGCTTACTAACAGCCAATAACAGGGGGAGAGCTTAGCATATGCCTTCTCTCTATCACATCAGCAGTTTAGTTATTGCCTAAGCTGGGGCTGTATCTGGATATCTTACAGAAATTACTGTTTGAATGTCTTTTGTGACTTCTGTACTCCCTTATATTTCTGCTGCCTTGAGGTAACGGCTATATAAACATATTCTGGGACCTAAGTTGTATATCCGTTGCCACATGTTAATTTGGTCTATATGGCAAATGACATTCTGGTCCCACTCCTACTTTCACAGAGTAATGCAGACATGTCTTCCTTGCAGTCTTAAAAAAAAAAAAATAAAAAAATCAGCAAGCTCAAATAGAAATTAAAGCATTTTTAAAATGCCTTGCAACTCTGTGCAGAATAGGGATTCAGCTTTTCTGAAACTGCTGCTTGCTAGCATTTTCTCTCATTATCAGTACACAGTGACACGTAAGAAATAAAGGTAAACTGCTTAACTCACTGTCTACAAGAATGAACAGTAAAGTAAATAAGAAAAAACAGAAAACAGGAAAGGCTCTTGGCTCAGAACTTGAGTTTTGTGATTTTTTTGATCCCAAGCAGTATGTAGGTGCCAGAACTCTCTCCTTTTGAATGCTGGCCTATTGTTCCCAAAGAAAATGGGGTCAAGAACTGTATTGTTATTTCTGAAAGTATTTACATATGGGTGCCTGATCTGTTAAGAAAGATTCTGGATTCTGTATCCAGGTTAAACTCATGCGAACAAGCTGCACAATTCAGCTTCACAAACTTCACACCTGCACTGTGGCAAAAAAAAAAAGTGTTCCAGTTCTTCAATTTACTGAGCATCCTTTACATCTCTTGTCATAAGCAGCAGTGACTTCTTATTCTTTATTACTCTTTCCATACCAATGATGATTTAATAGAACTATTGTATCTCTTCTACAGTCACCTCAACTTTAAATTAAAAAAGTCAGTTTGGCATCTTAGCGGAAAAGCATTCACTTTGGTATTCCCTCATAAGCAAACACATTATGTCAGCTATTCATCCTGCTGTCCTCCTCTGATACTATTTTAGTTCTACTCTTTTCGAGACAGGCTCCTAACCTGACATGCCAGAGGTATGCTCAAGATTAAGAGCCACCTAGGTCATAAGGCACGAAGAAAAAAGAAGTCAGCAGGGCTAGGCTTCAGATAATCACTAAATAGCCTGCTGTAAAGTGCTGTATTAAAGTCATCTAAGAATTGTTTGAGAGGATTAAGAAAATTAAGAGCCGTATCTTGAACTTCCTCCTTCAGTATACCAGACAAGGATACGTTCTGTATTCTATAATTCACTCATGTAGTGTGACCTTTTTCTTACTGAAAGTTTTGAAGGAATATGGTAACATATATTCTTCCAGAAAAAAATAATTCTGCAGATGCACTACGCTTTAACTGAGTAACATAGCATATCCATGTAATGTAGTTTCATCCTGGTGCTCTGTACATTGAAAAGCTCCCCAAACAAACTTACCTCATCTTGTAATGACTCTTCAACTTGTTCATCATAGTCTTCATCTTGTCTTTTCACTGAGTTAAAAAAACAAATATTAAACCATTACATTTCTACATAAAAAGCCTGTGAAAGAAAAAAAAAAAAAGAAAAGAACAACAAATTTAGAAAATAGGAAACAATAGCTGAAGATGTAACAGGAATTTTGTCTTTAAGGAGCTTCAAAGAGCTTTCACAGAGAAACAAAAAGTATAATGAGACAGCTCAGTTTAGGAATGCATGTAAAAGCACATGAAACAGAAATATACACACCACCGTGTCCACAAGGACAAGAAAAATGCACAGAAATAAGAAGCTACCAGCACTGTCTTCAAGTAAATCTGTCCACCAACTTTTGATTCAACTGCAGAATTTCTGCAAATGATGTCATCTTCATCTTCCCAGAGCTCACAAATGTACCTCATGGATTGTGCTGTTTCAAAGCCCAATTACCTTACATAAATATGTAAATTAAAGAAATCTGAACTAAGCTTTTTTTGTGTTCAGAAATTATTAGGAATTCTGCTTTAAAGAACAGCCATATACTCACGTCAACAGGAATTTGTATTAACTTACCTTGTCTTAATTCTTGGTTTTTAAAGTGCTCTTCTAGTTTTCCTTTCAGTATTCCTCCAAGTTCTTCAAAGTGTTCATTGTTAAGGCATCCATCTCCCATTACATCAATACACTAGTGAAATAAAAGGATCATTTTTTCAGCTTTAAGTTACATGAGCAGTTTCAATTAAATCTAAGCACACAATATTAATACATGCTCTGCTTTAAGTGATCATTAGTAGAAATGATACTAATAGAACATTCACACTGCAATCAATGCTCAAGTTATACAAGGCAGGTATAGTACCACTGCACATTCCATGCACAGAACTTCAGTGCTTTCTGTTTAAAAATGAATAAATCCAGTCATTATTTTAGGTTAATACTTTGGTATTTTGGTTCTTTAAAAAAAAGTACAACTAAGTTTTTCAATCAGCTATAATATTTACAGCCAAGCCAAAACTCACAGAGGAAGCTTTGCAATTCTTCCAGCCATTTAAATGAATATCAAACTCATGTGCTTTCTTACTGTAAAAAGCTACAAACAGTAACACCACTAAATTTGTAGGGAAGAAGTTACCTTTGCAAAAGAATGCATTATTTCTGAGAGGACATCTGAATCTGGTTCTGTTCCAATGGCTTTGATGAGCGCATCACACATGAAGTGCCACATCTGTGTGAGGTACTCTGGCCCACGAACTCTAGCACATTCAAGAAGCAGGGGCATTGACTCTGCTGCTGCCACTCGAACACGTTTCATTATTAAGGAAATAAAACAACCAAGGCCAACATAAAGCACTTAGAATTTAAGCACCCACCACCATAATGAAGTTATTAGTTTTCTACCTAAAAATCTACTTATTTTTAATTGTAGTGTATTTGATTTCTTAATTAGATACAGACTAAAATCACAGAAAAATTAAACTTTAAGTTGTTTCAAGACTGTTTCAAGCCATGACAGAAAAGCTATTCAAGTTCTCCTTCACTTTGTTGGCACAAACATCACTGTCTACTACTTTTTTTTTTTAAGATCATAGATATGTTTGTTTAAAAAGAAACTAGGGGAAAAAGTAGGATACATTGCCTAAAATAGTGTGTAAAACAATGTTCTCTGAAACAATTTCTGCTATAAAGCACAGAATTTTTTAACACTAACACTTTCAGTATGTTTAGGAAAACAATAAGCATGACTTTTGATTCTTCCAAACTAAGTTTCTGTTTTCACAGTAGAATTTGTTAATAGGATATCATCATGGAAATAGAACTTCAACAAAGGAACCATCAGCTTTACAACTTGTTCTGTGTACTCCACGAATCCTTCTTTCAGCTCTTTTGCATAGCAAACCTGAAAAACAAAGCATGGAAACACCACCTTTAAGGGAAAATACTGTCACAGATGTTTTCTCACCCATGTAATGGTGAGAAAGATTGTTACAAGTTTTTTTAAATTTATTTTTAAAAGCATGCAATAATCCATTTATTTATCCCCTCCACTGTGTTTTTCAAGAAACTCTGATAGCACCATAAGTTCTCATCTCAGTCTCAGAGCATTCAAGCATTTTTCAAACCAAATTCAGAAACATCAGTATTCGCTGAAAGGATCTACTCTTCAACATCTCAAATTCTTAAAAAGTTTTGCTAACGAAAGGAAAATGATCTGTTTACCTTAAGAACTGAAGTTTCAAAATAAAGGAACTATTTTTAATCAAGCAAGCCACACACAATGAATTGTCCGAAATCTACTTGACATACCACACAAAGAAAAACAGAACTATTTCATTTGGTACTATAATGAGTATTTTTCCTTACAGATTTTGGCTTCAAACTTGATTGTCCAGCAGTACCAAAACTCTGTTACTCACCAGCATCTGGCAAGCAGTTGCTTTTTCTTCAAGGCCTGCAGTTTTAATTCCAAAACTTTGCTGATCTCCTAGATTTACAAATTCCCAACCATCATCATCACTCATATTTTCCATATCTTGCGCTGTTATACAAAGGGGAAAAATAAATATGTAAGAGCTACAAAATAATTTCAGTACTTTTTTTCAAGCAAACCACCATTTTAAACCTACTGTCTAAAAGAGCTACTTCAGGTTTAATGGATGCAGTCTTCATTAAAGGTCCCATGACAACAGGAAGGTACTGCTGAAATTCCTTTCCGAGAATTTTACACATTCTGGCCCATGCTGAGATCATGTAAGAAATCTGGAAGAGAAGAGTCAGAATTTTCATGTCCCACACTTACTTAAAAGGAATGCATAAAGGAAGAACATTATACAATAGGACTTTTAAAACGAATTTGTCAGCAGTGCATAAAACTTATTTCAAAGAGAAGAACTCATCCAATGTGCTATCCATATAAAAATGCATCTTCAAAAGACACGTCCCCAGTCTGTATTCGTAACAATGCATTAACAGTACCTCAGATCAAAGCCACTATATATGTAAAAATGTGACAGTATCAGATGCACTTGCAATGCAACCATGACTGTCTTGAAAAGTAAACTTTTTTCTGAAACGAATCATTCCCTAAATTTAAGTGATACCACTGAGCCATACGCCTGAAAATAACGAACAGAGCAAAAAAGAGAGCAGCACTGTGCTTTCAGGAGTATTTGTTTTCAAATGCACAAGTCAAAATAGCACTCCACTCATTAGAACAGCTGTCTAACAAGTCTTGTTGGACTATTTATATGGAGGTGACACCAAAGCAATAGGTCATACATGGCCAAAAAAAATAGTTAGTAATATAATAGTTATTATGTATATAATAGTAATGTGTATATATGTATATATGTATATAGTAATATATTAGTTATTATATAAAATAATAGTTAGTAATAGACAAGGAATGATCACCCACATGCTGAAATTTCTTCAGCAAATACAGATCCTGGAAGTCTCATTTCCTAAACACATTTCTGTGAAAGAGTCTAAGGCCATCTTAGGGCAATCAATCCCAATTTATGTAAGACATGCTGAAAAATTAGCCTGAAGGTGTAATTGGGGAAGGGGGGCAGAAACATCACATGTACAAAGAACATTTTTAATGCTAACCAACAAGTTATGCACTGTAATTTTAACATACCTGTGGATCATCATCTTCTAGATCACTGAAGTCTGTTTGTGTCTTCAATAACAGCTGCATTACATCTGATGCATCCTGCATAAACTAGATACAGGAAGCAATTATATGTTTTTAAAAGCAAATTAGGAGGGTACTTTTAATACTTAAATGTACTTTTACATTTAAGTACTTTTTAGACTTCAATGATCACTTAAAATTGTTTGGTGTTAAGTCCAGCACACTGCCAAGACACAAGTTCAAGCTAGAAACAGAATAATAGAATCATAGAATAGTTAGGGTTGGAAAGGACCTTAACATCATCTAGTTCCAACCCCCCTGCCATGGGCGGGGACACCTCCCACTAAACCATGTCACCCAAGAAAAAATGAAGACTGAAATGCAGAAAAATATGAAAACACAAGGTCTTTTTCTGGAAGCATCACCAAGTCATTCTTGTCTTAAGCTTCACTATATCTCTGTTCATACACTTGAAAGCAGAGGAGTATTTAAATCAAACACTACATAAATAAATACTAATATTCCAACAATTCTAACTTCCCCAGATATCCTTCTTACTATTTTGACTCCTTTACGGAACTGGGACAAAAGCTGATAGCATGAGCTACTTACTCATGAGCTTGTAACATTTTAGGTCACATCAGATGCCCCGGTGATGTTACACCTACCTTCTTTTCACTCCCCATGTTCCCAGTAATCCTCCAACAATAATTTATTAAAAGTAGTTATGCTTAAAATCTGTTTAAAATTTAGTTGCATGAATGATAAGTTTAATGGTAGTCCTAAGTCAAAGGAAAGTGCTAGTAATTTGGGGGGGGGGATTTTAGCATTTTTGTACTGTATACTTCAAATTATTTTACTTTGAAATGCTATTTTGTTTTCTTCACTCAGTAAGATGAAAGTGCGTAAACCATAATGCAAACTTGCTATCAGAACACCACTTAACCTGTCCTTCACAGCTGTTTCTCAATATGCTTACAGAAGTACGTTGTAACCAAAAAATAAAAAAATCCCCAAACCTGCCAAAATACGTCAAGCCTCATGACAAATGAGTACTTCTAGTTCTGTTAAAAGCACATTTAAACTTTTCAGGCATCTGCACACAGAAACTGTGCTAAGTTTCCTTCAAACTACATACATCTTACTAGCCATTCTGATTCTGCCCAAATGAAATGATCCAGTATTTCTCTTGAGGCAAAAAACCACTCCAAATGAAGAAAAAAAAATAAAATGAGTGCTTTCAACACTGCTCAGTGTGAAAAGACTAACTCAGGCTGTAATATTTTCATAGGATTCTATTAAGAATTCGTGCATCTAAACAGTAAGACTGTCACCTAAAAAATGAGAACAGGAAAACAAGCATAGAAATCAGCAACAACATAGCTGTATGTGTAACAAGTGAATATATTAATTCAATGTTAACTCTGCAAAAAGGGGCATTCTGAAGTATATTTAGACCATCAGATAAGACCTAAGCTTACCTTTTCTTTACCAACAGCAAGACCAATTAGGCTGATGCATTCAATAGTCTTTCCTCGTAAAAGTCTTAATTCCTTCTGAACGGCATTCTCAACAATGTGTTTTAGAGAGGGCATAAATAAGTCATAGTAGGGAACAAACTTCTCCTCTGCTGTATCTGCAACTGATGCAATTGAAGTCACAACTTGCTCCAAAACTAGCTTAGTGCCTTTCTGTATCAACTTGGAAAGAGGAAGAATAAAGTGTTATATTTCTACAGCACATTCTTTACTTAAAAGCATGCCAAATGTAAAAATCTGCTCTTGTACATCCTAATTATGTCAGTTTAGACCAACATCTGCAGCTATGTTGGTCCAACATCTGCTTATTTCAGAGGTCTTAATTCAGCTATACTTATTCCCTGTGACAAGCCTACACTCCATGAAACAATTTTTCAGTATATTATACCTCTTGTAATTTTATCACCATAGTGGAATGAAGATGCTTCACGAGATTATCCAAATATGGAATAAGCAGTGACTTAGGACAATCTTCAGTGAAGTTTATGAGTGCTGCAGCTGCATGGGCTTGAACACGCTGGTTGCCTTGATCCTCCATGGTTTGCAGAAGAGCTGCTATCACCTAAAGGAAACGTTTATTTTCAGAGAATAAGTTTCTGAAGGGGACATACTTTTACTACTTCCTCCCCGCATCGTACTACTTACCTTCTCATGAAATTTCTTTTGAAAACCAGGTGCAAAGTCAGTTGCCATTTGTCCGATAGCATTACAAGCAGCATATCTTACTCTTGGATGCTGAAAAAGCATTTCCCTCAAATAGTTAACAAGTAGTTATGAGAGCAGAAATTAAAACATTTTGAAATTATTAATAAACATATACTCACAGGATCTTGAAGGAACAGCAAAACAAAATTAACTATCTCATTTAAGATTCCCTCCATCTGTTGATGGCAACCTTCTCCAATGGCTGAGAGAGCCATCAAGCCAGCATGCCTGTATTTCCAGTCAGCTACAGAGGAGTAAAAATGAAAATAAATGTTATTCATTTTGGAAACTAAAAAGACAAACCACCTTTTTGGGGGGCAACAGAAGGAAGAAGAATGAAGAACAGAAGTGGGAAGGAAAATTGATGCATCTACTTGATTTGTCAAATACTTTTCATTTTTCCTCATACATACTTCCAGAGATGCACAAAAATTTGAGTATTTAATCCAGGCCAAATCCAGACCTAGAAAAAAAAGAATTCTTAACTGCTAGTACAAGTATGTACCATAGTTCTAACACTTGGAACCAGCATGTTAAGTAAGCTAAGCAGGGAAGCATCAGGACAGGATTTCTTTTTCCCCTTCCCATATATATATATACACACACATATTTATATATATAATATGTGTGTGTGTGTGTGTGTGTGTGTGTGTGTGTGTGTGTATGTGTGTGTGTGTGTGTGTATGTGTGTGTGTGTGTGTGTGTGTGTGTGTGTGTGTGTGTGTGTGTGTGTGTGTGTGTGTGTGTGTGTATGTGTGTGTATGTGTGTGTATGTGTGTGTATGTGTGTGTATGTGTGTGTATGTGTGTGTATGTGTGTGTATGTGTGTGTATGTGTGTGTATGTGTGTGTATGTGTGTGTATGTGTGTGTATGTGTGTGTATGTGTGTGTATGTGTGTGTATGTGTGTGTATGTGTGTGTATGTGTGTGTATGTGTGTGTATGTGTGTGTATGTGTGTGTATGTGTGTGTATGTGTGTGTATGTGTGTGTATGTGTGTGTATGTGTGTGTATGTGTGTGTATGTGTGTGTATGTGTGTGTATGTGTGTGTATGTGTGTGTATGTGTGTGTATGTGTGTGTATGTGTGTGTATGTGTGTGTATGTGTGTGTATGTGTGTGTATGTGTGTGTATGTGTGTGTATGTGTGTGTATGTGTGTGTATGTGTGTGTATGTGTGTGTATGTGTGTGTATGTGTGTGTATGTGTGTGTATGTGTGTGTATGTGTGTGTATGTGTGTGTATGTGTGTGTATGTGTGTGTATGTGTGTGTATGTGTGTGTATGTGTGTGTATGTGTGTGTATGTGTGTGTATGTGTGTGTATGTGTGTGTATGTGTGTGTATGTGTGTGTATGTGTGTGTATGTGTGTGTATGTGTGTGTATGTGTGTGTATGTGTGTGTATGTGTGTGTATGTGTGTGTATGTGTGTGTATGTGTGTGTATGTGTGTGTATGTGTGTGTATGTGTGTGTATGTGTGTGTATGTGTGTGTATGTGTGTGTATGTGTGTGTATGTGTGTGTATGTGTGTGTATGTGTGTGTATGTGTGTGTATGTGTGTGTATGTGTGTGTATGTGTGTGTATATATGTGTATATATGTGTATATATGTGTATATATGTGTATATATGTGTATATATGTGTATATATGTGTATATATGTGTATATATATGTGTATATATATGTGTATATATATGTGTATATATATGTGTATATATATGTGTATATATATGTGTATATATATGTGTATATATATGTGTATATATATGTGTATATATATGTGTATATATATGTGTATATATGTGTATATATGTGTATATATATGTATATATATGTGTATATATGTGTATATATGTGTATGTATATATATGTGTGTGTATATATGTGTGTGTATATATATATATTTATTTTTATTTTTTTTTATTATATCAAAGCAGCCCATGAGCCTATGTCTTACTCTTTAGGTTAGGAGGGGAAAAAGGCCTAGTGAATCAAATATCTGTATTTAAAACAAATACATGATCAGTACTGAACTTTTCCAGCCGTTTCCCCAAGACAGTTTAAGAACATTAACATTCCACCTAGGTATGTAAGGTTTTTCCTGCCTCCAAGTCCTATTTGTCTACTCTTTTGTTTTTTGTTGTTGTTTTTTGGTGGTTTTTTTTTTTTTTGTGATAAACACATATAACAATTTCTTTCCTGAAATAATGCAAGATTTCAACATTCCTGATTATTTATTAAATTCTTGGAATGAAGAACATAACAGTTCAGAACATGTGAATCCTGACAGTCAAGCTTCTGTTTCATGAGGATGAAATAAAATATCATCTTAAGAGAAGGTACAGTGAAGAAGTAGTTTATTCTGCACTAAAGTTCACTGGATGTTCCTAGTTAAGCTTACTCTTGCTACTCTAATTGTATGACTATTAGCATGCATTCCGGACTTGAAATTAATGATTCTACAAAACAAAATACAATTATATTTGGACCATCTGGCTACTCAATCCAAACCCAGTTGTTCTAAATTATTATTTCAGTAAACATTCGTGAGAAAAATGGTTCACAGCATTTAAAGCTGAAGTGTATAAAAGATACATCGAGTAGCTAAACATGAAGACCTAAGAGGTATCAAAGGTTCTGAAAAGGACAGAACTGTGAAAAAAAGAAAATGCAGCTACTTACGATTCTGAAGCATCTGCATAATATGTTCTTTAATCATAGGTAAAACAAGTTTTCCTCCGAGGCCACATGCCATCCTGTCCAGTGCACTCTCACCAGCAACTGCATTGCTAAATATCAGTTACAGAAACATCAGTGGTTTGGTAACTACAATAAAACAGTCCAGCAGGGCACAGAATTGCCTTCTCCTGCAGTTCTAGTCTTCAAACTTCTGCCATCTGAATACACTAGAGCCTCCGTAAGGAAATAAAGCGTACCCAAACCTAAAAGCATGCACACTAGTCACAAAACAGTTACTTACCCTCTACTGAAACATCTATTATTTGTAGCCTACTGATTAAGTCTAGTACCAAAGAAACTTAGGCCTTACTAGCACTGAAGACATAGACTGAATTTTGCAACAATTACACATACCTAGAAAGCTGAAACGAAGTTTGCAATGAATTACACAATATTACTGGCCATCAGCTTTTTGTCATGAGAATATGAACCAGTTCAGACTTGCTGTGAATCAAGTGAACCAGAAGAATTCAAGCTTTGGCACATAAGAGACCTTTCTTGCACAGCTGCACTATCAGTAGTCTAGAAGCATATTCTCTTGCCAATGACTCAGGCAGAAAACATCCAGTCCAGGTGAGGAATCTGTGACTCCCAGACAGTTGCGGAACTGAGAATCAACCAACATTATCTTTGTAAAGTGATTTGTTCCACCCAATAAAATTATTCCCTACAGAAAAGCAAGAAGGTTTCCAGGATACAGATAACTACTGGTACAGATATTACAGTCCATCCTAGACACCCATGCTGATGGAAAAGCTGAGTAATAGTTCAGAAAGGGATGACTCTCCCTCTTCTTTCATGTATCAGCCAGCTGGGTCAGAAATAGAGGTCTTCAAATTATTATGCTTGAATCCCCAGCTCTCATTACAAACTATAAACAGTCTAGAAACTCAGAAGCTGTGAACAGCAGTGCTAGTGCAAAGATATTTTACAATTACAATATTGTAATTTTTCTTCTAACTAGTCATGTTCAAATAAACAGACACATCACAAGGAAGGCAACAGAGCAGGGATACCCAGGTTTAGACTGGAGCTAAAGTAAATGGCACTAAAATTAACAGCAGCTTTTTTGTGAAATTATATTCTTTGAGCTCTTCCTCCTCACCATGAATTCATACGTTCAGTTTGAGGAAATAAAGACAGTCTATCTTAGAAAAATGACCACATACCTCCCTGCAACGTTTGCAAGGCTTTTGCCAGGAGAAGAGGAAGCTGGATTAACCTTTTCCTCCTTTAGAATTTCACTGCTCTATGAAGTCAGAGCAACAAAAACCTGGAAATGCTAAAATATTCCCTGCAGCTTTTGTGTAGGCTGACTCACATCCCCCTTAGATTTGAACACACCCTAACTAGACTACAGCCTGATGATCATTTCATGGACTGAACAGAAATTCCAGTCTTTTTAAGAAGCTACAAAGACTCAAGCACTCAAAGAAGTCAGCATGAACATCAGCTTACCAACAACTTTCCACAAAAGTGGGAAACACAAAGCAACATGAGTGAGAAAAAACTACCACCACACACACCATCATCAGAGACTAGCTGATGTCCAGTGTTTTGTGTCTAAGCCTCAAGCTCCCCTATTACTTTGTGGTCCAAAGGAGCTACATTTCTCCTTCAGGCTAAGGTTGCCAAGCATAACTTGTTTTCTGATCTTTGCTCACTCTACTTGAAACTTGTAACAAAACAAAACAAAAAGGGGGGGGGGAGAAATGGTCACTCAAAAATCCATAGACAGCTAACTTGTGTTTAGAAGCACTAAGTTACTCTGCTGACAAAGACAAATTGGCATGCCTCAAGTGGATGATTCAGAGCTCTTACTAAGCTGCCTAAAGCAGGATGTCTGAATAAACTCCACACCCTGAAAGGCTTGATGAGGATTTGAACTTTAATGTTCTATTTCCTCTTGAAATTTAGCTGAGTGAAAAGACTCAAATATCTGACAAACCTGAATGCAGCAGTGTCTGACAGTTCTACCTGTATAGCAAAATTCCAAAGTTGAGGAAACTAAACCCATTAAAAAGGTGAGAAAGGGAAGAAACAACAGCTTACTTTCAATTCCATAATCAAGTGGAACAGAAAAACAGTATTCCAAGTCAAGTAGAAATTAAGTGGGTTCTTCCATAAATTCCTATGCTTTGGTTTTGTTAAGTGTCTTTATATGCCTGATATCTAGTAGAAGTCACTATGTGGTTCAGTGGTAATCAACGTCTTTTCTACTGTCAGTCTTCCTATGTGTTAGGAATAACACATACACTTCTCAATGTGTTCAGTGGCAAATTGTTTTAAAACACTAATTACATCTGAGCCTTGAAGGAGTTGGCAGATGTGGCAAAAAAAGCACCTAGACTGGTAAATGAATATCCCTGAATTACAGAAGTCTGGAGATAGTTATCTTCTATACATATTTCTGCTTCTACTTCATTCTAACTGTATTTGGTCAAGAGCAGATGTAACAAGATGCTGTAGACAACTCACTGCCATTCTAGTGAAAATCCGGAGCAAGCTACAAAGCATGCAGGAATAAGCAAATCAGAAAGATCAGAAGATCTTTAGTAGATCTTTCTTGCTTAAGACACAGCAAGATAAATTACTGCTAGCCATAGCAAGGTATGTAAAATAACAATAAAATTGTATTTTTGAGCTAGATGAAATCCAGCAAGGAATTCCACTATGCATTCTTATATCCTTTCAAAGGTAGGCAGCTTTTCTCTTTAACATCATCTTTTCAAGGGCACAGATACAGAAAAATATGAAGAGATTGGATGTAGATGATTAAACTGGTCAATGCCTCTCAGCTTTGGCTCCAGCAAGCTTTAGGGTTTAAACAGTTAAAAAGTGATGACTCAATTTAAAGGGTTAAGAAGCGCTGACTTCTGAACTGAGCAACATAAATGACAGAAGAAACAAGTCTGAAACGTTAAAACAATGCAAAACTGCAGACAAAAGACATGCAACATGTACAAGTAAATTATAGCAATACACAAATACTAAAAGAATTTACTTGCCGAACAGTACCTAAATAGCCTACTTAAAAACTGAGAACAGCCAGATACACTGCTCATGACCAAGGGAACAAAACTGGAAGTTATTTGAGTTAATGAGAAAGTAATGCACTGCAGTTATTTGCATCTTGCACTTAAAATTTGCCTTTAGCACACAGTCTTGATAAAATATCGAAACAACTAGTTTCATAATTACCTGTCAAAATCATCATCTTCAAGCTCATCTGCATTTGCCCAGTCTTCATCTTCTTCCAAGTCAACCATCATTGCTAACATTTGAGGAACTGAGAAAAAAAAACAAGACAACAAAACCACCAAAATTTTAAGCTAGTGTTGTTTTCCTAAAATAGATGAGAAATATCTCAAATATGTTCTCAAATGACAAGCATAAGTTTTAAGTTGCCTCCTTTCAAAAAAATAATTGAAGAAAAAGAATTCTTCCTCCAGTAGCAGGTAGTCAAGTCTGTCAAACTGCATGAGCCACTAATTCACAATACATTTTCAGAAGAATATTTTCAGAACATTCAAATCAAGAAAAAAAAAATGTTGAGTGCATTTCTGACTCATAGCGCAATGCAAAATTTCTTTTTAATCATAAACACTGCAAACGTAAATTACTTATTAAAGTCTAAGTTCCTTGAGAGAGTTAAAAATAGCATTATATGCTTTAAGAACTCAGACATATTTCATTCATTTTAGAATCACAGAATAGTTAGGGTTGGAAAGGACCTTAAGACCATCTAGCTCCAACCCCCCTGCCATGGGCAGGGACACCTCACACTAAACCATGTCACCCAAGGCCTCATCCAACCTGGCCTCCAACACCGCCAAGGATGGAGCACTCGCATCTTTCCTGGGCAACCCATTCCAGTGCCTCACCACCCTCTCAGTAAAGAATTTCTTCCTTAGATCCAATCTAAACTTCCCCTGTTTTAAGTTTGAACCCGTTACCCCTTGTCCTGTCACTACAGCCCCTAATGAAGAGTCCATCCCCAGCATCCTTATAGGCCCCTTTCAGATTCTGGAAGGCTGCTATGAGGTCTCCACGCAGCCTTCTCTTCTCCAGGCTGAACAGCCCCAACTTTCTCAGCCTATCTTTATACGGCAGGTGCTCCAGTCCCCTGATCATCCTCATGGACCTCCTCTGGACTTGTTGCAACAGTTCCATGTCCTTTTTATGTTGAGGACACCAGAACTGCACACAATACTCCAAGTGAGGTCTCAGGAGAGCAGAGTCGAGGGGCAGGATCGCCGCCTTCGACCTCCTGGTCACGCTTCTTTTGACGCAGCTCAGGATATGGTTGGCTTTCTGGGCTGCGAGCGCACACTGAAGCTGGCTTTTGTTTTTTTTATCCCTGAAACTCTGACATCATCCTTCAAACATCTACTGATGAAAGCGACTACATTCATGAAAAATGATATTCAACCCTTACTGACATAATATATTTTGTTAACTGCATGTACAGTGGTCAATTAGCATAAAGTTTTACTTTTATAATAAGCTAATGGTTTATAACTTGAGATTTCCGCAAATGCAATGTAAAATTTTGGTTTGCATCATGAAAGTATCTTGCACATGATAATCCAGCAGTTCTCTACTCCTACCTCTGTGGATAGATTCTGTCTGCTCTTCTCACTATAAGTCTTTAAAGAGGCCATTACACAATCTTTATCCTAACATTCAAGTACTATACAATAAACAAAACCTATTCTTTCAAGTGTTCACACTAGAGGAAGAAGTGCGGTGATTTGTCTATTGTAAGCCTGCCTCTTCTTGGTGCACTTCAGAAGCTCAAAGGGTGAAAGTACATACACCTTGTACTTTCAGAGCAAAGTAAGGCGCTCTTAAGTATTCTTTATATTATACTACCTGCTCAGAGCAGTTGTTTGAATTCAACATAATTTATGCAAATAAGCTTTACTTTGCCCTGGAAACTAAAGTTTTCAGTCAAATACTCAACCCTTGAGGTTTAAGAATCTTTTTAGGACAATCTACCACATACCTTGAAGGCAGGCATCATAGTTAACTGTCCTTTACAGCAACCTACCTCAAAAACTAGAAGAAGCATACAGTAATCCACGCTGCTGACGAGATATACTGCAACTGATTAGGTACACTGCAAGTGGTGAATTTCCTAATAACCTTACACTACTATAACTTACTATACAGGCACAATCCTAGGCAAACTCACCTCATCATACATCTGGACAGATAAACTTCTGATGACAGAAGAAAATATTGCTTACTGACAGCATCATAGGGTAAGTATCAAGAAAAGATCAAATTATGGATTGATTAATTGATGTGGCTATGTGTCTTCAGCCAGAGATTATACCATGTATGCAGAAACCTTCAGAAAGTTTTTATATACGTACCAACATAACTTAATGGACACTAACTCTCTAAAATGATGCCCACATGTCAGAATTCTACTTATTTACTAGTCACTGAAAAGAATTTCCTTCAAAAAAAAGAAGAAAAGAGAGTAGTATAGCCCAGAAGCTTTTTAGACACAGACATTCATAAGTACACACATTAAAATGATGCACTGTCACAACTCTGTAATATGGAAGTCAACCATCATCTACCACAAATGCTATGTGGCTCCAAAAACTGCCAGTGTTCACTGCTACTAAGAAGCAAGGCCAAGAATAAACTGTCATCCAAACCTGTCTGGCCACCATTACATCTAGAACCTGCAAAAGCCTGTGAACATATTGGTTCTTCTTTATGTTTAATATGAATGGGGCTGCCTGTGAGTGCAGTTTCACAAAGAATTTTTTTAAATGTAAAGGTCTTCATTAAAGTCTCACTAAGCCCTCAAAGTCTAATTATTGCCAATATACAGACTGCATACAAAGAAGTTTCAGGATGACTAAGCCTGCTTCTTATCAGAGCATGCCATGACTGTTCATTTTCTGGAGACCAAGCAAAACTATAGCCAAAGATAGGCTGCAGCTTTCATTTCTAGGGAAAGAGCAATAAACCATTCTGCTGTATTGAACACTGAGCTCAAGGAGCAAAGTTTGAACTCATGGAATTCCTGAGCAGACAACTGGTACATAGGATACAGCCTTACTTCTAAATCACCATCATGTTCAGTAAAACCAGTGTAAGATGACAGTTTTGCTTAAGCCCCCATTCTAGTTGTCAGAATCAAGTGATCTAGCAACTTCTTAGTTGAATGAGAACAGAAACCATTTTAAACTAAGTCATAAAACCAAGGCAAAAGCAGGTTTTTTTGCTGCCTTTTAATCATACTGAATGTAACTGCTTTACTAGCTCTGCAAAATACGTCTTTCACCTAGTGATTCATTAATATTAAAGAACAATTTTACAATGGGTTTCAAACCAAAGGCGTTTCATTCCTGCATGGTACCTTATCTTAATGCAGTATCCTAATGCAAATATTTCATTGCTGAACAGCAGCTAGCAACCCAATATAAAAGTAATACATTCTAAAAAGATATGAGGTACTTCACTACATTGCTTGATCAGATAAGAAGCTTGTAATGATTTGGGGACAGCAAGTGTCAAGTGTCAGCATTCCTAACAAGCAACAGGACAGAGTATAAAGACAGCATTATAAAAATTTTCAAATTTCAAAATACATTCTAAAAGAATTTGTTCTTTAAAAAACTATTCCACAAATAAGCAAAACTTCTGGTTAAGCCAAGCAGATCCAGTTTTCAACTTCCAGTTTCCAGAAGTTTTTCAATTATTTTAATGGCATGTATACATACAACTTTCCCCAGCCCCAGCACACAAGGGAAAAAACAAACAAAAAAACCCCCAACAAAACAAAAAAACAACCCCAACAAAACAAAAAAACCCCCAACAAAACAAAAAAACCCCCAACAAAACAAAAAAAAAACCCCACAAAACAAAAAAAACCCCAACAAAACACAAAAACCACCAGCAAAACAAAAAAAACAAACACCACCAAAAAACCAAACTATTGTCTTTACCCAAGTTTCAGAAAACAAGCAAGAATTTAGACAAATACAAGCATGACAAGGAGGGAATATAATCCTTTCAAAAAGCAGGCTACAGTGCCGTGTCAGTGATCTACAGTGTGCACTGATCTACTCTCAAAAACGGTTTAAAAGGCAGAGAAATATCACTATGCGCAGCATTGCTGCTGGGGCTGTCCAGAATATTTTTAGTATTTCAGATAATAATGCACGATTAAAAAAGTGCCTCTCCAAAGAATTTAAAATCCACATGTTAAATAGACTAATTATAGACTACCTCTATTTATATAAGCATCTGATTTTTAATTCACAGCTTTAACTCAATACTTGAGGCTTAACATGCATGCTGAATTCCTTCAGCCTCCAGTTGCCAGCACCACAGAGTATCT
This sequence comes from Psittacula echo, assembly GCF_963264785.1. Classification (NCBI taxonomy): domain Eukaryota; kingdom Metazoa; phylum Chordata; class Aves; order Psittaciformes; family Psittacidae; genus Psittacula; species Psittacula echo. The sequence goes on from NC_137736.1 coordinate 72,853,356, forward strand.
GGCCTACATACCAAACTTTAGACAGAACTTGAGAACTAAATGCATCTCTTCTTCAGTAAAAATTTCCAAAGCCAGCAAAAAACCCTTGAAAGTAGTGTTTTACTTGGAAACGCCTAATGAAGAGTCTACCATATTGTTAGGGTTAGGGTTACTGGTGGCTGCATAAGCACAGATTAATTTATGAAGAGTCATAATAAGAAGGGATTTTCTCTATAAGAAAACTCAGTTTGGTGTCACCTAAATTTAACAGCACCAGCAAACTCTGAGTTAGACAGGGTTTTGCCACTAAGTGCAAAAGTCAGTTTAGCACTGTAAAGACAGACAAATTGTTTCAAAGAGAATGAGTAAAATACTTACTGGCTTGTGCAACGATGTTGGTATGCCTCCTCAGCATAGCAGCAGCAGTTTCTGACAAGGTCACAATTACTTCAAGTGCCAACTGACGCTGCATGTTACTGAGACTGGCATCTGCACACAGCTACAATCCAGAAGATTAGAGCAAGTGGTTACAACAGAAGTTCTGGGCCATAAAGAGTGCTTTATTCAAACACAAAACCAGAACAAACTAGCTTTACCTTCAGACTTAGTTGCAATGTAGGCTCTAACTGTGGTCGTAAATACTTGGGAACAGAATCTGCAATTTCTACAAGGGATTTCAGGACAGAATCGTCATTTTGGTAGCAGGAATCATTAACAGCCTATAAAGGGGTCAGATGAAGATAAGGTTAAATAAAAACAAATAACACTATGAATGGGACCACTGTTCTAGAAGAAATTTGATTAAATGTGATTCATTAATATAGTCTCACTTAGCATTAGTAGCTTAGCATTAGTAACTAAAATAGTTAGGCTTCAAGAACTGATCAAGAGTTTGATAAAACTAATGCTGCTAATAAAGAACTAGCTGAATCTGGCAAATACGAGCAGAATGAAGATAAGGAACAAGGAGACAATTCTAAGAGAGTAAAGTAACTACAGAAGGCCAGCCCAGCAACAATGAAAACCAGTATGAAATCAAGAGACCACTGATAAGAATTAAGTGATTGATGATGGGTGGCACATGTATAATTGAGAAGCATGAATTGGGGTAGGAGTCTCTCTGCAGAGGCACCCAGCTAGAGCTGTAACCTGAGAACTAATAAAAAAAAACCTAATTGGAAGCCTTCATTCAGACTCTACGTTTTTCAGTGGGATCCTAGGGTCGGAAAACACATAAATCTAACAGCTACAAAGGGATAATATGCAGGGTTGAAAACGACAAGTTTTCTACAGTAAGTTATGGCTCACAATGTTATACGCCATCAATTTTGGCCCATTATTAGTTTAAATCTAATATAGTAGACAGACACTCAAAGAATTATATGGTCACACATCAGAGGCACCAACATGCAAAAACACATACTATGCTTTGACAAGCATAATTTCAAAATCCATTTTAAGTTAAGAAAAACTCTTCAAACTAACTGCTCATAAGGAGGAAAATGAGTAACTTATTTCTCCCCCCCCCCGTTACATGACAGCAGCTTGGAATAGCTTAAGCTTACAAACACCTGACAACTCTGGAGAGCCACCGAATTAAAGCAGACCTTTCAGGCTTCATTCACAGGACACAGGAAAAAGAAATCAAGCTTTTTGCAAGTATCCTTCCTACACCCATAGCTACATTCTGAAAAGTAATTTAAAACTTACTTTTAAGTGATCAGGTTGATACGTTAGTACCAAAACAGCACAGAGTTATTCAAAGGTGTTAAAACTCTTCTAGAAGTAGCACACAAACCCAAAAACTCCAAAGAAAAACAAACAAACAAACAAAAAACCCACCAGTCTTTAAACAGACTTCTGGGGTTTTAAAAGAAATTTTCATTAGCTAAGTGTTTGATATTTTCCTAATGTAGAAACATCTGTTGAAGAGTTATGTGTTTTTCTTAATACTTCAGTCTAAGATCCAACACTTTGATAATGCCACTCAAACAGCCCACACTTTCAACACAGAAGCAGCATTTTCTAATATCAGAAACATTCTGTGAGGGGAAAATAAATTTATCTTGGTTAAAGCGTTTTGTACTAATAGTTACCACTCATCCTTTGATTTCGGAAAAGAATAATGCAATCCTTACTAGAAGTTCCTTTAAAACTCCGTATTTTATACCCATTTCATCTCTGACAGTTTTTAAAGCAATACTAGGTTTCTGAAGAAAGAAGTTCAAAGCGCACAGTGAGCCCTAAAAGGCAGAAGCACTTTTCTGTAGTATCAGACACCAGCAACCACAGAAGTAAGCTGAAGGTCCAGCTGCTTTTACCTCCACTACAAGGTAAATCTCCTGCATCTAAAAGTTCCAAGTATTAGTACTAAAAGTTCAATTTTCACCATAACCATTACATATTTTACTGAAGGGACTGAATTGCCAAGTCAGACCTTTAGCTTTTTTACCATGCCATATTTCAAAATTAACTTCAACAGCAACAAAAAAAGCATCCAACTGTTTCCGAAGGTCACTCACCACTATTCTAGCACATCCCATCTCCTATTTATAAACTCAGATCTTCATATCAATCAATCTTGCATTACCACAGCCAGAAAATCTAGTCCTTCTTGCAATAAGTGCTTTAAAAAGACAGACTTCATAGCACAGTTCTGTGCTGTGTACTTGCAAAATGAAGCTTGAAAATGCAAGCCAAGTGCATGTGTTTTTACAGCCTAAAATAGTAGCACTGAAACTTATAGCACACAAAGTGGGCTACCAGTCTGAAGTCTAAAAACAGCATACTATTTAATTGCCAAACATAAAGACAAATGGCATGCCCACCCCAAACCCTACTTCACTCCCACTCATGCAGCACTCAGTAGCCAAAGTCCTCTCAACCAGCTACAATTTTTGAACAATACAACTGTTATTGCCAAAGTCACAGATAGGGACTAACCACCAGTGACCTCAATATCAAAATACTTCTTGTACACACTACAGAACATTTTCAGTTCAGCTAATTTTAATAAATTCCCCTCAGTTTACATTTAAGATCAAGCAGAATTCCATCAGTTGCAGAAGCCAGCAAACTTGGCACAGTATTTCTTCAGCTTGCCACAAAGCACACACAGAGAAGGTTTACAGCTTATACTGTCAACAGGAACCTGCTGTACTGACTGTAGCTAGCAGTCAGCCTTTAACTTGAATTTAGCCTAATTTAAAATTGCCAAAAGTTCACTACCACTGTTATCACAGGTACTGAGTTATTTTGACTTTTTCTTGATATACAAAGAGAACTGTACTGTGAAACTGTTGCCATTCGGCCCTCAAACCATTTCCACCTCTATTTTGGTTTACAATAAGCTTCCCCTCAAGAGTAAACAATTTTATATTAGAATTCCAACTTCCCTCAAATTCATTCATCCTAAAAAAGATCTAATCCAGCTTCAGAAATGGTATGAAGCTTAAAATGGCATTTTGTTTGCCATTTCCTATTTTATCAAACTACAAAGATCATTTGTCTAGACTGTTGTTCTTACTCTAACAATCTTTGTTCAGAAAATTCTACACTGTCCCTTAAACTGAAGAGATACAGGATATTGTGGGTCAATGAATTCCCCAAATACTGATTACTTGAAGTCTCATGGTTAATTTAAAAGCAGTAAGATTTTGAGTTAGTTAATTCAAAATACCTAGGTAACACTGTGTAAATTAATCAGCATTAAACTATGTACCTTAAACCACAATAAACTAGCTTGTATTTATGAAATTCCATATCAGTTTCCAGTTTTATCTTGCTGGTGGACTGAAGCCAGGCTAATTAAGATAGAGTTAATCCAGGTCTCAACAAAAATTCATATGCTACACAAATTTGCAGACCAGCAATTTGTTTGGATACAGTCAGACAGTAATAAACACATTAAGTGTTATTTGTGTGGTTTCTTACCTGCAAGATTCCAGGTAGCAAGTCTGCAAAATGTTTAAGCAGGGGAAGATTGTGCTCATTAGCTAGTACAAATGCAGCTGCAGCTCTAGCAGACAGAGTCTTGATCTAGAAGACAGGATTGGAGAAAAAAACATGAAGACCTGGTAATGAAACATGCCTTTATTTTCTTCTAATATTAGGCCTATTATGTGACTACATTTTGTATTATCATTTCCCTTTTACACTTTCCTAATAGCAATTAGTTTTTAACACAGATTTTACATCTTGCTTCAAATTAAGGTAAAGCAGTAATGAAGATCTTCAGCATGTCTTATATGATATAAAAATGTTTATCATATTATGAGGTGGCAAGTATTCCCTAGTTTTGTTTGCATTTGGTTTTGTTTTGTTGGTTTTTTTTTTGGTGGTAAAAAGTATTGTTTTCAACTTCTCTCCCTATTTCAAATGTGTATGCAAGTATCAAAGTCCCATTTTTCAAGAAGTGTGATCTAAGTGTTCAAAACATGCTTCTTTCAAGGCATGACTTGTGGTACTTTAGAAAATATTACTCAGTTGACTTTCAAAGGTCAGAAAAAATAATCCATGGGGGAGCAACAAACTGAACCCATATACCACAGCAGGGTTTCCTATCCTTGGCCAGCATTTTCCACAACAAGAGAAACATTTTCAAAGTACAATTCTTCGCACAAATCAAGAAATCTGAAGCCTTCCAGAAGAGGCTTGCTAATATAACCTTACAGCAAAACACAAACAGTTCAAGGAGCTGTCGCATATTCAGTTTTGAGACATACCGTGTACGGACACTATGTGTGGAGATACTACGTGTTTATATGGTTAAACACAAGGGCCAGAAAGAAAGCTTAACAAGTAGTTTCTGACCCCTCAATGTTGCTAGCTAAACCCCCCGGCTCTGCTTTGGCCCACTGTAATTAGGTTTCTCAAAGCATAACTACTAGGGAAGAATCTGGGCCTAGGCAGTGCAAATAGAAGCTACCCAGTAAGTTTTAAGACCATAAAAAGGTTTGACCCTTTTGTTTTGCAGTAGGCATAATCAAAACTCCAGCTGTACATCAGTGTCAGGTAATGCCATTCTCTGGTTGAAATCTGTGGTTTAATCTTCATATTTGAGACTACTACACTAAGTTCCTATGCTCAAGATGTAGTAGGAAAATAAGCAAAGGTCTTACTGATGGATGCTCTTGATCTTGCATACACTGAACCAGCATTCTCTTAATGACCTCCAAATAGTGTTGCTGCTGGTTCCCAAAAACCCCGGGAAAATTCCTAAGGATAAGACAAGACAAAAACATAAATAAAACCTCACAGTTTTAACCTTATTTTAAGCTTATCCATTGTTTAAGCTACAGATTGTAACTATACATCTAAGAGTTAAGTAAACCAAAATACCTCAGAATAAATGAAAAATATATGATTGCTTGTTAAAAATGAAATACATGATTGCTTGTTAATTCAGTTGTGGCAGTTTTTCTAACATTTTTACAGCCATGATTTGTCTAACCTGAAAAGATGTAGCAAAGTCTGAAGCCTTACCAGAAAATATGTAGAGCAGCCTCACGCAGACCCACATTCTGAGAGCTGACAGAGTCAAATAAGAATTTCAGAACTTCTGGCCACTGATTGTTGCCATCTTCATCTAGACGAAACAACAAAATTTCAGGATAAGCAAACTTAAGAGTGGTTAGATCTCAACTGTGTAGGGCAGCCAGTCATCACTACTGGAGTTAATTAAAAAAAACCCAAAACCCTGATCTTCAGACGTGCCCAAGTCACAGCGTAAATTTTAAATCAAGAGGCACTCAGGAACAGATGATGATCTCTATTTACTGTTACATAACAGGCCTCAAGAAAGAAACTGATGCAGATGTTCAGCACGACATTCATGAGAATTTAAACAAAATTGGATTCTAAATCTTAATAGAATCTCACCTGAACTCAAGCCATTTAAAACTCAGAGTTAAGGAATCTTATTTTTATCTGATCAAGGATAATGTGAACAAGTATTAGGTTTTATTTTAAACCATGAAATCAGTTAGTACATCATGTGCAAATGTCTACAGAAGACCAGAGAACAAGAGATAAAAATACAGCTACTATCAATACATAGACATTTTACCACAATACCAGCTTATATAAAGTACCTATTAAATTCCTGGCCAATTCAGCAACTATGTCACAGATTTTTTTTCTCATACTGGACTGCGTTTCCAACTGAATAATCAACAGCAATCCACTTTTGATAGAGGTCTGATCATCAGGTGAAAGAGCTGGATAAACTTCTTCAAAGGCAGAAGACAAAAGACGACGTAGAAGGACAGCTGCCATTTGTCTAGCCTATTGAATAAGAAAAGTAGGTTAAAAGTGTTTTGATATGATAATCCTGATCTTATGAGGAAAGAAGACCAACATCATGCTTCCAAATGACCATTTTTCTCTGTGTAGACTTGTTTGGTGAATGAAGTACCTCTCAAGCAACAACAGATGACAATTATGACAGTAAGTAAAAACCCAGTAAAGAAACATGACCTCATGATCATGTTTCTCACAATTACAGCTCTTCAAAGAAATAATCGTAAAATCCACCAAGGTATTCAGTTTTTTTCTAGAGATGAACCTTGGACATATTTTGTGGCAAGGTAAGGATTTAGCTGCTGTATTGAAAGATAGTTTGAAGCATGACTTCTTTCTATTTTAAATGACCTGCTGAGATAATTATAATCCAGATGGGTTTTTCTAGATTAACAAGTGACTTAATGGGACGGACTTGTCAGAAAATTAACCTGTAAACCCTCCTTCACTTTCTCAACCAAACTCTAAGTTAGACTTTTGCAAATAAAACTTTACTCTGACAAAAAAAAAAAAAAAAAACACCAAAAAAAAAACCCAAAGAAAAAACAAACCAAAACCAAAGCTTTCAGCCATTTGCAGACCTATGACAAAACAATTTTATTCAAACTTCAATAAGCATAGGAACCTCAATACCACATGACAATCTTCTATGCTTCTTGCTTGCATAAAGCAACTCTACAACAGTCTAATTTACGTATCTGTATTTATTTACAAATACACAAGAACCAGAAGCAAAAAGCATGGCTGAGTAATGTAAAATTAATAGAGCAACATATGAAGTAAAGGCAAAGACACATGAAGCACTGAATAACTTCATAAATAGGATGGTTCAGTAATCAGTGTTTCTAGAAAGACAAATTAAAAACCATCCTCAAACTTCTGAAGTTTAACATATATAAAAAAACCTTACACATGTTAAACCCTCACAAAAAAAAAAAACCTCCAACGTAACATGCACTCTTTTATTTTTCCCCTAAGATATCCTTATTTAATGTGTACTTGAACAAAAAAGTTTCATTTATAACAGCCTGTGGAATTAAAAAGTATTCAGTGACCAGCAGAACTTACAAAGTCTGATTTCCAAAGATCTCTCGACTATATTGCTACAGCATAATCTACAGATGAGAACACAAACTGCCTCTAAGTCTCAGCTTCTAATGTACCCCGTAAAAATAGAGTATTGCTAGAACATCCCCCAAGATACCATTCCTTTTTATGTTCCACAGTCTTGAGACTCACTGTGCTTTCGTCCAATCTAGCCAGCTCTCTCCTATCCAGCTAAAGAGTAGTGTATGCAAAGATAAAGCACCTCTATACTAGCTGAAGGGAAGGACTAGAACTGGACTATACTCTAGATCATTTCTTATCTTCTTAACAGCTCCAGTGTGGACCAAAGCCACCACATACATAGGATTAGTAGATCTAAGACAGATGAACGAAGAGGATCACAGTCATCAGTTGTGCAGTAGCTCCCACTGTAAGCCAAAGTTCTCCAGCAAGTCATCACATGGGGAATGTGACTTAGGAAGGAGAAAGATTCTTTCTCCACTGCCTCTAGGAATTCCACTAACAATGTATCCAGGCACCTTAATGGCAACACAATATAATGGAGTCTTTCCTTCTCCCACCTCTGGAAGCACCGATATTGTGAAAGATTAAATTTCTCCTTGTTAGTATGGTGAGCTTACACAGGAAAAAGCCTTGACTGCAGAGCAAGTTTGCTGGGACTAAACAACGCAAAAATTTCAACACAGTGTCTTCCCTTAATCAGCGCATTGTGTTTCTGTGCATAATCTCCAACATCTGATAACGACCAAAACCTCACATTTATTCCTTTCCTGAAGTAATAATAGGTGGCCAGACAGAGAATAAAGCTTATGTTCATAAAGTGCACAGTCTCAAAGATAAGAATTCCCCCTCTGAAGAATTAAAAATATTAGAAGACTGACAAACACAGATTGATTGCAAAGTAAAAACACAAGTAACAAGGCATACAGAAAGACACAAGACCAGCATTACATAAATTAGGTCCTGGTTATAGTTACTAGCTTAGAAAAGAATTCCCCAATTCCCTAAAGCAAATTTAAATGTTTGAAGAAGTGACAAAGAAGCAATTGACTTCTAATAATAAATGGCATATTTTCCTCAGCAGATATCCACCTATATATGAAAATAACCACTGTCAATTTAATTATGATGAACATGGCTGAATTAATGTCAGCTCTGAAGCTGTTTACTCTGCTTCAAGGAAGAAAGTAAGTATTTTTCACACACACCAAAGGGTCTTTCATATTTAATTATTGCAAGATATGTACCCAAACAAGCATTTTAAAATTCTGTAGCTTAGTAGCTATAGCTTTTAATAAGAACAAAACAATATAAAGTGTACATCCCAAAAGAGGAACTTCCAATGAAGCATAAAAAAAAAAAGCAGAATTTTCTCCTACCACTGGGTTCTTCTGCATCTCTAAATTACTGAGGTGCTCACATACATTTGGAATGTCAAAGTTATTAACATAAGAAGTAGTCATAATTCTCAAATTTCAACATACCGCTTCTTATTAATAGAATTTAGTGCTATAAAAATGTTCTAGGGTTTTACAGATGATGGAACCAAGGCACAAAAAGACAACCAACTTGCAGGGCAAGCGTAAGAATTATGAACGGAAATCTGGGACATCATGCTCTCCCCTGGCATCCAAAGTGGCCAGGTAATCCCACATACTTTGTAAGCAAAAGACTATCTCATGTACTATAGTCAGTGATTTTATTTTAGGTCCTCAAGGAGGAAAACATGCGTGGATGGAAGCAATCAATATTTAGGACGCAGTCCAAAGATGGACTTGCACAACCTCATTTAGGGATCCAGCCCCACGCAGAATTCAAAGCACGCAGCGTCTAAGGTCCTGCATACTTAAAGGCAGAGCTTTGGTGCCTCACAAGTGCATGGGCTTCCTGCATTGCCTGCCTTCCCCTTCAAATGCTGAACAGGAAGCTGCCCACAGCAGTAGTTTTCAGGCTAAGAAACGCAATCCCTTCATGTGACAATGCAGAGAGGAGGAAGGGAAAGGTTAGAGCCCTCACAGAGGGCTGTGAGTACAGCAGAAACACAGTTTTACACAGCACTTGTTACTGCATTTCACAGGGCTCAAAACTAGCCAACTGAAAATTAGGACACAATTTAAAACTGCCAAACTAGAGTTAACTGGGAAGAAAATACATGCAAGAGAAAATACAGAACTTCTGTTCCTTTCTAAGATATAGGCGGTAAATCAAAACTGCAAAGGAACAGCCTCTAACACCTGAGAAGCATCCTAAGAACAAAAATCAGCAAATATAAATTGTATGTACCATCTTTCTCCCCAGCCCTTTAAAACACAGTTGCATAGGAAGAAGTAGAATCTTAACTTCGTAACAGTGAGACTACACATTCAGAAAGTTGGAAACCTAGGCTCAAGCCCGTCTTCAGCCTGAGGTGTACAAATCACCTATCATCTGGCACAGAAGTGTTCTCACTGCTAAGTCAGACACTTCCCTCCACTTCTGTGAAAAGTGTTACCCTGCTATCAGGAAAATATGAAATGAGAAGAGAGGGAAAACGTGATTATTTCCACAGTTTTAAGTATTTGGTTAGGAGAAAACCTGTTATACAGTTAGTTTTAAAAGAGTTATTTCTGATCTAGCTTAATATTATTTTTTTTTTTCCCCAATGTCAAATGCAAGGGGTCTTGGAAGTAGGATCTGAATCCCTGTTTCTCCATTTAAATGCCAAAACTACTAGGTTGCAGAGTCAGGATTCCCTCAGCTGCTGTCCAAACAGTCCTATGAATCTCGTATTCTCTACAACACATCCCAGGATGGAGTATTTTCTTCAGCCTGATTTTCTCGTGAGGGGTAAAGCAATACAGAGGTTTCAGGATGAAGAAGGATCTGAACCCAGCTTCCCCCATTGCCTGGGCAAGGGATCTTTAAAGTTCTAAGGCTTCTTCCAGCAGCCTGTGTTTACTGGTGTCTGCACATTCAGTGTGCTCAGAGGCCACATAACATGCCCAAAGCCTTATCCCAACATCTGGATTTACATAAAAAATATACCGACACCAACCATACCTATTGACAGCAGCACCATACTGAACACAGAGAATGATTTCCTGCATGTTTATATGCAATCCTTAGCTGAAGCATGGCGATGACTTCACTAGATGGCTCTATTTAGGTACTACATATTTGGATTTACAAGGAAGAGAGGTTGCTTGCAGGTTTTATTTGGATATTTATCAGGATATTTTTTGAGTCCAGCACCTAGTGTCTTCTTAAGTTATGAGCTAACATTTAAACTTCTTTGATTTATCCACTGGTGGAGTTAAATGAAAAGTTATTCTACAAATGTTAACCTCTCATGTCTGGTTAAGACTAACTCCTACAGGTGAAAAGTTCCTTTGCATTTGAGTTAAGTTGGAATCCAACTCATTGGCCAGATTATGAATAAGTTGTATATTGGGCTATTTCCTTAGCTGATGTAATGGGAATAAAATAACTAAATACATGGAACGAATATTTATTTACACAAGCATGAGTTGTCAACTCAGACTTACCACGTGTATTCAAAACAGACGCACATGCAATGTAGCTATGACTTCTAGGGCACAGTTATCTGATTATCATGTATGACATTATGATGAAAAAAGGGCAGTGGCAGATCTTACTTTTTTATGGCAAATTTAAATACAGGAGAAACTACTCAACACCCTTTTATTGTTTGAAACACCTCACAGGGGCAGGAAGGAAAACTACATAGCTCTTATGCAACCAGTTGCTAGTATAATATTAAAGGATTCCGTTAGAAGAACATTTCTTTGCAGGTAGATAAACATCAGTATTAGTAAGCTGATACTTACCGAGCACTAAAAAGCAAAGAGCATCTACCTCTAAATCGAATACCATCTAAGAGAAGAGATAGTTATCCAGAGAGAAACAGCACATTTACATTCTCTTTAGAATACTGTTCATAAATTCTATATGCTACATCTTTCTGTTGTCCAGTAAAACTCTAGATTTGAAAAAGTCAGATGTTTTTATTTTTAAGTGACTCAAGCTTGTAATATCTTGAAAGTTTAGTAGCTCTTCAACTCCGTATTTCCAAGTGAACTGATTGCAAAGTATGCTAGCTTTTACAAAATTAAGGAATAACTAAAAGGTACACTTACCGTATGCCCGCAGAAAAACTGCATATAGTGCTTAAACTGCTCTCCATTCATTCTGTAACAGTGCTAGATGACTTAATGAGCACATCCTCCCCAAACAGGACAAAATAAAAAAGCCATCTGCAAAACAACTGCTACCTTATTTTCCCCCCAGTTCTCATTTCAGAAGCACAAGATGCGTCAGATCATATACAAGCCTAACACACTGAGGCACAAGACCCCAAAATGCAAAATATTCCTCAACTACAACTTGAAAGAACAGCACAGTAACAGTCATATATTAGTTATTCATTTTAAGGAAAGAACCCATGAAACACACAACCAGAAAACAATGAGCATCTAAGCAGTCACTTATGAAATGCTACACCTGAAACTAAGTATCCTCCATCAAAAAGTCTCAGCTACTAAACTTGACATGCAAACTAGATGAGTGGTTCCTCTACAAACATAAATTAGACTCAGTTAATGCCCAGCTTGTTTATTTATCCCAAAATGACCAGCACTGATCTCTTGCCCCCCTTTTTCAAATTCTCTTGAAAAAAATGCAAGATTCAAAGATTATTGAAACATACCTCCTCAGCAGCAGCAGTATTCCTGATTGCTTGCAGGAGAAATGTGATCTTAGATTGACCTGGAATATTCTCATATGTCTCCTGCATAAAAAGAGATACAGCTTATTGTAAACGATTACTATAAAGCATGTGTTAAGCACTAACATGAACTGACTTTCCTTTTAAAACAACTTTAGTATTCATACAGTTAATAGAAAATAACATAGAAAAAAGTTAAACCTAACAAAATTATCTGACCTGTTCGAAAATCATGAGTAAAGTTTTAGTTACCTAATAAGACCTGACACATTGGAATGCTCTATATATGCACTACTGGCCGCTGACAGGATGAGTTAAGAAACAGAATTACAGAATGGTTTGGGTTGGAAAGGATCTTAAGATCACCTAGTTCCAGCCCTCCTGCTGTGAGCAGGGACCCCTCTCACTAGACCATGTCACTCAAGTCCTGTCCAGCCTGGCCTTAAACACTGCCAGGGATGGAGCATTCACAACTTCCTTGGAAAGCCTGTTCCAGTGTCTCACCACTCTCATAATAAAGGATTTCCTCCTTACATTCAGTCTGAATCTCCCCTGTTTAAATTTGAAATACAACATATGAGGAACACACATCCTCCTGAGAAATCATCATAGCTTCTATCACATCAAAGCATTAAGACCTTTGGAAGCCTGAAACAGAATTATGACCAACAGGTTAATAAACACTGACAAATGTACAGGCCAAAGAAAAGTGTTTAACTCTTTTTTTAAACCCTTTACAGCCTTTGCATTGTCATGTGGCAGTCACACATCTCAACTACACATCTGGAATAAGAACTTTACATTTCTAAACTCCTGCCTGAATTTCAGAGCAACTATTTAGTCTCCTCCTTACAGAAATGCTCTTAATGGGAAGTTTAATGAGAAGTTCAGTTACACTGTTTTTACACACTTCTGCTGTTTTTTCACACTTCTTTACAAAGCCACTTGCTATGGCATTGTAAATTAGATTGTTATTCAGAAGCTAGAGTGAACACATAGCAAAATACCTTTTACTATCCAAAACATGGCATATGTGAGCATTTTAAAACTATGAATACTTGTTTCTAATATACAAAGCCTATGTGGGTAACAGCAGGGAAATTACAAGCTGAAGAGCAACCACTTGAAACATTTAGAAACAGTTCTATAGTTATTGACTCTGAAAGAGTTATTTTTTGTGAATATAGTTTTTAAGATAAATTACTCCACCCTCCAAATATTCACTATCCCCATCCTCAAGGAACAAGCCTACTATAATTTAATCAGTTCCATGCCTACCTACTTCACATTCTTACCATTTTAGCAGCTCTTTCCAATATTCTAGCAAATTTACACACCTTGCCAATATACCTGCTACTTTCAATATCACACAATGTTAGACATCATCTCCCTCCACCTTCTGTCCCCGTTTCCTAGTAGGCCTTGTTCATGGAGTCAATTCTTACTTCATATTCCCTCTAGTTACTAATGTATGCTCACAGTCCACAAGACTCTGAATCCCCAATGAATCCCTGCATTTAATCTGATAATTTCACGAAGAATGCAAAATTAAATGAGGTTTAGGGTCAGAATAGAAAATCTTCTCACCTTCACCATTTCCATGAACGTATGTATTTATATTGTACTATTATCTACAGATATAAAGACATATACAGAAACAAGAAGGTTCCTTAAAGGCCCAGCATGGACCTGAAGCTATGATTCTGTGGACAACCGAAGCACTGTAAAAGCTGGCTTCTCTCATGCCAATTCTGGTAATAGTGAAATTCTATTTTGAGTTGTTTAGACTCACTAGAAATGGCAGCAACCTATCCATTTGTTCACTGACATGATTCTGTCAGTTCAGTAAACCAGATTCAGAGATGTTAAGGAGCAATAGGGCAAGGTAGGCAAAAAGAACACATGGCCAAGACCAGAAACTTTCCCCTGCGCTGCTGGAAGGACTACTTTGCTGACTTCTTCCACCTTACTACCACTCTTGGCTACAACCCTAACTATGTACCTGGATGCTGCTACATCTTCACTCTATTCTTTTACCTCACTATTAGTTCCCTAGCTACCTTATCCAGAGGTACAAATTTCTCACACAGCATGACCAACTTTCAAAATACATGCAAGCAAATATCTATTACCTACTCTTAGTACTCATGCTCTTCTAAACCTGAGAAATGTATATTAAAAAAAGAGCATAAAAACACCAAGACAAAAGTCTCTTTATCAGAAGGTAAGAGAAAGACAGGCTTTTAAAGTCAACAAAGTTCCAGTATTTTTAATGGGAGATAAAATGAATTAACCAGATTTCAGCAAGCTGGTCAGAGTAAGTTATGAGTGTGCTAACACATACATAGTTCCATATACATAAATACTTAAATAAAAGCAGGTTTTAGGTGACTGGACTTTCCTCCCCACCTTTTTTTTTTTTTTTTTACAGCTTTCACTACATCCCTACTCAAACAGGGTATGACTCTATATGTCCATCAAGGCTAGTGTTCAACAGAACATCCCTCATCCTAATTTCAATGACCAGACCTATTAAAAATAGCCCAAGTCTGTCTCTCTCAGTTCCTGTCCATCCAATTCTCTTTCTCACTGGCTTTCATTAGACACAAATTAAAACCTGCTATTCAATCTACCTGCAGTGATTTGAATCCCTGTGGTATTCAATATTGCTTTCCAACAGTAAGTACACTATAAAAAACCAAATGGACTATACAGATGCTTAAGATCAAATCAGTATGATTTTAGTAAGCAGGTTGTTCCTCACAGTTGAAGAATGAGAGACAACCGGCATAAGCTGAAAAACGGAGATTCAGATTGGGTAGAGTTTCAGACCCTTTGCCCTAAGAAGCCAGTCAAGCAGGAGCAAGTTGCTCAGAGAGCTTGTGCAGCCTCCATTCTTGGAGGTTTCCAAGACCCAGGGGGACAAAGCCTCAAGTGACCTGGTCTGACCTGATAGCTGACACTGCTTTGAGTAGGAGATTGCACTACAGACCTCCTGAGCACCCTTCCACTCTGAATGGTTCTAAACCATAAAAAGATTTGCAATACACCTTGGAAATATGCAAAAACCAATGCCAGATTCAGTGTAGCTAAATAAATAAAAGTTACACTACTCGCTTGTACTTGTAAACAAAATCAATGTACTTGAAAAGTCTGGTAATCTATCATGACAATTAAGCTTTTTTATTTTAACTGACCACAGTGCATATGCAGCTACGAAGATAAAAAACCTCCAGATTCTGTTCCAAGCTGGTTTCTGACCAGCTGTAAGAATCTAAGTTTCAGATTTCTTTCACAGACATTGACATAGCTAATAAATTTACTTTGTCATGATTTTAATAAAGTTCAAAAAGTTACACGAAATGTTCTTCTGTTACATGCAGGCAGTTGAGAAGAGAAAGAAACTCAGCTCCCAGGGAATGGCCTCTGTTACAGTTCTATGCTCAGGAATGTGGGAATAATTCTTGTTGCTTCTCTAGAAAGCATCTGTGGTAATCAATATTGAACTTTGCTAGCTTTCTACAAATGTATGTCTCCCCTCCTTCTCATTCCCGAATTATATTTTAGACCTTTTCACTGCAGCATCAGAAACAACAATGCTTTTTATTCTTTGCCAAACAATGTGCTGAACTCTGCTGACCGCTGAAGTGATGAGAGTGATAAAAGACCCGATGCAGCCATGCAGTGGGAATTCATGCTAAACCTAGACGCTAGTATTTAATTCAATGGGAGAGATTCCCCACTAGGCTTGACAATGGAGTCTTAAGCATGACAGAGAGAAAGAATTAACGTGGCTCAGCCATCACAAAGCATTTCAGCTGAAATAACACATCTGAAAAGTTTTGCTGATAACAGAGAAGCTCAGTATATTGCAAACGCTTCTTTTGGTGAAATATTTCTTAGCTGACGAAACACTTGAATACACGTAAGTTCAAAACCAAACTATTGGCTGGCAACAGAAGAAAACCTCGGCGGGCCGGGGAAAGGCTGCGCCCCCGCTCCTGCCCCAACCCGGCGACAGGCCCCCGGGGTAGCACAAACCCTCTGTGAGGGCCACTTCGGTAAGAGGCTACACGTGCAGCCGCTCGCCGGGGCCAGGCCGAGCGCTTCAATCACGATCCTCTGACCTCCGCACCCACGGCAGACACCCCCTCACCCCTCTCGACCCAGCGAGGAGCGGACCGGTCCCGCTACCCGTCTGACCTCCCCTTCCCGGGGGAGCCAGGGCAGCGCTCAGTCACGCCGGCCAGCCAGGACGGAGCCAGCCTAGGCCCTGTCTCGCCACGGGAAACCGCTGGAAGCAGCCCCCGGGGCTCTGCACCGCGAGGAGCGCAGGCCGGGGCGGCCGGGCGGTGCCAGACACGGCGGAGGAGGGGGAGCGAGACCCTCTCAGGCCCTCACGCGCGCCAGCGGCCGGAGCACTCGACAACGACCGCAACAACCCCCGGTGACGAGAATCGCCCAGCTTCTTCCCGGAGAGCCGGCGTCGACGGGCGGTGGCAGGCCCGGGCCGCCCCGGCAGCAGCTGGTGCCGCTGCTCACACGTGGGGCTCTGCCGGCCCCGCCGCCTCCCTACCCCCCTCCGTCCGTAAACCTTCTTCCTCCCTCCGTCCCTTCGGTAAGGTCCGGAGGTCTGACAGGCCGGCCTGCCGGCCAGGGCCGTCGCGAGGCGGAGCCGTTACCTCAGCCTGTTTGCGGACCGCATTGTCTGGGCTGAGCAGGTTACCCAGAAGAAGGTAAAACTGCTCCTGCTCCGCCGCCGCCATTGCTGCGAAAGGAAAAGACAGAGAGGCAGGCCGGCCGGGCGGGGACAGGGAGGCGGGGAGGGGGAACGCCAGCCCCTCCGCCCTCCGACTGAGAGGGAGAGAGGGCGGAACCACCACCGCGCTCCGCTCCCGGCTCTCCGCCCTGGGGCTGGCTGCGCCGGCCGTGCTCGCGAGCCCGCCCATTGGCTGCGGCGCACGGAGCCTCGCCCCTGATTCGCTGACCTTCCGTGTGACGTCCTGGCGACTTGGGGCCGGGGTCGGGAGAGTGGGAGTGGAAAGCGACTGTACAACCGTCCCTGAATGGCCGTTCGTCTCCTCTTGTCTCATTGGTACGTCTCCGGGACGGAGGCGGGGAAATGCCGTGAAAGGCATTCTCATTGGTGGGTGGTTGTGGCAATCGCTGCAGGATTGGTCAGCGGCGCGGTCGGGCGGTGTGGGGAAGGAGGGGCTGTGCCGGGACGCCGAGCTGGGGCAGGGCGGTGGGGGAAGGAGAAGGGAAGGGAGGGAAAGCGCGGGAGATCGCAAGGCGTCTGCCGCCGCCGCAGCTGGTGCTCCGCCTCCCCCTCCCCCCCCTTCCCGCTCCTCCTCGCTGAAGTGCAGGGTCCCGGCGCCGTGACCAGACCGGCCCCGGGCTGCTGAGCCGCAGTGTGTGGGATGGTCTTGGGTTCGCGGGAGAAACTGTTCAACACACATCACACAATAAAATCACAGAATCAGCTAGGTTGGAAAAGACCTTTAAGATCAAGTGTTAACCCAGGACTGCCAAGTCCAGCACTAAACCATGCCACTGAGGGCCTCAACTACATGGTTTCTGAACTCTTCCAGGGACGGTGATTCCACCACTGCCCTGGGCAGCCTGTTCCAGTGCCTGACCACCCTCTTTGTGAAGAAATTTTTCCCAATATCCAATCTAAACCTCCCCTGGTGCAGCCTGAGGCCATTACCTCCTGTCCCATCACTTGTTACCTGGGAGAAGAGACCAACCCCCACGTCACTACAATCTCCTTTCAGGTAGTTGTAGAGAGCACTAAGGTCCTCCCTCAGTCTTCTACGCACAAAAGATCCCCCAGTTCCCTCAGCTGTTCCTCATAAGACTTGTTTCTCGTAACACTTGTGGAAAAGATGTGTGTTATGAGGAGTTTCACTGATACATTCAAGTAGCAGGTGCATGTACAGGTCCAAGGCATAAAGTTGTGGGATACAACCCTTTTATACATGTATACATGCATAGGTTCATATAGGTCCATGTCGAGCTCTGCTTCCAATGAGTCCAACACCCCTCACGTACCCCCACATCTATTTCCATGCTCGTGTGATTTGGTCAAAGCCACGTCAGTTCTCAAACAGCAGTCAGCAGTAAGCTATGTTCACAAATTCCAAGTACATGATTAAATAAAAGCTAATTAGCATTCCCTGTGCTCACACAGAATAGATTCACAGTGTGCATGGTGAGAGGCTCTGAACCTCCCCCGCTCAGGGATTGAGGCCTTTCTGCGTCGGGGTGTACGAACTCGGGACGCTGTCTGAGGTTTGGCTGTGAGGCCGTGACGGGCAGAATGTGGCGCGGTCGGGGTTGGCACTACAGCTGGGGCGTGGCCGGGGGACGCGAGCGCCCTGGAAGCGGGAGGGAGCAGGCAGTGAGCTGGTGTGAGATCCCTAGAAATGTCTTCTTGACTGAATTAAGAATTGCAGGCAGAGCTAGAGAATGGTTTTCAGCTGACTGAAAGCTCAGAAGGACCAAAAGTGAAGATGAATTACGAAAGCAAGCGTGCTTTCTAATGTGAAGTGCTCTTCTGGAAATGCCCTCAGATGCCAGCTGTGTGGGTTAGGTGTTTACAGCTTGTCACATGTTCTGGAGGACCTTTTGGATGGGATCTTGAAATAAGCACAACTTCCCTGCTTTTTTATCACCTGTGGTTTGTATGAACTTTAGTGACATTGCTGTATGCTTTCCCTGTGTAAACAAATAAATGTATTTGCTTTCATCTTAACTTGTCTTAATGGCGATTTCACCATAACTCTGTAGTAGGATTACTAGCTAAAGAATGCAGTATCTGGTAGGGGTTGGAGGGAGAATGTAAACTGTCGGATATGGAAGATTGTTTTCTTGCCCATGCTTTTTTTTCCATCTGCAATTGTGGGGAATGGGTTGTTACATAAAAACTGTCTAGTTGTCTCTGAGAAGCAGATAGGCAAATGGAATCAGTAATTCACCAAAGACCTAAAAAACAGTTGCCAAATAGTCTTTTGAGTACCAGTGTTGAAAGTCAAAGTCAGAACTCCCTTGGAAAGGGAAGGCATTAACAACCTGATGCAGTTTGTTAGAGCAAGCCTAGCAAGAGTGTCTCTTTATGTGTGTGTGTTTCCGTTCTTCTGTTTATAATGGTCATTAAACTCAGGTTGTATAGTGCTCTAGGAGTGCATTTGAATACATTTCACCCTGGAATCCAAGGCATTGAAGGAAGCATCTTCAGCAGGTTGAGAAGAGCCTGCTGGTTAACCCAGCAGATCAATGCTGTTCTGCTTCAAATACAAAGAGTTTGGTGAAAACAGATTAAAAAGTTCACTTAGGTAAAAAGTAGTTAAGTAGTAGTCATTCAAATGGCTAATGACCTTAATGACAAGACAGGTGTCATTCAGCCGTCCATTAAGCTTCCTATGCAAGTTATACGGCAGACCCTAGACACTACAGATTTGAAAAGCTGCTGTATTTGTGAAGAAGCTTTGAACATTATGTACACCTGGGAAGAGGGATCCCAGGCTTCCCCCTGCCAAATTTACTCGCTGGAAGTCAAATATCCCTTAGAGGGCATCAGACTCAGGGAATTTTTCTCCATCCAGAAAACAGAACTTTTAGGAGCTTCAACATAAATCTGGGAGTAGTTTCTGACCAGATATATCTCATAGAGTTCATACTAACCTTACCAGAGACCACCAAAGAGTGCAGAATGAGGTCTGCTGGGCTGAGACAACCTGTAGGGATAAGTAACTACTTGAACGGGCTCTTCCTACTGGTCATTTTACTGAAGAGTGGTAAAGTGGAAAGAGACAAGGTTTTTGAGGGATTATAGAAAATAATACAGTGAGACTGTTCCTGCTGTATCATAAGACAAGGCAGATAATTTACTGAACAGCCTGAGTGGTATCAAGTGCTACAACCTGCCCAACTTCATTGACGTGCACATGCAAATCTCAAAAGTTTGTATTTATCATTTGAATTCAAGACAACACCATATGATTTTGTTAATCGAAGAGACACTTTTGAAACAAATGTTTGTAGGGCTGCATGATTTGATGTATTGACAGCACAGAGGTTGGGAAGAATCCAAAACCCATGGTGTTTGTATTGAAAAAACTGGATAAATTATGAAAATATAAATCAGTTTTAGTCAATAACAGCAAAAGATGGTAAGGAGAGATGTAATGACTCTCTAAGATATTAAGATAAAGGCACAGGGGATTAGTTTGTACCAGAAAACCAAACAAATATTGGTCATTCTTAGAACTGAATTCAATATTATAGAATTCAATTATTATTGAAGATTTATAGATAGCTTCAGTGGTATTGTTGCTTTTATTAGGGCAGTTTGTCAAAAGCATCCAGCTGACAAGTTGATCTGAACACAGCCTTGTCACAAAGGCTTTGAGCAGGGTAAAGAAACCCTCTGACCCTCCCTGTGTTAGCCTAGACTACAGTAAAATGCTTGAACAACCTGCTAGTGCTTGGGATGCAGGTCCATGGATGACACTTTTCTTGGCATGGAAAGGGAACATTGCTTTAAAAACAAAACGAGTACAGCACCATTGTGTGGGTTATTAGATGAAACACCATTTCCTCTATCACAAATTCAGGGTTCCTAGGAAATAAGTAGCAATGAGATTTTTGTCAATGTCTCATCATATCCACAGCAAATGTCCTTTATCCCTAGAGGGCAAAACTTGACAACCTTAAAATGAATTCAGTATGAAAGAATGTAGTTTTGAATGAGTGAATGTTGGCAGGTCTGATTACATATTTATTTCTTTGGCAAGAGTGTGCTCAAAGCATCTTGCCAGGCTGCGCAAGAATAGGCAGATTCACAACAATTTTCATGCGTTTCTATTTGTCAGTTAATATCCTTTTTATTGTATAGGGCACTGCGTAAATACACAGAAAGAAAATAAAGTGATATTTCTTTTTCAGAGGCAATGAGCAAGGTACTGTAAAATACCTGCTGAGCTCCTGCCAAAAATTTTGCTTTTCCTACTGAAAAAGTTGAAAGCTGCCTGCTGTATCAAGATGGTAACTTAACAGCCTCCTTCCTGTCAGCTGTACTTCAGGTTTGACATTTCATCAGGTGTTATTCAGAAGTAATGTAAAATCATGAACACCACTGTGGGAATGCACTACTACTATATCTAGGTCAGCTTTCCAGAATTCAAGATTCAGCTGTATTTCTTGCTCCCCCCGAACTGATTTTGCCATACTGTTGCACAACTTCATTTCTCCTTCCAGCTTCTCTAGCGTGGGAGAAAAGAGGTTGCTAAATAGTAAAAATTCAACCCATTTTGCTATACTGATAGAAAACCAGACTTTTCAGCAGGAATCATATTTGCAATTGTTTATGCATTAAACAGAGCGTTAATCGGTTTGGCATATTATTTGGCTTATAATTAGGAAATCTACTGGAAGGAAGCATGTTCCGTAGGCACATAATTATAACACAGTGCATTTCCAAATTACTATGATTAACGTGCCCAAAATATGTATTGAATGTCTAATTTCATTTATTCTGTGGTTTGTCTCATAAATCACTTGCTATTTTTTTGCAGATAATATATTGCATTTGGCACACCTTTCTGAAAGTTCAGCTACTGTTAAGCTGTTTCAACACACTTCTGAAAGAATGCCTTCAGATCTTCAAGTTAAAGAAAATGTCAATTTAAAATTTTAAAGGTCCAGTATTAACCAGTGATTAAGAAAACCATGGAATTGTGACTCATTGTAGAGAAACTGTTTAATGATCCATATGAGGGGAAAAAGATACATGAAATTCAGTCAGTCATAATCTTTGGTAAACAGATGGAAGGACATATGGACACAAGACAGGTAGAAAATTAGTTATGATTTGGTCAAGGGATAGAGTGGCAAGACCACCAATGTACTTTTGGGTTGCTCTATCAGAAGCATGGCTTCCTGGAGTGATGATCATTGCTGTGGAAGCATCACCTCATGTGATCAGAGGAAAGTAGCAAACACCAGTGCAGATTACAAGTTGTGGATGTGGTATTTCCATTCCCTTTGATGAAAATTGGATGTGCTTATCACAGGAAAGACTTTAACCTAGAATTAGGGGACTGGGAGGATGCATTTAAAAGGAAAAGCTAGAAGAGTTAATGAGCAATTACCGTAATAGATATTACAAACACAAATTATGCTGTTGAGAGTTATATCAAGTATTACATATCTTTACACATGGGCTAAATTAAAGGAAAAAATCCTTTGCCTGTATTTTTGGAAGTTTTTCCTTGAACTTTATTGACCATATGCGGTCGCGTATGTAAGTAACTGTGCTGTAATGTTGATAAAAGTTCTGAAATGTGTTTGCACAGAAATGTTTGTGCTAGTATTTAACAAATTCTGAGTGCTTAGCTTTGTAAACTTAAATACTTTTTAAACTATTATTAAAGAAAAGGTGAAAAATCTATTACATGAGGTTAAGATAGAACGTTGTAAAGATATGGTCTTCCCTCTGGCCTGGCTTTCCAGTGTGTGAGTATTTGAACCTATCTCTCTACTCTTCAGGTACTATGCATTGGTTCCAGCTGTTAACCTGGACAAAGCCACCTCAGATGTGCTCTTGCAGAATAAAAATCCAGCTCAACAGCAGCCTATATAAGTCTTCCTCTGATCAACATTTTGGAGAATTTTCCTGGAAAAAGCCATAAAAAGCCTCTATTCAGTATCTATGAATTGTGACTTTAGAGGTTGAACAGTATTTTAAAAGTGTGCTAAGTTGAAATAGCTCTTTTTCAGAGACAGCTTATGTCAAATAATTGCATTAAAAAATTCCTCAGCACAAATTTCAAGGCCTTCCAAGCAGGCCTGTCTCAAACTAAAACTTGTACAAATTTGTTAATATGGGCAAGCCAAAATACTGTCATTTAGCCTCATTCTTTGAAACGCCTAAATGTTCTGCATGAAGTCAAAATAAAAGTGATTGACACAAACATGGAAAATTTTGGTACAGGTTGTAGAAAAAGAGGTACCAGCTGAGTTTTAATCATGCTTTAATTACCTTTTCATTTATATGTGGTTGTGTCATCTCACATAATTCCAATGTCTTCCAGCCATTAAATTCCATTCTTGCCTGTGGTTCCTAGGCTTTCTTAGATGTAGAGTATGAAGTGGCATTGGTTCCACTCAATTGTTTTTCATTATCCCTTAGAAACTGAAAGTTGTTCCCAAAGAAGAATGAAGGTCAACTTGTTTAATTAAAAGAAAACTTGATTTATTTTTTTTAAACAGAGATGGAGACCGAGAGCAGCCTGCAAGACATTTTGAGCTCCAAAGAGTTTCAGTTTAATCTAGTTTAGATTTAATTTAGTTTTAATTGCCCTGAATACCAAGCTTATCTTACAAGTCTAGAAAATACTTGATTTTAGTTCTTGTCTCTTCTAGCTTCCTAACATTACATTTCTCTACCTCTCTTTCATCAAATAAATCTCACATGAGCTGTCTGTAGTTCAGGTATTTGTATTCCTTGTGTGTTCATTGAATTTATTTGTTTGGCATCTGTGATTCTTTTTTATGCCAAAGATAGGGCACAATATTTGTCACTTCAGCCAAACTGAAAAGATAATATCAGAACTTGAACTTGCAAATATTGTTGGATCCTGTGTGCTATTTGGGAAGAAATGTATGGTAGCTCGTCTCTCTTCTAATGGTTGTTTCTGTCCTTTATAGGTTATAACAACATTTCCACCAGTCCTACCTGAAAACATTATTAATTGTATTTTTTTAAGAAAAGCCTTTCCAGTATCTCTTTGTTGTGCCTTACACCTTAATTAGCCTAAAATGTCAAGGTGCCAAGATGTTAGTTTGTATGTCAATTGCTTTTTACTAGTGTAGCAGAAAACAATAAAATTCAGTTTCTACAGCAACAGGAGTATGCTTTTAGTAGTATTTACTTGTTATATGGTTCTAACATTTACATATTTTAATATAATATGTAAATAAGTGTAAATAATACAACAGTTGGGTTTTTCTAACCAATGTGTTGAAGGGCTGCATTTCTGAAAATACGTGTTGGACTTCTCTTCATATGGTTCAGTAAAACATGCTCCCTTTTGCTTGCCTTCTTTCAAGGGGGGAAATAGAAAAGGATAATGCAAAGCATAAAAGATTTGCACACTATTATCCATTGCAAAGGGTGATGTGTCAATGGTACTTTGCCATGGAGGTATTTTTTTGTAAAAAGAAGATGAAAGACAGACAAATGCTTGATGAAACTGTTAATGAAAAAGAATGATGCTTGAAACAGTTGATAAAACAACTGCCAAAGGGGCATGTCCTATTGATGGATGGTTTATCTCTTTCAAGTAAGCTATATTGCAGGTAATAAATACTGGCAAACAGTAATGGCCATCTAAACAAAAGGTTTAGAAGCCACCATACCTCTGTAACCTTAGCAGCAAGATTTGCTTGATTTTGACACAATCTCATTATGGGTAAATGAAGATCTTTCAGGGAAGATCACATTTATCTAATTAATGCTATTTTTGTGGGACAGGGTATTTAAATTCTGATACTTTTGGTTAATAAAAGTATAATTAATTTTTATTGTTCCTAAAATCCGTCCATGGCAATGGTCAAATAAAATGTTTGGGGAAAAAAAAAAAAAAAAGATGAACATGTTTTTTCATTAAGATTAATGTAGGAAAATGGAGTTAAAATTATCTTCAGGGAAACATCATAAATTCTCAGAATCCCCTGCAGGGTTTTTCTTGTTTATCTTTTTCCTCAGATTACTTTTTTTAAAAAAAGTCTTGCTGATACAAATACTTCAATAATGTAGGGACTGACACATTCTGTTGTTCTTAAATATTCTCAAAGGAAATCAGTGACACACTGGACCAGGAAATCTTTGCCCAGATTTTTCCCCTTAGGCATGTAATGCAATATAAAGAAAAAATCTATGGGACAAATGGATGTGTGATGGTTTTTTGTGTTTTCTGTGCTTGTTATTTGGATACTGGACATGTTTTGGTCACTATTTTTTCTGCTGTGGTTCAATTTTCAAGTCCTGGATGTGTTATTATTGTAGAAGTCTTCCTAGGCAACCCATGTGTACCTTGGAAAGTAGGTTGTTTGGAAAAAGGGACAGAAAGGGAAGCATTTGCATTACTTTTGCTATATTTGGCCTCCTTTGGTGCCATAGTAATAAGTAAATGTGCTTTCCTTGGGAGGACATAATTCTGCTTTGGAAAATAACAAGAAAGATTGAGAAGAAAAAAACAATAATGAGTACCCTTGGGAAAATTCAGTGAAAGAGGTTCCAGGTGAAAACTTAGAATTCTATTAGGGTTCCTCCTGTGAGTCTGAAGGTCTCATTCCTGCCTTCTCCCCTGCATGCTTTGCTCCTATGTGGTAAAGCATGTCTCCTTGTGCTGGGTACATCATCCTCTAATATCGGGCATATGCCACATGGCCATCTGAAATATCTATCAATGGGTGATGACAGAGCATCTGAGAGATTAAACTGGAGGCCTTAGGGCAGATGCCTTTCTCCAGCCATTAAAAATAGAAGTTTGAGAGTTCCTTCCAACCTTTTGATTTCCTATGAAATGTCTGGGTTTGCTTCCCATTACAGAGAGGGTGCTGGTTTAGAAGGATTTTAAGGTGGAGTAAGTATGGCAATTTTTGTTCTTAATTTTTAACATAATGAGTTCTTTGCTTATCATTGCAAAATATATCACCTGGAGGTTATCCTGAAGTTATTTCCCAGAAAGAAACATTCTTTCCCCCAAATAGATTAGGAATTCAAGTAGACCTCTGCTTATCCTCAATCATCATAGAATCATAGAATCATATAATAGTTTGGGTTGGAATTGACCTTCAAAGGTCTTCTGGTCCAACCCCCTTCAATGAGCAGAGACATCATGAACTAGATCATTAGGCAAGAAACCAGCATGCTGATGCAATAGCATCCTATTTAGTATGTAATGCTTTCCAGGCAGCCAGCAGCTCTGTCTTGGTTATACTGATTAGTGCTCCCACATGTCTCAGAAGTCATTTACATGCTGCAGTGTGAGTTGTCCGATGAAAGCAGCTGTTTGTGAAGTCTGTGTTTCAAGAACTTTGAAATGGTTAGATCTAGAAAAGTGTGAGGGTCCAGGGGGGAGAAAAATATTTTCATGCTAAATTGAGGACTGCAAGATTTTTTGTGATAGATAATAGTTTGATTTCCAGGTAAAACACAGTCTAATTCCTGTCATAGCAGCAAATAGCTTTGAAGACGCAACAGGCAAGGTGTGGTTGCTTTGCCTAAAAGCACACATCTTGATGTTTTAAGTTTAAGAGAAAATGTTTGCCTGTGATTCATCTTGAGTATTAGCCCATTTTAAGAAACATGCACAGCCTGTAGGACCAACATCCATCTGGATTCACATGATTACACTCTGATGGCCATCAGCGTTGCCTTAGGGACATGCAGCATACTCAGCAGGAGCAACTTCCATGCTATGGCTTGGTTCATCTCTGCTTCTAGACACATTATGCTGTGTGAGATTTATTTCCATGCCAAAGCCACTCAAGAGTCTGTACAGCCATCTCGCTCTTCCCTCCAGCAATGTCACCACCTTCGTCAAAGTGCCTGTGATTGTCATCAGTTTGTCTGCTTTTTTGCAGTGCATGGCTGGTCTGATGGCAACTGGACTCCTTCAGGGTTGGCAGCAGGCTTTGGGAGCTCACACGGAGAAATTCTGCATCATCCTGGAAGTGCCTATGCATGCAGAGGGTCTGTGTTATCATGTTATCTGTGGGGGATGCTGTACCTTGCACAGCCTGAGGGCCTTCGTGGTAGGGAGGAACAACTTTCCTGCTAAGCAGAGAAAGATTCAACATCAAAGATCAGGAAAAGGGCTTTTTTTTTTGTTTTGGTTGGTTGGTTGATTGGGTTTTTTTTTATTTGGTGTTTTTGTTTTTGTGGAATGAACCCCAAACAATGATTTTGCACAACTGGAAAGTCTTGCAGTAAAACATTATAATCTGTGCACGTATCCATGCCACACATGAAAATTGTGCTGAGCAAGTACCAGTGTATGTACTGCTTTGAGATAAACTAAACAGCATGAAATACATGCATGGATCTTTTGAGGATGGTAGTGGATAATGGACAGTGTGTCAGGTGTTCAGAACTCTTGGGATGAGAATTGTTCCTCTGCACAGATATCCCCTGCCAGATTCACTTTATGTATTGCATTGACTGATGGTTGATTTATTTGCCGAAAGAAGCATCAGTTTTATTCGCCAAATGTAATACGTAAATCTCTCTGTTTGGCAGCATCAGTTTATTGGGCATGGTTTTACTAGTTTGCGTGGATTGCTTGCTGCTTCCTTATGCTGCAAGGAAACTTTTGAATATGACTACCACTTCTTATTTCTTCACAATTAAGTGAAGAAATAGTGGTCTAATAAACAGTGTCATTCAACCCATGTAGTTGCACTAACACAAATGTATTTTCAATGAACTGGAGATTGGTAGTTCTTTACAAAAAGAAAATTAGTCATCTTAACTATCAAAATGTTATCTGAAAAAATAAAAACAACTGCAGGCAGCTGTAATGGTAAAAATAGAAATAGAAACAGGAATAGGAATAGACTAGACTAGAATATTTCAGTTGGAAGGGACCTGCAGTGATTATTCAACTTGTCCAACTGCCTGACCACTTCAGAGCTGACCAAAAGTTAAAGCATGTTCTTAAGGGCTTTATCCAAATGATTCTTAAACTCTGATGGGTTTGGAGCATCAGCCGTCTCTCTAGGAAGGCTGTTTCAATGTTTGACAAACCTCTTGGTAAAGAAATGCTTCCTAATGTCCAGTCTAAACCTCTCCTGGTGCAGCTTTGAACCATTCCCACACGTCCTATCACTTGGTACCAGGAAGAAGAGATCAGTACCTCCTTCTTCACTTCCCCTCCTCAGGAAGCTGTAGACAGCAATGAGGTTGCCCCTCAGCCTCCTTATGTCCAAGCTAAACAAGCCCAAAGTCATTAGTTGCTCCTTGTAGGACATTCCTTCCAGCCCTCTCACAATCTGTTACCTTCCTCTGAACACATTCAAGAGCCTTCACATACCTACTGCTGCAGTGCCCTTCTTGTTTCCTTTCCATGTTAATCCCTTCTGTACTTTCTGTGTGGCAGATCTCCCCATGAGGATCTGTTTGGTATTTAATTACTGCAGGGTCCTTATTTATTCAAAGAGCAGTAGCTGCCACCCAAGGGCAGTTCATTTTACCCGGCACTTTGATTAACCCAGGGAACGCCTCTCTTCCTCTTTTTGTTGACAAAGCCCAGGATGATGGTTATTTCCAGAGTAGGTACACCATTTACATGGGATGGGTCTAGATCCTCTGTCACATCCAGTAGAGATGAGAGAAGAAGGTCTGCTTTCCTCCCTGCTTGCTGGCACTACCAACAGCGCTGTGACTTTCAAGAGTTGGTAGACTGGGAAACCCTGAGTGTGGGGGATTTGTCAAGGTCCTTACTCTGGGTGGGCAGCTGGAGGTGTGGCTGACCAAGGTCATGTATGCTTGTCTCTGTGCTAGAAATTACAGAAATCCCACAGAAGGGTGCAGTGCTGCAGAAATCAATATGTAAACTTCACATAAAGTGAGCAGAGTGTTGCTGGTGCTTGTCTCTGTATGAAATGCAGCAGAGAAGCCTGCTTGGACATCAGTTTGAGAAGTAGTCTGATAAAGTTGGCTTTATTGAAATAACCACATTAAGTGGTAAGAACTCCATCTGCAGGACAACAGGTTTTGGTGTAGGTTCCTAGAAAGGGAGAAAGATGTCCTGCTGAACAGGCTCTTCTGTATTCTCTGTGGATTGAGATGCAGTAATTGTGGTTGCATGTTAAGGACCTTTTGCAAAAGTCTCCTCTCCCTTTCTTTTCCAGTGAAGCAGGTTTCCTGGAAGAAGCACATCATGGAAACAAATGAATTTGATATCTATTGCATGGCTGGGCAAAGGACAAGAGGAGGAGAGTGTATCATGAATGTATCAATGCTCTACTTACTCTTTCTGTATATCTGCATGAAATTAAAGACTTTGAGTCATAAAGATAGTTTCCTCTCTGGCATCTAAGTCATGAAAAGGGGAAAAAGATGCTTTCTGAGATTTTAGGCATCATAGGACCCTTTCCAGTGGTGGAAGGAACACTGTGATCTCCAAAAGCTTACTTTAATCCTGTGAGAAAGAAGCAGAAACCAAGAGAACATCACATGAGGTACCGATTTGCTTCTGCATCAGCAACTGCTAACCAGAATAAAGAGCTCTCTGCCAGCAGGTAAGGCTTATTCATGGCAGTATGTGCTTACCGTTTCATTTACACTGTTGCAGGCACATCCCACAGAAGAATGAATAGGGCCAGATGTATATTTATTTCTGACAGAAAGGTTATGTATGTTTTACATACATCAGCCCTGCAGGAGTCCCACTGACGTCCCAGGAGACCAGAGAGGTTCAGCCTGTTGCTGAACTAGTTGCACTTTGTTTCCATTCTGAAATTAAATATAAAGAATTATCCTCAACAGTGCTTAAAATGTAATATGAACATATATTGAAATTAGGAAGTCCTTCTAACAGGCTTTCAGATCAACCGTTTCCCCTGAGTTTCACATTGTTTTGCCCGATGCGAAGAAAAGTTTTATTTTGCTGTGTTCTGTTTTAAAACCTCTTCTGTAACATAAAAATGAAAGGTGTGTGTCCTCAAAGTTCATGTATTTATGTTTTATATCATGTTTGCTTACATAAGTTTGGTACTTATGTACATTTATTTCATGGGTAAAACTATAATTTAAAGTGCTCCTTGTACTGTATCTCTACTTACTGCCTTAACAGAATTCTCAAAGTGGCCAGTCACCAGAAGCATCTCTGTTCTGAATACTTTTTAAATAATACAGCTTTGAAGCTTTTATTTCCAGAGCCATTTCAAAATGTCAAGAGAAAAGTTATTCTATTACGTTAGCTATAGTAGCCACTATCTCAGATAAAATACATAGCTCTATTTCCCTGTCATTTGGATGGTTTTATTGGATATATTTTGCAATATTCCTTTTAATTGGAATATCTGCTTATTCTGCATGAGAATTACTGTATGCCTTACCCCGTAATTTTTAAACTAATATGTATTAGTGTTTTGTTGGCTGGGGCTATGATGCTGAAAATCCTTTGAATTTCTTCCTTTAAGAGCAGTTGGATCACCAGAGGCATTTCCTCTGAGTGCAAAAATGGAATTAGTAACCAAACTGAGTAAAGTTTAAAAATGTAAATAGTATTAAAAGTGAATGATGTCTAACTGCATAAAAATCATACTTGTAAATAGAGTATTTTAGCTGTCCGTTAAGATTCTTTTCTTCTTTGCCTGCTGTTTGTTTAAAGCAGCTGAGAGTAAGTATCTGTGAGATGAAATGTAGTTTGGATTACTATCAGCTGTTAAAAAAAGAAGATAGGTCAAATGAGAGGCAGCCATCATCCTGCCAGAGATGACAGCCCCTGATTCTGCTCTTTGCTCTGATTAGACAGACCCAGCCTGGATAACTGCTGGGGAATGGTTTGAGATGTCAAAGCCTATGGTCTGATGAAATGCCTAAAGCAGGTGTTGTATTTGTGATTTATTCGGAGGCACTGTAAATGCAAAATGAATATTGAAAGCAAACTGGTTGGCTATAGGAGTGCTTCCTAACTATTTCAGCTTTGGGGTCCCCAACATAAGAAAGATGTGAACCTGCTTGAGTGAGTTCGGAGGAGGACCATGAAGATGATTGGAGGGCTGGAGCACCTCTGCTATGATGACTAGCTGAGGGAGTTGTGCTTGTTCAGCCTGAAGAAGAGAGGCTCTGGGTTGACCTTAGAGCAGCTTCCAGCACGTACAGGGGCTAACAAGAAATCTGGAAAGATACTTCTTGCAAGCGCATATAGGGATAGGACAAAGTGGAATGGTTTCAAACTGACAGAAGGTAGATTTAGATTAGACATTAGGAAGAAATTATTCACTTTGAGGGTAGTGAGACACTGGAACAAGTTGCTCAGAGAAGCTGTGGCTGCCTCATCCCTGGAAGTGTTCAAGGCCAGGCTGGACAGGGCTTTGAGCACCCTTGTGTAGTGGAAGGTGTCACTGCCCATGGCAGGGGGGTTGAAACCAGATGATCTTTAAGGTGCCTTCAGACTACAACTGTTCCGTGATTCTGTTTGAAATATTGAATCACAGTTCAGCTAGGAAGGGCTCTCTCAAGGCCATCTAGTCCAACAGGGTGCTCAAAGCAAGACTGTCTTCCAAGTTAGACCATGTGGCTGATGTGTGGATAAATGTGTATGAACATGGGTCATGGGAGAATTAGTTTCTCTGTTTCCACTGGATGGAAACAGGCCTGGACTAGGAAAAATAAAAGTTTTGTAAACTTACATGAGCATTTAAAGCTTATCTGGTAAAAAATGCCTTATTTTCATAAAGGTCTGTATGCCTGTTCCACACTGGTCTGCAGTAGCACTGTAATGCTACATCCCCTAATGAAACACATCCTTGGTGAAGAAGCTTCCTCTGGGATGGTGCCAGCATACACTGCATTCTCCGTCCTACTAACTGTCCTCCACAGTCCCCAAGCACGCTGTGTCTCTGTCAGTCACCCTGATTATAATTTTGAACTCCACTGCACAGAAGTCACGATGTCCTAGAAGCGGCTGCTGCCACCCTTAAAAATGGCTAATTATGGAAGTGCCCCTTTTCCCATTAGCTTACCGCTTCAAGCAGAAAGCACAGAAATTAGGCTAAAATATAAAGCAGGGGAGGGGATTCTGGATCGTTCCTTGGGAAGAGGATGGTATAGGGGCAAAGAAAAGAGATTAGGGAATCCTGCACCACTTGAGGGCATGGGGGGGAAATGGTGTGGAGGGCTGCAGGTCACGTGTGTGGCTTGGTGCCATACACAGTGTGCCTATAGGTAGAGCGTCCCAGGTCATTTGGACTGACTGCTGAGGCACAAGCTCACAAGTGCACCCAGTGTATCACTTGAAGGCATGCTTTCAGACTTTAGTTCTTCTGATTTCATTGAAATCAGCTTCATTTTCAGCCTAAATTTTTAATCGTCAAAATATTATGCAGGCGACTGGATGTCCTCAGAGTTCAGAGAAGATATTTCAGCAGCTGCACTTCAGATTCTATCCTGAACTCAGCGTAAACAATTTACTAATGTAAATAAAACCTTCATCTTAAGGGTTCAAACTGTTTCAATGGCATCCTGCTAGTAACTCCTGGTCCAAAGAAACTGATTTTTTTTTGTGCTGCAGGCAATTCTGTGGCACCAAATTTTGTGCAGCAGTACAGTCTGACGGAAGCAAACACTTGAGGAAATGGTTGCAAACGAATTTCCTCACCATAAAGAGAAGTTTCCATATAGCAAAAATAAATTTCTGTATCACAAAGAGACTCCCCTTTTGACTTGGAGCTGGCAGAGCAGCTTTATATTACCTTGCCACAGGTCAGCTGTCATGGGTGTGCAGCCAGGGAACCAAGGCGCAGCAGGGTGTGCGTCATCCCTACTATTTTTAACTGCAGAAGTACCCACTAGTGTCCCAGCCTGGCTAAATTTATGTTAGGACCTCCTGGAGTTGGCAGGCAGTGTAACCACTGCATTGTTTTACCTTGCACTGAATCCCCTCCCTGGGCACTTGGCCATCCAGGACCTGGCTTGGATACTGCCCGGCTGCGTAGCCTTGGCTCAGGCTCCCACTGAAAGCACTGACCTGAGAGTAAAATCATGCAACATAAGGAACGTAAAATTGCAGATGGAAGTAGGGCTGTGGAGAGCAATTCAGGAGGCAAAAAGAGCTACGTAGAAAAGTATGTAATCCCAAAGGAAAACCGTAGTGAGGATGTGGTAGGTCAGCAGCAGGGAACAGCAGAGTTGACCCTTCCTCACCTGCCTGATAGCTGCGGGGCCAGCAAAGGCTCCTTAGGGACATTATCAGAGGGGGGAGCATACTGATGCCTGGTAACTCATTAAACCCCAGCTATCTTTGTGTGTATACACCAAGAAATGGCTGCTTGGTGAATATTCAGCTAAGCTGTGTGTACCTCGCTGGCAGAGCCTCTTGGTACATGGTGAGAGCTAGCTGGGTAAGGTGACCCAGGCAGAGCTGGCTGTACCCTGAAGAATGGCAAAAAGAGTCCGCAAATACGTGACACTAGGTATTATTTTCAACTCTTTCTAAAGGCTAACATATAGTGAAACACAAGCCTGTTGTGCCTGGCAGCCACTGAACTTGAAAGAAAGCACTGACGATGTCCACTGGAGAACTATTCCCAAAGCAGGGCTGGACTTTCAAGGCTCATGCAAGAATTGAGATGCATTTAAAGCCAAGTGAAAAAAAAGCTGGTCATGAAAAAACACAAGTGGGCCTTGTGTGATAAAAAGAAGTGCATGATTTCTAGGTGTATAAGAATCGTTGTGAAATGTATCTGAAGAATATTTATATAGATATGCAGTGTTCTCAATATTGTTAAGGAAAAAAGCATTAACAATAGGTGATAGGGCTGAGCAATATTATGTATTTGCAAGGCATCTCCTTGAAAATACATCAGCTAGATATATAAGTTTCAAAAAAAGAAATAATTCTCCCAATTTTAATGTTGACTGAAAAATGAAAAAAGTTGCATTCTGAGTAGGAATCAAAGTGTTTTCTTATGAATTATCAGCACATTACGGAAGGCTTCAATAAAATTTGGTGTGGCTCCCATAGCTTGTAGCTATAGACACCTATGAATGGCTGAAGTAATTCTCTATGATTCCTTTTTAGTGACCAGCTGAGAAAATAGGCTTTGTCTTTCACTTTCTCTATTGATACTACATAAAGATTAACTAGAAGATTATGTTCCACTCCCACCTAGTGGCAAGTGAAGCATGCACTATTTATTTATTTATTTATTTTAGTTGCCCTTCCTAGAAATGATTGCATGGAGAAAATGATTTTACTGCAGCTTTGCTTGTGGCAGAGATCTGCTCTGAGTTGCTTAAAAGTTACATACAAACAACTTCTAACTTAAAGTAAACCTATTTTAGTCGGTAAATTTAAAACTAAACCACAATTGTGTACCTGTAACTAGATAAGGTTTTTTTGTACAAAAGTTAAGACAAATTTTTTATTCTTTGCTGAATCACGTGCTATTTTAGAAAGAGTTTTTTCTGTTTGACAATTACTTCGAATTCTAACCCTGTCCTAAAACTTATTTGCTGCCTTTGTTTGTTTGTTTTTAAATTTGCAGGTTTCCATCAGCCAGTAGGGGATCGTGCTATATCTAAGACAGCTCTGAAGAAACAGGTTTTCATTCAGTTTCTCTTAATTTTGCTCTTGCTCATAATTTAATCTGTAGTTTACTTATAAGAATTCCCTTTTCCAAGTGCAGCTACATGACATCTGCTATTTCTCCTCTACACACAGAAGGAAATTATTTTAGATTAATATTTGTCCTTGACAAATCCCCATTGACTGTAATTTACCTCCTTGTTTTATAGATGCTTAAAGATTTGTTTGTTTCAGTGGTTTGGAGGAACTGAAGACAACTAGCTGCCTTTCTGTATTTACTACTGGTTTTGTCTCCTTTTAAACCTAAGTGCCGCAGTCTCCCTTTCAAGTTTTACAGGAACTCATCTGTTCTCCAAGTGTGCTCAAAGATTGCTAATGTCAGTTTGTTTAATCCACTAGGATAATAGTCTAGGATAGTATTCATGAGGCCTGGCTGATTTGAAAAAAACCTTTTTTTTTTTTTTTTTTCATTTAAATGCTTTCTAGCCTATCTTTTCTTTATTCTAAACAGTGATTTGTCACTCTTTTTGGTTCAATAGCTAATTGATTTCTGCTTTTGTGTGAAGCCAAATACAGAAAGGCGTTTGGTCTTTCCTGGTGTCATCTCCAAATAGATTGTCTTTCCAATCCAGCAACAGACTGATATTTTCCTTGGTCATTTTCTTGCTACTTGATATCCCCACAGATTGATTTCTTGTTGCCTCTGAAATCCTTCATCTCCTTGCATCTCCTTTTTTTTTTTTTTTCCCTGGGTGTTACTAATTTCCCTATAATTTTATATGCTATTATTTTATATACACCCCAGTCAATCTGACCTAGTTTCTATGGCCGTGGGCTTATTTCCTGCATTTGATATCATTGGAAAGACCATAATGGGTTGCCCAAGGAAGCTGTGAATGCTCCATCCCTGGCGGTGTTCAAGGCCAGGTTGGACAGAGCCTTGGGTGGCACGGTTTAGTGTGAGGTGTCCCTGCCCATGGCAGGGGGTTGGAAGTAGATGATCTTAAGGTCCTTTCCAACCCTAACTATTCCATGATTCTATGATTCTATAAGGTAACTAAATTTATTTCCCATTGCAGCTCCAGTCCTTCTTCTGCATTGGGAAAACTGTCACTTGCAAACTAGAATCTGTACCCTGACAAGGTTTCCAAGAGCCCTTTTTCTCTTTATAATTGAGACCTGTGAGATTTTACCTGTGGATTCTCTGTGCTTATTGAAGTCTGCCTTCCTGAAATCTCTGCTTCATTACCCTCTTCTGCCTCTTCCCTTCTTAGGGAATGTGTTATCTTTACACAAATAGTTTTGCGTTCTGAATCACTTTCTGTGTCTGGTAAGCATAAAATCTACAAAAGCCTTCTCTAGCTGCTTCTTTCACCCTCTTAAAAAAAAAGGCATCTCAAGAGCTATGTGCAGCTGTGTTCCTTTTCCAGCAATTTTGGGTTAATTGAACACCTTCACTACTGCTGACTCTTGAATAGTTGCATGCAATCCTGGCTGGCATAAGGCTCATCTACTTTGGTGACCAAGAATCACTTAACTCCCAATGCTAGCGTTCTTCCTGCCATCTGTTTTCATCAAAGTTTACTAAAAAAGCCCTTCTCTCTGCAACATTTTCTCTCCTTTTCCAGAATTATCTACGCAATTTATATTAACATATGATTTTTCCCATAAATCAAATCATGGATGATAATATAGGTATAACCCATAATAGGGGATAATTGCAGTGATACAAAGATTCCTTTAATTGATGGGATTTCGTTTTCTTCCCTTGTGGGAAGCATTTGGTAATGGTGTGACTATTCAGTGCTAGTGAGGCAGAACTGCTCTAAGCTTGTGGTTGTGACTAAAGCTATGCAAAATTGGTGTGTTTTAGAGGCCTATGCTTTCTTCATATCTTTTTAAAGCATCAAAAGTGCAACTTAACCAATTCCCACACACTACAGTTTAGTTTGGTACCCAGGATTCTGCAGCACAGTCATTGAAATTTAAAAGCCACCTACTCATTAATTGAAACTAACATCAAGGATAAATTAAATGAAATTAAGATGGCTGTAGTGACATTGTTGATTGATATATTGTATTCAGTAAAAGCCTCTATTTTTCTCTTCATTGAACTCAGAAGAATGCCAGATCTACCCTATCCCACTTCCAAGAGTCCAGGTATTTTGATGTAGAGCTCACAGTGATTTTGCCACAGCATATACAGGCATTAATTGTAATTTATTTTACTCAGCTTATGCTCCCAATGTATACTTCGTCTAGTATACAAATAGACCATTCACATTATTCAAATGATCAACATCCTTGGATAATATACCTTTTAAGATTATATTCCATTCCTTTTCCTATATGTTACACTGAAGTTTTACTTTAAAGTGTTGGTGAGGTGAGAGAGAAACATACTGTTAGGTGGATGGATAGTAATTCTTATCTTTCCTGAAATTAAAATCTTTTATTTTCTCAGATGATTATTTGTATTATTCAGACTGTATTGAAGATTAAGTTCAATTCAGATATAGGCTCTCAAAAAAGATAATGTAAAGAATTTCTAAATCTTCATTTGGGTTTGCAGATAGATATGGAGTCAGTGCAGTTGAGGAGAACATCTAAGTTTTGGCTTGAAGGCATTGGCTTTCTAGTATTTTAATAGGCAAGCTGTTCAGTAAACAGAAGAGAGCTCTGTAATTCCTCAAGAAGTCTTTGGAGGGATTTAAGCCCTATATTCTGTTTACAAATACCTCTCACCATGCAGTTGCATAGTGATATTCTTGCTTTTTAGACTGTTGAAAGTCAGCTATTTGATACTTAAAATTCCTTCCCTTCCCATAGAGAATTCCTCCTTATTCTTCTTGACCTCATCCTTGTCTGCAGTGAATAATGGTATCACATATTGGATTACAGTCTGTTTTATCAAGAGAAAAAGATTTTTTGAATCTGAATATCCAATTTCCTCAAACTAGCTAAAGAAAGGAGAAATAAGAAACAAGACAAAAAAGAAAACCAGAAAAACTTTCTTCAAAAGATTGGCTATATTGTGTCAGTAGGACTGTCTCCACTTATGCATTGAGTGAAATTATCAGTAAGATGAAAAGAAAAGCCAATCCACTACAGAAAAGTGAGATTTCAGAAGCTACCAGTAATCCTCTAGAAATTCACTTAATGCAGCGGAACCTTTGGAGGCAAACCCTTTCTCTGCTTCTTTTCCTAAGCTGGAATATATGACCTAGCCGTAACAGGGGTTATCATATTTAAGAGCCATAATGTATTTTATATATTCAAGATTAGCCTTTATTGGGTTTACTGGTGGATCTTGGGAGGTCATTTGCAGCTGTTCTTTACATCTTGGATCCGAACTCTGCCAAACACCATTGTCGCTCTGCACTGTGGTAGTAGAACATCTTGGCTTTGGGCATAGGGGTACGTGTGTGGTATGGAAACCTCCAAACCTTTTCCTAGACTCCTGGGAAGAGGAACCAAATGTTATTTTCCTTTAATCTGAAACTTCTGTTTCAACAAAAGGCCCAGAATTTATCTGCAAGTTGAAGACATGCCAAAATTTATCCTAAAATGGAAACCAGCAGCAGCCCGTGTCCTTCCCAGTTTCATGCATCTGCTTTAAGAACTGTTGTTTTTAAAACAGCATGGAAGTCAGTCCATTAAATGAATTCTGCTATGTGCTTTGTTGTGTGGAGCAGAAAGAATATTAAATGATGGAAAACAGGTGTGAAATATGTTCTGCAAATACACTGGAGATACTTGGGAGGTCTATCAACATTTCTTAGAAGAAAAAAACCCAACATTTTCAGGTCTTGATAATGAAATGAAATGGTTTGTTTTTGCCAGTTCCTCATGTGGCATGAATTGTGAAAGATTTTTAAAGTAATTTCAGTCAGAAATGATACTGAGGTCTTGAAAAAAATCATATGAAAGCAGATGACATAGAATCACTGTCATAGGCCGTGAGAATCACCTGCTTTGAATACAGAAGGATTGTAGGGTGGATAAATCTTGATTTTCTGTAAAACATTTGAATCTAGGATTCAGAAAAAAACCAAAATTTGGTTTTTTTTCGCTTTTAATGAAGGTTGCTGAAGAAAGCTAAATTTCCCAGAGGTAAATTAAGGTGGGGAATACAGTTAGGTCCTACTCAGGTCCTCACTAATAAAACTGAAAAACTACAGGTGTTCATTTTGGATGCTAATTGAGAGACACTTAAATTAGATTTTTTGAGATATTTCTAATAATAGTATTTCTGTTGTTTCTAGCTTTGGCCAGTATTGAAGTGAAAATAGTGGATCCCGCAATAATAAATGGGGTAAGAACATAAATAAACATTTTCAGATGACACTGTCTAGTTATTCTGCTTGGGAATAAGGCTTACTAGGTGCTTAGACGACTATTGGATTTTGGGAAAGAAACCTTGGGTTGTCTCTGCTTTCACATCAGTCAAATACAGTGTGGCCAGATGGAAGAAAAGAAACCATTCCCTTCTAAAGGAAATGTATTTTGTTTTTCCATTGAATCATTTAGGATGGGTGTAGGTGCCTGGGCTAATTGGCTGACTCAGCTCCAGATTTGCTAATGGGTGAGATTTGCTGAGGTTGCTGGCAGGTAACAGACAGGAGGATGCAAATGACATCCTAATCCAAGAAAGAGAAACCAAAATCACAGTGAGTGTGGTTCTGATGATGCCCATTATTTCTATGCAACTGGATCCATGGATATGGCTCTAATATCAAACTACTAGTTTGTATAGCACTGTAGCATTTTTGTTGCTGTTATTACTAATTATTAATGTTACAAACAAAAATTCATGACACTAGTGAGATGAGGATGTGAAACGTGATGTGAAGGTTGCAACTGCTTCAGGGTCAGTAAGCAAAAGCCATGATGCAATACGGAGAGTGGTTACTTAACACTGATGAAATTATTTTTTAAAATTGGATACAAAACAGTTACATAGAGGGTGAAAAAACCCAAAACAGATGGAAGGAAATTTATCAGCATTTAAAGTATCTGTAGTATACAAACAAAATTTGCTGTTGATGTAAAGGCATTCTGGATATAGAGGAGAACTAGCCAAAGTTTTATGAGTTCCTAAATATGACTTCCCCAATTACTTTCCAAGGAGCAGGGGAAATAAGATAAAGTGGAAGAGTACAGGGCATTTACAAAACAGAAATTCGTATTAGAGGTCCCTATAAGCTGTGAATGCATCAGCTGGAAATGACAGAAGTGTACAAAAACTGTCTGGATTAGTTGACTGAAGGTTGTATATGAGGGTGATGAGAATATGGGAAGACAATGAAGATGAAAATGTGACATTGAAGCCAGTCAAGCAAAGTATTTCCAGCAGTGATGAAGTAACATGTGCCAGTGGTGATATTCCTGTGGCACCTCTGCACACCTGTGTGCAAATCTGGTTGCCTGTGTTCAAGATAGTATTGAATGACCCACTCTCCTGTTTCAAAAGAAGAAAAGGAGAAAGTGTTGCTTGCTCAGTTTGCTTAAACAACCTGAGAGAGAATAGGAACAAAACTGGTTTGAAAATTTGTGTTTGGAGAGTATTACCTTTGTTCCATTGCAAGCAGGGAAGGGACAGTGCTGAAGAGGTTTAGCAGGATCAGTCCTTGGTGTGTTTTCACTCCATCCTTTTACTAATGACTTGGATGAGGAAATAAGATATGCTTATTAGATTCACCAATGACTGAAACCTGAGAGAAACTGCCATGCTGGTGGTTGGAGAAACAGTTTGGGAAACAGGCAATCCATGGTGCTGTGGGTTTGTTTCACATATCTGTATCTGCCTTGCACATCATGTGAGCATGTCCTTCCTCTTGTCCCCCCTGCTCTCTCTGTAAGGTGCTATTTCCCCTCACCAAGTATTATTTCCCAGCTCTGCTCTGCACTGGAGCTGGTTCTTCCTCCTGTTCCCCATTCTGAAGGGCAGTGGGCAGTAGGGCAAGTAGGCAATAGTCCTGAGCTAGCCCAGGTAGAGGTGCCAGCTGACAGGCCAGGCAAAATGAATGCCCTGTGAGCTCACACTGTAGCCTGACCCTCTGCAGAGGCTTTGATTTCCACCTTTTCCCTCTACCTGGTCATGGATTTTTATACAACTTGGAAAAACTTAATACCTTTACAGCTTTATCAACTAAATCAGATAGAGAGGCAAATGAGTTCTAGTAAGATTGAAGGAAATAATAACATATATGAGGTAAACAGATAATGCAGCTGTCTAAATATGCATGTTTTGTTTTCTCAGGAGTCAGGTGGAAAATAGGAAGCAGTTCTATTTGTGGTAATTCTTAAAATGAGGTAGGGAATAATTGCCATATAGCAGCTCCTTAGAAAATTATATGGGAGCTAAAGTGGATCCCAACGTAGTCATGTACAAAAACTCAGACATCATATTAGTACATGTATGAAAAGGAATAGAATATTTCAAACTTCTCAGCATGGTAAGGTCTTGGTTGCAGTACTGCATCTGTTCTTGGACTCCACAGCTCACAGTAATGTGGGCCAGCTGGAAACAAACCAGAATGGTGAGATGTCTCAAAAGTGTGATTTAGGAGAAAAAATTGAAACAATTATGTATGATTTAATTTATTAAAAAAAAAGAAAAAAAAAAAAAAAGGGAAGCATGCCAATAGTCTTTAAAGGCTGCTTGTAAAAGGAAGTCTTCCAGGCAGGTTTCCATATCTGTAGTGGATGGGCCAGGAAGAAATGGACCTATTTTTTCAAGAAAGGAAGATGCAAATTAAACATTAAAAAAAGAATATATAAGCAACCTATTCCAGGCTTTACTGACTATTACTGAGGGCCTTAAGTTGCTGGTGAGACAAGTATTTTTCAGGGATGATATAGATGTATACTGATGATACTGGGTTAAGGAAATGGCTTACATGGCTTCTTGAATTTCTTCTAGCTTTGTTATTCTAAGACTCTGTATTTGATCTCTGTGAATACATAGGAAAGAAGAATTATTTACATTAACAAACAATATTGACATAAAAGCCTATGAATTCTGGCTATACATCAGTTATTCTGGAAATTAGAAGAAAGCTGCTAACCAGCCAGGGACAGTTTTCCCTGGGAAATGCAAATCTAACTGGCTCCAAGCAGGAATGTGATCAGTTTAGGAAGGTATGCTGCATTTTCTCTTCTGATTCCAGGGGACTTGGCTCAAAGATATGGAAAGACCCTTCTGGTAATCTTACATATGCATGATCTTTGCTTCCCAAAAGAAGGTAGCTGAACACTTTAAGCACACAGGAGTGCTGCTATGGCATTCGGCTTGTGAACAAGGCGAGTAAATCTGACTCACAGTGGTGTGCAAACTCACTTCTCCTTTCAATGTGCTTAGTACATTATTTTGCAAAGCTTTATTTTAACAGCTTTTACCCTTTTATGATGTTCCATTTCAATATCTAGGGTTTTATAATCATTGCAGTGACAGTGAAGCATCATGAACACTGGATGGTGGCATTGCAGAATGAACGAAGCATGCAAAACAAGCAGCTTCTATTTATGAACACAGATAACTCAGTAATAAAGGGAAAGAATTGCAGAGAAAAATGTTTGTAAAATACTTTCTATATAATTTACTTCTGGAAAAAGAGTTGTAACTACCACATAAGCTCACCCAATAGTTTAGATTTTCTCTTAAGTAAAAAGATGCAGTATGATTTCTGGTATTTGTTCTCACAGAATAATCCTTGATTATTTAGCTGTAAGAATACAATCTATGCAACAAACAGCACAGGGCAGATAGAGATTTTATAACGGAGTTAATCCTGCAGGAAGGAAAGGCAGAAATCTATCTGTTGCAGGCTTCTTTCATTTTCTTTATTACAATTGTTTTTTTACTTGGCTCTCCAAGGATGAGAAGGAATATGAGTTTCTAGCTATTCAGATGGGATACCCGTGCTCTGTAGCCTCATCTCAGGCTAGGAGGTAGTGAGATACCTGCAAGTTAGGGGCAGGTAATATGTATGGCTGTTCTTTCAAAGAGTTTCTCTGACATGATAAAATATTTTCTACTGTTTTAGCTGAAAAAAAGGGTGCAAGAGTCCCTTACTGTGGAACCAGAGTCAAAGGTGGCAAGAGCTGCCAGGTTTTTCTTTGTATTGTCTATTTCGCATATGTGAGTAAACTTTCAAGTGCTTCCAATCGGTCCTTTATGGGTGTATATAGCAGACACCTGTTGATGCAGATAGAAGTTTTTACTCTCTCAAATATCACCTTCTCAGCTCACTCCAGGACACCAGTCCAAGACCCAAGAAAGGCTGGCTCAGACCAACCTCCATTCATACGCAAAAGACAGTATAGACCTTCCCACTCTAGGTCTGGCTACCTCTGCTGGAGGACACCATCCTCCACCTCCACCAGTGCAGGCACAGACCACTTACTTGTAGCATGATAAGGGCATCACTCTGACACTGTGATGAGACTCAAGGCAAGAGTGGCACTGGATGGATATAGCCGGTCAGCTTTTTTGGGGTGAGGACTGAGCAGAGTGGACACAGCACTTCTACACCACTTGGTCTGGACTTTGTGTCAGTGGACATAGCACTGCAAATATGCCTACAAGGTACAGTCAGGTGCTGCGTGGATTTTCAAGGCTCAGATTTATTGTCAAAGGCGTCCACAGAAGCAGTTAGGCTGGATTTAGGTTTTTAAGTCGTTTTATAGATCCACCTCTACTGTCTGTTTTACTAGTTTTGAAGCTGTCTCTTTTCCCTTTGTGGCATAGCAAACGACTAACTTGCTTTCTACTTTAAATGGGCCTAAGTCCTTGGGACAAAAATTTATCATTAATATGCAAAACTATATTTCAAGCTCGAACTTTTTGAAAAATTTATCATTATTTCTTTGAATAACTTTAAATTGTTTAATCCAAAGGAACCAATGAATCTAACTCCTGAACACCCCTGTCTTGAATGAAGTTCAAGCTCAGACCTTGGATGAAGACAGTGCAGAGAAACGAGAGAGAGAAGATACAAGTCCTAGCTTGCTTAAACTACCCTGAAATTAAATGTTTGTGTATTTTGAAGACCAGACTTGTGTCTGACGATGAGGAAGTAGACATTAAATGCACAGTTTGATTGATTTCTCATTTTGGCTTCGGATGCTGCTGAGAGACGCTAGATGGCACCTTTTGTTTGCTACGTGAGTGGGGCCAGAAATAGGGCCCATCTGAGTGCTGGTGAAAGCTGACAATTATTTTTGAAGCAACTGGTGCATCCATATGGATCCTTTCTGACGAAGAAGACAAAAATACCCTGGTGCTCGATATCCAGAAAAACGGGGAGGACAGAGCACCTCTTAACTACCTTGTTTATTCTTTTTATATCTTCTATGCGCTGTAGCTGGTGGGGCATTGAGACACTCCATGTAGTTAAAGAACAGGCTGGGAATGGTTGTGTTCATGATGCATTTTAAGAAAATGGGTTTGGCAAAAGCCGGACACGATACAGGCAGCTAGGGTAGGGTCTAGGCCAATAGGATATAACAAATCACAGTGTGAAAGTGCAATGTATGGACATGTAGCACTGTCCACCTGCCTTGTTGCAGGTATCTAGTATCATATAGGGGTGCCATAAAAGATTCTATATGAAGTCCAGCCACTGCTGCTGGAAGGCATGGGTTATATCTGCTCAGCCTCTGGGTCTGTGTCTGAGTTGTCTCTGCATCAGGTGAGTAACTGCACTGAGCTCCCATCACAGGTGTTGAAGACAGTGAATCAAGGCAGGGGAGTTGCTCACCTCACATAAGCACACCCATCAGCCCAAACTCTCTTCACTCTCCAGTGACTGTGCTGTCTAGCTGTTGACCAGGCACCCAGAACTGGGTAGACACCTGCATTTGGATGACTGCAAAAGGAGGTGAACCCCACACCTAGTGAGCAAGTGTGCTTTGTATTTGTCTCGTGCTGATCTTAGACTCATGTATATTGGTGACCCCTCATGGTGAGCAGAGTATGGGATGTATAGCCTCATGACTCTAGCAAGGGATCATGAGAAGCCAGCCAGTGATCACCAGTTCGGTTTGCCAGTGACGTGAATGACCATAAATGTAACACTACAAATGGCACCTTTCTAGTACAAAAATATAGTCCAAGACAAAGCTATTTTTAATTAATCAATGCTGAGAATTCTCTGACTGTTCTCCCTAGCAAGTTTGTTACAGGCATGTATTTATTTTAGACAGAATTTTACTAAACAATTTTGGAAAAATCTGCCCTGAGCTAACTGTGCAATTTCTGCTCTGTGTTTATCATGGTGCATGTTTATTATTCTCATCTTTCACAAACAGGGGGATTATGACTTTGCTGTTTTGCAGGACTTCTCAGGCACAGACTACTTCGACTGCCTTGATCATCAGTCCAGTGCCTTGACATCAAAAGTCCTATCTGGTAGATGTTTAATGCAAAAGTATCTGCAGAACCCCTGTTCCCCACAGAGCAGATAGCACAAGCCATGAAACATCTCCTTTGCCCATTGAAAATGAACCTTACCTTTAGCAC
The DNA here is from genome assembly GCF_963264785.1 of Psittacula echo. Taxonomy (NCBI): domain Eukaryota; kingdom Metazoa; phylum Chordata; class Aves; order Psittaciformes; family Psittacidae; genus Psittacula; species Psittacula echo. Next base: position 72,898,279 of record NC_137736.1, read on the forward strand.
AAAAGCTACTACTAGAAATTCAATGAAAGATCACAGTGAAAGGTCACAATGAAAGGTCTTTTCCTAAGAAAAGAACAAGGAAAGATGTAGGTCTAGAGCTCGTATGTAGGTCTACAGCCAATGACTTGGACTGCCACAATGGGAGCCGGTTTGTAAGGAATAAAGGTCCACAACATGCTGGGGCCTGGGCTACAGCAGTTTTACAGAGAAAAGAAATGACCCTCTCCCCCAGTGGTGCTGTCACTTTGACTTGGGAGGAAATTCCTTCCTGGTGATCTGTCCAAGCCTGAGCTGGTCATCAAGACACATAAACAAGCTTGCTATAGGTTTTCAGTACTTTCAATATATGCTACCCGTCATCCTATTTCTGAAGCTAGACCATGTCTCCTGTTTTGAAGGGAGGAGGAAAAAAACCCTAAGAAGTCAAGTTATACATCAGTAAGAGAAAAAAACACCTTCATGCCCACTGTAAGAAACTAGTAGAAACTCTGGAACAAGGATCTAATTAAAACCAGTGTAAAAATCACGCAAATTTACCCTGTCAAAAGATAGCCATTCTGTCTCCTTTTAGAGCCCTTACAATTCCTGTATTCACTCCTACAATCTCCATCTGATGTGCATTAAATCTAAATAAAATACATCTACTACATTATGTTTATTGAAGAAGCTGGTTATTTTTCAGGAAAAAAATGTTATATGATTAGAGCTGCACTATTAAAATAAAAAAGTAGGTGTTTCTCATTAGGGAAGAGATCTAAACCTGGCCATATAGTTTCCTACAATATATATGTCTACATGTAAACTAGGAGTGTAACTTCTGCTTATAGCCAATCAAGATCTAGAGCTGGATTCAGCTGCCTGCATGTAGGCATCTGGAGGCATTTGAGATGCCCTTTGCTATCTGAGATTTCTGATTTGGACTGGCAGATACAGCACAGGATCTTTGTCCTTCCAGAGGCTGTTCAGGATACCTTAAATGGCACTGGATGCCCATCTTTAGACAACTCAGTCAGGCCCCTAGTCAGTACAAGGGAAGCCAGAGAGCTATTCAGCTCACCCTAATCTCACCAATATATTCTTATCTTGATAGGTCTCCAGGCTCCACTGACTATATTGACTGAATGTAATGGCCTGTGGACATTTAGCTCACATGTAGGTGCCTACACATGGACACCATCTCTAGCTTGTGTGCATTTGCTGGATCAGATCATAAGAAGGAGTAGAGTCTATCGGTGCTCTTGTCCAGGTGGAGGGGACCTGCCTTCTCATTCACACACTATGGTTAGTGCACAGGCCCATCTGTGATCCATCATTAGAATTAGGGTCACACTTAAGGAGAAAAAAAAGAGTCATATCCATGATCTAATAATAATAATCTCAGATAGTTGTAGGTCTGGGCTAATGATTGCAATATCGCTGAAATATGAGGGCAGCTGGTAGGATTTCTCAAGCTAGATGACTTGCATTTGTAAAACTCATTGAGATGGGTGTAAATGCTTAATAGTTGTTTGCCTCACTGAAGCAGGAGTGTATACGTCCTCCGTTGCAGATAGGACTTCAAAACTACTGTTATGCACAGAGGATTTGGAACAAGTGACACTTCAGTCACTGTATTTTGGATTGTAACTTTGATTCTACAGGAACAAAATGACACCCTTAGTGTCTTGTGATCCTGTTTCACTTCACAGAACCTTTTAAATCTCTCCATTCACACATCCATACATTGCGTTTTATGCCTTTTGCTGTCCTTTAATCTTTTGCTACCTGTCTTAGTACATACAAACAGAGGACATGGAGCAAAATGAGATGCTGCATGGAGAAGTGAATATGCATAGGGCTTGCACCAGTGCTTGTCATCTCCATCTGTTGAAAGGGTAATCGAGGTTATCATCTCCAGAGAACAAAAACTCCCTCAATACGGTTCTGTAGCTGAGGGGAAGTGTCTGAAGGACCACACTCAGGGGATATCCCCTGATAAAGCCCAGCCTAACCAGTGGTTTCGGCACAGGAAAGTGTGTACATGATGGAAGCAGCAGGCAGGGAGACCTGCACATGAGACACAGGGCTCCTTTGCTAATGGCAAGCTAAAATGGCTCAGCTTTGACCCTGCACGTCTACACAGAGACCTCTTAACTTCTTGGGCTAACCTGGTTGTGGCCTTCTGGACCTGTTCTAATTTAAATCAAATGCTGCCGTGCTCAGGGCAGCCCACTCCCCATTACAGGCTCACAGAGATTGGACAGTGCAAGAGCCACAGGATGTGCCTTCATCCACTCAGGTGCAAATTTAATCAAGCAGTGAAATCATGATAAGATCTTTCATTCAGGGCAACAAAATGGGAGTGTGAGGCATTTTGGTGGTGAAAGCTTGGTGTAAGGAGCACATTCCTTGTACAAGGGACTGCTGTTAAGATTTCTATTACAATATTTCATAAGAAATCTTTCACTAACAACTTCCTTTCATTTCTTTTGGATCTCAGATGTTCGTATGTAGATAAGCAAAGAGCCAGAAGATTTTTCCCTGAACAAGGCATGATTACAATAGTTGGCTGCAATGAATTAAGAAATGCAGTGGGTTTGTGACTTGAGCATGGTAATTTCAGAGCACAAGGCAAGTTGTTTATTACTTCTTATCAGCTGTAACCTAAACAAAGTAGCTTTAATTATAGCAAAGATTATCAAGCTGAATCATCAAGCTAAAAAGGTGAATTTTTACTGTCATTCTTTTCTGCATCAGCTTTTCATTTTTTATTCCATACAAGTGCAACAGGTAGAAACACCCCCTGGCCACAGGTCCCCCACCTGCTCTGCTCTGCAGACACACTGCGCGAGCTCTTGGTTTCTCAGCCATTTGAACTGCAGTTCTTGACACGCAGTTCACTTGGCATCCTCTCTTTAGTAAGTAAATGTGGCTGAAGAGCCCACTGAATAATTTATTGTGTTTTCAGTACCTGACTAGGCAGTCCAATTAATATTTAGTGAAAATCATATTCCTGACTTTAAAAGGCAGGATATTGGCAGGGGATGAATGGCTGTGGTCAGCAAGGACCACAGGTCTCTCGCAGGTGTTTAACAAACAGGTCAGCAGGAGGTGGCTGGTCCCTCTTAGGGCTCGCATGGATGGGGAGCTACTGGTGGTAGACATTAAGACAAGCAATAAAGTTCAGACGCTTGTGGCACACTGGTGGGTCTCCAGTCTGACCGACTGAGACCCAATGTGTGCCACAGGACATTTGCACAGCAAAGGTGCACAGCAAAGATGGGATGAATGGGATGTTTATCTCTGACAAGGCAAGCTGCTTTATCTTACACACTTGTTTCCCTTTTCTTTGGTAAAGAAAAGCAAAAAGGGATGAAATTGGAGTGGAAAATTTACACCTGAAGAGGAAGATGATGGATGGGAATGTGTCTGCAGTTCTCAGTCTGGCCTTCGGGTTCTGGAAGCCTTCTTGTGACCCAGCTTTCAGTGCTGATGCTTTCCTTCATTATCTCCTTGCTTCTTATTTTGCATTTTATGTTGAAGATACACTGTACCTGTGTACCTGTGTGAGGGACTAAATTCTGTGTTTCCAGTAGATGATAGATTAGCAGAAGTGGGTTGCATAGCAGTTTAATATTTTAGGAATTTGATTAATCAACTTGCAGTCAGTAGATGAGCACCAGAATAATATTTCAGTGAGATATCAAAAGATGGCCTGGAATTGCCTCTGGTTTCCTAAAACTCTCAAGCTCCTGCTGTTGAAAATTATAATAACAGGTTTTTTAATCATGTCTCATACCTTTAGAAAAAGAATCATTAAGAGAAAGATATTGAAAAGCGGGTATTAAGGGAAAAAGGCAATCCACCAGCTTCTGCAATGGGAAACTATGTCTCACTAATCTATTAGCATTTTTTTTTGATTCTGTCAGTAATAAAATGTGAAAATGGAAAGCAGTGTAAAATAAAGAGTAAAAATAATGTATTTAAATTTTCAAAAAGGGATTGAAAAGTTCCCTCAGACGAAGGTGTAAAAACATCACTTGTTTCTGTTCAGAAAAGCAATGTATTGTCTGGGAGCAAAAGCCAAGAAATAGGAAATAAAGAATCAGAGGAATCCATTTCCATCAGAGCAAAAGAGTAAGAGCAGAGTATTGATGTTTTGATCTCTTGAATGACATTTTTGGAGTCTGTCACCAGTGAGTAAATTTGGTTGGAGCTCTGGAGAACTGAACAAGAGTGAACAAAATGACAGGTGGAGCTCAGTGTCAGCAGATGCAAAGTAATATTAATTGGAGAGGAAAACATGATTTGGACATTAACCTTACACTGTTCTGCCTGTGTTAGGTTAGTAAAGGGACTTGGATATGGTGGTAAACAGCTGTGTGTAGCCACAGTCCAAAGAACAAACCAATGTTGGTGGTAAAGGTATTGAAGAAGAAGACATTGCCTTTTATGTGGTCGGGGCTGACTCTGTGAGAAAGACCATGTGCAAGTCTGAGTGCTCATACTCTCAGGTACAACATAGATCTATGTCAGCTTCAGCTCAGGGTGACAGGAATGATTTGGAACATGTAAAAATATTAAGCAGAAACCATATTTTAAAAGATTGAGATCATTTGCCTTCGAAACAAGGAGAAGAGGGAGTATGATTGCAATACATGAAATATCAGATGATCTGGAAAAGTGAGCTTGGGAGCACAAGAATAAGGGAAAATCAATGGTTTAGACAAAGGCAAATGCAGTTAGCTGGAATTAGATAATTTCTAATTTGGATAATACACTATTTATGTGGCTTTCATTCCCCCAGCGTGGGACACCAAACATCTGGGCTTATCCACTTTTTCAGTCAATGAGTCTTTTAGAGAGGAAAATTGCAAAGTGATAGAAGGGAATCTTGTTGCCACAGAAGAAATAATTAGACCATAAGAATTACTAACCCAGATTTGTGTTTACCATTAATACTCTATCAAATGTTGATTGTGTGACTAAACTGCAAGGTAAAAGAGCAGCTGTAACCACTACCCAATGATATAAACAAGGTCATCGTTGCTGTGAAAGAAAACATGAGATGAATGAAAACAGTCCAAAAGGTGTTTTCATTTTAAGTGAAGAAATTGAGCAGTTTTTACAACTATAGTATTGAACAGTTTTCCTAATTTTCTGGTACAAATGTGATTTAAAAAAAATCAGCGTCTGTTAAAATATTTGTGTGCAGAGAGACACATTCCGAAGATTCAGAAGTTGCTTGTGCACATTTAATTTGAACCTTAATACATTTTGGAAATGGCAGCATTTTGCTTGACATGAACATGCCTGCCAAGTACATCCACGTGAAGTATCTGCTTTCTGCTATCCAGTAGTCTCCATTCAACTTTCTTCATTGTTGTCATGGCAATAAGACTGGTTTTGACACTGCCATTAATGAACTCTGAGGGTGAGAAAGGTCTTTCTCCAACAAAGAGTGACACCACCACAAAGCAAATTAAATTGCTCTGACAACATATCTATTGAGAGTGAGTTCACATGTCACTGGAGCTTTTAGGATCTTATTGATGACTTTGTATCTGCCGAAAGTCATAAAGTACTGTTGTTGTAACAGGTTTATGTTTATAGACGGCATTTGCCTGCGCTGTTTGATCACCCTAATGTTGATATATTCTGTCATTTTACCTTGACAGTTGTATTCATTGTTACTCCTCTCAGTGAATTAATGAAGGTTTGTGTGTCAATAATCATTTCTTATCTCCAAAATGGTGTAATGTGTATGCTATAAACACATAACCAGGTGACAACTGATTACACTACAGTTAAGTGATAAGAGCAGTTGACAGGAGTAGTTGTGGATCACAAAATAGACATAGGCCAGCACATTCTTCTGTGTGACAAAAGCGGAAATAAACGTGGCTCAAATCAGGTGTGGGTATGGCCTTTCACAATCACTTTGCTGCCTGTTGATAAAAGGACCTAGCACTGGCAGAAGATGTAAAAGATATTGAGAAGTCATTTTTAAAATACCATACATTTATGTGCATGGTGCTTTGTATTGAAAGATCACCCTGGTCCAAGTGGCTCACTGATTCTAAACCTGTAGCACTGTCAGCTCAGAGCTGCTCAGCCACATAGAAATATGTGAATTTTACTTTCTCTGAATTAGGGGGCTGAAAAATAAGTCTGCAACTTTATTGCTTCTGGAAAACAGAGGGAATGAGGTGAGCTGCAACAGACAGCCTGACTTCCTGTGGTCACTCCTGGCAATAGCAAGGGGTGGGGTGAAAGTGATGGACGCTGAAGGTTTGGATAAGGCGATCTTTCTCCCATACCAGCTTCCTCACAAGAGGCTGCAGGAGACACTGACTTTCCAGGACACTATATTTCCAGGTTTTATTATACTGTGTAGACAGCTGGATCTATCTGGTTTTTACACACATGGCACCCTTTTGTCTTAAGCAATTGCATACCTCTGCTTGGGGCCAGCCTGCCTTGTAGGCAGTCACCGTTCCCACAGGTGACTCTTCCATACCTACAAGCCAAAAAGAGAAACCTTATCTTGCCCTGGCAGAGCGCACAAAGACTTTCTGTGCATTAACTACTGCACAGCAGTGCAAGAGCTTCAGGCCTTTGTGGCTATAGGTCTTGTCTGCTATAACCTAGCTATAACCTATAACATCACTGTGCACATTTTTTTCTTTCACAGTCACAGAACAATTAGTAAAGCTGTAGGAAAATGTAAACTCAGGGGTATTTCTGTGGAGATTACTGGATAGTAGGGTACATGGAGCCATACGTGACTTTTGGCAGCAGCAAAGTCGTCATAAGATCCTGAAAGATCCAGTGACATGTAAACTCACTCTCAATAGAGATGCTGTCATACCAAGTCCTAGTGTCCTAAGTCCCTGTTACTGGGGGACCCACAGGTACTTGGATGGACAAACAGCTGATTTGGGTTTGTTATGGCATAGCTATAACAAACATTTGGACATTGCCCTTAAAAACATGCTTCAACTTTTGGTCAGCCCTGAAGAGGTCAGGCAGTTGGACTACATGATCACTGTAGGCCCCTTCCAACTGAAATATCCTCTCCTCTCCTATCCTCTCCTCTCCTATCCTCTTCTACCCTATCCTATCCTATCCTATCCTATCCTATCCTATCCTATCCTATCCTATCCTATCCTATCCTATCCTATTATCTTATTCTAGCTGAGCATGGGCTATTCTGTGGAGGGAAACAGTATGCTAGAGCTAATCTAAAGTGCAGTCTTGCATCTTAGAGAGTTTTGAGGTATACCCCAATGGGGCAAAAGACAGAAACCTCTGCCACTGCTGTCCAGGCTTCACCACCACTGCAGGCATTACAGCTATAAGTGAGTTGTGCTGAGGTGTTAGGGTAGCCAAAAGGGCTGAGGGGGCACATGGGAGACATGTGAATGATATGGATAGTTGTCTGTGATAATTATGTGGACTGCTACCCACTGCTGGGCAGTGTATACAAGAGGCATCCACCATGGATTAACCTGGGAGATGTTACAAATATTAAAGCATCCTTTACCAGCAACCAGTTTTCCATATTCTTTTCAAGCATATTTCTGTTCTTCCATTATCTACTCCCACATGAAAGAACACCCATTTTGGAGTCCTCATTATTCCAGCTCTAACAGATCTGCCAAGGGTTGTTGGAGAAGGGTCAGAGGTGTAGGTGTCCTACTGTTTCATCCTTCTTCAGCCATATTGTGCAGATCCTCCAGGAGTTACCAGGTTCTGCCTTAAAGCAGCTTCATGATACTGCAGCTGGTGCTGGAAAAACATTACAAACAGTGGAGCGATGGATCCAAGGTATTGTGTAACCAAGAGCATGCCACTCAGCTTTACTGAGCTTCACTCAGTAAAAATCTGGATAAAAAGCAACACTGCACTGATGACTAGATACTGCACCTGAAAATTCATTTCATTCGAATATCTAATGCAGTGTACCTTATGTGGGCTTATGGGTGGATCTCAAAGGGATTTAAATACCCTTTGGTGCATTTCTATAACTTTATCATTACAAAAAAGGGGTAGACAAAGACTGCACAGTATCTAACTAAATAATGTCATTGCAGGCATCAAGAATAAATTCTCATTGTTAAAGAAATATCATGACTCATAACCAGAGTTACTTTTCATTATTTGCTTAAGGGCTAGAGAGTACAAAAGATATATTCATGACACACTTCAAATTCCTGTTGCTTATTCATTTTATTTTTGATTGAACACACCAACCTCAATAAAACTATGCTAATATTTTCCACTGGAGCTCATCTGCCCTCAGTCTTTGTGTGTGTCTGACACTGCTGGTAACCCCCATTTCAAAAAATAAACACATTATCAACACATGCAGGAGGAGCTCATCTTTGTCTTCGTATTTGGTCTTCAGTCAGACTGCTTTATTCATACAGAGACTCACTCATTTTAACATCCTTGCAGAAACTGCTAAAATGCTCTGCCATGTGCTTCTTATGTAAGCAAGGCTCCATTTAATAACTTGGTTCCACCCTGAGTGCAAGTGGTGAAATTCAGCTGGAAAAATTGTGAGAGAAGACAAAGCACATCCTGTAGTACTGGTAGCAATAGATGGTTTTGCTCTCAGGGTCCATTATAACAGCAAGCCCACCCTTACGCTAATTTGCCATTTCTTTGGCAGGTGAAAAAAAATTTAAACTGGAAAGTAAATAATAAACATTTTTTGCTGTTTTCTCCATGGGGGCCACATTTGTTATTTATGACAGGAGTGGCTTTTTGCAAATTTGACCAAATTTATACCTCTGAATTCATCAGAAGAACAGAGAAAAAAGGAAAGAGATCAGTCAAGAAAACATGAAGTTGTTTCTTGAAGCCTCAAATATTATACAATCATAGAATCATAGAATAGTTAGGGTTGGAAAGGACCTTAAGATCATCTAGTTCCAACCCCCCTGCCATGGGCAGGGACACCTCACACTAAACCATGTCACCCAAGGCTCTGTTCAACCTGGCCTTGAACACTGCCAGGGATGGAGCATTCACAACCTCCCTGGGCAACCCATTCCAGTGCCTCACCACCCTAACAGTAAAGAATTTCCTCCTTATATCTAACCTGAACTTCCCCTGTTTAAGTTTGAACCCGTCACCCCTTGTCCTGTCACTACAGTCCCTAATGAAGAGTCCCTCCCCTGAATCCTTATAGGCCCCCTTCAGATATTGGAAGGCTGCTATGAGGTCTCCACGCAGCCTTCTCTTCTCCAGGCTCAACAGCCCCAACTTTCTCAGCCTCTCTTCATACAGGAGGTGCTCCAGTCCCCTGATCATCCTCGTGGCCCTCCTCTGGACTTGTTCCAACAGTTCCATGTCCTTTTTATGTTGAGGACACCAGAACTGCACACAGTACTCCAAGTGAGGTCTCACGAGAGCAGAGTAGAGGGGCAGGATCACCTCCTTCGACCTGCTGGTCATGCTCCTTTTGATGCAGCCCAGGATGTGGTTGGCTTTCTGGGCTGTGAGCGCACACTGAAGCTGGCTCATGTTCATCTTCTCATCCACCAACACCCCCAAGTCCTTCTCCACAGGGTATGACATTATACAAGCTTATATTTTAATAGAATGGTGAAATAAATTAAAATGAGACAAAGTGATCCATTACCTATTATCAGGACTTCAGTAGTGAAGGCGCAAGTGAGCAGGTAATGGTAATTGACAATCCCATAGGAAAAGATTTTGGGTCTGCTGGAGGTAACAATCTAGATATCAGGTGATGATGTACTGCTGCTAAAGGGTGAATATCCTACCCAAATATCTAAACAAGAGCATAGATTGCAAGTTGTGTGAAATAATCCTCTCCTCATGACTGGAAAGGCCTCAGAGGTGCCCAGTTTATGGGATATATGGGATATCTGGGAACTGCATGTCTAGAAGGATCATGGTCTCACAAGGATCCAGTGTAGGCAGTGCAGAGGAGAGGAATGGGCACGGGCAGGATTTCAGAAAACACAAAATAGTCTCATTCATCCCGGAGCTGAAAAGGCTGTGTGGGCATGTGGTAGACCCCTGAGCTACCTCAAAGGGTACAGAACAAAGAAGAAGCGGTTCACAGCTCAGGGCAGGTTTGGGGCATACTCTTTCCCTAGAGCTGAAGGAGCCAAGGGAAAAGCCCCTGTGGTATACAGCCTGCTTTACCTGGAAAAAATTCTTTGGTTTCTGTCATATAGACCTCTGGGCATTTATACTGTGGAATGTGTCTGAGAATGTGACAGGAGAGGGCCTGTGTTGCCTCTTGGCTGTCCCCAGGCCTGATAGGAGAACGACAATACGTGGCTCAGTCTTTCAAGGTGCATCTGTCATGCCTTTGCCCACTCTATCCTCCTGAACAGCCCATCACAGGTAAGCTGTCTTCTTGACTCAAGCCTTCCAAATCTTGATAGCAAATTAAAAATCCCAAGATCTTTGAAGTATTGCATTTAGGTTCCTTATTTTTTTTGTTTCAGGTGTTATGAGCAATGTCAGCCTGGTGCAGACATGTACCCGCTAACATAGATACCAATTTTTCTAGGAAATTTTTTTATCCATCATTATAGCTTACTTGGTCTATTTTTTTAATCATTATTTTAGAGGTAATGGGGGTTCACCTGTCTCTGATGAAAACCTCAAATCTCCAACCCCAGGAGGTAGAAATTCTGCATATGAAGTCCTGTAGGCTCTGTATCTTGCATGCTTCATTTGAGTTCTCCTACTGACTTCAATCTGAATGGTACCAAACCTCAACTCAGTAAGTAGGACACTCAGAAGTGCAAGTTCATTCTTATTCAATAGAAGTCTCACCTTACACTAAGCTACATTCTATGCTTGAGAACTTTGTTGAATATGAGAATATTTTGGAACTGACATCTTCTCAGAAACAGCCTCTTGGCTACAGAGAAACAAATTGCCTTATATGTTCACTCTATTTTTGTCTCCCTCATTTAAGCTTCAGTTTATTTCTTTATATGCCCTTAGGTTTGAGCCTTTTGGAACAGAGATCATCTTTGATGGAAGGTGTCTTGCACAGAGCTACTAAAGGTGCACAGCAGTGCAAGTGCAACAGCAGCAATAGCTTTAAATAAAGGCAATGAAAGGACTTTTTTTCCTGCTTTAAAAACATGTCTTAGAAAGAGAAAAGAATGAGAGATTGACCAGTTAATGATAAAGGGCAAACTGTTAATCATATCTTTCAAATTATTTTTAATACTTTAACAAAAACCTGTCTCAAATAAGAAAATTTGAGTATGTGCGATTAAAGAGTAATGTGAATCTCCTAAGTAAACACCTGGGTTGAAAGAAACAGGTATGATATGAGTCAGAAAGATTTAATTTATGCAAATCAGCAAGACCAAATTGTAGCATCTTAAATTGTAAATGGAAGTACTTAATGAGTTTATTGAATCCTTAAATTATTTCTGAGCTGTTCTGGTGAGTCGGGAAGGTAATGAGCACTGGGCAAGAATGTGGGAGTTGTCTACATTCATAAACGTCTGTGAGGTGGAGGCTGTTGTGCTGCTGGTAGTCAGACAGGTAGTGGATATGCTGATTTCTTTGAAGTTTATCTTTTTTAAGTGGTCTCTCATTTTCCCATAGGCAGGGATAAATTTAGTGGAGACACTGAGTGTCCTGGGTTCAGCAGTAGCAGTCATTTTTGATTCTTCTTAGTAGCTGTTGCAGCGCTGTGTTTTTGACTTTTGGCCTGGGAACAGAGCTGATAACAGCGATGTTTAGACTGACCAAGGACTTTGTGAGTCTCATGCTCTGCCAGGGAGGAGGAGAAGCTGGGAGGAAGCAGAGACAGGACACCTGACCCAAACTAGCCAAAGAGGTATTCCATACCACAGCACGTCATGCCCAGGAGGTAGAATTGAGAGTGCCCGGAAGGGCTGGATCACTGCAGGGTGGGGGTGAGGTACCGGTTGGTGAGCGGTTGTATTCTCTTCCTTGTTATTTCCTTTATCATTATTACTATTAGTGGTAGCAGTAGTGATTTGTGTTATACCTTAGTTATTAAACTGCTCTTATCTCAACCCATGGGAGTTGCATTCTTTTGATTCTCCTCCCCGTCCCTCCAGGAGTGGAGGGAAGAAAGGTGGGGGGGGAAGTAGAAACTGCGTGGTTCTGATTTACGGCCTGGGCTTAAACCACGACACTGAGGCAGGAACTGTTTAAGAAGGGAGCCTGAAACTCTTAAACCCCAAACCTTTGAGAAGACATGAGGAAACTGGTTACAGCCATGGCTTCACAGGCATCCACACGTAAAAGGAAGGGTTTGCTGGCACAGCTGAACCACTGAGAGACATGAAAAAGGCCTCTCGGACTCCTTCCCTAAACCAATATCTTAAATACCAAGCCAGTGCCAACAGAAGGTTGCTTTTGTAGGTTTGGGAGGCAACGCATTGAACCTCTTGTTCCCATGTACCATCTGCCATCAGCACAGGCTTTGGAAGGTAGAAGGGACATGTCTGACAGGTCACAGACACAATCTGCTTTTAAACACATCCTTTTGTGACAAGTTTTAAAAGCAGAAACTCTTGGGGGATGCCAGTTGCTTTGATCGAACTTCTAGAGGCAGGACAGTAAGAAAGAGGACAAAACTCTTCTCTCTTCCCCATCAGAGTAGTCTGTGTCCCTTTATTTAGGCTGGCATGTTATTCTTTATTGCCAAAGTCTATACTCATGGAGGCTGACTCTATAATGGCATGTTTTTAATTCATTGTATTAGTGATAGTGACTAATGTCATTTTGCATGTTATCAGGGAATTAAATACAATCCACTTAATACACACAAGAAACTCCACTATAAAATTGTGTTTGTGATTGCTGCTGATGACAAATGTTGGCTTCTAGTGTCAGACAAATCGGAGGGCTTCCTGGAGGCCTGCGTATTCCCTTGAAATACCCAATTAATTAACATTTGCCTACAATAAGCAGTTCACAAAAGTAAGCCTCAGACTGGCATTACTGTTCGTGTTAAATAAATTACTGTTCCTCCTTTGTACCTCACTGTGTTATGGAAATAAATCTGCATGAGCCTCTTTTCAGAGTGGTATTCTCTGTAAAGACTGTTAATGTGAAAGCACCTAAAATCAAGGAGAAAGATAGTCGGAAATGTGGGTGCTGAACACAACAAAATGCACCATCAGTGTTCATTCTGGTATTGATTGGTGTCAGAGGACTGGAGCCCTCAAAGAGATTTGTTGTTCTTTGGGATTAGACAAGGGTTTTTTTTTTCCCCTGAGATACTGGCTTTTTCACTTCCTTGGTATTTGCAGAATTACTATGTGATTTTGGCTTCACTGCAGTACAAGTACTTGCTTTGGGGTAGGTCTGCCTGACCTGAGCAGGATATGGAGTGAATCCTGGGATCTGGCATGAAGCCCAAGTGGGACTTTATCTGCCACTCCTCTGCCACTGAAGAAGTAGTGGCTATTTGTGAATTTCATGCAGATGTTCGCTCCGACAGGCAGACCTGACCTTCCCACCATGTTAGGTGTTGATCTGAAGGAACATATTCCACTCAAGATTGGATCAGACTAAAAGTCTTTTGGGAAGAAATGGGAATTTCTTTATTAAAAAGGGACCTGCTGTGGAAGGGTTGGAAGAAGAGGCCTCAACTGCAACTGTGCTATGTGAGCTAACTGATCAAATACCAGATAGTATCTGATAAACTTATTTCCTGTCAAATAAAATGCCTCTCTATCCATAACTGAACATACTCGACATTCAGCAGTGTACATTGCTGTGTACAGAAATATCTGAATAATGCTCACTGTTACCTGGATTCCTGAGTGGGAAATGTTTACTTCCTAGAGAAGCGTGTGGCAAAGGGAGAAATTCTCTGGGCCAGCTCCTGCCATCCTCCCTTTGAGCACAGGGAAGAGTCCCAGAGAGCTCCTGAAAGGGGTCTGGGACAAGATCATAGAATCATAGAATGGTTAGGGTTGATGACCCTATCCTGCTCTTGAACCAACCAGTACTGAGTTAAGGGGGTTGTGCAAGCAGCGATTTGGTTTCAGAAAATAATGTGATTCACAAAGCAAGCACCCTCTGGACCGTTTTTCTTGGAAAAATGTAGACAAAGCGTTCCCTATTCTGTTTCCAGCTACTGGGTCCCAGGAAAGGGAAAGGGCTTTTCGGGCTTTTCCAGATGTTCACTAATGGACATTTAGGAGTCTGACACCTCGCTCCACAAGCCAGTGATCTGCTCCACTTCTAACAAGGGTAAACAAACTGTGTTAAATGGGAAGTCAGACCAGATAACTATAACGAGACAGTTCTTCTCTTCATTATTCTTATTATTCATTATTTTGAATGAATGAATGATTACATAAGATTTGTATACCCGTCTACTCATCATAAATCATTTAAGTCCAGACATTAAATCTATTTTTTTGTGAAAGCAAAACCAATGTAGAAATTCATATTTTGCATTTCAGAATTCCCTTGCACTTTGATTTCTTAAAAGTCTATTTTCTCCTGGTATTTGTAAATGCCCTTTTTATTTCCCTTCATTTCTTTAGACAGAGCTAACGGGGCCTTTTTTTGGCTCTCTGTATCCTGGCGTACTTATAACTGACTCTGCACATTCTAGATGTGTTGCATTTCTCTCCCCTTCATTCCCACTCCATCTTTTTCCTTTAAGCTCATGGTTAAAGGTAACCTCTGGGCAACTACCTGCACTGCACATTAACGAATTCCTGTCCTTAAGCAGGGGTACTTTAGGGCCAAGCTCAAGTGTGGCTCCTCATTTTAAACCCCTAGTTTACATTCTTGTTCTGTTCTTCTCTATCACTCAGAGCGTTAGTTGCAAGGAGGCTTTTGTTTGAGCCTGGGCAGCTGCCTCCTGGCAGGGGGAGTTTTGAGCGGCTGACCTGCTTGTGCTCATTGCTTGGTTAAAAAACTTCTATATTCATATGGGTGGAACCAGAGGGAAAACAACTTTGGCTCCAAAAGCATCCTCAAAGAGTTCAGGATTGTTCTTCGCCTCGGTCAGAAAATACAGCAAAACAACAACAGAAAAGCTTTCTCAGATGTGAATCCTGTACTGCTCCATATCCAGGCACAGCCAGCATGTTCTTGTGCCAATAAAATGCGCTCACAGTGCACTTACTGAGTGCAGCTGGTGTGAATCTGTAGAGGGGGGTCTTCCATTAGGTCCTGGGGAAGAAGGAACCCCCGACTGTGGTCGGGGTGAACCTGACCCCATCAGGCCTGGGCCCTGGGACCCCCTCTGCCTGATGCTCCTGGGGAGCAGACCTGCCAAGGGAGAGCATTTCTGAAACAGGATTTGTTATTTTCTGCTTTTTCCTGAAGGTTTAAGCAGCAGCACATTTTTGTGTGAATCGCAGCAGACCAAAAGCTTGCTGTTGAACATGGGGTGCTGACTGCTGCAGCGCTCACCATGCTTCCTGAACAACTCCACAGTGCTTTTCCACTCTGAACCTCCTCCTATGATGGCCTGTGGCAAATGGGAGGAGATGCCTGTCATAAGCTTCCTTCTCTTAAGGCACCTCACAAAGCAGCACACTGATTTTCCTAACATCAGACCAGTGTGAAGATTTTGCCATCAGGAGGTATCTGAAAATGGTATCCAACAGCCCAGAATAGATAAGAGTGTCGCTGTAGTGCAATAAAAACCCCACCGTATCCTCTGTAGTTCTGTATATTGTGTGCATGCTTGGTTTCCTTGGAGCCCAGAAATCTGATGTTAAAAAGACGTCACATAGGCATGTATGTGCTTCTGTTTCAAACTACTTATTCACATCAGAAAGAATATGTGCTTTGGAAAGATTTATTCTCATTAAAAGAAATAAGTTTTATTGGGAGAAAAAACTGTGTTTGGCAGCCCGCAACATTTGATTGCTGTAATGGTAGTGACGGCAGTAATCTGTTTTTTTGCCTTGCTGGTAAATGGAAGTATCCAGCAAAGATAAAAGGTTACCAGCTGGGATAACTATCCTCTAATTAGTACTGCAGGGTTTTTTTGGAATTTAGAAATATTGTGATGCAGCCTTTTAAATCTGTTATAAATAAGACCAACTAGGAACAAGCAAAGTACTCAATATATGAACCGCAGCACCTAATCTGAGAGGGCTGATAAGCCATTCAGAGCAAAATACTGTTAGATTTCGTTGTGTTGGTAAGAGAAGAAGCTTGTTCTGACAGCCACACACCATCAATCCAGTCTTGAGCTTCTTACTTGCATCAGGTGCTCCTGAACTGGTTGGCCAGGTACATGGCCAGTATAGTCATAGAGCGCAGAGGAATCAAAGCTAATATTCACTTAGGCAAGTCAAGGACTGGTAACAGGTTAGATACAGGAGGACAGAGAACCAACAGTCTTGGTTGATTCTCCCAAATACGGCTTAATTTTTTCAAGAGTTTTACTTACAAACTACAAATTATGAAGACAGAGGAAGAAGAAAAGATCCCACAGGGGAGCATCACTGCTCTGGGAGAGATGACAAGAAAAAAAGAATAATTTAAACCTAACCATGGACTGAAAACCATGGCAGCTCAGTAGCCAGGCAAAGGCAGATCAGATGTGTCTGCCTTGGGGGAGCAAAGTCTAGGAACAGTGACAGCTTCAGTGATCTGATTTCAATGTCTGTTGGAGCCCACCCTGGCTATTGGTGGTAATAAATCACACAGTCGCCTCAGCCCATGTTCCCTGTGGGCTGTTGCCAATATTTTGATATTGAATGCTTACAACTTTTCCAATGCAATCAGCTGGTGACAAAAGCTGAGAGCCCAAGGGTAACTGTTCTTAGGAGGGAGACATAGGGGAATGGGGACAGTTTTTTGCACTGTCATCAACCACTTGGCTGGGCAGACATGCTTAAATGTCTGGAAAACCTAACAGATATATTCCTGAAGCCACCTTGACTAGCAGCATAGACAAGGAGGACCAGGGTTTCAGAAGGTTTCACACTCATCTTTTTCTTTATTCATCTCTTCCTTTGTCCCCACACATTTTTCTGAAGTTGAGGGCAGTTTGGCCCATGTACCATCAGCAACACTTCTGGAGGACTCAGTAAAAGTCACTGCTGGGCAGGGCAGTTGAGTGACTTTCAGGGCAGGGTGAACTGCCCAAGCATCTTTTCTAGCCTGGACAGCTTCCTCATACTTTTGGGGATCAAAGGGTGCAACTTATGTCTCTGGAGCACAACTGCAGCCCAAAAAGCTTGTGATTGCCCTCCTATTGCTTCAGCTCAAAGTCAGCAAAGGACACACAGGAGCCCTGCAGGGTGACAGACCTTGAAGGCATGAAGAGGCTGCAGCTATGGCTTGGTTTCCTTCTTGCATGCTTGTAAAACTATGGAGAACAAGACCTGCAGCTGCTGGAAATTTGTTATTCTTCACACATATTTGGGGAGCAAAGATCAGTCTGCAAAAAACCCCTTGAGGTTGCTTGTCATCAAACCATACCCCTGAGTGCTAATCAGAGCATCCTCTTTTAAATGCCTCAGTCTGCTATTTTTAGGCAATAAAAAGATGTTGCCTTTGGTCAGACAGGAAAAACACCTCTGAAAAATCAGTGTGGCAAAGAGGGGGGATTCTTGGCCCCATGTTTAAGCTGGCAGTTCTCAAAGTTTTGTCAAATGTGAGCCCCTTAGCAAGTGGGATAGGTTGTGATCTGTGTTATTAAATATGCTGGGCCTTGGAGGACAGAGGGGTCTTGAAACATATTCCATTTATGGGTGCCTTGCAATGTCTTAATAGTGGGATTGTCTACCAAGCAGAATAACACCACTCACACTTCAAAGTCCATGACCCTCATGTCTTCAGATAGGCCAGGTGGCATCACAGCTCCAACAACTCCCTTCTGCTTTTTTCACCTCCTGTCTTCAGAGAATGAAAAGCACTGGTGCAGATGTGACATAAACACACAGAATTATCCAACCAGCAGTTCTTATGCAGCCAATGTCCACCCCACTCTTGTGAAATGATATTTAAACAGGAACAAATGTAATGCACAGGAATCCCAAGAAATCCAAAAGCACCAAGGGATGGGGAAAGGTAGAGAAAATGGACCATTTCAAAGCCTGTGAGCAATCTCCATGCAGACTGAAAGGCATGTCTTCCTTAGGACACCCAGTTCAGATTTCTTCTTATGCCAGTGTCATTACAGAAAGCTGAGCAGTTTAAAAACTCTAAACAATTTAGGATTACAAGGGTACAATGATTCTGTGATTGACACCCTTAAATCAGTCAAGGAATTTACTGACATTTAGACCCCACTGCATAACAGGCTGATGTGGTTTCTGCCCACGGTGCTGTTTACTGAGGAGATAGGGACAGTATCAGTATGAATACAACCCCTATGGAGAACACATTACTGTCCCAGGATGAATGGTTTGATTTGCCTTTGTCTGAAACTGGCCCTGATATCCAGGAAATTAAAGTCCTTGACTACTCATGTGGCAGAAAGAGTCAAGCCCACATTGTGCTGATATGTAATATCAGTTGCTGTGTAAGAGTCTACTAAAGCAGTAGTTTTTGCCACACAGTCATAATGCACAGAATGGCTGTGCTCAGCTCCTGTACTTCATAGAATCATGGAATCATAGAAACACAGAATGGTTTGGGTTGGAAGGGACCTTAATGCTCATCCAATTCCAACCTTGCTGCCATGGCCAGGGACACCTTCCACTAGACCAGGTTCTCAAAGCCCCATCCAACCTGGCCTTGAACACTGCCAGGGATGGGGCAGCCACAGCTTCTCTGGGCAACCTGTGCCAGCGCCTCACTACCCTCACAGTAAAGAACTTCTTCCTAATGTCTAATCTAAATCTGCCCTCTTCTAGTCAACTGCTCCTAATGCACCCCAGGCTATCCCTGCTGGTGTGCATGTAACAGGGTTTTCATGTGTTTAAGAGAAAAAGGGAAGCAGCAGCAGCCGTCACCACCTACATCTGCAGGGTTTGAGATCTTTGTGGCCAGTTTTCTGAGGCAGGAGAAACTGGTCTTGCATGAAGTTCACAAAGCAAATCTTGAATGGATCTTCGTGATGCTTTAGGAGACTCTGGGTGTTTTTCCCTTTTAACCACCCCAGTCAGAAGTTTAATTTTTCCTTTTTGGCAAAACAAGACAGCCTGGCTGTTACTGCGATTAACTGCAGTGAAGGATCTGATCTTAATTTTGGAAATGACTTTTTCAGTCCAAGCTGTGGGATAGCTGAGGCTTTACTTTTGATACATTTAAATAATAAATCAATCATAATAAATAATTTTGTGACTTCCTACTTCATAAACAGGGGATGTCTGTCCACTATGATGCATTTGTTTCTTACTTGGAACAACAGAAATAAACTCTCATGAGGTCCCACTTGGAGTACTGTACAACAGTACAACATAAGAAGGACATGGAGCTGTTGGAGCAAGTTCAGAGGAGGGCTGTGAGGATGATTGGGTGCTGGAACAGCTCCTGTATGAAAAGAAGCTGAGATAGTGCCTTCCAGTATCTGAAGGGGACCTAATGTATGCCGGAAAAGGACTCTTCATCAGGGACTGTAGTGATAGGACAAGGGGTAAGGGGTTCAGACTTAAACTGGGTAAATTCAGGTTAGATATAAGGAAGAAATTCTTTACTGTGAGGGTGGTGAGGCTGGAATGGTTTGCCCAAGGAAGTGGTGAATGCTCTATCCCTGGTGGTGTTCAAGGCCAGGTTGGACAGAGCCTTGGGTAATATGGTTTAGTGTGAGATGTCCCTGCCCATGGCAGGGGGTTGGAACAGGATGATCTTAAGGTCCTTTCCAACTTCAACCATTCTGTGATTCTATGATTTTAAGATGAACTTGACAGGCAAATCCTTGCTATTGGTGTCTCTGGCAAGCAGGACCTTCAGGTACTGAAGTTAGCAAAGCAGAAGCTATCTGTCATCAAGACTTTCTGTACTGCAACTTTTGTATGTTTAGCCTCATATTAGGAGAACATATTCCACCCAGAGCTTAATGTTGTATCTGTAGAAGACAGGACATATTTGGGAATTTCTGACATTCCTGTGGTTTGTTGGGAAACTCCTGCCACTGTGTTTTTCCAGGGAAGTGTAATATTGCTGGGATGATGGGCATTAGCGTCTCTGCAAAAAAGGACTTATCTTTGCAAATGTAAATCAGATCCCTGCACTGCAGTCCCATGTCCAGTTTGTGCTCTGTCTTTGGTATCGGTCAGGTTACTGTTGTCTTTCTGAACATGATGCCCTCATATAAAGTTATATGTGTGTGTGTAATTTTAATATACACTGCTACATTTATTTATTTATGCAACTTAGAACAATAGTTTGACTCACATGTAGGGTATTTTGGAACTTGATATTTATAATTGTAAATAAACAAGTGAGAGCACTCACCAAAAAATAAAGTATCTTTTGACCTGGGTTTCTAGTGCTATAACCCATTCTAGAAAAGTCATGATTTACTCCTTCCCTTATTACTGCCTGCATTCAATGCACTATTAAAATATTTATGGTGACTCAGTTACAGTGTTACTGTTAAAATCTACTTCATATAAATGCATCACCTGCAAAAGTTCAAAACTTCTAAGTAAAAGGATTACCACCATTACCATAGCTTAACCAAAGTGTTAACTTCGTGCCCAAGGTAGAAGATTAAATCTCACTCATCTATATTTAGAAAAATAAAATTGGGATTCTACCCACTTCAACCTTGATTTCTTCTTGTGTTTTGCCATTAACTGGAACAAATTTGAAAATGGTTGCTTTGAACTAGACTTCAAGCAAATACACTGTTCGGACTCCTAGGGTTTGGGGATACTTCTGATTGATAGTGTTCCAACAAGTTATCTACAATCATTTTTATCTATGAGCCTGCTCTGCTAACTGCAAACTAAGGAAATAATTTCCTAATTTACACATTTTCAAATACAAAACCATGTATTTTGGATGCATCTCTGTACCGTTCATTAGTGCATTTTTTTCTTTATCATACCCTCATATCTTTCTTGTTTTGTCCTTTGTCATGTACACTAGAACGACACATTTTGTTCTCTTCATGTAATGTGTTTCTCATTCACTGCAAGTATGGACTTGCTTGTCCATTCAGAATCAATTCTCACCTGATCAACAGGGGATTAACCAATGTTAAATGTTTGTTTCACCGTTGGAAGAGACATCCGTGATCTAATTTCTTACTATAATTGTTTAAATTGACGTGATTATGTTAAATGACACAGGGGTGGTTCTCCTGTCAAAGATTTTCAGTATAAACACTAATGCTTGCTTCCAAGTGTTAGTTAGAGATTAAGCAGAGAGCAAGAAGTTTAATTTCTTGCTAAGGTTCCCCTAGAAAGAAGTGACAGAAAGAAGGCTAAAATATAGGATTTTAAAATGGTGCAATATTTGTATGACAGAGAAAGGAGCTGCAGTGCAATAGTGCCTGCCAAAATCCTCTGTCCTTTAACACATGGGCACGTATGCAGGTGGATGTTTCCATACACATATATAGTGATGCCCAAATCTCCCTTGCACAGCATACTGCAATACAGCTTCTGTGTCACAAAAAAAATGGGCAGCACAGTATGACTGCCAGGATGCTGTAGGTATTTTTGGCATGTCGACTTGCTGTGATTTGCTTTATTTTGCTGCTTTTTTAATGGGAAGGGTGGCAGGGGCATCTTTTACACAGTAAAACCCAACAGTTCATCGCACTGTTATGTAGAAAGAAAAGATACTGTGCATTGCTGGAGCGCAGCCAGCTCTCGAGTCAAGATTAGCATCCTGGAAACAGCAAACATTGGCAGCTGCGTACTCCTGAATCTAGTAGTTCTGTGCGAAGCTGGCGGCATGCTCTCAGGCTCTGCTTACATCGTTGAACAAGGCCCATACGCTGGCCTTGAAGTCAAATGGTATGGCAAACTGTGTGTCTTTGCTACTGATGGAGAGCTTCCACAGTATGGGCTCTCTCTTGAGAGCCCCTACCTGGGCTTCATCTGGGAGACTGCTGATTTGCATGGGTTGAAGCAGAGGCTGACAAGTGAGTCAGCAAGCAGTACAGGGGATAAATCAGTGTCAAGCCCATGCTTACCCCATCTCTTTTACTAGCATAGGTGTAAACAGGGAAATACAGTGCCAAGAGTTATTGGATTTGACCTACTGCAACCCAGCTTGGGGCTGAATGTGATAGGTTGCTTGCTGTAAGATGGGCTCCAGATTTCTCTTCCAAGGGTTCGTACAGCCTCTGTTTGTCCTGGAGCTGTACTTTGCTGCACATCCCTCACCTGCAATGGGATGTGAGTGTAATGTGTGTATCACCTCCCTGTTCCTGAAAAGCAACATCCACCACCTCTGTGCCATGGGGAAACGCTGTGGTGAAAACATCTGCCCTGGTTCTTTTTGAGCAGGATGGATGCAGACCTGGTTTGTGCAGAGACATCCCACTGTTTCTCAAGCCTAGGAGGCCAGAGGCTGAGCAAATGGTGAAAATCACAGAATCACAGCATGGTTTGGCTTGGAAAGAACCTTCAAGATCATCCAGTTCCAATGCCCCTGCCATGGGCAGGGACACCTTCCACTAGACCAGGATGCTCAAAGGGCTGTCCAATGTGGCCTAGCCAGGTTGGCTGAAATAAGAAATAAAAATGAAAGAAATAAAAATGGCAGCAGTGAAAAGCTCAGTTTTGTGAGTTACCAGTCCCAGCATGGCCCCCACAGAGATGGAGAGGCTTAAGAGCCATGTAATAGGCTATTTGTTGTATAAGTGAATCCTAAGCTTGGGAAACAACATAAAGCAAAGACTGTGAGCAAAGGTTTTGTTCAGAGCAAGAGAAAATATCTGCTGATAGGTGGTCATTGTCAACTTAAATGATCCTTAAGAAAAGCCTATATATTGTACTCTCTCCTGTCTGTTGTACTCGGCCAAATTGTCAAATGCACTTGACTGCTGTATTTTATCAAAGCAAACTGGAATCAGGATTTCTGAAAAATTTACATTCAGACTTACTGGCTTTATCAGCTGAACACTCGTTACAAAATTTATGTAAAGGATATATAATGAATGGAGTTTGAGATCGATCAGCAGAGCAACAATGACACAGCAACAAAGAGAAAATCTTTCCTACACGCTGGATAAAGGCCACTGTATTTTAAGAAGCCTTGCTATGGCAAAAGTGATGCAAAAAAATGGGAACAGCTGTGAGGAAAAATAAAGGACAGAAAATGCTGAGAAACCAGCTTGATTTGGGTTGCTTTGAAAGTAGTCTGCTGGGCTTTTACTGTCAACTGGGGAACAGGTCTGAAGTCAGGGCTAGCTGTACAAGGATGCCAGGGATTAGCAGGGCTCCTTTCTGATCCCCATGCATTTCTTCTCCACAGGAACCAAACAGCACGGAGGGGAAATGTGTGTGTCTGATGGGCACCTTGTGGTACCTTTGGGGCTGACCAAGCCTTGGCCAACAAAGAGCAGGGAGGAGAAGCAGCTGCTGCAAAAAAACTGGAACATCTCATACAAAAGTCTGTACAGGAAAAGATTTACAAGATGTTTCTCAGAAGCAGGCAACACATTAGCTTTCACTCAAATACTCTGAATGCAATGAAAATTATCCTGTTTTCTTGACTCATCTGCACTTTCCTCTGCAGCAGAATGAAGCTTTCAGTGGGGAAAAAGCAAAACCCACTTTATAAAATGCCAAGTTATTAAAGCACTATTACCTTTAAAAAAGGCTTTTACCAATTAAGCTTTTCACCCTAAAAAGCCTAACATTTGTATTGAAAGAGTCATTGAACCCATACAAATGCATCACATGGTAAAACTTGTTATAAACCTCAGCTCAACAACTGAAGAAAATAAGTACACATGTAGCATCTTCTGGACTATTTCTGAACATAATTCAGGTATGGTAAATAGTCTGTTTACAAAAATGGATTTTATTGAAAAAAACCATTACTATGTAATTCTATTACCCAAATAGCATAACAAAAGTTATGAATATTCATCGTCATGACAAAAAGACGAAATTCAACACCTATGTGAAATTCGAACTATTTAAATTTATAGACTTAAGCTCTTATGTTTTCAGAACAGATTTCAGAAACACCACAAGAGAACCTGTGCATTCATTCATGTAGGGAACAGAAAGGAAAATCATCTGTATGTATGTGACAACACTGTTTTCTGGATGGCTGGTGTCTGTTGTGCTTAGAAATGGCTGCCTACATCAATTCAGAGCTATTCTGGAGCCTTGCATGAATGCGTAGCTGCATTAGTATGTCTAGATGAAATTTTGGTTACAGTTCACTAATAATACTTAATCACTCTTTTGCAAAATAGGAAGATGTTCTCTGAACTAAAAGACAACAACACAGACAACTCTGACTCAGAGTGTCATTGAAAAATATCAAGTCATTTATGTCTGCTTCTTTGCTTCAAATCTGATTGATAGCAGAACACTTTATTCCTGATTATCATGGCAACTCAGGTGAAGAGGTTTCAGCTTGTATCTCCAGTCCAGTGATCACGAAGGGGACAAGGTGACTAGCAGCTACCTACCATCACAGGAGTCACAATGTCCATCTCTGCCTCCCAGTGAGGAAGTGCTTTGTGTTTGCCAACAACTAGTGTGTCAACAGATAGATGGGTTTGCAAAGATTCAGATGAGATCTTCCTCCCCACAAAATACTGGAAAATGCCACAGGCACTTAAAAGAAGACATAGACAAAAGGGAGTTGTCGCTGATTCACATGCTAGGAAAATCAGCATAATGTAAATTTGAAAACTAGATACTCTGCTATCAAAGGCTATAATTTAAAACATTATTAAATTCATTGATGTGACTTTTTCAGTACCAAATTGCAGTCTGGTTTATATCAGATTAGAAATTTAATACATCTGCTGTTAAGTATCTAGAAAGCATTGCATAACTTTCATCCATGAAGAACAGAGCCAGAGCAAAAGCACTGGAAGATGAAGGGAAACCTGCTACAGTGGTGTTGCATGGCAACTGAAAGCTTGGCTCTGCCAGTTGGTGGCAGTTTAAACTTTGTACTTTAAACTCTATGGTAGGGAAATTAGTCATTAAAGTGGATGTCAGATGGATGACTCTTAATTTCTGAAATACAGCTGAAACACTGCTGTACACAAAAGCTTGCTTATGAAAACGTCTCTTCTTGAGCACAAGCGCTCTTTGTGAAGAGCTGGAGATTAACAAAAATGAAAAAGTCTGGTGCACCTTAGTTAGGGAAGGCCCCATTGCCCTTTTTTCCCTAACCACAAATGATCAAACATGCAGTCCTGTTTAGACCTCACACAACATTCAATCTGACCTTCATTTTAGAGAAACAATACTTTTTCTGTTTGGAAAACAAAATATACTGAATAAAATTGCTTGTCCCCAAAGTGATGCTTGGTTTTTGTTTTTTTCCTACTTGTTCCAGTAATCGGCCTGTCCCATAGAAGACACAAGATTAGTTACATATGTATTTATGCATTTTTTTCCACAAAAGTTGCATAGACTACAGTGTGCTAGTGCTTGTAAACATCTTTTCCAGTGGCTGATCCATTTTCACGAAAGACACAGACAAGCAAGATAGAAAGGTCTTTTAAATTACTTGCTACTCACTCCTTTTGCTACTAACAATCAAAACCTAGGAGCTGCATTATATTTTCCATATACCCCCCAGCTGGGTCCATGATTGCAGGAGGGCTGGCACCTTCTGGGCTGGGAAGGTCATCCTGTGCCAGATCCGTGGACAGATGGGTTTTTCCTACACGAGGGGAATTTGGGCAAACCCCCACTGGGAGGAAATTGTGCAGAGGTGGCTGGCTTTCAGGTCCTTCTCTAAGATTTGAAAATGTTTCTCATATAACA
Organism: Psittacula echo; assembly: GCF_963264785.1. Taxonomy (NCBI): domain Eukaryota; kingdom Metazoa; phylum Chordata; class Aves; order Psittaciformes; family Psittacidae; genus Psittacula; species Psittacula echo. The sequence goes on from NC_137736.1 coordinate 72,924,108, forward strand.
GTGAGGACTGTTATAAGAAAGACTAAGGCATAGTCATTACTGTGCAGAAGAAAAGATCAGTTGTGTCCTTTCTATGGTTTTTATCATGGGTTTCATGGTGTTTGCTATATGATTTCAGTACTGAGCTTTTGAAATCTTACTGTTTGTGAAAATTGTATTTATGTTAACATTTTTGGACACAGCAGATATCCAGAGGCAAACCTGTGTGTACCTGGAGAACAGAGGTGGCAGTGAACGGCAAGTGTAGGGCTTTGCTTCAGCCATAGACACTCCAGAGATGCTCCTGCAGACATGTGGTCTCTTCTATTTTAATTCCAAAAGCTTTAATTTGCTGAATTCGCGAGGTTGAAGTTGGCTGTGGGAGCTAAAGACCAAGCAGCATGTTGAGAGAGAGGCCTGGGGAGATGGTGTGGGGTGTTTTGTTGAAGGCAAACACGGAGGTGGTGGCAGGGAGCTCAGAAGAGCCTGGGAGATTAAGGTGTGAATACAGTGAAAGCAAAAAAAAAAAAAAAAAAAAGATGTAAAAAAATTGCATTTTATTTACTGATTAAGCCATTTGTAAAGTTGAAATGTTTATAAATGTTCACACGGTATCATCTGAAATTTCAAATGTGGCAGACCTGTGGCTGCCTTTTCAGTTTGTTTCCTAACACCTCCTAAAATTTCACATTTCGCAGAGAAATGACTTTGCTTTCAGAAATCTCCAGTCTAAAATGTTCACACATGCTGTAGAAAGAGAGAGTATGGATCCATGCCAGGGTTTCACCAATATCCTTACCATGAGAAAGCCATGAATTTGTGCAAAAACTGGGAGGCAGGTTCTTGCAAAGAGGGACAGCGGAATGTGTGCTGCATCTTCACTTAGGAAAACTGAGAAATTAAGCCCAGCAATGAAGGGGCTGCTGTAGTAGCTGTGGTTTGTCCTGTGTCCATGGGGCTTGGGCACTGAAGCCATTGAGATGCCTTTGAGACTCCTTCCTTGTGATGCTTAGATATGAGTGTAGGAAACCAGCATGGTTTAGATCTTGGCTGCCTTCTTGAAATGAAATGATTTAGTAGATTGAAATCAGTCTAACGAAACAGCGTTCTTGTTTTTTGCCACTAAAAGGAGTTTTAAAAATAGAACACTCTCAAGTGCTGTGTACTCTGGTGCTGTGTGTGTTTAACTTCAATGCCAAATGTAGTATCACTGAACCCAGAGAGCATATTCTTCAGGTAAAGGTCTGTGTGTGTTACTCAGTTGTACTTTCACCTGAGGCCATTTTCTCATATTAAGACAAAGTAACTGATCAGCAATGGTCTTGTTTTAAATTATTTTAGATTCAATGTTCAATTACATTTTAAAAAATAACACCATTATGAATCTGAAACAGCATAAGTTTGATTTTTATCACAAATATGATTTTAAGTAAATAGTTCCAATCTGGCATTTGTAAAACCCTGAGAGCAGCTTTAACAGTGGAAATATTTCATGTGATTTTTCTTTTTTTTGGCAGCTTTTCACAGATTTAAAAGACAAATAATTCCCTGAGCGGCAGAATTTCCTACAGACTTACATCCCTTTTTGTTTCAGCTATTCCTCTGCAGTACTGCAGCTCTCTGTCATGTCTCCTATGGTGCTGCTGCTTGGCAAGAATCAGCAAGCACTGTCACCAGCCAGGAGCGGTGTGCCTGCAGCATGGGCTGCTGGCTGCTGCCAGATGATATATAATGTGTGAATTTGGGCTGCTTTTCTGCAGTGGGAACACTAATTTGGGTCCCTCTTTTGCCTGGCCATGGGAATCCTCAGAACCTGTAGGAACTCAGTCATCCTCTGCTCCTTCCCATTTGATTGAAAAGCCGAATGGGTTCAAGAAGAGTTAGGAAAAACTGGCAGACACGTAACGTGATTGTCCAAAGCTCATTTCCTTAAGACAGGAAGCTAACAAAGATCTAGTGGTTTAAGCTATCCCTTTGGAAGCAGGGAGTATTAACTATGGAAGATGAGAGGATGAAAAAGGGTTACATGTTCTATTTAATTTGCCCAGAAAGAGAAGGAGAAAAATTAGGAGAAAGGTGGAAAAATCAAGTAAACTTGAAGGGCTGAGGCTATGGAGTGGAGTAGAGTAGTGGCAGCTGAAAGGATAGAAAGTTGGGGATAACAAATAGCAAAAGGGAAAGACAGAAGACCTATGCCTGGAGAGGAGTATGGTGGAGAGGTTTGGTCTATCTTTCATCCCTCCAGGGGTTTCCCGTTGTTGATGTTTGGAGAAACCCCACGTCTCCTTGAACACAGAAGCAATCTGGGGATGTGGAATGGACAAAAAAGGGGTTATTGTCACTCTTTGGGCAGTGTCGGTCCAGGCAAGGCTGTTTTGACAGGCACCCATGAGCTTCCCAATGATACCATTTGGTTTACTTTTTTTCCCTCTCCAAAATAAACAGCCCACTCCTGTTTGTTCTTTCCCCACTGGCCCTGGCTTTGGTGATTTTAGGCCATTATTTATTAATTGTGGCCTTAGCCAGTAACCCTGAAAGGCTGTGAATCTTCTCTATTCCCACTGTTTTCTGATGTCCTTCACCCAAGAGGAGTTCCCAATACATCCCTTTCCCAGTATGTGATATCTGGAAGTTTCTCCTGTTGTCTTATTAGTTTAGCTCCAGATTGAGGGGCTTCTCCCTTTCCCCACTGCTCTCAGCATCTGGCAGTTTCTAGTTTTGCTGTTGCTGGAGTGTGTGGCATACAGGAGAAGGGTGAGGGGATCTAACTGCTGCCCTCTGCTACTGGGAGGGGAACTATGGTGAAGATGGAGCTCAGCTCCTCTGAGCGGTGCGCAGCAAAAGGTGAATGGGAAACAGTCATGAGTTGCACCAGAAGAAATGCTGGCTGGAAAGGAAAAAAAATCTTCCAAAAAGGATAGTGAAGCATGGAAACAGGCTGCCCAGAGCAGTGGTGGATCTTCCCTCCATGGAGTAATTCACCGTTTGAAGGGACAAGTCCCTAAGCAGCCTGATTTATTTTGTAGTAGGTTTTGCTGTCCTGCTTAGCTGGCCAGCTGGCCAGGCTAGTCAGGCAGTCCAAGTATCCTCCTCTGGGCTTGCAATAAGCAGATTTGCTTGTCTTCTGTAATTAAGATTTGAAAAGTAGTTTTACCTCAGGTGGTATAACAGTAGACGGTTGTCATGTAGACAAGTGTGTTGTCTAAAAGAGGCATCCATATAAACAGAGAATCACAGACTTTTTACAGCCCCTGTAGTGTGACTTTTTGTAGCTCCAGTTTGCTATCAGAGCACAAAAAACACATCACTGCTGATTTACACAACACAGTTTTTCACTGAGCACATGTAGAATAAATATCAGATCTCCTCACCTCCAAAGCAGCAAACAGAATCCTTAGTCTGAGCCCTGCGGGGCCCCACAATTTGTCACACATGCCAAGAAGATCAGACAGGTGAAGGCTTGGGATTCAGCTGAGCAGTGAACTGGGTGAGAAACAGGCTCATCAGTGAAAGAGAGAGTTGATTAGGGAATGAATCACTTAGGGGAGAAAGTTGTGCAATTAAACTGATAAATTTGGCAGCAAAACAAAAAGCAGAAAGAGGGAATGAATGCAACAATCAATCAATAAAGCGGGGAATCAATTGTCTAGTTAATAAGATAGTTAATTATGCAGAACAGAGCAGGCAAGGCAGTGTATTTGGTCAGTTTGACTCCAGCAAATCTCCCCCAGTATATTTCAGTTACTGCATCATTTACTTTGACTAATTTTTCTTAACACGAGTCCCAAATGTTTGACCTCTGAATTAGTATTCTCCTTTCTGTAGTAATCTTTAAAGACAGTAGCTGTTTCTAAACTGTTATGTTCTTTCAGAAAAGCAATAATTAGTTCATGATCTGGGAGAACTGGTATTCTGCAGAATTCTGTTAAAAAGAAATATTTATCAGCATATTCTTATTTCTATTATTTCAGTATTTTATATTATATTATATTATTAATTATATTTTATATTATATTCCCATTTATTATTTTATCTTAGGGAAGGCATATATCCTACTTTATGTTACTATGGTATCTATCTGTCTTTCCACTGTCAACACAAATGTGCTAAATGCTTTCCAAACTAAAATACATAATTCTTCCCTCAAAATAGTTTCTATTCTGAAAGTACCCACTTTCAGAACACTTCATCATGTTGTTGAAAGACTCCTCTTTGTTTTCTCCCCATTGTACAACACAGATAAAGAACTGGCTATTGAGTGTCCTTGCATCCTAAAGTGATACAATGCAGTGTAATGCAGGAGGCAAGGAAATACATGAATCAGTTGCCTTGTAGAAAATAGAGGTGTTGGATATTCAGAAACTGTCTGAAGCTGGGGCCATACCCATGTGGATAACATCTTTGTCTAGGATCTGCCTGCAGTATCTGTCAGGAGCACTTTTATTGTACTGTTATGATCAGCTTCCACATAGTATAGCTGCAAGACTGGTCAGTTTTGGACAAGATCCAGTAATTGGCTCCATGCCTTGGGTGTGAGTCTGACTTGCCCTTCACTGTTGGATCTGGACATCAGCATACCTTGAAGGCACCTAAAACGCCTCTTTTCTTCTGAAGTTCCCAAGACCCCTTAAGCTGTGCCTCTGGTCATGTCTATATCTGCCCACCACTAGAAAGAGCTAAGCTATTTGATACCTATGTCACACCTGAGCTTGAAAGAGGTCCATAATTAAGCTTTCCTTGTCTACAGGTGTCCTTCTTCCAGGCTAGTCACTCACCCCAGAATTCAGGTCTGCAGAAAATGCAGTTCAGATTGTTGCTGTCTGTGTTCAGATCAGTAGTCGTGGTGTGATGTCCATCTGCATCCAACAACTGTTCAGTGTAAAATACAGAAATAATCCTGTCAGCAAGCTTCCACTGTGAAGTGATTGACCAGAGCTTGAAATGTTGTAAAGCCAGTATTGCCCTTGAACCTACGACTTTAAATACTCAGTTGAGTCATGAATAGTAGGTTCAGGGGTTGTTTTTTGATAGAGTTTTTAAGATATTCCTTAAGGGTGAAGATGAAAAGGTTGAAGATTGGAAGGCGATTTTGTGAAAACCGTTACTGGCAACTGGATAGTCCTGTCTTGTGTATGTGAATTCAGTCTGGTTTGCAGGGCTCATTTGCCTTCACTTACATAGTTTCCAGGGACATTAAGTGGCACATGTTTATGTTCTGAGATGTACATACTAAGGGACCTTTATCTATTTTTTCTGGAGGGTTTTACATTTACTGCGCTCTACTGATATTGCTCCATCCAGGAAAACTAAGTTTGTTTGTCCTTTGTCCTGCTAATATTGCAGACACAGAACAATCTTGTTGCAAAGTTGCAGCTGACTTCTGTTCTGTTCAGGGAGTAAATATGGTCATCTCTTCCTGAAACTTGAGGCAGCTGTTAATGCTTATTAATCTATTCATTACTTCTAGTTGTCCATCAGCTGTGGACTGAAATGATTTTGAGCAGCTCATCTTGTGGTTTTACTGAAGATTTCCCTTTGCCTTTTTATATAATCTGATATTGTTTTGTTGGAAACATCTTCTGTGGAGGCAGTAATTTTTGGGAGGAAGTTGGGGCAAAGCACAGTACAGAAAACCAAATAATCTTCTCTGCTACTCTAATTCTTTTTAACTCCGTTGGCTCCTGCATAAGAGGCCTCTTTGCTAAAGTGTCAAACACTTTGAAATTATTAAGCTCATATTAAGACTTCCATAAAAATTACAGTGGCTGTACTTGAATCCTTCCAGTATTGTACGTGACAGGTTTGAGCCTGCCTGCAGCATGCTGTCAGATGCTTACACATGCGGAACGCGCTGGGTAATTTTTTCATGTCTCCTTCCATGAGATGATCTACCTAAAGGGAAAAGCGTTTTTACTCTTAGCAGACAGGGTTTTCTTATTTTCTAGCTCAGGAAGTCAGTGTTTGGGGCTTTAAGCTTTTATTGTGGTTAATTCCTCCTAGTCATATTTAGAGGACTGAAAGACTTGTAAGACTTGCAAACACAGTCAGTAAGACCAATTTCTCATGCATGGTAGAAATACTCTAAAGAGGAGCTTGAAGAAACCCACAAATACATTGTGTGGAACAGTGAGGAGCATTGTGGGCTTTATCTGGGTCATATGCAATATTCTCTTCAGTCACTGTCACTTTTTTAGAAGCACATAAGAACATGCAGAAATATAAAATAGTGCAAAAGCACACTGGCAGCTTCATCAAAACAAGGCTTATTACAGTAGAGTTCCAATCTATAAAGAACTGCTTGGTAATATCAGCTTCTTGTTAATCCCATAACAACCAGATAATGGTGAAATTTTGATTTATTCACTGATTTACTCTTAGCTAGATTGAAATAATGGAGTAAAATGAGCCCATTTAGACTGGTTCTTAAATTGAATGCTCTTAATTGCATTTGAAAGAATAAACCTTAATGCATTCGAGTAACCCAATGACCTTGTTAATTTATGCAATTAGTTAACTGTTTTGGAAAGGAGACTTCCTTACATGTAGTTTTGTCTTAAAAAAACTAGAATATATGAAAAATATATATAAAATATATTCTAGTTTTTTTAAGACAAAACTACATGTAAGGTAGTAGAATATATTTTTCATATATTCTACACATGATTCTGTACTGAAGTCATTGCACATGTAAAATCTTCAATTTTACTTCAGTACTTCAGCAGCTGTCCGTATAAGCTTGCACAGAACAGCTCAATTACTTTATTATATTTCCATTTAATGATTGAACTAGAATTCTGAAATTTCCACGTACTCATTTTGGGTCACAGAGTTCAGTATGGGAGGGAATCCCAGATTACACATTCCATTAGAAATTATCAAAAGGCCATCTGTCTGTTTTAGTGGTTTTCAGTCGTTCAAGAGCCTGAGGATATTTAGGCAGGGAAGGAGAAGTAAGAAAAGAGAGCTCGTGCAGTAAAAATCTGAGCAGGTCACTTGCAAGTCTTGAATGTTTATAGAGGGGTAGAAGCTGATTGTAATTTTGCAAGAATCTCCTGCTCCACTGAATGTTTTTTACCCTCTTCGTTTTGGAGGATCACCTTTAAAGAGATGTCTCTACAGAGACTCAATGAGTTCCTGGTTGTCGAAGCTCCTGGCTATACTCCTGGCTATTGAAATGAAGCAAATGAAGGAGACAGGCTGGTGCTGGGGATTTGAGCACTGCTTCCAGTCAGTGGATCCTCTCCATGCCCTCATTCCACTATAGTCATACTGCTAGTCAGGCACCATTTTAAATGAGATATCTGTGTTAGACTCCTCTGTGTATATTTACATCATGGTCTATTTTTGCATACAGCTGGACATTACCATACTGATAATGTGTGCAGCTGCAAATGAGAGTAATTGAGAGCAGGAGCCTGTACATCCCAGCAGCCTGAAGCTGTACCCACCAGATCTATCTGTTGGGTGTCCCCAGAACTGAAAGACACAAACCAACTCAATGTTTTCAACTGGATGGGTCTCAACCATTACTGTTTTCCTGCCTTTCTGTATTTGAACATTAAATTTCTAGGGTTTTCAGAGCTGAATTAATTTATAGTTATTTGTATGCCTGGCCTCAGATTTATGCTGCACTCTTGTCCTGATGCATGCATGAAACAAGTCCCAGAAAACATAATCTTTCAAGGTAAAATGCAATGCTTAACACCCATGTGATTAAAAGAGCTTTTAAAATGGGCTTTGTATGTTGATAATTTTGGCTTCTTTCCCAAATAATGCATATGTTTTTAAATCATGAGGCAACAGTTATATAGTAACAGAATCTGACACTCTGCTTAACGCTGCTGGAGTCTTTTAAGAGAATCTGAGAGAGGAGCAATAGATGGTTTATCAGACTTTTTGCAGGAAATACTTTAGAAAGAAACTACAGGAAGGACAGCAAAGAGGTCTGTAAAGCTAGTGGCATCATAACTGCTGCTAGCTTTTCTACTTCTTGAGCTCATGGAATCTGTGGAAAAGAAGTGCAAGACTAGATGTTGGGCGAGTGAGGAAAGGCAGTGGATGCATTTCTCCAGCTCTAGGTTAGGCTGAAAAATATTGAGGTTTATCAGATTTTGTCGGTCGATGTATCCAAGGACAAAAAGCAAGAACAGCTACTAAGGTTTGCAGCAGCTGAGGAGAAACAATCAACCCCACAAGAGCCGCCTGCCCGATGGGCTCCTCTAGGAAACAGGATGCTTTGTTCCCTTGAGATCAACCACTATAAGCACTCTTAAGAGGATATGAATTGTGATAATGGTTAGCTGTCCTCCCTTTGTGGGTCTTATGACCCAACTTGATGTCCTGTGAAGTATGCTGCTTGTCAGGCGTTCAAGGCCAATGTGCTCATTGCTAAATCTTGAACTCTTTGCTGCAAATTAATATAAAAGCTTGTTATGATAATCACAGAGCAGCTGAGGTTGGAAAGAGCCTCTGAAGGTCATCTGGTCCAACTCCCTTGCTCAAGCAGGGCCACTTGGAGCTGGTTGCCCAAGAACCATGTCCACACAAGGACCGTGTCTCCAAGGATGGAGACACCACAACCTCTCTGGGCAGTCTGCGACAGTGCTCAGTCACCTCCACAGTGAAAGACTGTTTCCGGATGTTCAGAGGGAACCTCTTGTGATTCAGGTTTTGCTCATTGCCTCTTGTTGTGCCACTGGGCACCACTGGAAAAAGCCTGGATCTGCCCTCTTTGCAACCTTCCTTCAGGCATTTATATACATTGATGAGATCCTCATGAGCCTTCTGTTCTCCAGCCTGAACAGTCCCAGCTCTCTCAGCCTCTCCTCTTTTATACTGAGGAGCTCAGAACTGGACCAAATACTTCAGATGTGGCTTCACCAGTGCCGAAGAGAAAGAAAGAATCACTTCCCTTGGTTTGCTGGCAACATGCCTAATGTGTCCCAGGATATTACTTGTCTTCTTTGCCAGAAGAGCACATCACTAGCTTATGTTCAATTCTGTGTCCTTCTCTGCAAAGCTGCTTTCCAGCCAGTTGATTTCCAGTATGCACTGGTGCCTGGGGTTGTTCCTCTCCAGCTGCAGGACTTCACACTTCCCCTTGTTGAAATTGATGGGGTTTCACACGTTTCTCCAGCCGTTGATGTTCTTCTGGATAGACCAGTGCATCAAACACTCCTCCCAAGTTTTGTATCCTCAGGAAACTTGCTGAGTGTGCACTCTATCAAACCATCCAGGTCATTAATGAAGATGTTGAACAGAATTGATGCAGTATTGACCCTGGGGTACACTGCTAATTAAAGGCTTCTAACTAGACTTGATACTACTGATCACAGCCCTCTGGGCCTGTTAATCCAGTTTTCAACCCATTTCACTGTTCATCCAGCCCATATGACAACAGCTTGTCTATGAGGATGGTGTTAGAGACAGTGTCAAGAGCTTTGCTAAAGTCAAGGCAGACAATATTCTGTTCTCTTCTCATTTACCAAGCCAGTCAATTCACCTTAGAAGGCTATCAAGTTGGTCAAGCATGACTTGCCTTTGTGAATTCATGATGACTACTCTTAATATCCTTGATGTCCTTCATGTGCCTGGAAAGTACTTCCAGGTTTACTTGTTCCATCACATTACAAGGGATTGAGGTGATATCCGGTGCCCTGTTGTACCGTTGTTCCTCCTTTTGCCATTTTTGAAGCTAGGAGAGATAACAACAAAGGGACAGGACATAGGATAGATGTTTCAAGGTTCCTGGTATCTGATGAAGTTCACCATAGTGTATTTAGAGACCACTAACAGTTCAGGAGCTGATAGTGGTATAGTTGAGAGCATCTGGAAAATGAATGAGGCCCTAGAAAACCAGGATTTGGCAAATTTTGCACTTAATTTTAAAAAGAAAAAGATGGCACCAGTCAGTTTAACCTCAGGTCCTAAAAACTACTGGAAAAAGTACTAAAATGGTTGTTGGGCACTTGGAAGGTACAAGAAAGGTAAAATTGTCAAGAACAACTCATGTGGAACCAGTCTAATCTTTTCTGACAGGGATGGTTGATAGGAGGGAATCAGTACTTGTCATCTCTCAACTTTTGTGGAGCTATTACACTTGACATCCTCATATGGAAGCTAGAAAACTCAGTTCTGGAAAAAAAACTGTAGCAGAGAGATGTACAAAAATGCATTGTTTTAAGAATAAATACAAATTGTTTGCTCTAAAGATGCCTAATAATGGCCAGCTGAGCTACCTCCTCTACAAAAATACGGAACTACCTTAGAACCTCCCCCCATCGCAGACTTTCTTTTGCTGTGCAGACTAACATCTCAGGCTGTTTCTTTCTGTCATTCTTATGGATGCCTTCTTGATCAAGGTCAAGAAGGCCCGAAAGACTTCCATACTGCTTTGACACTGTGGAAAATGCAACTAAATTACTTGCAGGTCAGGCTCTTATACTGGGCATCAGTTCTGATTTCAGCCACATTCCAGATCTTTCTGAGTATGATGCCCACAATCTAGTCATTCCGTTTACCTATTTATTTAAAATCTTTGGCCATACACCTATTCGAATCAGTGCATGTCTTGATTTCTGAATCACCACCTCTTTGGCTTTGACAAATAGGTGTGTCTTGTCCTCCAGGTATTCATCTAAAATGGTGTTGCAAAGACAATTTCACAGAATCCCAGAATGGCTAAGGTTGGAAGGAACCTCTAAGGGTCATTTGATCCAATCCCTCTGCTCAAGAAAGGCCATCTATAGCCAGTTGCCCAGCACCACATCCAGAGAGCTTTTGAGTATGCCCAAGGAGGAAGTCTGATTTCCTAGTCTGACACTTTGATGTTGGCAGTGTCTGTAGATGTTAATTGGCTTTCTATTTTCACTGTGTCACATAATGAAGAAACTGTTCCTTTTTCAGGGCCCTTCAAGATCTATCCTCACCTGACATGCGTCTCACACACTATCACCTCCTATGGGCCTATGGTGCAAGCCTCAAACCTCAGCCTTGAACATTTTGAAGAAGAGCATCTTTGTGGAGTGTGTGGGCAGATATGCCTCAGGTTAGGAAAAAAATCCCTGCAGATATTGGCTAAGTCACTGGGACTTGATCTTGAAAAAGAGAAGGAGATAATTAGGCAATGTTGCTGATAGGCAGAAAAGTGAGTGAAAAAAGAAGGCTTCTATGGAATAAGAGTAAATTTGTTGGAATGTGGCTCTGTGGGGGGCATGAGTGGAAAGGAGAATGGAGTCCCAGCTGAAACCATGCTCTAAAGAGCCTTGTGGTTCATGTGAGCCACTCAACCATTCTTTGCCAGTTTACTTTCTTATCTTGCTTTTCTGCCTCAGGATTGAAGTCTGCTCTCCAAATGTAGACGGAAAACTGAAATTCAGGACAACTTTTGGAGCCTTTTTTGGACAACTTTTTGTCACACCTTCCTAGTTTGCTATCATCTCCCCCTCTGAATGCTCTGTCTTGCCACTGTTGAAAATATTATTTATAGTGAGCTTACTTGTGTGATGAAACCACTGCCTGTCAGGCACATCAATATCCCCTGCACTGAAAAGCAGATGTGAACTAAATTTCTGGACAGTAGTCTTGAGATTTCATAGAGGCATAGTTAAATATATCTTGTCACATGGCCTATTTGAGCCAAGGGTGAGAGTGTAGAAAGGATTATGATTTTTATCTTGCAAGTTAAGGACTGCGAATAATAGCACTACTGCATATTGCAAAACCTTCCCTTCCACGAAGAAGACCCTTTGAATACTTTGAATACATAGCTACACAAAGGCTGTGCCAGGAAATTCACACTGGGCACCAGTTGCCAAGGGCATGGGGGCTGTCCTGCATTAGCAGCCTCCAGAGAAACATGTCTACCAGTCCTCTCCATTGCCTGAGCCCGCATCCCAGGCTTACGTGTGGATGACTAAGACCCATGGTAACACTTTGTCTTGTTTACTCCATGGGAAAACCTCTAGAAACAAGGCCAAGCTTCCCCTCAGGTCGGTTTTCCAAGGATATGTAAGCCACTCCCCACAGCTTCTTCTTCCTAACCCCAAGGTTGTCCCTTGGATTGCCTTCAGCTCCTTCATACCCCATGACATCACACTCCTACTGCTTCCTCAGCAGCCTAGTGCCTCCAGTCCAGGACTGCCTTTCAGACCCCTTGCCATTGCTGTGTCTCACTATACTCAGTGGCTTTTCCCAAAGCCAGACAAGCATTCAGGCCAGTTGTAGCCAAATTTCTCCCTGGAAAGCAGAATGGCTGTTGCCCTCACTTGATGTCAGTGGCTATTTCCCAGTGGCTCTCTTCCAGTCCCCAGCACACCAGGAACGTATACAGAGTGGCCCCTTGCTTTCAAGAACAGGACCCCAAAATCCATGTGGTTTGTCATTCTCCAGCCCTTGCTTTCCTTTCAGCAAAGCTGGCATGAGACTGCAGATTTTGATAACACAGTGGTAGCATAAGATGGCACATGATGACTTTGTCCATGAGGCTGTGTATGCCTAAAAGTGAGCCTGGAGACAATTTCCAAGGACACCGTTCCTGTCTTTCAAAAGCCCTTCTTGCTGAGCCTTACCTCAAAGCCCTAGGCCCCTGAGCCCTTGCAACTTAGCCGTATCTCATCCCTCCTTAAGAAACATCTTTGAATCATATATCTAGAAACCTCTTCTTGGTTCCTTTGGGATGTGGCTCCTTGGGATAGTCTTCCTGCCTTCCAGAACTTTTCTGTTCCTCAAGCCTGGATCTGAGCTTAGCCAGAATTTTGCATCCATCATCTCCTGAAGGACTATAGATGTCCCAAATTTCTGCCCAGAAACCATGTAGCCACTCTGCAGAGGTCCCTGGGAAGCACGGGACTTGAATGGTGACATTGGAAAGTGGACCCCAGTGTGGAGAGGGAATCAGTATAACCATTTGGTATCACAGGAGAGGTTTTGGGAGGGTCTTTCCTGATGTGATGGCCGAGCCAAATGGAATACCTCCACTCTTCTGCGTGAAAGAGTGTTGTACATTGTGGCTGACACTGAGGTTTGGGCCTTTTCTTATCTAATCCAGTTACAAACATGCAGCAGAAGTTAGGAATAAAGCTGAAGAGAAACAGAAACAGGGATATCACAGTGGCTGCTTAATTTCTCAGGAAAGAAATGGAGAACAAAATGGAAAAGGCTTGTAGAGCATAACCTAACTGTAGGGTTCATTCGAGTATAAGGTGGATGGTGAGATTAACGGTGCTTTTCGAAAAGATTTCCCAAAACCCAGCTTTCTGCAGTGAAGGCAGAACACTTCCTAGTGTCTTTTTCTGCCTTAAACTTGTAACTGTCAGTCTTACTCCACCCACTAGCCCGCAGCGCTCAGTCCCCTAGAACTTGCCTTGCTAGTCCCCTTTAGTTTAGTAATAAATAACGGTGTTTATTGGAGCAAGATGTGGCTGGCTGCTGGTAATGTCATATCCAGTTTGTACAAATCTGCCAGAGAAGCGTGGAAGTTCTCCTCATGTAAATTAATTGTCTGCACTCCCACGGCTGCATGCCAGATAGGGAAGTCATGTTTAAAAGAAAAGTAGATGAGTGAGCCTTCTATGTGGTGGCACAGAGAAGAGACAAGAGGTCACCAAATAGTTTATTTCATGTAAAAGTCCCTTTGTCCTTCTTGTTCTTGATCTCTTGTGTTTTGGGGTTTTTTTTGTTATTTGTTACCAAAAAAATTTTTTCCTCTTGGATTCCCACAGGATGCTGGAGGATTCCCACAGGCACTGCCACAGATATGGGGTTTGTCCAAAGGACACAGGGATCCCCATCCTGTGGCACAGAGCAGACCAGGATACTGCAATACAGCAATACAACAATGAGCTACACAGCAGGAACCCTTAAACTGGAGATATGGGATGAGCTGACAGTTACATGGGTAGTGCGTCACAAGACATGCATAGGCTGCCTTCGGGAAGGAACCACTCTGCAGCATCCTGTTCCTCCTGTGCCTCATGGCCTGTCTTGACCTTGTCTGTCCTTACAAACAGACTTCTCTACCGCTTCTACAGGCTGGAGGAGCTTTCAGGGGTGAGAAAAAATGTTCTTGCTTTGTTTATAACAAACATCTCCAGCAAGCTTTCTGCAGATCATCACTGCCTGTGTAACGCCAATGAATTATTAACATGTTTAGAGCTGTAGGTATGTGTGAGTAACATATCTAAGCACGGAAATTTGGACAGAGCTCCATTTTTAAGCAGATCTGCACAGACCAAATGGCTGCCACCCCTCAAAACCTTCACCCTTGTTGATCTCTTTGGGTCAGGGAGCAAGCCACTGTTTGCACCCTGGCTACAAACACAGCTCAGGCTCTTATAAAGGCTTGAGGAGTTTTTCAGTCTAGCCCCTTATTGAATACTTCACCTAGCATGAATTATTCAGACTGAGCTGGCCCCTGCAAGGAAGAGGTCGGAGAGGGTGAGGATGGCTTTCCTGGAGAGGTGCTGGTGAAACCCCCTGCATGGGGACAGGGAGAATCATAACGGGTTTAGCAGAAGGAACCAGAGGACAACTGTAGGAATAAAGGGCAGACAGAGAACAGAAGGGAAGGTTTTAGATGCCCAGAACTCCTGCCCTTCACTTACCTGAATGGCTCCTCTGGGTGATTATTTTAACCAGGACCTTTGGGCAGCAACTGCCAAGTACAAATCCTTTTTGTTGCATGCTTAATTGAATTGAAAATTAATAATGGACCAGCTCTGGCACTCGACTGGGCTTTTATTGCCAATGCTCAAAAAGGAAACAGATAACAGCTTAAGTACAAACAGTTTTCCCAGCTCTTTGATATTTCTCAGAGCCGTGTCACCAGATGGGAGAAGTGATGGCACTGTATGGTGTAAAATGTTGAGAAAGCCTTAAAGAATCACAGGCTTGATATAGATCCAATTATGCTCAGAATGGTCTCCAGAGTCCAGGACTAGGAAGTGTAATTCTAGCACACCACAGCAAATTATGAGCTCGCCTGAGAATGAAATACCAATGGAAAAATATTAAATTAAAGAAATCACATTTCCAAGATACTAAGGCAATCCAGGAGGAAAGAGAGCGCTTGGGAACAGTGTGTTATAGGGAGTTCATGCCTGTAAGGGAGCCATGCTAATGATTTCCCAGTGGGTGGAACTGGAGAGGAAGTCTTATCTCCAGACTCCTCAGAGATAGTCAGTGGGAAACCACCGGCTCCAAAGCTAATTTTTCTGACTGACTAATAAAAGTGCAGAAGTCACAGATACGGTGTGTGTTATGTGTCAGAATAGTTTTCACCGAGCCTGAATCATAAGTGCATTAAGTCAGGCAGAAAACCTTATAGGGAATGCAAGGATAATGACAAAAATAATAGGAAGAGAAATAAAAGATGCAATCCAAGGAGTCACCCAACCATCTGAAATCCTATTGTATTTAATTTTCCTCTAAGAGAAGTGTTCTGTTCTGGCAGACAGACACGGATACTTCATTGGTTGAAATAAACCGGCATGGCCCTTCTGAAGCCAGCAAAGCCATACTGATTGATTACCATTTCCTTGATGGTCCCTGCTTGAAAATTCATCATTATAACAAATACTATAAAACTCCAGGTTTGTCACTGGAGGACAGCCTATGGGGATGACAGAAAGGAATCATCCTTCCTGCTTGAGCAAAACTATTACTCAAATGGGAAACTGTCTTCCTTCAGGATATGAGGAACAGCAGTAAGGGCAACAATCCTGGAAACCAGCTGAGTGGCCAAAAAGCAGGAATACCTGGCAGCTGGAAATGTTAAGCAAGAACAAATGGCAAAAAAAGAGGGCAAATGTGTGAGTGTTTTGCTGGTTGTATGCTCAATGTCAAAGAACTGCGTGGACGGATGTCTACCACAGGGCTGGCAAAGGGAAGTTGAGTAGTCTTCACAGAGTCTGCATGAGGAGCATTGTAAAGCCCCAGACTCACCTGGAGAAAGGAGTGAATGACTAAATACTTCCTTTAAGGTCTGTTCTAGGTTGGAATAGGAAGGTTGACTGGAGATTGAGGCTTCATAGGAACAGAGAACTGACTTTCATTCATGGCCTGGTTTCGGAGGTAGCACATCTCCAGGGAATGGACCATGTATAGTTTGGGAATGCTATGTCCTTGGTGCCAGCAGGGGCTTACCGCGCTCCAGAGTACTGCAAGTTACCAGTGATCTAGTAACCACGTCCTAATACACACCCTGTTTCTATTAATAGTGCCTTTCTTTTTGCGAACAGGGTTCAATTCTTCTTTTCTCTCATTTTCTGAGTGGGGACTGTTAGCAAGTGTCATCTTTATGCATTTATTATATACCACAGGAGGTTGCTTTATACTGCAATACAATTACACGCAATGGAGGGAATACAGAAGCTAAGCAAGCAAAATCATACAGGAATACAGCGCTTGCCTTTGCTGTGGTAAATACACACAGTAAACCCAACATGCTCATAAGCAACATTATTTGCTATTCAAAAGATCTCCCAAGCCACTTCCGTCAGCTATACAAGGCTGAGGAAGGAGAATCTGCTTTTTTCTTCCAAGACATATAGCAGATGGCTCATGTTTTATGAATGGAGAAGACACCACGTGTACTTATACATATACACACACAGTAATAAATGGGCACATGCTCAAGCTTCAGTAGTGTCTTAGTCCAAAGCACTACTGTATCACGCGCTTTTTGTAAGGGAATTTGCTTTGGTTGCTCTTCTCAAACTTTGGCAAGCTGTTTTTATCATGTCTTTTCCCTTGCTATTGTGGCAGTAGCAATCACACTATTTACCTGAAAGTCTGCCTTCTGAAAAATTGAACCCTGCTCAGCCAAAACTGCCCCCCCCCCTTCTTTATGTGCCTGTAGGAATTTGTTCGCATTTTTAAAAGCAGAGAAGAAACTGTAGCCTGTGATTGGATAATGAGACTGCAGCAGTCGTGATTTTTGACATGGATGGCCTTTATTTTCCCACCTGTAAAATTCAAAATTTCCTTTGCTTTGCTGCAAGACCTGATTTCCCATCTTCAATTAAATGCTTGGAATGGGAGAGAAGTGCAGAGAGGTAAATTGGCCTGGTCAAAAGAAGTATGCTCTAGTGTGGCCAGACTGATTGAAGTAGCTGAGGCTGCATAAGTATTTTGAGACAGTGCTGGGCTTTGCAGCCAGACCCTTTGTACTACAGGATTTCCCCTGAAAGTGTGGAACACCAGGAGATTATCTGCCCAGCTGGCTGACTACCAGACTTAGCTGAACATACACTTCAGCTTAATTGTCTTTGCTGCAACAAGCACTTTACTAAATGCAGAAATACAATGATATCAGAAAGTTGTACACCCCCAAAGGCAGAATTCTCACTGTTCATTAACTGCACAAACATGCAGACTTCTTACGTACATTTTTGTGAACAGCACTGCTATAATATGCATTGTATATTCAAGACTGAAAATGAAGCCGGAATCCTTGGAGAGCCTGAGAGTGACTCAGCCAGTGTAAAGGATTTGTTACATTGTCCTGAGGATATGACAGTAATTTACACTGATATGGGCATGATGACAGTGATCCACATCCCTCAGACTCTACTGAGACAGTCTGTGCTACATCTCTACTGGCCACATCCCCCCAGAGGAGGTCTGTGAGAGAGATAACGATAGTCCTAGTATATGAATCTGTAGCAAGTTGCCACAAGCCCAAAACAAATCCATAGATGCTTCCTTTACAAATCCTTGTATCAAATTGGACCTGTAGGTGAAAGAGAACAAGGGGTTGGATTGTGATCTGGAAGATGCGACTGTGGCTGGCTGCTGGAACAGCCTTGAACACCGTTTTCCCCGGGGTTAAAAGGGCAAACCTGTAGGGAGGACACTTTCCTGCCCCTGGGGCCCTTCCCTGCAGGATGCCCTATGTTGGGCATGGTAGACCCAGCTTTTGGCTCAAAGTGTCTCTGGTGACTGCTGCTCTGTAGCACGGCTGGTAGTCAGCCCCTTTGAAGGCTCATCCTGGCAGCCAGCTCACATTTTGTCCCAATTTTCCTGGGTTTCAACATCCTTACCCTTCCATGGAAATATCAGAAGCAGCGGGGAGCTTCTCTCCCCACCAGCTGACTTTTCAATTTTGCTCTTTTCATAAGGGCTTCTCCCTGGAGCTCCCCAGCAAGACTCCAGAAAACTCCCAAACAAGCCATTTATTTAAATAACTTCTTACACACTGGCCTTAAAGCCACATGCTGTGCATTCACTTACACAGCAGTATGGCCATGGACTCAGTTACCTAACTGAGGGGCTCCACAGTCAGCCATAAGGATTAACATAATGTCTCGTAATCCCATCTCGGCCACTGTGCTGTTCCTAACCTCACAGTGTGTATATATACACATATATGTATATATATGCACACTGTGTATACACACACACACATATATATACAGGTATATATGTATATTTGTGTGTGCTTGATATTTATACAGCCAGGGCATACAGAATGTATCTAATCTTTCTAAAACATAGGCAGAACAATTTTTATCCCCAAATTACTTTGTTGTCTTAATGCTTTGTTTAGGGTGCAAATTCATCCTGAACGACTCAGTGGCATGATGACAGGATGCACTCGGCTGTTCACTTTTGAGGATGAAAAGCCTCAGGAGACATCAATCAAGCTTTCCTAGTGACTTTCCTCTAACATCCATCTTCCGTATTTTTGTACATGTTCACAATGCACTGGGTTTGAAAACAGAAAACTTGCAAAGCCGAAGCTATACAATACTATATCAAATAAAAGTATGCCTCCAGCTGTAATTAATAACTAAAGAATTTACACAAGCTTTATACCAATGTGCATGTATGTTTGTGTGGAGGTTTTAGACCCAGTGTACACAGCAGAAAACTGGGCCTTGCCAGGGGGAAAGAAAAACGAAGCTATGTGCTCTACCAGAGGCTTCATTGTGCAGTGTGGGGGAAGAAAAAAGGGGGATTTGATCCAAGGCTGGTGAAGGTGTTGATGTTTATTAACTAAACAAGTGACATAGTATCTCTTTCTCCATGTTTTTAACTCTAGCAGAAAGTTTATTTCCCATACATTATTAAATGCAATAGCCTGAGTCTGTGTGAGTGAGGCCTCTGACATCCTTACTTATCAGCTAGTTCTGAGGAGTGCCCGCCTTCCTGTATTTCTGTAATTTAGCTTCCTATCTGAGGCTTGTGTAGTCCTCTTGAGAGTTAACCCCCTCCACTGGCATAGTTCTCAGGGTCACTGAAATACATAAGCTTTCCCACCACCTCTAGATGCTCCCCCCTGGGAAGTAGCATCCTACGTATATATGTATATATAGTATAGACTCATAAAACTTGGGAACTCTGGGGAGGCAACAGCCTCCATGACCTTACAGGCACAGAGCATGTGATATAAGTGGGAACTTCCCTTGAAAGTTTGCTGCAAGATTTGTTCCATGTGGATTACATGCCATGATTATATACATTAAAGTGCTCAGAGTTTAAAATGCACTCCAGATGCCTTTTCCTGCCCTTTCCTCCCACTCAGCTTGACTTTTCCCCTGTTGATTGATTCTCTCTCATAGTTTATATTCTGAGATTCAGTATTTTGCTTACTTACCAGATCAGCCTTTTTCAGCACAGCAAAAGCTGCTCTGCAAGCCTGGGGAAATGCAACATCATATGCTGAGAAGCTACAATATACCAGGACGGGATGAGCAATCAGAGTGTGAGTGTTCAGCTGTACTCAGCACCAGACAAAGCTCTGGGTTTTGTCAAGTCAGCGGGAATTTTCCCAACAGTCCTAAAAGTACAGAATCAGGCCAGTGTTGGGAAGTACTGACAAATGCAATCTATCAAAGAACTAGAAATTATTCCTTCTGTTATGACTTGGACTTCTTTTATTGGGTTTTCTTTTTTTTTTTTTTTTTTTTTTTTGCGTATTTTTTTGACATTTCCTAAACCATGAAAATTTTAGGGTGTTTTTGGTCCCAGGTCGCCCACTTCATTTGCCTTTCAACACTCCATTTCTCTGGCTGCTTAATAATAGGCAAACACCACAAAGATGCAAAGATACCCCCACCACTTTTTTTGTTGTCTGGGCAGACAGCGAAAGGTGTGAGCCACTATAGCTCACACCTTTCCTGCTCTCCACAGAAGGAAGCACCATGGTCTTGTCCTATAAAGAGCTCACAAAGATGTCTCTCTATGCACCAGTTCTCTGTATAGCATGTAAATATGAAAGAAGGAAGCATCTTGGGATGTCAGCCAAAGAGGAGCAATAGTTATGAACAGTCTTGGATGCAGAACAAACTATGATCCCATTAGTTACAGCATTTTGGTTTCCTCCCATGGTAGCTTTCAGTGCCGCTGAGATCCCAAGCAACTTCTGGGATCTCTGTGCTCCCTTTAGCTCTGGGAGCTAAAACCTATGGGCAATTTTATGGGATCTGCATCACACATGCAGAATGGAGCAAAAAAGCATTAAATCAAAATATTCAAGAGGGTATGCAGGGAAATGCTGATATGAGGAAGGAGGAGGGCTGAGAGCAAGCTCCCTTTCCAGGGCAATTGCACAAATACCCCATAGGACACTATTTTGTTTGCTTCATTCAAAGAGTTCTTCCTATATTTAGTTATTTACCCATTAAAAGGAATCATATTACTTGCGCCAGTGATGTGCATGGTTACCCAACAGATGTACTAAGATAAAAGAGCGTTTCTTCTGATGCTTTAAAATAAGAGCTATATACATATTCCTAGCCTCAAATACAGCTGATTGATTGTAGATACCACATATAAAGCATCATCTGCCAAGGAACAGAGCACATTAGAGAGCTGATTTACCTGCCTTGTCCTGCCTTGCTATGCCTGTCCTGCCATTCCTCAGCCAACAGTGACCACTCCTCTAAGCTCTGCCTATGGGCCAGAAGCAGCAATATAGCTGCACTGGATGTATACAACTTACTGGCACAGTAGAACAAAGTAAATACAATCTGCATTGCATAGGACAAAGGGAGCTCCAAAATCATCAAGCCTGATCTCCACCTGTCATAGGTCTCATGTTTTTCCTTGCCACTTTAGCCCCACTTGTTATTGCTGCAACATTATTTTTCTACTCTTTCTGTCTTGGTTCTTTGCTGCTGCACAGACAGTATATCCCCCTGCTCCAGCTTTGTTTTCTGTAGGCTAAGAAAAAACATGGTATTAACTACTTCACTTTTACAAAATATTCTTTATATATGTATTCTTAATATATTCTTTATAGATGACCTTCCCAATAGTCTTTTTCAGCTCATATTAATCTTTCTCGAACACATATCTTTTACTGTACACAGTAATACAGGTGATATCTCATTGATGCTTAATGCAGTGGCATTAATACATCTCCATTTCTGCTAGACATACTAATGTTTAAGGATTGCATTTGCATTTTTCACAGTCTCATCAAATTGGTAACCTATCATAATCAGGATGATAACTAATACTATCAGGTCTTCCTTTGTCCTTTCTACATAGTCCCCTGGTTTATAGCAGAAAATCTTGTTATTTGTCTGGATGGACACTATTTCTGCCTTTCAAACTTTTGCATGTCATTTTTTTTCTCTTATGGGAGTCTGCAAAATCATTCATTTTTTCCCCCTTATGATATTTAAACCCTTGTACCTCAGTGTCTTTAGCACATTTCAATAGTACAGCCTCACTTTGCACTGAATTTATTTGTGAAAACATTAAATAAGTTTAGTCCCAAGACTGAACCTGGAAAAACTCTGCCCATAACCTCCCTCCAGCCGACAGCTCTCTTTCACTGGCTTCATCTTATGTTTATCTGCTCTCTTCTACTTTACATTTCCTGTGCCAGTGCTGATCTTTACTAATGGTTTCCAATGCAACAAACTACCATCAGCTTTAGAGAAAAATACGTATAATTCTTTTTCTGGAAAATCAATCCTATCAAGAAAAGATATCACATAGAATATACCTTTGATATACCTGTGGGCTTTTTAATCTTGTTTTTCATTCTTCTCTGTATTTGCTATTTTTCTCATGTTTGAAGTTTACTCTAAAGCCTTATCTGAGAACACAACAATTATTTGCCAGACTTACTTAGACTAGAGTGATGATCCAACATAGCACAGATTATATTCCCATTTTCTTAGAAAATGTGGCATAAAAGGCCCCATTTTCTACTCTCTATTCCAATAACATCACCCTTGAATGTGAAAAAGTCCTGAAGAGCCTTGCTACTGGGCCTGCAGTTGCACATCCATATTCTTTTCGGACAACAGGCTCTAGCCCAGGCACTCTGTCGTTTACGACCTGGCATGGACCCCTTCCACGAGACCAGATTGCTCAAAGCCCAATCCAACCTGGCCTTGAACATTGCCAGGGATGGGGCAGCCACAGATTCTCTGGGCAACCTGTGCCAGTGCCTCACCACCCTCACAGTGAAGAATTTCCTAACATCTAATCTTAGTCTGCCCTCTCTCATATGCCTCTTCTCAGATAAATTGTATGTTTTCCCCCATGTTTAATTCAGAAGCTCCCACCCCTCTCTGTACCAAGAGAGAAGATGACCTGTAAAGCCCTGCCATCCTGATTCCTTCTGACAGAGTCAGTACGAGGCTGGGCATGGGCATCTTTGTCACCTCAGTTTAAGCAGCAGAGTGTTAGTGCCTATACCCCATTGTAAGCAATGGAGATCTAGTAATACAGCCAATGAAGTCCAGAGGTCTCTTCAGGTCCTCCTAATGATAATACTTAGGGCTCACCTGAACTGCCTTGACACAGGTCTCTAGGGACATTTGAGATGCACCAACTGTCCCACACGGCCTCCGACTACCAGCCCAGCAGTATACAGTAGTGAACTATGACAGATGTTGCACAATTCAAAGGAAAAGTAACAGGAGAAAGGAGTAAACAGGGAGCAAGTATCCAAGTATTAGAATTTACACAATATGTTTCTGCTGACAAGGAAAATGAACTTTGTAACTTTGTCCTCCAGAATATTTTTTTGGTTTTTTTGCAAGCCCACAAGTGATTATTTCTGTAGCTGGTCTGATCCCTCAGGATTTCTCAGGATGTTGCAGGAATGCGGATGGTTTGTGATGTTTCCACAGAGTGATGCTGCACTATGCTTATGTGCTCTCTTCACTTACTTGCTGAGATCAACTGTCAAGAACTCTCTAGGTTTTACTAAGGGAATGCTTAGAGTCACTGCTTCCTATGTACCTGTATCTCCCACCCACTCAGCATCAGGGAATGATGAAATAAAGGTCCTGAAATGCAGCTAGTAGTAGTATGTTCCCTTAACTTCACTATTTTGTAATTAATATCTTGTTTGTTCGTTTGTTTTTGCAGTTTGTTGTTCTCCTGGATTTTTACACAGGTCCGAGCGTCACTCTTTTTTGGCCACATGGGAACAATTGAGATTTGTAGAATTAAAATTACATACTACTGACTCAAAACTTGTCAGATTTTGACAAATAAGTTTTCTGGTCCAAAGAACAAGGATCTGCTCTACCAAAACTCTTGTAATAAGCCATGATAGCACATCCTACTCTCTTCCCAAGGAAAGCAGAGGCTCTTTCAGCCTCCTGGCAGAGCTGTTGATGTGTGTTTACATTGGCTATTCTCTGCTGGCGCTGGAGGCAGAAGAAATCAGGAAATGTTTTGTGACTACAGAAGAAATAGTGGGATGTGGAGAAAGTAGTAAGGTCTGTAGGTCTATAGTGCCATAGTGTTTCTGCTTTTTGGCTTCAGAGCAGGTCTTGACCTGGCTGGAGGCCAGACCAGAGTGATTTCTCTGTACCTGAAACCAATCTGTTCTGGATCTCCACAGTAAATGCAGAAGATTCAGTAACTGAATATGCAAAGGGCTTCTTCCCTTTACCAACTATGAAGACAGCCAAGTGCTAACTCTGCCTTCATAGCACTTAATACGTTGATTAAAGCTTATTACGGCATGAGAACAGATCCAAGGAAATAGAGTAGGCCTATCTAGTTACAAAACAGGAATAGGATTACAGTGTTCTTGCATATTACTCGAAAATGGCATGATTTCCTTTCAGATGCCATGCACTTTTTTACTCTAAAGATAAATATATGTTGAAGTTAGTGATGAAGAGAAACAGAAAACACTATCAAGTTAACCTTTTATAGGTAGATATTCTACTTTATATTAGGGTATTGAGTATTTATTCTACCTGCCAGCCTTGCATTCCCTTCCCTATATCCTCAGACTATCAGTGCTACAAGTGCATCTCTAATATACTAATGCTAATATATTCATCTACACAGGTTTTTTTAGGATTTATTTTCTAGATTAGGAGAAAAGGAGTTCTTTTTCAGCTTCAGTTTGGAGGAAATTTGCAACAACCCAGATCCCATACATGAATTCTGAATTATTTATTTTTTAATTACTAAAACTGGTGAAATCTTCTTAATAATATTTTGGTATCTCTTCAAGTTGGAAGCCATTCTATTCCTGATTATTTCATACTGCCACGTGAGTCCTAGAGCTATGCAGATAAGCTGAATGCACCACACCACAATAACTGTGTTGTAAACCTAAGGGTATTCACGAGCTTTTCAAGTGAATGCACATTCATACATGAACTAGGCAACACACAGTGAATGAGCTACATTATGTGAATGTGCTCAACAGCTGAAAAATGTACTATGTCATGGTTTTCAGCTTCATGGAGTGAGCAGCTGAATTTCACGGTGACACTGAAAGATTGTTCTTCTGTGTGACTCAGTTTGATTCACTGGCCTGACAATGCCTTCTTCTTTGTGAATCCTTCGCACCTGTAGATGTGCAACACTAACAAAGGTCTTATTCTGGCAGTCAGCAAAATCCAAAGTATTAGCATGCCAAAGTAAGCGCAGCAATTTTTCTGATGTCGATGTTGTTTACAACACTAATGATATGTTGAGGAACAGCATTAGACTGATGCATTCTTTGAAAGCTCAGTTCCAAGATTTTATGTCAGAAAAATATTCATGTTGAGTTCGATAGGGTCTCAAGAAAATGATGGAAAATATACCATTCCTAGGCTGTAACACTGCAAACTTGAAGCCAAATAGAATGGTAACTGTATTCCCCCTTAGGCCACTTTGTACTAAATTCTTTATAAGACAAATAAGCAAGCCTCTAAATAAATATTACAGGTTTCTCAGGAAATATAAGGTGACATTCACAAGTCAAACCACAGGAAATCCCTGCAGACTTTAACCACACATTTTCTAATTGATATACCCCCAAATAAATATTAAAGCCAAACCCAGAAATGACATTCTCCTTGCTTCTTGAGATCTACACTGAGCTGTCAGAATATTAAAGCAGTCTGTACCCAGGTTGTTTATAAAGAGAATAGTGTCTGTCACTAAGCTAAAGGGAAAAAGGAAATAACAATCCACCTGAAAGCATGAAGCTTGCTTCTTATTAACCAACTTTTGCTGTGATAGAATCATAGAATCATAGAATAGTTAGGGTTGGAAAGGACCTTAAGATCATCTAGTTCCAACCCCCCTGCCATGGGCAGGGACACCCCACACTAAACCATGCCACCCAAGGCCCCATCCAACCTGGCCTTGAACACTGCTGAGGATGGAGTATTCACAACCTCCCTGGGCAACCCATTCCAGTGCCTCACCACCCTAACAGTAAAGAATTTCTTCCTTAGATCCAATCTAAACTTCCCCTGTTTAAGTTTGAACCCGTCACCCCTTGTCCTGTCACTACAGTTCCTAATGAAGAGTCCCTCCCCAGCATCCTTTTAGGCCCCCTTCAGATACTGGAAGGCTGCTATGAAGTCTCCACGCAGCCTTCTCTTCCCCAGGCTGAACAGCCCCAACTTTCTCAGCCTCTCTTCATACGGGAGGTGCTCCAGTCCCCTGATCATCCTCGTGGCCCTCCTCTGGACTTGTTCCAACAGTTCCATGTCCTTTTTATGTTGAGGGCACCAGAACTGCACACAATACTCCAAGTGAGGTCTCACGAGAGCAGAGTAGAGGGGCAGGATCACCTCCTTCGACCTGCTGGTCATGCTCCTTTTGATGCAGCCCAGGATACGGTTGGCTTTCTAGTTTAACTCTAAATCAGGGTTTCAAAAGGTAAAGGGAAATAAATCATTCCACATAGAAGAAAAACTAGCCCAAGTTTATATTGCAGTAGAAATCCCAACACCTTCTTGGAACACATTTTTAGCAATAATTATGCTTGAAAATGCCACTGAGAAACCATAAATCTTCAAACCTGCACTGCCCCAGAAATATGCAAGAATTTCTTGAAAACCTCTAGGTCAGGAGTGAAATATGGGGCCAACATACAGATTCAGCTGAGATGCTGAAGCATGTTCCTGGTTATATATGGATAAAAGATGGGTTCTAGGTTCTTGTTTGGGATTGGGTTATGTAGTTCAAACACACAGAAATATTGAGATATGCTTGATGAAGCGTACAGCAGTTATTTCAGGTAGTGACCTAGCCTGGAAGCTAGGCTGTTAAATTCCTCTCTGTGTGATCAATGATGCAGCCCAAGACCTGAAATGTCAAATGAAATAACACATGATTCAGAATAGCTTCTGGAAGGGCCCAGCCAAAAAGAGCAGAGAAGCTGGAAGAGGCCATGCAAGGACAAAAGAAAAGAGTTTTGTTTCTGACTGCTGCCTATTCAGGCAAACCCAGGTTGAAAGGACTGCATGTTTCTTGAAGTTGTATGGATTTTTTCATATTATGTCAACATTTTCCTTTTAATTACACAAATTCATAGAGGAAGAATGTTGGTTAAATCAAACATGTAAAATTATTGTGCTCTGGGTGCCTTTTCAGATACACCATGGAAGGAGAATCGAATTCTGCAGCAGTGGTAAAGTATATACCTAAAGCGGCACCTCATTTAATGGAAATAGTTTGTGGGGTACCAACATTTTGAGTGTCTGTGTCATCTGGCCAGCTGTGGCTCACTAAAGTCAGAGCTGTTCAAACCAAACATGCAAAGGACTGCTGAGTCCTTGCTGGGGCAAACACAGGGTGACACCAGACTTACTACAAGATGCTTATGGCCACAAGAGCATGCACAGCTCAGAGGCATGAGCATATTTTATCATGAGGGATGCCAATGAATCACATGAAAAAAGGACATCATTGGGTGTCCAACAACGTGGTGCAATTCACTGGGAGATGAGAACACGGACTGATTTTCCTGTACAAAAAAAACTATCAGAAGTCTTTCTTGCAATTAAATAAAAATGGCTTCTTGTCATTTGTCCTTGCAGTGTTAAATGAGCGGGAAAGAAGTGAACAGCAAGCAAGGAGAATCACAGAATCACAGAATGGCCAAGGTTGGACGGACCACAGAAGCTCATCTAGTCCAACCTCTCTGCTCAGCCCTGGTCACCTACAGGACATTACTCAAGACTGTGCCCGTATAGCTCTTGAATATCTCCATGGAAGGAGACTCCACAACCTCTCTGGCAACTATTTCAATGCTTGGTCACCCTTACAGTAAAGAAGTTCCTCCTCATGTTCAGGTGGAACTTCCTGTGTTCTAGTTCATGCCCATTGCCTCTTGTCCTATTGCCTGGTACCACAGGTACCAGAAGAGTCTGGCCCTATCCTCTTGACACCCTCACTTAGTATACTTAATGACCAGGTCCCCCCTGAGCCTGCTCTTCTCCGGACTGAAGAGGTCCAGCTCTCAGCCTTTCCTCACGAGAGATGCTCAATACCCTTAATCATTCCATTAGCCCTTTGCTGGACTTGTTCCAGGAGCTCCATTTCTCTCTGGTACTAGGGAGCCGAGGGCTGGACAGAGTACTCCAGATGAGAAAGACAAGGGGAGAAGGCTGTCCCTTATTAGAGGCAGAAAAAGAAGAGCGAGATAAGACCACAGAGAAACAATCCCCCTTCAGCAGTGTCAGGCAAGGTATTATAATTTCCACTGTGTGCCGGACTACGGGCCTCAGGATGAATCCTTGTAAAATCAAACCTGATTCATGTTTCACTGGAGTACCAGGGAGCCAGGCATCTAAACATGACCCTGCCACCGAGCTGCTCAGCATGTCAGAGTTGCTGCTGGAGATCCTCTGAGCCTCTGCTCCTCTGCTCTGCTTCTTCTGCCTTTTGGGCCTGAAAGGTTTTGGGGCAGGCACCCCTGACTCTGTGTTTGTGCAGGGTGTGGGGCATGGCAGACACCCCTGCTTCAGTCCTACATTTTTGTCTCCTCTGGTTGTTGTTGGAGGAATGTAAGGCAAGATGGGCACAGGCATAGAAGCAGAGAAGAAAAGTAATGAAAAAGAACTATGGTGGCCCAACTTGTTTAAATGTCAGGAATCTTCAGGTACATCATATATTCAACTTCTTGTTGGTTTAATGGCCAGGAGCCAATTTTGCCTTAATGAAAATAAAGGAAAGTGCTGAAGTTCAGAGGCTATGCAAATGGAGATTAATACACACTTTTAAAATGGTTATTTAACATTTTTACTGCTTTAAAACTATAATGCTTTTTGATTTTGAACATTTTCAGGATTATTAGCTCTGCTCAGATTTAATACAAAAAAATTTTACATATGAAACAGAAAGACAAGCATGCAAAAAATTATTGTAGGAACTGCATTGCAGAGTGATGATTGTATATACATGCTGAAAGACTCCATATACTTAAAGACAATCATTTTGGGGATAATGATGACTGAGTCATCATCACATACTGCATGTCTGTGTGTGTCAAAATAAGAGTAATAAATGTAATCATAAGGCCAATCTGTGTGTCTGAGTAATGAGGAGGCTGAAGAAGACCTAATAGATGGAATAATCATGGCTGGGAGGGCTGCTTGTTATGATAATATGTGGTTTGCTTAATGAGGGATGGGCACAATAAAGCAGTTGAGATATTGCACTATATGTTATAAACCAAGAGATAAGGATGACCAAAGATGGCATGAAGGCAGATTTCAAATAGCTTATGGTATATACTCAGTGCCTCATAGAGAGCAAGTCAGAACTAGCAAGGTGGCAGGCCACCCTTCCTCCTGGAGTGTTAGCATCTGTGGCTTCTGCAAAGCGTGGCCAGCACACTTCATCTTCAGTGCGGAAAAAGGAAATGGGCCTTGGCACACCACAGTTAAGAAGCTGCTGCTGATTGCCACAAGCTGCTGGTGGGACAAAGATAAGTTTTGCTCATGAATAAAGGGATAAGTGACCCTGCAGTGCAGCTGTTGGTGTTCCTGCACCAAGAGAGGGTTAGAGTCAAACAATGAATTTCCAATTCTAAAATGCAAAATAGTTTTGGAAAGGTGGTACCTTGCTTGCAAGTATTTCAGTGAAAGTTTTGCCATTAACTTCAGGAGATAAAGCATTTCTTCTACAGACATTTATGAACCAAAAATGCTCTAATATTGAGCAATGGCTTACCATGAGTACTGTCAATGGTGAAATAAATGACCTGCCTTGAACTTCTCACTTAACAGAAATGATGAACCATGTTGTAACTCCATCAGTGATTTTCCCCATGTAGATAAACAACTCCCGTCTTGATTTCAGTCTTTATTTTGGATTGGTCATTAGAGTCTCATGCTGATTTAGTGGATTTTCTCAGTTGCATATATTAATAACTGCAATATTATGAAAGTACTATAATTTAATCAACATGAAATGCATGAGAATTCCTCAATATCCATCATCAATAATAGGTCATCATTACCCATTAGTTATCACACTACTCTCAAAAGTAACTAGTGAAGAATGCATGTTTTGGGGCAATCTATCTTGCCCATACACCCACTTCCCTATGCTGTGCAAGAAAGAAATGACATTAGACATCAGTTTGAGCATTGCTGGACCATTCGCATGGTCTGGGTTGCTGAAGGCTCAAATCGTGGAACAGGTCATTATCTTCATTGAGCTCCCCTTAACATTTCTCCCAACAGGGACTAGGTTAATAGCTTAGAGCTGTCGCGGGGAGATGGCGTGGACTTGCCCCTCACTCTGTCCTCCATCCACAGTCTCTCACAGCTTCAAATGGATGATCACACCTTAAAGACAGGTTTTGTGTGTGCTTAAGCCCAGCTACGTACCCTTCCTTTGTTGTCTTTACTTGAACAGGGCTGTTAATGAAACTGAAGATCTGCTGAGGTATCTGCAGAGCTGGGTGCCTAATGAACAGAATTCTTAATGGGCCATAAATCCAATCAAGATTTTCATACCATGTAAGCAAGCAGTGCAGTTTGTGCAAAACAAGAGCCTCCCTGAAAGCTACTGTTATGCAAATATCATCACACTTGGGGCATACATTAAAGCAGCCCTGGAATTGCAGCTTTTTGGCTTTACACAGGAAATAAAATGAGATCAAAACAGGAGGGAATAATACTGGTCGATTTGCAAGATAAAGATTAATAAAAGAACTCATTGTATGCTTTACACGGAAATTTTATGGTTACCTTGCTGTAAATTTTTTTGAAGACCTTTTTTCAACTTTCTGCACCAGAACTATGATTCATTCATACAAAAAGGGTATACAAGAGGCACAATTTTTTAGTTCATTGAGGCTCTCCTATTCAAAAGAGAGAGGCTTTTGTGAGATCCGCTGTTGTTCAGAGAGGGAATTAGTTTTATTAGCAGTGTGTCATTCACTGTGTGCCTTACGCATCCACCAGCTTCCTCGTTCTATTTTATTTTTTTTCAATTTGTCAGCACTGGAGTGGTTTGGGATTCTTAGTAGGAATAAACCCCAGTGTCTGCTTCCTATACTCTCACCCCAGGGGTGGTATTTCCTTCTGACCAAGGACACAGCACCCTCATAAAAAGAAAGGGAGCACACACACGCAAAAGCAATGTTGCGCTTCCAGGATGTCAGTGTTACCAACTGATTTAAGCACGAAAATCTTCCTGCCTCATCCTTCCCTATACCAATATGTGTTGTTCTTTGCACTGAACTAGCTCAAGAGCTTTTCCTAGGCCTTTTGTTTTCCCTGCTAAAGGGTGTGTGCATGTTGCTAGAAGTAATTCGCGCATTTGGGAGACCATCAAGGCCATTTGCTGCAAAGCAAACCTTTATTATGTGCAAATCCTGGTAGGATCACATGAAGCATGGGGGTGTCTCCCTGGTCCCTGGCAAGCAGACACAGGCAGCCACAGCCAGCCTGCCCTGATCAAGCTCCCAGACAGCTGGAGTGGGAGGATGAGAGGCCCACGTCTCCTCACAAAGGATGTTGCTGTTATATCACTGGTGCCCAAAATAGGCTGCAAGCAGAATTTAGGTATCTCAGTTTAAGTAAACAAGCAAGCCAGCCTTTGCTGCCTCAGGGGCATGATTCTATCAGCACTGACTTATAGGTGACGGAGGTCTGTATTGCACCAAATATATATCAAGCATGTGTAATAATTTGGGTTTTATTCTTATAAATTGAAAGTCCAATGGGAACTGCTAGTGACCATCTCTCTGACAGTCTGAATAGGGCAGACCGTAAGTTTTCTTCAACTTAATTGGTTCAAGAGCATCTGTTCTACAAAACTCCAGTTGACTTTAAAATTTCCAGTACTGTAGAAACCATCAAAGTAAACAGACTCTGAAAACCCCACATGCTTAATAATTTGTGCCTTGTTTCTCATCTGAAGTTTTCTATTTTCAACTCCAGGCCATTGCCAGCTGTTAAGGTTTTCTTTGCAGAATGAAGAGGCTTCAACTCTTGTTCTATAGTTACAGACTGTGATCATATTTCTTCCTTCTTCCTAAATAAAACTGATGATGACCTTGGATCATTTTGTTATTTAGCATGTTTTTCCTATCATATTCCTTGTCTTGGGGCTTTTTTTCTGAACTGTCTCTCTCAAAGTCCTTCCTAACTAGGGTGCAGGTAATGGAAAATCCACATTGGCAATGGTCATGCACGATGTGGGGATGATGGATGTACCCTCCTCTTCCTTCTCCTGCTCCTCCTTCTGGAGCCTGTCCTGGTTCTACAGCCTCTGATCACAGCTTGTTCAGACCCACTGGCGTAGTGTGGACTACTGAACAGCAGCAGGCATATTTTATGATGCAAAGGTCTTTTTCGGTGTCTCAGGATACCTGCAAGATCAAGTTCCATAAATGCAACCCATGTTCTGCAGTTACAGGTTTTCAATTTCACATTTAGTTGTGTTAAAATGCCCACGGGTTTCTTGTGCAGTGCTAGTACATGATTTGTCACTTTATAGTTTCTCAGTCATGATTTCTTCCCCCTCTTCTCTCCTCATTTGTTTTTCCTCTCCCCAAATCACTGATTAAAATGTTCAGCAGAAAAAAAGAGTTAGGAATTGATCTTTGTGGGACCTCCTTAGAAACCAATCCACTCCTGAATAATTCCCTATTTACACATGCCTTTAGGGAACTGTCAAACAGCTTTTAATCCATTCTGCTTGGAGAACAGCATTAATTTTGACACTATTCACGCTCCAGTGGAAAGGAGCACATTTCAGGCCTGCCATATTTGACCAGAACAAAGTTGAATCTCCAGCTGTATTTTGAGTTTTCACAGGATTCAAATAGCAGACAGCTGGCTGGTCATCTCAGCCTGTTCCAGCTTAATATTTCCATGGTTTTTTGAAAAGGAAAGGCAGACCTCTGCCGTGATGTGTTGCCAATGTTTTAAGTCAGAGATCCCATGAAATGTTCCCAGCTTGGTGTGATAAATCTTAATTACCCTTTGTAAGAAAGAGAGTAAAAGGGCTGTAGAATCTTTAAATATGTTTTAACTCTTTTTGTGCTTTCCTGTAATACGAGACAAGGATAGCATGGCAAAAAAGCCTGTCTTAGATATAATGCAAACACCTGTAAGTCTGCTTCTGGTAAATAAATATGCTGAGAATATTTGCAGAGCCCAATTTGTGCACTGGCAAATGGGGTTTTGGGAAAAGAGCTGCCAAATGTTCTCTTCAAAGAGGTTCTCTTTCAGTCTGCCAGACCCTTTGTACACCCTGAGCTATTCCAGCTACAAACCCTATCTACTCTGAAAGCAACTGAGATGCGCTCCAGAAACCATCCTTTCCTGGGTGGCAGAGAACCTTATAGAGGGAACTATATGCTGCATACTTCCCAAAGCCTCCCATGGGTTTGAGGTAATGTGAACAGCTCAGGGTGCCACCTCTCTCTGTGAAAACAAGCAGTGGGAGAGAGCAGGCAGAGGGGAAATGGGAGAAGTTTCTAGACAGGGCTCTAGCCACAGCACAGTAGGATGCCCTGGGTACCAACCAGCTCTTCCAGTGCAAGTAGTTTCTCAGCACTGAGAGAAAGTGGCTACATGATGGGGATTTTTTTATGTTGTCAGATGACATCCTGTGATGCATGACTGGGTTAGCCGAAACCATTGTCAGGGACAAGGGGAAAAGTACTTGGCATGAAAAGAAACCTGGTTCTCACATTTTTCAGTCTGTAAATATTGTGACTGAGGCTGTATCTGCTAAAATGAGCTATTTTTTTTTTGGTGGGAGGTAACACTAATAGGTGGAAGCAGCAGGTATGTCTGCAAACCCAGCCTGAGGGTCCTGTACTTAACTGAGTGGCTCCAAACTGAGTGGAAGAAGATGTCCCTCTTGGGCTGAGATAGTCTAGCTGTCATTTATGAGAATTATTTCTACCTTGAAGCATAATAATCCGTAAATGATTTATACAAAAAAACCGACAACAACAGGTTTTCCTTGGGAACGGAGGATACAAAGGCAGTGTAAACTTCTTGAAAACAAGTCAATAAAACACAGGCAAACCCCAAGGCATACAAATTTCAGCATCTAGACCTAGACAGGTGCAAGCTGATCAGGTCTTTCCTTCCTCAGCCAAATCACCATTTGACATCATCTATCTTTATTTTGTAATTGTAGGACTGATGGTTACTAACCTTGGCACACTGGAATAAGTACATAAGAGGAAAACTAATCCCCTCTAAACCTGAGGGAAGTAATGAAGGAAGTTTCCTATCAAATGTCCACTTTTCAGGATGGACAGCAAAATCAAATACATGAAATAGAGTAGCTGAATGTGCCTCGTTTTTCATGGTCTTTGTAAAAAAATAAATACCCTTGATCTTTACCGTGAGAACACAGCCTAGTCCATCTGTGGAACAGAGTACTATGCAACTGCAGCTACTAAAAAAAAAATACATATAAAAATTGCCTATTGCTCACCTATAATGGACAAAACTGCTCTTTGCAGCAAGTAAGAACGAATTCAGCACGCCATTCATGCGTACAAGGTTTTTCTGCCGCTCGCCCATCCCACGCGCTAGATACATGTGTGTCAGTTGTGCTTACGTCATGTCATCTTTAACAGCCTTAATGACTGACTCATTTTTACACTGCATGTGGCAAATGTAGGCTGGACTTTGGAGCCAGGGAAGAGGAAGAATGGCTGCAGGAAAGCAGGCACCAGGAAGGCGGCAGGATGAGCAAAGTTCACCCCATCCATCTCTGCTTGGAGGGATAAGTAGCTACAGCATTAATGTCTAGCTGTGAATATAAAGTCAGACAGATCAAACCTCTTCATTTACACAGCTTTGAAATAGCAACAGAGACTAGTTGGCTTGTCCATGGTGGGCTCTAATGAAATCATCATGAGGTACCAACCTCCTGACTCTTCCATGCATCTGTTACACATCAAATGTGGCATTGCTGTGTGGTTACCATGCTTGGGTGGCCAGAGGGCAAGGAGCATCCTCCATGGGACCGGCATCCTCCCTGAGGCCATATAGAAGGTACGATCTCAGCAGAGGTTGGACACAGCTTCTTCTCACCTTTTTGCTAGTGCACCTCAGCCCATGTTGCAAGAAGCTTGTTTTCAGGAGAAGGAGACAGACACCCCTGCTCAGCTTCTGGTTTCTCTCCTGCAGCAGCAGCAGCAGTATCAATTAATATCAGCAAAGATGCCAGTTAATTACTGGTGGTAGGCCAGAGGACATTGACACCTTTCCTTTGCATGTCCTCTTGAGAACAAATTAATCCCAGGTGGATCAACCAACTGTGTGGCAGATGGCTGCAGCTTTCCCTGCTGCTCACCTTGTCTGGGGATGACCTGGCCCCTCGGCACTGCTCACCCTGGAGTCCAACCACGTTTGCAGCCCATCATTCAGCTGCATAGAATTTGGGATGAGACGTTCATCTATCAGCTTTTATTTTTTCGGAGATGTAGGAAGCAATGATAAACACTCATGCTGCAGCTATATTTTGCCAAAAACCAACCTGCCAGGGTGTGAATTCTTTCAAGTGTAATTTCTAAATAGTTCACTAGATGAATTCAAAGTCATCATATGCTGGTGCTGCTGCCTGCTTTATGATACACAAATATTATTTCAAATAAAGCTAAGATAGCACCTCATTCATCTGTATTGATTACACAACTGAGACACTAAATGCAGTTTGTGAATACTGGGAGCAGTTCTAAGCTTTGCCATGGACTTTTCCATGCCAATTTCCCTGGACATTCACCTTACCTCTAGACTTAGACGTCTTCTACTCAAAGTTCATCTTGTTGGCTTCTCCTAAGCTGCCAGAGATGGTGATGCTCTCACCTTGCTCAGGTGAGCAGACACTTATAAGAAGATGAATTTCCCTGTGACAGTCCTGTGAGAGGTCTCTCTAACTGGTGTTTTTCATTTCTCCCAGGATGTGTTCCCTGTATTTTTTTAGACTATAGGCTCTTGATTTTGATACATGGGATGTGGACAGAGGCTCGTACGGTAGAGCTCTGCTCTTGAGCCACTCTGTGCATCTTTGTGGCAGAAGCAAGGACCAAGCTGAGTTTCAAAGAGTGCTAAACAACTGTTGGTGAAATGTTAGGTCTGAAATGATCTGAACTACAGCTTGTTTCCATAGACTTTTTACTACACTTTACATGCAGCCAGCTACAGAGAAAGAAGTCTTCACTAGGTGTAGTTTTGTCAACAGTGAACAGCCAGATTGCTCTGGCTCTGGTGTATGTACCACCACTGATGGGTCAGTGGGTTCAGTGGGAGCTGAGCAAAGACCAGTGCTAGCTGCATCTTCCTACCACATCATGCCCAACCATGGCTGTTTTGAAGAACAGTGATCTCATCCTTCAACTGCTTTGAAACTTCCAGGGCCTAGCAAACTCTAACTGCTGCAGCTCTACTTCTCAGAGCAAGAAATCTTGAAACTTCTTTTATTTGTGTCTCCAAGAGCAAGGATTTATTATAATGCAGAACTTTCCTGTTTTCGCAGTAGCTCTCCGCCCAGATTTCACACAGAAGAGGGTTGCGTTTCTGTGGGTTTTTGTTTCTTGAAAAGAGGCTTGACTGTTGGGGCACAGGTGGGTGCCATGGGGGCACAACATTTTCCAGCTGGGGCTGGCATGCAAATCTCACCAGCGTGATGGGTTTCAATGCTTTAAAAATCTAAAAGTAGGAGAAACCCCGCTAATCCCATGCTAGAAACACAGGCTTAAGATCAGGCACCAGTTATAACTTGCTTGTTAATTCGTGTTCTCAGAGGAAGGTCCTTTTATATCTGGGTAAGCTATACTTAACTGCTCCACTTCATAGCACCAGGAGTCAAGAAGCTCTCTCACTGGCAAGGCATGGACGTAGGCTCACCAGCTTAATGTGCTTCAGACCATCTTTCATTTATTCTCACTTGGCTGGTCTGAGCTAACTGCTTCAGGTGACGGCCAAGAGTAATGCAAGCATCTTACAGCCTGTTTCCCACATGGTGAGGTTACATCTCTTTCTGCAGGCTTGCATTTTCAAAGGCAAAGAGCTCAGAGAAGTGAAACTGAAATGGAATAGTCACTGTTGAAACTTTGCTTTCCTTTGCCTTTGCTTTCCAATATGCCTAGACTTTCAGTCTTGAATAACTGCCTGAAAAAGTGGTCCAGTCCTCAAAGATGAAGGTCGGCAGCGTTGATTAGCTCCTGACAGGCAGAGCAGTAGAAAACAGCCCCCGTGGTCTTACCACAGTCACCTGGGTACTCTGTTTGGGTAGAGCATTCACAGGCACTCATGGCTATCAGCCCGGGAAGTGGTGAGCTCCGCTTCCTTAACATTTCTTGGTCCTGCTCAAGCCACAGGTTGGGAAACTAAGGGAGCACCAGAAGAAACTGCATGCAAGCCAATGCATAAGATGTCCTTTGCTTGCTGCAGTAATAAACCAACTGTAAAGGATGTTTCTGTGGTGATAACATCACACAAAATTAGGAGTTGGAGCTTGAGATGGGTTTAAAATGATGAGGAAGAAGCTGTAATTGTCAAAACAGAGCTGTTCCGCCTCAGTGCAGGAGGTGGAAGAGCTTTGATGCTTCTGCTCTTCACTCACTTTTGAGTGTGATGAAAGTAGGAATCACATACCTGGCATAAACAGCAAATATTTCTAAAAATACCTGTCTCAGTCTGCATCCAACCACTTCTCTCTGTCCTTAGGCCTCCTAAGTACAACATTGTTTCTGTGGCTGGAAAGCTGATACAGATGAACTGCTGCTGAGTGGATAATGGCAGATGTATTTGTCTCTGAGCTATTGGCAGCCAAATTATGACTTGACCCAAAGTACCTCAAAAGATCACGCCAAGTTTTCTCCTTACTTCCATATGGATGCAACTACTTGGTTGCAGAAAAATTTAATCAATGAAGACAGCAGCAGCACAAAACGTGCCATGTGAAATCAGATTCAATTGCTGTCAGGAAGAGACAGGCTGTGGGAATCACTGCTTTTACAGTATCGCGACCACACCAAAAGCAAAAATGCAGTTTGGATCCACCCGCAATTAAAATTCTGGACAAATATAAAGGATTTCTCAAAACAAATTAAATATTGTACTCAACCCAAAAATGTTGGTTTGTTTTGTTGGGTTTTTTTTTTAACGCATTTTTTCATCAGAGCAACGTGTTGGGCTTGTAACACTAGGATAGGGTGATGAAAATGTCATCTTCACCAGTGTGGTGGAATGGTAGGAGAATGCAGATAGACTGATGCTTTGGCCTGGGGTAAAAAATTAAACAAAAGAAGACAATGTAAGTCACGTCTCATCTCAGAAACGCGTCCGGACTCCAGGGGCACCTGCCTATCTTGCATGGTCTTCTGACTGCCTGTTACACAGATTTTCTCAAGTTTCCTCTCAAGCAGCAAGTGTTTCCAAGAACGCACAGATAATTAGTCTGGCTGAAATGGTATTTTTCATTGCCAAAATCTTGTTCCAGGCAACGGCATCATTCAAAAGCAATACCAGGTATGAAGCAGAAGTCTGCGTGTCTGTACCATACAGAGGTAATAGTGCATATAAAATGACCCTAGGGGCATGCGATTTCTGCCTTCCCCCAGCCTTTGGTGTGATTAGCTGTTGTAAGTTCTATAGTGTTTTCATCTAAGAACTGCAGAACCTCTTTGTAACAAAGACAAATGTATCTTGTATTTCTCTAACTAAAAAGAGATGAAGTTCGCAATTTATAATGTTGAATTGCAGCTTCAGCTGAGTTTGGTGGTTTGCAGAGCTTAATCCCCTTTATTTGAAGTTTTATTCAGTGTAGCTGCTCCTTTCTGAGCAAATTTTTTCAAATGACCCTTGGAAGACGGGGAATAGTTTTCTGCCTTTGATAGATTTGATCTCTTACCATTTTTGAACCAGGGTTTTTGAGACGTAATTATTTTAATGCTTTTTTAATTTTAAAATTAAACTCGTATTTATTTTATCAATAAAAGGACTAATGAGTTACTCAGAGAGAAAGCTCTGCAATGAAATAACAGAAATGTATAGTAAGAACACAGCCTTAGAGCTGGTTTGGGAGGAGCTGTCTTTGAGCCAACTCTAAGATCAAGATTGTTGCCGTGTTCATTTTTGGAAGCCTCCTCCATTGATTTTTCATTTGTGTGTTCATTAGACTGAAAGCCCACAAAGTGCAGTTGTTAATTACCATCAATGGCCTGGTTTTGAATTCTTTTCTGTTTCAGACTAAGTTGATAATTCAGCTAAGTGTCTGAATGGCTGAGGCTGCTTAATACCAGCCTGCTGCATTGCCTTTCATTTCTTCTCTTGAAGGCCTTTGTGAAGCAAGGGCACACACACAGATTATCCTTAGCTTTCCTTGTTGGTAAGATGACAGCTTCCCCCTTGATGTCTATCATATTTTTGCAGTGGGATGTTGGGGCACAACAGAATTTTTTTAACAGAAAAAAAAGAAAATCTTCTATTTCACACCAAGCAGATTGAAAACAGTTGATTCAGGCAGTGGATTAAAATGGTCTTTCCTGTCTGTGATTTCGGCAAGACTTCTACTGGTCAGTTTTCAAGGATAGCGATGCAGCAGATATGAGCCTGGTTGCCATGCTTCAAAAAATATAGCAGGACAAGAGGCTTTCCTCTACAGAAAGAAGCTAAAAGCTGATACAGAGCTATTTTAATGTCATGGCTTGCAGGTTTTAATCACCATTGGAGGACAGTAATAGCTTGTGCTGAGAGTTATCATTTTTTATTTTTTTATTTTAAAGATAGGGAGCCCCAAATGTGTAACAAAGGGTTTTGTGACAGAAGAATTGATGCGAACATAACCTGATCTTCTCTGTCAGCCCTCAAGACAAGACTTCATGAGGAAGGACCGGGGGTGAATGAGATGGAACCCAGTGCTGTACTCGGACAGCGACAGCTGTGGCAGCTCGCTAGGCACATCTCAAAGACAACTGACCTTCCACTCACAGCAAAGTGTGGATCTCAGAGGATGCAGACTGGCTTCAAAACTCCACGGCTTCAACATATACAAAAGTGGAGCTCTGACTGCCAGAAATGCCCCATCTCCATATCCCACCATGGCTGCAGCCACCATGCAAGGCACTCTGCAAGGTGACATGACACTTTTGTTCCCTGACCATGCTCTGATTCAAGTGCTCATGTTTTGGCTGGAGGTCACTTACCTCCCAAGTTTTTGTTTTCCTCAACCCCAACACTCCAGATGCAGCTTCCACTGTAACTGGGCTCTTGTCTTCCCCCCTGCCATGGTGGCTGTTTTGCAGAGGCAGAAGAAATGGTTTCCGAACATGCAGAGCACTGAAGGTTGCTCCTGGTTGAGACATAAAATAAGCCTGTTGTTAGTGTGCTCTGCTGTGTAATTACCCATATTTGGTATTTTTTAAATGACTAGTTGAAAGTTCCACAAAATTGAAATAAAATTGGCTTGCTAATGAAAATCAGAGAGATGCGAGAGCTGTGACCTTGATAAAGTTTTCCATTTTTAAATGTTTCTGGCACAGTATTTTTATGCTTAGTTGCAAGGAGTGCCTAGGAAAGGGTTCTATGAAACCACCAGGCATCAGCAAGCAGATAAACCAACATTTTGATATTTTGTGCTTATGTAGCCCACAACATCCAGAGATCATGAAACACCTCAATTTTCTAATTATGCTTGTTCCATGGACGAGAAGAGAAAGGGGGAAGCTCTAGGTCCTCTGGTAACGTGCTAGAAGTTAGTGAAAGCATTTTTTTTGCTTTATTTTATCACACTTTAAATCTGCATGGTGGTTTTTCTCCCAAAACAATATGATAATTTAGGTAGATTTCTGCAATGACAGCCACAACAAAAAAGGCTTGGAGGAATTTGCCGTACTTCTTCTGTGTAAAAGGTATCGTGCCTGAACATGTCAATGGTTATTTTTAATGTCTCAGCTCTGACACAGCACGCGTTGAAAGACATCTCCTGCAGCGTGCTCAGCACCCACGTTCCTCGCCCCGGCTGCTGGTGCCGATGGAGGTGGTGTGTTTGCCAACGGAGGTGTGGGTGCCAGTGGAGGTATGGGTACCAGAGCAGCCAGTCTCCGGTCACCCACAGGTCCGTGCAGCTCCCCAGATGTGCCAGCCATCTGGAGGTGGGAGAAAAGCAGAGTCTGGGACAGTCTGTCAGAGCAGGTTACACTGGGGTCAGTCACGAGGACGCGCCTTTGAATTTACGGTGTTGTCCAAGGTTGCTAATATATAATTACATACATCAATAAATACATGCAACAAGCTTGTGTTGATGGGCATATCCTAATCAGACTTTTATTTTTATTTTTATTTTCTTCTGAACAGAAATCACATCTCATAAAGCCTTGTATTTTGCTAGCCTGGTTATGCTTCCAGCATGGGTCATTACCAAATCACTGCATTGCCATCAACATGCCTGAAATATTTTGCTTGCTCCAGTTACATTTCTCTCGAGCCCTGACTGGCTGTGTATGCCAGATAACCATAGATGTGCCTGGAGCACTGCTTTAAGAGCAGAGTTAAGTAAGTCATATTGTGTAGGCTGAGGTGTTCTAGCTTCTGCGTACTATTGCTCATGCCTTACAGTCCTTGGAGTCACCTTGCTGCCTTACTCTACTTTTTTTTTTAAGTAAGTGCATGCTGCAGTGCTGTTTGTTACTAAGTGGAGAGCAAGACTGAACACTGCTTTAAGGAGAAGGTTGCTTCAGCTCTGGAGTAGCAGCATCCAGACCCTATTTAGATGTTTTCTTCTGGTCTCCTGTCTTCAACTGCAGTTATGCAGATAGGAGCTGTTTACTTATTTTGCATGGCTCCCAAATGTCATTTAAGCATTATTAACAGGAGGGTTACTACCTCCCAAATTTCTAATTAAGGCCTTCCCTTCAGTCTATTAGCAATGCTTTTGTGGACACATTCTTTAATTAGTTCTGACTTTCTGACTCCAGTGCAAAGTAGTTTTTAACTACTGTCTGCAATGCCCACAAGTGGTGAGTCAACCTATTAAAATTAAAAATCAATTTTAGTTTCGCCAAATGAACCAAGCGTTATTTCATCCTATTTTCATTACCACAGCATTTGAGAGTCTGGGTGGTGACAAGAACTTTACAAGCAGAAAGGAAAGACAAGCCACCTCACCAGACCCCATGCAAGGGAGGGGTTGTGTCCCCATGACCCTGTCAGAGCCTTGTCCCAAGCCTTGGAGGGAATACACAATGGGAGGAGATGCAAGCTGGGCACTACACACTTGGCAGGATGGGGATGCTGAAGGCCCTGGGTTTTTATGTCTGCCCTGATGTGGGTGCTGGCAATGGGCCCACCTGCCAGTAGTTCTGGGGGAAGGAGACCACACAGACATTCGCCCTCCCAGTTATGCTGCCGCGCAGAAGCATCCTGTTTGCTCACAGCCCTGGGAAAAAAATTCATGCAGCAAACCCCTCAAAATAATGGCTCACCCTAAGCTCAGACCATGCTCTGCTGTGTCCATATTTACCATATGAGAGCATGCTCATGCCTTCAGTGCCTGGACATCCAGCCTGGGTCCAGTCGTGCTATGGCTCCTATCCTGCGTGCAACAGGAGCTACCAAAAGGCATTCTCACTCTTGCCTCCACCTCCTCCTGATGCCCTTGTACTCTTTCAGGGAGCTAAACTGGCAGAAAACTTCTCTTGTGCTGATTGAGGACATCTGAGCCTGGGCCAAGGTAGGAAAAGGAACCACCACTGTCCCTTGCAGTGGCTGTTAGCATTTCATTGACTATGCAATGTTGAGCAACACGTGAACACCAGTGTGTTCAGAAAGGCTGGAGAGGGAAGGATACCTATCCAGAAAAAGGAAAAGGATGGCTCCCCTAGCACTTGTGTAGAGGTTCACATCTAGATTTACAGGCTTCCAATAGGGAAAATTTTAAGGCACAAAGCCAAGGCTGGGCCTTTTCTTCATGCTGCTATGACTGGCTGCACACTGATTCAGGAATCTGCTCAAAGCCACTTGCAAGATCAAGGCCTCTCTTTGTAGCCTGTTTGGACCAAAGATGGTGTCTTTATAAAACGTTTCACATCCCTATAAGCACTGAAAACAGAGAAAATTATTCCAGCCCACTGAAATGTTCATGTGAAAACTTTGTTAGCTCAGTCCCGGTATTCACCTTTGTGCTCAGGCTTGATTTTCTAAGTGTATGCATGATTATTAATGTATTCATTAACAGTATTTCCCATGGTGTCAAACAATTCTAAATAGATATCAGAACAGAGGGTAAATTGAACCAATGTGCATAAAAGGTGCAAAAATATCTGTAAAGAACAGGTCAAGAGG
Source organism: Psittacula echo (assembly GCF_963264785.1). Lineage (NCBI taxonomy): Eukaryota > Metazoa > Chordata > Aves > Psittaciformes > Psittacidae > Psittacula > Psittacula echo. The sequence continues at coordinate 72,967,082 of NC_137736.1, forward strand.
AATCTAATGAGGGGGCGTATTTTGAAAGAGATTCATTTATCATCCTAGGGATATCTTTTGAAGTTTAAAAAACCACAGTCCTGATTGATTCTGTGCTAACTAGAACTAAGGATGAGTTAACTTTTCATTGTTTAGAATATAAGGATTGTGTTGTGCATATCATTAAAACGTACCAGAGCATGCCAGGTGCTCTTTGAAAATGGTAAGTTATTCACAAATATCAACATTGTTTGTCATAATTTTGTACTTGACTAGACAGTCCACAACCATCTAGATCAACAGAACAACAACAGAACAAAAAAGTATGGTCTATATTGTTTTCCGGACCGTGATCATATTCTCCAAGTATTTTTATTTTCAATAAGTAACATCTGGGTAAAGAAATATGTAGTACCAACTTATGAATTGCTGGGAAGGAAGGTTTAATTCCAGGGCCTTTACTGTAATTTTGGCTGAACGCTTTTTCAAGGATCAGGGCCAGCAAGCAAGGAGGACTTTCAGAACTCAATTAATGGGTTGGAAGAGGGTACAAAGACGAAGAGTTTAAATGCATTTGGCATTGGAAAACATTTTGGGTGAAAGAGCCTGAAGCTGGGTCTGACTGGGCTTAAGATAAAAATATGTACTGCGAGGATAATTGAACAATGGGATGGGTTGCCCTGAGAGGTTGTGCAGCCTCCATATATGGAGTCTTCCAACACCCAATAGGACAAAGTAACGTGCTCTGAAGACAGTGCTGACCTTGCTCTGAAGGACCAAGTCACTGAGACAGGAGGGCACCTTGGCGAAGTGTTTTGTCCAGCCTCCTGCTCTGAGTGGATTGGTCTATCACAGCCTAAAGTGCAAGCGGTCTCATAGCAAAACCCTCCGTCCCAGATACCTCACAATGTCAGTCCAGAGTTTGCCAAGTCCATCCACCTCAGAACAACACAAAGCTCATGATCAGGGCAGAGGATCTTTATCCCTCACCAAGCCAGGATCTGCGCATGACAAGAGAAGCACAAGATGCCTGTTTGCAGCGCCTGTGAGCCCCATTGCTCCTGTACCCCTACATAAAATAGGCTGGACTCTAGAAGTGACCCTGTGGCCAAAGAGGCTGCTCATAGAGACCATTACCTTCCCAGAAGTGGTGGGGCAGAGCCTCCAGGAGAGGTACAAAAACAGATGAGAGGGCTGACAAGTCTGTACAGGTGTCTGTACCTCTCTGGAGCCACCTCCCTTTGTTGGAGGACCCATCCCTGGGCTCAGAGTCTCTAGTGCTGGTTCTGGCTCTGCCCCTTTTGCCTTGGTTTGCTTTCATAGTCCAGCACCTGCATTGCTGGGGCCCCCTCTAAGATTTATTGTCATCTAGGAGCCCCAAAAGCTGATGCCAGTGCAGGATCACCCTTGATGGCTGGGCCCTCAAGGCCCTCTGTCTTCCTCATCCTGAAGAGACAGTGTTTTTACGCGCCAGCATGTGAAAACAACAACAGATCCTTGGTCTGGAGGTGCCTGAAATCACCAGTCACCAGGAAGTTATTTGGGGACCACTTCCAGCTCCTGTCTTCTCAGCATCCTAAGGTCTCAGCAAGGGATGGGCTGGATGGGGCTCTGCTCAGACCTTGTGAGGCCCTTCTGTGCTTCGACAAGGGTGAAAGCCCACCACATATGCTGGGTGTCTGGACTTAGAGGTGTCACACTGCCCAGGAGGGATGATCACTGGCATCCTAATGGACACCAGCATAGCTGCAGCCAAGACTCGGCTCAGCACACATTAAACAAGACCCTGTAAGGAAGGGGGAAGACCTATCCCCCACCTCCCCTGCCTCCCATCAGCCACTCAGCTCAGGGCTGCAGCTGGTTACTCAAGCACAGGTCACGGGGAGGGTTTTATTGCATCTCAAAAGAGAAAGCCTAATTTCCTCACATCTCCAGTGGAACATCCCACCCGTTTTGCAAATCCTTCGGCAGCATTACTCATTTATGACTATCGGCAATGCTTTTCCAGGCCTCCCTTCACAGCCAGTAACTAGGTGAAAAAAAATCATGCCATAACAGAGATGGCTTGTGTTTCTAAATCATGAACATCAGCATTGTGTTATCTTAACAGTTATCATCTTTATTTTTAGGGTATTTAATCAATTGAGATGCTTTCAGATATATTCTAGTCAGACCAGCTTGCTCTAACTCACCTCCCAATTCTGGTTGCTATGGCATAACAATGATTTCTCTTTTTGCTAAAAATAAACCTTCAGCATCAAATGTATTAGCCACAAAAAAGAAAAAGAACCTAAACCAGCAAACCACCATGAAAACAAAGCCCCTCCCTGTGCACCAATTCATGTTACCCCACACAGCTGCTGCTTGGGCATCAGTTGTACAAGGCCCTGGATGGATGGTCCCCACACCCCCTTTTCTTTTTGCACAAGGATTAAATTATATTCTAGCTAATGAAAGGCAGCCAACTGCCTTAAACATTGGGAGAAAAATTTAAATTACATTAAAATCAAGTGCCATAGGACACACTGCCTGTTCTCTATCAGGCAGAACTGCCTGTCCTCAAAGCCTCTGCAGCTCCCAGCTCTGTTGGGAGAAATCTTTTTCTTGGTATAGATCCAAGCATGGGAGAAAAACTTCCTTCCCTAAAGAGGCTGATGACAGAGAGAGCTGGGGCATGTGGTGCTCTTTCCCTAAGGCAGAAGCCAGCCTCAGCTGCACATCTGCCCAGCGATGTGCACCTTGGCAAGGCAACAGGGGATGGGGTAATACCACAGTAGCATGGCACAAGGCACTTCATCCTTCCTGGGGAAAAATTCCCTCATTCGCAGCTATGTGTTTTGCTCCAAAATAAAGTGGTATGCCACGTATTTAACAGCAAAATTAAGTGAATGGAAACTGAAAGAGGAACAAGTCACCTATGAGCATCTCCATGTGATTTGTAAGTGTTAATTTACAGGTGCAGCAGGCTACAGCAATGCTCAGCTCACAAAAACTAATGTTGGTAGGGGGGTGTTTTCTTTCACTTTTGATTACAAAAACCTCCTCCTTTTCCTTGCAGTCTTACTGTGGGCACTCTGCAGCAGGAAGAGGGCAAGTCTGGCCAGGTTTATCCTGCCCTACCCTGGTGCCTCTTGGCCCAAATGAGTGGTAATGTCCTCACAGAGCCCTGGAAAGAAATGCTTCAGCTACGCAAACCCTAGCACACCTGCACAAGCGTGCAGAGGAGAGCCCGCAGCTTGCTCTGCTCCTTGCTACCACAACTGCTGTTGGGCAGTCCCAGTGAACACAGGGCAAAATGGTAACATGGGCATTTCTGAAGTTCAGTTAGAGAAACAAGATCAAAGCAAACAGAAACAACTTCTCTCCATGAGTTTGTAAAGATGACCGGCCTCTCAACCAAATTGGCCGTGCTTGCCAAGATGGTACATCTGCTGGTCCTCATACTCCTGTTTTAGACTGCCTCTGAGGCATTCTTGCAGGGATCCTTGCCTGTTTTTGTGAGTACAATCACTTCATAAAGGAGGGAGAGGAGGGAGTCCTGCCCCAAAGTGCGACTGGGACTGTCTGGCTCCTGTCCACATAGCAAAGCTCCCTGGCCAGTGTCTCTGCTAGACTAGCTGCCTTGTGTCTCTGCTAGATTGCTATCATCAGCACCCTACAGATAACTATGTACATGTACCTACATATGTATGTATATTTTATATAAAATATACATACAGTGTTGCTGTCCTCTTTTGTAGCTGCTTTAAGAGCAGAAAGGTTAGTGGCTTTACAAATGGTCGCTTGTGAACCTGCCTCCTCAACTCTCACAGTGACAGCCAGCAGGTTAATGCTGATGGCCCCATAGTCAAAGCCCAGCAGGTCTAGGGCAAGGAAAACTGTCCTCCAAGGCATGTGGGTCAAGGCTGGGAAGCTCAGTGGGTGTTTCCCAGCCTGCAGCAGAGGCATATGCTCCCAACATGCTTGCAATGGGTACTCAGACCCCCTCTGACAAAAACAGATGGAGCATGGGTGTTTCCTGTAATTGGCAGCTCTTTTAATTTGAGAAGTGCCCTGGGGCTCCCCACTGGTGTGAGATGTGAGCACAGTGGCTAACCAGCCTGGCAGGCTCACCAGCTGAGCTCCTTGTTTTACCTGTTGCTAATGCCAGCATTGTAATAAAAAACCCTTGCCTCTACCTGTGGGAAAAGTGAAGCATTGCCAGAACAGAGCTGGCCTGAGATCCCATCCCAAATTTGTACTTTGTGTTCACACAAGCCAGGCCCTCACTTTCCTACTGATCTTCCCAAAACATGGCCCTCAGGCTTGGAGCTTGTATGCAGGTAAGAACTAAGGCATTTAGGCAGCCACCTTATTTCTGCAGCCTTTGGGCGTCTGTTTTTGCCACTCCCACCCAGCTCTCACTTCAGAGAACAAGGCTGTGCTTTGTAGATGGATGGATGGATCAATGTCTCGAGCACTGTCACTCATCACATCATAGTTGGGGCAGCAGCACCACTCGTGACCTGGGAACCTGCAGGTCTGGAAAGGCTGTCCAGAGACACACTCATTGTTCCTTCCTCCTGTGGCTCTCAGGCTTTGATGAACAGATAAAGTTCATACCATCTCCTGTCCTCAATACTGACAGCAACCGCTGCAAAGAAATCGACCTCATTACTGCTACTGATGGGCTGTTTGAACATTGCTTTACCACAGTTACACTGTCCAGCCTCCTCCTTCTCATGTCTTACCATCACAGGCTTGAAGGAAAGGAAGGGCACAGTGGATGATTTCCACATGGGTTGTACTGCTGGGCTTGCAGTGGAGGGACTCTGGAGCTGAGTGAAGATGATAAACAAGCTGGAGTGAACACAGGTGCCTGGGGAGCCTCACTGCATTTCTTGTGACAGACCCATGCCAATGACACCACTCCTTCGGGGCACGAGACCTTCCACACAGCCTCTTCCTCCTCTCAGGTGCAGAAGGGTGAGAAGATGGTGGGTTTGTGTGCAGGTCTCAAGAGGTGGCAGAGGGGCTGTGGGTCTGCCGCTGCCTCCTCCCCGAGGGCCTGGCTCCTGCAGAGGGTGGGCACCAGCCCCGTTGCAGGGAAATCCCTGGCAGGGCTGGCTAATCTAGAAATTGCTTTGGGGAAAGACAGTGAAAAAACGCAGATGCATTTTCTGCCCATTCTCATCAGAGCTGCCTGCGCTGGCCTTATGGAAATGCTCCCCTTGAGCTTCCATTCTTCTCTGGAGCTCACATTTTTTCCCTTTTGCTTCATGAGGTCAGCCTGTAGTTTAACAACAGCTTTAAAATCCCCATTGAAGTATCTAACGGTTTTCCCAGAGCATCTTCCCTATCTTTTATTACGTTTGCGTAATTAATATTAAGTTTGCGCATCTTATCCGTATTTTCTTTTGAAGTATCTATCTGTCTCCTATCGACTATAGAAGATCCTTCCCCCCTGAAATTATTCCTATTTCGTCATCTTGGAAACCAGCTGTTTTCCTGATCCATTCCTGATCCACCTTTAATAGGTGAGATAATTTCTCTTTGCAGTGCCCCAAATCTGAGTTTCAAGAACAAAATCCTTCTGTTGATTATCAGTGTTGTCATAGTTTGGGCTTTATTTATATTGTTTCTTTCTACTTTTCCCCATGAAGAGAGACTAAACCATCTCTGATGCACTGCCTGTCATTGCCATCAACTATCTGGCACAATCATTAGTTTCACTGAAACCAGAGGGATTTCTCTGCATTCAGCTAGATGTGAGTGTGTGTGTTTGCAGGCTTGAGAACAGAAAGTCAATATCCAAAAAGTTTTGATAATTTATGGGTACAGACTGACATCCCACTAATATAATCCTTGTGGGTGAGTGAGTGAAACAGATTGCCACTGGCCTGAAATGGAATCATGCAAGCTAAAATAGCCCCATGCTGCTTCACTCTGAACTGCTTGGCAGTTTTTGCTGTCATCTGGCCAGTAGACCTAAACCAGCAAGGGTGTCTCAAGACACAGCACGTTTATAACCGAAAGAGCCCTCTGAGCAGTTTAGCAAATAAAGAGAGAATAAAGGGTTAAAACCCAAGAAATATTTTTATTTGAGTTTATCTAAAAAACTTATCCTGGTTACTTCCTCAGGAAACATGGCAGTGCTGAAGAAGAAGCCGTACGCTGGTGCATGCTTGGTGTTCACAGCAGTAAGTACATTACAATCATATTACTTTAAGGTCAAAGAGATAGTAAATGTGTGCGAGAGTCTCACATCAGCCTCATAAGGGCTTAAAAATCACAGGATTTTAATGACCTCCTCCTCCTGTGAGCCACTTGCTTAGTCACTAAACTGTTTTCCTGCTCCTCGGACGTCATCCAGGAATGGAAGAGAAATGCCCACAGACTGTGTGCTGGCCCCTGTCTGAATGGGCAGTGCGTGCCGCTGTCCCCTGGGCAAAGGAAGAAGCACTTCCAGATGACCAGCAAGCGTTTTAACCTCAGCATCAGGCTGAGGGCCCTGCTCACTCCTGGGCACATTAAACATCTGCACAGTGGTGTCTTTCAGCGCCTGGATGAGGGAATCACCAAACTGCGCCTGCAAGTTGGCTCGTCATTCGACTCTGCTGCCAAATCGCTGCCCAAGGGATGTGTGGCAGCCAGGGGAGGGAAAGGTGAAGGGTTTTCCATAAGTGTTTTCTATCAGGACTGCATGTTTGCAGGATGACATTGCCACCTTGTCAGTGTGGATCTGGTTGGGTGCCAAGGATGCCACTTGGAGGGGCTGAACATCACCCCAGGACAGTCAGAGGCTGGCAGACAGACATCATACTTGCGTGAAATACCAGATTTTGGGCTATTTGCCAATGGCCTGAAATACTGAGTTTTATCTGGTTGCCCATGCTGCTCTTCTTCCTCTGGTTTCGTTCAAAGACCTGTACTTCTGTACAGTGCAATAGGGGAGATGCTTACTTTAGCTTAGCACTGTCCTTTGTAAAATCATATCCAGAACAGATATCTAATGAGGTCAGGAAAACTACAAGTGTATTCATGTGCTTAGATGTCTATGACTCACTCTGACCGTTCATGATACAACCCTCGCTAAGAGTGTGACTGCTTGAAACTACAGGGCACTATGCATTGTACCTATTTATAGGTAAATATAAACATATTCATATGTATGTGTGTGTGTACATATATATAAAATAAATATAAAAAGTGCATAAATCTGTATTTCCATAAAACAAAACTATACAAAACTAACCAAATATATATGAAGTTGGAGTTTGATAGCACCACAGTAAAATGGATTGTAACTCGCCTGTGAAAGTATATGCTGCTGTCTGTTGTCACTGTGTGTAGTTTGACTATCATTTAGATGGTTTTGTGCACGCACATAGCTGCCAAAGTAAGAAAGCTTTCCTTGTGTATAAGTAAAAAATACAAAATGGGGGATGGTCTAATGACCTTGCACTGGACACTTGGGACCCAGGGCACCTGCCTCAGGCACAGTCACTCTTCTGCACCAGAAAATGTTCTTCCTGAAGGACCGACGAGCTCTCAGGAGACATCATTTGTCTCCCCATGTGCCTTAAAGGTGACAGAAGGGATGGAGACAACCCTCTCCAGCAAAGGCCAGGGCTGTTGGTTGCCATTAGTATGGTGGGAAGACAACACAGGGGAACAATTCTGAAATGAACCAATTCAGAAATCTCTGTGAGACCATCCCGAATGTTAGCAACCATCCTAGCCATGGATCATTACTGCTTACCTGTCCCAAGGAAACCTGCTGTGGGGCAGAACAGCCCTGGTTTACCCAGCCTGCTCACAGGGGATATAAATCTCCAGATTCCTCTGGTGGGAGTCCAAATTTCCAGCTTTTACAGATTCATAGAATCATAGAATCGTAGAATAGTTAGGGTTGGAAAGGACCTTAAGATCATCTAGTTCCAAACCCCCTGCCATGGGCAGGCACACCTCACACTAAATCATGTCACCCAAGGCCTCATCTAACCCAGCCTTGAACACCACCAAGGATGGAGTATTCACAACCTCCCTGGGCAACCCATTCCAGTGCCTCACCACCCTCTCAGTAAAGAACTTCCTCCTTATATCCAATCTAAACTTCCCCTGTTTAAGTTTGAACCCGTTACCCCTTGTCCTGTCACTACAGTCCCTGATGAATAATCCATCCCCAGCATCCTTACAGGCCCCCTTCAGATACTGGAAGGCTGCTATGAGGTCTGCACGCAGCCTTCTCTTCTCCAGGCTGAACAGCCCCAACTTTCTCAGCCTGTCTCCATACGGGAGGTGCTCCAGTCCCCTGATCATCCTCGTGGCCCTCCTCTGGACTTGTTGCAACAGTTCCATGTCCTTTTTATGTTGAGGACACCAGAACTGCACACAATACTCCAAGTGAGGTCTCACGAGAGCAGAGTAGAGGGGCAGGATCACCTCCTTTGACCTGCTGGTCCCACTCCTTTTGATGCAGCCCAGGATACGGTTGGCTTTCTGGGCTGCGAGCGCACACTGAAGCCAGCTCATGTTCAGTTTCTCATCGACCAACACTCCCAAGTCCTTCTCTGCAGGGCTGCTCTGAATCTCTTCTCTGCCCAACCTGTAGCTGTGCCTGGGATTGCTCCGACCCAGGTGTAGGACCTTGCACTTGGCATGGTTAAACTTCATAAGGTTGACATCAGCCCACCTCACAAGCATGTCAAGGTCCCTCTCGATGGCATCCCTTCCCTCCAGCGTTATCAACCGAACCACACAGCTTGGTGTCATCGGCAAACTTGCTGAGGGTGCACTCAAGATTTTTGACATTGTTTTCATTCGACATAGAACTGAGCTTGAAGCTTCCCCATAGACCACACTTCTGGTGGAAAAAGAATCACTTCAGGCTCAGAAAAAAAATGATTTTAATTTAGAGCTGGGATCTTTTTAATCAGGAAAAGATTTTGGAACATTTATGGAGAAAATACATATCAGAAGATGTCTCTTTCTCTACACATCCCCATATTAAAAGAAAATATGTTAGGAGGCAACATCTCAAGCTGCTCAAAATGTTGAGGTTTTGGTTTTCCTCCCACCATTAAAGAAAAAAATAAATTATTATGTTCTAAGATAATGTTGTGGATTTAACAAAATGCTTTCAGGATGAAAATACCCAACCAGGATGATCCTCGCTTGGCTTTGGTTGCTAAAGGCCTCCATAGAGGTTTGCTCCCATGGGACCTCCTAACAGTCACCTCCTTCAGGTCTGTGCAGGGCAGGCAGCTGCCGGAGCATCAGCGAGGCTGAAGTGACTGCAGCCTCTCTACCAAGTCTGACCTCAAGACATGACTGTCATTGCACCTGCAAGGGAAGTGAATGCTGGACTTGCTGCTCTCTGAGATGATGGGGCTGGCCAGGCATGGAGCTGGGGGACAGTTTTTACAGGTCAAAAGGTAACTGGAATGTCCTTATAACACAGGCACCTTGAGCAGCACCCCAGCTTTGGCAAGCACTTTTGACAAGTGTTATCCCCCAAGCCCCTTGAGCATCAGTGTAACAGGGGCTCTGCTGTTAAATTAAAGCAGTAAAAGCACAAAAAGCCTTGAAGGAGGTCAGAAAGTCAGAAATGCTGTGTCTAGAGTAAGGAAAGGAAGTGAAGGGATACAGGAAAGGCATCACACTGAGAGATTCCTTCCAGCTGTCCAGATGTACATGAGGAACCGTTGTGTGTGTTTATGGAGACAGAGATGTCTGCAGACTTAATTCTGAGATCATGGATCAGTTGAAAAGAAAGGTGGCTGTGGAAAGAGCCACAGCAATACTTTCTAGTTTTTTTCCACTCCATTTTTCTTGATCTTACTATAACTTATCTTTATAAGTAGAATTAATGCAGGACTAAGCCCTTAATTCTCTACATACCTATTGGTTGCAGTGTTGTTGTCCATGGGGGAATTATAGAAGGGCTAGGATAGAGACACGGAGCTCAAAAAATAATTGACTAACAGTTAACATCGCACAGCTAATTTTGGTCTGCACTTTGTTGAACAAGGGCCAAAGTATTTCAGCAGTAATGTGCAATGAGATGTGGGACAGTCAGGGAGATCTGCCCCACAGAAGCTCTGTGATGTACCAATAGACTCCGTACATCTGTGTCAGGCTGTAAATACTGTTTTCAGGCCAGGATTTCTTGTGAATAGTAATAAGACACCTTGCAGTGCCATCAGTCTCACAGGAGACCAACAAGAGGAAGCATTTATAAAGCTACAAAATGAAGTTCAGCAAAATTTCCATGTTAAAACAATAAATCCCCTTAAATGTCATGTGCCAGTGGCCTCTGAAAAAGGAACAAGAAAAATCACTCTTCACAGTGAAAAGAAGAAAAGAGTTGCTAAAATTTACGTCAGGCTTGCCTAAAACATCCATATATTTTTCACGCTGGCAAACACCAAGACTGGGTATATCAACAAAGCTGTTCAAAACTGAGTTACTTAACACCAAAAATAGAGGCCCCTGACTGTAGAACAAGGCTCAACCCTTCATGTATGAGCTTGAGACTGTACAGCTTCATGTTTCTACAAATTGAGGTCCAGGTTTCAAGCACCTTCGCTCTTCAAAAAGTTGCCCTTGAGATGGGTGTTTTTGCAAAGTTTGAAGTAGTGACTTTGTGCTCACCCACCAGCTCAAAATATCCATGGGCTTTCTGACCAAAGTGCTTCATGATGCTGTTTTCTCCAAGCCCAGATTTGCTGGAGTAAGGGAGCTGCATATTTGCGCAAAGTGACATGCTTGGATCACAGTAAAGGCAGTCAAAGCGTCCTCTCTCGTTCCCCTCAGTTACTCGTCTCTGGCAATGGCTGGCTGCCTCCCTGGAGCCAGGTGTGTGTCACCACCACTCTCCTGCCCTGCCACCAAGACTTCGGAGTCCAGAGGCAGGAAACAAGTTTCCTCCTACATTTATAACAAGTAACCTGTGGTTATTACACAGATTTGTGGACACTGTGCTAGTAAGCTACTTACTGTTTGCCTATGCTACATTTCAGCCTCACTTTCTCCCATGTCTTCAATTATTTGTTCACAAAAAAAATCGGTTTACTGGGTTGTAAACTGATGAGATTGGATTAATGAGTGTGTAAACAGCTTGGATCATTCCCTCCCTTCCATTTCTCACAGTAGCTGGGTTCCCATATTATGGTATCTGTCTCTGACTTGATAGATCTGCAATCCTTGCTATCAGACTGGCAATTTCATGGGCCAGTTCCCTCAGCACTGGGGATGGAGGTTATCTGGTCTTTCTAGCTGGAATATATTAAACTCTGAGTTTAGCTTCAACCTGTAGTGGGGTAATTTCCATTTCTGTGAACATTTCCATTAGTCATCCTGGCTCTGACCCTGCAGTCTAGATAATTGTTCTTACTGAATTGCAGAGGCAAGCTAGTCTCTTATTTTTTGAGACCTAAATAAACTGTTACTCCTTTTAACCTGAGCTGGAAGCCGAACGTCAGGATCTTGCAGATAATTTCATTTAAGAAATGAAAGAAAGAATAATTTTCATTTCATTCGCAGGGATGTGTGAAGTCCAGAACGAAAGGCTCTGATGGGTTCCTGCCTGCCTGGCCCAGGCCAGATGGATGATGCTGGAGCAGCCAAGCCCAGGCAAGGCTTCCTACAAAGCTGAGTCACTGTGGCCACCCCACCAGCAGCCAACTGCAACGTTTCTGGTCCCAAGCACTCAAGCTCCCTCACAACATTATGTTGAGAAAATTGTTACCATCTTCTTTCTTTACCGTTAATCAAAAGGTTATGCTGCTGGTTTCAACATGGGTTAAGCAATCTGATAACCCCAGTTTCTGTCTGATCCCTCCCTCGCTGCAGGCCACTTCTTCTTACCCTGCTTGTTCACAGCATTTTCACGTTGTTAAATGCTTCTAAAGGGATGCAATGGCTACAGAGGTCTCTGCTATTTCTTTTTGTTCCTTTGCAAGGTCTAACCAGACCCATGTGGGGTTATTGGTCAAATTAGCCATAGACAAATGCATGGTTTCTTTCTATTCGTTTTCCTTTTGTCTTTCTTGGTCTTTACTCACAAGAGCATTTATAATATAGTTACGATGTGTCCTGTTAAGCCTGTGGTCTTTCCATGCCCTTTTCTCTCCTTGCCTGGGGTAGGGAGAGCGGCAACACGTAAATTTTCTTTGTCCTGGATCCCTGAGGAAGTGCAACTATTCCTTTTCAATGTTATTACCAATAACTTGTAAGAATTTGCTGATTATTTAGTGTGAACTAATCAAGCAGAAAAGTAGATTAACTACATTAATTCACTTTAATTTAGCTTTTACTGGGGTTTTATTCTTCAGCAGTTATTTGCTGAACTTGAAGGTTGATAACTTCACCCTGTGAGCAAACTGCTGTGTATTATCCATCACTGCAGGCGCCATTGGCTTTTCTGGTTTAAGGCTATCGAGGCAGGTGTAGATACAGGACAAAGCATCTTAACTCATCTGCCCTGGCTTCTGGCTGTAGCTGGAAGTGTTGAAACAGCAGCACTACTGATTCTTGTTGGGATCACATGAACATTGTACCTCTTTGGTTGACCAGTAATAACCTTGGCAGAAAGAAGTGATCCAAGGAGAGCAGGAACAAACATGATTGATGTGATGATGCGGAAACAAACCTTTAGGCCAAAAGGCTTTCGCCGACATAGATTGAGCTGTTTGAGTAGCCATAGCCCCTGGTAGCTGACTGTTTCCCCTCAAAATTGATCACCTAAATATGACATCTAAATATAGGTAACTAAAGACAAACAAGGTATGTACACCTCACTGTGGTTAATGAAGCTTGAAGAATGATTCAGATGACCAGATTTAGGTGTCCAATGGAAGGTGAGACAAATACATGTAGGAGTCCACCTGCTGACACTGAATCTCACCTTTGATGATGGAAAAAAACCTTCACCATCTCCGAAGGTTTGCTACATAACTATGCCTGCAAACCCAGGCACTTTGTAAGCAGGCAAAGGCTTTTCTGCAAGGTCAGTCACATACCCAGTCAAAGCTAATTGCTGTCCTCAACCACACACGCACTTTTCCATCCTTCCTTGGGCCAGAGAAGCTACCACTGCCCAGCCGCACTCTCCACCACATGTCCCTCATGCTAAAGCTGGAGAAAGACCAGCGACCACTCCTCTTGTGCCCCATACGTTGTCCCACAGCTGGGGCAGGTCAGTGCGATGGTTAGGTGGCAAACACTGTGGCTGGGAAATACTCATTATTTCCTTTATATTACTTCTGCTGTTCAGTATCTGGGGAGAGAGCATGTGTTGGGTTGGGGTTGGCATCTATGTAAACTTGTGGCCCTGTTCCTTCTGTCTATTAGTTAGGGCAGAGTGGCTTAGTGCTGCTTCTCCTTTCGCCCACCTAAGCTGCAAGGTAGGTGCACTTTCCTTGCTCTTACTGACACCTCTGATACTTGTTTCAAAACCAGCTTTCTGAAACCCAGGAGTAAAAATACATCCTTCCTTTCCAAACACAGGTAGGTTTTGCTTGTTGAGGCAAAGGCTTGCAGTGCCTTTCTTTCTGCACTGCAGCACCAGCAAATATGTCTCACAGGAACATTTATTGATGGTACAGACATTCAGGCATCTATTTGCTCCAAGATATGAACACAGACACTTTTATTTCCACAGCTTAACCCGTTTAACCTTGTTTGTCTACTAACAAATCCCATTTAAGTGCTGTTCTTTTTAATTTGGTTGCTGTTGCACAGAAAAAAGTTCATCAGGAAAGTAGACTCTCTGCTCGTGCCAGAGCTTACTGAAATTAAATATTCCTGGGGTTTGGGTTTCACTTCTATTCATTGCAAAGAGGCCCAAATCACTCACAGGGCTCCTCATTTCTGTCACTGAGCCTGCAGATGATGCCCTCTGGGTGATGCTGGCTAGAAGCTTGGGGCTTCCCTTCCTTTTCCAGAACACCTGGCAGTGTTGCAGCAGCAGCACCAGGGAAGAATGGCAGTGGAGAGCAGTTTGGTGTTCCTGGGCACATTCATTCATCTGGCAGGTTGTCCTGAGGCCACATGGGGACTAGGATAGCCAGGAATGGCCTGTGCACCAGCCAGTTCACGCTGCTGCATCGGGTACCAAACAGGGCCACGTGCCATGTGTCCCCATGGGAGACATCCATCCCAAGGGGGAATATGTGACTGGCACGTTACCATTTTCATGTGTACGTTAAACAGCACTGATTGCAGATTAACAGTCTTTTAGCCTGTATTAGAGTATTGTCACTGAATAACTGTGCACAGTGTGAAAATTGCCAGTGACGACAGGGCAATTTAAGGATGAAAATAAGTGCCCTTTGAAGCAGGATATTCACAGCTACATCTTCTGCAAGCTGATGGTTTTCCCAGGTGGCCCAGCCTGGGCAGATAACCACATGAGCGAACACAAGTCAAAATGCTTTCAGCAGGTGCTGAGGAAGACAAAGAAAAGATCAAGATTGTTTAACTGAGCATAGACTCTTGGCAGCATATTCTAAGCTCCATCAGGGTGTCCAGTCCTGGAGCTGCACCACACTGAGACGAGGTGCCCCGATGGCAGAAACTAGGATTTGCCCCTGGTGATGGAGGTAGCTGTGTAAATCATGGTGCTTCAGCCAGCTCCGTGCCATGACACCACTCCGGGCGCATGAGCTTGTGCTTCTGGAAGCATGTAGTGGAGTGGGACCAAGAGCTGGTCTGTACCCCACATGTGCACTGAGTATTGCAGGTGGCTCTGCACAGAGCACCTTAGGCAAAGGGGTTTGGGTGCAGCATGTTCCTCAGGAGTGCACATCACGCTCATGCAAGGCAAAAAAGGGGGTGGAGGGCAGAAGCAGGGGAGAAAGGAAACAGCTGCCTCATGTGTGAAAAGATTTGCCAGGCTCCCATGATTAGATTTAATAGCTGGGTGCTGCAAGCCCAGGAGAACAATGTAATTTATGTCATTACTGCTAAAAAGCTGGTTTGATGGCTAAGGCTTCATTTGAGTTGCCTAAAATGTTTAACAAAGAGGAAAGTGAAAACAAACATGAACGCTGTAATAAAAATGATGAGGATTTTGGGGAGACTGCCAGGCACATTTTTCCCATGGTACAAAGCTCTCTCCTGGAAAGCAGCTCATTTTGTCTATTTTAACTCTAAGACGTGAAGCTGGAGTTAGAGGTAGAAGGAAATAATTAGGTTTTGATTTAACTACATAAGTCACCCTGTTGTGCTGAATAGCAGAAGCGATGGTGTGCTTTTTTCGTTCAGAATTCATTTCTTCTTCTTGAAAAACGTCTTTTTAAGCATCTTTTTAAAGAATTTTGGGGATGAGAATGGAAAGAGACGGAATGGGTCCAAAGGGAGGAGATCAGGGTGTTTGTGCTACACCCAGCTTTTTTATCGGTACATTGAATATGGCAGTCACGTCCTTGCAGGAGCAAAAGCAACGTGTGTGGCTAACCCTGCTGTTTCGCCTCTTTCTGTACATGGTGCTATTTTTAATGCATCACCTTGTCCAGCATGGAGTGGAACGTGGAGGGAACTCGAGTTAAAAAAGTGCAATCAGCAAAGTTGTTGTTTCATGAAGGCACCACCACACCACATCCCATAATTGTGGCTGATATGAGGCCATACGGTGCTGGGTACCCCCAGTTCTCTCCCCTTGCCTTGGCAAATGCCACTGTGTGCTCACAGTGCGCACTCACTGAGTGCAGCTCACAGGCAATAAATCAGAGGGTTATTTTGGCAATGCGTTGAAGCTGGGTCAGGGTGTCTCCCTTGAACGCCTGGTATCTGTCAGTACAATACACTGAAGGATTCACACAGCCTCCTAGTGAAAACCGGGGCAGGACCAGCCTCTGGCTTACCGTTTGGGCTGAAGCACTTCTCCAGGGTGTTTCTGCCCTAAGCAGCCAGTTGGGTTGGCTGCCATCCTAGCCAGTGTCCTCCGGCAGTATCACTTGGGGTGGCAGTGCTTAAACTACTGATATCAGGGATTCAATACAAAGCTCACCATCCTGCAAAGACAGCCGTGCCTGCGTTTGCCCACCATGGCCTGTTCCCAGTGCTGCTGACCCCTTCACCACAGAGGCACATGCTTCTTGCACCATTCTCCGCTCCCACCATAAAGCCCTTTGCCCTTCCACAACCACAGACAACCAACCCAGGGGGACATTCGAGATGACGGTCAGCCCACCTTCAACCAGCAAGGCTGATCTTTGCTTGCTGTCAAGCACAGCTGTCTGGGTAGGAACGATTTGCAATGGAACTGCTACCAGGCTACTCAGATTATCTGCTCCAGCGCTTTGAGGGACAGCTGGTAAAGCAAATAGTAACAATCCAGAGAAATTATCTTTATTTGCCTGTAAGCACAGCATCCTAATTTGAGACTCGAATGAGCCTCTTTTATTTGACATGCAAGGTCAGCATTGCCTTTTGCGTATGGCACGCATTAGACTAAGTCTCAGCCAGGCACAGTGTCTCTTTACCAAGAAGCTGTGTTTAAAACTTAGATGCATGTTGCTGCTCTTGTCAGAACTCAGATTACAGAATGGGTTGGCAGAGAGCTTTCCATTTCATGTGTGCAAGTACTTGAATATTTTAGATGAGTTTCAAGAACACATTATTTTACTTTTTCTTGCTCTAGGACTTGTTTGCTCCTTGTACATACAGGAGATGATCACCAATTTCCCACCAGCTTTAAGGGTCCAAGATGAGGGATATGTACCCTGCCTGATTTTCATGATGCTGTACATCCCATTTCCTCTCCTTTTCCCCCTTATGTAGCTAATGTTACGTGGCAGTTTCTTACAGTGAGAAATATGGCCTGTGTTGAGCAAGCCAGATCCACAGACTCTGAAGATTTCTGATTTAAGGGTTTACCATTGGTTTTCTATGCCTGTCTCTGCACAGGTGTGTGCTTTGCTGAATCATTTTCCTCTGACTCTGACACCCAGGGAAACAGGGCGGCAGGAGAGAAGTGCTGCAGGCAGGACACATAGGCAGCACTGAACATAAGCATCGTGGGCTCTCCGCAGCGCACTGTTACACAGGATCTCCACAGTGATGGGGCATTTGTGTCAGGGACCCCCAGAAAACCTCTGCCCTCTGGCTCAGCTGCCCCTGTCTGAACATCACTGAGGATGCTGCCCGGCTGTGTGGGCTGTGTGAGGACAGACATGGTGCACATAGCCAGCACTGCACCAACCTGCTCACAAGAAACTTCTCTTTCACTCAGCAGCCCTGCAGTCTCTGGCTGACTCCTTTATGGAGGTTTCCAGCAAGGAGATGGCTTTGGCACTGGAGCCAGCTTGGAGTGAGTGTTGCACGGAGATCTGACTCAAATGCTCAGGTTGCCAGATACCCACCAGCTGGCAGAGTATTTCAATCATTAATAATCACAGGATTAAATGCAAAGCATCAACCATGTTTCCAGCATGAGCCAGGGCTCTCAAACTTACTGCTTCCAAAAACAAGCTGCTTTTCCTTAAAGGATCTAGATCCAGCATGTATAGCACTGCAGGAAGGACCTTCACTCTCCTTCAGGTTTTGTTTATCACATTCACACCAAAGCTGTGCTGTCACTGTCACTGGGTGGGGAGATCACCAGAAAGGGCCAGGTGCTATTCCTGGCACCAGCATATGAAGTACATTTGACTGACTCCTCTGGACCATCTCACCCGAGACAGAGCATTCGACACACTTTGTCTTTTCCCCTGTTTCCAGCAGTAGCTACTGAAATTTCAAGTCATTGTTTGGGTGGCTCTGGAGTATTATGACTGTTGCCGTGGTTTTATTCCTCTCCATCACTATGCATTTAACTGTTGTATGCATTTCAGCTCCAACAATTTCTTGACTGTGGTTATCACGTGCAATAAACTCCACTGCCTTGTATTTATGCTGTGTTCAGATATTTTCCTTTTTGGTGTTGCTAAGAGAAGGTGCATGGACCCTGTTGGATCTACATTTCCTGTACAGCTCACCAACTGTCACCTCTTCATCTCTTAGTCTCATTGTATTAGCCTCATCTGTATCTCAAACAACTCTCATTTTTTCACTGCTGGCTGCAGTAGTTTTGTATATCACTAATCCTTCTTGTCTCTGTCTCACTTTGCCATTTCTGATGTATGCTGTGGAACAGCACGCTAATAATGCTCTACGGTATTTCAAGAGGGGGTATAAAAAAATTATAAAGAAGTTTATCAATTTGTCTGTTTTCAGATTTGCTGTCTTTTTTGAGGCCAGGTTACTGAACACAACAAAGTGCAATGATGCCTGGATTGAAGTGACTTGAATTAGTCTAGGACATACAGCCCATATATGCTAAAACTTTCAAATCATCCCTTGCCATGTGCATGTCAAAAAGGATTTCCACCCACCATTGTTCTGTGTATCTGGTTTTCCCAGTTAGCATCAGAGCCCCCTCTAGCCTTCCTCGGTATTCAGGAAGTGAGTTGTGTATTTTGCTACCAGCCAGTTCTGCCCCCACACTGCTGTTCCAGGTCATTAACAGCTCTATTAATCACTGTTGCCAGTTTGGAAGGACAGCATACCCAGTTCTTCACCTCTCACTGCATTAAAGTGAATCATTTTCCCCTCTTCCTTTGTCTCCCGCCCGTTTCAGTTGATAATTAGAAACATCTTTTGCCCTCTCTTGCCGTTTTGGTGCCTTGAGTAAGCGCACTGGAATGACAGGTTTCACAGTGCCAGCAAGCTCTTCTGCCAGGTGGTTTTTGCTGACCATGTCCCAGAGTTGTTAGCACTGAAGAGGGCCCCAGCAGGCAGATGGTGAGAAGATAAACTCCTTAGCAGGTTCCTGGGGTGTCAGTAGGATGGCATTTCATTGCAGCACTTGAGTGTATTCCCCATTCGGTACTAGCAGTACTATTTCCTGTGCTTACAGCTAGGCAAACAGTCTGACAGCCAGCCTTGAAGACTTGGTGACCACTTGGTCTGTGTTCCTGAATGTCCAGGGTAGCTCCATATGGGAGATGCTCCGTACTTCCCATTCCATGGCCACGGAAGAGGCTCGCAGGGAGGAGGGAAGCCTGGAAACGCATATGGCACATCTGATGCCCAAAAAGACAACCAGCAGGAGGGTACACAAAGCCATAAATCTCAGATGCCTGCAGAATAGGCACTGGAAGTGAATTGCAAATTCATGTCAAGCACTGGCAAAAGGAAGTTGCTTCAATAAGCCATGCTCAATCAGGGAACAGATACACCCTGTGACCTTGCATCCCATCAACGCCTCAGTGCCGTGAATCTCAATTAGCACTGGCAACGCTCATAGCAAACATTAAACGAGCATCTCCTGGGCTGGAAGAACTCATTCAAAAGCCTTTGAGTGGAGAAAGGAGAGAGCATGTTAACACTAAAACTTATCACCCATCTAAATGGGAGAGAGTGACAGAATCTGGGAGGGCTTCAGTGAAAGCTGCTTTTAGCTTGAAAATATGAGGAGAAAAAGAGCGCAATGAAATACAAAGCCCCGCTCCTGACACCCACTTAAGGACACCCCTGCTGCCTTCATTTGAGGGAGGTCAAACAGGGAGGCCATACTTTGCTTCTTCCAGTTTCTAAAAATTATTGCCTGTGTGATAGGTGGTGAGCGCAGGTTTCGCATGTGGCCCCAGAGGAGCTTGTACCCACTCCCTCTTCTGAAGAATGAAGGTCTCTCTTCACTGGAGAGGAGTAAATCAAGAACAGGAGAGTGCAGTACTGTGTGCGGTTCTGGTGTCCCTAACATAAAAAGGACATGGAACTGTTGGAACGAGTCCAGAGGAGGGCCACGAGGATGATCAGGGGGCTCCAGCACTTCCCATATGGAGACAGGTTGAGAAAGCTGGGACTGTTCAGCCTGGAGAAGAGAAGGCTGCGTGGAGACCTCATAGCAGCCTTCCAGTATCTGAAGGGGGCCTACAAGGATGACAGAGAGTGACTCTTCATCAGGGACTGTAGTGACAGGACAAGGGATAACGGGTTTAAACTTGAACAGGGGAAGTTTAGATTAGATATAAGGAGGAAGTTCTTTACTGTGAGGGTGGTGATGCACTGGAATGTCTTGCCCAAGGAAGTGGTAAATGCTCCATTGCTGGCAGTGTTCAAGGCCAGGCTGGATGGAGCTTTGAGCAGCCTAGCCTAGTAAAAGGTGTCCCTGCTTGCCCATACCAGCCAGCTGGGATCTCACAGCTTTTCTGGGGTTTCCTCCCCTTTATCTCTTTTCCATTTATCTTTTCCATTCAGGCCAGGGCAAAACCCTTCCTCAGCAGGGTCAGCTGTGTCACACCAGGCCTGGCTTGACAGCATCCAAACTCTATGATGGCTTCATCTAGGAAGATGCTTTTGCGCCTACCTTCCTCCTTCTTGCCCAACGCAAAGGTGTGCTGGTCTGATGGATTTGTTTGGGGTTTTTTCTTGGAGGACATCTCAGGCAAACTGATTTTACAAGACATCAGCTGACCTCAGCCTGAAAATGCTGGGGTTTGGGGTTTTTTTCCTATTTTTTTTTCTAGCAGCTCTAAGGAAGTGTTTCCCTGTAAGTATGTGCCAGTGGAAACTGCCTGCTTGAACCAACTCACAAAGACCCTTCTGAGCAGTTCTCAGACAGAGGCAATTTTGGTGGTGAGAACAGGCATTTCAGCTATAGCTTTTGCTGTCCTTAGGAAAGAAAGAGCATTTAGGGGGCTTTTTTTGGGGGATTTAATTGGATTGCCATTGTGTCTACAGTGGAAGTTCACACGCTGACCTCTCTGCTGTAGGCGCTTTCTTATTGCTCCCTCTCCAGCTGCCTATTTCTCTGTCAGTAAAAGCAGTTACAATTATTACAAACGCTTCTCCACATTTCTGCTGGGTTTTGCATGACAATAGAAGTCTTTCTGTGGAACCACTCCTACCTCAGTCTATTCAGGGTATCCCATGCACTCATAAGCTGGAGTCCACCACACTTATTGCTTCAATAACTGGTTGTAGGAAGATATGCATCCCTGGGTAAAGGCTGGAGAGTCCCCACAGAGGCTCAGTATTCATCACCATGCTGCCAAACAGATCAACGAGCTTTCTTTTAACATATGTTGCCTCTGAGATCACAAAGCATCACTCCACTTTTTTCATTCTCTCCACCACTTGAGGATCAGGAAAAGCATTCAGAATCTAGAACTGAGATATGAGCAGGAGTTCCCTCCTCGCTTTCTTCTTTCCCATCCACCACACCAGAACTTGCAGACCCCCATCCAGAAGCATCTTATATTCCCTCTGACCATTATAGTAGTGAGCAGAAATGTGCTGTTACATAAAAATGTATCCTTCTCAGTTTACAATAGCTCTTTCAAAATAATTCCTGCCAATTCACTAAGTCTGACCTCCTGTTTCCCTGGCATCACAAAGACCAGCTCTATTCAGGCTGTCTTCTTCCAGGAGATTCCCCATTTGAGCGCTTTAAATGCTTTTAGTCTCTTTTGCCACAGAGTGCTAAAAGGACTGGAGTAGAGCTTATATTTACCCAGACTATTTTTATAAGTACAAGACCTACAGAGCTACTGCTTACTTCATCAGGGTTTGTTTAAAAGGGGCAGCCTTTTAAAAGGGCAGAAGAAAATTGAAGCCCCAAGATTTTATAACAAATGGAAATCATACAAACTTTACTTCCTCCCTTGTTGTCTGACACTTTGCGTATATTGGTGCACTTAGAAGCAGAGTAGTTCTGACACCAATGTTTTTCAAGTTCCTTTATTTTCAGAGTTTAATTTTTATTGTTGTTTATCATTATTGCAGAGTAGCAACTCTGAGACAGAGTCTGGGGATCCTTTGTGACCTGGAGTGCTCCTTTGGGCAAATAACTGTCTCCACAGCTTCCTTTCCATAAGAGTGAAATGAGGATATAAGGCATCCATTTTACAGAAAAGTTTAAAGATCATTGCCTGAGAGCATGATTTAAATATAGACTATAAATTCAACAAAGAGAAGCCAAATAATCTCTTTTCTTTTTTTAAGCAAATTTCAACACAGGAGATTTTTAGTCCACTAAAAGTGTTAGACCATTGGAAGAGTGGGCTAACAAGGATCTTTCGAAGTTCAAAAAGGACAAGTGCAAGGTCTTGCACTTGGATAAACATGAAGAGTGCAGCACCCACTGGGATCTATGAGGCTGGGGAGCAGCATTGTGGAAAGGGAACTGAGGGGTCTTGGTGATCACAAGCTCAATCCGAGTGAACAGTGCGCAGCTGTTTGAATGAAAGCCAGCACTTGGAATGCTGGGTTACATCTACAAGGGCATCACCAGCAGAGAGGAAGACGTCATCATCCCACTCTACTCAGCCCTTGTCAGGCCACATCTGGAACGCTGTGTTCAGTTTTGGTCCCTGCTGTGCAAAAAAGATGGGGACAGGCTGGAGAGGGTCCAGAGAAGAGCCACAAGGATGATCAAAGGACTGGAAAGCCTTCTGCATGAGGAAAGGTTTGCTCAGCCTGAAGACAACAAGGCCCAGGGAAGACCTTATCACCACATTCCAGTATTTAAAGAGTGGCTACAAAGAAGATAGAGACTCTCTTTTTACAAGAAGTCGCATGGAATAGACATGGAGTAACGGGCACAAGTTATTTCTGGGGAAATTCTGATTGGACATAAGAGGAAAATTTATCCCAGTGAGAACAATCGGACACTGGAATAATCTCCCCAGGGAAATGATGAATTCCCCAGCACTGGACACTTCAGGGATTCAGCTAGACAAAGTGCTGGGACCTCTTGTATACACCATGCTTTTGCCTTGAAAGGTTGGACCAGATAATCATTGAGGTATCTTCCAGACTGGTATTCCGTGAGTCTATGATTAAAACAAAAAGCTGCTGAAAAAGGTTACATGCATGCCTGGAAAAACTACCAGTAAAGGTTCTGTTAAATATCAGCAGAGGAAAAGGTTTCTTATTCCCAGACTTGAACATGGCACTTATACAAAGGTGTCTCTCTGCTGCAACAGGAAAAAGCTGTGAAAGACAGGTCATTTGAGATCTCCTGGGGTCCTGAGATTAACTCACCTATCAGACGCTCAGCTGATGGAAAAGCAAGTGTTCATCCTTTCCAAAGTCTTTTTACAATAGCTGTGCAGAAGAAAGAAATCGTAAAAATCAGTCTTAGCTGGAAATTACCTTTGCTTTAACTCAGGATCAACTATTACCTTCTTCAAAACACTGAACAGACATTACCAGGATACTTTATTTTTACAGACTTTTAAGGTATGGTGTCAGAAGTCTACTTTCCATCAGCATCTGACCGGCACTGGCAGAACATTTTAAATGCTGTTGTACAGTAATCACTAGATGAGGAGCCTTGCCAGGTTTCACTCGATATTAATTTGGCTCTTCCATAGGAGCCTCAGAAACCCTCTGGTCTCCGTGACTGTTCAGTTGACTACAGGAAAAACTCCTGCTCTGCAATCTTATTTGGGTCCTTCAGTCAGTATTGAATGTTTTGCCAGTGACAGCAGTAAGTGGTAGCTATCGAGAGACGGGCAGGTAAGAAGTACCCCTTCCTTTGAAGAATCTCGGATGTATTGGTAGAGAGACATTCAGGGAGAGGGAAAACATCCTACGTGCTACCTTGACTCATCCTATCACTTCCTGCCCCTTCAGTGGCTCGCTGGTGGCCATGTCCTCTTTGCATGCCCTAAACATCTCTGATAACTCTGCATCTCGCCCTATGTGTCTCTCTAGAGAGGGTCCCTTGGGACTGTAATATAGATTTTGCACCACCAGGACACTTCAGCTCTGGCTTAGATACAGTGCAGGCATGCCAAGGGCCAGGGCCTGAGCCACCTTATGAGGTGGCATGGTCTGTCTGCAGCTTCACTGCAGGCAGCAGAACGTGGGTTTTGTTAAGGCTGTGCTCAGGGTGGTGTTCAGGAGGCATATCCTGGAGAAAGACAGCTAGAAATGTGCGCACAGTGCAGCATCGTGGGCATTTCATAGCACTAGAAGGCAACACAAGCAGGACATCACGCTCTGGGGCATTGAGCTGCTCTGCTGTGGGTGCAACACAGTGAAATTAATGCATCCAAACATCCTATCAAATCTGACAGCACAGATGCTTGGTTATCCCCCCAGTTCACCTTTGGCAGTGTGTTTATCTCAGCCAGTACGGCTATTTCAGCAATCAGGCAACGGCAAGAGTTTTTATGGAGTCTGTCCACACAAAGCCAGGAAAATGGGAGGTCTGCTCTAAAGGGATTAGGAAGGATCCCTGCTTAATTAGCCTAAGAGGGCTGATCTTGAAGATGATTTCTTAGAGCAAAAAAGGCTACTAAAGGATCTTTGGGTTGGTCAATTACTGCACATATCAGGTGATGTGACAGCACCAGTTAAGGCTTTTGACCCACAAGAAATCCAGTAGCAGAGATATCTGGAATCACACTGACACAGAGCTGGTCAGGAGGAAACAAAGGCAATATCACCCTCACAGAGTGGCAGAGCAACAACCCCTGAAATCACAGGGGCCCAACTAGCCCAGCTTACCTGGAAACATCCTCAGCAGTGTGTATACTGGGCAGAACAAGTATTCAGCATGCTCCGGTTGTGCAGTTCCTGACCAAAACCTTGGTGAGAAAGATAGCTTCCCACCCTTCCTCTGCAACAGACAGAACCTAAAGGTTGTTTTTAAAGGAAAATGCAGGTTTAGGAGCAATTACATGATCAGCCAAAGTAGCTGTGCGTTTCTAAGCATCCTGAGTCCCAGCTGTGGTCTGCAGGGAAGCTTTGCTAAAGGTGACTCCAGCAGCTGCTGCAGTGCTAACCCAGCTTTCTCAGTGCTCACAGCACATACCGCTGGAGCATGCTGCTGCTCATCACCAAGCATGCAGCATACAATGCGGCAGACACTGTCCATTCAAGCACTTCCTTACAGGAAGACTTGCATGGTTAGAGAAATGAACATCCTTTTTTTCTTGAACTTTTCTTATTATCACCATCGAGCCCAGTGATAACCTGCTTCCATCACCTATCTATACTTTATCAGAGACCTTTAGAGATTATTTTAACATTGCCATCCCAACCCAGGGAGCAGGCAGAGCCCTCCTCCAGCCCCAAGTGTCCCCTTTTCCCTCCTTTTTATTTGCATTTATCAGTTTTTGGATACATAAAAATAGCAGCTGAAACCTTTGTGTTGTTGTTGGAGTTACTGAAATGAGAAAACCTGAATTGGGCTTGTATTGTTTTCTGGCTGGTTTGCTTGGGTTTCACTGTTTGGCACTGTTTGTTTGTTTGCTTGTTTAAACTTTCTAGACAAACATGCTAAAATCTGGAACAACTGTACAATTTTAATGAGCAGGCAGCATTACAAACTTTCCAAAAGTGTGGTCTTGATAATTTCTTGGAAAACTTTGCCATTTACAGGCAAGCAAGCCAGGTTTATCATTTTAGTCTTACATAGGTCTGTTTGTTTCTGAGTCAGAACATCTGAGAGCAGAGGATAAGTGGCTTCTGCCATAAACTATTGATTCGGGAACACAGAGCGGCTGATACTCGCAAAGCCAAGACAAGATGTGAAGAAAAAAAAAAAAAAAGAAAGGTGGAAGAATGTCCCATCCTACATGAAACACGTCGTTCATCTTTTTTCTACATGGAAAATAACACATGAGAACAGGACGCTCACCCAATGGCAAAGGGCGAAGAGCCATGTACCTTGATGAGCAGGAAACCCTCCCTGTCACTATCCTTCCTCCATAGTGACAAACATCAAGTTTTTACCAGTGTATGTTTCTGGACAAACCAAGGAGCTCTGAATCCAGAGCTGCTTTGTCCTGATGGGGAGAAAACAACGATTATTACTCTTCAGATTTCTTGTAACCATGAACAGTGACCCAGAAAATGAGTGATTTGCTTTAGATCTGAAGCAGAGATGAGAGCCCCCTCCTCACTGTCATCTTATATAGCTTTCCTTCAGCTGCATGCTGTCCTTCTGGATTAAGGATGTCTACCTGATGGGGTAACAGTCACTTTAAATACAGAGATTAGGGATTATCTCAGTAAACTATCATGCATTTTACACAGAGCATGAAAAGGGGAACCAGTAGACAATATGCTGTAAATGCATATCTACACTTCATGGTCTCTGACTGAGTAAGCACGGTCCCAGAAATAACCACGAATACCACTTTCATCAAGAAAAGAGTGCTTGAGTTCACTGAATAAAGAGGTGCCAACTCTTACAAAGACTCCTGGAAAGCCCTGAATCTTCTCAGGCAAATCTTTACCAGAAAAAATAGAACTAGAAGAGCTTTTTGTTATCTGCCTCCATCTTCAAACCCAAAGCTAAATATGAAATCAGTACTGCCTCTGACTCACTTTCAGGGTTGCCTTCTCCAAAACAAATTTACAATAGAGTCATACATGAAAAATATAAACTATTTAAAAAGCAGTTAGAGAAATATACAAGTCTGGAAAGCATACTACCCTGTTACAGTAGCATCAGATACAGCCCTTGAGGCTTCATAGAGAATTTGAGAAGTGCCTTAATTCATATTGCATCAAGAGTCCTCATCCATTTACTGCCTATCAATAGGATGCTTACATGTCATCTGTTTTGCTTTGCAGAATCCAGTCTTCTTTGGATTAATCAATTATTCATGTTCCTGTAATTAAAATCTCAGCAAATACTCTAAAGGTTAACTTATTATTGCCTTACTTAAAGATGGAAAGATTTCAAAGTAAAATTATGCTAACACTTTTGGAAAGCTTTTCTTGTGTCACTGTGTCGGACATGAGCCATCAGGCAGGTTACAGACATCCGCCTCCAATTCTGCTCCTAGGTGACTTACCGTCAGCAAAGTCTCTTTCTATTTCTTGAAAAAGATACATTAAGATCTAAGGTTGGAAATCCTCCCTGCTGAACAGTCTCATCCTACTCTTTCCTACTGTGTCTCAGCTCCTACACAGCATGTAAATAAATATGTATATATGCACAAGGGCTGTGCCTTGAACCCAATAGTTACCATATATGAACTATGAAGGGCTAAGAGCATATCCAGTGGCAACTGAAGAGTTTGAATGCAGATTTCCATCCCTCTTCATACAGGATAAACCATTTTCCAGAGGCTTAGAACT
The DNA here is from genome assembly GCF_963264785.1 of Psittacula echo. Taxonomy (NCBI): domain Eukaryota; kingdom Metazoa; phylum Chordata; class Aves; order Psittaciformes; family Psittacidae; genus Psittacula; species Psittacula echo. The sequence goes on from NC_137736.1 coordinate 72,994,133, forward strand.
TGGCCAAGTTGAGACCTACGTCTTGAGCTAATGGCTTTATAAGACAATTTCTCCGTGGTTCAAACCAGAAAGGTGCCAGGTCTTAACAGACTGTTTTCAAGGATTTAGCACATGCAGGTTGATGCATCTGCCTTTGTTTTACCCTTAGAAACAGCTGACCCATTAAAAAAAGAAGAGAACAAACAACCCACTCCCAAATCCGGGACAAATAGATCACCCTGAGAACACTGGAGCTCTACTAGGTAGTTTGGAAAGCAATAAAAAACCCACCTTGTCTCATGTTGGAAAGTGCCTGGCACCTTTATTTACTTTGATTATCTATTCCATCTGCAAGAACAGAGGATGAATAGTAAAGAGAAGACTATGTAATAACCAAAAGAGCTATAATGTAGAGCATATACTCAGCTGTAGGATGAAAGCACGCTTTGTATTTCTAAACTGTGTTGTACAACTGGAAAGCCAAGGTGCCATGTCCCACATATTTGGGGATGGCATCTCCTGGTTATTAAACCGTACAAGGATTCTAAATGAAGAAGAAAAAAAAAAAAAAAATCAAAGTACTCAGAACCTTTCACTTCAACATCTCCGGAAACATCTTTGTACTTCTTTCAACTAAAAGAAATGCCTTGTAGAAGGCTACTCATGACATCCGGTTCTCTGACGTACTAACTTTAGCTGATAACTGTATTCCTACTCAAAAAAGCTTGATCTTGGTCTGAGATAAATGCTGTATTTCTCCCATCCAACACATCTACCTACATGTTTTTCTTCAACAATCTTTTAGTTTAATACTTTCACCCCTTTACCCAGATTCATCCATATTCCCCTTCACTCCTGCAAGCTGACCACCTCACTTTTCCATTCTTCAGTGAGATTCCTATGTGCCTGGCTGACCTTGCAACCCCTAATAAAACAAGCAGACAGGTATGTTATCCTGTTGTCTGCATATGTGGTCACTGCACCGTGAAGAGTTTGAAATAAATTCTCAGTGCTCCCTAAACTATTTAATATTCCAGTCAAGTCAAAATGTGTGTGCTTGAAAGTATACAGAAAAAAACTCAGTTCCAGCAGAGTGGGATGAAGATTTGCTGTTAGCAATTCCAGTACTGTGTGGTGCCTGGTTCACAGCAACATGGCTTTTCCTTCCACCCACTTGCAATCCATCCTCTAAATGCAACCCACTCTCTGAACGTCGCTTGGTGTGGGCTCTGCCTGCTCTGTGCATCGAACAAAGCTTCCAGTCCCTGCTTCCAAGCTGGGTTGGTTTTGCTGGGCAAATAGGCACAAAATCTAGTAAATCTTGCACAGATGCAACTCTGAATACAGTTACGTAGCCCAGCCATTGAGGTTGTGCTTTTATGGTCACTTTTCAAGTAGAAGTGCCATTTGAAAATATTAAAAGACCACATTATGAGTGTAATTGTAAGAGCAGAGTCAAAACAATGAAGACATTTTAAATGTTACATTAACTCGGTACTTTTCACCTCCAATGTGAGAGGGTAAGGAAAATGTGTTGACCATCAGACAAAGCCCAAGTAACAACAGAGTCAAACTCCAGATATATTTACACAGGCATTAACTGACCTCCCTATGAAGAAAGATGAGAAACCTGCAGCTCAGAACATCTGCAAATTCTGTGACAGATAAACAGAAAAGGTCTGTCTGTGGATTTTATGGCAAAACAGTAATAATGTATAAGATGTATCTACATGCCTTTTTTTATAAAGCTTTCTCAGGAATTTTACGAGTTTCCTTTTGTTTCCTACAAAAGGGGGGGGGGAGGGGGAGGTGACACACGACAGAAAGCTTTTATTAAGAGTACAATATTCAAAGTTTTCTAGTTGTTATTTGAAAACAGAATGTCCCACACTGACAGTTTGGGGTTTTTTGAACTGTTCCAAAGCAGCCCAGTGAATTCCTGTTGTCCCTGTACAGGGATCTTCTCAGGCAAAACAAAAGGCTATTACTAAGTTAATAGGACTGCAAGAACTCATCAGCACAAGTTTCCCCGGAACTGGTTTACAGAATGAATGGACGAATCAAAACCATAAAATTACCAGGATGTGTCAGCCTTCTACATTATCCATAGAACTAGGAGCTTTTAAGATGTGCCAGCCTCAGGCTTCTTGTTCCTTATGGCATGTGTGACATGAAAACAAGGGACTACCAAGCAACTATCATTACTGAAAACAGGGTATTTTAGAGATACTGGCATGACTAAAATGTAACTGCTGATCAGTGCCAATTAGCAAGAATAATCCTGTTAGCATTAGCTCAACTGTTCATTTGTAAATCCCTGCAACCCTAATTGTATTTGAAGTTCTTTCTAACACTAACTCCTTTTGTATGGTGCTGAAAGCCTGCAAAACACTCATCAACTGAACAGCTGATAGAACAAGAAATCCTGTTTTTAACCCTTTCCAAACTCAACCTTATAAAAGTAGTTCTGCATATTAACTATATGCATATACTAAATTCGTACATCATTTTATTACACTCTACAATAAGCACTATTCTCTTGCCATATCTTATCCCTCTAAGAAAAGTAACCAACCAAAAATAACCCTTTGCTATGGTTCTTTATCAAGCTTATACCTTAAATCACAACATGTATTCACCCATGAAAAATAAAGAGTGTTTGATTTTAATATATTGTTTAATTTGTACAAGAGCATTTTGGCAAAAAATCATGGCTGAACTGCAAATAGATGACAGTGCTGTCTGAATTCACTGGGTAGCCCTCATCAGCTTTGGATGAGCTTTTTGATCAAATCAAAATGGAAAATACAAGAAAGATGCAAAGGAGATTTCATTAAATAAATTTATTTGTTAAAATAATTTAACTCCAAATACAACTGCTGAGTTTGCATTGAGTTCTATGTACAATTCTTGTTTTATCTGAAACATCAAGGTTTAAACAACTGACATTGTTACAAAACAAACTGTTGCCCCATTTTAAGTTGCCAGTTGTATTAGAGCTCAACAATTAACTGTGAAATACATTAATTCACCCCTAGGAAACTCCAAATCAACAGCGTTAAGCCTGATTCCAGAACCCACTTCAGTCTTCCTTCAAACCCTGATCAAGAATTAACAGATGCACAACAATGCAGATAAAAGCCTCCTGCAGTTGTCAAACATTTGCTTTTGTTGTGGAGTTTCATAATTAAAGCCTAACCAGTGCTCTGACAGCACACTGGTAAAAAAAAAAATAAAATAATAAAAGTAAATAAAAACCAAACATGCACAAAACCCCCCAACCAAATGGCTGACATCTTTAGGCAACATCCTATACAGGAAAGCAAATACCAGTAGTTTTCCCACAGAAACGCAATGGCAACTGTAGCACTGGGATTAGGGAGAGGCTAGAACCAGAAGAGAAAATGTCACCAAAATTTTTCTTGATGCTCTGACGGGGAGGTGGGGGGACAGACACAACAGGAAAAAAACAAAACCAAACAAAACCCAATGCAATGATGTTTTATACTCTTGATCTGATTCTGGTTTGTTCGCTTTGACTAGTTTTTGTGTATTTTTAAGGGAAAGAGGAAACAGTTGCTCTCACTATCATAGCTTCAAAGAATAAAATTTGCAACTTTAAAAAAAAAAACAAAACAAACCAACCCAACAAAACTGCAGAAATGCTGTCTTTGTAGAAAAGTAGAAGAACAGCCAAAGGAAAAGTGGGTCTTTGGAACAAATCATAATATTTTTAAGGCATGTTATAAGAAACTTTCAAATACTAGAATTGGTAATCCTATCAGGGTACAAACGACACTATGACCCAAGACCAATGTCTCCTGCAGGGTGGCCACGCAGCGGCTGCATGGTTCCCTCACCTCCCTTCCTGCTACCCCTGTCATTTGAAAAATCTCTGTTGAGTGCAACTGTCATTGATTCAAGCTCCACTATCTTCACATTAGTGGAAATACAAATAGTGCATAACTACTTCCTCAGAACTATACAGTGAAAAACAACACTTACACTTCCCCCCCGCCATGCTGTGTGGTAGCTTACATACAGCCGATGTTTTTGGAAATGTAAGAGCATAATGAGGGAACAAGACTGGGAGATATTTTCATTAACATTTCTGTTAAAAATTCAGTGTGCATTTTCCCCTATATTAAAAGCCCATCTGTTTTATATTATGAACTTCATGTTAGGCTGCTCATATTGTACTTCATGCCATTTCATTGGTTGATGAACAATTTGTGAGGTAAGATTTTAATATCTCTGTAAATAACATTGCATAACATGTACTTCCAACTCAGTTTCAAATTTAGGTTTGGTAGGGGTTTGTTTTGGTTTTTTTGAGCACTTATGCAGTGATCTCACACTGACAAGCTGTTTTACAGAGAGGTTGCTCTGCTCAATAAACCCTTTCCCAATCTAGATACTATGAAAATTGAAATATCATTAATTCAACATCTCGCATCTTGCTTAAGCATGGTGGCTCACACAATGGGTGGGCAGGGGGGTAAGAGAACATTCATACCATCTAGTTTAGGCATATAAGTTGTGTGAGTTGGAGGACCAAAGTTAAAAGCCTAAGTTTGCTATATTGTCAATGGAAAGAGGTAGGTGCCTCTAGGAGGGCGATTCAGAGCACCCAAAATGGGCATTCAGATGCCAGAAATAAACGGTGTGCCTATCTCCCGAAGAGAACAAAGTACAGTAACAAAAGCTCTGCAAGGTAGATGGGAAACGGGCTACATTTATGTTCTAGTAAGGCTTAATGTTTTGCGACATCTAATGCCCTTCAATACATTGGTTATGGAAAGGTCTTGAAAGATTAAGGGCAGAGATGGCCAGTTCTCTTCCATGAATATGATTTCCTTTAGTTACCATCCACTGAACTATAATTCAAAACGTTAAGGATATTTATGTATGAAAAACTGCAAAGCGCTTTGTACTCAAGTTTCCTTTGTAGCAGATGAGAGCGTTTTAGGAAGTTCTGCAGATGGAGGCAAAACTCTCGAATCTAACTCCAATTACAGCATTTCTAAGGGCCATATACACACACACATACACACTCAACACACACACACACCCCAGCACCCCTGTTTTCACTCATTTAAACACAAGGAACTACACTGTTACTGCACAAGATTGAAAAACTAATAAACGCATGGTGTTATTTAGACTACAGGCTCAGTGACTCTGTATTTTTATGGCCAATTTTACCCATAAAAGAACCAGCTCAAGACAATCTCTCCAGCATTTAAAATCTAAACATTGTGATTGAAAACATTTCTATACTTTGATTGTAAGACTTCGGAATAGGTATTTCTGTGCCATTAGTCATGCAAATGATAAATACTTCACTGCTATGAAACTAGCAAGTCAGAGCTCGAGCATCCTTTCAAAATAAAATATTTGCTCCCACCACTTAACACACCAATAATTGGGGCAACCTTTGAATTGTGTGTCAGGCAATTAAAGAGCCATTTCCACACTCACCTAAGGAATCACAACTGTAACTATTTCACCTCTGAACCGAATGTTTTCATATGGTTATTCAATTTAAGTTTTCATCCTTAAAGCTATCAAATAGCAAACTTGATTTTCAAAGCTTAGTTGGGGATCATACCAGAGAACGTAGCCCTTGAAGGCAAGAAAAACTGTTATCTTTCAAACTTAAAAATGCAGGATGTTCATACTGTCCCACGAGGTTTCTGCAGAAGGGAACATATGGATGCAACATGGCTTAATTTTCCTTACAAGATGGTACTAGTTATTCTATTAAAGTGTTCCTTGTTAGTAAGGCTCAGCAATTTTTTTTCATCACAGTTGCTTCCTCCTGGTTCAGTAAAGTGATAAATAAAGATGCTTCCTGCTTTGTAAACAGAGGGTTTGTTTGGCTTTTTGAAGACCAAACCCTGAAGTGATCCTCCATTTTCGAGCAGCAAAATGAAAGACTCAAAACATTCCAATGCCAGACTGTTTCTTCACCCATCATTTGTTTTCGGATCTTGCCTCTCATTTCACACACTGATTCAATGTTTTCTATTTCAAGATGTGGGATAAAGTGTAGAAATAATAGCATTGATTTTGAAAAAAATCCAAACTATATAGGTCTCTGGTAGCCTCTTAACACTGTCAGAAGTTCTGGTGAAATCAACGTATTTGACTGAACAAACTTGGCCACAAGTGACAGCGCACGTCCTGAAGCACGGTGATGAGACGCTGAAAGACTTGGCTCTCCTTTCACGCTCATACTAGTTGGGAACGGTCTTCAGAGATATTCTCTTCATTGCTTTTGTTCCAAAAGTTTTCCAGCTTCTTCAAAAAATAGCTGCTGTCTGACATGGCAACACATGTACTTTTGACTGGAATGACCCTGTAGATCAACTGGCTGTGCCATAAAATTGCAGGTGCTCAAAGGGAAAAACGGGTGAGATGTGGTCATCTAACGCAATTATATTCAGAGTCAGTGATTGACTTCCAATGCTCAGCTCTGAGTTAATGTTGCTACTCCACTACAGATGTATTTCAAGTGACCCACAAACCAGGAAGTGAAGTAGACAGTTTTACCACCTTACAAAAGTTCTGCAAATTAAGTCCAGGTTAGGTCATTTTTAATGCTATTGTATATTGCATGCAGAACAGCATGGATCATCTTTGTCTGGCTGCGCTGCATAGTTCATTTGTCTAACAATTTCCGCAAAGAGCTCATCCACCATTGTTTTACTTTTAGCAGAGGTCTCCATAAAGGGGCAGCCCCATTCTTCAGCTAAGGCTCTGCCTTCACTCAATGATACTTCTCTCTCACTTTCCAGGTCCACTTTATTACCAACCAGAATTACTGGCACCTTCTCATACCTAGAGTTTAAAAACAAGAACACAAGAACAACAGCAATAATTATATTTTTTAAATGGCAATATTTTAAATGTAAACATCTATTTGCAAATAGTACAGACCCAACAGGAAAGAGACATTTGGATAATCTGAAAATTTTACGTTGAAAACATACTTTGTATATGTAACAGTCTAGCAATCTGTGCACATCTCTTTTTCCCCCCAGAGATTTCTTAAAGTTCTAGGCAATACTCCCTCCTCCAGTAAAAGTTTTCTTCCCTAACAGAAAATCTGCCAGGAATGCTTCCCCACTACAAAATCCAAGGAATCTAGCAATATTTTCTATGTTTGCAACCTCAGGGTCTAAGAACAAGATGGATGTCCAGCTCTCCCTTTAACATTACATCCTCCTCCCTGAACAGGTATCATGCTCTATTTCCTGCTTGTGATAAGGATGCACCACTGTCCCTTTCAAGGGTAATTTGTTTAATATATTTGGAACTTGCAGATTAGCAACAAAAGGGAAAAAACCAAAGGGCCAGTAAATTAATTTGAAATCTCAGGAAATGTAGCCCGCTTCCAAGTACTGTATATACGAGAGCATTGGTTTATAAAAATATGTATTAGCTAATACGGAACACACAATTGACCCTAGTTGATACAGAATACACAACTGTCCACTGCAGCATTCGCATCATTATGCCAGTTAAACAATCTGGAGGGAAAGAAAAAGTTCCAGGCAATATTATCACAGTTCTTCATAATCAACTTGGCAGCACAGTAGATCATATAAGCTATGAGATAATTTATTACTTTACACCTCCTTGTGAGGGGATCCTTGCCAAATTTTTTTGAAGTTAAAATGCCTGCCTTCCTTTCCCCCCACCCCGTCCTAACAAGCATAAACCCTGCTTCATACATTGAACTAAGTAAGTGTTCAGTCAGGTTTTAAATTTACATATTTGCCATAGCAAAGAAGAAAACACTGGGCCCATTTCCAAAACACTCTTACACGGGTTTTCTCACAAAAACAAGAAGGACTGAGAAAAAAACTGATTATGGCTTTTAGCACTTAAACTAAACCAAGATTTAAGAGAAACAAGATGGTTCACTCTCCATTTAAACCTGATTTTCTCCTTCATATTAGCTTAGTAGTACTGCTTTGAGTCAAATCGGTTAAGACAGAGCTGTGGACAGACAACAGTCACGGCTGACAACTGCAGCAGCTGGAGATGTCACTGTCCTTAAGCCTTCATTACTCCTTCACCCCTACACCCACCCTCCCCGACTTCCAGGCAGGGCAGCAGAGCAGAGCTGGTGCATGTGCCTCAGCTGGTTGAAGGAAACATCCAGCAGCTTGCCACAGCCTACCAGCCATGATCAAACTCAGCTGTTGAGTTTCCCTGCACTGGAACAGAGAACCTACATGTTCCTGCCTGCTCCTGTGCAAGCAGAGTGGGCTCCCACAGAGTCAGAAAGGATAAAAGGGCAGTAACTTCTCAAACTACCTCAGCAACTCTTACACTACCACAGCAGTATAAAAAGTTGGTCCAACCATGTCATAAGATGCAGCTGAAATTTTATGTATCTTTGATAACTATGAGAATGTCATTTAATCCAAGGTCCAGGGCTGTGGTCAATAATTGTAGAGAATTCCCCTCTCTCTCACTATTTATCCTATCCTTGTTTACCATCTAAAGAGACACAATACATTTCTTACTCTGTGGATACACGGTATTTAGCACAATGATTCCTCTGGAACTCTTGCAAGAGCTAAGCTGCCATTAAGTACTAAAATACACAAGCATCTTGAAGTCTGTCCTCCCATGTTTCAACACATGATAGCATAGTTTTTAATTACATAAGATGGATGGCATTCAAGAGATAAGACAGCAATTCAATATTTCTTTTTATCTTTGCTGTTCAGATGCATGGCTCCTATTGTATTTGCTGTACAGCATTAAAAAACCTTCAATGAAAGTGCAGTCAGGTACACCTTCACTGCATCAAGTTAGGAAAGCTAAAGCCCTGGTAGAATTAAATCCAGCCAAGGACATCAAGGGCAACAAGAAAAACTTCTACAGGCGCATCAGTGATAAAAGCAAGATAAAGGGAAACTGTGGGTCCTCTCTGGAGGGAAGCGGGACATCTGGTTAACTGGGATATGGAGAAGGCTGAGGTACTCAGTGACTTTTTTGCCTTGGTCTTCACCAGCAAGTGCTCCTTCAGTCGTAATGCCTAATCCACAGAAAGAAAGACAAGGACTGGAAGAATGAGCTACCCACTGTAGGATAAGATCAGGTTTGAGAACATCTAAGGAACCAGAAGTTCATGGCACCTGATGAGATGCATCTGCAGGTCCTGAGGGAACTGGTGGATGAAGTAGCTTAGCTGCTATCCATCCTATTTGAGAAGAGATGGCAGTCCAGTGAAGTTCCCACTGACTGGAAAAGGGGAAACATAAAGGGGGGAATTCACACTTGTTGCAGATTTATAGCTAGTTCCACTGAAATATTCAGGTGCTTACAAAGGTTTAGGAGCCCTAGAAAAGCTGAACAACTAAATGTCAGAAGATATTATGAGTACTCAGTAGCTGGGAAATGGAGCTGTTAAAACAGTGAAGTTTCATACAGCAGAACAAAAAGAAGAACTGATGAGGAAAGATGTGAAAAGTCTTATTTAATTTATTTGCACAGGACCACCTAGGAACTGATAGGTAGAGCAGATAGAAGTATTTTTCTGTATTACATTTTCTTGCTTTCAACTCTTACATTTACCTTATTCACTAACTTGATCACCTAAAATGAGATGAGAATCCTACAGTCAATAGCCCTATTCACCTTACAACCCAGATTTGTCCAATAACTACTTCACAACACCAAATTTTGTAAGAAAATGTTTCTGCAAAACTTTCATGACGTCATCTTATCAAATATCTGATATTTTGATTAATTTCCAGCCTATCAAGGTCCCGCTGAATGGCAGTTGAGTAATCAACTTCACATAAAAACCACTTTTTATACATGTATATTGTGTGTGACAAATATTTTAGATTTTAATATGAAAGTATATCTACTTATGCTGGCATAACATGCATATAATATGCACAGAAACTGTCTATAATATATACACACACATATACACAGTCATGCATTTTGTCTTTCTATATAGAAAAGTCAGTATCCATTATCCAGAATACTGGAGGTTGGAATACGGCAAACAATGGGAAAGCAGTCCACGGGTACTGAGCAGAAGACTGGCTTCAGTACAGGCGTATGAGCTCCAGCTCAGTATCAGTCCTGACAGACCCAAGCGAGTAGTGGAGAGCCAGACCATGCATCTGTGTACTGTATTCTCCAGATACCAAGATGATGATGCATTGACCACATGTTGAAGAGTGCCATACGTGAACTAAAAAGTCTTCACACAAACTATATGGTTACATGTAGTGGCTCCAGCCCCTGCTTGTCTTCTTCATTCAGAACCCTCAAGGATCTCCCACACTGGACTTCCTAGCTTTTGAGTTCTGGTAATACACTGTGGAAACCCTAGCTTTCAACTAAATCAAACTGTACAAGTTCTGACATCCAAGCTGGCTCTCTACCCTTTACCTCCCAACACCGCCAGAAACTCTTGCTTCAGTTGGTATCGTGGGCAAATTTATCTCTGATGAGTACAAGAGAGATCCCTGGCTCAACATGCTCCCTACCACACTTGCTGATCTTGCTGGAGGCAACTTTTGCCTGCTGCTGGAGGCTGGCTCCACTTGCTCTTCACAGAGCTTTGGATTGGCCAGATGCTGGCACACCCACCGCTGAGGTAGTGTGCAGCAGCACAGGCCCACAGTGGGAAAGAGTGATTTCTCAGATGTGGAATTAGAAGATTCTAATGAAATCTGAAGGGTAGAAGAATATCTCTTCCTCACAGGCGTTTCACCCTGTTGAGTTTCAGTGGCCCAAGAAGAAAATAACTTCTTTACAAAGGAAAAGAAGCCATCTTGCAATGCCCTATCAGCAGTACAAAACCCTTCCACACAACCACAAGAAAATCAAATCCAGGAATTCACAAGTCCCTCCGAAAGCTTCAAGTAGGATCTAACCTGCACACAAATACTTTTAGCAGACCAAAAGAGAATAAGACCACACCACCTATACTAAAGTCCTGAAAAGCCAGATTGCTGCTGCTATCAGAACATGTGAGAGGGCAGCTCAACCTTATGTGGGAGATGGGCAGAGGTCTTGCCTTTGAGTGCAGTCCATCTTCCCCTGCCTCACCCTTTAGCACTGGAGAAGTGGCACAGCTCTGCTCCTTGTTCCTGGAGCACGAAAATCCAATTTGCTCAGTACTGCTGAAAAGCTTTGAGCAGCACTGATCATTCCTAATGAAAAGCATGAGGGCCACCTGAAAATAGGAACTGCTGTTTCATCTGTATCATTGCAGCACGGGATGTATTCTAGGGCAAGCATCATAGAGCCTGTAAGAAATATACTCAAATGCAGTACAGGAGGGCTTGACTTTTCAAGACCTTGTCAGGAACAAATTTTTGTTAGACCAATTGCACATGTTTGCAGAACGCATTTAAAGAACAAGGACTTCACCCTGTTTCAACAATCTCACTATCTTAAGCTCCAATATGACAGAGAGCAGTGGCAATTCCTGAAGAGATAACACAACTGCAGTCACTTATAGCCCCATGAAAGACACAGGTGCAGAGTCAAATACCATTATACCTAGGATATCACTGCTGGCAAGATACACTTATTTCTCTATAAAAAATAAGCAGCACGTATTTTGCAGTCCCAGATAACTATTTAGTGCTAAGAACCACCCTGTTATCCACCTTTAATGAGCTTTTGGGACCATCAGACCACAGCAAAAACCTCAGTTTTCCCAAGGATGGACATCATAGCCACACAAAATCAATAAATACACACACTTTAAATGTTTTACGTGGCCCAGCTATGCATGACTGACCACACAGCGACAGCTGATATATTTTACCTTACATCACACAGCACATACATCACCCACATTTCTGTTTAGATTAATAGGTATACCTTGAATAACAGCTTAAAACATTTAGAAAGCCTCAAGATGAATGGTATGTAAATGACTTTCAGAGATTTAGTTTTTTTACCTCCCATTTTTTCCTACCTCCAATCTTATTCAGAGAAAGAAAAATATGGGCAGTACCTGACATCACATTGAATCTCTTTTACAAGGTACTTTTCAGATTTCTGGTTGTAGCAGTCATTGGATAAAGATAAAAACAAAGATGATGTGCAGTGAAAATATAATAAAAATGAAGAATAAGAGAGTAAGAATTAAAAACATTATGTACACCAATGCTAATAAACTGATTTGATTCACTTACCCAGCACCCCTAAACTGGAGGAAGAAAAGTGAGCCAAACCAGTACAAGAGAAGACCTTAAAACTTTAAATGGGTTCCTGCTTTCTAACTTTACATTCTGTTAAATGTTTCATCTTTTCTAGGATTTTTGCCTGAGTTTCATATCAGAGGCAAATACGTCCAATCAAAATGCAGAAACTTTCTGTATAATAAAGACAAAAAAACCCCCCCGTATGTATTCTTAAAGACTATTTCTTATAACTACCCTCTGTCCTGAAGACATTTATGGAAAGACGCGTGATTTCTATCTTTACATGTTAAATACCAGGGACACTGAAATGCAAAGGTATCTACCCATGATAACTACGGCTAATCATCAAAATGGATCTCCAGTACTAAGCCACCTTTATCACCTTCTACTTCTTTCAAGTGTATTTCTGGCAATTTCATAGTATTTCAAAATGGAAAATGATTTACAGGATGAAGATATTACGGACAATGATGATGCAAATAATATCAGAAAGCCAGTAAAAATAATTATGCTTCATTTTAGACTTAGAAAAAATTGTGGTAAGAATCCTGCCAAAATACACAGTAAAAGAATTCTGGGCAATAAGAAATAAAGTATCAGAAATGGCAGTTAAATCAATTAGATTGCTTACAAATTCATACATAAATATTACTAAACATTTTGTAACATAACTGCAAACTTTGATTGTCTACAGTAAAATCTGTCATAATTTGAACTAGAAGTTTCCTCATCTAGAGAAAGAACATCTTCCAAGTTGTTCCATCAAGACTTATTCTTTTCACACAATTCTTTGGACATTTACTACAGAATCCTCAATAGTTAAAAACTCACATTGGCTTCAGAGGTTCCCTAGACACTTGGTGTTCACTAGCCTGATTCTGAGCTTCTCAAACACCAGGATGAGAGGAAGCAAGATCACAGAATTGTCAAGGGGAAAACAATCTTAACCCTTTGTTGAAAGCTTCAAATTCTTGAACCAAAGTAGCAGGAAAAATATAAACATACTTCTAAAGCAATTTCTACCTCAACAAATTCAGCCACAGAAGACATTTCACTATCTCCAAACTCAGGTACTTTGTATTTTGGTTGCTTTAAATATTTAAACATTGAGTTAAATCAACAGCAGGGGCTCAGTCTGCAGAGCTATATCTTTTTCCATGGAGTCCTGTAATGAAGATGCACCTATATCTCCATAAATGTATGGAATGAGATAGGTACACAAACCTAAAAATAAGTAGGTTTCTGCAAAGTTTGAGCACTTTGCTCTCTAATGAAAATTATTACAGCTTCTCAGGCAAATCCATACAGAACAGCTGTAAACCCCCATGATTCTGATGCAAACAAGTTCTTCCAGTTTATTAATTAATTGCATTTAATAATCAGTTTTGTAAGCTACATTGTGTAAGGATTTCATTACTTCAGCAACAACTCCCAAGTAAAAAAAAAAAAAAAAAAAAAAGTAGTCTTAAAATAATTTTTATAAATGAGAGGTTGCTAAAGAGCTTATTGGAAGTCCCACTGCAATTAGGTGGCTGAGTCATGAATTAGTTTGCTACGAAGAACAGTGCATAGCCTAACTGCATGACTAGGGATCTAACATTTTATTCTAGGCTTTGACATGAACTATAGCCTTTGGGAAACAAACTCTTCAGATGGACAGGCTGAGGTATATAAAGTCAGGATAAACGTACTTACTCATATGACAGCAAATTAAATAATAATTGTAAAACAACTTGAAGAATAATATTAGAGTAATAAATAACCACCACACCATATCGCTTTTCAGGAGGCTGCGGAAATTATCTCTGTCCTTGTACATGAAATTTTCTGGAAATAATCACCTCAAATAAAATACTTTAAAATCCTGTGGTTGTTACAGTCAGATTACACTTCCCAATTTGGTTTCAAGGTCTAGGAAAAGCCTCAGACAATGTCAATTCTGCTCAAATCATTTTGCAGGCTCACCCTTGGTGCTGTGCTCGTAAGAGATTAGAAGAAATAGTTCTCTTCCAAACAAAAGCCCCAGAAACAAGAATAACAAAACCCAAGGTAACAACGCACTATATATGTTTATTTCTCAACTGTTACTACAAGTACTTTCAACCAAAGCACTTAAACACATTCCTTCTAGGCAGCTTAGAGCCAGGACCTTCCAAAGGACAAGAATGGTGGATAGTACTCCCCAATATGCATACTGAAAGGCCATCTACTAAACCTACATTCCTTTGCTGCAACAGAGGCAACAGAAAGATGCATTTCATTTCTGTATGAAGGACACTAAAGAACTTCCTAAGTAATTTCCAATCACTTCAGAGAGAAACCCTTATCTGTAGAGAAACTTCCCCATCTAAGACCTCCGGGGAATTCAAATAACTATAAACTCCTTCCATGTGTTCAAACTGCTTCTGCAAGTCGATATAGCAAATATCTTCAGCTCTGCCACCATCTTGCATGATAAAACAGCAGAAACACCCACAAATTCAATAGCCTGCCAACATGCTGTATGGGAGAAGAGTTCAGTATTCACTAACCGGAGCTCCTAAAGAAAAATCTCTGATCATTAAGGGAGACCTTTTCTCATCAAGTTTGCAGAACTCCATGAATGTTTAATTCCATGGGACATGGTTTATCATCTCTCCTGTTAAGTAAAGCTTTGGCATAGGAAGTGCCAGGCAAACAGGACTTTGAGTGCTGGGGCTGACAACAAGGAGCCTACAATAGGAGTAACAGCAGTTCTCATCTACCAGCATTTCGGATGCTTAAAAGCCTTCACAAACAAGAGGTTAGCTTTCATCTTAAACAGGACACCTCTCCCTAGTATTTATCTACCATTAAAATTCATATCTAACACAGAAGTTTATTATCAAGTTTAAGTTTAGTATCTAAGCACCTACTTAATATCTACCTCTTAGCAGCACGCTTGCTTTCAGTACATCCAAACAATATTTTAATCCTTGAGTTCCCTCTCTATGCCAATCAAAATTCTTGTTTTATATAATCAAGCATTAACATCATCTTGCTACAACCCCAAACTGCTTATCTCATTTAGTAACTTACAAAACACTGGGATTTTCAAATAAACTATACCAAGGAACAGGAAATTCTTAAGAAGCAACAACTACACATTTCAATTTTATATAAAATGCAAGTGTTTTACCTGACGTTTTCCATCATGAGTAATTCTCTTGCTTCTAAAAGCAATATATACTCATATCTATACTCAGTTCACACTGAAAGAAGTCTTGCTGTCCAGAAAATTTGACAGATGTCAAGAAAACTATCAACAGATTATGAGGTACAGTAAAGGGTGCTGAAGTTCAAAGTTCTTGCTCAAGATTTCCAGACACTAAAGCTGAGCATCTAATTTTTAGAAAATTGCTGCTACTAACCGTAGGAATGGTTAAAAAATGGTTAACTGGTTAAAAAAAATGGTTAAAAACAGGCCTCATATTTAATTGAAAAAATTATTCTTAATGACCATATTAGTTTTCTGACCTTAAATATTTTAAGCCATATGCCATGCTAATATATTCATTTTTATTCCAATATAATGAGCATGTCAAGGTTTTCCGTACCTACCAAATGTACAACACATGGAAGACTCTAAAATTAGAGGCTACCATTTATCTTCTATTTGTAATTTAAAGTCTTAAAACCAGATAATTCTTTAAAATGACCATTTTTTTCAGACACAACCATTTATAATTAAACTTCATCTTCCGACACCTTGCAGAAAACACATTAACATCAGAGAGGAGTGCTGACATGCAATTTAAGAGATGTGGATTCAGTTCCATACCCTGTTACAGACTACCTGTGCAATTTCTAGCAAGTCCCTTGAACTCTGTACCTCTGTTCTCCATCTGAAGAAAACAAGTTGTCAGCTTTAGCTTCTGAAAGCCTATGGCATGTAAACACATCATCAGCAATAGAGGCAACCTGAACATCAAAAGATACATTAGCAGCTTTGCTTGGTCTTTAAGAGAAAAAAAACCTGCATTCTACTGCTATTCTTAGCAGTAGTCTATGCAGCACCACAAAACTTCAGGTTTTCTTTACAAGTCTTGAGAACAGACACATCAGGGTAGATTTTGCACCAACATCAAGCTTGCCAGCGGAAAGAATAAAGCTATTGGATTAGGTGTGCCTTGGACCAGCCGCAAGAACACCAGCTTAGTGGACAAAGCCAAGGTTGTTACCTCATTTCAACACCATTGGCTTGAGCAGAAACTGCAAGGGTTCACAATATCTTAAACGTATGCTGACATTGAGGGATTTCTCCTTGTTCTTGCTTCTCTGTCAGAACTTGTAAAAGATCAAAAAAACCTACCTATTCTGATGACGTGTGCAAATGCAATGAAAAATGCAGATATCTATTAAAAGCAATATAAGCCTCTTGTACATCATACAGCAAATCTATATGCAAACCTTTAGATGAATTACTATAATACTTTAAAATATACTGTAAACTTACTGCACAAGGAAGCACTGACAAAGATGGGGGAGGGGAAGGAAGGAGACCAAACAGATTTGTACCAATTCAGATATATCAGAGTTCATGCTTTGTAGCTGGGCTAAAGAAAAATCTTTGAGACAAAGATAAAATACAATACATGAAGCAGCATCCAGCCCTTCTATAAGGCACAGACTCTGGGAAGTAATTTATCAGGATAATGGTAGATCTAGTTTTTTTACAGATTTGGTCAGTGCTGATATCAAGAGCTCTAGTTTTTCCTTCTCCCTACAACTCTTCCCCTCGCCATTCTCCAGTCTATAATTAGGGCTGAGCACATACCGCAGTTTCCTCCACAACTACAGCACTGACAAGGTGTCTTTCCCACAACAATTCACATACAATTTACTCATTATTCAGATTTCTAATTTGTTCCAGACATTGAACCACAGAGTCACTGGGGCAGGAAGAGACCTTGGGAAGTCTCTAGTCCAATATGCTGTTCAGAGCAGGGTCAGCCAGGAGATCTCAGCCAGCTTGCTCAGGGCCATGTAGTCTTGAAAACCTCCAAAGACAGACCTTCTACAACCTCTTTGGAAATTTGCTTTAGTGTTTAGTTTAGCTTTGCTACGGAATTCAAAGCATACTGGCAGGTAATGGAGGAAGATGAGACAAGCAGATGACTGAGTTGCATAAGGCTTGTTTCCATAGAAAAAGGGCTGAGAAACAAATGCCAAAGCTATACAAATATTTATAGCCATTTATATAGAGGAACTGATAGTCATCCTTACAAGACTCAAGATAGGCATATATGCTAGAATTCTGAAAGCAAAGTGAATTAACCAGATTTTACAGAATTAACTAAAACTCAAGCAGAAGTTAATGAGAACTTCAATCTCTTTATCCTGTATCTTTAAACTATAGAAATTTTTTAGTGGATACACAAAGTAAAAACTTCGGCTAGCAAAAACACTCAAACACATATGCTTTTTAAAAGGGCCAGAAGGCTATAGTCCTATAATATATTATTATTTTACTCTTCAAAGTGAACATGTTCTTATATTCCTTTAAACAATTTATAATCACTGATAAAAATCCCACTGCAAAACCTAAACAATTCTAATAGGATTTTCTCTAGCTCATTAAAATTACACTTTTACAGTCTTCAAGAATAGGGCTAACAATTAATTCAAAACCTTCTTAGTAGCATCACCTGTTTCCAGAGGATTAGAGTTCAGTAAGGATCCTGTCATGCTGTCCAGTCAGAACCACGCAGAAAGCAACAGTTTCTCCTCCACATTAAGGTAAGAACTTTCTTACTCCGTGAAGTCAAAGCTGCTGACTTTCAGCACTACCCAGATCCAGCCTCTGAAAACATAGGCAAGCCTGGATCACAAAATTCACCTCTGAAAATTTGATTGCCGCCATCTGGTCTGCAGAATCAAGCATTACATATGCATATAATCTACATTTCCATAGTGGTTTTTAGTTAGTTACTTTTTAAAGAATTTGACCTTTCGCAATGAATCTAGCTTCAGGTCACTAAAATTCCAGGAAAAGTAAAATAAAAATAATGGCATTAAGAGATGAACAACCTGGCATAAATTTCTGCTCTTTCATCAGTCCCCAAGTAGAAGCTAAGTCAGGTAGATACCACAGTTTATATGATATTGCATAACCTGAAGAGAATTTGTGTGCCTAGTAGAAAGCAGACACTTCGTTGTTGCCCCAGTAACCAAAGGAGAATACAGCTTAATGTCCTTCAAGCTAATAAAAATATCCTACAATGCATATAAGAAAACTGCAAAAAATGCTCTGTTGAGACAGATTTTCCTCACAAGAGTATGATTAGGTTATTACTGTGGCGATTTTTAAGAAGATAGAAAATTTTACAGAAATTCTAAGCAAGTGGCCACACTGCTACAGTGAACCAGTTTAGGAGAAAATAGTACAAGTTATATAATTTTCTTTTACTTCAGAAGTAGCATTATGACTTCATGTCCTTCTGACTACAGTCAAGCCCTCTTACCAATACAAAACTTGTCACCAAGAAAGAAAAAACCAGACATGAATCTGAAGGCCTTGACTAGTTTCATTAGCAGATGCTCTGAAAGCCTCTTCACTCCTGCACAGTTTCTACCAGAACATTTGACTTTCAACTTTGGAAAGATAAACATTCTGCCATGACTTCAGAAAGATGGTGGCCCTTATCTTAGAGAATAATTTATCTAATTATCATAAGTCTGGTTTAAATAATTGGAATGCCTGAATAAACAGAGCACCAAGAAGGTTTTCTTTTCCACAGTTTTCAGAAGTGACCTCTATCTTTGACAATGCAACTTGTAACTCTAGCAATTTGATTCAAAAAGAGCACATCGACTAGGTTAAGTGAAACTGTTTCCATATCTAAAGATGAATATACAAAAATAAGAGCTTCCAAAATCATGTGGGGGTTTTGTTATTTGTTTTGGGTTTTTTTGTTAAGTTTTGGTTCAAATTCAAATATAAAATACTACCTCTATGTGATGGATATAAGGTATGACTTACTGATAAACTCTCCTCTATGTTGAGCATAGAATAGAATCATAGAATAGTCAGGGTTGGAAAGGACCTGAGGATCATCTAGTTCCAACCCCCCTGCCATGGGCAGGGACACCTCACACTAAACCATGTCACCCAAGGCTCTGTCCAACCTGGCCTTGAACACCACCACCGATGGAGCATTCACAACTTCCCTGGGCAACCCATTCCAGTGCCTCACCACCCTCTCAGTAAAGAATTTCTTCCTTAGATCCAATCTAAACTTCCCCTGTTTAAGTTTTAACCCATTACCCCTTGTCCTGTCACTACAGTCCCTGATGAATAGTCCATCCTCAGAATCACTGTAGGCCCCCTTCAGATACTGGAAGGCTGCTATGAGATCTCCACGCAGCCTTCTCTTCTCCAGGCTCAACAGCCCCAACTTTCTCAGCCTGTCTTCATACGGGAGGTGCTCCAGTCCTCTGATCATCCTCGTGGCCCTCCTCTGGACTTGTTCCAACAGTTCCATGTCCTTTCTATGTTGAGGACACCAGAACTGCACACAATACTCCAAGTGAGGTCTCACGAGAGCAGAGTAGAGAGGGGCAGGATCACCTCCTTCGACCTGCTGGTCACGCTCCTTTTGATGCAACCCAGGATACAGTTGGCTTTCTGGGCTGAAAAAACAGTTTTCTTAGGAACCTTTTTTCCCCCCATTCTTCCTGTAATAAGACATTTGCCAATTAAAGAAAAACAACAGCACATTACTTCATTCTAAATCAGCATCCAGAATATATTTGAAGACTTGAAACTAAGTTTTACCCATACTAGTATCCAGAACTTTCCTAGTAAAAACTTGTTTATAAAATGACATCAAATATAGAGTATGTAGCTCATAAAACAGTAAAATCTAAACATCTTATTCTTCCTTACATGTGTTTATATATGTCTCAAATCTAACATTTGAGTAACTCTTGAAATGAAGCCTGCTAGAATGAGGAAATCTGATATGAGGAAATCTAATCATCTCAGATGTTGAGCTATTTATATGTTAACTATTGTACAATTGTTAATTTCTTTGGGTCTAGTCTAGGATAAAAAAGCTTCCTTTCCCCAGAAGAGTTTTACTAACCTGTCTGACAGCCATTTTATTGTCTACAAAGATATTTTGTAGTATTCAGTCATCTTGAAGACCATTTTATCTTGCTAACCTTAACCCTATCTGCTATTAGGCCATGCCTGCACCAGCAAGGCTACCCTCTGGGACTCCATCACCACACAGCTACCTACACCACTGCATCTCTGGGATTTTAAGTCACCTGGCTGCTTTGGCCAATGTCAAAGCTGTGTCAGCAGTGGAGGGGGTGCACCAGGTCAGAGCCCAAGGCTCCTGGCTGTCAGCTTCCCTAGATCACTGGCACCTCTGTGGTCTGGCTGATGACCTGTGTCACCCAAAGAGATGGCTACTTAGCTGAACTGATGGAAAGGATGGGCTTTGCTAGCAGATTGAAAAAGCAATGAGTGCATGCATGTGAGAGAGGAAAGGAGAGAAAAAAAGAATGAAAACCTTCACAAAAGGCTATTTTACTTACTGTCATTATTTTTCATAAGGGGATAAAACAAGTAAGTCAGGCCAACCTAAATAATTTCTTCAAGATGTTGCAAATTCCCACATGGGCACCCATTTTAATATTGCTTAAATTAGGCAGGAAACAAATAATGTGGCTTCATATTGGTTTAACCAGACTTGTTCAGAAGGTAGCTTAGTGACAAAATTTTCATATGTGGACAAAGCCTATTTTAAATAGAAGATGACTGCAGAACCTTGTGAAATCCACATTTTGTTTTTCGTCCTGACCCCACAGGCTGGAAGACTGAAAAACTCCTCTGCACATATATGCATATATGTACATTTTAACTGTCTCTCAGTAAGCTTATTCTTAAAGTGGCAGCATTTAGGTAGGTAACAGTTTGATACCTTAGATGCTAAACTATCAAATACTTTATTCTGAGAAACAAACTACTACCACAATATTTAAATGTCTGTTTGACACGTTCCAGGTACAGAAAGGATGACAATTTGTATATTTAACCTTCAAAAGTGACAGTAATAATGGTAAGAAAATATTTGAGAAAGTTGGATTTCTTTTAAGAAAGAGCCTATATTTAAAGGTACCACATACCTTAGCGTCCATTATACCTTCTTCATTGAATCACTAATTGGTAACTAGAATTTCCTGAAATTGTCCACTAATTATTTTTTCCACATTAAGTTGTCCTATGCAGAAAGGCCATTTCAATTAATATGAAGGTGTGTGCGTGGGTGTGAAGCCCAGACTGTTCCCAGTCCTTTTAATCTAACCACATTTCTTGCTGACAGAAAGTCTTTCAAAAGGAAGGCGTTTTGATCATCTCTGGGAGAAGAATGTAGACTTCAATTACCAGTCCAATTATCCCAGCTAGGAAGGCAATACAATTGCTTAATTTTAGAGTAATAAGGGACATTCAAGGTGTGCCTTCTCAGCTTTCTTCCAAGTTTGAGCTTTCCATTGTCCTTTTCTGGCAGATGAAGCCACCATGATGGCAGTCACTATTTCTGAATAAAACCATCTGGAGGAGAATTCAACATACACTAAATTCAGCTATTTCAGACCTTCAGGTTATTTGTTTTCTGTCTTCAATATGCTCAAGTTAAAAAAGGATGCGGTTTTGGATATTTTAGCCAAAAACAGTTTATGAAGGTTAGAACAAGACAAACAATATCCTGCAATAAACAGCAAATGATACTGAAGTTCTTGAGAATCCATGAAAAGAATACAGAGTAGACTTTGTTTGAATCAACAAGCTAGCAACTCTTCCCAGAGGTGAAAACTTTGTAACTAGAGGTTTGTTTTTTTTCCTCAATGCGTCCCTATCAAGCCTAGGGATACGCCAGTAAATCCTGCAACACATAGTATGCAGGCCACCCTTCTTCCCTCTTTCTTATGTTCCAGAGCAGTCTGGACTTTTTAAGTTCAAGTATCCTGACCCTAGCTTTCCTCAAACCTTGGTAGGTAGAAATGGAATTATTATTATTGATTTGTTACAAAAGAAGTAAGGGGAAGCAGTCAGGAGAAACCACTTTTCCATCATCAGGTCAGACTACCATGATGCTTATCTTGAGCTTCTCGTGACAAAGTTTTCAGATAGATAATGGTTATTTTGAACATATCTGCTGTAGTTCAGTAGTATGACTGAGGGTTCATATTGTCTGCAAGTACCAGTCATCTCCCTCCCCTGAGAAAGGACCCTGTCTCTAGTTCAACATTCATATTGTGTCCTGTCTGTACCTCCTTACAGCTGCCCAGTAGCTGAAATCTTGGCAATTACTAACATGGCTGACAGTGTAAATCAAAGAGATGGGAAGAACAGTAGCTTTGGTCCATCAGGAGGCTGTTCAAGGACTGCAGTTGCTCACTATGGTTCCTAAACCCCACACTTGCACAGATGCAAAGCAATTCCAGCAATCCTCCAATTCCATGGACAGTTAAGAATCTGAGGCACCAGGCCTGGTGTCAGCAGGACTACTTTCACAATAATGCCAGACCTTTAAGTAAAAAACTGGTACTCCTAGTACTAATAGGAACAGCATTCCTTGCCAACAGTTGCTGACAGACTCATCTGATGGGTAGCAAGCATCTGATTTCGGATGATATGAAATCTGGCTACAGAAAGCACCAGAAATAAACAGGTTACAAGGTTTGACTGAAAACTGTTAGATGGTAAACAGATCCACCAGAAAATTGCAGCAGCTACATATTTTATGATAGTGACACTTCAGTAAGTAACAGAGGTTACACAATCCCAAATGGAACAACAATAATGTATACACAGTGCCAGACCAGAAGCAAGATATTGGATATACATTCATGCATCCAGGCAAAACTATCATCTGAGCCATAATATAATCTCTAAAGGCAGCAGAGGATTCTTCAAGCCTAATCCCATCAAAAACAGCCATTTACCACATCAACAGACAGCCTAGCTTCTCCTGAATTTGATTAAAATTTGGGAATATCTGGATTGAGTGGAGTTCCAGAATGTGCCATAATGCCTAAATTTTCTGGAACATCAGAGGATCAAGGAGCAGAGGGCTACCGATACTATCACATCGCCAACCTGTAACAAATACTGGAGAAGCAGATGATACGAAGACAGCCTGCTGAGCAACTGCAGCTTTTAATGTTAAGTGAGGCTGCAGACATCCAAACTGAAGGGGAGGAGTTTGGGGAAACACAGAATAGATGCCTATGAAGACTAATTAATCAAGTTATTCACATTTGATATTTAACATTAAATCTCTATGGACTCTCAGAAGGCTATCTTGATATCATCTGCTTCTCCGCTTTTTTCCTAGGAACGAGTTTATCATCCCTCAGAAAACTGTTTGTACAAAGATAGCCACCTAAGCAGATTCTGCTCCAAATACAATGCTATAATCAGCAATATAATACAACCTGTACATAGAACTCTTTTTAGAGAAGGAAGACATCTGAAGTACAAGAACTGCCAAGCCCATGCTGTGGACCATCAAGTCTGTTGTCTAGTCAATATTCTATACTAACAAGATCCATACAAAGGCATTCAGAAATTCACTGCTCAAAATGTAAGGAATGCAACTCATGTGAAAAGCAGGAGGTAAAGAGAGAAAAACATTTTGATGGCAAATATTTCAGATGCAAAACTGGGGTAGGTAAATATACTGAGACTCCAGAAAAATTTAGGGAGCCATGTCCAAGAGACTTCTCCACAATATTTCTGTACACCCACTTAATTTCTTGACAGGCCACATCCATCTGAAGTTTTTTTGTCAAAACAAGGTAGCTGTCTGAAGGCCTTCAGCTGTGCGAACCCAGCTGAGCCATATATTGGAATCACAACAGGGTCACACATAAGATCTCCTGGGATTTATAGATTAGGCACTCAAGCAGCCATGTCCCTTGAGTGGCCTAATTCACTGAACATTCCTCTGTGAATCTAATAACACAGTAACAGTAAGATAACAACACACACAACCGATTTCCCTTCCACAGGAAGTCACGGGAATAAAAGCAAGCAGTGGCAATGCCGTTTCTCACTTTTAACATGGCAGTACAGCTATTACAGCACTGATCAAGGAGGTGGAAGACCTATACCATACACCTTCTTTAGTCACAGGAGTTTCACATCTGCTTTTCCCAGGAGACTACTCCAGCCACTAAGCTACAAGTGAGGTTGAGAAAATACTCTTCAGTCTTCCTGTTGAAGATGAGCCACTATGAAGACAAAATACATGAAAGCAAATTCACAAGTCCCAAGGGAACAAGAACAGGAAAAGGTCAGGTGTACATGCTGAAGAAAGATACTAGGAACAGAAATCCAGGGATTTCTTAGGACTGCCAAAAGCCACTGCAAAAATGCAACCTCAATACCCCATATACTGAAATGTCACCAAAATACTCCCCTAGTCCAAGTGACCACAGTATTTCAGGAAAAGTCAGCTGTTGCTTCATAATGACACAATGGCTTCCATTTTTTCCCCTATTCTTTCAGAATTGAAGAGCTTTGATCAGTGAGAAGGCCACCCTCTCAAGAGAAGAGATTCTACATATAGAAGGAGACAGCTCAGGTGGTTTGCTGCAACAGGACTACACACCTCAGAGCAAAGCAGATTCCCAAAATCTGACACAGAAAAGAAACACTAAGCTATTTTGCAAGACCCATTTCTCATTTATTTCTTAATAAAATGCAAGAAAAGAGAAGGCTGACACTGGGAGGAGGGGGCAGGGGAGCAGCATCTCCTCCAGTGCACTGCATTTTCCAAAGATCAGTGCCAGGATCCCCTGCTTTGGACAGCATCCTGCACATTTGGTACAAAACCAAAGCCAATCTCTGCTACCCCCAAACCTCCAGTGTATACTGAGGAGGTTATCTGCTAAAGATCCCAAGCAGATCAAACAGATTTAAGTGGTACTACATTGACCCCTCCACATGCACTCTCCTCCCCAGACCTAACACCGCACCCAAATGAATTCATTCCAAATTACTGTTCGGATTTTGATTGTGGACTGCAGCATTAACCCAACAGAAGGTGACTCATGCTTCTCTCTTCCAGGCATTGTAGGGAGTAATCTGCATGTCAGCCACCAAAAATCTAACCGCTTCTGAGACAAGCAGAGCAGATGCCTTCTTTAAACTGCAAGATGGCAAGCCTGATTTGATTGGAGACTGAGAAGAGCTCAAGCCATTTAGATTTTTTTGGATGGGAGGCACGCAAGGTGTATGAAAGGCATCTGATAAAATGCTCCAGAAGAAATAGCTCAAGGTGACCATCTTCTGTGCTCCAAACTGTTTTCAAAAAGAAAATGAATTCCTGGGGAAAAAAAAAAAAAGAAAAAAAAAAGACAAAACAAAAAACCACCAAACCACAACTAACCCATGAAAAACACAAAATACCATCACTCGACTGGTTTTCAGCAGAAGAGGGGCAAATTTTAAAAATGAAATTGAAAACATGGTAAGAAAAATTCAAAAGAGAAGCAGTTCTTAAGACCTAATTTACGTATTTCTTATTTCTTAAGACCTGATTTACGTATATAACATAGGTCTTACAGATTTCATGGGTTTTTCGAAAGAAAAAACCCAACACATTCCAATTATTTGCATATTTACAGAATGTTTCAAGTAAGATTTTGTACTGTAGTTAAAACGATGTTATAGCAATGTGGGAAACTGCAATCAAATCTAATCAGATAAAATAGGCTGATCAGTACTGGCTTATCCTCTATACTGTAAAATACATTAGGAGTAAAAGCAAAACTTGCTTGTCACAGCAAGCACACATACGGTCCAGAGGTAATCTTTGTCAATATTTCTAGAAAGCACCTTTTTTTGCAATTAATCAGAAATCCAGGACCAAAGCTCTTCTTCACAACATTCAGAGCACTTAAGTTCAGCACCCTTTCCAATTCATTTCCAGTTCAAATTAAATTGTACTTGAGTTGATACTCACATGGGAATCTCAAACACTATTAATCTTTTAGTTAAGCTGGCTATGTGTTAACCAGAACAATAAATAACAGGAAGTCACCAAACCATTCTATAAAGTAAGAGTTGTATTTTATTTTACCCAGATCAGTACCCTAAGCTGTTACATTCTAATATTTAAAAAGTTTAATGTCTGCCTCATTACCCTGACTTTTTGCAAAAGTTAACGATATTTTTAAAGCTGTTAAGGCTCCACCTACATGACACAAGCAACATTTCAAAACAAGCTAATCAACTTGAAAAACACTTAATCTTTTGTCCTTCACCCGATCTTTCACCTAGTCCAGGCACAATTAAGACAAGAATTGAAACGTTGTCACCATTGCATTTTTAAAGGGTACAGCACCAAACTACTGAGTGAACTCTATGACATTAATGTTGAGAAAGGATAACATGTTCATATCACACCTTTAATTCTCTTGTCTAGACTAGGATTTAAGACAACACAGCTGTTAAAATGCAATCTGTTAACAAAGAAAGTGTCTGAGTTGCACTCATCATTGTACTTAGACTGTACTGTTTGCCTTAGTGCAGCAAAAACCGAATACTAGCTGTGTATTGGAAACCTCTGGAAAACAAAAAGAAAACAGCAAACCCAAAACCACCAAAGAAAAACAGACCAGCAGGAAGCTAATGAATAACAGAACATGAAGAAGCAGATAGCCATAGTTCTTTTTACCTTAACAATCACATAAATTGTAAATCTTTGTGCAAGTTACTACGTGTCAGGATAATTTAGCACTGCAGTCCCAATTGCTTCCTTATTCTCTCTCAAAACGTTATCATCACATACCACCTACACAATTTACAAGAAGGAAAAAGAAGAGAAAAAAAAAATGTTTGAGCAACACTTGCAATTATTTCAGGAATGGAAATAACCAGTAACCCCAGGTTTGTTCTTAGGTGCAAGAAATAAAAACCTGACACTGAATTATTAAGGGAAAGACTACATTTAATGATTTTTTTGGAAAGTCACCCACTCAGACATTTCAAATTTTCACCTAAAAACTTCCAAATGCCAAAGAGTGTGTATTTTTGAATTTTCAGTCCAAAAAGCATGCCCACTAACACAAGAGTTTTAACTAAACATACTGTTACCCAGAAGGTTTTATGTATGGCCAAGCAACAAGATTTGTCTTTATCCATATACTATTCAACTGAAGAGTAGAGAATCATGGTTATTTTGAGATGAAAGTTACTGCCAACTGTGTTGGCTATAAAAATCAGTATTTAAAAAATTATTGTCCTCTAGGCAAAACAGAAATTCAAAGGCAAAACAGAAATTTTAATGAGCAATGATTTTTTTTTTGATAAAATTTTCCAAACAGTCATTGCAAAAATCTGTGTCAAAATAGCTTAATGAAGAGCAAGATAGAAAACATTCAACCCCAAGCATCAATGATGTATTAGTGTACTAAACGATGAAAGCC
The DNA here is from genome assembly GCF_963264785.1 of Psittacula echo. NCBI lineage: Eukaryota > Metazoa > Chordata > Aves > Psittaciformes > Psittacidae > Psittacula > Psittacula echo. The sequence goes on from NC_137736.1 coordinate 73,021,783, forward strand.
ATTATCACTGTTATATATTTGGTCTTTAACACATTAAATAGCATTTTTACAACACAGACATGATCAAGCAACACTGCACAACCCAAAACGAATTTAAGAAGTCTTGCCACACATTGTTCTACTACTTCATTATTGTAGCTATCCATATTTATTCACACACCACTACAACATGAGCTACAGCAGTAATTAAGACCTTAGAAGAGATGATGCTAAGTGATACAGGCATCATAAAAAGATATAGATGTGCTCTACTCTAAACTAGCACAATCTAACCTAAACATGCATACAGAAGGAGCTTGCCTACCTGACTTTTCCAATAAAAGTCCAAAGAATACCTAAAAGCAGGAGGGGATAAAAAGATTTATTTTCAGTGCACACATAAGGAAACTATCATGTCACTTTACCTTACAAAGAAAAAATTAATAAATCTTAGAAAATAATACCTATGCAATTATCTGGGGTGAGGGGTGGAGGGCAGAGGGAGCAGCCAAAACCTGTCATGGTTATAGCATTCTCTCAAATTATCATGGTTTCCCCCTGAAGTAATTCAAAGCAACATGAATATTTCAGATTATCAAGAAAGTATGTGTGCGTGTATGTGTGTGTGTGTGTGCGGGCAAGAGTCAAAAGAGTCATGAGAACTCTGCAAGTATGACATTTAATTCAGAAGCTTCTAGAGGAAAACATTAGTGTGTTCCAAAGATGCATGAACACCTTGAAATATCCAAGTTTAAGACTAAACCAAGCAACTTTAAAATAATCCTCTATAACTTAAAATTGCATGCTGTCAGAGACATGTTTTAGAGTATGTATGAATTCCTCAGTTGAATCAAGAAACCTATAATTTTGTCTGACAGAATTAGTTTATTAATTTCAAATTAAAACAAAGGTTGATTTGCAAAAGAAAAAGATCTAAACTCTATATAGCCAGAAAGAAGTGCTGGAAAGTTATTTTAAAAGCATGAGAACATAGAGAAAAACTAAAAATCTGAGTTTAAAACTAAATAAATTTTGCAGTAATGTCCTGTATCTGTAAAGTTGTACTCTATTACAGACACTATTACAGTCTATGTACCAGTTCCCCAATAAGACAGAAGAAATGGCCATACAGCTAAAGGTTCTGATGTTATGTACAGTCAGGGTCAATTTGATAAGACTGATTCTTTGTGTTTACCTCTCCTTTAGATCTTTATATCACTACAGATCTTAGAATTCTATCCAGGTTCTTACAGTTTCTCCAAAATATGTACAAGTGTTTGATGGGATTTAAGACATATTAATCTGTTCTTCCAATAAAGTGCTAAATATCATCTGAAAGGTGCACAAGAGTGGCTGGTAGCTTGGCCAGGCATCCTATAGAGAATGGGGACCATGTTTATTACTTGCTCTGCCTTTTTCATGTAAAGATGAGTACTCTAATCAGCCTACTACACTGAGATTATTGCAAGAAAAAACTCTTGCTGAGAAAGACTTCAGGATTTCAGTCTCTTCTTATTTCTATCATCTCTACACATTCAGCATCTATGAAAGTCCTTAGACATTTGTCAAGCTTCACATACTGTATTTCAGAGGAATAGGATTTTCCAAGTTTCATTTCTACCAAACCCTTACGTATTTCTTCCTGGAAGGTTGGAGTTATGTTTGTGTTGACTAGGTTATAGCAGTTTTTATAAAGAATTCTCTAGAAAGTTAGAAAAATTAGAAAAATATTTTCTGAAAATAAAGATGAGAAATATAGAGAATTCCAGAAATCTTCTAAATTCAACCATGCTTAAAGAGGATTTACGATCTTTGAGTAAAAAGCAGACTTAATTTCCATAGTACTTGGAAAGCAACATTTTCAAACTACATATTTGCACAATTTGTAATTTTAAGTATAGTTTTTCAGACTTAATCGCCATTAAGTCAATAAATATGTCAATTAGCACTGACTGAAGATGCTGATTTCACAATTAGTACATTTCAATAATTACATCTCTTGTATGTTTTAAATCACCACACAGAGTCCCTAGACTGAGAGGCAGGCTCTCGCCCTGATAACAAACACCACCATGAAGAACATTCTCAACTCTGAAACACATTCCTGTCATATTTCTTAGCAATATACCTGTATCATTTAGTTTGCATCTTCAGCCAGTCTAAATTAATAAATGTTCTGGTCTTTGTTTTCCAGAAAAAGAGCAATAGATTAATAAAAAGGCTTTTTTGTTTTTTCACTATTGGAAATAAAATAGTATTTTTGAGAAATGCTTTACGCAGAATCTGTTAAGAGTCTCCAAAACATGAATACAACATTCCTGTCTTTAAAGCACTGGTCAGACATCTAGAGAAACTACTGCAAGTGATAAGCTCCAAAAATTTTGAGTTCCTTTTTATTTCTGTGCTTTAGTTTGTTGTTCAAATTGAAAAAATCTCTTCTCTTTCATGGGGTTCTACTAAAAATATGTATATTAAAGCCTGGAGGACAGATTGAGAAATCACATTATTGAAGGCTTCATAAGCACCTAGAATACATATCTAACAAGGTTTAAACATACCTTCATGGAAGAAAAATATTGGCAAAGTAATTTCTAAAATTAAAAATCAATATAATAACAGCAGATTCTCTTCAGAGAACTTTCTAATCATACAGAAGACAAATACAAAAGTGTTACCTAACTCCTTTTGTCCACCAAAAAAAAAAAAAAAACCAACTCAAAAAAACCCCCACAAAAAACTACACTGCTTAGCCTACATATTCACTACTTATTTCTAAATCTTGATACCTAACTGAGGAGTACCAGTTCCAATCTGTTTCATTTGACAGTTTCTGCTCTTCCTCCACTGCAGATCTTCGCTTGCATGGGCTGCTCAGTTTAGCCTTGCTCTCCCAAATAAAAGGTTTCTCCAGAAAACAGCTCATTCTGCAACTACAGCGAGTTCTGTCCACAGCATAAACAGACTGTTCTTGGCTGCCAAGCTTGCAAATCCATTTTGGAGGGAAAGAAGGTCCCAGAGTTGCAGCACCTACAAATGCACAGATAACATCTTTTGCATAACATCTCACCAGGAGACAGTAAAGCAGCAGATGATTCCTTTTATCCTTCTTGTATACAGAAAGTAAGAAGTACTCTTCAAAGCTACCACATAAAAAATATTATGCTTACTTACACTCCATCTTCCCAACAGCACAAACCCCCAGCACTTGCAAGAGCCAGAGGAAACAAGGTTTAATAGACATATTTGGCACAAGTAGGATCCAGAAACTTGTGCCAGGTGCCCAAAACCCCAAGATCATGGGGGCTAGAACACTTCATTTCACATAAGTAGTCAGTTGGATAGTGATTAGGAGCTACCAAAATGCTTACTTAGCTACCATCATCGGTGGTAACACCTTCAAACAAGCACAGAGACACTCAGGTTCCTAAACCCAGAGATCAATCCTCTACTTGTGGCCTCATTCTGCACAACTCATCACCCTATGTCAGGACACAACCCCTCCATCCTCCTGTTTTCTGATTACACTCCTCATCCAGAAAAACAAGGCATCCACAGCTTCACTCACCACAGGCACATCCCACTTCATCTGTTTCCTGGCCCCCACATCCTGATACCAAAGCACAAGTTTCAGATAAGCAGGGCTAGTTGTAAGCACTGCAAGAACAGCTGATTGCAGAAGAGATTGCTTTGTACAACACAAGCTATAGCCAAGTAACTTCTTGGGTAGAAACTATTGTAAGACACAGCATCTGGAGGAGGAGGAACAGCAGCTATGATTTTTGCACCACTGTGATCCTTCATCCAATACCAGCAGCATTCTGCACAGTGGGAAACTGTCCCAGAGTACAGTGAGCACTTATGAAACCTCTTCCTTCTCCTCACTTTGTGTCTAGGCAGAGCTATTGGGTGTGTACCCATCTGCTCAGAACTGACAGGGCTCCTTCACTGAAGGCAAAGCACCTGGACTCATTCTTAGAAAGACCTAGACAAAAATATTTTATTTACTTTAAAAATAAGAGTATGGTTTACATTTAAACCACTTCCCAGGAAAGAACTTTAATTACCTGTTTAAAAGCTACGGAGGCATCCTCCACTCTTGATAAAGCTGTGCACCATGACTGAAAGGGATGCAAGGCTGCCACGCTATACAGTACACAAAGAAGACTGACTACATAGTTTTGCCATAAGAGCCTTCTCTGTAAACTGGAAGACCTGGATTTCAGTCCTTTTCTGAGTCTATTTATGCATTTTTTTAAATACTAAACAGACATTTAATGAGAACAGAAATACACTGACCTCAGCCTCTTCTAACCACTAAGCTTCAGAGTTAAGTAAGGTCCACTTGTTTCCTCCTTTTCATTCATGAAGATGTCATTTGTTCCTGTAAAGTTAACTTCACCAGGTGGAGTGAAGGATTCCTTTAGCTTAGTCTGGCCTGGTATGTGGTGGTTAGACCAGGGAAGCAGAAGACTCAAGCGTGCGTTTCTTAACCTGAAGAAGGAAATTTACCTGCCTTCTCTACTTCATGGGAGAGTAATTAAAATTACTCTCTAATTATGTAATAACACAAGGATTTATGCATTAAGAAAAAAAAACTAAATTGCAAGGACAACACATAAAGTGCAGAGATACCTGACAGTTAAGAGACCTGGCCAATTGGTTTTCCAGAACAATGAAAGTTCAGAGATTATTTAGATCATGGTTTTGTAGCAAAGCAAGCATACAGTTGTTATTTTCAGGCACATCTCATCCAAAATCCCTAAGTAAACAGGACTATGATTATTTTTCAATATGGATTAAATGTATTTGTGTAACTATAAATTATAATTTAGAAGTCTTTACACAGGTATAAATCTTTAAATACGCATTGTTCCAGTTTAACTAGTAAAAAGGATGCAAGCTTAAGTCAGCAGCACATTGTCTTACACCACCTGCAAACCTGAGCTCCAAAATGTAACAACAACAAAACAACCCACAAATATAAGATGAGGTGAGTTGAGAAGGAAAAATCCAGTACACTTGCTGAAACTACATCTTTTTAATATTGCAAGTCAACAGCATATCCATTTCAATTGCAACTCAGGACTTGTTAATATTTTCAAGATTTCATCTGCTTTTAGATTACATTGTGAAAGACAGATAAGCAATGTTTTAATCCTACATTTCACTAAAGTGCCTAACCAAAAGCCAAAAGTTAAAGCCTTGCAGTAAGAGATGACAGAAGCAATTAAAAGTAGCACTTAGATACACTGTCAGGAGTGCTGAGCCAATGTAACTATGGAAGTACAAGTTGCTTTCTATTCTGCTTCACCTAGTTACAGCTTCTCAGCTGGGGTTTGAATGCAGATGTTACATCGCAAGGCACAATGCAACCTGCAAAAGCCACAGCTAAGCATTCATAAAGTAAATTAATTTATATCACTGATTAAATACAGGAAAACCAAAGCATTTATTAATGATTAAAGTCTACCCTAACCACTCAGAGGAAAAAAAAAAGTTCTTCTATAAGGTATGTGTGAATAATAAGGATCATGAGGATATCATGGAAAACGCATTTTCCACAATAAATTCAATTCCACTATAATCCAAAATAACTTAATTACACCGGGATTAAGAAATCCCCAGTGAAAAAGTTAAGACACGCATTAAGAAACACCTACCACAACAGAGTTGCAAGTATCTAAAAATATCATGGCTTTGCCTCCTCCCTCTCCTTTCCCCAACTTGCCCTCCTCCCCAGTTTCAAAATACATCTTCCCCAGGCCTTGGGTCTGGAATGGTAGTTTCTGCAAACAGACCATGCCAACCATATGATTAGCCATTACCACGTTTTATGCTCCACTCTACATTAAAATGCAAATCCAACAGCTGTGGTCCAACTTAAGTTATTTACAAGGGCTCCCCTTTCAGATGTCCAAGCCAAAGCTGCAACCAGTTCTGCGACATAATTACAACCTCTCTCCACAGGCAATAACAGATCTCTGTCTGCGATGATGTGGCCAGCGGCATTTTCTCATCCAGGCTATGGTTCAGACGGTTGCTATGATTTCAAATAGTGCATCTACCCTTATTTTAGCATGACTGGCTGCATTTCAGCTGCTGACATCTGACTGACACATATCTAAACAACGTAGTGGTTATAAAAACAAACTGACAGTATGCACCGGTGTTTCACCATAGTGGATTCACTCGTGACAGAGCGGCTGGCAGCGCAATCGTGGGAAATTAAGAGAACAACCAGCATATATATGAGGCCTAACGCTCACAGCCATCACGTCTTTACCCAAGCTCTTGCGTTCTGCACTTTTTAAAGGAGTGGGAAGTTCCCAGAGGTACCTATGAAGGGATCTGAAAAGGCAAATCTCTACCTGCCGTTGGAGGCATGTGCCGCACGAAAACACCAGGTGCTTCCCTTGTAAATCAGCTACGGCATATCCATTAAAAAAGTACAGTCGAGGACAGACCCGATGCAATATTGGGGGAACTGCTTTTCCGCCGCAGGTTACAGCCACGGCACAGACTGCCGCCTGCCCGCCTGTGCTCAGCCTGCCTGCCATATATCTCGCAGGAGCACCCCAAACTTACCGCGTCGTAAACGCGAAAGGGGGATGGGAGAAGTGGTGGAAGGAGGGTGAGAAGCGGAAACCGCCAGAGCCCCCTGCCCCCGCTTCGCTACCCCTGCCGAACGTAGCCCGGGGGAGCCCGGCGCTGGGAGAGAGGCACCGGAGGGGGTCCCGCCGCCCAGGGGCGCCTCCAGAGAAGGAGGGAGGCGAGGAAAGGAAGCCACGGGGCAGGCACCTGAGCGGGCGGCAGGCAGGGCGTGGGCAGCCCCCGTGCCGGAGATCCGGGCCCTGAAGGGCGGCCCGGCGCGGGAGATAAGGGAACGGAGAGGGGGACAGGCGGCCCGCAGGCCCCGCCGGGCCGGGCTGGGCCGCAGGTGGGCGTCGGGCGCGGCCGGCGGAGGAGCGAGAGGCCGGCAGGCAAGTCACCTCTTGACGCGGATGATCTGGTCGCGCATGGGTCGGATATCCTGGAAGCTCTGCTGGTTGACCAGGCTGTAGACGAGGATGAAGCCCTGCCCGTTCTTGATGTAGAGGTCCCGCATGGAGGCGAACTGCTCGGTGCCGGCTGTGTCCAGGATCTCCAGGACGGAGGGGGAGGCGTCCACCTCGATCTCCTTGCGGTAGAAGTCCTCGATGGTGGGGTCGTACTTCTCGATGAAGGTGCCGGTCACAAACTGCACCGTGAGCGCCGACTTCCCCACCCCGCCCGAGCCCAGCACCACCACCTTGTACTCGCGCATCCTCCCGCCGCCACCACCCCCGCCAGCGCGGACGGAGCCCCCGTCCGTCCGATCCGCACCTGCCGACGGCCCCTCCTCACCCCCCCGCCATGGGCCGCCCCGCCCTGCCTGCCGCCGCCACCCCCGCTCCGCTCCGCGCCCGCCCGGCGGATGCTGCCGGACGCGGCGGCTGCTGGGCGGTGCTGCCGGCGGCGGGGCCGCGCTCGCGGGCTGCGGCGCGGCTGAGGTGGGGCGCGGGCCACTCCCCCTCCTGCCCCTGTCGCCACGGCAACAACCAACCGGCCGGCGCGCGGAGGGGCGCCGGGGAGGAAGAAAGAGCGGGGAGGCGGGCGGGCGGTGTCTCGTCACGTGGCACCTCCCCCGCCGGGAGGGGGGAGGATGGAAGGAGCCGGCCAACCGGCGGGCGCAAGCCGTCTCACGTGACTACGACGGCAGCAGCTGACTCGTCGGGCGGCGGCGGCACCGCCTCTCGCCCGCCGCTGTCGCCGTGGAGACAACGGCCCGCCCCCGCCCCGCAGCCAGCTCCTCGGGCCAGCTGCGCGACACGCGCTTCCCGCAGGGCCAACCAGCGGCCGCGCAACGGTCACGCGGCTGGCGGCATGAACCAATGGGAGCGCTGGCTGGGGGAGAGCGGGGCTGGGTGGGCGCTCGGCGGCCCCGAGGCCGGAAGTGCTTGTCAGGGGCTCGTGGTGCCGGGACTCGGTGCAGAGGCAGCTGCGGCCGTCTCGGTCCTGGGCCTCGGAAGCGGCATGTGGCCCGAATGGGAGCTGGTGTCGCACCGGCGAGGGGGGCGTGCGGGGCGGTAGGGTGATGTGGCGGCGCTGCCCCCTGTCCCGGTAGGTGGCGGGAGTGCAGGAGTGGGGAGAGGCCTTTCCGAGCCGCTCGAGTTGACATCCCATGCAGGCTCCCCGGTTCCGCTTCCCGGTGCGCTGGGGGAGGGTGCTTTGTCGTGGTAAGTGCTTGCTGGTTTAAACCCGGCATTTCTCCGGCGGCTGGAGGTGTCTCCGTAGGGCCCGAGGCCAACACCGTGTTAATCCCACTTATTTTGTGTACAAAAATATCAGGGATTCATAAAATCCAACGCACCGATCCTGTGAGTGTGTCCTTTTGAGTGCACTGCGATCGCCATGCTGGTCCGGGCTTGGGATGTAGCTAGGTGCTTGCTACTAACGAGTGCTACCCACTCATCCCCCTCTGATAGGGGGCCAGGAAAGATAATGATACAGTTTGGTAAAAATACTCCATCTAAACAGTAACAAAAATGAAGATGATTGATGAGATGACAGTAACAGTTTCTCATGGGAACCAGTAGTGCTCTAGAAAGATGCACATTTGTATGCTCCTCTGGTTACTGTAAGACTCCATAATCCTTTTTTTGGTTTTCATTTTTGAAATTTCTCAAACATCACTGGTTAGAATGATCTGATGTAAGCAGAAAAGATTTCCTTTCTATTAGAGGCTTAAGCTTCAGTCAGAGCCATTTGTTTGCTGACCAGTTACTCTCTGAAGGCTGTCAGGAAAGGAGCTCACTCCTGGGGTTGCCTATTATTCTTACTCTGCTATTCTTTGCATTGTCATGTCTTCATTTTAAGTAAGGCCCAAGGTATCGGCATGCTTTCCAGGCAAGCCCAGTTCTGGTCTGCTTCCTTGTTGACTTGTTTTCATGTTTCCAGAGCTCACTGGGAGCTTTTGGGTGGCGAATGTATTTCTGGCTTTTTGGAGCACATTTATTCTCTCTCTGAGTCTTTGGTGAAATGCTTGCCACGTGAGTGTTTTAAGCTTTCTAGTGTTTTGCTTGGGCATTCTGTTTGGTTTTCCCTCTGTGTGTTTTTAGTGCCCAAAGCACTGGTCTGTCTAGAAGAAAGAATATAATACACTGGGCTCTTGCAATGCCCTTGTAGTCCAAAACCATCAAAGCAAAATGAGAATGCGACACATCTCTATAAATATATTCAATACCAAAGGCAAACGTGGATTATTTTTTTTTTTTACAGGACTATGAGAATCCATTTGTACATGTTGCAGGGCCTGGTCAATCTAGTCAGAAGTGAGCAATGATTTCAATAAATAATCTCATTTCCATAGATGACTTGACACCTTCAAGTAATAGAAATGAGCCTACAAGAACATGTCATAGCACAAAATACAAGATACTGCATGTATGGATTAATAAGTATTTGTAGCATAAATCCAGGAACCCTCCAGCAGAGTAATGGGAAAATACTTGGCTTCATTAGTCAATGCTGAAAGGAAGCTGCCAGTTCAATGCAGTTGGGGAAAAAACAAATGTGACTGTGGTGTGCACACAGTCAAGCTTCTGGGTGACTAGTGAGACATTACTGTGTCCAGTTCTGATAAACCAGGTGCAGGAAAGAGGAACTTGCACAGAAATACACCCAGGATGGTTACTGGAAAAGAACAAAGCTTATCTACAAGAGTACACTAGGAATATTTGTCTGATTAACCTAGGAAAACCAAATGCAGAGGAGGGTTGAGAGTAACCAGTAAAGCAGGGTGGAGTTAAGCTCAAGTGAGTAAGCATTTAAGATAATGAACAATATTGATAGAAGAGCATGGATTTAAACTGATTATAATCTAGATAGAAAACTAAGAGCTATCTCAGAGGACTGAGGGCTTTGCCTTCGATTAAAACCAGTGAAAGATGAACATGTGTAACAGGCTTCAAATTGTATTGCACTTCAGAACAGGAAGATGATCTATACAAAATAGATTTGTGATCTGTGTTGAAGTGAGGAGATTTGGGCCTCCCTTATTACTCGTCGTGAGACTGGAACAATCTCCTGATGTTCAATACTCCTCAGAAAGAGAACTGCTGATTTGCAATGAGGATGATGATTAGAGTGAGAAGGCAACAGTTCAGAAAGAGATAACAGAAGTGTTCACACTAGAAAGATTTACACCAGGTGTTCAGTCTCATAGATTACTGAGTTTGATGGGCAGCAAAGTGTTTTTTCTCTTAATAAGGATAGTGGAGTGATGTGTGCAGGGACTAAAGAAACATGTACAAACCCAAAATATAGAGGGACAGTATGGAAGGAGCGTGGAGGATGGAAAAGAAAAGGCAGAATGGGCTACTGGGAGGGGTAATGGATGCCTTGAATGGATGACTGTTCCCAAGGATCTCAGATACTTTGTTGTGAGGCTGAACACCTTCCCATTGCTCCGTTTTTCTAGCCTTCACCCTTGGTTGATTTTGATTCACCTGGGGAGAACAGCAACATTGAAAATTTAGCTAATAAGTGCTGGACGCTCAGCCCTAAAATCAAATACAGTATCAGTTATGTGGAGTTATTTATAATGAGGTGGAGAACATGGAGCTGTTTAGGTGCGGCCAGTCTTTCTTTTATGCACGCTGCTTATACTTTTCCTGTCTTTTACCAAAGGGGATTTGGGGGGAGGAGAGGAAGAAGTAAATTTCATGGAAGAGAAACTTCCTGCCACAAAAGATTGAGCTGGGCAAGGCTTACCAGGCAAATGTCTCAGCCCACAGCATGCTTTCCCAGCACAACTTCCTCTGCAGCTTCTGAAAGGAGACTCGGGAGGCATCCAGTCCCTCTGTGTTTTACAGCTGGGTTTTGCCGGCTGCCTAGGATTCAGAAACTTCAGTTTAATTGCTCACTTCTCAAGTCTTTTTTATGTCTTATATCAAACTACTCTATTTCAAATTTCAGCAGCCTGCGGCTGACCACACTCTTTTATGATGAAGTTTCTCAATAAAGATAGTTTGTTTTTTTTTTATCTTATGCAGAAACCAACATACTGTTTCAGATTTTTTTTGCTAGCTGCTGTTGCCTGTGACTACGCATTAGGGCATGAAAGAGGAACAAGGTCTCTAATACCTGTTTTAATTACAAAGCCAGGGTTTGCTAATTCTTCAGTAGTAACAGTACCAGTGGCAAGATGTAAACTGCAGTAATGTGAAAAATGGGAAATCCATAAATCCATAGCCCACTCCCCCCGAGAGCTGAAGATGGTCTCCTGGTGCTGAAGCACAAAAGAGCGTGTGAAATAGAGTCTGTCTACTCTGCAAACTGTTCTAGTGTATGTTTGATTTCCCTGGTCAAGAGCTTTTTTAGTGCATGTTAGTAGAACAGCAGTGATCCCCTGTCCTTGCTTACTGTCATATTTTTACATTTGGGCTTTTAGTGGCATTCTTTCAGCACATGGATTGCTCCTAAGCATGTGTCATTAAACTATTTTAGGAAGTGTAGGAAGTGTTAAGGATTGAGATTATGTTTAGTCTTAAATATTACTTGCTAAATTAATTATCTTATTAGAACTGTCCATAAAACTGTTATCAAATTCAGGATACAACTAACTGGAGTGAAAGGTGGCTGACTTTTCTTACGCTATCCTTAGCATTTTCAGATGATTACACTGTTAATTTCCCTTTCATCCCATTGGAAATATTGTCCTTTTTTTATTTTACTGACTGCAAATTTGTAGGGGTTTGACATCTTTGTTCATTAAGACAGCAGCTTTCTAGAGGAGAGCAAAAACCGCCTAAGTGCACTTGCAAAGGGAAAGGAGGTTGGGCCTCCTCTATCCTGTTTGGTAGTGGTTGGGTAGCAGCTTTGGTAGCCCAAGGGCCCGACCAGTGGCAGCAAGGTATAGGAGGTATGCTTAGCACAGTTGAGTGTGTGGGGCTGGATCTCAGGTGATCCACTGAGTGTAGTAAGTGAGCCAGTGATCAGCATTGCCGTGCTTTACTTCTGGTACCTGGTTTTGGGAAGAAGTTCACAAAGGTGTGGTAAGTGGTAGGAAATTCTTCGCCAAATTGAGACTTTAGCGCTTGGGTTTGCAGCAGTCAAGCATGCTGAGCTGAGAGATCTTAAATCAGCTGATCAGAAATGTGTGGGCAGATTTCTTCTCCTCAGGTTAAATTGCTTATAGCATTCATTTAAGCATGTTTAGAGTCAGCAAAAATCCAAAATGGTCTCTTGCACTTCCTGTGACTCCATAGGGATGTAAGCAGACCCTGCTTGCTGTGTTAGCTTCCCCACTCTGCCCAGAGCTATACTGCCTTTCTCCCCATGACACCTGTGCTGGGCCATTTCAGCTCCCTGAATTTGTAGAAAGCGAATCCAGACTAGAAATGCCAATTGTTTTATATTTGCTACCTGCCAGGGACTCAGCCATGGAAGAGGAACAGAGTTAACGCCATCCTCAGCTTTAAACAGTTTAAACCCCCACCTGTTTCTTCCCAAGAGACTGTTTTGTGTTGTGAAGGAAAACAAACTAGATTAAATTCCAGCAGAAGGAGATTCAATTAATGTGTTTTACCTTACAACTAGAGAGGGCAACAAGTTTGAACACAATTACTGTGGCTCCACCAATAGATACTCATTAAATTGCCATACCTGCCACTTTCAATTGTGTACTCCAGTCTCCAGAGTCTGCCTTTTTTTGTTTTTTACAGTTTGAAAGAGATGGAGGCAGTAGGACAAGGCATACTGCAGTCTTCTCTCAGTCATAATTTAATTTTCTAACCAGAAAGGAGCATTAAGGCTTCAGTCCCATGGGTTTATTTCAGAGCATGGCCAGTTTGAGAGCTCTGCAAATCAGGACAGCTTTCTGCTGTTATCATCTCATGAATGTTCTTTCCAGACATTGCGAATTAACCATTCAAAGGAAGGGGATCACTTGTTGAGGGTTAGGGCTGATGTTTTCTAACTACTTTATGCAGTCAGATAGCCATCCCTGTCACATAATAAGGTCATCGTGTTCAGTTGAAGATGGTGGTTAAATTTAAAAGGAGTAATTGCTCCTGGCCCCTCTTTTTATTATGAGTGAAAATTTGATCATACCATTCCCCAGAGCAGCAAGAAATCTAAGTGAAAATATTATCGTTTAGTTTGTGACCTGATTTTTTTATATATTTTAGCATAGTTTTGGTGGACTTCTGCTGATGGGTTATGGCATTTCACAAGACATTATTTTTTTGCTTCCCGTAAAAGCAAAGAGGAAACCTTGGTGTCGCTAATTTTCATGCAAAGCTTCCATTGCATATCTAAATTTTGTCAGAAATGCTCATATGCCAATAAAGTTCAGTTAAATAGCTGTCATTCAGATGTAGGTTCGAAAGAGGGAAAGTCAGTTTCAGAATATAAAAGCAACATAGCAAAATAAACTAAACCCAGCTAATTTATTATTCCATTTGACTCTTTCTTTCTCCTCATGATGTGCAAAAATAAATCAATTCAGTTGCAAGACTTAGTAGAAAGTGAAGATAATGATAGTCTGTTTTGATTAAGGTACAAAAGTCTTGCAATATCTGTCACAAGTCGCATAGCCACTTTTTTTTTTTCCCTGAGTCAGACTTGAAATAAGTTTAACTCCTTCTTTTTAATAACCAGAGTATAAGCATCAGGGACTTGTATTTCGTGGGCGTCAATGAAAATTTAATATTACAGTTACAATAATATTTTCTTTTTACATGGTTATTTTGAGCAAAATATTCAGAACTGAATTAAATTGTAAGATGCCTTAATTGCTGTGAGTTACACTGTAAATTAAAATAAGATTTCTAATACAGTTTTCACGTTTCTTCTATATGCATTTTCTTGAAAGGGGCAGCGTTTAATCTTCATCTCGTGTAATCAAATCATAACTTAGATCAGTTCAATTCAGTACGTGTCCTAAAACTGAGGATGCATCTTTTTGATGCGTGTCCAAATGGACACACTTGCTCTGGGTGTTTGGGTTTTGATCATCTGTTCGAGGCTGTGGAGCTGGTTGCTCTGCAGAGTATCCAGATCAAACAGCAAAAGACCCCTGAGAAATCCCTCAAGAGGCAGGTTTTAAGGGCAGACTACAGAGAGAGAGTTTCAGTGGGGCTGGCCATTGCTTGGGGGATGTGAGATGCCCCAAAAATCTCAGCAGCCGATTTATCAGCCATTGCTGCCCCAACTCCATACACAAATAGCTGGACAAGTGTGCCCAGCTCAAGCACGGGCCCATGCTCCCTGCCTCAGTGAATAGACTTAGATAGGAGGTAATTTGGGGATATGGGCGTGGGGAGGCAGGTCTCACCTGTAGAGTAACTTCTTTGTTTCTACCTGAAGGTCTTCTTCTGGAGTTGCCTCTTCTGGGAGCTTGTTGAGCCCAACCTCTAATTAGCGTAACAGGAAGTTTTAACTAAAAGCTTCAGAATCATGAGTTTCATGTATGATCTGTATCAACATAGGAGTTGCTAACCAATGGCCTTCAAAGATAAACATTAAAGACTTGAAAATCAAGAGGGTTTGCATCCCCACACTGATCATTGGGTTTGCCTTTTAGTCTTTAGATATTATTGCTTCATTTCACTGCTTCTTCATAGATTGAACATGTGTTTTGTTTTGTTTAGGTTTTTTTTAACTGAAGCCAGAAGTCTCATGCTCTTGATCCCAGTAGCTGGTGCTTTGAAAAGACCCAATATCATAAATTTGTGATAAAATCAGAAGTTTTGGCAACAGTGACTATGGATAAAGAAAAAAATAGCTCAGTAATCATTCTGAGCCTGGAGAAAAGATTCATGCAAGGGAAACTCAAAAAGGAACTGAGTTAGTGAGGTGTATGGCACCTGAATACTCTTTATTTAGGTCTTCAGTGCTGTACATGAATGCAACCTGTGACTGCTGCTTTCGAATAACTTTCAGAGCTGTGTTATGTGGGAGGCTTATCCAACAAGCTCAAGACATGTATGTGCTACTTTAAAGAAGAACCATAGCTCATTTGCTTGAGGAAAATAATACACAGTTAGCTCCAGCTTCTCTTTGTATACGCTCTTGGGATATCAGCGGGGGCTGATACAATTGTAGGTAGATTGTTGCAAAATAATTGGGGAGCAATTCAGAACACACCAAATCTATACTATTAGGTTTTCCAGAATGATTCAGGAACTTTCACATAGACCTGATCTCACTGCACAGAATGGCAGTTTGTATTGGGCTAGCTGCATGTTTTCTGGACCATGGTAATGCGGCCTGTTGTGTGTGTGTGTCTGGGAAGAGAGGGGAGGGAATAAACGTGTGTCCCTGCTCCCCACAGGCCTATACTTTTGGAGGTGTGCGTGTACATTAGCTGTAGTTATATGTGTAACCACGTAGAGGAAATACGTAGAGAAAATATGTTTCTGTCAGATAATATTGTATCTTTCTTTACACAGAGGAATACAAAAGCAGCAAAAGTTGCTGGTCACTGTGGTCCTGAAATGCACTCTTAACCATACAAGTCAGCCACCACCTGTCTAGTTAAGGACTAGCTTTTCATAAAATACTCTTGCAAACAAAGAATTATTGAATTGTTGAAATTATTAAACGTGTACTAGAAAAAAAAAAAAAAAGGGTGTTGAATTGCAAAAAGTGGTAATTCAATTTGCATATATTGTCTAAGTGTCTGTGTATGTAAATAGCCTCAAACCCCACTGAGTTTTATTTAAACGCAGTCATGATCAAGAACTTTTTAGAGTGGTTAATTCTTGCCTGTTTGAGCAAGAAATAATATTTTTTCATATTCTAAGTCAAGTAGCTGTCCAGAAAAAAAGGATGATAATATAGTTAACACAGACACACAAACCCTATCTACAAAGAAAAGACAAAGCAGCATGTTTTGGTTAAACAGGCTGTTTGCAACTCTGTTTGTACTTTTTAATTTCATTTATTTTGGTATTTTAGCTAGTGCGTAAGAAGTGGATTGTCTCTAATGCTGATATACTGTCACACAAAGCCATTTGATTAGAGAAAGAAACATCGATTGAACAACACGTAAAGGAAATTAAAGAGCAGGAACAGTCTTAGCTGCAGTATTTTCTATGGCCTTGAAAACCTTCAGCCAGAGTCAGCTGCTGTAAGATGGCATAAACTCTAATACCTTAAAGCTGTGTTAATTTATGTGACCAGAGGAGATGACCTCTCTGGCATTTGTGGACCACTGTGTAAACACCAGAGCTTTCAACCTGCCAAGGATAAAGTAAATAATGCTTTTGGTCCAGTCCTGTCTCCATGCTCACATGTCGCTCCTTGATTTAAACAGCATCACATGAAGCAGCAGAGGGGAGAAGGGAACCTTCCGCAGTTCTGCACTTCTCCCTACCACAACCTCCCCAACCCCTGGGTGCTGTCATTCTCATCTTGCAGATGGGGGAACTCATGAAGAGGGAAGCTGTCTCTTCACTGCCATGCTAAGTACACATCCAGTACTAAGTGAGGGGCAAACCCTCCTCCTGGGGAACCCTTGGCAGCACAAGAACACTTTGTTCCTCCAAGCCCCTCACTTGTCACAGGAGTGATGTAGAGGCAGTTGGAGAAAAGGACAGGAACAACATTCATGTCCTCCAAAGGCTAAAACTGAAGGGATGAGGTGCTGCTTTTGCAGTGCTGCGGCACTCTCTTTGTGCTCACACAAGTGCTTCATCCATGTGAGGGCAAAACAAATTAAATGGTAGGCCCCCACAGGCTCTACCTGTGCAGTTGTGCCCATCTGCAGTGTGTGGGTAGATGGACACACAGGGACAAAAGTGGGAAGCTAAATTGTTCAGAATGTAAATGCCTGAAGAGTGGGATTTTTAAATAGTTTTCTTTTTCCCCTGAGATAAAGGAGGCAGTGATGAACCCAAACCTGGGGACCTGAGGATTGGGAAAAGGTGCCAATCTGAGCTTTATCCAGAAGACAAAGGCAGTGGTGTGTGAGGTTCCAGGGATGCCCCCAGCAGCACAGCACAGAGCAGTTCCTCCCTGCAGCAGGTGCAGCGGGTTTGCTGTACCAGCAGACGTAGCTGCAGGCTGCTGTCATCATAAACCTCCAGCTATTTTCATCTCATCAAAACAAATGCAAAGTTAACCCCTAAACGGGTGCAAAATGCTCTAAAAGGGTATAGGGCTTTTCCTGACACGGGAAAGATGCAGCAATCCAAGCCCTGTGTCTTATGCTGTGTGGAGAAGGCATGTGTAGGGATGCCAGGAAGGGCTGAGGAGCTTTTGCTGAGGGGCTTGGTTGGAGCTGGGTGTACAGCTGAAGACGTGAGCAGATGCCATCAATAGCAAAGGGCAGCTCAGGACAGAAACAGGCAGGCATGTTGTGGGCAAGCTTAGTCTTACCTCAGCCACCTCCAAGGTGTGTAGATGCCCCATGGCAGCTAATCAACTTCCCAGGTGATTTAGAAATAGCCTCAGGCTCATTATGAGGCTGAAGCTGAGGAGACTCCCTCATGATCCGGCTGGACCTGTAAAACCCACCTGCTCCCCTGGGTCCCCCACAAGTGTGACAGATACAGGCATTTCTACATTTGTGTTTGCATGTGCTCCATCCAATTCTGCCATGTTTTGCAAGAAGGAAACATGGCAGAAGGGGATGGCTCCAGGGCAGCCAGGGCTGGAATCCACTAGAGATTTGGCAGAAGAAATCCCAACTAGAAGAAGCTGACAGGACTTACTGCAGAGGCCACAGACTTTTATTCTTCATACTTAACTAGCTTCTCAGACGGGTCTTGCTACTGCTGGCACCAAGGTTAGAGGACTTTGGGTTTTATTTTGAACAGTGATACTATTTCGCATGTGCAGGAATGGGACAGCTGGTGTGGCTGTTAGGGGTGTGCTGGACTGTTCAGGATGAAGACACATACCCCTGGTTTGTGCCTGAGTGCTCTCCTTTGGGCCTTTCCGTTGCCTCCAGCTCTGCTAGCAGGCTGTAGGATGTTTGTTCCTATAGTAAATCTATAAATGTGGCTGGTGGACTGAGCTGCTCTGCTCATTCATGCACCTGAGGGGACCTTCTATGGTTCGTTCACAGCCAACCTGGTTATGCATGTGCTGATTGCCACAGACAGACACCATGAGATCCTGAAAAAAATCATTACCTTTAAAAAGATGTGAGATGCTTGCTTCCATTTCCAACAGCTAGGGCACGTTTCACTGCAGAGCAGCTGGCCACAGCTCCTGCAGAGCACTAGCACATGGCAGTCTCCATAAATCCACACACTAGCTTATCCTAATACCTTGCTCCAAGTAACCCAGCCCAAGTTTACTCCTTTTAGCTCTAGTAATAAGTTTCTAACCCCAGCAAAGCCCAGCTGCTGCAGGTCTCGCTGCTGAGGAGCCCCACCACAAACTCCAGCTGGTTCAATGGGCATTAGCCCTGTTAACCTTTTGATGCCATGATGCTACAACACACATTTCTGGATGTTTCCATCAGAGTGAACTAAATCCAAGCTCTACAAATACCACATCTTACTGGGGCCATTTTCTTGATCAGTTTTGTTGCAAATTGGCTCAAGTGTATGGACTTCTGGAGCATGAAGCCACATCCAGCTATGTTTTAGAAAGCAGCTGAAAATTAAAGGAGAGGCAGCTGTATCTCCGCAGTATTCCTGAGATAATAATAGTAAGAATAAGGGGAAGTAAAATAGGGCAGTTACATTTCATTGTGATTTTTTTTTTTTTAAAGTCAGGATTTAGTTGAATATAAAATGATCATTGATTTTAGGCACTTGATGGACTAGTGTTTGATTCTAACGGAGACATTTTCTGAGAAAAGCAGAAAGAGAGCTGTGTCAAGAAGAAACAACCCTCACTTTGTATAGAGAGATGCTGCTGAGTAGCGCTGCTAGAGTCCTTTGTATAAGTAGGAATAATTATATTGCACAGAAAACTTGGATTTGAAAGCAGTTCCTCTGATCATTCTTCCTGAAGAAGAATGTATCTGCTGCATTCACTGAAGGATGCATCGGCATTATGGCTAAAATTAAAGCAAAGGGAGAGGAAACAAACAAAGGACATGAAACTCCCAAATACCAGGTTAAAAAAAGGAAAGTCCTTTCCATCAAGGAGCAGTGAAACATCTTTTAGAGGGAACATCTGATGTAGATGTAGATGAGAGGCAAATAAGAGAATAATTATACTGCACTTGGTTTCCACTTGAAAAGGAATCCCTAGCTCCTCGCAGTATGATGTCCCCTCACAATTCTACACCTTGTGTTTTCCATTGGGTTTTCACCATACCCACAAGCTCTCATCAAAACCTTTCATGTGAACAGCATTCACTGTGAAAGACTGGAAAATGTTTCTGGCTGAATAATTGTAAGCAGAGAGCTGTTTCTGCTGCTGAAGCAGGGTTTGTTTGCAGTCAGCCTGGATTGCAGCCTGTCCTCTCTGTCTTCTCCCTGACCTTAAAAAGTTGGACAGAGCAGGTGAGGCACTGCCTGCGTGGAAGTCAGATCCTCTCTAGGAAGGTTTAGACTACTCTACCTTCCACCCAGAGCAAATCCATAATTAAATGACACTTTAAATGCTTGTGGTTTCCTGCTTTAGTTATGAAAATTAAGGCCATCTGGTCAGCCCCACTGGAAGTGACTCTCACACAAGCTTTTGTGAGCTCACAAGGAACTTCTCTGCCTGGCTTTTAATTTGGATCCAAGGATCTCTGAAGGAAGGCCAGTAGAATCAATGGGAAAAGATAAAATACAAGCTCAGGAGTGTTGTGACAAGCCCAGGAGCATTGTGCAGCAGGAAGGCCAGGAGACCTCCATGGATGGATAAGGAGCTGCTGAGGAAACTTAGAGGGAAAAGGGAGGCTTATAAAAGATGGAAGAAAGGACAGGTGGCCTGGGAAGAATACAGGGATGTTGTCCGGGAACCTAGGGACCAGGTTAGGAAAGCTAAGGCCCAGTTAGAATTAAACTTGGGTAGGGATGTGAAAGATAACAGGAAGGGATTCTATAGGTACATTGCGAATAAAAGACAGACTAGGGACAACGTGGGCCCTCTCCGGAAGCTATCAGGAGAACTGGCTACCCGGGATTTGGAGAAGGCTGAGGTTCTTAATGACTTCTTTGCCTCGGTCTTCACTGGCAAAGGCTCTGACCGCACCACCCAAGTCTTGGAAGGCAGACGCAGGGAATGTGAGAACGAAGACCCTAGGCCCACTGTAGGAGAGGATCTGGTTGAAGACCAACTTAAAAACCTGAACGTACACAAGTCCATGGGACCTGACGAAATCCATCCGCGGGTCCTGAAGGAGCTGGTGAATGAAGTTGCTAAGCCACTGGCCATCATATTTGAAAAATCATGGCAGTCAGGTGAAGTTCCCAACGACTGGAAGAAAGGAAATATAACCCTGATTTTCAAGAAGGGGAAAATGGATGACCCGGGGAATTACAGACCAGTCAGTCTCACCTCTGTGCCTGGCAAAATCTTGGAGCAGATTCTCCTGGAAGACATGCTAAGGCACAAGAAAAACAACAAGGTGCTTGGTGACAGCCAGCATGGTTTCACTAAGGGGAAATCCTGCCTGACCAATTTGGTGGCCTTCTATGATGGGGCTACGAAACTGATGGACAGGGGCAGAGCAGTTGATGTCATCTACCTGGACTTGTGCAAAGCGTTCGACACTGTCCCACACGACATCCTTGTCTCTAAATTGGAGAGACATCAATTTGATGGGTGGACCACTCGGTGGATAAAGAACTGGCTGGATGGCTGCACACAAAGAGTTGTGGTCAATGGCTCGATGTCCGGCTGGAGACCGGTAACAAGTGGTGTCCCTCAGGGATCGGTGTTGGGACCGGTCTTGTTCAACATCTTTGCTGGTGACATGGACAGTGGGATTGAGTGCGCCCTCAGCAAGTTTGCCAATGACACCAAGCTGTGTGGTTCGGTTGATAACGCTGGAGGGAAGGGATGCCATCCAGAGGGACCTTGACACGCTTGTGAGGTGGGCTGATGCCAACCTTATGAAGTTTAACCATGCCAAGTGCAAGGTCCTACACCTGGGTCGGAGCAATCCCAGGCACAGCTACAGGTTGGGCAGAGAAGAGATTCAGAGCAGCCCTGCAGAGAAGGACTTGGGGGTGTTGGTCGATGAGAAAATGAACATGAGCCGGCTTCAGTGTGCGCTCACAGCCCAGAAAGCCAATCATATCCTGGGCTGCATCAAAAGGAATGTGACCAGCAGGTGGAAGGAGGTGATCCTGCCCCTCTACTCTGCTCTCGTGAGACCTCACTTGGAGTATTGTGTGCAGTTCTGGTGTCCTCAACATAAAAAGGACATGGAACTGTTGGAACAAGTCCAGAGGAGGGCCACGAGGATGATCAGGGGACTGGAGCACCTCCCGTATGGAGACAGGCTGAGAAAGTTAGGGCTGTTCAGCCTGGAGAAGAGAAGGCTGCGTGGAGACCTCATAGCAGCCTTCCAGTATCTGAAGGGGGCCTTTAAGGATGCTGGGGATGGACTCTTCATTAGGGACTGTAGTGAAAGGACAAGGGGTAACGGGTTCAAACTTACACAGGGGAAGCTTAGATTGAATATAAGGAGGAAGTTCTTTAAGGGTGATGAGGCACTGGAATGGGTTGCCCAAGGAAGTTGTGAATGCTCCATCGTTGGTGGTGTTCAAGGCCAGGTTGGACGAGGCCTTGGGTGACACGGTTTAGTGTGAGGTGTCCCTGCCCATCGTGGAGAGGTTGGAATGACATGATCCTCAGGTTCTTTCTAACCCTAACTATTCTATGATTCTAAAAGCCTCTGTGCACAGATTAAAACAGGACTGGCTAATACTTCTCGTTAAGTCAGAAGAGGACATTTTCTCCCTGGAGTTTCTCTAAGCAGTAAAGGATTCGTATTAATGTGCACATATAGGAGTGGGGAATGTTATTTGATTACTGCAGAACAGGTCATTTACAAATCATCTCCTCACATTTCAGGCAGCATGCTCCATCTCTGCTGGCAAGAGAAATCAATTCGTTCTAAGTGATGGGCCTAAATGACATGTTAAAGCGCTGCGATGGTGCAAAGACCGAGATGTGCTCCTCAACCACATGATGGTAAAAAAACCTACATCATTTCTAGCATGAAAAGAAGAAAAGAGGAGCATGATGCTTTAAAAAACAACCACCCTCAGATAAAAATAAAGGCATAGAAGCTGACAGGCAGCATGGGGTTCCTGTGGTGTGTATGTGCATAAAAAAGAAGCTCATGTGAAAGCCAGAACAAGAAGGATCTGATGCTCTGGGGGCAGGAATGGGCATGCACAGCACCTTGCTGTGTGCCCCAGCTTCATGGAGTGGGTCACCTTAGGCATCTCTGTAGGCAGCCGCGCTGGAAAGGCTCCAAAAGAGGCAATCCTGCCTACAAATTGAATGTTGTTGCCCTCTGGCAAAGCCTCCTTCTCTCTTACCATTTGCTTACACAGGAAGCCTGGGGCTGGATGCAAAAGGCCTGATTTTTGTGTGGTAAAAGCATACTTCTCTTCTGCCTGCACACAGAAAAGGATGCTCAGAAGAAAACTATTGCCACTGTTTAGGCAATCCATATAAATACCTGCAAATAGAGTGGCTGCAAGCGAGAAAGTGCAGTTGTCTGACAAGCTGGTGTAATAAGATTTCATACAGAATCATAGAATAGTTAGGGTTGGAAAGGACCTTAAGATCATCTAGTTCCAACCCCCCTGCCATGGGCAGGGACACCTTCCACTAGACCAGGTTGCTCAAAGCCCCATCCAACTTGGCCTTGAACACTTCCAGGGATGGGGCATGCACAACTTCTCTGGGCAACCTGTGCCGGTGTCTCACCAGCCTTATAGTGAAGAATTTAATTATAAGAAGCTGTAGCTGTCCCATCCCTGGAAGCATTCAAGGCCAGGTTAGACGGGGCTTTGAGCAACCTGGTCTAATGTGAGACATTGCTGCCCATGGCAGGGGGGTGGAACTGGATGATCTTTAAGGTCCCTTCCAACCCAAACCATTCTGTGATTCTCTGACCTGAGATACCTGCACTAGGCTGACAGACTTAAGATATGCATCCAGACCTGTGCTCCTCCATAGCAGCAGTTTCAGGCCAAGCAGGCACCCTGCAGTGTCTGAAACGATACCTGACATCCCTTGAGAGAAAGTTGGATCCCACCCCAAGAGCTTTCCAAGTGTGAAATACTCGCTCGCAGTCCTGAGCTGTGCTGTCAGCTACCAACTTCAGCACCTCAGAATGTGCTCTGCTGGCTTTCAGTGTGGTGACTACAACCATAGAACAAGGAAATAAAAGCATGTCCTCCCTGTAGCCCTCTGTGAAAAGGAGGGGCATTCATGGCAAATGTAAACACAGCTCAGGTTTAATGCAGGAACTTCCCTGTGTGACCAGTCCTGGGGGCTGCTCCTACAAGGTGAACCTCACACCATTGTGGTCACCCTTGTCACCAGCACATCCTCTGAGGAACCACCCACCATGCAGACTACACCCTGACTGTTTTGTGGCAATTAGGCTGAGGATACTCACCTGAATTTGTTTCCCTTACAAGTAGCATCCAAATCCAGCTCTTTGAAGATGAGAGGAACAGGGCGTCTTTCCTGTAGTGATTTTCCTAAATCATAAAGCCAAGTGTATATTCCCCACTCTGTAAGAAGCTTTGGAGGAAATAACGCAACTGCAACACAACATTGCATAAGCAGATCATACCAATATATTCCTCTGACATTTCTTAGCGGTTTCCTCCCCTGCTACAACAGAAGGTATTTTCATGTAATGAAATGTACTTTACTTTTTACAATTTCTGTAGTTTCTATAATTACAAAATTACAGGAGTAAAAATTTAGAAGATGTTTCTCTAATTTATTCACT
The DNA here is from genome assembly GCF_963264785.1 of Psittacula echo. Lineage (NCBI taxonomy): Eukaryota > Metazoa > Chordata > Aves > Psittaciformes > Psittacidae > Psittacula > Psittacula echo. The sequence continues at coordinate 73,045,667 of NC_137736.1, forward strand.
CACAGGTAATCTATATATCCTATACCTATCACCATTTGCTCCAATACATTACACACCAGCAACAGTAACTGCTTTAAAGCAACAGCTAAGATGGTATTGCCCTCACACATACATCCAGTCCAGCATTAAAAATCATCTTGACCATGCAAAAAGCCTCCAGAACTGTCCATTATGTGACATTAAAAAGGCAGGTTACTCGACAAAAGGCTTGGCTAGAGACATGATTGCAGGCATAAAGAGCGCAGTATGCATATGATAGGAAGGTTTTCAGCAATTCCAAGCAAGACATTTTTCGAGTCCCTTGAATTCATGCAATAAGTGCCACCAGCAGAAGACTGGTCAGTGTGCCCACACTGTCAGGCAGCTATGTCCTAAAGTCCTTTTTTCAGCACCATCCCCAGTACAGAAGTGTTGAGGTGTTCTAGGCTCTCTCCTGGAGTGAAATAACTCTTCCTGAAAGCCTAGCTGCTCTTTCAGCCACTTGCTCAACGGATACTCCCAAAATGCAGCATAGACAAGGCTGAACCGGTTTTGGTTTCCTTTGCTGTATGCAGACATGCAATGTTATCCCAGCAGGCTCTGATGCCTCAAATGTCACATCCCCTTTTGTTTCATGCCATTGACTCCAGTGGGCTGCAAGAAGAAAAACAACCCAGCCCTCAGATTACTTCAGACTTTTGAACTAAAACCCAAGCAAAATATACTGAAAATAATAATTATGCCTTATGGTCATGGCTACACCATGTGGGGCCAGTGATGATGCTCAAGAGAAACACTGTGAATGTGGACCTGGAAGGTCTGCTCTAGAGAAGGCTGATGTTGAGCAAGGTGATGCTGCTGCAGCACTTGACCTGGGGCGAGGGACTTTGGCACCAAAGCTACGGCCACTGTGTGTCCATGAGAACGTGCTTGGTGAGGGGAATACCAAAGGTTGCTAAAGCCTCTTTCCTAGAAGTATCTTGCTTCATTTTGGAAACACTGACATTATCTGGAGGGGGTACGCTCCACACACAGGGGTGTACAAAGATCTCCAGTTTGGTGCAGCTCCTAAAAGTTCACAGCTCTCACAAGCACTTCTCCATTGCCAAAGAAGTGGCAAAGTTGACAAGAAACAAAGCAGCTTTTACGCAAGAAAATCAACATGTCTCTTCTTGGCAGCTGACAACTGTCCAGGGTGGGGTTTAACACAAGAAAGCGTGAACAGACAGGGTGTCCACTCCTGAATCATCGAGAGTTGAATCATTTGCTGCTTCTGCTCTACCGTGCTCTTGCAGCCCTCTAATGCTCCAGTCCTTCTCTGTCCCTGCAAGTCATCCCTGTATCTCCTCTCCATCCCACATGCTCATTCTCAGCAGGCTTCTGGCTCAGTATGTTTGGGATATGTCCAAACTGACTGGTTGACCTGGTGGTTTTCCACATCACTTGTGACCTTGGACTCCTTTTCAGCCCTGTGCTGACAAAATATACACGACTTCATGACACAAACTCTTCTTGATTGTGCAGGAGTTGTATTTCTTTTTGTTAAAGTATTTTAACAAAAACAGATCAGAGAAGATGGTGTGAAGAAACCATGGAAGTGCAAGACAGACATTTTAATCCCTCCTCTATCAGTGGCTTGCTGTGCGATCTCTGCCCTTGGGCATGCAACTCCTCTGCGTTGCTGCTCTCCCCAGAGGAACTAGTTGATAACGGAGAGTATTTGTTGGTATAATATGCTCTGAGATGTAGGCAAGAAAGGAAGATGCAGAGGATGCGCTGGGAAATAAATCCCCCAACAGTTGGGCATCTGTGAGCCACACCGCTGAGATAACCACTGCCTGCCTGCGCCCCAGCATGCACAAGCAAGCAGAGAGTGCATGAAAGGACTGCCTGGGGATAAAGCCATGCAGTGCGGTATCCTCAGCACGTGTCTCCAGCAGAAGTGTACGTGCTTCTTCATATAGCATCTGCATATGCCCTGCATCTGGGGACTGCCCTAAAGGATTTGTTACTTGACTCTGCAATTAAGGAAAAAGTAAAATAACTAAACTAAACTAAAATAATAAAACAAAGGAAAAGTAAACAAAAAATCAAAATAAAACAAAGCAAAGCAAAACAAAACCCAAACAAAACGAAATTAAATAACATAAAGCAAAATAAACCAACCCAAACTAAACTAAACCAAAACAAAGCAAACCAAACCAAACTGAACTGAACCAAAATAAAGGAAAACAAAGCAAATCAAACAAAGCTAAACAAAAAAAGAGTAAAATGAAATTAAAAAAAACCCTAAATCAAATAAAACAAGATAAAGCAAAGCAAACCAAATAGAATAAAATAACCCCCCCAAAACCAAAATGAAATAAAATTAAGCAAAGCAAAACAAACAAACAAAACAAAAAATCAAACCAAAAAATAAAACAAAAAAACCAACAACAAAACCCACAATAAAAATAAACCAAAGTAGAATAATATAAAAAACCCCCATACTTTTTCAAGACTCTTCCACTTCCTTTTGACTATTCTGTTACCCCAGGCCCTTCCTCCAAGAGCCACGCCACAAGAAAGAATGGCCCCGACTCTGCTCTCATTTTAAAATGCTTCTTTTTATTTCAGTGGTTGTACATTGGGTGAATGAATTTAACGTCACAACAGAAATAGAATGGCTATTTAACAGACCACTAGTAGTTATATGCTGGAAAAGAGTGAATGGAGGGGTTTCTTTTAACTGTTACAGAAATATTCATCGTATGTGTCGTCAATTATGCTGGATGAGAGAGGCAAACAAAAGGTATTTTGGTGAGGTGCTGTACATCCTTCGAAGAAAATAAACACTGAGACATCTCAGTCCCTCGAAACCGTGTCCCAGCTACAGTATTCACGGTCTCTGTGTTGGCCCATCTCATGGTTCTTTTAGGGGAGTTTTATTTGTTGTTTTTTTGTCTTTTTTTTTAATTAAACAAAGCATTTAAAATTTAATCATTTTCATTAGACTTTTTTCTTAAAATATAAACAAAGTTTTGGCAAATAATATTTATACAGAAAAATAGTTTTAGATCTTCCCAAATTTTGAAATAGTCTATAAAATTACTTTATAAATAAATAAAATGCAGAATCTGTTGTACACGTATTTGCACATCTCTGTAATTGCCTCCTTACTGTTAGCATAGGTCTGTACTTGTACAGTTTTCAGGAATATTACAAAGTCATAAAGTCGGAAAGTGGATCTCTTATTAAAAAATACATTTTCTCTTTTTGTCTGTCAGTTTGTCTGGATGAAAGACCTGATGTATCTGAAGCTTCGTCATCCATGGGCAAAAAATAGGAGTATTGGGTTAATTGTAAAAAACATAGAATAACAGTTATTTTGAAACATAAAAAGTTCACACAAAACAATGTCCTGGAGAGTTATCTACATAAAATATTTAAACAACATGGATAATTTACCATTTAGTATTATACAATAAGCTACCCAAATGCCTAAATTAACTATTATAAAAAAATAAAAACAACTTTGACAGATATAGGCAAGTTGCAGTGTCAACTACCTAGTTATAATGACTGAGAAAGTCTACAAATATTAGTGTTTTAATAGTATATAATGATGATACCTTAACTGCTAAAGTAACGAGTTAAGATACATTATTTTTCCACAAATTAAACTAATGCAACGTTACAAGCACTATGTTAATTTTACAATCGAATTGTGATTATTTATTTTTTCTTTCGGATGATCAAATCTCCAGCTTTATATATAAATAGTAATTAGACATCGGACAAACAAGATTTAGCCTGGAAAAGAATTTCCTAGACAAATAATTATATGGTTAGTGCCTTCAGTCGTTCCGAACAGGCAGTGCTGCCAAAGTTTAAAATAGTTTACAATCAATCTGAAGAGGTTAAGTTAAAATACTGCAATCACTAATAATGTCCACATAGAAAACTTATGCTGCAAACAATTATACATAATATCCACTTATAACAGCTGTCCTGTTTTCCTTTTTTTAAACAATAATTTAAAAACTATGTCATTTATGAGATACATGTGCAACATATAAAATGTGAAATATGAAATATTTGGTACAATAGTGCTTGAAACAAATCTCAAATCAAACAAATGAAATTTTAATTATACATATATAATTACCTTGTAAATCAACAAAGTATTTAAAAAAGTAAACAACATTAAAATCTGCTTCATCCATATATATGTATATATGTATGTATGTATATATAACATGTATATAATTGTATTAAAGATATCTTCATACTTTTGTGACATAAAATATGTTTTTAAAGAAAAACAATTAAAAGAACTATTTTTTTTCTCCACTCTAATCTGGTTACAATCTTATAATCCAATTAAAAAAAAATGCAAATACAGCAATGATTTATTAAACTGAATCTCATTCTACATTCTTAGTGTTCAGTTAATAGTCTAGATTAAAGTCACTGATGAAGTTTCAGTGACTCAACTGAATTTTAATTAAATTAGAGTATCATACAATCTTCGTCTACAGCCTTCTTTTTCGCCTTCTCTTTTGTTAGTTTGGTCTTTTTTGTGTGTGTGTGTGTTTGATTTTACACTTCTACAAGTTACTTCGTAACAGCTCGGATCTTTTTGGTTAACCTGACTATGAGTTTGACAGATTATTCGCTTCTGGTGACATTTGACTGTTGGCATCAGGCTCACTTTCATCAAGTCTGATGTGACAAAATTTAGGCACTTCTGCAAAGTCTCTTTTAAAAACATTATAAATATACTCGTAAAATAATATTCTCAAGACTTTGTTCTTTTGGGGATTGAAACGGGTATGAAGTTCATACTGTGCAAATTTTTAAATTTTCTTCTGCTATTCTGCTATGATTCAAATGCAACTTCTCCATACAAGTCAAACACCAACCATGTGCATCGAAATTGTGCTTTACTTTGGGCTTCTGGCTAAAGATACTCAGATTGGCAGGGTGATGTGCAGGACACTGGGCTGCGTTTCACTTCCTCTGTCTTGGAATCGACTTGCTGGGGGAGCAAAACCAAGAGGGTTTTTTTTAAGTGAGAAGGAAAACCCCACCTGTAGTTTGGGTGAAAATTAAACCTGCAACTGGGATTAGTTTTCAGCCAATGCAACTTAATTATTGCTGAACTCGAAAGATTCATAAACACTGAATCTCGCGAGACTAACTGGACCATTTCCATTAAGTATAGTTATGGAGAAAAGACAGTATTTGCAAGAATTAAACTATGCTTAGAAAATCTTTAAAACTAAATGTTACCCTTTATGTCTTGAAACATCACAGCTGGTATCAGGTAGTTAACTATTTTAGGTTGGAGTATAGTAAGCATACCATATTTAATATTCATATATGACATAGCAGCACTAGCTTTTTTGAGTTTGTGATTTGTCCATAAGAACAAATTCTTGACTTAGCATGCAGTTTGTGGCAACTCTAGAGAGGAGGAGACGGGGTAGTATGTACAGTAGCCGTGCTTGGCCGTCCGCAGGGAGGCTTCGTGACACTCTGTTCCATTCCTGCTGGCTATTTCAGGATTATCTGTTAAGAGAAAGGAAAGCATGATCGCACTTTTAGGTGATGTGGGGAGAGCAGTTCACCCAGATGGCCAGCGCTGGACTAACTAAGCTTGGGTGCAGCTTATTTCAGACAGCATCCCAAACGGGACAGCATCCCGTATCCTCACACTGCCTGAGAGACATTTGGGCTTCACAAACCTAGTCGTCTTTCTCCCACACACACCTCCCCATGTGCATGAGAGCACACAAAGAGGGAATTTTGTGTATCAAAATACTAGAGATGGCATCAAAGCCATAAGGGAAGGGGCTGGCTGTAGATGGGGTGTGCACCCCCAAGTGCCCCAGCTGTCAGTGGAGGGGCAAGCAGCCCTGCACCTCCCGAGGAAGCTCAAAAGCACATTGGTACCTGCTGCAAATCCCCAGCTCCACCCTGCTCCCACAAAGGCAGGAATGACCAGGGGAAACAGTGGATGCCAGGGAAAATGCCACTAACAAGCAAAAAAGATGTCTGGGCTGGGTGTTTTCAAGAAGCTGAAGTGTCTTTTCAATGCACTTTTACAGCTGCTTATTTCCTAAAAAAATTATCTGCAGGTCAGCGAACTTGAGAGGTTTTTTCACACTTCCTTATGTCAGGGGATCCAGGGGGATGATGATAGTGGTACCTGTGTGCACTAACTGTGCTGGTTTATCTTCACAGCATCTGAAACTGAGAGTGAAGCAACCACTTTACAGATGCAAACTCTGTGCCTCCAATACCGTGAAGGTTAAATGCACAATGCGCCTGGCAACTGACTCAACCTGCTCACAGCACTGGAAAACAGTCCAGGTTTCCACCACATTTGAATGGTGAAAGTGATGTCAAAAGCCAGAGGTACGATGCTCTTTCTATCACACTACTGCTAAACTGTGCTCCAGACTTAAGCACAAGTTGAGGAATTAGAGTGCATCCCTTGCTCTTCCTGTTTAATTTGGCACTCGACATATTTTTAAGCTGTGTTTGTAGGTGGTATACAAGGCAGTTGTGACAGCACTTTGACCTACTTGTGTATTACAAAGCTAGACCGCAGCTTAATGCAATATTTATTTTAAAAGACAAAAAAAAAAGGTGATTTGAAAGTAACTGCAGCAACATACTACCTCTGACATACAGCTTGCCAAAAAGAAACATGGTCGCCTTGTGTGGAAGGTGCTTGTTCTAGCCCCCTGCTCAGCCACCTCACACATACCTCACAATCAGAACTGTACACAGCTACCAGCTCCCTGACCCCACCTAACTTGCCAGCATGCCAAAGAGTCAGCTTTGATTACCATCAGCACTGCCAATCTGGTGACACACGAGGCCCCATTGTAGTGGCACTGTACAAACACCTCCTGCTCCGGAGGGCTTAACTTCTAAATACATCATGCATACAACAAGGACATATATTTTTAATGAACTTCCACCCATTGTGAGTTTGTTAGCTTATCGCCTATCTTCTGTTTCCTATTGAAATAACAAAGAAATAGCTTTGCTGGAATAATAAAGCCCTGCCTGTGATAACCCTGGTGCATTTACAGCACGGTGATGTGACAGCATGTACAAAGAACGTAGCCGTGCTGAAAGTAAGAAGTTACCGAGATTATCAGCATTGATATTTTTAGCATGTTACAACCCAACATGGCAATGTAATTAATAAAGCAGCTTTAGCTATAATAGGTTAGCTATAATCACACAAGTGTATTTAAGGAATCCTAAGGTCTGCGTTAATGGGACACAACCTGAAATCTACTTGGTGTAAAAACCCCAGAATTTCAGACACTGCAGCTGCCTACATCATCTGTCAACTTTTGAGGGGATAAACTTGCATTTTCCGATAGGCATTTTCTCCCTGTACAGGTAGACAGACTAGAATCACAGAATAGTTTGGGTTGAAAGGAACCTTCAAAACTCATCTAGTGCAACCCTCCTGCAATGAGCAGGGACATCTTCAAGTAGATCAGGTTGCCCAGAACCACATCCAGCCTGGCCTTGAATGTCTCCAGGGATGGTTCATCCACCACCTCTCTGGGCAACCTGTGGCAGTGTTTTACCACCCTCACTGTAAAACATTTCTTCTTCACATCCAGCCTGAATCTCCCCTCTTTTAGTTTAAAACCATCACCCCTCATCCTAGTGCAACAGGCCCTGCTAAAGAGTCTCTCCTCATCTTTCTTACAGGCCCCATTTAAGAAGTGAAACATCACAATAAGGTCTCCCTGGAGCCTTCTCCATGCTGAACAACCCCAACTCTTTCAGCCTTTCCTCATAGGAGAGGTGCTCCATTCCTCTGATCATCTTTGTGGCCCTTCTCTGGACCCTCTCCAACAGGTCTGTATCTTTCCTGTACTGACTCCAGAGCTGGACGCAGTACTCCAGGTGAGGTATCACCAGAGCACAGCGGAGGGGCAGAATCACCTCCTTGGACAGATTACTGCCCCTTATGTCAAGATGTCTTAAAGGTCAAACAGCCCCATGCTCCCAATTCCCCCAAAATGTGTGACAGAGAAGGCAGAGGGCCTCATCTCAGGCTGTTTCTTGGGAAAAGGGTAGGACCATGCCTGGCACTTGCATTAACCCAAGTGCAACTCACCCTGCAGCATGCCAGGCAGGATGAAGGGTCCCTGGGCAGCGCGAAAGAGCAGGGACTGCTTCTGTGCCGTCCTCTGGCAAGTGGTGGAGCCCAGGTAAGGACTTCCACTGCCCTGTGTCTATTCCTACCATTTCTCCCCTCCTCTTGAAACTCAGGAAGCAGTGAAGACAATGTAAACACTTTCCTTTTGTGCACAAGCACGTCCTGTTTACGTGGCTGTGGGTGCAGGAGGAGCAGCTGGAGCTCTCCCCACCATGCTTCTTGTACTGACAGTGGCTACGGAGCTGGCTTGCTCCCACCACATCGTCCTCACCGCCGCTCGTGCAGGGGATGTAACTAGGGCATGTTGCACCCCAGCTATTTCTAGTGCACGTAGGAGGCCTCCTAGGAAAGAAACCTAAAGTCTCTCCTTCAGAGCAAGCCTCTCCAGTGGGAAGATGCAGAAATGAGGAGCTGCGTGTTTTTTTAACCTTAGCCACAAAGTGTTAAACGTATCCTGTAGTCTTTAATTATATGTTCACACCCTATTTCTCAAAAGATATCACAACTCTGCCATACACATGTATCAGCTTCTGCAACTGTTTTTTTCACTGTGTCTGACAAAGAAACATAAAATGCTGAGCTACTTTACATGGAAAACACACTGTGAACCTCTTCTGTTTAATCTACAAAAGAAGTAATAAACTGTGATGGAAGATGGAGGCTATCTGAGTCTGCATCACTGCTAATTGCTCCATTGCTTGCCTGCATGCTGAAAAAGAAGCTGTGCAGAACATACCAACGAAGGAACATTACCGCAAACACTTCCTACAGAGTTTGCGCAACCTCGTTACTTGTAAATAGGTCCAACATCCTTCATGTTCACTCCTGTGTGAAGAACTATATCTCAAATATATGACTTCTCATATTTGCAGGGGTTCTATTATATCATTATACTTCACAGCAACTTGATATAATGTATTGACATCTTTACCATAGTATATATACACATAAAAAAACTGAAACATGAGGTCAAACATGGGAAAGCATTTTCTCATTCTGTATATGAATAAGATCCACAGGTGTGGATACAGACATGCCAGAAAACATACCTTCTGCTGCTGTAGTAAGAGAGCTAATAAGAACACTATTTCTAGCATAAGAGGAATGGCTTGGCACTTACAGCTGAAATGCACAGATGTAATGACAGTACAGGGCATTTTTTCAAGGCTATCACAGACATAGGATACCTTCTCCATTGCCTTCTTGTCTGGTACCTGTTCAAAGTGCCAGAAAGCTGGCTACCCTTTAGACTAAAATCACTAAAATTGTGCCAGTGCTAGTCACTAGACCTCACTGAAACCGGTAACATATAGAGCAAACCTATTTCTGCAAACTACTTTCTAATTGCCAAGAAGCATTTGCTCTTCTGAATTTTCAGCTCTTTAGGGGTGACATTTTCAGCTCCCAGATTCCAAGACTTTCTCTCTTTTCTATAAGAGCATGGCTCTTTACCCTCAGGACCTCTGAATGACCACAGTGGTCATTAAGGCCCCATCCCTAAATTCAGCCAGGATTGCTTCTGAGGGTGATCAGTTCTGCAGTGTCGTCTGTGGGAATGACAACCAAGAGAGATGATACTGCCCATTGTTTCAGCTTCTCACTAAACTACTGACCCATGGCACACAGCAGACAAAGTGACATCAGCCTGGGATTTCCTCAGACCCAGCAAAGGCGGCTGCAACCAGTTATTGTCTAAAGACTTAAAAAGAAAAATTGAGAATCTCTTTTAAATTAACGTGGAAATTCCACTTTTGTGAACTCTTTTTCTGTCACCCACATTACTATGTGCACTGCTTTACTTGATACAGTTCACAGATTTAACCAGATTACCTAGAATCACGACTGTGAACTAAGAATTTCAAGAATACTCTCTGGCTTAAGGTTTTCTATTTTGAAGCTACAACTCATGAAGCTTCTTTATTCTCTCTGTCTTAAATTCTGTTTCCAGTTTCGGATTTATAATACAATGATGAATACAGGAAATCCACCATTCTGCAAAAATTCAGTGCACATGAACTCTTGTTCAACTAAAGACCTGTCACAGTGGATCAGCTGGAAAACATGACTTTGCATCTACCCCTGACATGTTTCTCTTCTGGAAGTTTAGAAATAACTTATCTCAGTTACATTTTGCTCTATCAGCGTTAATACATTTTAAGGGAGCACTGAGATCGTACTTGACCCCCACACGGCGAAACACTTATCCCTCCAAAATGAACTCACGTGTATTACACATTTTAGGCTGCTCAGCCTTTCATTTTAAGAGCAATGTAGTCATAGGGGTTTAGACAAGATTCATCTCAGATGATTTCAGATGTGTACACCTCAGCTGGTCACCCTATTTTACATCTTCCTAGCCTACCTCACGCAACTTATTTTGCATGAGACAGATTATCAGCTCATGGTGCTCTCTTCCCCTCCACCAGATACAACCATCTGCAGCGAACAGTTCACACCGAGGTATCTAACTTTTAGCCACCTATGTCGGGGCAGATGAATCTTTCCACAGTGACACTTTCTATTTTCATGTTTTTCACAGAGTAGCAGACTGGTCAGATATATCTAGGGTATACACTGAAAATGACAGATATTTTCAGACAGCCGGCTCATATCAGGCTGTCTCATAACTTCTCCCGCTTTCTAAAAATAAAGCTAACACCAAGTATTTCTTCCCTTTGACATGAAACCCAAGACTATTTATATTTCCCTGTGCCTTTGGGAAATGCCTCCAACTCTTTATTTTCCATTTTCTCTCAGAATGCTCTTTTGTGGCATGTGCCTTATTCTTTCAAATAAATCAGTCTTCTATTTATTTTTTTTTAATCAAAAGTGGGAAAGGATGAGTAAATATTCAGATGTTTACTGAGGGTAATTGCTATCATATCAGTTATGCTTGGTCTTACTTAATTATTACATAGCCTTACAGATGGACTTTTTCACCTCCTATTTCTCCATAGCCTCAGCATCAGCACCTTCACGCAGCACCAACCTGAGCTTCCAGTCTCCCACTGACATTCCCCAAGGGATGGGATTTGCCCTGTCCTCAACTGGCCAACAGCTGAGCCGGCTCCAACTCTTGCTTACATAAGAAGCAGCCTGCCTGCTCCCAGTGCTCAGGGTGGAAAGGTGCTTGGGTACACATGCCTCATCTCTCGCACCTTAGCTGTTGTCCTGCCCCCTCTCTTGTAATCTCCCACTGGAACTTCCTTCCTGACCTACTGTCTGCACTACATTGCAGGCATTGTCACTGCCACAAGAGCCTCCCTTCCTTGTCTTTACTACATACATTTGCACATTCATGCACTCATCTAACCTCAGGCCTGACTCCTCACTCATCTGTCCCTTTCCACTTTCAAAATCTATGGTCACCAGTCTGCACTCCTGTAAAACAAGTGTCAAATCTAGCATCTTTCTGAAAGATGAATAAAAAAAAACCTGAATAAATGGATCTGCAAACAAAACCTAAAAGAACTACTAATAGGGTTGAAGGTAGCTGCTGAAAGCAATTTGTTACCCCTGCTGTCAGTGCTTAACACTTCACTGCTTTTCATAAACACACTGAGCTCCACTTTGTGTCGCTGGTTTCTTTGTTACTCCTTCTCTCAATGGCCAGAAATCTCATTCTTATTTCCAGCATATTATGATTTAATGTAAACATTCTTCATTTTTCTCACTAACTTCACTAACTTCTCCCCAATTCAGGGGTGAAGGAGGATTTTTATCTGATTGCTTCTCCATTAACCTGATGTATCCCAAATATGTCTACTGCATTCATCAATAAGGTGACCTCTGAATTGTACATAAAGGTGAGACGTCTAGGCCACAGACGATCTCCTTGGTTGCCTGCCCATACAGTGACTAATACAATGGCATCAGGTTTCTAAAGGCTGGAGGTCCTATTTGCTTAGCTTTCTCATAGCCCATCCCTTGACATGGTAATTCTGGTGCCCTGCTCCATTCTCTTTTCTCCCCTAAATCTGAGTGTGCTCAGTTCTGCCTGTCCCATGTGTTGATATTATGCCTCTGTAAATGGCTGAGTGTCAGATGTCCATGCTGAAGTGGACACATCTGCTGGCACATTTTCACTCTATCAGGGCCAGGCTGTTGGCCATCAAGGTGTCACAAAGCTGACAAAGACCATGTCTGAATCCAGCTCTTCATGATGATCTAAAGAAAAGATCAAGGCAACTATGGGATCTCAAAGGCTCAAGGGTTCAAGAGCATCATTCTAATTTAATATTCACAAGGTCCTGAAAGAAAATCCAAAGCCACTTGTGCTGCCAACTCCTTAGCATGCTTATGAGCTTCAGTAGGTATTTATTCAAGCAATAATGTGCAATACTTAAGTTCAATTTAATATGTATTTACTCACTCTGAAGAAATAGGACTAGTTGTATTAAAAATGAAAGCATGACTTTATTTATTCTTCTTTAAAGTAATAAATAATGCAGTACTAAAAATTGATCCTAATATACTCTAACATATTCTACCCAAATCTATTTTTAACTAATTGCACACGCAGCAGACAGACTACACAGAAATGACTGAAATACTACTGTGTAGTATTTTAGGAGCGCCCGTACAGTGACTGTTTTGAACAGCCATTCAGTTTTACCTTTCAGCAGGTCAGAGCTATTGCAATCATCTGTGTTTTTCACGTCCTACTTTCAGGTCATTTTCACTCTCTTCTTGAGTTTTAGAAACTGCCAGAATAGACATACGCAGAGGAACTGAGAGCACAAAGGACTGAAAGACCAAACCTGTATTATCTGTGAAAGTGCCCATATTCCCCTTGCAGAGGTACTACTCCTCCAAATCTGCATTTTCTTAGGTGTCTTCACCTAGCATTGTTTTTTCTTTTAACATGCCCTGCTTTGTATTTTCCTCTTACACATCATGCATGCTCAAATTGAACAAGACGAGGGTGCCACTACGCTTCCAAAACCTGCTGCTCCAGTTCAGACTCTCTTCCAAGCAAGAGGTGGTCCACTGTAACAGCCAGAACTTAAACACAGAAAGCTACCAAATTTATGCTCATCAAGGTTACTCATCAGACATCACTGTGTCAGTTGTATAAAACTCACTATGCTTATAACTTCTCTGAGGAAATCTTAATGTTCCTGACTTTTGCCTGCTTACCATTTCCTGAATTTTCTTATCCGAATGCTCCCGCATAGAGAGACATACATACCACTGTGAGCCACTGCAGATAATATTACACCAAAAATGAAGTCAGTCAAAGTTACTAAATCTCTGCCTCAAGCCAGAAGTCACGACAGGTACAAGAAACAGACAAATAAATAAATAGATGTTTCCACTATGGTTACATGGGCAGCTTCCTGCACACTCAAAGCCAAAGACTGGCATTTCTGGCAGGCAATATATCATAGAATCATAGAATAGTTAGGGTTGGAAATGACCTTAAGATCATCAAGTTCCAGCCCCCCTGCCATGGGCAGGGACACCCCACACTAAACCATGCCACCCAAGGCTCTGTCCAACCTGGCCTTGAACACCGCCAGGGATGGAGCATTCACAGCTTCCTTGGGCAACCCATTCCAGTGCCTCACCACCCTCACAGTAAAGAACTTCCTCCTTATATCTAACCTGAACTTCCCCTGTTTAAGTTTGAACCCGTTACCCCTTGTCCTGTCACTACAGTCCCTAATGAAGAGTCCCTCCCCATTATTCTTACAGGCCCTCTTCAGATACTGGAAGGCTGTTATGAGGCCTCCATGCAACCTTCTCTTCTCCAGAGTGAACAGCCCCATCACACACTGAGATAAAAATATGATATTCCTTTAATTCAAGGGAAAATAGTTGGAGAAGCTAGAGATGTCCAGACGCAGTTATTTCAAAGAACAGAATTCCAGACAAGTACATCTGGAGCTCTGCACTACACTATGTTGTTAAAATTTTACGATGGAAAAACCCAGACTCGCATGAGCTGTGTGTATATGCTAAGCACAATGAAGCCAACTCGGTTTTCCCCAAATGCCTACAAAATGAGCTGACCTCAGGAAAACATTCCTATGTTTAAGTAATAAATATATGTCCCAAAAGACTTCTACTCAACTTGTCAAAGTATGGTTTGTTGAATAATTGAAAGCAAGAGCACAGTAAGAAGTTACCACATCAAACAAAAAAACGATTTTTTTTTAATTTCAATGATATGAATGGTAAAATTGTCTATAACAGGAAAGAGAAATATATCTCGATTTTTGTTATTCAAAAGAAGTGTTTGCCTTTGCTTACTTCTCGTTATGTGATACTGCCATCTAGCAGGCTACCAAAGGAACTCATGTTTCAGTCTTTACAGGGGCAGCAGTGTGTGAGGGGAGAATTTCCGAAAAGCTACCCTAAACAGGCTTCTTCCCATTTCTTCCCACTGGCTTCTTGTATATGAGCATGTGATCTAAAACTCTTATGCAAGCCTGCCAGAAGTCTTCCTCATCTACACAGAAGCAACGTGCTATCTTAAGAGACCAAAAATATTACTAGAAGTAAAATGAACGTTTGGTTAAAGTTTGCATGTGAATTCCTTTACATTTCCCAGGGTAACCTTTTGGGTTGTTTATCTTTGCTGCCTCGCAGTTAACAAAAACAAAGTTTTGCCATGTATTTTGTAACATCAGTTGTTTCAAGGCAATTCAAAGGGTATTTCCTTGACACTGCTTAAGAAGTGTTGTGGGCTTTAAGGCTCCCTTTTGAGCCTGCAAACTGTTAATTCTGAAAGTTACAGCTACTTACATATCATTCAGTGTCTTCAGAAAAGATAACTACTGAATTGAGTGAGACTTGTGATTCTTGGGTGTCCAGCATGAAACAGGCAGCAAGCAATTTAAATTTGCTATTCAAAATACCTTTTCTGGAGAAATGGCTCTTCATGATCAAGGATTGTTTAGGTTCATTTTTCCAGCTTGATGCAGGTACAAGGCGAGATATCCAGTCCTGAATCCCAGATGCCAAGGCTTGCTGGTACCTCTATGTGGAGCAGCCTGGTACCATACATGCCCTCACCAGATGCCCAACACTGTTACGCCCAGGGCTTGCTCTCTGCAAGCATTCCTGCAATAATGTGGCTGAGAAAGGAACCTGTTCCTCCATTTCCATTTTTTTTTTTTTAACTTTTTCATGTTGGATTCATGTTGCTAGAACAGAATTTTATATAGAAGTATTTAACTTGTGATGTTATGGAATTTTTAGACCAAAACTTTCAGTCAAAAAAAAAACCCAAAAGACAAAAATTGGTTAAATAGTTATCATTCACAGCAGAAGTGTTTTTCCACCTGTTCCCCTATTCCCTTACAAATGGCAATCAAAGCTTGTCAAATCATTAACAAGAATTTTGCATATGCTTTTATTTGTAACTTTGCTGTATACTGGCACTAAAGATGTAAATAACAGTAATTCCCCCTTCCCACCTTCTTTCTCAAAAGCTTGCTTTTATCCAACAAAAAGGCTGTTTCCTACTACTAGATTTTCCAATTCATTTTCTCAGTATATTGCTACTGTTCTCTCCAATTACAAGTTCAGCAGGCTTCCACAAGGAAGAGAGAGAACGTGGAGACAGAAGAAGTCTTGTCAGCAGCATGGAGGACAGCCCTCTGCCCTGCCAGAAGGCTCCCCGGGGTTATATGGGTAGGCTGAGAGGAAGCCCTCTTTGGGGACGCTATTTGCAAGAGGGAACAACTGGCACTTCTACTTTATGCAGAAGGAGAAATCAGCTTGAGTAGGTGCCACATGACATTGCAGTCTAAGGAGAATCTGCCTTCTTTGGGAGTGGTGGCTGCCTCTGTGGGCACCTTGGCAAGGAGAGGTGCTCTGTTGCTGCACATCTGGCTCCCCTCCCTCCTGAGGGAGCTGTCACACTCAGCGTCTCACATCCCCATTAAACATTTGGTAGTTTTGTATTTTATGCTCTGTTAACTACTTTTTGGATTCCAGAGCAAATATTTTAATAGTCCTTTTGTTTGTGGCGCTCGAATGTAACATAACTATTTTTATTTTCTCTTCATTGTATTTTTGCAGATTTTGACAAAACTGAAGGCTACTGAATGACTTCATAATTAATATCTGTGCAACTGCCACCTAATTTAGTGGTAATGCTGATGCATAATTTAAAACAGCTGTGCTAGATAATCACGAGCCTTAGCATGAGAAAGCCTGTTGATCTTCTATTTCTTTTCAGACACTGCCTATGAGTGTTCAATTTTTCTACTGGATCTGCCTTTTCATTTTCCCCTCTTGGTTAAAGGTTATATAACCAGTAGAATAATGTTGTCAATAAATAACATCTTCAAGCAAAGTTACTACCTGTCATCCAGGTGCCAGTTCAGAAGCATGCAGATTTGTCTGTAGGTCCTGTATTGCATCTGCCAAGCTTGTTAAGATGTCCTGGATAACCCAGACATCCAAGGTTATCTTAGGACAATCTTAATCGTCAGTAGACATGTTTAGGCAACTGAACCAGGTCCTGTGTGACTTTCTGAGCCAGACTATTCTCTAGACTCCATCTGACTGTGCTGATAACCTTCACAGTCTACAACAGGCACTTAAATTTCTAGCTTGCATACAGACATACATGATATACATATACATAAACATACTCAGACACCAACATTTCGGTGGCTTAATTTTGGGTAGGTGTTGGCATTATTCAAAATTGAAATTCAGTCCCAGAATTCAGAAGAACACCTCTCATATAATGTTATGATAGAATATCCCAGGCACTGATCCTCTGTTAAACCATATTTGGAGTGCGGGGTAGAGGAAATCACAGCTCTCTGCATCTTCAATTAACATGCACATCGTCAGCTCCAAGTGGGTTCTATATATTTTTTCCCCAAGTTTCTAATCCTGTATTTCCTTATAAAGAATATATAAAATAAAGAGAAACAATCTTCCAAAATGATTTTCCTTAAGATCTATGACTTTGATTTCATCCTGAAATTACAGCAGTGCACAGCTTAAAGAAAATCAATAAATACTGCTCTGTTCCTCTACAACTATCTGAAAGGAGGTTGCAGTGAGGTGGGGGTCAGTCTCTTTTACCAGGTAACAAGCAATAGCATGAGAGCAACTTGAGGCCTCAAGTTATGCCAGGGGAGGTTCAGATTGAATATTAGGAAAAATTTCTTCCCCAAAAGGATTGTCAATCATTGGAACAGGCTGCCCGGGGAAGAGATGGAGTCACCATCCCTGGAGGTATTTAAAAGACATGGAGATGTGGCACTTTGGGACATGGTTTAGTGGTGCACGGGGCAGTGCTGGGTTAACAGTTGGACTCCATGATCTTAAGGGTCTTTTCCAACCTAAAGAATTCTACCTGTGAGTGAAGCTGAGCAGGTAACAGCTTCCTTGCTTGCTCAAGTACTGCCAGACCACTAGCTGCAGGAATAATAACTAAAAGCCTTGATAAAGATCTCTGAAGCATGTATTGACAGGCAATGACTGTATTAATATTTTAAATAAGATGTTTTACACACATCTCCACACATATGTGCACTAGAGGGAGCCAGGACCAAACTGTCCACAGGCATGCTCTGACACTGCTTCCACCATTATTTCACATGACTTGGAACTTTGCTGGTTCCATCCTCCAAGAAAATGCTGTCAGCATCCCCAGACGACAACTGAACTTAAGTTCATTAGGGATCTAACCCTGAAGCGAGGTTAAGCAGCTATGGTGTCCAGCCCTATTCTGCTGGGAATGGCTGGAACACTTGTGAAGGGGGAAAGAGGAAAATTGGGAAGGATCTCTTGCCTCTGACTGGTCATGCTCCCAGACTCACTGCTCCCAGACTCACCACATACCTTTGGAAGACCACCTTCCTTTCACTGAAAAACTCAAGCTCAACTCCCTTCCTCTATCCTCTCCCATCACAGCCTGGCAGCTAGAGGAAGTGGGGACACCTTCTCACAAGACGCCAGCTCTTGCATCAACTGAAGCAGTCTTTAATAAGCATTCGGAAAGTAGGGTTTGCTAAAGCACTTTTGCTCCATCTTGTTTTCACTGCACTGAGCCAAAGTGATTCTGCTCCCCTCTGATGTACACCGCAAGAAAATTACTTTGGTTTTAAAACCTAACTTCTGTAAGACAAAAAAAGCAAAAGACTTCCAATTTTCCATATATTCTTAACTGGTGTCACTCTGAACAAATGTACTGTGGTATGGCCTTTAACCCTACACAATCTTCACACAACACATACAGTTGCTGGGCAAGTGTGACTGGCTGTGCGTGTGTGTCAATGCAGGCACATTCTGAGCTGGGTACTCACGTTATTTTTAGAAAGAAAGGACATACAGAAGACATGAGACATCCTTCACCTTTTTTCAAGATACAAGCTGACAGCACATACTAAATAATTTACTGGACCTAACAGGGTTGTTAGGTTGTTCTAGCCATCAGCCAAGACTCCATATCTTTTGGGATGCTGACTTCTCCTTCTGCTGGTGCTTCAAGGGCATCGGCATCATCACACTCAACCCAAGGAAGTCCAGCAATCTTTCCTCAGGCCAGAGTACCAGGCCAAGTGATATTGAGCTAAATTATTAAGCCCTGCTACAAGTTTATTTTCATGCCTGGCACTGTGAGAAGAAGCCGCAGGAGCTGAAATGGGATGGGCTGAAGGCTGCAGGTTGATTAAAAACACTGGGAAGAGGAAACCATATCCCACAGATATGTAAAGCAGTGTGGCACAGGCCAAGAAAGGACATTTAATTTAGATGGGAATAAAAAAGTCCTTTTCTGAATACAAAGGAGAGTTTAAATCCATACAAAAGGACAAAAAGAAAGAACATTATGACCATGAATAAAGTCTTAACTCATGTTAATTATCTGTTCCTTCTGCGTTTCTTGGGCTAAAGAGATACTGATAGGTACGACCACAAAATTATGGGGCTTTTTCCAACGTTGTAGCTTTGCCTCCAACTTTTACGAGGCTGTAAATAGCAATCTTGGACACTTGCCTCTTACAAAGAAGAAGTGACTACTACTACTTTCACTACTTCCAAATAAACAGTTTTACAGTAGCTTTTAAAGATTTGCAATGACTAATACAACGACAGGAGTGAGAAGAAAAAGAAAGGGATGGCACACACTACAGAAGCTAACGAGAAAAGCTGCCAGGGTGGGACTCATCTCCTCCTCATGCAGTGGTGCAGAGCTTTGCTACATAGATACGCTCTTTCCGCAGGCAAGAGAAAGAGGCAGGACCCTCCAGGGCAATTCATCCTGCCCTAACATGGACTTCAGGAAAAGCAGATGAACAGGATGTCGAACTTTAAACAAGTGGAAACCCATCCCCATGTTAAATTATCCTTTAATTTCAGCATGGAGCTATGTGTATACACACACAGAGATATGTGCAACTAAATAAATACAGACGGACACTTTCCACGACTCCTGTTAAATTCAAAATGCTCTAATCCTCCAATGCAAACAAAATCTGTAGTGGGAAAGGAGGGGCTTCGCCTGCTATCCTGCCAGATGAGAAGGTGCATGAAAGCACACCTACATCTCCCCAGTGGCACTAGTTATGTGTGTGAAAGTATTCCTATTAACTAAAGAAAACAAAGACTGATTAGTGGTCCTTTTGTAGGTGTATGGGTATTTATTCTACTCCAGCCACAACCAGCCCCTCTGGGGCTCAGAGGTGCAGGCAGTGGAGCTGCCCTGGCTGCATTCCCGTGCTCAGGAGGGACCCCAGCTGACCCCCTCCCCTTTTCTCATAGTCCATTGGCATCTTCAAGCCCCTTGGGGAACACAAAACTGCACTGATACCACCAAACACTTTGCTGCTGCAGACACTGCTGTGGGAAGGACAGTGAAACACAACATTTGCCTGCTGCACTCCCCTCCTCGTACCAAGTAGGTTTTCACTAAAACAAGCTAGCTTGCAGAAAATAACGCACAAAATGACAACCCTCTTGATGAAAATGCTAGCAGCACAAACACCACAATGCTGGCAAACAACTCTTTAAAAAAATAGAGAAAAGGGACTGGTTTGTGTTTCTTTAAGGAAGTAGGGTGTATTTCAGAGGTAGTATATTTTTCCAAATTATTATAAACTCTTCAGGCAACTTCTATTTTCCTATGGGATACTTACATAGTTTTGGGACCAACAGTAAAAAAAAAATCTACTGGTACAATATTATTAAGCAAAACATTTCCATTTATTTCTTTGTAATTTCTTGGCAGGTGGAAGAGAATAAATCAAGGGGCAAGCATTTCTACCAAGTCTGCACCAGCTTGTTGGTCTGGGCAGGAGCAACACGAGGGAAGAAGATGGGAACATAGCCCTTTGCTTTCCCTCGACAAGCAAATCTGCTTGCTTCCTCCTCAGCCTGACCTCTAGAAACCTGAGGGAAAACAGTTCTCAGGTGGAAGTGCCGGAGCACAGTGGCAAAGTAACAGAAAAGCCAGAGCGACTCGATTGCCGTGCAAACCCCTCTCCTAGCAGATGATGGGCACATTGGGGTGGGAACCTCAACAACCCCAATGGAGGAGTCAAAGCTACACACTCTGAGCTGCAAATAGGTACTCTTGTCTGGCAATTAGGTCCTACAGGAGGGAAGGGAAAACCCTACCAAAATGAAGACTACCATTAACATAACAAAACACGTAAGAAAAGGGGAAGGTATCATCTTCCCTAGCCCGCCTCTGTCAATAACTCTAGGTGTTCTTTGTAAGAGCATTCTTCCTTAGGGAAATATAACTCCCATCTTAAAGATATACTTTCAAACATAAAGCAGACATAGTCATAACTATCTTGAGTGCTGTTTTGATCACTAGCATTTACTGTTTTGATCACTGATTTACAAAAAAACATTCAGTATTGTTTCTTTTTTTTTTTTTTCATCTGCCTTGTCCTGCTTGTGATTTTAGACAGCTTTCAAGCTTGCAAGTCAGTCACTTCCACACACCACATGGAGAAGGCTACATTAAGACACCTGAACATTATAAACCTGCGATGATCTTCCTTTTGATCTTAGG
This sequence comes from Psittacula echo, assembly GCF_963264785.1. Taxonomy (NCBI): domain Eukaryota; kingdom Metazoa; phylum Chordata; class Aves; order Psittaciformes; family Psittacidae; genus Psittacula; species Psittacula echo. The sequence continues at coordinate 73,066,825 of NC_137736.1, forward strand.
AGTTAATAACAGACTTCTGAAAGTAGTCCAGTACTATGGTGATTCTAACTCCAGCTGGGTTAATTACACAATAATTAGGTACAAACATCGCAACACAAAACACAGCTACATCATTATTTGCAACAAATGTTAACTCTAAATAAGTGCAACCTGGCCCACAAACACTTGCTATAAACGACTTAAAAATAAAAAGTAAAATTTGATGGGGTAAACACAGAAAGAAAAAAAAAATTCTCCGGGAGAATTTTTTTTGTTAAAAAAAAAAAAAAAAAAAAAAAAAAAATTAAAATAAAAATCTCAGCACTCATTTAGAGTTTGGGATCTTGTGAAAGAAAGCTTTAAAAGGAGCAAACCTGATTTGCTGTGGCTGTTGCGGCGAAGGGAACACTTGTTGCAGGAGTTGTTGCTGCAGAGACAGTGGCGGCCGTAGCGTTGTGCATCATGGGTACTTTCAGGAGGGGAACCATGGAAGCAATGAACAGGAGGGTGCAGCATTATGGTAAGAGAAGTGGTATTTTTGGCATGGTGAATATCAAGAGCAGCAAGCCATCGTCATGGGTTAAACCGGCAGATGGCATGCAATCACAGTGCAAAGCGAGAAAGCGTGGCGGAGAAATAAAAAAAAAGGGAAAATAGCTTATTACAAGTACAATTAAAGGAAGGCTGTCAACACAATCGGCGATTCCCAGAAAAAAAAAGAGCAAGGACCACTGAAACAGCGGGTGTTATCTCTAAGAAGATTACTTGTGCAAATGAGGTCTCCACCAAACTAGCTCGTTATCTAAGAACTGTTATATGGGCAATTTGTTTTCTCCCAGTATCAGTATAAAGCACTCCATACTACAGTTCTAAACAAACCCCACAGTGGTTTGCACTGGGAAGAAAACTGATAAATATTTATCTTAATTTTTAAGCACAATTAAAAAATGAATTCATGTATCTTCATACATGAATACTCGCTGTCTTCCTTTATAATCCAATTTATGTGTTTTTTTCTACTACCACTGCAAAACTGTTTGTCTTTATCAGAGTTAAATTACCATCTGCTTTGAGGCAAAAACCGGGAGAAGGATAATAATAATTTTCCCGATTTATATGCTACTTTTTTCAATCTAGAAAAGCAAGGTCCGTTCGGTGAAAGTCGCTGCTTTTGCTCATTTTAAGAATGAATTTGTGGAAGAATTACTAACTTGATGTTTTAAAGGCTTGATATTTCAACTGCTTATCTGTCCCACAGAAAATATAAATCACTGGGATAGAGCTATGGAGGAAAGATTAGCTTTCAATCTTACAGGCTACTGCACTGGACTTCCATTTTTTATGCCCCAAATGTTAATTCCAAGCTGTAAATATATTTCAAGGAGTGAGATTCAGATCATGGGTTTCAACAGAACCTCTGTGGATCAAAGTAGGCATTTCTGGGAAACGCTGATAAAACTTTCTAACACACAGCAAAAAGGAGAAATAGGCACACCACTATGAAACTTTAAAACACTGATGAAATTTGCTGGCTTTTTCCAGTATCTTTTGATTTTATAGTACTAGACAATATAAAATATAAATAAAACTTTGAAAACTGAAAAGCAGACTGGAATTCATGGTATTATGCTTTTGCAGTGTAGTTGTTATAGCAGGTGATATCACATCTAAACTGCAGCTTTCATCTACAAAGCTAGACACTCTGCAAAGTCAACCAAAAAGACAAGCGAACCTTTAATTCTAGTCAGTGGCTAATCCTTGCCTAGAATTTTTGGAACAAGTGAATATACATCATATACAGTATAAAAAGAGATCAATAAAGAAATTGGGAACCTACCAATACTGGTAGCGGGTGTCATGCACAAAACTGACCCTGCGTGTCATGCAATGATAGGTGAAAAAAGTGGATAAAGGGAAGAAACAGGTTAGCCGTTTAGAGTTAACATTCAAAGTGAGATTCAAGCATAACCACAGAGAAGTAAGTTAGTTAAATGAAACTGTAAGGTCATTCATAGTTTTGCTTTAACACAAAAAAGGTGATTATGTTCTCACTAAATTCCTGGGTATACTGTGTGCCTTTTGGCATGTTTTGTATATATACAAGATACTTCACTAACTTTTCCATTTAGTGCTTTTATCCTTTCACTTAATACTTCTGCAGCAACAGATTTTTGTTTATAGAAACATAGTTGGTTGAATATCACATTATTTGGGAATTTTAGAACTGACTGCATAATTCAAATGGCTCAACCGTTGCACAGATCAACCAACTCTTTGATGTACACTAGAGAAAGGTGTTAAAATGGAATTAGCTGATACTGTTCTGAAGGGGCTTTGCTGAGTTCACATCTGATGTTAATATACTCTTTCTTAACACAACACCGGAGGTGAAGAAGTGGTCCTGAGCAAAGAAAACACAACTTTGACAATTACCCAAGCTGAACACCTCAAAGCGTGTAACATTACAGCAAAACGCTCCCAGTGCACCTCAGAGATGCTCTGGAAACACTGCTGGCCTGCCATGCAGTTCAGGTTTGATGCCTAGTCTACCTTCAACTTTTCTGGGAAGACCAAATGAAAAAATGCAGCATATTTTAAAGGCAGGCAGATAAGGAGACTAGTCCCAGGTACTTGCATATTTGATACAAAGTCAAATATGCTTCCTGCATTCTGGTGAGGCACTGGAACAGGTTGCCCAAGAAGCTGCGGCTGCCCCATCCCTGGAAGTGTTGGATGGGGCTTTGAGCAACGTGGTCTAGGGGAAAGTGTTCCTGCCGGTGGCACAGGGGTTGGAACTAGATGAGCTTTAAGGTCCTCTCCAATCCAAACCATTCTATGATTCTATGATTCCTGCTTCATTACTACCACAGACCCTTATCGGACCACAGCAGTAGCAGTGCAACTATGAATGACCTTACCCAAGAACAGTCCCCAGAGAATACACAGCGTTCCTCCTCTAGAGGCTATAGAAATACTAACAAACAGCAATGGGAAGAGAGAAAAGATCTGTTGTTTTCAAGATCATTCACCAAACAATAAGGAAAAGGTGACAAAGCAATCAAACTGATGTAAAACAAACAAAGTGCAGAACTTTGGAGGTAAGCCATGCTAAGTCAAGCCCCACACTTTTTATTAGGGGAGCAAGTGGTTAAGAAAGCAGAGAAGTTATATAAAACAATTAAGTTTTATATATATTCCAGCAGCAAAACTTTTTTAAAATTTAACAACACACACACACACACACAAGGAACACATCTGAAAATTTTACCAGTTCAGAAAATATCACATAATCATTTAAAATCCAACAGATAACGTCATGCACTGATCCACAGACCTACGTGGCATGACAGCCCTTACACTCACCAAATCCAACCTGCCCAGGAAATGTGAGACTATCAGAGGTAACACCTTTACAAAAAGCTCATGACACCCGCTCACACAGAGGGGGTTCCCCTTTCCTAACCTCCCCCCATACCCCACTCCTCTCTCTAACATCCCTTATAGGCCCTATGGCATTGAAAAGGGCCAGGAGGTTCAGCCCTTTCAGAAAGGTTTTCTACTCTGAGCTTGGGCTCCATCTGCTACATTAGCTCTCTGTATCTTCTTTCTTCATGCGCTTGTGTCGGGGCTTGCAAACAACATGGCCCTTAAGGTTTTTTTCCAAGATCCACCCTTCCTACCATCAGAAATTTGTAATATAAAACTATAATTACAACCACTGATTGGTTGGAAAGAGTAATTGACAATAAAAAGCACACAGAATGAGCTACTTAAGGAAGCATGAGCACTCCAAAACTCTGGAAAATATCCAAGTGCTATTTCACTTAAAAAGGTTTACTGTATTTTCCATAGTTAATTTTAAAACCTTGGTAATTGCACATAATAGCGATAAGCTCTGAAAGGGAGTGAGTGCTTAAGAGAAGGAATAATGCATACCATACTGCAAATTCTTAGGGTTACAAACTAAAATAAATTTGAGGAAATCTCTGCATGTTTGTAAGCACAGGGCACTCTTCCATTCATGTCCAAATAGGCAGTCTCACAATTAATTCCTTTTTTTCAAACACTCCCATAAATGTCAGTATGTTTTCTGCCTCAGATATTCTGGTGCACCAAAGTGCTAAAAATATGGCATGCTATAACTTACTATTATAAATACAGGGGCAGGCTCCAAGGTTGTTACTCAGGCCTTACAGAAAAATTCCATGAAGTCAAAGCCATCTGTGTTTGTTTTTAATCTTTAAAAACATATGGGAATGCTGATAGATCGGGAAATCATCATGTGTTGCATTTTATTCCTTGTTTAACCGACATTATTTCTATAAACTAAAATACCATCGCTGAAATGTCAAGCGCATTTGCAAACACATAGTTTTAAATGATTCTGGAAGTTCACACTTGATAACATTCTGATACTAAAATATGCAATTTGTTAATTACAAATGAAAGCACAGAATTCATCAGGCAGGATACTTTGGAAGTTTGGATTTGGGGTGACTGGCAGAATTTAGAGGATTATGCTGTTACTGTTTATACAAGCATCTAGCACATTCTTTCTCTCACCGTGTTAAAGAGAAGCCCTGCCACCAGCCACCATGCAGTTCAAGCCATTTCTGAATGCTCTGATTTTTACATAGTTCTGAGCACTGAAATGCAAATTATGTCTGCTCCTCTCTAGATCACCCCTATGAAGAATTACGACCCCAGCTATTAGCCACAAATGCTAGGAAAAGTGCTGGTGGCATCCCCAAACGAAATGCATGAAAACGCATCTGATGCCTCAAAGCCTTTCAGTGCAGCTGCTGGGAGCAAAGTGCTTTGTCAGTGCTTCCACACAGGTACAGACTGGAAGGTTACGGCTGGTGCTCCCCTTCTTGTAGATGGGGTAACCCCCACAGCTGCAGAACAGCACCCAAGGGAGCAGGAGGATACGCCTCGGCCATGGCACATTTCCCATGGCATTCCTGAAACATGATGCTTTTCCCAGCGTTTTTGTGAATGGAATTTGGCACTGTCATCTCCTAGGAGAGCACTCGCAGGTAAAAGTCAGAATACAGCCAATTTCAGGCAGGAAAAAAGGGGCAACTCTGGACAATGATGAAAGAGGCTATAAATGTGAAAAGTAGCCTAGCGTCATGTTGAAATTGCTGCTTGAATCCCCGTACTTTGCAGGAGGAATTAAACCAATGTGTAAAATACCTGTGCAGGCTTCATCTCAAGCAGGGCAGGGAGCATAATAAAACCTTGTGTTAAGTGCAAATGCCTGGCATGGAGGCTACCTAAGTAACACAAAATTGGTTCAATGTGGGTACAACATACCTGTCGGGATAAACGCATGTTGCTGCAACTGAGCATTGGCAAGAGCCTGTTGATAGTGCAAGACACTGGGATTGAAAACGGCACTGGCACCATTGCTTTTTTCAAGTGCTTGTCTCTTTGGTAAAGGGTGAAGAACACCAGGAGGAAAGGCCTGTAAATAAGGAAGTTAGTTAAAATGGCATCGTTTTTAAGGTGGTGTCCGTAACACGTACATAAATACAGAAACTTATTATTTTTTAAAGCAGCTAAAGATGCCTTGCCATGCATATTAACTCAAAGCACAGCAATGTAAAATGAGTGAAATTTTGTTATTGATAGCAAAAGCGTGGTACTATTAACCTAAAACTGTAGCAGCACAACTACTGAAAAGAAAGGCCTTTAAAGCAACGAAAATGGCATTGTCTTTAAATAGGTTTTCAAATATTACAGGGAGAAAAAACCACTTGTGTTTCATTGCCAAGTATTTTTGCTTTTTAAAATTTAAATATCGCTTCCTATTATTATATAGATTAATGGATTACATTAAGCGTTTTCAATTACAGAAGCAGTTTTATCTCAATTTGACTTTTCATGAGAGGATATTTAAAAAAATGAAACTGTGTTAGGAACCAAACTAAATCATCTGCGTTTATTACATATGAGAATGAGATGGATAAATAGAGCTTCTGGTAAATTAACAAGTACGTGAAATCATTTCCAGTTGATGTTCAAAAAGTAAAGCGATACGAATTTCATTAGTTGCTTCTCTGAAAAAAAAAAAAATAATAAAATAATATAAAAAGAAATTAAACAAAAGCTACATGCAAAGCAAAAGGTGAAAGGTCAAAGTACCAGGTCTACAGTTGCTTCGAGAGGTCGCTTCATTGCTTTGGCAGTCGACTGAGTCTTTTAATAACAGGCAGCGAGCACATGATGGCAGTGGGCCAATGGGATTCAAGCGAATTAACATACAGGTAAACAGCAAGCAGAGGTGCATCATGGGAACGGCATTGCATTTGTGGATAGGTGAGAAGGAAAAAAATATTCTGAATGCAATATACAACATACAAAACACTAGGCATGCACAACAACAAAAATGTCTTCTAAAGAAATGAATATTACATTTCGAATTAGTACCGAAGCAAAAATGCATCTACTATACCTTAGTTAAAAGCATATAAGAGAGTAAAATATAGATGTTTGAAATTCAGGAAAGTTGAGTAAAACAGCAGCTTGCAGACACTATTAAGCATCGTATAAACACTTCACAGAGAGGCAGAAAGTTTTAAGGATAAGCTTATAAGAATTCCTGATAAGTTAGTTCAGTCATATTTTAAAGCGGAAAAAATCAATTTGAAAGGCTACTTTTTCAAATACAAAGCACTAGTGGAAGTTGCAATGCATTACAAAGGCTATTAATATCAGTGCTTGCAAGGTGAGGGTCTTCTAATTGGAAGAAGTGCAATCATTCAATAGCTTTGGGCTTCAAAATCAGAGAGGTTCTCCATTTCCAATACAAAGCAGAATAAATAGTATCACACTAACTTATCATTAATTCCTTTATTTCCCCTACAGCTGGGTCATTTTTGTAGATTTTTTTTTCCCTTGGAACTTACCACATTATATTGAGAGGAAAAAAAGTATTTCAGAATTTAAAACATATTTTTCTAAATTTTGCTACAACCTGCGGGAGCAGGGAGTAAAAATACTGCTTCCAGTTCATAAGCAAACATTAATGTATGAGTTATGATACTAGTCCAGCATTATTTTTTTCCCTAATAAAGTATTTAGGCATAATACATAAGCATTTACATTTACATATACTCCCATTGTAAGATCAAACTTATGGCTGATAGGATGGCATTCTGTAAAGAATTTTCTCATATGAAATATTACTTTCTAGTTTTATAGTGTTAATAATTCTTACAAACCTTTAGAAAGGAAAGATTTACCTAGAAATCAGAATTTTTATTTCTGTTTTTTAAACACAGGCTGGTATTTAGCTCTTTTCAGGATACGCAGATTATGTCTACCTTGACATCAGTATGTGGAAATAGGGAGCAAAAGTGAAAAAACCCAGAAGAGAGGATAAGGCACAAAATGCCTACAAACAGCTCATGGTCACAGCATTAGCTAGTACGAACTGGGAATTTATTTTGCTGGATAGCCCTCACCTTATCTACTCCTTTTTCCTGTCTCTGTGGCACCTACATTCCATGAGGCTTCCCACTGCCCTACCCATCTCTCTTTCAGCACATTTCTGGATTACTTAACCTGGTCTACAGGATCTGTTCATCTGCCTGGGTCCGAGACTTGGACATAACAATAAACACCTGGTGCGAAGAGGATCTGGAGAGCCTTCTTGTGTTTCTTCGGGGTGCTATGCAGCCAACATGTGGGTACCAACCATGGGTACCCCCATGGAGGACATCACGCCATCAGCACAGGGCATAGACTCAGATCCACTCTGCATCCATCACAGATGAAAATCTACATGGAGGTGAAGCATTACAACTGAATGCAGCATTGTGCCATGATCAAGTCCACAAATTAAACATCAATAAGAGTAAAGTGTTTCAGTCAATGACCTTTATTATCCAAATGCAGATCTTATCTGATCTCATTTGTTCACTTATTATCTCTGTTTATGATTGCTTGCTCCCCTTCTTCTCCATGATCTTCTTAACCTCACCTATTTCAAACCTTTTTGCTGGCTTTCCCCTCACCTTGCACAGTAAGGTCAGTCTCATAGTTTTCCCAAACTGAAGCCTTTAACTTGATGTGTTTCTAAACCTACTTGTCAACCTTGTTTCCATGTAGCCTCCCACTTCTATCAGGCTTTCAGACCAACTGCCCATTTTTCTCCCCCATCTTCTCTTTTTTTTTTTTTCATTTTGTCCTGATAGCAAAACCTCCTTTATCTCTTTCTGTCCCATCAGGTTATCTCCTTCTCAATATTTGATTTCCTACAACCAAAAAATCAATAGCTACAGACTGAGAGGAAAAGGCTACAGAAAGAAAATTAAGATAGTAATACAAATGATCAGACATACTGTGGCACAGTATTTGTCTGCCATATGTGACACTGGTAAGCTATAGTGTCACCTGGAACACAAGCAAGATCCACACAGCAGAGGCCAGCAGGGATGTGCAAGGAGCACCTGATTAAACTCAAACACAAGAAGGGAAGCACGTAAGAGGTGGAAGCAGAGATTGTTGGCCTGGGAGGAACAGGGACACAGCCTGAGCATGCAGTGATGGGTTAGGAGAGCCAAAGACCACACAAAGTTGGATCTGGCAAGGGATGTGAAGGACAGCAAGAAGGGCTTCTCCAAGTATATCAGCAACAAAAGGAAGATAAGGGAAAATGTGTGGCTGCTGCTGAATGGGGCACGCGACCTGGTGACACAGGACATGGAGAAGGCTGAGGTACTGAACATCACCTCCACCTCCAGCTCCTTACTTCTAAGACTGGCCTTCAGGCCAGTGGAAGACCAGTGGGAAAGTCTGAAGTGAAAAAGATTTACCCTCGGAGGGTAAGAAACATTTAAACAAAATGGATGTACACAAACCCATAATCTGACAGGATGTACTGGTGGGTGCTGAAAGAGCTGGCCAATGTCACTGGAAAGCCACTCTTCGTTATCTTTGAAAGGTCCCTATGACTGGGGCAGGGGGTCCTAAACATTTCAAGAACGTAAATTACACTCCTATCTTCAAAAAGGGCAGGAAGTAAGGACTGAGGAATGACAGGTTGGTCAACCTCATTTCAGTCCCTGGGAAAGCAATTGATCAAATCCTCCTGCAAACAATCTCCAAACACGTAGAATCATAGAATAGTTAGGGTTGGAAAGGACCTTAAGATCATCTAGTTCCAAACCCCCTGCCATGGGCAGGGACACCCCACACTAAACCATGTCACCCAAGGCTCTGTCCAACCTGGCCTTGAACACCGCCAGGGATGGAGCATTCACAACCTCCCTGGGCAAACCATTCCAGTGCCTCACCACCCTCACAGTAAAGAACTTCTTCCTTATATCCAATCTAAACTTCCCCTGTTTAAGTTTTAACCTGTTACCTCTTGTCCTATCACTACAGTCCCTAACGAAGAGTCCCTCTCCAGCATGAAAACCAAGAAGGTGATGGAAAGTAGTTAGTATAGATTTATGACAGAGAAGCTGTGTTTAAGCAACCTGACAGCTTTCTGCAATGAGACTGGCTTGGGGAGAGCAATGGATGTTGTTTCTCTTGACTTCAAAAAGGTTTTTAACTGTCTCCCATTTCATCCTCACAAACTTACTTAGTACGGCTAAATGGGAAACAGCGAGGTGGACTGAAAATTGGTTAAACTGCTAGGCTCAAAGGGAGGTGATCAGCAACACAAAGCCCAGACGGAGGCCAGGTGCTAGTGCTGCAAAACTTGGAAGGACTGCTTCATACACAAGATAGATGTGCTGCCACTCAAAGGGACCTGGAAAGGCTGGAGAAACAGGCACAGAGGAACCTCACTAAGTTTAAGAAAGGGAAATACCAAGCCCTGCACCTGGGAAGGAACAACCCCATGCACCAGTACATCCTGGGGGCCACCAAGTTTCAACAGAAAAAGCCTTCAAGATCCTCGTGGACACCAGGAATTGAACACAAGCCAGCAGTGCGCACTCATAGCAAAGGCAGCTGACAACATCCCGGCCTGCATTAGGAAGAGCATCACCAGCAGGTCGAGGGAAGTTATCCTTCCCCTCTACTCATCATTAGTGAGGCCGCATATGGAGAGTAATGTCCAGGTTTGGGCACCCCAGTACAAGAAAGACATGGTCATACTAGAAAACAGTCCCATAAAGGGGCCCAAAGATGATTAAGGGTCTGGAGCACCTCTCCTGTGAGGAAAGGCTTGGAGAACTGTGACTGATCAGCCTGGAGAAGAAAAGATGCAGAGGGATCTCATCAGTGTATATAAATACCTGATGAGAGAGTAAAGATGGAGCCAGACTCCTCTCAGCAGTGTTCAGTGACAGGGCAAGAGGCAATGGGGACAAATGTAAATACAAGAAAGTCCACATAAACTAAGATTTTTATTATTTTTATTTACTGTAAGAACGATTTAACCATGGAGCAGGTTGTCAAGAGAAGTTGTGGAGTCTCCACCCTTGGAGACTTTCAAAAGCCAATTAGGCACATCCTGGGCATCTGTTCTAGCTCACCCTGCTTGAACAGCGGGATTGGACTAGGTGATCTCCAGAGACCCCTTCCAACACCAACTATGAATTCACATTTTAATTTAGGCTGTACATTCTTCAGTGACTTTTTATGCTCTCTGATGCATTGTATGAATATTTGGAACTCCCCAAGTATAATGACAGATGAAACTGTTTCCTAATGCACTTCACATTTAAGCTGCATGGTCTACAACCTCTTTCACAGTGTCTTTCTCCTTTCTTTTTACTTCAAATGATGAGGCCACCTAAGTTAGCTGAGTAAAAATTCCTAAACTTCAGTGTACAGAAATACAGAGAGGGACTTTTTTGCAAGGTCCCAGACTGCAGAATTCATTGACCTTCAGTGGTCTTATGAGCTTTGCCTACAGCATTCTAACCCTATCTGCAGTGCTCACCTGTATGAGCACCCCCTGGACCACAGCAATGCAGCCAGCTGCCCCAGGAAGGAAAACCTCTTAGCCACAATTGCAACCTGAGAGCATCCTGCACAGTGAACCTTACAAGTAAGCATTTGCATTTCTGCCTTACTTTTCCTCTCTGCATTCAACTGAGTATCCTTGGTTGTTCTTGGGTGGCCTTGCAGGCATGTGTCTTTTCTACCACTTTTCTGTTGTTATTGCTATTCCAGTGATTTTTCCTTCACCCTATCTGATGGTTTCAAATCTATATTAAACACAAATAATGGGATTGTAAAGAATCTTTTCTGTTCGGTGGTAATATGCCATTAAAGTATTTTGTACATGTTTTTCTGGAAAAAAGTTACCTTGAATTACAGATCCTTGCCTTCTACCGTGACACTAGAATCCTAACGTTTAAATTCTGTATGTTCCAAAGATGCTTCATCTTGCTTTAATCTAATACAACTCCAATTATGGCTTATTAAAAATCACAGGATACATATCCAACCATTACTGAAACGCAAAACCATGATTTCCCTCATCTCTCTCCTTTCTTCCTTAGTATACTGCCTAGAAATACTACATTCTCTAAATGGACAAAAAATATTGCACAATAGAAGTTAATTAGAATAAAAACCCAATCTCCTTTGCTTTAATTTCCAGAGAGTATTCAATTTATGCAAACACAGGAAAGTTCAACTAAAAATCACCTGATTCGAAACACAGCTTGGGGATACTATAAGAGAAAGCACATTAAAACTTAAGAAACGTTCTTCTGTTTGCTGGTTTACTTTCTTGCATAACTTACCCTTTGTCCCTCAAAAGTCCACCCTTTGCTAATTTGCTGCATACAATAGCTTGGGGTAGTTATATACTGTACTGTATTGTGTTTCTGGTAGGCTTTTTACCCAGAGAATAACTGTATTGTCTGTAACTATTGTATGCACTGCCCACAAGTCCACAAACCACATCTGCTTAATTATTCATCCACTGCCAGCAATGAGGACAATGATTCTGTGATTTGCTGCCAGCAAAATTTTGTCTCCCAAGTCAGATCCTGCATGCTCGATTTATTGAACTTTACCAATACAATCTTTAAATTTATCAGCTTTCCTGGTAGCAACAGTAAGAGAGGTCCAATACTGGTAAACAGATAGGCTGACTTGTCCAAACAGTTTCAAGTGAGAGCTTAAAATATCTGAAAATAGAAAGCCCTCAATCTCTTTACTTCTGATTGTAGTTACTCGGCTTTTTCTTAATGTTTCCCATTTTAGTTTACAACTTTAAAACCCCATGATTCAAATAACTTGGCCTTGACAGTGGGGGAAGCAAGAAAAGTCTCTAAGCTTAAAATTCATCTAACCAAAGTTGAAAAAGATATAGGCAACAACTTTTAGTCAGCAGGAATAGAAGTGTATCTACAGATAGCACTTCTTTCTCATCCTCAGACAGGCACTAATGGTAGATCAGATGAATGTGCTGGTTTTTCTCCCTACCTGAAAAGCGAGACCAAGTTGTCTAGGGCAGGCTCAGACATCCAACTGACATCTAAGGTGAGGTGAATTGAATCTTAATACAGGTTTCTTCTCTACTACCTATCTCTGAGGCAAAAGCTCTCTCTTTGCTTTCTTCCTTTTCTTCCAAATTTCCACATGGGTATCTGTCACAAAAGAGCTAAACCAGCATATGTGCCCCTGTTTTCCAGAGGACATCGAAGCTTAATGGTTTTGTTTCTGTTTGGAAATACTAATGATAAATCTAACATATAATCAAGGCAGAGAACAGAAGTGGTATAGAGTGTCATTTGCTTCACTGTCTTAGATAGAAATACAGCATCAAAATAAGGGCATAAATCAAAAAGTGCTTCTTCCCATCAAGCAACAGTAATAATTTTATAAAATATTAACTTTCACCAAAAAAAAAAAAAAAGAAAAAAGAGGCAAAAGAGAAAAGAAAGTATAAGCAAACAGCATTAAATTGAAGCAAAATAGGCATCAAAGAGCATCTGTCAAAGAAAAGGCAGCCATATATGCCAGCACTTACCATCACAGTCGCAGCTGCCGCAGCTGCCTGGGCTGCCACTGCAGCCTGGTTGGCTTGGTGTTGCGCCGCTTTGATTTTGGCCTGCAAATGTGCAGGAGGGTGAAAATACTTGCATTTCTCCCTCATGCAACGACCTTTTATGTAATCCATACACACGGTTACGGTGTTGTCGTTTGTGTCAATCATTGTGCTGTCTGCTGGATGCGCAAAGCGGCAATCAGTCTCTCCACGTGCACAGTTTCCCCGCTGGAACTCCCTGCACACCTACATGCAAAACAACACGAGTTGCAGGGGCAGAGCCTGGTGCAATGGGAAAGAGCAGGGAGACCCCCGCACCCTCAAAAGACAGACCTGCCCCCATTCCCTGCTTAGGTCAAGTTTTTCCATGAATTCAATTTAATAAACCCTTCATCTTCTTCTGGGAGACAGAAATGCATATATTTCACCGTTATGTGCTTGGCTCTTCAGGTAACTCCGTGGTACCACAGGTAAATGAACCTGACATGTAACAGAAGCATTCCCAAAAGCCTTTCCCTCTTCCTGTCTAGAAAACACCTGAGAAGGATACTTACTGAGGTAACTGCCCCTGCCAAACTAGCTGGGAATCACAAAATATTCAGTCCCTTTCTGACTATACTTTATGGTCTTGCAGCTCCACTGGTAGGGAAGGACTTCCTCTTGCTGAGACCCAGGGAAGATATGCATCAGATGCATTGTATTTTTTATGGAGTCTACAAACAAAATGACGGACAGCATCCTTAAAAATAATTTCCAAAACCAGGCAGAATGAACACGCTCATTTTTCTAAGAAGAAACGTGCTCTAGACACTGCTGCTTAGGCTTTTGGGAAAGCACATTTATTTTTGCAACAGCTATTTGGCCTTCTCATGTACTTGGATCACAGATGCCACTGAGCCAAGCCATGTGGAGATCCATCAACACCAGAGAGGCTATGCATGTAGCTGGCTCCCGCCTGCTGCAGGGTTGGTAACATTCAACACCTCCATTTGTAGCTTGAGGCTGAAGGGCCTAATATACATCCACACTGCTATAAAATTCCCTTCATATCAATGCATAAGACCCAGGACAGAATTAGTACTGCAATAAAAATGTGCTTGTTAGATATTTCATCAAGGCGTACCTTTACAGGCATGTACACTTCAGGTATCTTGGAGAAGATAAACTTTATGAAAGATGAAAATTCATGTTCATGTCCATGCATTAAATTTGAGCAAATGCACTACCTTAAAAATAACAGTGTTTAATTACCCCTGGCTGCAAGTGTAGAAATCCTTCCTGGTTACAAGGTCTTTATTCGTAGCAACCAAATTTAAGCATCGTTTCTAAAACAAGAGAGTTGGTCCCTCCAGGTTCTTTCACACAGCCTAACAGAGGATGTATTTCTAGTCATCACGGTGTCTACAGTACCTCCAGTTTATCAGTCCTGAGAAGTTTCTGGGTAGCAGTTGAACCGGGGACTGAAACCGGTGGACTTCCAGGAACAATGACAGGCGGCGTGGGTAGGATCTCAGTCGGGACTAAGCCAACTCCTGGTGTAACTGGCGTTAGGTAAGGAGCAAAGCTAATAGCCGTATTCGTTCCTATTGTGGGACCCACTGGAAATGTGGGCTGCAAAAGGAAAACACAGACCAAGATGAAGAGCTTACTAGTCATCTTTTGCATGTTCTTTCTGGCACTGATTCATTTTCTTAATGAAAAGATTACAGACAGCTGCCAAAACACACAACATTCTCTTTTCTTTTAATCATGTTACATATTCCAGCAGCATAAGAAGAACCGCCTTTGTAGCTCTGTTATTGGAAAAGAGGCTGCTGATGCAAAGGAAGTTGTACTTTGAACTTGAATCTCTATGGAGGTCCAGCTTACATTGAAGGCTTATTTACACATCTAAGAGTGGAAATAACATAGACTTTATTGCTTTTTTCTCAATACCCGTTTTTCTTGGGAAAACAGGCTATCTTTCAAAGTACCAGATTTCACAGATGAAGCATTATTAACTATATTAAAGACGTATTTCTAATAAGAGTATATATAACAAGCTATTTGTCATGTAACTTCTGTTTGCATGCTGTATTTTGCCACCTCCTGCAATTATATGTTACTTTGGCTCACACATCGAGAAAACCTCACCTTTGCAAATGTTTGTTTGCTCAGCTGTCACCAGTGGCAAGCAGAATAAATATTATAATCTCAGCTGGACACAATATTTAGAAAGGGATTATTCAGGCTTAGCTAGAGTTCATCTAACGAAAAAAATTGATTGGAAGGAATGATACGGGTCTATAAATCTGTTTCATGCCTTCCTACAGCGAGTCAGTGAAGTCATGACCAGAAGAAAGAGCACTTGTGTGATGCTAAAACACAGCACTACCAAGGAAAAATGGTAGGCTTGTTGCCACCAGCTCCATGGGTGGTGAAGGAAGAACATCACCATGGTCAGACCATGGTCAGATCTGGAAAGTACTTTAGTTCTGCAAGAGCTGACATTTACTCCAGAGAGAAAAGCTGTAATTATAAATAAGGAAAAACAGGACACATCTCAAATTAGCTTTGTCAGAAATTAAGTTCCCAAATAAGCCAGCAGCTAGAAATGAACCACACAACAGCAGAACACTATGGAAAAACTTAAAAACACTTAAAGGAGGAGGAGCGTCTTTCACATCAAGGTGGCTTGCATGGACTCTGCTGGCAAAAGGAAGAAAGCCATGCACAGTATAAAGAAAATACCAAAGAGAAAGCATACGAGTTAGAACATTTATTTCTGGTTTTATTTTGGTTTGTTTTTTTTTTTTTTTTTTAATTTGGGACCAATTACTAATTATAAATGAATGTGAGTTAGTACCAAGACAATGCTTTGAGCAGCAGATTAGCCAGAATACCCAACCGTACGGAAAAGGCATCTACCTGCCCTAGAGAGTTAAAAATGAATGTTGCCCTGTTTTCATCAGAGATCAAAACTGTTTGGTATCAAACAGCCCAGTTCATATATAAAGTATGAGCTAAATACTTTAGAGGGTAATAATGAGCATTTATATGAAACAACGGTTCAACTATGTCAAGGACAATATGTGTTATATAAAATATAAATAACAGCTTTGTATCAGATATAATTTTAAGAACAAAACCACATGTCAAATGGCTTCTGTGGAATTTTCTTTCACTTTTTATCCATTTGGTCAAGGCTGAGTCATCTTAATCTGGCAGTTTATGTGAGACAGAGAAACAAAATACGGCACTTTTATCACAGCAGTCAGTACAGAAGACATTACGTCAATGAAACTGTAAACTTCAAATGATGACATGAGTGACTAGAAAAAAGTATAATTCTGCCACTTCAATTTTTCTTATCCTACTAAGAAGCGGAATCTATTACTTCATCAAAAAATTTTCTGGTGAAAACTCAAGCAGTAAAAGCACAGGAAATATGAAAACACATTATGCCAGTATACCAAGATACATTTTGATGAACATGTACCAGAAATCCAGGGACTCCTGACACCCAATTTTTGTTCATGCCTCCCAGCTTATAGCAGATGTTTCAAATGTAAAAACACATTTGAAAAGGGCACCTGGGGTGAGCGTCCTGTTACCAGCTACAGGTGTCTTTCTCTGAGATGCTTACACTTGGCTCCTGTGATAGCCCATGGAAAGACAAAGGCACTTAAAAGCCCAAATAATATAATCTGAATGCAGATGTCTGAAACAAGTCAAGCAAATAGTAATTAGAATTGCCTATAACTTTCGATAAAATGTAAATGGACCATGGAAGCCCTACATAGAAGGTGATGCCAAGACTCCAGATGCCTCAAGTTAGAGAAAGAAATCCCACTCCAGTGAGATACCTTAGACTAGGCATTCAGATTAAGAAAACTTCATTAGCAGCCATGTGTGTAAAGTCTAATTCAGATTACTTGCTTAACCATACTTTTGAAGCCTGGTACAGTGAGGAACTCAACTGCAAGGGCAGTCCAGAGCAACGATCATCTTAATGTATATCCAAAGGTGCTGCTCATATATGCAAGACCAGTTTTACATCACCTTCTGCATTTGAAGTGTCCCAGGCACCATACGCATTACCTTAAGATAAAATGCTGAGTTTGTAAAATGCATGCACCAGCAATTCTCTGGTAAGTAAGAAAATGCTACCCTGAATAATGACCTATTTTCCTGGTCCTGGGATTAAATACTGTTTTAAACCAGTCAAACCCACAGACTCCCACTCAAATAGTTTACTAGCAAAGTATTATTACTATGCAAATTTTCACTTTCAGAAGGATTACAGGTAAAAATGTCACTAATCTGGACTAAACCTGATACAAACTGAATGAACGAAAAGAAAAATCCCAACAAAACAAAACAGGAAAAAAGTGCAAATTATTCTGGGATAAAAAAAATGTATCAAATCCGCAGGAGCACTTTATTACATCTTCAAATGTAAATTATAAATTAACATATTTCTAGGATCTCAGCAATTCTTTAAGTCAACAGAATGGGGACTATTTTTATTGACATTAGTTTAGAGAACTTTTGCAGGTCAATATAGTCCTTGTACTTCAACTTTACTTACCATTAACACCATCAGAGAAATACACTTACCACTGGCTGTAGCGGTGTCCCTGGAAACATGAACTGCATTTGCTGGGCAAGCATTGCTGCTGCAGTTTTTTGTTGGATTAAGTTGTTCCTGCCATTGATTTCCAGTTGAGTTTTTAAATGTGTTGGTGGATGAAGGTACTTGCAGTTCTCCCTTGTACAACGACCCTGGAAAAGAAGCCACGCTAATCAGTCTGCTGCTTTTGATGATGGTTTAATGCCTTCAAGCAAAATATTACACCAGAAACTAAGCAAGAACTAATGAAATACAGGGTGTTTCCTGGGAACTGTGTAGCAGGCTGGGAGGAGCTGATGGCCTTGAGCTCTGCCTCAGCCCACTACTTCTGACTGATCATTAAGGCTATTAGCCATGAAAAAAAAAAAAAAGGAGAGATTTTGAAACAGCATTTTCATTGTTAAGTACAGATCACTGCCATCACTCTGAGCATTACCCAGACTGCCCAAACTACATCTCATGGTATCTTGGTTAGAGTACCTGGTGTTATGCTAACATAGATATTATTAATTAGATTAAATAACTAAAATTATTAAATATAATTAATATTGCATTATGAATAACAAATTTATTTTATTTTTAATATCACAGAATCACAGAATGGTTTGGGTTGGAAGAGTCCTTAAAGATCATCTAGTTCCAACCCCCCTGCCATCGGCAGGGACACCTCCCACCAGATTTTCCAGTTTATTTGTGTGTGACATGTATTTATATAGTGTCCCCAAAATAATTCTGCAAGACCCTGCCCAATTAAGTTTTCTTTAACTGCAAAAATTAAAACCTTCTTTGAGCAAAAGGCACATTTTAAGTACATGATATTAAAAAATAATTCTGTGTTCATGGCAGTAGGAATCTAAAGTGGGTACTCTCTGCTTGTGTTCTCTCATACATTCACCCTTATTCCAACTCACTGCCTTCTGGCTTCCTGTTTTTATTACATCAGCATAACTTTGAATTATTTCCATTCAAGTATAGAAGAACAAAAGTCAAGCTAGTACTTTTGCAGCCTGAATTTAGAAGCAGTGCATGGAGCTGAATCTCCTAAGCAAAAGGAGAGCTCCCGGATCAACCTGAAAGCAGGAATTGTTAGGCTATTATGAGACAATAAAAGACAATAAAAATATGGGTGGGTAATCACCTCTGATGTGGCTTGTGCTGGATGAAATGGACATGGAGCACACTTCTACAAGCACTGCATGCTGACCAAAAAGTAGGTAAAGTAGCATAAGACACACCAATACATTTTCCCCCAGAAAGGGAAATCGTAAGGTGCACCAGCAGGTTGTGCAGCTGCAAGGCAGGACCTGCTGAGATCAGAGGCTCCTTGATGACACAGCTCACAAACAGACATTAAATTTTAAGAGCTGTGACCAGAGGTCACTACAGCATTAGTCAAGCTGCATTTGACACACTCAACTTGTAGAAGGTAAGCTTACAAATTGAGACATTTTTAAAATGTGCTTTTTAAGCTTTCCATTCACTGGTATAAGGGCTTTACAATCTGAGCCAAAGAAGGAATATCCTCCTATAGCCAAGAAAACATTAAGATCCCTATTCAAGAACATCACAGGGTACACATGTACACTGACTCTGTGTATGCATACCCACACATACACACTGCTACAAAATCTTCAGTATGCTTCAAATGTCCCAGAACAACAAGTGTACATGTTATACTTTATACTCAGACATCAAAACACTGCTGATTCTGCCTCTAATCTGCTATGAGGGTATTAACTACCTACGCAGGAGTGACTTAAACACATTCAGGAAGGTTCTCCTGCACTGAGGCAGATGGGAAGGCAAACAGCTATTACCACACTATTAAACTACTGAGAACAGCTCTTTGTGAACTGTGCCTGGAGTATGCTAAATGGCAGAGGCCAGAAGAATTCAAGAAAGCTAAAAATTTAAGAAAAAACCACCAGTCTCATCTCTCAGGAGCAGTGCTTGGTGCTGTTTATATCTGCTAGTATAGATGCAGCCATTCTCAGGACATCATGCCTTCCCTCTGATTTCCACTGTGCGAGTCACTAATGCTGCCTCGTTCAATGAAGGACATAAAATGAATGCTACTTCATCAGCTGGCGTGAGCAGAACCAGAAATAGCCATGATTTGATGGACAGAGAAGATGGCTGGCTTTTCTATTTAGGGAGAACAAGGCCACCATCACCTTCATAACGTTAAATTGGGGCATGTTCAGCACAGGCAATGAGCACATTCTTTTCTTTTGGCTGATGAGGCAAACTGATTAAGATGTTTTTAACCGAGATCTATTTAACCTTAGTCTATTTTGTATATGAATGGTTCATATAGCAAACCTGAAAATTAAAACGGCAAAATAAAAAGAAACTACTCTACCTAGCGGAAGTATCAGCCTATGGAAACAAAAGTGCTCCTCTGGTAAGGACTGAGAGCAGCTCTCAACCACAGTGGCTTTTGAAGTACCTTCAGCCTGAAGAGTGCCTTCAGCCAGCCCTCCACAATGAAAGCACATGGCTAACACATACCATCACTTCAAGCTCTGCAAAGCAACCCACGGTGCACAAAAGACTGGTTATTTCAGAAAACTTTCCAAACTAATCCAACCATACAAAAATGTACTGTCCTCCCTGAACTTACTCGTGTCTGTGCCTCCTTTACTAGTTTTTTGAGCTCCTGTTTCGCAGTGAATGTGCTATAAAAGAGCTGTGTGGCCCTGTCATGCTCCTATAGAAAGCGCTGTAAACAGATCAAGCCTTGTTGAAATTAAATGACCCAAAATAAACTGCGGTGGAATGAGCACGGAAAATAGCGACCAGATTAATCCAGCCCTTGCTACCAAAATTACCTAAATTCTGAGACCAGCTTTCACTTTTTGGTCCTACAATGGTGGCAAGAAAATGCCTATAAGCAAGTTTTCATCCCTCTTTTAACAAATGCCCCATGTGCCTGTGAAATCCTGGTGAGATCTGTTTCAGAGAGGAATCAGTCTGATTCCCAACTACCGATCATTGTAAGAGTAATAATTCAAACTCGTAGTGCCACATCAGTCAAATGCGACCCTGGATTTTTTCTTTGTTTGTTAAAAAGCCAAATACGAAGTCTAACTGAGATAACATCACATATCAACCAAGCAGCAGAACGGGCACACAACACGCAGGGGTATTCAACATGTTGGCTCGGTAACCATCTACGTAACAGCCCGCTTTGGATTCTTGAAAAAGCTACTGTATTAGCAGGGCACCTCATAACAAATTCAGAGACAAAATTGAGTGCTTTAACTTTAGGATGCATCAGTACCAAGCCTTTGAAGCGAGGCTTGTTTCTTTACAGCTCTTAAAACCCCAGCTGTTCAGGAGCTTCTCCACAGACGTTTAGTCCCCCCGGCGCACAGCGGCACAAACTGTCAGCAGGATGAGGCAGGGAGCATGGAAAATAACTGCTCCATACAACTTTTAACCTGCTTCCACATATGAGTCAGAGTCCTGAAACTGAAGGTGCAGACAGACTGGTTTGAAACTTGGTCCCTAGAAACTCCTGTCGCTCATGAAGTGGAAGTTATCAACAAGCACATCATAAGCTGTTGTGTACTTCCCATGCGAGTTCTCCCGAAAAAATCGCTTTCAATGAGCTGTGTCCTTATCTGCAATGGGTAGTAAAGACAAACAGACATCAGATTAAATTCCCAGCACTCCGCTATTCCCCTCATCCTGCAAGGATGGTACCTACCTCTGACCTTTTATTTCTCTGCTTTTGTCCTTTACAGCTAGCCTAGCCTAATGGATAGGGCCACATTTCAGGCAGGTAATGGAAGGTTTTAGCAGAGAATGACTTTTCGACTGCTAATTATCCAGACTGGGAACATGCTGTGTCTCGCATCGGGGGTACGCCACAGGCTTCATTCCAGTAAAGAAGTGGGAGAGGGAAAATGTGCACCAAGGACCTGGCAACTCAGATGACTCCAGTGCCCATTACCCAAGCACAGCAACAAGAGGCCCCACTTCTGCAGGGGGTCTTGGAAACTGCTGCCTGAATGGCTTAATATCAAAATCACATCTCTTAACAAGCCATGTCATACCACTGAGGTTTTTTTTTAAATCAGTACATTTCCCTATTAAGAACAATAGTGCCTAAAATCAATGGCACAAGACAGCCCACAGATGGGAATATATTAAAAAAACTCAGGTATGTGCTAAGAATTATTATTTTAAAACAAGCAAAATGAGGCAAGTGCAGAAGTAACACCCCATAACTTTGCATATTAAAATATTAAAAGCCCATTTTCTGCCAACAAGTTGCACGGCCACATCTCCGCCTTGAATATTTTACAAACCTACAGCTTTCTTCAGTATTGCACTATTGCTCTAAGAGTAACAACAATAATAATTCATCCAGGCCCAGGCTGAGAATTGCTTATGCATTATAATGAGTTAGCTTTCACTTAATAAAATTATTTTCCACAAAAATAAGATGTTTGAATAATAATTAAAAATGAAAACAAGGCAAAATAATGTTTCTTTTATCTCTTAAGCTGAGAATTAACTAATGCATCCACAAACATCTGTCTCAGGTACTGAGTTCTGCTTTTAAGATGGGGGTTCATACATATTAGAATCACAGAATTACAGAACCATTTAGGCTGGAAAAGACCTTTAAGATCATCAAGTCCAACCGTTACCCCAGGATGGCCAAGTCCTCCACTAAACCTTGTTACTGAGGGCCTCATCAAAAGAGTTTTTTGAACACTTCCAGGGACGGTGATTCCATCACTTCCCTAGGCAGCCTCTTCCAATGCCTGAGCACCCTTTTAGTGAAGAAATTTTCCCTAATATCCAATCTGAACCTCCCCTGGAGCAGCTTGAGGCTGCTACCTCTTGTTCTATTGCTTGTTACTTGAGAGAAGAGTCCTTCCATTTACTGTATTCGATCAAAACCCTTGCAGGCCTGTCCACGCTACAGGGTTTGGTTTGTTGTTGCTTTTAATACATACAAAGCAAGAATCCCATGGGTTTATTACAGAGGAGAACAGGAGGCCACCACAACAGACAGCAGGCCATGGGTATACCATGTGCCCCTCACAAAGTCAAGTCTCAGCTTCCCCATCTACCTGTTTCTACAGAAGGTCACTAATTCATCAAGTCCCAGCTTTTCAAGCTTTCCCATTAAAGGAGCACATCCCAAAAGCCACGTGTCAAGACAGAAAGGGCCAGATTAGGGAAGGTGTTCTCAGAGTACTGTTAAGCAGGAGAAATGGGAAGGTCTCTTTCTTCAAACCCTAGGAATGAGTTCTTAGCTTTCTTATCATAAAAGTCCCACTATTAAATGTAACAGCCCCAATCTATACAAGCAATCCCAAACTGCTGTAGAACACTTTTCTGCAGCATAATGTGGTGGGTGTTGTTGTTGGTTTGGGTTTTATTGCTGCAAAAGGAGAGGATAATTCAAGTTGGAAGAGAACTCAAGAGGTCCTCAGTCCAACCCACTCAGAGCAAGGTCAGCCTTGGGGTCAGACAGGTTGCTCCAGCTAGGTCTTGGATACCTCCAGAGCTGGAGCCTGCACAACCTCTGTGAGCAATGTAATCGACTGCTTGACTGTCCTCTCAGTGAGGATGATTTTCCTTATACTCAGTCTCAACCTGTCGAGTTTCGGCTTATGCCAGCTGCCTCATGTCCTCCCACCATGCACTGCTGTGAGGAGCTGGGCTGCACCTTTAGACAACCTTCTTGTCCTTGAAGGCTGCTCTTACAGGAGGAGCATCAGCACGCAACATCGTCACGTTGTCTTCTGTTAGCGTGCCTGTCTCAGGTTTGTACCCTGAGGGATACATGTTATGATTTTTTAACCCATACCAGCTAAACTAAGACTCCTTCTATGCTTTACCTCATCCCTTGGGAAGACAGCAGCCATGGTTACCTGCTTTACCAGAACAGCAGTGTTATCTATCACCAAACTGATCAAATTATTTATATGTTCTTTAAATAATTGAAATGGGGAAAGTCCAGCTTGAAGCTAAGCATACAAATCCAAAGTTAATTGATGCGATTTACTGATATAAGTACTGGGAAATAACAGAGCCCCTCCTCACAGCATAGCTTAACATCTGACTCCCAGCTTTCTCCTGTACCCTGCCTCCCTCCATCCTTCTCCCCCAGAACACCCTCCCACCTCTCCTAAGTATAGACCAGGAAACAACTCACATGATAAATATAACTTGCTCAAGCTGTGCATATCCTGAAGGGCCAGCCAAGATGCGCACGTGGCCAACAGACCACGCTCCAGAGCGGCTCAGTGCATGCTCTAGCCTCTTCCTTAACTTGGTAGTAACTTGGATCTCTCTCTTCTACCCAGACACTGATTTTTGCGTAACAAATAAGAACTTTGCGATATGTCTTTGAGATGTCTGCTCCTAGCAACTTTGCTTGAAATGGGCCAGGGTGTTCAAAAGTTATTAGGGTGTGAGGATGATGCCAGCAAGAATATGGATAGCGCAATTATGCAAAACCTGTTTCCTTAAGAAAACAGGCTAAACCTAACAAATGCAGATGAAACTGTATGATCACTCAGGATTAAATATGCTGTCTTATGGAACAAAACCAATAAAAAATAAGGCATATGACTTCTAAGACATGCCTTTTAGAAAGCAACTGAGCAATTGGCTCTACAAGGGCAAAAAGATTTTCTGGTTTCCTGTTAGAGACTCTGAGATCTAAACATCTGCTGGAGTTAGAAATGATACACCCCAAACCCTGTATTTTTTAAAGAGTAGTAATCATCTGATGCCACAATCACCTCTCCTACAGGGGAAAAAAACAAAAAGAAAATGCAATTTTCTGTATCAGGCAGCTTTAGCAAACTTGAACATGCTTGTAAAATCAGATCGCATTTTAATAAACTAATGCACTTGCAACTGTGTGCATGCTGGTTAGCTATACATCACCTGCAATGATATTATTAGGTACCTGGAGATATTACATACTGTTCAAACCTTGGCAGAGTAAGAGCTAGCACAGGGCACTGCCTGGGGCGGTGGCAGCACACAGCAAGAATAGCCACAGAGACAGCAGAGTCAGCAGCTGTAGAGGTACCTAAGCTGTAAATAATCCTCTGGAAGAGTTTCCGACAAGAGCAGAAACTATTTCTTCTCCTTCAGGATTCATTCTCAGTAACTCCTCAGCAACGTCTGGTTGGGAAGCTTTGTGCCCTCACCCAATCAATTTAACAATTTCACCATTGCATAAACCAGGAGCTTCTAAATTCCAATAATCCCGGGCTCCCTGGGGCTAAAAATAGACCCAGTCAATAGGAGGGCAGGGTATTTTGAGGTACTTAAGCTTCTGCTCCTGTGCATAGACAGCCACACTAGCGCTACCACCCCCAAACATCCAGTTCACATGTTATTTTTCAAGTGCAGAAATAGCAAAAAGGAAAAAAATAAAAATAAAGAAAACACCAACTGTCTATTCATATGCAGATAGGGATGGTTCCTCTTGTTCTACAGGGCTTGCATTTATGTATTTTTATATATATTTTGGTACATGAGAGCTCAACCACCAGCAGCACTTCAAAGGCAAGGAAAACCACCAGAATTCAGTTTGAACTGAGTAAAAAGTATTTTCCATCTAGCATCACAATGAGGGAATTCAATTTTCCTATGCAGAAAGTAAAAAACCAGATACCTCCATTAAAGTATTCCCTTTGCACTTGTTGCGAGTCTGTACCATCTCACACAATCTCTGGAACTACACATGCCCACAGTTAAGCATATGTGCAAGGACTTAAGGGATTTAGTTAAGCCTCAAGAATGACTAGTCATAGATTTTTTAAAATGTAACTTAGCATTTTATTTCTTCCTTAAGGTATACAGAAAAGCTTCAAACGTTTTTTGAATTTTGCATAATTTGACATCTAGAGTATGTTGACTTGCAAATATGAATGCTTAGGAAAACACGATTCCTTTAGCTTAAGTAGCATTGCATCTAATTTATAAGAAAAAAAAAATGGAGATCAGAATAGATCCCTTATCCTGAAAATAAGACATACTTGAACTATTTGAGAAAAATAATTTCAAAAGGACCAAACTGTACTAATAAGAGAAATATTAAGCTTTTGATGGAGAGTTCAAATGCCTCAACCTTCACTTGTTGCTGTACACTCTACCAGCACAAAGACCTAAGAGAAAAAATGTATTTAAGAAAACAAGCATCTCCTGTATTTCAACTGTTGGATCTGTTTTCCTGGGGGGGGAAAAAAACTCAGAACCAGACACCAAAAAACAAACAAAAGCCACCAACAAAACCAACTTGAAAACTCGGCTGAGAAATTAATTCTGTATTTCTAAAGCCACCTTGCAAGTCCACCCACCCAAGTCAGTGAGTGTGCATACATATTTATATGCACCTACGCACTTCCGTTTCAAGAGAAAATAGAAAGCAAATTCACTTTCTTACTTTAAAGTTGAAAAGAAATAGAAGGCAAAAAATTCTCAGGTGACTTCAGCTTGATTCAGCTCCCAACAGCCTAAGAGAACCCATTAGCTGCTCTTCTAATGATTTCAATTATTTGTAAGAAACTAACAGCTGGTAAAATACAAATGATCATTTTCTTCATAAAGTTAGAGAACAAGAACTGCCTGTAACTGAGATAAAAAATAGAAAAATCTTGAAGAAAAATGGAAGCCTTACAAAAAGATGGAGTGTTGAAATAATGTCAGTCTTAACGCTAAAGACTTAATAGGAGATATTTATTTAAATGGAAAAAGACCAAATGTTCTACTGAAGAGCACATTTGCAATGCACAAAGAGCTCAGAGTCTCTCAAGATGCTCTTTCAAACAAATGTTGAGAAGGATGGCTGTAGAGAATGGTTTAATAATTTGCCTTACAATATCAAGGGAAGTGTACTCAATACTAAATCGCTCAGAAGAGAAAGAACTCAAGCAGGTATTACAGACGCTGAAAAAAAGGACACTTAGGAAATTGTAAGTCATTTGACAGATATCCTTGAAATGCCTCTAACAAATAAGACAACAAACATTCAGATAAAGAAACAACAGTTTAAACCAGCATCCATTTATTTTATTTTTGTGTTTACTGCCTTGAAAATAATTTGAGAATAATAGGAAAATAATGATTATTTCTTCTCCAATTACAAAGCTTCTTTTTCTTTTTTTATTTCCTCCCATCACTGGCACTCAAAATCTAAACCAGTTATTTTTATTTAGATTCATGTTTCCCTACCAGCATTGATTGGTACATCACAAGCAACTGTAGACAGCTCTTGATATAAATCTTCCCTCTAACGCACAGAGGCAAGTTCCATGGAACAAGAGGGGAAGACCCTTACGGAACAAACACGAAGAAGGCGGAGGGGAGTGTGACCTTGCTTAGTTAAAATTCCTCAAATGTCTCATTTCTATTACATAGGTGGTGAGACTCTTCACAGGATGCCTTGTGCAGGCTCTAATCAACATACAGTTCCCATGGAAGGTCTAGATGCTGCCATGCAACTCAAGACAGGCTGCAGTAGCAAAGTGGTGATTGAAGCCCTCCAGCTCTGCCTGTTCAGAGCAGCCAACGTATTTGCAGGTTCCTGCATTACAGAAAAAAAGTATAAAACCTTTATGGAGTCTCACAATACAGCATTACATACAGCTAACCGATGGCTGGGCAGCTTTAATGCACCCACTCGTCACAAGGACAGAGTGGTTTTGTCGAAGTCAGAAGAGAGCTGTGTAAATTGCAGGTGGGACCACACAGTAACTCAAGGTGACATGGATTTTCTGCTGGTAAACAACATACTCCACTATTAAATTTAACTCGACTAAACTGTAAAAGAAGATAAGGGCTTGGAAAGGGGCAATTTTCTTCAACATTTATCAGTATCTCAAGAGCAGACAAAACCAGCCATTCTGAAAGTTATGCCAGTAAAGGAAGGTAAGTTGTTTGACTGCATGTCACCTGGCAAGAGAAAAGGCAACAGCAGTGTAGCAGAACAGCAGAAAACCAAGCAAGAATACGGGCATGGCCTGGTGCCACTTCCTGACACACCTCCTTCTTCGCCTCCTTTACAATTCCCATAAAAGCCTCAAGCACATGTATGCTGACTTTAATGCAAATTTGCTCATACAAACAGGACTGAGATTGAACTCCCTTCTTTTGGAAACACCTGTTTGCAGTGAAAGGTAGCCTGAGTTTGCAGTGAAAAGGTAGGCAAAGATAACTGCAGAACTGACAGTCAAGCCCTGAGACATCTTATTTCTCTCAGTGGCCTGTGAAGGAAAGCCACGATGTCCCAGCATATGGACTACACCCTCCAACATCCATACCACTTGTCTTCCACTGTAACCTGGTTAAAAAAGAGTGAGAAGTGAGGACAGGTATTTACTACTGGGATGCCAGTGAGGCCAAGTAGTGAGCAGCCCAGTAAGGACCAAGCAATAGGCTGGTATGCTGACCATGGTTCTCTCAACAACACAGCAGGAATACTAACATCCCTCATAAAAAGACATAAAATCAATTATATGGAATCAAAAAGGAGCAGAAGACATGCCTTGACAGTGAGGAGCCTGGCTGACCAGATTAGAAGGAAATGGGAAGAAAGCACTGTTAGCCTCCTCAGCTAGTCACCTTCCCAAGGGAGCCTTGAGAAGATGTTTCATTTGAGAGTAGCAGTTAATCAAGAGATTTGGGAAAGGTCCATTACTTGCAAGAGTCCCACAATATGGAAAAGATCATCAGCATAATGTAGCAAGTCCCTTATGTACCAAGGGACCCCACTGTTGTGTTACAGAGAAGGACAGATCTAACAGGCCAGAAGCAAGCGAGGACACACTTTGGCTACCAGCGTGTCAAATCCCCCAGCTCTCGAGCTGGATGCCCAGACACCATGAACTGCTGGGCAGTTCATAGGGGTGACCTGATCTGCTGTTGGCAAGTCCCTCTGCCACTCTTCACAGGATCCTTTCACCCTGGACAGGCCACTTTGCACCCAAATGACACATCAGGGCTCCTAGTCTATGTGTGGCTTGCTGGACCTCTTTCGTGTTGGGGATTGCACGCTTTCTCGACCAACAGCTTTACAAACAAAAGGAAAAAGCAAGGGCTGAGTTAAACACACAAACTGCCAAGGACACCTCACGTAATTGCAGAGGTGGAAAGTGCGCTGCCTAGTCCCTCTGCAGAGGAGGAGTGTTTACTCACCCTCAGTGCAGTGCTGGAACCTCAGCTGCATTATTAATAAATCATGGGCTTCACTCCTGGGACAAGCCAGCAAGGGCTGGAGTCTGACACCAGCTCTCAACTCACTGGGAAGTTCTTGAAAACATAGGGAAACTTCCTGGTGGTTTAGAAACTCCATTTATTTGGAGCTGCATTGAAAACCACAAATTCAAAAATAGCTCCTTAAAATGAAAATATATTTACATTTCCAAAGAAGAATCACACATAAAATTCCCGACACTCTCTATAACTGAATGAGGAGTGGGAAACAAATTATCGAGATGAAAAGACACCGTATCATTGTAGGACCACCTACAGACAGCAACGAAGCATGCCTGACCTGAAAAGAGAAAGGTAAGCAGGCACCTTTCTAGCCTTTTCTATACTCAGCCCATGCTCCTCCTCTTCCGGGAACTGTTTTCTTAACATCAGTGATACGTTTCAGTTTCTATCTTTTCTTGCAGCCCAACACACCTCAGATTACCTTCTTCAGGCAATGGGGAAACCAGTGCTAGTAGCAGGATGGGCAGTGAGACCCCTGCACCGAAGAAGCAGAACATGAGAGTTCTCAGTGTGAAATACTCAGGGAATCAACAAACGAGATCACCTTAAAAAAATCAGGGAAAGGAGGAGGGTGGAAAGAGGTCCAGAAATTCAAGCAAGAACAAAGAATGAAGCCCTGGCATTCAAGTACGCCGCCAAAACCCCTTCTCTTTTTGCTGAAGGGCTATCTGTCCCCCTTCACCTGGTATTAGGAAGCTTTCAGAAGATCTAGCAAAAATAGCAAGAAATATAATGCAGTTACATTTATCTCAAATGGTAGCTTACTGAATTAGGCAGCTAAATCACAGTTATGAGAGAAGATAAGACACATTGGGATGTCTTATTACCTTCCTTGAATACCATATTCAACTAAGTACTAGAATACGTGATTGTGGTCTTGAAAGTGCTTATACATTTTCAACACTGTGTTGAAGGAGCAGATAATTATTCTCTCTGTTGAGACAGATTCAGCACCGACTAAATAGAATTCTAGGTTAATCTCAAATTAAAATAGTGCCTCTAAGTTTTCCAAGGCATATATCCTTGACTTCCAGGGAATGCACACATTAGATTCCCCACCATTTATTTTACTACAACGACATTGTCAGTGTATTCTGATGTCCATGGCACCTGTCTTCACCAGTGCTCTGAGTAGATGCACTGATACCAACCTCAACTGCATGACCGCATCTACTATTTTACTCAGCCCTCTTTCCCAAATAGTATATAGGCAGCTGAATGGTATTTCTTAGCCAGTGGGGTAGTAGTAGAGTACAACTCTAAGGCATGCTCATCTATCTCCTGGCCTGAATGCAAGATACTTATTTCCTTTTGGGTTTATCCATAAGGCTGGCTCTATAGGAACACATTAGGAATGGATCTGCCAAAATTATTAATGGGTTTCTCAGTCTTCTTGTGAGACTAGACACCGTTACTTCCACTCTGCACAGAATAAACTGAGACCAAATATGATCAAAGGGCTGAGAAGTGCCTGCAGTTTTCAGCTGCAGATCTCTGCCCCTCCTTCCATTTTGCTGTGGAAGGAGGCATGGCACATGCAGGTGGTCCACTAGACTTCTACTGTTTGTCCCACCTGTCCTTTGCTCACATGCAGCATTCACAGAATCACAAAATGGTTTGGGTTGGAAGAGATCTTAAAGATCATCTAGTTCCAACCTCCCCTGCCATGGGCACAGACACCTTCCGGTAGACCAGGTTGCTCAACCAGTGCCAGTGCCTCACCACCCTCACAGGAAAGAATTTCTTCCTAATACCTAGTCTAAATCTACCCTCTTTCAGCTTAAATCCATCCCCTCTTTGTCCTGTCACTACAGACCCATGTAAAAAGTCCCTCTCCAGATTTCTTATAGGCCCCCTTTATGTACTAAAATGCTTCTGTAAGGTTTCCCTGGAGCCTTCTCTTCTCCAGGCTGAACAAGCCCAACTCTCTCAGCCTGTCTTCACAGGAGAAGTGCTCCAGCCCTCTGAGCATCTTTGTGGCTCTCCTCTGAACTCACTCGAGCAGGTTGAGGGCCCCAAAGCTGGTGCAGCACTGCAGGAGGGGGTCTCAGGACAGTGGAGTAGAGGGGCAGGATCACCTCCTTTGACCTGCTGGGCACACTTCTTTTGATGCAGCTCAGCATACTGTTGGCTTTCTCGGCTACAAGTGCATGCTGCTGGGTCACATTGAGCTTCTTGTCTACCAACACCCCCAAGTCCTTCTCCTCAGGTCTGCTCTCAATCCATTCCAGTCATGGAAGAGCACTGCCTCTTCCCCAGTCCCAGCACCAGCATGTGACATCAGACAGAGCAAACACAAAGAGCAGTGTGCTCGGTCCTTGGTCTAAAGCCAGCCCAGAGTGCACAAGTCTGTCTGATCAGCACACCGGCCTCTGCCAGCCATACATCGATGGCGAGTTTTCACACTTCCAAAATGAGCAAATGTGGGTGAAATCTCACAAAAGCAGCATAAGGCAAATTACAGATGTCAGAGCAACCTTCTGCTTCTAGATCCCAAGGTTCAGCTGTAAACAATGAAGAAACAACTTTAGCATTGAACCAGTTTTAAGAAACAAGAAGGAAAAACAAGGTATTTACGTCTCAGCTGTTTCTCAAAAATGGTTGAAGTGTTTAACTGAAAACTTTGAATAAACACTCTGAGTCAGTCACTCGTATGTTTCAGCCCAGATAATTGCATTTTGAGAGACTCAGAAACCACAGAAAAGGAGGCTATTCTTTGGGAAGTGGTGGCCAAGATTAAATCCAGGTGACGATGATGGCACACTGTTGGTAATAAAACACTCATACGTGCCTCATCAACACACCCAACCAAAGGCTAATGACTGCAGGAACTCCAAGCACTTATGTGTACAAAATGTAAAAGTATTTAAAAGCAATGACAGTAAACAAAACATTGAGTAACATTAAAAATGAAATCTGATGAACCGTTTGTCCAGAAATATTTTAATGCAAGTAGTCATTACACATCTTGGCTGATGAACTCTGCAGATACAAAGAGTTACCGAACAGCCTTTTGGAGAATATAATGCCTACAAGCATCTAAACATGATTTTAAGGCAAGCCATGTACTAGTGTACCAAGAGTTCCCAGTGTCATAGCAAGGCCTTAATGATTTATACAGAAAGAAAAAACGTCATGACCATTTGACTTGAGCAACGATGACTTCTTTCATTTGTTTTCTTCATTTGTTTTGAAGATGATACCTTCCCACCCTAACTTTTAGCAGGTCAAAGAAGTTCATCAAGCATTGACAGGCTGTGATGAGATCTATTATAAAATGTGCAAACCCGCTTGGATAAAGGAATCACGTTTGTGACTTGTTCTTCCTTCCCCTTGAAGTTTCTACAGGAGACAAGCAGGCTCTCCTGCAACAGTGACAAACTAAACTGCTTCCAGTGTCTATCTCCTGAAAGCCTTCACAAGTTTGGCACCATTCTCATCTGTTTCTCAGGAGAAACTAACACAGGGTTTGAAATAGTGTTCTCCAAACAGGAACCAAAGGACCACGTAATTTATGACTTTCCTTTGTGGGTAAAGTGCTTTCACTGCCTGCTCCTTATCTGAGCAGCAGTCACAAGATGGAGATTCCCATCAAACATCTTTTTGTCAAATGCTTCCCTTTGTTTGAGTGCCAAGGAGGAGGAGGCAGGATGTGGTCAGAAGCCAAGGGCACAGTCAAGGCTTCCAATGCTGCTTTTGACTCAAAAAGTGGCAACAACAACCAAGTGAGAAACTCCAGGTGAAGATTACACCACCTGCAGTTGACAGACGTTTTTCCCTCTCTGCTCCCAGGCAGAGAACTTTCCTCTCTCTGCAGCAGCAAGGAGAAGAAAACCACAACCACCAAGTCCTCAACACTGGACACAGATTCTGAGAAGGTATCCGGATCACCACCTCACCTGGCAGCACGGCTTAACCATGTCCTTTTCATTCCCAGGAGAATCATTAATCACAGCTACATCGCAGGACTTTGGTTTAAATATTCTTTATAAATGTCACAAGGCTGAAGAACATGTTAAAACTAAAATTCCACAAAACAAACCAAAGTTTTACAGAAAAAAAAAAAAAAAAAAAAAAAAAAAAAAGAAGCATAATGATCTCATGCTTTTCACGAGAGTGGCTCTTTCACAGCCAGGAACCATGAAGTATTTGTTTCTATTTTCTATTTTTATTTGTCTGATACGCACATCACAAAGGGATTACAATTGCTGTGGCACGTCAAATTCAATTTGAAGAGCATTCAGGTTAAAATGTAATATGGTACATAATGTTAATCATAACTGAAACAATCTTGACTCAGATTTTCCAGAAAGCCTTTGTAATTGCAGACAGTCTGGAAAAGAAGTATTTAAATGACCAAATGAGTGGGGTTTTTTTTCCTATCCTGCTGCTTTTCAGTGAAGAAAAATTGTGATGGATGAGTACCATTCATCAGGAGAAACAGTCAAAATATGAGATCACTAACCAGCATCTAGCCAGGGTTTAACCAACTCCCTTGTTTAATCACTGGGGATTCAGTGTCTGGATGGAGAGCAGGTGGGAGGGAGTTTAGATGATTCTACGAATTTAACGCTAACATGTTAAAAAACATTTTAAAACATTTTAACCAGCCTCTAGTACCTAGAAAATCATGGTTTCATGGGTTCATCATGGGTTCATCATGGGTTTCCAGCCCAGCAGAGAGAGAGATTCTCTCAGCCAACAGAGACTGCACGAATGCTGGCGTATGTAGCACTAAAAGCTATTTTGCCATGTTAGCATGACAGAGACTAGAGTTTTCTTTGTCAAATGTAATGGAAAATCATGCCCAAAAGATACAGCTCCTGATACAAGCTGTCATTTACTTCCTACCACTCATTCACAAGACAGCCTGCAAAATATCACTCTTCAGGCTATTAAATCCCTATGCTATACTACTTAGTAAATAAAAAAATAAAACAAAATGAAAGATCTACTTTCAGAGATGTTTTCACAATTTCAGGCCAGTCTTGGGGCAAGTAAGCTGCTCTATAGGGGTAAGTATCAGGGTACCAACAAACACAGTATGGGAACCTAAAACTCATTAAGAATCCTTTGAAAGACCTATGAGTCAGATGGAGCATCTTCCTATGAGGTCAAAGCTCTGACCCTAGGCACTGCTAAATAGATCACAAGCACACAGGTAAAAGATGCAGGAGGTTGGAAAGACTGCACTCATCTCCTCTCATTGGTAGGCAAGCCACACACTACAGGATATTACTATACAGGCAGACCAACCACATAGAAAAAGTGAGATTTTTATAAAGGAACCTCTGTACCACTAACGACAGGGCTTCTGATGAAGAGATTACTTTGGAGATGAGTTAATAGGAATGCACTCCAAGCACTTACTTATTAGTTTTACAATTACTTAGTTCCATTTGTTTTCATAGATTTCTAGATACCTTAAAAGCAGACGGATTAGAAGAATCTTGCCTTCCTACAGCAGATTATGTCAAATGTAGTAAATAATCTCAATCTTCCTTGGCAAGTAACTTCAGTAGAAAGGAAGAAACTGCCAATGCGGAAAACATCTTTTAATGAATTTTAAATTGACATTAAGACTACAGCAGCGCTGTTAACATTTTTAAAAAAATTATATCCTTCAGTAGATGTCACAGGGATTTTTATTTATTTTACTTTACCATCCCACACTGAAAGCCCAGTGTTTCATCAGCAAGTATTTATCCGAGTTCTTCTCTGCAATGATTGTCCCAAAGTTTCTGTGAACAGAGAACGCCAAACTAGCTCTAAATGTCAACTCTGCTTTAAGAAGAAGAAAATCATTGAATTTTCAAGGTATCACGGCCTCAATAGAAGGTTCGTCGTATGTACAGCCACCCACCACAATGTAGACCACGCTTTATTAACTTTCCCATGCTATAATCCTGAGAACAATGAAATAAAGAGCAAATAATGGGATGCATGCCCAAAGGATTCCCTTGGCTGGCTGCATTTAGCAAATAAAGTGTTCAGTTTTAACTAGTTAAGGAACATTTGACTAGCATATCATAGCAAGACCAAAGAAAAGGTAAGAGCTATGAAAAACCTTTTCAAACATCAAACAGAAATGAAACAAGCTTATAAACCGAGTTGCCTGCAAGCAAACAATTTCTGGAATGTACTGGGGGAAGCAAAGGAGAATCCCACAACAAAGGAGACCGCAAAAGCCAGTCCAGTTTAACAAGTGGAATTACCAGTTCGGAGACTGCAGGGAAACAATGCAAAAACACCATCAAGCCTGACACAAAGAACTTTTCTTAGCATTTAACAAAACCCCCCAACATAAAGGCCAACATAAAGGCCACCAATCACTAGGTAATTAAATATGGCTTTTTGGAAATACAAAGCCTTACACAGAGTTGTTAATTACTCACAGAGCACTAGAATTAATGAGGAACTGAAGGTCTCTCAGAGTAAAGCTGAACAATTTCAGATACATCTGATCACAGTTGGAAAATGTTAAGCTATTTAAGTACCAGACAACAATTTACATATCATCAAACAGCTGGCTGCCAATTTATCATGTACTTCTCACAGACATGCAAAGAGCAGATAACTTATGAGGACCTCTAAAACATGATCCTAATAATTTAAATCTACCTTTCATGCTTGCTATTAAAAACAAACTCACATACGTACTAGACCCTAGATGTACAACGAAGTATTTTTCAGGTATCTCTGACTACAGCTAAGAGGACAATGACAAACCTGCTATGATGGGAATGTGATGACTATCACTGCTCTCCAGCACTCTAAAAACCTCTTTAGCTGCCCTATAGTTAGAAAAAGTAAATTCATGGTCCCATATTCCAGCAGTTTAATTTTTTCTTTGTTTAAACCTGAAATAAAAATACATGCTGGCATTCCTTAAAATGAAGCTGCTTCAAGGACAGCAGAGTCTGATAAAAATATATTGCCTATTGGCTAGTTTGCCATCAATAGAGAAGTGAAAACTGCTATTCCAAGTACCACAGTCAGGAAGTATTTAGGACAGATATTCAGCCAACTTCAACTAACTCCTGAGCAACAACTCCAGACAACAAGTCAACAAAGCCCAGTATCTATAAATGCTCTGACATTTTATAACGTAAGAGTCAAGGTTTTCTAGATTTCTAGCTCCTTTTAAAAATATAAGAACGAATGTCCAGGTAGGAGGTGAATGCATCAAAAAGTAAATTTAAAAAACACCCACTAAGTGAAAAACACTAACCTTGAGGAAAATAACTAAATCAGATGATTGTGCATTTAGTTGCAAAATCAGTTCTGACGATTAAAGGGATAAAAGTACAGTCTAATCTTGATGTCCAAATGCAGAAATTGGTTGGAAATTCTGTGAACACAAATCCTAATCCCCAAAAAACTTTCACCTTTATCATGTGGTAAAGGTAAAATGGGAATGTGAACAGATAAAATTAATGCCCAGGAACCTTAAAAGACCTCAGCCTGAGGCTGTCTTTGTAAGACCATCTTCATTAGTCCAGTGTCATTAATAACATTATTTCTATGACTCCCAGCCATGTCTGGGCTCACTGTAGCATAGCACAAACCCGTTATTGACTCTAGTGGCATATAAATTAAGAACACACACACAAAAGAACATTACAAGGCAACAGAGCTCACATTTCTGTGTCTGCTTCTTAAAAAAACCCAAACCAAAACCAAAATCAAAAAAACCCAAACAAACCAAAACCCAAAACAACACTGATTTTTTATCATTATACATATTGAAAGGAAAAAATAAGGATCAAAATTAATGTTATAACAGTTTCAAAAAGAATGTGAGAAAGGTTGTAGTTGTGGGCCCTTAAAGTTTTGCTAAACTCACTATTAATAAAACATTACCATTCACAGTTTTGATAAAGTATTACGGAATTTGGAACCCCCCCTCTCCCCAGTTCTCTCCTATTCCCTTTCCTGAGCAGTGGGAACAACAGCTACCAAGTCTCAGGCAGATTTTGCTTCCCTCTGGCACCCCTTCTTTCCCTCCAGAGTGCAAGCTGGGGTAGCTCCTCTCTTTTCCTGCTTCTCTTCTCCTCTTCAAACATCCAGCCTTTCTGCAAGTGACAAACTTCACTGCAAAACACAGTTACTGCCTCTGTGCTCAGCAGAAGGTTACAATTAGGAACACTTTTGTAATTACTTAGATGAGCTGTTGTACACCTCTGAATTTGTCTTCATATTCTCGAGAGCTAACCGCAGACTCCACTTACTCAAGAGCCACTGCAGCTGCATACAAGTAAATAAATAAAAATCACTTTTTCTGACAAATGATTCAGCGTTTAAGAAAATAAAACCAGCTGTACTGTGTTAGACCAAGGTCCATCCAGCCCAGTATCCTGTTTCCAAAAGCAGTCAGCAGCAGATGCCTAGGGAGTAGTATAAGAACAAGGAAACCATTTAATGATATATATTGAAAATATTTTTCACATATCCTTGATGGAAAACAGAGATGGAATTTTGACAGAAAAGGGAAAAAAGGCAAAAGAAAACAAGAGTCCAACACACACACCCTTTGCAAAAGCATGAAACATTCCTTTCAAAATAAAAAGAGAACTGAGGGGAAGATAAATCTTACAGATGCCCTTTTTTACTTTCTTTTTTTTTTTTTTTTAAGAAGCAAGAAAAACCCAGATTCTCACTTGCTATTCCCAGAAACAGCGTACAACTGATGCACATCACTGGCCAGATAATTTTTAAAAACCCTTATGCATGTCAATAGAATCACAGAATCATAGAATAGTTAGGGTTGGAAAGGACCTTAAGATCATCAAGTTCCAAACCCCCTGCCATGGGCAGGAACACCCCACACTAAACCATGCCACCCAAGGCCTCATCCAACCTGGCCTTGAACACCGCCAAGGATGGAGCATTCACAACCTCCCTGGGCAACCCATTCCAGTGCCTCACCACCCTCTCAGTAAAGAATTTCTTCCTTAGATCCAATCTAAACTTCCCCTGTTTAAGTTTGAACCCATTACCCCTTGTCCTGTCACTACAGTCCCTGATGAACAGCCCCTCCCCAGCATCCTTGTAGGCCCCCTTCAGATACTGGAAGGCTGCTATGAGGTCTCCACACAGCCTTCTCTTCCCCAGGCTGACTAGCTTTTTGAAAGAGTCCTCATGGAAACCTACAGGTAGGGATCCATGTCATGGTATCACAGCTGAGAGCTCCCAAGTATTTAATTAATGGATTTATAAATACAGCTTCAAAAAGTATATGCCTCAGACAGAGGGAAAGTCTGTTCAACTTAACTTCCCGGACAGGGGGACAACCATTAAGGCACTATACTGGAAACAGGCAAAACAAGCTGCACTCTAGAAAAGTACAGAAAACGTGGGGACAGTGCAGTGCCCATGAAATCAACTGGAGGTTTACGACTGGCTTAGTTGGACATGGGATCAGTCCCAGGAGAAGTCATCCATGGGGTCATAGGCTGGAGGGGCTATAAAGTCGTAGATACAGAAACCAACTGCTTTGATTACATTGTTAAGCTTCGTATCTCCAGGATACCAAATCTGTGTTTTTCAGAAGTTCCAGATAAGCTAATGAAATATGCCAATGACTCAAGTTCATTTGGCAATGGGAAGATAAAAGAATCACGGTATGATAGAAGATTAAAACCTTGAAACCCAGAGAATGAGAACCAGTATGAAAGAACAAAGTATTCGTAGCCAGCAACATGAACCTCCCATACCAGTGCAGACACAGACAGGAAGGTGTTCAGCTGTAACCTGGGGATGGAGCTGACCGTGGCAGAAGAGAACACCATGGATGCTTTAATCAAATGCTGATTGATGGTGGAGATACCGGTGTGACAAACTCTGGAAAACGCAATCACAGCTCCAATGATGTATCAACCAAGCACTGTCTAGGAAAGGCAGCAAGCTGTTGTGGCAAGCCAATTCTTCTCTTGCGGCAAATGTCTTCTAGCAATGCTGTGCGTGCTTCTGGTCACCAACATCCAAATAAGATGGATCTGGCCTGGAGCAGGCACAAGTGAGGGCTGCCGAGGTGACTCAAAGAAAGGGAAGCCTGTCTTACAAGCAGAGAAAAGAGCATGGTGGGTTTTTTTGGCTGAGTAAAACAAAGGCTGAGAAGGGGTATGCCTATTTCCACTGAACATCCCAGGAGAAGTTTGGGTGGCAGGTAAAGGTAACAGGAAGGGGGAATGGGTTGCTTCAGCTCCAGAATAACAACAACATTCAGCTGGAGGGAGGTAAACTGGCATTGAATAAATCCATGCTGGAAATGAGAAGAATGCACATGGAAAGTGAAGCTATAGGAAAGTCTTCTGATAGAAGCACAAAAATACCCTTCAAAAAAACTCTACCCACGTTCAATATGGAGATTAGTAAATAACTTTAGTGAGGGGATGACGTGGCTGCCCGTGATAAAGAACTCTTGCAGCGCAAATCATCACTTGTAACCCACTCTCTGCAGCATAGCACCAGGCTTTGGGTGCAGCTGCGACGTGGCTAGGGTATGTCTCTCACTCAAGAGACTTCTCATGCAACCTGTCTCCACTCTGAGGAGCCCAAATTTAAGCATCTGAGCCAACAGCTCAAAAGGAGAGACCTGACTCTAATATGTAACTAAATAAAATTGAAGCATGTCCCCTCCACATTCTTTAGGGAAGAGAAAGGATGTTAAGGTTACCATATTTATATTAATAAATTATGTTTATCTATTTGAACTAGGCTCTTAACCACACACAGTATGCTCCTAAGAAATGCAAAGCCAAAAAATAATAAACTAATGAATTCTAATAATAATCCTACAGATGCCATATCAGAAAGTTTCAGTCCTCCCTTTAGATCACTTAAGGTCTTTTTTCATTCTTCTATCTATAGTTGCACAGCAAATTTTTATTCTATACACTAACACTGTTCTCCAAGCCAGCCTGAATTAAACAACCAAGGCAGAGAACATGCAATACTATCTAAACAAGAGTCATAACAGCACTGGCATTCCTATAGTCTCTGTATCTGGTGTGTTTTCATCACCATACCAGAAAACAGGTTGTTTAGAGAGAGGATTGCTTCACGTTACGTGCAACAGCAGCACACAGTTCTGCCCACAGCTTTTCCCTTTCTACATGCCCACTTTATTATTAGAAAAGTCACTGAAAAAGCAGTGCAGCCTTTTCCAAATTGTGTTGTCTTCTCTGTAGTCTCCTCCTGGCATTCACAGGGATGCAGGGCACCAGCATCTACTACTGGGTTCTGTTCCTTCACCAGTGTCACCCTCTCTTTCTTTGAGTTTCTCTACTCATGTCTCATTTCAAGCAATAAAGCAGTCTCGGATCACAAGCACACTGGTATCAGCAAAACCTGTTAGGTGGAGCAGTTAATTAATTTCTATAAAAATGAACCAAAACCCATCATTTCTTTATGGCAGCTAAAAAAGCTACACGTTTATTAATTTATTGTGCTACTTTTCCATTTGATGTTTCCACATCTCTATCAATCATTAAGTCAGTCTGCTAAACAGAATTTGGCCATGTATACAGATATGTTACGAATTAATTGACCTTCACTTGCTACTTAATTAGCCAGTGACAGTATTTCTCATTTCACATAAAAAACTTCCCTGGCTACTTTCACACCCCTGATTCTCACATTCATCACTCAGATGCACAGCTGCTTTATAGCAAATCAAAGCACACCAAGATACAATTGACACAGATCATAGAGGATCTTCTTGCAACACCCAGGACTGAAAGGCAAATAACTAATTAGAAAGAACAGCCTTATTCAATTATCTAATAATAAACTCCCTTCCTCATTAAACACATTACATATATTGTAACAGCTGGCATGCTGATATATCTGATGAAGGAAAATCTGCTTATAGTATTTTTGCTGCTTTAGGGAAAGCTGGCTAAATCTGTTTGGGTTTTGGTTTTGGTTTTTTTTACAGTAGTACTTGTTTAATAGATCATCTATGCATGCAACAAAGGAGGTCTTAATTACACTGCAAAAATGCCAAGTTTGGGGGAAGAAAGAAAGAGCAAACATCTCTTAGGCCAGCCTCGAGTAATCCCAAAAACCAACTTCCTCTTACACCAGGATACAGGAAGAGCCTTGCAGGCTGCTGTCCTGAAAACAGAAAGAGATGCTCAGGACGAAACAGTACATGGTTCTTACATAAAACATAACTCACCTCTGTTTCCAGGACAGTTTCATTTTTTTCATCAAGTGGCTATCTAAAGAAAACAAAGGCCTCAAGAAACCTAGCAGCAGAGATGGTAACTGCAAACTCCCTCCTTCCAGAGACCTAACCATACTCTTACACCTTCTGTTGCTCTCTCTTACTGCCTTTTATAATGTCTGTGGTGCTTTCTATAGAACAGCCAGCTTCAGTAAGGGATGTCACCTTCCCCACCTGTCATCCAGGATCCTTTCACTGCTTTGCACACACATCTAAAATAAGAGCTAAACCTGCACTCCTAATGGAAATTTCCTTCTCCTTGAAGAAAAAGAAGTAAAAGGGAAGTACCAATGACTCATTAAGATAAATCTGCTATTTGAAAAGATTAAATAAGGAAAGTATCATGAAAACTACACCTAAAAAGCAAGCAGAGGCTAAGGGTAAGAGGGAATGACTGCTCTACTCAGCACAAAGACCGCTACTATCATTAAATGGGTAGTGCTGAGAGCACCAGCACAAATGAAGGCAGGAGCTTTACACATTTCACTGCACACCCAAAAACCTGGGTTCCTTGTGGTTAACTCAGTTTTAAGGATGTCCTATTACCTTCATTCTCTGAGAAGCTCTTCTTTCATTTGGGAGGGCTTATAGGTCTCTCCCTCTTTCTCCACTATTTGGCTGCCTGTTTTTACAAAACTTGTAGCACTTTTTTATCCTTGAGACTATGACCCCTTTGTCAAACTTGGCTGACAAGCCAGTGAGTTCGCAACTTAGTGGGGGAGGAAGGAAACAGAGACAGCCTGACTCTGTAAGTCTCATTTCCTCAAGAATCCAGGATAAAAACAATTATAGCCAGAAGGTTCAATTAGAGAAAGAGAACCGTAGACTTTCCTGCACTTTGAACACAAACCTAATGCATACTAATCAGCTAGCACTGCTCTCACTGAAGTAATGAGTTTTGCAGCAAATTAATATTTCTATTGATTTATACTGAGGACTGTTGCAGGCTGAAACATCAACAGCACCAATATGTTCAGCATGAAGCATAAAATCACTTACCAGCACCATAGTTTGCTGATGTTCACCATATGTCTGTAGCTATATCCACACACCTCCATCTAGGCACATGCAAAGCCCTTGCCTTCATTTTTAATAACCCTGACAGATATTGGATGACCAGTGCTATGAAGCACACCGATAGAGCAAAATGCATTTGGGAAGTAGCCTGCATTTTCCTAAGTAACAAGTGATAGGCCTCAGGCTGCGCCAGGGGAGGTTTAGACTGGATATTAGGAAAAACTTCTTCACCGAGAGGGTGGTCAG
Source organism: Psittacula echo (assembly GCF_963264785.1). Taxonomy (NCBI): domain Eukaryota; kingdom Metazoa; phylum Chordata; class Aves; order Psittaciformes; family Psittacidae; genus Psittacula; species Psittacula echo. The sequence continues at coordinate 73,109,146 of NC_137736.1, forward strand.
GCATTGGAACAGGCTGCCCAGGGCAGTGGTGGAATCACCGTCCCTGGACGTACTTACAAAACGTGCAGATGAGGCCCTCAGTGACATGGTTTCACGCTGGACTTGGCAGTCCCGGGGTAATGGTTTGACTTGATGATCTTAAAGGTCTTTTTCAAACCTAGCTGAATCTATGATTTGTGACATTCATTATTATCTACTATTTTAGGAAAATCACCATTAAGATACTCTTTAAAAAGAAAGTTTTTTTTTCCCATTTTGTATCAGAAACCAACTACGTGCATATTTGATGGCACCTGACATATGTTCATGTGCAAATGAAGCAAGAGAGAATTATCCTCCAGACGAACGGGATTTCATTGTTGTCACTTTCATGGTTTTTCAAATGCATAGACCATATTCTGGTTAATTTCTACCTTTAAACCCTTCATGACGAGGTAGCTATGGTTGCTATTCAATTTAAATTTGCAAAAGGTTGTCCATCCTTTTATTTTTAAATAGACTGAGTTCCCTGTCATAACATCCCTCTGCTTGGAAAGATTTTCTTTCTTGTCATAGATAGCAAAAGATGAGCCCAGTTAGGTGGGCCACAACTATTTCAAATTAAGGAATGAATTAATTAGCTCTTAGGATTACTACTGGTGAACTATAAAGTACAATCTGAAAATGTTCATCCCCTTCTTGGTCTCTGCAAGGGCGTTGTTCTGCTACAGGAGGCAGTTTCTTCTGGTTTTGGTCTATACGCCAACTTTCCTTTCTCCTTTCAATCAGGTCATCACTGTGGCAGATGCATCGTCTGCCTTTTTACTCAAGGCAGCTGACGTCAGAGTCTCCTGTTAATACAAGAGCTAAAGCTGCCTCCCAAGAAAGGCTTCCAAGAGAAGTCAGCAGGACCATGTGCAGCACCCTGGGACATCCCTGGCCTCTGCATGGTGCCAACAGAATGACATGCTCCTCTGACATGTCACTGGAAAGCCATCAAGAGTACCCTAGGGCATCTCAAACAGTATGAGATGCCTCTGTTTGGGTAAATGAATCAAGCCCAAAGACTCAGGTCCTATCTGCAGCAAATAAATCCGTATTAACTTTAAAGTGACTTCCCTATATTACATCTAGCTTAAAATGTTGGCTTTTGTTGAGTTTTCTACTTGGCTGTAGGTGAGAGCTAGGGGCCTGTTTGACAACAGCAATGGAGCTTGGTCTAGTTTCTGACATGCTGGGTTTTATTTTTTGGCTCATTGTGAACCAACAGAGAGGGTCCCAGCAGCTCAGCTTCTGAGTCACAGCTGAGCTGTTCTCGCAGCCACTGTGTATCTTCAGAGGTGCCACCAGACTGACACTAGGTAAGCTCCTCTCCTGGTAACATGCAAGATAGTGTGTGAACCCGTTCAGTCAGAGGTACAGCTTCCCTGCGGAGTGCCCTTGGCCAAAATACAATTTCAAACAAAAGCAAACAAATTAGGTTTTTACAAAGTTTAAAAGGTATCTGGCCTAAGGGACATGCAAATGAGGTGGCAGCAGCACACCTGATGGGATGCTAGCATAGGCCATTCTTGCAGCAGCCACTATACTGTGCACCACAGATGCCCTTTTGTTCAAATCAGACCAATCTACAGGAGGAAGCAAGAGCTGAGAACCTGTAATGCCCCATGAAAAAGTGTAGGTCGCCTCTCAGTTGTGAGTGTGGCACTGAACAGTGCCATGCTGTGGACCAGTGTGTGAGCTGCAGGGTTACAGCTGCCCGCAGGCAGCAGGAGGGCTCCGCTGGCCCTCATCAAGTGCACACAAGGGTGTTGCATCCCAGCCGCTACGTCTCTCACACATTTTAATGCAGCTTTCCATTGATTGTTTACTTCTTCCTTTTTTACCATGCAATGATTTGTCTTTCCAAGTGATGGGACTATCTGACTTCTGAGGCGTCGTTCACAACACCTTGCCATACAGCTCATTGACAAAGCACATGAGAAGACAGTTTCTTTCCCCATAATTAATTTCTTCTTTGTTGTGGTCAAGACCTTGCAGGCATCTAATGCTGGGTGGCAGAGCATGCCCACAGCCACGAGAAACATATCAATATGGCAGAAAACAGATGTTTATGATTTCCTCTTGCATTTCAGTTGTGGAATGGGTACCTCACAGCAGGCTTTCAATGAAACGCTCCAACATCTCTAAACCCACAACAGCTTCCTTTTTATTGCAGTGGGTTTCCAATACAATCCACCTCCTCAAAAACAAGGTGCCAGTTTTCATATGAGGAGATATGAGTTGGGAGAGGCGTATGGTTATCAAACGGACTTGCAAATAAACTCCTCGATCTCTGTTGTGTTTGGTTTTTTAGATTTAAAGTATCTTTCCAGTGCTGGGATAACCGGGACTAACAGGAACCTGAATCTTGTCTCTGCTAAGCTTTTACATTAGGAAGCAACCTGCATTTGAGCACAACCCTGTCTTTTGTATTGATGATGCAAAGTGTAACGGCTTGGGAAGAACAGCTGACGCCTGAGCTGACAGAAAGCTACACAGACAGGGCCAAGGGAGCCTGTAATGAAATAGGAACCACCTGCCAGAAAAATAAAGGAGTAGGTGGGGAGACCTGGAGGGAGCAAGCCTGTGGGAACAGTGAGTGACCTCAGCTAATGGGGAGCGTGGGGGAGGAGTGGGCAGCGAGCAATTGCTCTTGTGTTCAAAATCCTAGTGACGGGATGAGTCAGAGACTCTGATTGAATCTTGCCTTCACTACACCCACAGACTGGTTATTACAAAGCTCAGGGGAGCATGGGTTGGTGCAGCAACAAAAAACTAGACAGTGAATTGATGGGTATATGAAGCACCCTCAAGTGCCCAAAAATCTGAAGAACAGCTACCAAACACCATGTCCTTTCACATAAGGTTTCCTGTAGCTCTAACTAGTCTGCCTAGTTACTCTTCTTCATCTAATAGGACTTGGACTGATAAGCCAGTGACAGCTGCACCTGAGATAAACACGTATGGCCAAATAACTGGGAATGCTCTTTGCGAGTCTCCACTGGCGCTTCTGGAAGCACTAAGATTAACTCAATCCAGCAAGACTACTGCCCAAGAACTACTAAATGCTCTTTCAGTCTCTCAGGACAGCACAATTCAGTGAACAATAAGATATATTTGTATTACATCCTTCAGTGACTGCTCTTTAACTGCTTTTTCTTTCAACCATTTCTGCTCCTAGTGCTCACCCTCCTCCGGAGGCCAGGAGCCAGGCGACCTGCTCAGCAAGTTCTACCACACCGAAACCAGCAGTGAAAACTGCTGGTAAACACCCACTTGCTCACATCAGGCGGTCCTAATGGACCCAAGAAGGCATAAGCTGTTGGAACAGGTCTCCTGCTTGTGCAAGGCACCTGCTCTGACCAATGAAGTGCTTTGCCACTAAACCATGCAATTGGGAAGAGGGGCTTCCCACACCTGCAGAGGGAAGCAGGGTCTGGGTAGCTCAATGATCAAGTGCCCAAACAGGGCCTTCTTTGAGAATCAAGTTAAAACAAAGGGTGCAGATTTAAAAATACGACAGGGCAGGTACTGAGAGGGGATAGCAGTGGCAGCCAGGACAGCCTCATGCTCTCAGTGCTGCTGCTGAGAGAGCCAAAGGAGGAAACAAAACAGGGCCTGAAGGAGGCACCCAGCTTTTCTAACATAATGAACTTCAACTGTTTCAACTTCTCTGCTTTTCATGGTTTCAGTTTGAGGGCAGAGACAGTGGCAGCAGGTTAGGACTTGCTCCTCTAAGGCTGACTTGATGGCTGTGCCCCTCTGCTGCAGGGTCCAGCCCAGTCTCAGCTGTGCCTTCAGACTTTGCTCCCACACAGGTGAGAAATGTCCCCCTCAAAAGAGGGATAAATCCTAGCAAGTGGCATGGCCCCCTCTGCAGTGAGCAAGCATCCACAGCTTTCATTTACTTATGGAAAAGCGGAACACCACATAATACAACAATTAAAGGCTTATTTTATAAAGACTCTCTTCTTACCAGTTCAGGCCAAGCTCATAGATTTTTAAGGGTGTCTTCTGTGGGACATGGGTGTCCAGATTCCGCTAGTTGGTTTTTAACCCTGCCTTCCTTTTAACCCTTCTGAGCCAGAAGGCCTCACATGGAGACAGCTCCATGAACAGACAAAGAGGGAGGCAAACAGAAAAAAGGAAGTGATAAAGGAACTCGTGCCTGCTGAGAGGACTGCAGGAGAACGCTTGAAAATAGAGGCTTTTTGCAGAAAAAAAAAGAAAACAAGAACAGGTGATTGACAACGCAGAGAATACTGAGTCCCTAAACTTGCAGATGGTAGTGATCTTCAGAAAGATAGTCCCCTTTCTTAAACCCCACTGTATCTCAATTTATGCTAGATGTTGCTGCTGAAATTCATACTTTCATCTTATGTTTAATGCAGTTCTTCCCTTTCCTTTGGATCAATTCAAAGAAGTCGCATGGCTATATAATCACTTGAACAGAAATAAAAAGGGGAGCTAGCTGTAATAGGACATAGAACTGGATGTAACCATCTCTTTTTAGCAACAGCTCACAGTTGCACAGGTTGGGTATAAGGTGAAATATTGTCTCAGGAAATAAGGGTGGCATAATTTCACGCAGCATCTGACGTCTAGCACTTTATTCTGAGCCAAAAAATTCCCATAGCCTGAAAAAGTAGGGCCTTCAGGAATCATACCTGTCCTGGGAATATATTTTCACAGAGCGCATTTAATACACCGAGTCTTCTCTCAGGTGATTTCCTCTGAACTCATGGGAGAGAAACATGCCACTTCCAGAGAGAAGTCAGTGGAAAAAACCCACCCAAATTAATCCATAACACAATTTACAGGAGATTCTCTTCTGCCCTCCCAATACAAGAACTGGCGATGAGATGAGGAGGATTGAAAATGAACAGAAGTTGGTTTCCATGCCGTATGTAACAAAGTTGTGGAAGTCCTTACTGCGGCATGCTGTGGGTACCGGAGGTGTACACAGTTTAGAAAGCAGCAAGACAAATCCAGGGGACGGATGGTCACTAAGAGCCATTAAGTACAACTATACCATGCCTGGCTCTCAACGTCCCCTAGGAGCATACCACTAGGAGCCAGGAGAGCACTCCAGGAAGCCACTGCATGTTTGCACAATACAGAATCAACTAAGTTGGAAAAAGACCTTTAAGATCATCAACTCCAACCTTCACCCCACCTCCTAAATATCCACTACTGCTCATTATAGGGTCACTGGGCTAAATGTGGCTTTGATCTGAGGCAGGGTGGCCATTCCTGCTCTGAATGCAGGAGGAACCTACAGAGTTAATTCTCAGTCATCTAAAACTGGCATTGATTGACACCACTTCTTCATGCCCACACTTTGCAACATCTCAGACACAGGAAAGCTTCTGCCAGGTGGTGTTTTCAGACTACCTGTAAGTTTTTTGGACTTTGTAAAAAAAACCAAAATATAAAAAAAAATGAAAAGGCGAGAGGTGAAAAACTGAAGCTGTACCTGAACCTTTTGCTCTTCAGGAAGAGTGAGATCTGAATCATCCCCCACCTGAAAGATTCCAACCTGCAACCTCCACATCCCCAAAGGCCACAACTACTGAAAAGAGCAGCCTATACCCACCCCATCCTGCTGAAACTGGGTCACTGTGCAGCAAAGCAGGCAAAATTCATGGGCCCAGAAGGAATAAGCCACTCTGCCACCCAAGAGAAAAGAGCTTGCCTGTTTCAGTCATTCTTCCCCACTAGCTGTAGGCACAGCCCTTGACCTCACCTTGAATTTGAACAGTGTCACACCACATAACTGGGAGATGGGCAGAAATTCAGCCAGCTAGGACACTATGAACACCCATTTAAATGCTTCCTAGTACAGACAAAACTAGCCAATCCCCCATACATACAGTGTTCATCTACAGTGTCCAGATTGCCTCACCTGCCAAGTGAGAGCAGGTATCACTTACTTCAAAGTATGAGATGATCCTGAACCTTTGACATTCGTTAAACATTTAGATACAAAAGAATCACAGGAAGGCAAATGACTACCTATTGCATTCCAGCTCTGAGCTCACTCTCTTTACAAATAGCCTGTTCACTTTACAGACTTTTGTTTCCTTTCTCTAAATGAAGCTGAGGCCATCTTAAACAGATTCTTTGCAGTTCCAGGTATTTTAACTAAGTGGATAATCCTAAATTTATTTTTTTTCCTGGAACCTTTTTAACTTGGTAAACAGGTCTCTGTGTACAGCTTTCAATTACCTTTTATTCTGTAGTGCCAAATGAGACCAGATAGGCATATTCTTAAAAGGCTTTCATGAAAATGCAAATGAACAGTTCACACTAGTCTGCTGGCTCAATAAATAGAAGAGTTGAAAGTGTTTAGACACTAGTAAATGGATAAAAGAATACAGAAAAAGCTGTCTGTAGTCCTAAAGATGCTTTCATTTTCTTGTTACCACCATAAAACTTGCAATGTCAGTATCTTCAAGACACTTCCTCTGTTATCTTGTTAGCTTAGACAACATATCCTTCTAGTAGCTGACCTGCAAAAAGGGTTTAAATCTGAGGTGAGAAATAACACCAGATTTTAAAACCCAGACTCGTGTGAAAATATGAGAGTCAACTCTCAGCAAAATGCACATGACCATATTTTCTTATTTGCCAAGCTTTTCCCCTCTCCCACTCCTAGACACCACCATCCATTTTAATGTTTTGGATGTTTTCAATTCCGGCTCAAATACAGCCAAGTGTTGTGAGTTCTTGTCCCCAGACACTATGTATTAATTAGTATTATTTTGAAGGGATTTTGCTCTTTATTACCAGCAGGGCAAGAAAGCCTTGAAAACAGGTTTGCTTATAGTGTCCAAAGTGGAGGGATCTCTGTGTGGTATGTTAAGTGCTCTATATCCACGGTCTTCACTCTTAAGTAAACCAACTTGTACCCAGCAAGAAGTATAAAAATATAAACAGAGCAGTTCCTGAAATCCAGACTTCCCAGTTACACAGGCCTCTTCACAGACCTTTCCCACTGCACGAACACTGCAGCATCCAAAGGAGAGCTTATAAAAGCTCCGAAAAGGCTTCAGGAGGGTTTCAGGAAGCAGACAAGGCTCTGGCAGTGCTACTTCAGCATCCTCCATCTTCCTGCCCACTGTCAGAGCTCTGGGCCTTGCCATGGAAGTACCCCTTTGTTCACCTCGGGCACAGTCAACCAGATCAGCTTGGAGACATCCTCATCACATTAAGCTCAGAGGCCACTTGGCCAGTAGAGTTCTGGGTGTGCCCACATGGCTGCACTGGCTGGCTGAGTCACAGGGGCTTTTGCTGGAAGGAGCCCTGTTGCTGGATGTAATACCATGACCAGCTAATGAACATACATCTGGCAAACTGCTACATCCATCACCATCCATTGGGTGCACAGGGATCCACCTACACCCTCCTAACACCCCCAAAATGCCTTGTTCAGGACAGACCAGGCTTAATCCTTCACAAGAGAGTGAGAAACAAATGCTGAGCTGCATCTCAGGAGCCCATGCGGCAGAACCTGGCTTGAAATCAGCAAGTTTCTGGCCTGAATCTGAACCAGGCTCATTAGTCTTTAGCTATTTCTGTCTAGCCTGGAGCATGTCACAGATGAAAGATATTCAGAGCCCAGACAGTCTTCAACAGAGAGCATTTTGGCTCCTGAAAACTGTAATCAGTCCAACAGTTGCTGTTGCAACTTTTGCTGGGTTTAAAGTCAAGTTTTGCAAGGACAGGTATTCAGAGCCAAAAATCCCCTTTGAGTTAAAAGCAAACAGCGTTCGTCAAATTCTGTTGACCTTTTACTTGGAACCAACAGACCTACAAATATACTTCTTTAATATAGGAAAACCTGGATTCTGATGCAATCGTATTACTCCAGAAGCCTGGCCTAAGGCCATAGCACCATCACCAGCAGGAAGTGACACAGTGCCATGCAGCCCCTCTCCCTTCTGTCAACAGCAACTACAACCACCACCTAGGTTTAACCACGATCAACTTCACAACGTGGTGCACAGCACCATCACAAAGACAGTGGTGGAAGCACAGAGGACATGGCACAGTGTGGAGGCAGGTGTCCCTGGATGGGATTATTTCCTTCAGTCCCAATTTCCTTCTGTCAGTTTTTACTAGTTTAGAACAACCCTGAGGCTACAGGCAAGCCAGTGTGAAGACGCTCTGGGTCACAGAATCACAGGATGGTTGAATTTGGAAGGTCCTCTGGCTGTCATCTGGTCCAAACCCCTGCTCAAGCAGAGCCACATACAGCCAACTGCCCAAGGACCATGTCCAGATGGTTTTTTAGTATCTCTGAGGATAGAGACTCTATTACAACCTCGGGGCAATCTGTGCCAGTGTCATGCCCCAGGCTCCCTCAGCCCCTCCTCATAGCAGAGATGCTCCAGACCCTGTGTCATCTCTGCGGCCCTTTGCTGGACTCTGTCCCGTATCTCCATGCTGGTGCCCTGGCAGCCTGGTCCAGGTGGCAGATACCGACACCATGCTCCCTCGTCTGCCCTAGAAATCTGGCAAGAAGGCAGCATGCAGGAAAGCGCATGTACCTTCTCAAAACAGGGGCTCTTTTGATTGATCAGCATGTAAAGGAAAGCCTGTCTCAGAGCGCTGTATCTTGTGTTTGACTGACTTCTTAGGGAGCAGCTGTAACTACCAGGCACCACCTAAATGTAACACATACCTCAATCTGAGACTAAAAAAATTCTGTCTTCTCTGAGTAGAAAGATGTTTATTCAAAAAGACTCAACATATTCGCTATAATTTATTTTTACAGCAGGTACACCAAACCAAGACAGTTAAAACACTCAGTCACCAAAGTTCTAGATATTATGTAAATAAACTTTAAATAATTGGTTGCATTTAAGAGCCATTCAATGTTCAGCAAGGAAAATAACTCTCAAGTTTTTTTAATTAAATTCTGATTTTATCTATAATTCTAGACTGTTCTGTTTATTTACATGAAAAGTTACCTTGCCAAGTGCCAAAGCCTTGTTCTGAAACTGTATGATTAACACCAGTATTTCCAAAAGCTACGCAACAAGTGGATTTATGTGACTAATGACTTAAGTCCCTCAACCGGTAGTATAAGCAAACTGAGCTATCCAGGCATGTTCTTACTGTACAGTGTTACCAAGCAAGTTGTGAGTGCCCCATCCCTAGTGGTGTTCAAGACCAGGATGGACAGGGCTTTGAGCAACCTGGGCTAGTGCTCTGTGACCTTGCCCATGGCAGGGGAGTTGGAACTGGACGATCTTAAGGTCCTTTCCAAACCAAACCAGTCTGATTTGATATACAGCAATTGACAAACACTCTTCTGAATAACAGAGATAATGGTTGCAAGCATACCAAATAATACAGCCAGGAGCTATGCACCTGTCATGGTCCCAGCAGTTTTTATGCATTGCCGGGTCAGGCAGCATAGTAAAATGCATGGGTGCACCTCATGCTCAGCAGTGAGGAGCTGCAATTGAAGACATTGTTGTCCCATTATTGGGCCTCCCTCTGCCCGCACCAGGGTTGTTGGAAAGAAACCTGTAGCTCCATGTGTACCTGCTTCAGGCCACAGTCTGGCTTCTTGGTATAATCCCATCTTTACCAGCAATTTAACCCAACAGACTCAACTAGAAGACACAAGATGGGGAGCCCAGGTGTATGCTGTCTTCTGCCTCCTAGAAAGAGGGTGATGATAGGCAGCAAGATGGAGCACCACTGCTTTAGCCTCCACAGCTGGGCTGGAATGAGCTGGCCCCTTGCGAGCAGATGCCCTTCCACACTAGAACAAAACATTCCTGCTTGCTTCAACTACATTTCTTACATGGTTTTGAACTTCTCTCCACTGACAACCAGCACTGTTGCTCAGTAAGTTACCCACAGCAATCCCTCAGGATTTCTCTTCATGGTATTATTAGCTTAGGCTGTGACTCCAGTTTTGATTCATGGGTCGTAGCTATCCCTGTACGGAAGTCTCCAGCTCGAATAGCCAGCACCTCCGCTGCAAGCGCCCTATGCTGCCAGGGAGCATGATGCTGCCTCGGGCAGCAAGGACAGGCGCAGCGCTGCTTCAGCCAGAATGATTCAGCAGCAGCAGTTCCTCTTGCACTGAAAACCACTGCCCTGCCAGACCATGGGTGAGTGAGCCCTGCTGACCACCTCCTGCCTCACAGCCCCAAGCCTTTACAATATTTAAAAACTGTATTAAAAAAAACCCTACTGACTTGCCTGGTTTTTGTAAAGCTGATTATTGCCCATTTGCTGCAGACACTAGCCTGCTTGTTTTTGAAATGAAAAAATAATAAATTAAAATTATCCCATTGGCAGGCAACCAATACACAAGAACATTTACAAAGAAGCTGTTACACTTTATTGAGCAGTAATCCATGGATTAAGGTCATTAATAGCACTCAATGACATCCTGCCATGACTCCAAAGGTCCTGTTCTGGTGTGCAGAACATACAGAACACAACAGCTTCCCCCCCTAAGCATTTTTCCTGAGTCACTTTCTTCTAAATCCTCAAAAGAAGCGAGAAAGCCTAGAAGAAAGATGCCTAGCACAATATCCTGCATGCATAAAAAAACCCCAAACAAACAAAAAAAACCCCAAAAAGCTAAAAACAAACCCAAAAGCCAAACTAAAACCCAAAACCCAAAAAGTTATAATGAAAATAAATTAACATGATCAAATAACACTGAATTTTCTTCTCATTCACACTGATGTTTTCACAATAAGGGAGTTTTTGGTGACAGACCAGAATTTTGATCTACAGAGCTAAATTTAAAAAGCAGGCCAAGGCATTCTCCCATGCCCAAAAGACAAAACCACATTTAAAGCTTTCAAAGTAAAATCTGAAATGCTCAATTTAGTTCTTTAATTATTTATATGAAATAAGCTTTTCCCTTCTGTCAACGCGAGAACACAAATGTATCATCACAGAAGACACTGTGTACTCCCCAAATCCCAAGGGGTCATTAATCTTCTATGCAGTACACAAAGTATTTTCACAGAACTTTTAAAATAGTTTTCTAAAGCGTGCCTGATGTCATTAGGAAGTTAGAAGTAGCTGATGGCCTAATAACGCAATTGCTAAATATCCTCTAAAGGACAGAATCCCTTTAACTCTGTTCTAAACTTACTCTGCTATCTGCTTTATCTATACATGTAATTATCAATGCTATTAATTTATCTGAGAGTCCACAATACCAAGAGTAAACAACCCGTTTTGTCAAAATTTAAGTGACAGACTTTTTTTACTTCTTGATTTAAATGAAAGAATCTTCACTCTTTCCATATGATTTGTTTCATTAAGACTCTGGTAATGGCCTAGTATTGTGCCACCATGGATTTTCATTTGCCATGAAACAATGATAATTCATAAAATGTACTTGGGAGAATACAATTGTCTCAGCAGCTGTAAGCAATCCTGTGTCCCACAGTTACATCAGTTTTTGTAAACAACATTGACACTGGAAAAGAAAATCCTTAGAAAGAAATCTTTTAACAGCTTCAATAAATAAAAGTTACGACAAACAACATTTGTATTGATATGCACTGACCAAGAAAAAAAAATCCCTTTCTGATTAACCCGATTTAGTTGTAACTCATCATTTCACATTTACTTTCAGTACAATGTAGCTGCATTTTCACTACATATGCAATCTTTTTCTCTTACCTTTAAGGAATCAAAGCAGGCAATAACTCTTCCATTTTCAACCTGGCAACTTTTAGGGGGGTGTGCAAATTTGCATTCTTCATCAGAGCGTGAACAAGTTCCCCTCTGAAACTGCCTGCACACTTCTAATGTTAGCCATTTTGTATCTCTTACGGGAGCAACATTCAAAGCCATGATGAAAAGCTGGTTTTGAAATTGCTGTCAAGTGAATTACGCTGAAGAAATTTCCAAAACTAATGGCAAAAGGAAGGGAGGGAAAAAGGAGGAAAAAAAAGAAAAAGAAAAAAAAAGGGGGGAGAAAAAATAATTTCAATTCCAATTGAAAAGAAAGTTAAAAAAATAAACCAACAAAAACGTGGGGGACGATTAACAACGTCCAACACACACAAAAGCAGAATAAACAGAGAAAGTTTATCAGCAAGCAGTCACTCATCAATCATTAAGTCCCGCTTGTAGACTTTTGGCTGGGAAAAAACATGCTCAGTCGCATTTCTGTCTGTAAAACACGTGGGCTTGTTGATTGTATCACAGATGCACCAGTTTTAAGCCAAGGTCTTTCAATGCAATGGCACTCCTTGATAGAATAGTAGTTCTTTGACGGCTGCTTGCTGGTATTGATTACACACGAAAAGCAATGCAGTCATTTGTTCATGTTTTGTGAGTAACAATAATTATTCTTCCTCTTTTTCTGCTTTCAGTTTTCCATCAACTCATTGGCAAATGGAGACAGCTGAGGTATCTTCCACCAGTTGTAAGGTGAAGGCAATGTCTGGCTGGCAAAGACGGGCTTTTGAGAACACAGGTGTAGCAGTCCTCGCTCATAGAAGTGACTTGACAAAGGCACTTTTTAAGTCACTGACCTGACAAAACAAATACAGTATCAGTTCACATGTAACTCATTCAAATCAACATTACGAAACCTATCATCCCTTTTTATCAGATGTTTTAAACATACTGCCAATGCTCACTTTTACTTCTTTTTTCCAAAGAATATCAGCCTCCCTCGTGAAGTTACACATGACAAGGGAATAACCAGTTGAAACACGTACTGCAGTAATATTCTAGGCAGCAATCCAAAAGTTTGGAATGATTTAAATAGATGAATGTGGCAGACAAAATAATTAGGCATGCTGGTTGTGAAACAATTCAATCTAATGTGCTTAGTCTCCAAAACAATACACAAGAACCTGTTCCCATTAATTTATCATTTGGCCCTTTAGATTGTGTTACTACATTATAAGCTGTCGCTTGTTATTTGTTTTTCCTTAGAAATAAGGATAGTAGAACTCTGTTCATATTTTTTGTCTCTCGACCTGTTTGTCAAGGGAAAAACACCAAAACAAAGAAATTGTCACTCAAAAATTATAGGGGAAAAAAACCCCTTCCACATACAGAAAAAAGAGTTAGTTTCCCTATTAAGCTTAAGGCTGTTTTAGAAAGGCTTCTATGAAAGGGCTCACCACTAACCCATCATCATCTAATGAGTTATTTCAAATATGAAGCAGTCTTTATATCAATTTTTCTCTGATTAAATTAGCTTTCATGTACCTTTACAAATAGATGATTCAGCATCAAAATCTAAAGACTTAAATATAGAACTTAAACTATTTGTGGATTACAAAATACTTAGGACATTTTACAGATAAGCAAATCTGAAAATCAAAGGGTTAGCTATTATAAATATTTTTTAATGAATTACTGTATTTTATACACAGACAGGAAAACCCGGACATGATGTTTCCTTCTATTCAGCTTCAAAGGAAGAAACTTTCACTTTGCAAATACCAGCCAGAAACAGGTGATGGATTATTTTTGTGCAAGAATAAAGAAAGGGGGCAGGACTGGAATAAGTGAGGTTTTAAAACACATCAATAAAAATAGCTCTAAAAACAATCAGCTTTCCCATGCCAGAATAATTACCATTCAGTGCTTGGATTCATCTGATTTAATTGAAGTCAGGACTGTTAGTAATGTGAGTAAGAATTACTCACACACAGTTTCAGGAACAGATCCCAGGTCTGACTTCCAGGTCTTCACATCAAAAGGCTTTTCTATTACTTCGTAATGCTACCAGAAGGGGTTTTACTACGTGACCGATACCTACACCAAAATTGCTACTGCTAGCATGAATAAAGGTAATGCAATTCTAATTGCTCAAAAATTTATTTTCATGTCCAACATGCAATAAGATGGGTCTGGATGACACTTAACTTTACGTGGGCATCAAGAATAAGTTGTAAGAGAATTAGTGCATTTTTAAATAATTCTACGTAATTGCAGTATGGTACAGTACATGAACTAAGTATTCTTCAAATGAAACACTCTATCAATGTTTTCCCACAGCATCAATGAAGAGTTAGGTTAAGCTGAGAACATACCAAAAAATGAGAAAATACTTATAACTGATGAAAAAGAGGGAGAAAGATGAGGAGAGCCTCTCCACAAGAGCTTGTTTACTGATAGCTTGTTGGACGGATGATTTAGCTGGCTAAATGTGAAAGAGGAAATATTCTCCCTAGAGCCATTCATTCCAATTCAGAAACGCCAGTAACGGTTTTCAGTAATAGATGTAGGAGGCAGATGGAAATTTGGGGAAAAGGGTAAATGTTATACCACACACTGCTGAAAAGTCACAAGTAGTAATACTCTCCGAGGCTGCATACTACTAAACTTGACAAAGTTGTTTCTCAAGTAGTAGGTGTTAAGCCTAAAGAAAACCAGATACCACACATGGCAAAGCACACAGCACAAAGTTTATAAATGGCAGTAGCCATGGTTTAAAAAAGTGAACAATAATCACATATGAAGTTTAGTGAAACTGCAGCAAGAATACCAAAAACCATCAGGGAGGGTGGAGGGGGGCAGGCAGAGGGTAGAAGGGGACTGAAATACAGCATCATTCTACTTCCTATCTTCTTGCTACATTAACATTTTCTAAAGAAAGGGAAACATAAAAAGTTAAGTCTCAAAAATCCACATCTTGTCAAAAATAACAACACTATTTCGTTTCTCGACAGCCAATGAGTGTTCCAGCAGTTTCTAGTCCTGCAGGCTTAGGAGAGACAGAGCTGAGACCTTTCTGAAGGAGGCCATGCCTTCAGCAGGAGGCAGGTGCAAACATGGCGGAGACAAGAGAATCTGGAGTGTTTCATCCCCATCACTTACATGCCTGTGTGTTCATGACCACATATAGGCACATGCCATACCTCCTCCACCCATCACCTGCACCAGAAAGGTGAAAGAAGAGATGCCACCTGGAAAGCCTGAATGTGAGAGGGAAAATAAACTGGGGGGAAAAATTATGGGAGAAACCAAAGGAAGCAGAGTTTGAGATATGAGGAAAGAGCTCAACAGAAGGAGAAAACAAGAGTGGAAGGTAGGAAAGTGAAATGGCTGGGTGTAGAAAATGAAGGATGAGAGAGACTTCATGGGAAATGAGGAAAAAGATGGCTGTGGAATCAAAATGGAGAGGATATTAACATTGGGGAAAAAAGGCATGAAGGAATTTTAGAAGGAAAGCAGAAGAGACTATGATTACAGGGGAAAATCCAGTGGTTTGGGTAAACAGAGGGAAGTAAATGAGGGAAAGAAACAAAGGATTTACAGAAGCACAATAATAATAAATGCCTCCAAGGCCACAGGCCATTACTAACATCACAGGACACCCTGACCTTTGGTGTTGCAAAACCCACTCACCCACCATACGGAGAACACCAGGGCCTCCAGCAAATGGGAACTCTACTCCTCTTTCCATTGCTTCTAACTTCTATTTGTGTCCCAATATATCAGCCAAAGTTAGCTGTCCTGCCAAAACCAACAGGATCTCACCAGTCTAGAGCCCTCAGCAGCAACGGAGTCCCTTGTCATGGCAGAAGGTTTGCTTTTTCGTTTGCTTGGGGGTTTCATTTTGTTGTTTAGTTATCGATGACTCCAGATCATGCCTACACACCCCACAAACTACCAAAACTTACAAACTGCACACTGAACAAACTACCAAAACTTACTCATTGACAACTGAGATTCAAAATGTTACTGAAGAAAGCCCTCAACATAGTAATTATAAAAGAACTAATTTAAGAGTTGTGGTGTTGGGGTCTTTGTTTTGTTTTCCAACTATTGCTGTTTATTTGCAATCTCTCACTCACTTGGATCAATGGAATTGATCCAGAATACACATCTAAAAATGTTTTCACATGCACAGTGAACTAAATTCACAAACTTGTATTTGTAAAAATATTTAACTTTAAACCTCTCTTTTCAGATAAGCACCACTTCCCTTTCATGGGAAGCTAGCACAACATGGAGGAAGAGAAGGTTTTTGTCAATTCCATGTTCTCCTGAGAGAGCTGGAAAGAGCCTGTGGTAGGCTCCAGATCTTCTTTCTGCTCAAAACCACAAAATAATTCTTACTTTTCCAAGAAAAAAAAAAATCCCAGTAAAAAAATCCCTTCAATTATTAAACAAGGCAAAGCACACAGGCACTCAGAGCTCCCAGAAAAAGTTCTCGTTCTGAGGAATACTAGGCACCCAGCATCTTTAGGAGCTGCAAGTGAGCACAAAGCCCTGTCCTATTATAAACCAGTTGGATCTCTCAGCTGGAAAATAGAAACTCTTGCTCTGTACAAAATATGTGCTGCTCTGGTACAGCAGTTTCACTTGTCAAACAGATTATGTGGCAATGGATTATGTTGTACCTGTTTAATGGAGAAGCTGAGACTTCCTGGACATGTATTTATGCTTCAGTAGAAAATGTGCAGTAATGAGTAAAGAACTCATCCTCAAAAAGTTAACTCTGCAGGTGATGACTTCCAGTAAAGCAGCAGAGTCCTCTATATGGTCCCAACACAGATCTCTAGTGCAACCACTAAGTTAACTTAAAGGACATTAAAATAGTGTTTTACTTTACTCTTAGAGAATTAAACACTTTGTATTATTCACCACTTTGAAATCTTCAGTAAGAAATGTCAAGACAGGCTCAGTTTGCTGCTCCTACTGTCAAAGTTTATCAGCATGATCCATGTATTTCCTCTATGTATATACAAGAAACTCAAGAATTAAAAAGTTTGAAAAACAGAGGGGATGTTCTAAATATACTCAGCTTTACAAATTTGATCATTTACAATTCTGTTTTAAAAATAAGGCATTAAAAAAGAAAAATAAACCCCCAGAGACTCACTATGCTCTGGAAGCAGGGTACTCCTTCAGATCACTAGCAGGGCAGAAGCCTGTTGACTGTCAGACTAGATTGCTGCCCAAATTCAGGTAAGCACCTGAACTTTGGCAGAAAAAAACTCACCTTCAGGACCTATCTACAGTTACCAAAATGGGTCTGCTGGATACTCTAATGCCAAGAGAATGTCTTGAGAACTCAGTTTTCAATCCCAGCATGCATACACTGCAATTCTTCCAAGGGAGACAGTTAGCTTATCTAAACATGGGAACACTTTCAAGAGGACCAAACTCACATCTCTAACCCCAGAAAAATGGAACTGCCCAATTCTAAGCCCTGACTCAAAACAGGTTGCTGCTACAACTTTTATATGCTCACATGTAAACACAAATTCATGATGCTGACTTCCAGAAAATCATGTCCATAGTCTAAAATTCACCACAGGAATCTGTTAACCAAGCAACAAAACAATGACACCAGGCACAAAGAATTTCAAGTTGAAATTTTAAGCTCTGTCTGGAAGTTGTA